>NC_141688.1:203836955-205066955 GCF_964263255.1 Lissotriton vulgaris | reverse complement strand
ACCTCAATCAGAACCCATCCCCTCCTGTTGCAGGGGCCAAACACATTTTATAGCAAAAAAGAAGAGGACATCGTCTCACCTTTAAATCAATCAAGATCCCAAAATAAGGATTTCTGTTTCGGGGAGTAATAGATGATATCTCCTGCTCCCATTCTCAGCATGTAATATTAAATGTTACCAACCTAGAAAAAAAACACTTGAGGCGGTGTATAAATATACCTCACTTTGGGGTATATTACCAACGGCAAGCGATAATTATCACTGGCCATGCTTAGCGATAATTATATTATCCCAGGCTATCCCTGGTATTTATCGCCCTGGTAGCGCGTTATTAACAACGCGTTACTCCAGAGCGATAAAAATTCCAGAGATAGCAAGGTTATCACCCTTTTGCAGGGAACATTGCGGGTTTTCCACCGTTGCACCCTGCAAAAGGGTGATAACCTTCCTGATACGACCCATAGGGTCGTATCAGCATAGTCCACCCCCTATGTTGGGGATGGCTAAGTCAGGAATTTAGCAGACGTTAGGTTTTCTTAACGTTCACTATTCGAGTTCTCGAATTTATAAACGAAAACTTCAAAACTACTTACTAACATGGTTGATCGAAGGATCCCTTAAGAACTAGGGGGCATATTACCAAGCAATAGCGATAATTATCGCTATAGCGATAATTATCGCTATTGCTTGGTTAGAGCCAAAAATTTACAGCTGAGCAGCGGCGATTTTTATCGCAGATAAACCATGGTATTACCAAGGTTTATTGCAAATGCGATAAAAATCGTCCGTAATTCATGAATATCGCTGGAAAGTCAGCGATATTCAAGCATTACCGAGCTAATGCTCTTAGCCATGTTATCCACCTCCTATTGGATAACATGGCTAAGAACTGCTCAGGGCAGGTGTTAGCTTTTGGAGATATTCGAGCTTAGCGCAAATATCTCCAAAAGTTGGTAATAGGAGATAGCGAGGTTAGCGACAGTTTCCAGTCGCTAACATCTTGGCACGCCCACTTTGCATGTCATTAGTGATAAATATCACTGACATGCAAAGTGGGGCCCAAGATGGTCGCTATCTCCTACTAGCTGTCGCTAACTGGTGTTAGCGACAGCTAGGTAATAGGGAGATAATTTTATCTCCGCTTTCTTGGCTTTTAAAGCCAAAAAAGTGGATATAAACCCCCTTGATGTCTTGGTGAATATGGGACCCATGGCTGACTGTTTATTGTGACTGGTCACAGAACTGAGGCAGGTTCAGATATATCTATACTAGGGAATGGATAGAAACTGCTTAAAGAGAATGGAGTGTGTCTTGAAAGACTATTGCATACACTTAACATAGGAGGTTCCACTGTGGTTATCCAGCTCGAAATGAGAACGTCTCAAAGGTGCAAAACATGCACTAGGCAATGAAATCTACTGTGGGGAGACCTTGTGTGCAGCTAGACTACAATTTGTCAAGAAACAATTAGGTCACTGCTGCAATGCCATGACAAGAGATGTAAAATATAACCCTATAATTATTTAGTTTCAGTGTACCTAGAAGAATCTGGGTGTATTGAGAATCTATTTAGATAAGTTTGGTTCTGTGCAGAATGAAGTTATAGAAGGGATAAAAACAATGAAAAGCGAATCACTTAAGAATGGTGGCCATATACACATCTCTGTGTGGACCCTGTTGCTTCCAAGGAGATTACAGGTAGGGGATAAGAAGGCCAGTGTAATAAATAGAGCTGTCAAACCCTGCTCAAGAAGCAACAACAATCCTTGTCAGGTGGTGGCACAAGCAAGCCCCAAATTAATCTGTGCTCAAATTTCTGGTAGCTTGGAACAGAGCAGTCAGGCTTAACATAGAGGCAATTTGATGCTGCCCCCTATTTGCTAGGGCAGCGTAAACAGGAGGCAGTGCAAAATTAAAACCAGGTAAACCTGGTCCTAAACAGGCAACATGAGGTGAAATGCTTTATTTCTAAACGTTTCTGCTGTTTCCATGTGTGCTGCATTGTGCAGCAGACATAGAAACAGCAAGTTGGTTGCTTATGTATAGGAAGGTGACCCTTCTTACACATAAACAACCTAAAATAAAAAAAAAATTGTAACTTCTATGACTGCTGCATTAGGCAGCGCATATAATAGTTACAAAACACCATTTAAAGATTATTTATGAGTGGAGACCTCCCTTCACATAAACAAGTTTCCCCTCAATGCAGGTGCAAGAGTGCCTCCGTTGGCGCTAGGCAGCTAAATTTAGTGCAGCGCAGAGGGAAATGCAGGGCTTCACCATATTATCTAAAATATGGTGCAGCCTTGCGTTTCGTAAGTGATGTAGCATGGCGTCAAGCCATAGAGACTTACAAAGCACTGTCACTTCATTGTACATATGCCCTTACGTGCACAAATAATAGCACAGTGGGTTTGTGTTAGGACCAGGAGTGGCCTTCGTCGTCGTCTGTCAAAATCCTCTCCCTCCCTGCCCCACCACCCCACTGCTCTTATCTGCATGGGTAGCTGGTCGTTCGGGCTACAGGCCGTTGGGCATTTCTATACAGAGTCCCCTCCAGGGATTTGAGATCCCATCCCTGCAGTTTACTGGGGGATATCTCTTGAATTTATACCAACATCAATGCTAGCTCGCCACACTGGACTGCATGATCAGTGCAAGTACCAAATGGTGGCAGCGGTAATTGCACCACATAGTGCCCACACCGCCAGCGCTCGCTCCACACTGTGCACGTTAACACTTACATACCAAGGAAACTCATGAGACATATTTGTGGGAAAGCAGTGGTGCAGGTTTATTTCGTACAACAAGTAGCTGATAAGGTGGGTCATCTTACAGGCGATCCAATGCGGCAGCCCCTCGCTGACTCGCATGCCTACCGAGCCATCTTGCACGGCGAGTCGATGCTGTGACGGTGCAGTAAATTATCACTTTATTTCGTTCTACTCCCGCCCCCCCTGTCAGGGCGGAGCGATGAGGCACACCCCTGGTCGGTTCAGGCCCCCCGACCGCCCGAAGGACTAACGGGGCGCCGACGCTGTTTCCTGGAACCACCTCGGCTCCAGGTTCTTGGCTCAGGCACCCTTACTGTGCCAGGCAGAGGTATTTAGACTGTATCCTTCTGCCGCAGAGGTACCCCTACTGTCCATCTGCTTCCAGATCGCCCTGTGACTCCGCCTGCAACACAAAACATGACCATTAACAGTTCACAACTTCGCCCTCCGCTCTGGCGCTGGGTCAGGGATAGGGTGGGAACAGCGCAGAGCAGCCCAGGGAACCGACGCGGCAGGAAAGACCGAGCAACGTTGCTGGGCCTGCTATAAACCCCCCGGGAACGCCCCCCCCGCCTGAGAGCGCGCTCCCATTGGCCGTTAGTGAGGAGGGCGGCTCGGGTGGTTGGCGCGCTGCAAGTTCCTCTCGCGCGACGTATGGGACTAGGACGCTGTCTCGCCCATGCTCCCCTCTGTGTCGCGCGGCCAGCGACATAGTGCCCACACCACCAGCGCTCGCTCCACACTGTACACGTTAACACTTACATACCAAGGAAACTCATGAGACATATTTGTGGGAAAGCAGTGGTGCAGGTTTATTTCGTACAACAAGTAGCTGATAAGGTGGGTCATCTTACAGGCGATCCAATGCGGCAGCCCCTCGCTGACTCGCATGCCTACCCAGCCATCTTGCACGGCGAGTCGATGCTGTGACAGTGCAGTAAATTATCACTTTATTTCGTTCTACTCCTGCCCCCCCTGTCAGGGTTGAGCGATGAGGCACACCCCCGGTCGGTTCAGGCCCCCCGACCGCCCGAAGGACTAACGGGGCGCCGACGCTGTTTCCTGGAACCACCTCGGCTCCAGGTTCTTGGCTCAAGCACCCTTACTGTGCCAGGCAGAGGTATTTAGACTGTATCCTTCTGCCACAGAGGTATCCCTACTGTCCATCTGCTTCCAGATCGCCCTGTGACTCCGCCTGCAACACAAAACATGACCATTAACAGTTCACAACTTCGCCCTCCGCTCTGCCGCTGGGTCAGGGATAGGGTGGGAACAGCGCAGAGCAGCCCAGGGAACCGACGCGGCAGGAAAGACCGAGCAACGTTGCTGGGCCTGCTATAAACCCCCCGGGAACGCCCCCCCCGCCTGAGAGTGCGCTCCCATTGGCCGTTAGTGAGGAGGGCGGCTCGGGTGGTTGGCGCGCTGCAAGTTCCTCTCGCGCGACGTATGGGACTAGGACGCTGTCTCGCCCATGCTCCCCTCTGTGTCGCGCGGCCAGCGACATAGTGCCCACACCACCAGCGCTCGCTCCACACTGTGCACGTTAACACTTACATACCAAGGAAACTCATGAGACATATTTGTGGGAAAGCAGTGGTGCAGGTTTATTTCGTACAACAAGTAGCTGATAAGGTGGGTCATCTTACAGGCGATCCAATGCGGCAGCCCCTCGCTGACCCGCATGCCTAACGAGCCATCTTGCACGGCGAGTCGATGCTTTGACGGTGCAGTAAATTATCACCGTATTTCGTTCTACTTCCGCCCCCCCTGTCAGGGCCGAGCGATGAGGCACACCCCCGGTCGGTTCAGGCCCCCCGACCACCCGAAGGACTAACGGGGTGCCGACGCTGTTTCCTGGAACCCCCTCGGCTCCAGGTTCTTGGCTCAGGCACCCTTACTGTGCCAGGCAGAGGTATTTAGACTGTATCCTTCTGCCGCAGAGGTACCCCTACTGTCCATCTGATTCCAGATCGCCCTGTACTCCGCCACAGCTCGGGAGGAGGCCCCGTCGATGACAGAGCCCCCCCCACCTACACGCTCACTGGCACCCTGCCGCTGACAGGGCTACCTGCAAGTCTAGGAGAAAGACATCCATATCAAGCCCAGACAAGTGCACCCCGTCGCTTTCATAATATCCCTCAGTCCTTTCCAGTATTAGCGCATGCCTAATGAACCCCAGGCCCCTCCTCTCCATGAATTGCTGCATGGCCCTGTTGACCCTCTTCCTGCCTTGCTCTATAGCAACTGTTGACCGTGCTCCCCTCCAGGCCCTGCGGGGGACAATCTCCGACCATATTAGCTCCGTGGCTCCCAATTTGTTAGTTATAGCAGTTACATCCCTCTGCATGGCTTCTACTAAGGTTCTCCTCCCCACCGTCACCAGATCATTCCCCCCCAGGTGGATAATGAGGATGTAGGGAGGCCCACCCCGCGCTGCCAGGCATTGGTCAAGCCTGCGCCTCAGCCGGCCCCATCTCATTACCGGGAAACCCAGCCATAGAATTCGTGTCCTTGCTAAGGCCAAATCCCATTTCCTGTATGACGCCCACTGGTCCAGCCTGGTAACGTAAGAATGGCCCATCACCCATACGCCAGCTGCAAGAAAAGACACCGTTGGCATTATTGTTTTTATTTATAAATGAACACTGCACAACAAGCGAAAAACCTTGACTTTTAACGGTCTACACATAAATATCTGCCTCAATGAAAATTGGCTTTGCATAACTACATCACAACACACAACAATGACATGCTTCTGGGAGCCATGGCCTGCTGCTCAAATGGCTCGTTCTCACAATTTTCGTGAATGAGCATGGCCCCTGCGGCCAGGATTATTCATGGGCGGACATATCACTGATAGCAAGAGGACGACCACCTCCCCACTCTCTTGACACCTTCCTCACCCAGCCCGGCCCTATATGCGGTGGTAGCAGCCCCTATCCTAAATGAATGGCTGGAAAATTTGCGACCTTCCTCGGTACCTGACAAGCACGCCCTGGCCATCACCGTCGCCATCACTCGCTCAAACTGGAATTTGGTCAATGGCGTGCCGTCATCATGAATTAAAAAGGTGCCCGCCAGCAGAGGCCTGATCTTTAGGTACTCCCTAACCAAGGTGACTGGGCAATACCTGGGGTCCTCAAATGCATGTAACGTGATGGCCACGCCCTTCCCCGCCTGATCAGTTTTGGATTTGCGTAGCCACAGCACTAATGAATCCCTGGCGTAGACGTCCATCATGTCTAAAGCTCTCCCTGACCTCTCAGATTTGGATTTGGCCACCAGCTCGCTGGCCCGAAAGGCACCAAAGAACGCCAAACAGAAGGCTGTTGCGAAGAGCTGCGCCTCGAATGCCGAATTCGCGACAGACGGCACCGTGTCCACCATGCGCTGGAGGGCGGGGAACTCGATTCCTGCCCTTCTGTCTGCTAACCTGACTTCATCCCGGGCCCACCCTTTCAGTGCTGCCCTAATCCTGAATGCCCCCGTTGGATCCTGTTCGCCATTTAAACGTGTCTCATGTTTAAGCGCTGTCAGGTGGCTGCACACCCAGGAGTGGGACTTGCCAGTCTCCCTTGCCCATACTACAAAAACCTCCACTTGTTCCTCTGTACTTAAGGCTGATGCTCCCAGGGACAGGATCACTGCACAGAAAGTGGTCAGTTGGGCCGCATATCTTCTCCTGGTTGTCTGGGCCAGGGAACGTTGACCCATCCTCTTCAACCGTTCCCCCACTGAAGGAGTCGCCATAGAGTTGCCGGGAATGGTGTCATCTCCTCCCCCGCCTGCGGCCATGCCTCTCGGAATCGTGACAGCTGAAAGCGAGAGAGAGCGTCAGCTGCCACATTCTTGACACCTTCGACATGCCTAGCCCTGAACTCGATGTTATTACGTAACCAAGCCCTAACTAATTCCCTCAGCAGACTTAAAACTAACGGGCAGTTAGCACTCAGACCATTGATTACTTGGACCATGGCTAGGTTGTCCGACCAAAACACCACCTTCTTGTTGCCCAGTCCTTCTGGCTATAAATGCAGTGCCACCACAATGGGGAATAGTTCCAGGACAGTTATATTTGCAGTCACCCCTTTCTTGCGCCACGCATCCGGCCACTTCATGGCACACCACTTTTCTCCAAAGATCACACCAAAACCTACTCTACCGGATGCGTCTGAAAATAGACATAAGCCTTGGCTGCTTTCCCAGGGAGCCCTCCATATCACTGTGCCATTAAAATTCCTCAGAAACTCATCCCACATGCACAGGTCTGCTCTCAATCCCGGTCCCAGACGTACTAAGTGATGCTTCTTCTTCACACTGGCTGTAGCCTTTGCCAACCTGCGGGAAAACACCTTACCAGCTGGTATGACCCTCGCTGCGTAGTCCAATTTGCCCAACAGACTCAGTACTACCTTCAGGGTTGCACTACCCTTTCCAATCATTGCACTAATGTCCTGTCTCAGTTCACACACCTTTTCCGCTGGGAGTCTGGATTCTCCTCTAATGGTATCAAGTTCTATGCCCAGGAATGTCAGAACCTGTGCAGGCCCTTCAGTTTTCCCCGGTGCCAAAGGAACACCTAAATGTTCTGACAGGACCTCAAAGGCTCGCAAGGCCTCCGCGCATTCCTGGGAACCGTCCCTGCCAAAAAAGAGGAAATCGTCCAAGTAATGGGTGACTTGGGAAATGCCATGCCTGGTCGTGAGGGCCCACTGAAGGAAGGAACTGAATGCTTCGAAGAAGGCGCATGAGACCGCGCAACCCATGGGCATGCAGCGATCGAAAAAGAATGCCCCCTCCCACCTGAAACCCAGCAAGTGTTGACTGTCCGGGTGAACAGGTAGGAGGCGGTAGCTGACTCGAAGTCTGCCTTGGCCAACCACGCTCCCTTGGCTGTTCTCCTAATCAAATCAATGGCCATGTCCAGCGAGCAATAGGAGACCGAACACGACCCTTCCTCCAACCAATGATTGACTGAATTGCCCTCTGGGTAGGACAGATGATGGATCAATCTGTACGACCCTTGCTGCTTTTTTGGAACCACGCCTAGCGGGGAAACAAAAAAATTCTGTAACGGGGGTGAAGGAAATGGCACTGCCATCCTCCCCAGGTCAACCTCCTTCCTGATCTTGTCACTGACCACCTGATGTAAGTCCCTAGCTGATATCAAATTCAAGACGTCACTGGGGCCAAGGGGGCCTTTGTAAGGAATCTTAAAGCCGTCCACAAAGCCGTCAACTAATAGCGTTCGCTCTTTTACGAGTGGATACACCCTGAGCAAAGGTAAGATGTTTTGCAGCACTATGGGAGATGGACCTTTGGAATGCTCCGTCCCACTTCCCGGGTGGAGAATTACGTCATCGCAATTTCATTTCAGATTTCAGTCCGACCCCTGCCCTGTGACTCTATGAAAGGTGGGCCTCTGCTGTGCTCTGCCTGCTCTTTGTGCTGCCAAGGGAGTCTGCCACTTGTCTCGTTGTCATGCTCAGTCCGTCTGGTCTGCTGTTCAGGTAACCTATTGTCGAGCGCCACCCGCTCCCTGCGTTGAAGCGGGGGGGATTTTGGCCGCTGGTGCAGGCGATTGCTGCGTGCTGGGAACCACATTTGCTGCACTCATGGGTAAACTTACACGCCCTCCCCCAGGTACATACCCCATTGTTGAACATTCTGCAGGTACCCGAGTTAAAGCGTCTTGGTCCCGCTCCATGTCCCCTCCTCCACCCCCCCCCGAAAGGGCTGCTGGAAGGACCACCTTGGATACTGTTCCCACTTTTGATCATGCTCCCACTTCTTGGCATCACTACCCTCGCTCTGTGTTCTATGAGAAGTGTCCCTCTTGCTATTCCCAGTCCTACACATGTGTTTAAACCAGAGCTGGATGTACGTGTGGTCCCACCCTATTTCTGGGCAGCTGGCCATGGTCTTTCTAAATTCTTGATCGTACGAAAACCAGCCCATCCCTCCGGACTCTCTTGTCCCCTGTTGGATGGAGTTGGCATACTCCATCAGGGCCTCGCTCTGAGCTGGGTCCTTCTGTACTATGATAGCTGCCAATATGTTGAATGCCTCGGTCCAGTTCTCAATAGTTTTTTTGGGCCAACGCTGAAATCTAATCTTGTCCTCCTCTTTCTTTCTCATCCTCCTTGTGTCAGCACCTGCGTTGTCATGCATTAACAGGGTCAAAATGTCAATATATTCCCTCCTCCATATACCTTCCTTAGCAGCCTGAGGCACCTGTCTGGCCAAGGAACTGCCACCTTTCGACTTCATGCCCAGTTTCCCGGAGCCAGCTGGCTGACACGCCCCTACCGGAACTGAAGAGGCCCCACCCGCTGCACCACCTGTACTATTCCCCGGGCTCGATGTAGCCCCTTCCGTGGCCGGTGCATGACCGACCGCCTGTGGGCCGGGGGTGACAGTTTGAGGTACGCCGGGGCAGTACTTAGAGGAACAATGGGGGTCACACTCTGAGGAACAACTGGAGCAACACTTTTCTGGGTGACTGCTGACACACTCTGAGAGTTAAGTGCAGTTAAGTTAAGTGTCAAGAGTTGACGGTCGTTAGAGGAAACATGGGGCCACACTTTGATGAACAGCGGGAGTACCACTTTGCTGGGCGACTGCTGATACACTCTGAGAGTTAAAGGCATTGACAATCTGGGGGTGACCGTGAGAATAGGGGCAACATTTTGAGGAACAATGGTGGCCGCACTCTGTTGGTTGACTGGTGAAACACTCTGAGTGTTAAAGGCGTTGGCAACCGAGGTGGCGGGCAGCAGCACTGGTGGTCCGGCCAGCAATGGTGACCCTGCTAGCGGTGGCGGCCCCGCTGGCAATGACTGAGCCCATACTTGACTCACCGGATCCGCTGATGCCGACCCTGACAGTGGGGCCAACCTTTCTTGTGCTGCCGCCATGGCGTCTAAACGTTTCTGAAACATTGCCATCAAACCCATCATATCGTCCATTGTCTTACCCATTTGGGCCAAGTCCGTTATTCCCGCCGCTGACTCGTGTACCACGGTAGGTACGACCGGCATATCTGCTGGTGGCACAGCGGGGGGGGATGGTGTCGCCGTCTGATTGTTGCGCGCTGGTGCAGCCGGGAATTCCTTCCGGGTGATCTTCCGTTTGCGGGTGGACCGACGCGTCCCCTCTCCCGAAGTGCCCGGAGCGTCCTCAGGGGCCCCAGGTCGGCCAGCCTCCTCAAGCCTATGCGCCTCAATGAAGCCTTGTGCCCATCCTGGCCCTTTAGCCTGTGCGACCGCCAAGAATTCCGCCCATAGCCCATCCTGTTCAGAAAAGGGGGTGGTGATGAACAGAGTGTCTGAATTAAGCAGACCACTCTTACCCAGTCCAAAGATCAGGGCTTGATCCATCACCGTTATTTATCTCACTGCACCATCCCAGCTCAGAACCTGGCTATATGCAAATCAGTCTGTCCCTGGCCCAGTGCATCATGGGAACAGAGCAGACTAAACTACCAAGCCAATTCTTCACCAGAAAGGAGACAAGCTACCGGGGACCGGTTTCTGGCATTTCAGCCTTCTTCGGCCCGGCTTGCTAGAATCCTGATGGTGCAGTGAGAAAGGGACTCATGTCTGAGTATACCCTGCCACACCTATAGTGGCCAAAAACGATTCAGAAAAGGGGGTGGTGATGAACAGAGTGTCTGAATTAAGCAGACCACTCTTACCCAGTCCAAAGAACAGGGCTTGATCCATCACCGTTATTTATCTCACTGCATCATCCCAGCTCAGAACCTGGCTATATGCAAATCAGTCTGTCCCTGGCCCAGTGCATCATGGGAACAGAGCAGGCGCCACGGGAGCTCATCGCGAATGCTTCTACCCTTCCGGGTCCCTACGGATGAGAAAGTACACGAAGTTGAACCACACATTCCCGCGACCACTAACCCCTCCCGTGGCATCGTGCCATCTTAGGGGGATCGGCTGCCTGTGCCCGTTCGTCTGGCAGCCGCCCGTCCCTGTTTCAGAAAACCCAACCAACGTATGCAACCCATGTATTACCTGCTGCTCTTTCAAAGTTAGCCGCTGCCAATCCCTGCCCGCGTTCCTGAGCGCAATCTATAAAACAACACCGTGTTATTCATCATCAAAACGTATTCCCTGCAAGCACACCTGTAAAGAAACCTGTGTTACCCGATGCACCGCTC
Source organism: Lissotriton vulgaris (assembly GCF_964263255.1). Taxonomy (NCBI): domain Eukaryota; kingdom Metazoa; phylum Chordata; class Amphibia; order Caudata; family Salamandridae; genus Lissotriton; species Lissotriton vulgaris. Next base: position 205,056,005 of record NC_141688.1, on the reverse strand, counting down.
CACTACTTGACCCCACCCTACCCGAGCGTGAAACGCAGATCGCAACCACACTGCCCCTTCGCTCAAGGGCAGACCCAATGGATGTTACCCCCAGCAATTACCTGATGATCTACGCCTTTCTCCCAAGAGGCTAATAACCTTGCAACGTGTTCCAAGCGGTATCTGAAAGAACAACACAACCGTTATTCCCTGTAAGTGCACTTGTGTAACAACAAACTTGAATGTAACCTTTAATCTTTTGGTTAGCCCTGTCCCCCCATGCCCCAGGGCAGAAACAGACTCATTTGCATGTCGCCTGGTTCTAAGCTGGGATGGTGCAGGTAAACACGGTCTGCTTAATTCAGACATTCTATTCATCCCCACCCCCTTTCTGAAACCGCGTGCAAACTGCGACATGCACAAATAGTAAGTTAGAGTCATATTGTGCATTTGGGCTTCCCTTGACCAGTATGTCCCGAGCTCTCCTATGAAGCAGCACCCTTCATTTGGGTGCAGAGTCTGCACTGTTACATCCCTAATTAGAGTCCCCCCGAAACAAACATAAACAAAGCAGACAGGGAATCCTTCCAGCCCAACAGATACCTACTTCCTACCGTCTCGACTAAATCAAGACCGGAGGAGGATAGCGCAATGAAGTGGTCTAATTAACTTCTTCTCCTCGAAGCAGGGGATAGAATTGGGGCAGGTAGGTCGTTTCTAATGCCTGTTAAAAGTACATTGTTCTGGCACCCTATTCTGTATTGCAACGTTGCACTTGTGTTGATGTATTAAAATTAGCGGAGGGTTTTGTGGTCGCGCCTCCCAGCTCAACGGTGCAGCGCAACTACGGACCCCTGTATGTGCAAATTAACAGCAGTACTCGTTATCGTTGTATTTTGGTATTAAGACCCACCCTCTGTGTCGCGCGGCCAATGACATAATGTGTAGGTATCGGTATACAAGGGAACCCGTAAGATTGGCCGCGGACCACGGGTGGGACTGGTTATTTATATTTAACAAAGGTACTTGGTTAAAGTAATAACAAAATAATTAAATTACACAGGCTCAAGATAAAGGCTGTGTTTTTTCCTTCTTCAAAGTCCAGCCGGACCTAGAAGCGTTTATTTTGGAAAACAATTTTGTAAGCATAGATAGAATTTAGGCGAAAACAGGTCGCACATGAATAACTGGGCACAAGCCTGTACCTGGTCAGAAGAAGACAATACAGGGGAAAAGGAAAAAGAATTAACAGGCAAACAAGGAGAAAAGGGTGGCTTATAACACAATGCAAACAATTTTTGAATAAGCACAAACCCACAGTAACTACCGTGAAAATTGCAAATCATAACACGAGCAGTACTGTAAAACAGTCGACGAACGTTTCGATCCCTATCTCCAAAAATATAGTGGGATCATCTTCAGGACTAAAGTGAGCTTTGCCTGATTGGTTGATTGAGCCTGTAGGGTTTAAACAGGGAGGAAAAGAAAGGGAAATGAAAATTCTAACAACAATAAAAATTTACAACTAGTCAGTCGCCTCTTTTTTCATGCAAGGTGCAACACGTGCACATGCAGTTGTTTGATCCAAAGGGCACGGATGGCTCTGTGCTCGTATTTGGAATGTGGGTGACCGAGTAGGACATACCGCTTTGGCTCATTGAGAAGTGCTCTGGGACGTGGTATCCGGTGTTGGTGCGAAGATTGACAGAGTGGGGGAGTGGAGGCCAGGAATTCGACAAGGTTGTGAATTAATCTAAAATTAGGAAATCATGGTTACCACGGGCGAGGCACGGTGGGCTGGACGTGGCTTGAAAACACTTCAGTCGGCACTCAGGTTCCGAAGTAACCAATTGCCTATAAAAAAGCGATTTAGTCATACACTTGGCGAATGACAGGTTTGAGTCAATAAGGTAGGAATAGGGTTACCGGGGTTACCGTTTTCCGCCTTGCATTTGGCGCGCGGCGTTTCAGGAAGGATAACTGTATTTACCCAGTCTGGTTGATTCGATTTAGGCCTGAGAAAGAGTGGTAGGTCGGAGATTAGGACCTGTGAAGTGAGGCCGATGTGGCAGGTATAAGTGCAGTGGAGGAACAGAATATTACCGTTACAGCCTAGTGTCTCTAGCGTAGGCTCGGCGGGAAACTTTGATAGAAATATAACCTGTGAACAAAAAGGGGGTTGAAGGTTTTTAAGGTTGGAAGTGCATACGGGTGAAGGTGAGGGCGGCGGGTGCAGGCAGGTAATTACCGTGAGTTACGGATTATTATTATCTCCGCAGGGCGCTCAATGGCGTTGGCCTTTTCCGTGCGAGCCTGCAAGGAAGAATATGGAAGGCACACATAAGATATATTGGACTGGACCCGTCCCTCGTGAGGGTCAGGGAGGTGTATCAAGTCAAGGCTTACCGTAATGTGCTCGTAGTGGGGCCGAAATGGGGTCCCGTCTGGAGGCTCAATGGCCTGGTGTTGAGTGTCTGCATGCTGCCGCGCCTAATGTAGTCAGTGATTGTGGTGATGGAAAGTGAGAGCGGACTTATCCGGAGTGACAGTGATTCCGATAATGGTCGCCATCTTGGAGTGGTGAGTGAACCAACTGGTGATTTAGGGGGTTAGAAGGGAGCGCATCTATATCAAGGTGCGGTTCTCTGAATCACAGGGTCACAAGCTAATTAAAAACAACTAACATTTGAGAAGATTACAATTGAATTACAGACGATTGTATAAGCTCATGCAGGAGGAGAAAAACAACTTATATTAAACTGGTCCAATCCTCTGTTCTGTTCAGGCCATCCTGGATAGAGTTGAACTGTATGATGGATTTCAGCTCTTCTTTGTTCAGTAACTGTCCCATGTTACCACCTCTCGGTGGAAGTCTCAGTACTTTCAGGACAGTCCATTTCAAATCGCTGTCAGAATGTTTTTGGGCTGTAAAATGTTCCACCAGAGGTGCATTTAGAGTCCCGCACCGAATCCGACTTCTGTGTTGCCCAATATGGATTTTTACCTTCTGGCTAGTTTGTCCAATGTAAACTTTTTGGCATGGGCATAGGATTAAATAAATGACATTGCAGGTGTTGCAGTTGGAGAAGGAACGACATTGTATTGTAACATTGTTGAAGGTGAAACTTTTTCCTTCTATGGTGCTATCACAATTATTGCACCCACCACATTTTGCATGCCCAACAATGGGGGACAGACCCCATACATTATCAAGTGTAGCCGGAGGTAAAGAAGTGGGCAAAGCAGCCCTCACAAGGTGGTCTCTAAGGTTTTTACTTTTTTTGAAAGCAAATACTGGTTTTTCGATGGAGAGGACACCTGTGTTTAGTATTGGCCAGTGTTTAAGAATGGTCTTTCTCAACTGATTGGAAATTGGTGAGAAAGTCGAGACACAAGCTATGCGCTTAGAGTCAGTCTTTTCCTTTGGTACTAGTAGGGCTTCCCTAGGGCAATACCAAGCACGCTTGGTAGCGTTTTTGACTAGTTTTTTTGGGTAGCCCCTTTCCTTGAGTTTGGATGCTAAGGTAGCAGCTTCTCGGAAGTAGTCATCTTTGCGAGAGCAGTTCCGCCTGATTCGCAAAAATTGCGAGTAAGGGAGTAAATCGCGCAGTGCTCTTGGGTGATTGCTATTGTAAGCCAGAAGGGTGTTTTTCTCAGTTGGCTTACGATAGAGGCGTGTCAGTAGGGAGCCTTCACTGTGGTAAATGGTAAGATCCAAAAAGGAGATAAAGTCATTACTAGTGGAAATGGTGAAAGTGAGCCCTAGGCAGTTATTATTCAGCCAGTGTAAGAATTGGTTATCCTTCCTGAAACGCTGCGCGCCAAATGCAAGGCGGAAAACGGTAACCCCGGTAACCCTATTCCTACCTTATTGACTCAAACCTGTCATTCGCCAAGTGTATGACTAAATCGCTTTTTTATAGGCAATTGGTTACTTCGGAACCTGAGTGCCGACTGAAGTGTTTTCAAGCCACGTCCAGCCCACCGTGCCTCGCCCGTGGTAACCATGATTTCCTAATTTTAGATTAATTCACAACCTTGTCGAATTCCTGGCCTCCACTCCCCCACTCTGTCAATCTTCGCACCAACACCGGATACCACGTCCCAGAGCACTTCTCAATGAGCCAAAGCGGTATGTCCTACTCGGTCACCCACACTCCAAATACGAGCACATAGCCATCCGTGCCCTTTGGATCAAACAACTGCATGTGCACGTGTTGCACCTTGCATGAAAAAAGAGGCGACTGACTAGTTGTAAATTCTTATTGTTATTAGAATTTTCATTTCCCTTTCTTTTCCTCCCTGTTTAAACCCTACAGGCTCAATCAACCAATCAGGCAAAGCTCGCTTTAGTCCTGAAGATGATCCCACTATATTTTTGGAGATAGGGATCGAAACGTTCGTTAACTGTTTTACAGTACTGCTCGTGTTATGATTTGCAATTTTTACGGTAGTTACTGTGGGTGTGTGCTTATTCAAAAATTGTTTGCATTGTGTTATAAGCCACCCTTTTCTCCTTGTTTGCCTGTTAATTCCTTTTCCTTTTCCCCTGTATTGTCTTCTTCTGACCAGGTACAGGCTTGTGCCCAGTTATTCATGTGCGACCTGTTTTCGCCTAAATTCTATCTATGCTTACAAAATTGTTTTCCAAAATAAACGCTTCTAGGTCCGGCTGGACTTTGAAGAAGTAAAAAACACAGCCTTTATCTTGAGCCTGTGTAATTTAATTCTTTTGTTATTACTTTAACCAAGGACCTTTGTTAAATATAAATAACGACATAATGTGTGTCACACTGGAGCATCGTGTGAGTTGGCAGGTATGTTTATATTCAATGCTGTCTTTGGAGCATCCTATTTAACCCGTGCTCCGAACGAGTTTAATATACGGTAGTCAAGTAGTATGTTACAAAACACAACAAGAGGACTCACATTTATGGTTGACCCCTGTTCCACTCTACGCACTGGTGTGTCATCTGTCATGCATTATTTCCTATGCAGATCCACACAAACTGAAAGAGTGGCAGCTTTTAATGGGTCCCTAAGCAGCTAAAGCAACATAAAAAGGCTGAAACCTTCTTGGAAACCTGCGTTCAGCCGCAGCCACTGCGATCTTGTGTCGAGCACAACCAGATATATGCTGAAATAATTGTCGTACAAAACAAATTTAAACCTTCACGCAGCACAGTGCATCCCCGCAAACAGCAGCAGCGCGTACAATAACAGTGCCTATTTTGGGATTCATCTTGTGGAAGGTGCTTTTGTTCTACGTTTTTAAAGCTTTTTAGAGCATTTCTCCCCAGGGTCTTTATCAGGAGCAGAAAATAGAATAGGTTGATACAAAGCCTGGATGTGTTATTAGTTCCAACAATCGAATTTATAAAACGTGTTACAACACAACCGCAGAAAAAGAGACATTTAGCGATGCCTGCAACTAAAGGACCCCAATGTTATAGGAACTTCCTTTTGCTGTTTTCTGTTATGGAACAGCTTGTTACGGGGCAGGGGTGAAGGCTGCGGAGTCGAGATACTAATAGAAGAAACCCACAGAGGTAATAAGTTGTTTACATCGTGGTCTCGCGGTCGGTGACGGTGGGTGTGAGACCGCGGAAGGGTGTTGGGGATTTGAGACATGTTATTATATATATATATAACAATGATATTCGTCGGCAGTGTTCCAACAAAACCTCTGCACGTTGCAGGCCAATGGATGTAGGCTAGTATGTGTGTCATGCTGGCGTCCTCAATAAACATATTTGAACCATAAACCAAACATTACGAGTCTCTTATTTTTCGTTTTAATAAAACGAAATAAATATATATTATTCACATCATGGATCAGAACACATCATAAAACAGTCTATATTACCACATTACTGGTAATCTAATGTGAGAATGATTCACAATTTCTGTGCTTCAAAACATGTCGGGTAAAAGTAAAAAAAATTTTTTTTTTTTATACAATGACTGATTTCAACACCGGATATTTGTTCAAGAAAAGATGGCGAGCGCGAGACCGGAAGTGGATACAAGCAACGCGCTCCATTTCGCAAGCCGATACAAGACGTTGCCTTCATGTGTCACCCAACTCGACCAGCCACCATTGCATCGGAATCCCTTTACCGTAAGAGCACGACCCCCGGAAGGAGCCGGTACACGAACTTGCCTCGCCTATTCACCCGACTCGAGCTTTTACTCGCTTAGTAAATTACTCGTTTTCGCCCCCTGTGGGGCTCGAACCAATGACCCTTCGGCATTTCGCGCTACCGCTAAGTGCCCTTAGCCGAGAGGCGCGACCCCGGAAAGGCCCCCGCCGCCCCAAAGAGGCCCAGCCCGACCCCGCCACACCCGGGGGCCACCCCGAACCGCACCCCCCACCCCGAGTACAGACAGACAGAGCCACCCTGTCCGCCCATGCAGCCGCGTGGCCCGATCCCAGGGCAACAAGGATCGCCCACAACACAAAGCCCGATACACGCGGCCGCGCAGACGGCCGGAAACACACAACGGCTCCACCCCATCTGCCCCGGAACGGAAAGCACCATCCACAGCACCCTCCCCGATGCAGCCCAGGCCAAGGCCTGATCCCCCAAGAGCAGCAAAGATCCTGCAACACCCGCGCCCCAAAGATAAGGAACCCGGATCAAACATCCTATCCCACCGCTCAATCTTATTCCGGACCGCCACTACCTACCCCCTCCGTGGTCGCACCACTGGGCCCCATCGACCTGGTCATGCCCAGGGACGGGGCCGGGGGGGAGGCCTAGTAGTGGCAACATACCTTCTTGTCACCGACGAAGTCACACGACGCACAACAGCACAGAGCAGCCGGCAATTCGTTAATGAAGGAATACTGAAGAAACTGATTTTAAAATATTCCTGGAGGTAAAAGTGCGGTTCATGCGACTCTGAAAACCTGGAGTGGATGGGGCACCCTGTCTAGAATATTCAACCTCAGTGGCAAGAAGCACACATTTAAATAAGGGATGTGCTAAAGAAACTTGTAGAAAATCAATATATGAGCATATAGAGCCACAACAAATACAAACATTTTTAACGTTTGAGTTTGAGTTTCTCCTTCCACATAATATACCAGGCTATACCCTCCAGCACCATGGCAGGATAACCACGAAACTGAAGCCTGCTCTCAGAGGTGGGTCTCCATATGTCCTTTTTTAGGTTTCGCTGGGGAACGGAGCCTTTAGGCTCCGCCTCCAGAGAAATCTCTTGATTGCAGTAGTGACTCTGGAATACGCCCCCCTGTCCCATTGGCTAGCTCCATAAATGGAGGCTAGCCATTGGAACAGAGAGGCGTCCGTCATGGCCGGACCAGACTCGGGGGCGTTCCCGAGATTCTTTGGCTTTTGCCGAAGTTACGCGACGCCGGGAACGCCCCCGAATCTGGTCCGATTGACAAAAAAGTGGTTCTGTCGGGTATTGTGCAATCTCTTTGGGTTAGGCTGCAGACAGCTCTAAAACACAAACAAGCAAAACTCTCTGATATCCAAAGTTTTTATATATATTAAAAACAAAAACTAATGAAACAGTAAATTGGAATTACTTCATTCCACTACATTGCTAACAAACATAAGTGCAGTGACTGTAGTGAATCCAGTGACAAATGTGAAATATGTAGTGACACTTATATACAAGGACGTTGAATCAATACACTTTACAAAAAAGGAGAAGGGAGAGGGGGAAAGAGTAGAACGATATGTTCTTTTATCGTTTAGTGGCCAGTTTCATCCTAGTAAAAGTTCCAAGGAAAGCAAGGAATTATTGTCCATATTCCTGGAATTATCTTGGCCAAAAGGAAGAGCGTCGACGTTTCGACCCTGGTTGCGCCCCAGTTGGTGGTCGCGGCGGGTCTTTATCAAGACAAGGGGGGCTGGAAAAGAAGGGAGACCTGTATCAGAGAGATGCATTGCAAGGACCGTCATGAATGACGAGAGTATCTCCAGGTTACTTACATGGGAAATGTTCAACAGTTAATGTGTTCCAGAGGGTAGCCCGTTGGTCAACCTGGAACAAATTATTTAAATAGGAATTTTAGGACCAAATGGTTTGGGATTCAATACACTCATAGTTTTAAGTGCCTAAGTGACAGAATAAGTTAGTCTGCCCTGAATAGTGCACGTGTGAATTAGCCTATTAATTTAGCCTTCATCAAAAATGCTCCCCGGGTGGTTAAGAGGGAGTCCTTGTTAGAATCAACGGTGGGCATCCGTGATTTAAAGGGAGCAATATAGTAAGTGCGCCGGTAAAGACATGCCGAGCGCTCCAACATACCATTAATTGCCAGGGTGATTGGGTATCTCAGCCGGAGTGCCTGCGTGATATTCTAAAAAACAGTGAAGTTATACTTCACGGATGCCCACCGTTGATTCTAACAAGGACTCCCTCTTAACCACCCGGGGAGCATTTTTGATAAAGGCTAAATTAATAGGCTAATTCACACGTGCACTATTCAGGGCAGACTAACTTATTCTGTCACTTAGGCACTTAAAACTATGAGTGTATTGAATCCCAAACCATTTGGTCCTAAAATTCCTATTTAAATAATTTGTTCCAGGTTGACCAACGGGCTACCCTCTAGAACACATTAACTGTTGAACATTTCCCATGTAAGTAACCTGGAGATACTCTCGTCATTGATGACGGTCCTTGCAATGCATCTCTCTGATACAGGTCTCCCTTCTTTTCCAGCCCCCCTTGTCTTGATAAAGACCCGCCGCGACCACCAACTGGGGCGCAACCAGGGTCGAAACGTCGACGCTCTTCCTTTTGGCCAAGATAATTCCAGGAATATGGACAATAATTCCTTGCTTTCCTTGGAACTTTTACTAGGATGAAACTGGCCACTAAACGATAAAAGAACATATCGTTCTACTCTTTCCCCCTCTCCCTTCTCCTTTTTTGTAAAGTGTATTGATTCAACGTCCTTGTATATAAGTGTCACTACATATTTCACATTTGTCACTGGATTCACTACAGTCACTGCACTTATGTTTGTTAGCAATGTAGTGGAATGAAGTAATTCCAATTTACTGTTTCATTAGTTTTTGTTTTTAATATATATAAAAACTTTGGATATCAGAGAGTTTTGCTTGTTTGTGTTTTAGAGCTGTCTGCAGCCTAACCCAAAGAGATTGCACAATACCCGACAGAACCACTTTTTTGTCAATCGCATATACCCAGGTTCTGAGGGACACAGGGTTACCCCATTTTGTAAAAATACCCGAATCTGGTCCGGCATTGCCGGCACCTCCCTTGCTGCTCGGGACGGGTCTCCTTATTTGTTCCTAGCTGCCCAGGTCTGGAGGTGAGTGACCTTCCCCCTCCCTCCCTTCCTCCTCGATCCCCGCCCGGGGGTTTCTTCGGGCCTTGAGGGTGACCCGGAAGTGACTAGCCGGCCGGCCAATCCTAGCGCGGCCGGCCGGAAGTGCCCGCCCCTGCCGCCCGGGGGAAGAAGGAAGACGGCGGCCCAGAAGAAGGATGGCGGGCCACGCGGGGCTCCCGTGGCCTGCCTGGAGGGAGCCCCGGAAGAAGCGGAGGACGTTGCCGGTCTCCCATGCTGAAGAGGGAGACCGGAGAAGTGCTCAACAGATTGCCACAGTACATGAAGAAGGTAACGGAGGAATTTGCATCCCGCTCGTTTTCACTCTTCATGCGAATCCATATTGTGAATAGTACTCTCAACTCCTGTACAAGTATCTTTAAATTATTTCCGTTCTGTTCAATGGTAATGTCCACATGTGCTTTAAAAATCAGTGTTTGTCCTGGTTATTCCCAAACGTGCGATACTCAGCCCTCCCTTAAAAAATTAATAAACTAAAAAGTTTTGAATTGTGATTTGTGAATCTCAACCTTTACCATAACCTTTGACCCTTGCCCAAGTCCTAACCATAATCTCTTAGTTTACTAAAACTTTGACCCACATTTCTAACCTTGCCCTTACCTTTAACCCTTACACAACCCTTTCTCGTGTCCCAAACCCGATCCTTCCATGACCCTAATCTATTCTTAGTAATGCTCTTAATTGCATCAGAGACACACTTCCAGCCGCGCACTACACATAACTTCCCCGAACTGTTAAAGACTTCCGATTACCCACGCCAAACACTGCAAATCACTACAGCACACTAACAATCAAACAAACACCAAGAAAGCTTATTTAACACACTACTAATGACCCAACCCAGCAATCAGAAAACAGACAGTGACAGTCTGATGGAATGTCTGGATTTCATGGCCACACTACTGGCACGTCATGTCTGGTGGCCTTTCTGCTGGTGATTGCAGATTAAAAAAAATAGTGAAATACTGCCACAAAAAAGTTCGACATGGCACTGGACTTTTCTTGCTACATAAATTAGCCACCTCTACCACATATTTTGAACCTCTACTGCTGCATAATTCCAGTGGGTTGCATGTATGCCAGTCTGTCTCTGGCACAAGCAGACCAGGCGGCTGAGCCCATATCCGAGCTCCTTCCGTGAACACCTGCTCCTGCCCGGCTACAGGCAAGGTGGAGGCTAGACAGGCAGGCACCAGCAACACAAGTCAAAATAACAAGTCCACCACTGACCCGGGGACTGCAGAACAGGAATGCGGAAAGGAAGCTAATGGAAACAGAGAGCAGGAGAACACAGCCTGAAAATACACCAAAAAAAGACTTCTTGCCCCAAGCCTGCGTCTGCTGCATGTAAACATGTAGTTATTACACAGGGCTTCCGATTCGCTTGATTGTATGTGCAAGAGATATAGTGATTAGTCCAGGATCACACAATGTGGTCAATAGGGGAAGATGGGATTAAAAGTCCCTCCCGTCGATTGCACAAAAAGAAATGGAGTCTTTGCACAAATCTCTTCATGGAGTCACTCGTATCACTTTGTCCTATTTACTGTTTTTCATATCCCCATATCCCTTTTTTCTATATTAACCTTTCCACAAGCTTTCTATTTCTACTGCTCACTTTTACTTGCAATAGAGAAATATTACTGAACTAAATATGTATTTTCTGTTAATATCTCATATCAGCATAAAGGAGGGGTTAGAGAGCCTGACAGCATTTTCATTTAATGGTTTATGAGTTTACATCATCGTCTACGTAGCCTTTCAGGAGCTAATATTCACATCTATAACAATCATCTGGATTTTTTGCGCCTTAGAAGGAATCCGCAGCATCTCTGTCACACAGCTCATTTAAGAGTATAGGGTCTGGACCAGCCTTATGTCCTCAAGCAGTTTCCCATTTTCTGTTCTCCGTGCCTCACCCAAAAGCGTTTATCTACTTGGAAGGTGGTCTGGTTTGGTTGATCAGTGTTGCCAGACCAGTTGTTCATTTGCAGGCAGGTCCTTGATTTCCAAAGAGTCGAGTATGCTTCATAAGGCTTGAGGAAATATCTCTGGCTAGCTGACAGTTTTATGTATACAATATATTATTGGTCAGATGCCAGTATATTTGCTCCAAATTTCTCCAGACCCTTCTTGCATCGCTCTTTTTTCTACTTCTTGCATCGCTCTTTTTTCTACTTTGTAAAAGAAAGCATGGATAATAAATTCACTTTTTTTTTTTACAAATGAAAGGAAAAAAACAAGCGGTGTCTTTGGACAAGACTCGGTGCGGTGCTTAATCTCTGTTTACCACTTTTTCTGTCTGCTTTCTCTCCATGGTGACCACTTTTCAGAGTATTAGTGCTGTAGTTGTTATCTCTTTCAACAAGAACAACTATTTTCCGAGTCGCTCCTGGGAAGAGTCCAGTTAATATTGCAGGCCTTTAGTCCTGAGGGGCCATATTTCCCGGGACAGTCTTCTATCACAGCTTGGCCTCACTACGCTGGCTGATGTGCTTGGAACGTTAAAATGGCATTTGCGAGAGATTAAGCTATTGCCATTGTAAATGACAATGCCATTTATTTATCTGTTTTCAAAACCAACACATAAATAAAAAGTTTGTCATTCACAATGCCAATAGCTCAAACTTTTCCAAGGGCGAAACCGTTGCATTGTAAATGCTTGTCCCTGCTTGGTCAGTATGTTTTTGATGGCCCTTTTTCATTTGGAATACTGATTACAAACGAATGCCTTGATTGCAAATACACCCTACTGCCTCCCAAAAATAATATAAAGTGCATCATTATAAAAATAATGTGTAATTATTAATGGGACAACATCAAATAGTTATAAAAGGTTGCAGATTCTCCTAGCTATTAGTGTAGGAGAGCCCTGCTGTTCTTACAAAGAAGGCAACTATGCAATTTCTTTTTCTGCTTTTATCACACAGTGCATTCACAGAACCACTACATGTCCCACAATCCTGCATTCTCAATGAGGAAACTGTTGTAATGTGTTACTTGTTTAATGCAACCACCCTGTTAATTTACTCTGCCTTGCCGCTCAGCCAATGGGGATGTCATCAGAATGTTTGGAGTGTTTGAGTTGGAGAGAGATTCAGTTGGAATGGATAGGCTCAGCAGCAAGGTGGCTGCTCCTGGTGGGGCCTAATATGTATCTATCTTGTTTCCTGTTACCAACCAACAAGGAGGTAACTTGATGAATAAATCTACTACCCTGTTCTACATAACTCAAGCCTATGTATCATTCTTCCTTGCAACAGAAACATTAACATAAAAGACAAACAACAGAGTCTATACATTGGAGTGGTCCCTAACAAACTTCCTCTTTTTTATTGATGTGTCTAGATTGCATACCCTGCAGTAATCTAAATATAACAACAAAAAAACACAACAACAGCCAAGTTACCCACCCTTCCCTTGACTGCAGTCCTCAATATAAAAGTCTGCATTGCAATTTTTTATCCTTTTTCACTCCAGTGAGACTTGACTCCTCAGGCGGTTGTTTGATTGGTTCACACAGAACTGCAAACAATCAAAAAAGCTCATAAAACCAGGCCCCCAAGTGCAGCGAGGAAATATTCACATGCACTGTTGCCGATATTTTCCTCCTTTGTTTTATTACTATCAGGCCTCTCTCTCAAGGTTAGCTCGGACAATATGCTATTACAGAAGAGAAGGCCCTATTATGTAAGTTTACAGTATCCCCACCAAGTTCATTGCTGTGTGCGGAAAAGGCTTACATGCCTTTGACCAAACTGCTGAGTTTAGAATATTTCTCATTCTGGCCCCAACCCTACCAGCCTTAGAAGCCAAAGCATCTGCAATGAATGTGCACCAGAGTGACCTATCTCCACCCCCTCCAAAGCAAGTACCTCCTTAACTCATCAACTCAAAGTAGACGAGGAGACTGGTGCAACAGATGTTTGCACTGCTATGAGTAAATGCAGGGCTGTCTACCTTCACCCCTTTATTACCTGCTTATACTGTTGAAGACATCATACCACATACAGTTGGCGGTGTAGGAGAAAAGAAATAAACTAAAAAGTAGTAGAATCATTGTTTGTACATCTTATGCATGTAAAGTGTACCAAAACTGAAAAAAAGCATCACACATACATCAAAAAACATTTCTATTTTCAAAGAAAGCAATCATAACTATGCCACCACCTTGGCTATCAGGAATTGAGTGACATCTTCTAATTGCCTTCCCAAAACTGGAAGAGTTGTTTAACTAAATTACCACCACACACCATAGAATGCTCGACAGCTGGCCTACAGTCTACTTTCTGATGCTCTACTGAAATTACAGATCTGTAGGTGCTAACCATACTGTAGGATATTTGCCCTGCTACCAAGGATCCCAAAAAGTAAGAACTCATGTGACATCCATACTATTGGGATCAGTGCCCCACTCCACACACCAGTTACGCAGACATATCAGTCTCTAGTTGTACCAAGTGCCCAAGGTGCTCTGAAATAGCTGGGTAGTTGACTCTGAAAAGGCTGACATTCCTGCAAATTTCCAGATGTTCCAGACCTCCAACACTAATTTGTCCTCCAGTATTAGATTGTGATAGTGTCCGCCTGGATCCCTTAGGAACCCAGGAAATACTTGGATTATTTTTGGACAATGCTCCAAAAACCCGGGAACAGGGTGAAACCATGATTATTCGCTCCATAGGGGAGTGAGAATTGTCAGCCGAGCTAAATGTCTGCAAACCTGAAAAACACACCTGGGACGCACGAGGAAAAGTGGAAAAGCATAATGGTTTCCAACAGACCGAATCTACAGAAAGCATTCATAGCCAATAAATACTGTATGATCTGGCCACCAACTGTAGTATGTGCTCAAATGGGTTGGCAATCTGGAAATGAGAGATCTATTTTGTAGGGCCCTCACAATTTTACTATGATTTTGGTGATACAAGGGTGCAATTGCCCATTGCTGCTGCTGCAGCATAGACTCCTCAAAGATCAGCAAGCCACCATGTTAGACGGTCAGAAAACATATTTAAGGCAGACAAATGATGGACGGAATGCAGACAATGCATACAAGTCAAAAGATCTGGATTAAATCCATTGTTCTTTTGCCCACTATGCTACCCCAGTTTGGACTCAGCTTTATGCAAATCAGTCTTGACCCTGTGCCCCATGGGAACAGTCCAGATAGAACTGCGAGGCCAGGTCGTCCCTGGACCGGAAACAAGCATCCTGGGACCAGTTTCAGGTTATGTCACAGAAGGTAGCGTGATGTATAGTGTAGAAAGGGGAGGGGAGATTGTGTGTGGATGGGTGATGAGAATTTGGGATGGAGGTGGATGGAAGAAATGGGTGGATTGCCGCGTTGCAAATGGCGGCCAAGGGTAATGGAGGGGAGTCCATAGTTTAGTTCGGTGAAGGGGGTGTAAGCACGGAGGGGATTAGGAGGGAGAGAGATTGAATTGGGCTGCAGAAATGGAAGGTTTTGAAAGGAGGATCACACAAGTGGAATGGGAATGAAGGAGATGAGAGGAAAGTAGGTTGAAGCAAATATGGTCATAAAACTGGAACTAGCGACCTAATAACATTGAATGTTATAGAAAAAAGTAATATGAAAGGTACCTTGCACTATAAGTACTAAGGGGATACCTATGGACATGTTGCAAATATTATTAGTGAATTTCATGAGTGTTAGTTAAAGAGTAGACAGGTGCAACTAATATTATAAATACCATTTTGTACATACATGGAGGAATGGTATAATAATGTATGTTTTATTGTTCATTTCAGCTTCGCCTGTCAAAGGGCCCCAGTGGCCCAAAGTGCAATCAGCCTGATTCATCATAGTGCCGTTTTGCGAGTTTGAAATAGCAAATCATAAGGAATCACTATTCCAGACTCGCAAAACGGGATCCATGTAGGAATCGCAAAAACAAAAGCGATTCCTACATATTCCTTAATTGCGATTAGCAAATTGCTAATCGCAAATAAGGAATAACTCCCCATTCATTCCTATGGGCCAAAAAGCCCATAGGAATGAATGGGGAGTATTCCTTATTTGCGATTAGCAATTTGCTAATCGCAAATAAGATAGCGATTTAAAGGGTGCCAGGGGTGTCCAAAGGACACCCTGTAGCACCCCTTAAAAGTAAATAGGAACAGGTGTTGCGCACACACATGTCAAAAGGACATGTGTGAGTGCAACATGCAACTTAGAAAAATGCTTTTAAAAGCATTTTTCTACGTTTTTGCTATTTACCACGAGGTTTGACCTCGCGGTAAATAGCGGGCCGAAATTGCGAATTCGCAATTTTAAAATGGATGATGAATTGCATTTAAGGAATCTCAAATTGAGATTCCTTAAATGTAATTCATTTCAAAATAGCGAAATCGCTATTACCGATTCTTGCATTTGGGATGATGAATCCCAAATGCAAAAATAGAGCTCGCAAAGGGCCAGATTCTCAGAATCTGGCCCTTCGCGAGCCCAATTTGGCTTGATGAATCTGGCCGTAAGTGTTTTAATAAACTGCTGTGATGAACTTGCACTAATACGGATTCTTTAATAGAGGTTCGGATGGCCCATCTTGAATATGAGAAACTATGGAAAATGCTTTTCCTAGCATGCAGATTTGAACCAATTTCAAACGAATGGTTGACTGGATGATCGATGGAGAAAAAGTGGTTAAATGGAGATCAATGAAAAAAAAAAATTAAGCAGAGGCAGCATTGGCTGTGCCCTAGGTTTGGTGCGAATAGGCCGTACCATCAAGATCTTGGTTAGTCGTAAATGTGCAGTTTGGGCTAGGCAGGTCCCCAGTGTGCACGCAACGCCGTACTTGGATGTTTAAACATGAAGAAATTAATCATAAGAGATGTAGTGCAACCCGCATATTATGTTGTTTTTTACAGTGAGCAAGGAACCCACGTCTGGGCATACCCATACCACTTAGGGGGTAAAGGTTTACAGCAAACAAATGATGGACGGAATGCTGACAGTGCAAACATTTTCCCCCACTCAAAAGATCTGGGTTAAATCAATCGCTCTTTTGCTCACTACACCACCCCAGTTTAGAGCCAGCCATTTGCAAATCAGTCTCGACCCTGTGCCCCTGGGAACAGTCCAGATTGAATTGCCAGGTCAGGTCCTCCCTGGACCGGAAATAAGCATCCCGGGACTGGTTTCAGGGTATGTCACCCTTCTTCAGCCAGGCTAGCTTGAATCCAGTGGCACAGTGAGCAAGGAACCCACGTCTGGGCCATACCCATCCCACTTAGGGCGAAAAGTGTTACAGAAAACAAATGAGGACAGAATGCTAACAGTGCAAACATTCTTGCCAGTCAAAAGATCTGGGTGAAATCCATTATTCTTTTGCCCACTACACCACTCCAATTTGGACCCAGCCATATGCAAACCAATCTTGACCCTGTGCCCCTTGGGTACAGTCCAGACTGTAGTGCCAGGCCAGGTCCTACCTGGACCGGAAACAAGCATCCTGGGTCCGTTTTTAAGGTATGTCACCCTTCTACAGCCAGGCTAACTTGAATCTAGTGGCATAGTGAGTAAGGGACCCACATCTGAGCATACCCATCCCACTTAGGGCAAAAAGTGTTACAGCAAACAAATGAGAACAGAATACTGACAGTGCAGACATTCTACCGCAGTCAATAGATCTGGGTGAAGTACATCGTTCTTTTGCCCATTACGCCACCCCAGTTTGGACTCAGCCATATGCAAATCAGTCTCGACCCTGTACCCCGAGGGAACAGTCCAGACCGAACTGCTAGGCAAGTCCTCCCTGGACCGGAAACAAGCAATCTGGGACCGGTTTCAGGGTATGTCACCCTTCTTCTGCCAGGCTAGCTTGAATCCAGAGGCATAGTGAGTAAGGGACCCACGTCTGGGCATACCCATCCCATTTAGGGCGAAAAGTGTTATAGCAAACAAATGATGGATAGAATGCAGACAATGCAAACATTCTTCCCCAGTCAATAGAGCTGGGGTAAATCCATTGTTATTTTTCCTACTACGCCACCCCAGTTTGGAACCAGCCATATGCAAATTAGTCTTGACCGTGTGCCCCATGGGAATAGTCCTGACCGAACTGCCAAGCCAGGTTCTCCCTGGAGCTGAAACAAGCATCCTGGGACCGGTTTCAGAGTCTGCCACCCTTGTTCAGCCAGGCTAGCTTGAAAACAGTGGCACAGGGAGCAAGGGAACCACGTCTGGGCATACCCATCCCACTTAGTGCGAAAAGTGTTACAGCAAACAAATGATGGACAGAATAATGATAATGCAAACATTCTCCCCCAGTTAAAATATTTGGGTTAAATCCATCATTCTTTTGCCCACTACACCTCCCCAATTTGGATCCAGCCATGTGCAAATCAGTCTTGACCCTGTGCCCCATGGGAATAGTCCAGGCCGTATTGTCAGGCCAGGTCCTACCTGGAATGGAAACAATCATATGGGGCCCAGTTTCAGGGTATGTCAAACTTTTTCAGCCAGTCTAGCTTGATCCAGTGGCACAGTCTGCAAGGGACCTACGTCTGGGCATACCCAGAGTGTTACAGCAAACAAATGATGTACGGAGTGCTGACAAAGCAAACATCTCCCCCACACAATAAATCTATGTTAAACCCATCATTCCTTTGCCCACTACGCCTCACCAGCTTGGACCCAGCCATTTACAAATCAGTCTTGACCCTGTGCCCCATGGGAAGAGTCCAGATCGTACTGCCAGGCCAGGTACCTTGACCAGAAGCAAGCATCCTGGGAACGGTTTCAGTGTATATCACCCTAAACTAGCTTGAATCCAGTGGCACAGCGAGCAAGGGACCCACGTCTGGGCATACCCATCCAACTTAGGACAAAAAGTGTTACAGCAAGCAACTATTTTACAGAATGCTGACAATGCAAACATTCTCACCCAGTCAATAGATATGGATTAAATCCATTGTTCTTTTGCCCACTACGCCACCCCAGTTTGGACCCAGCCATATGCAATTCAGTCTTCACCCTGTGGCCCATGGGAACAGTCCAGATGAAACTGCCAAGCGTGGTCCTACCTGGACCGGAAACAAGCATCCTGGGACTGGTTTGAGGGTTGCCACCCTTCTTAAGCCAGGCTAGCTTGATTCCAGTGGCACAGTGAGCAAGCGACCCACATCTGGGCATAGCCAGCCCACTTAGGGCAAAAACTGTTACAGCAAACAAATGATGGGCGGAATGCTTACAATGCAAACATTTTACCCCAGTCAATAGTTCTGGGTTAAATCCATCGTTATTTTGCCTAATACGCCACCCCAGTTTGGACCCAGCCACATGCAAATCAGTCTTGACCCTGTGCTCCATGGGAACAGTCCAAACCGTACTGCCAAGCCAGGTCCTCCCTGGATCCGAAACAAGCATCCTAGGAACGGTTTCATGGTATGTCACCCTTCTTCTGCCAGGTTAGCTTGAATCCAGTGGCACAATGAGCAAGGGACCCACATCTGGGCAAACCCATCCCATTTAGGGCAAAAAGTGTGCTTGTTACCGGTCCATGGAGGTCCTAGCCTGGCAGTTCGGTTATGGACTGTTCCCAGGGGGCAAAGGGTCATGACTGATTTGCATATGGCTGGGTCCAAACTGAGGTGGCATAGTGGACAAAAGAACGATGGATTTAACCCAGATCAATTGACTGGGGGAGAATATTTGCATTGTCAGCATTCCGTCCATCATTTGTTTGCTGTAACATTTTTCGCCCTAATCACATCCACACACGTATCTCTAGGCAACAACGTATTTGGACTATTAGTTGCTCCATCCTCGTCTTTGTAATAGGTTGGCTGTCTCGTATTCCAAATGGTCTTATACCTGCAACCCCTGGTGTAGCCTTGAAAGCTTTCTTGCCACCTTGCACACTTTGTTCCACATTCTGGGGAGGATAACTCACACCTAAATGTGGTAAGGAGCTTTTAATGGCAATTGCTACAGAGTTACAGTGGCCATATTTACAAAAAAAGGGATTCCACTCTATATATACAGTTGCATTGTATACTGCTTTTAGTACTCAGGTATTCACATAGTTGCAGAGCTTGCATCTAAAAACCTCCCACTCTTCAGCTTGAGACAGCTGCAACCTTTCCAGGTTGGAGAAAGGGTAATTATGCAAGCCTTTAGGGAGTTGAACCCTTAGCAACCTTTAATATACTTGTGCTGTCAAGGATATTCATAAAAATTTTAGAGAAATAATAACAGCTGAATTTCTCTTCTCCAAAAACCATAAACAGTTGCATATATCAAACAAATATAAGCCTCTTAATAAAACAGCCCAGCATTGCCCCCACATCAGATAGGAGAGACATGCCTCAAACCCACAAGTGGGCAAACTTCTATATGAAAACGGCTGCCTCAGCAGCATAGCCTGCATAGTAAATAAACACATTTCTAGAGGTGGGGACAGATTCAGGAGTTTTGCTCTACCGAATTCCATGGAGTTACATAAAAATGTCTGTGAGATTCTGGGGTGTTCCATCAACGTGCAGAAAATATGCAGTTTGGACTACTAGCGCAGGAATGAAGTAATCAGGCCCATGCAGGTTGGATGTAGTTTTAGAAGTTTTATCGAAGTAAGTTGCATGTAGATATGTTCCTGTTAAACAGTGCCCTACGAGCAGCCTGCCTGCTGCTCAGCCCATTCTCAACTGTCAGAGTACACCTCACAGGTACCCAACACTCCAATACGCATCATCACTCCAACATTCCATGCATCACACATCACATTCACACTGGCCGAGCAGGTGGTGAAAATGGCAGAACATTAACATGAGTAGGATACTACATATTTCCTTTCTTATACAACAGCAGAATCATTCCTGTACTTGAATAAGATAGAACAATAAGAACCCAAGTAAGGAATAAATGAGAGGAACACTAATACAACAGAATAAATGTAATAGAAATGAACAAATAGGAAAGCGCGAAGAGATAGGCGGAACGAAGAGGAAGCAATGGGTAAATACACACAAATAGAAATAGCCCATCTTCTCCAACAAAGAATTACAAAAGAGAAGAAAACAGTGATAAGGTGGCAGAAACAACAAGTAGCAGAAAGGCATAGACGCATACCAGGGGCTGCTCTAGGCTCATGGTGGCCCTGGGCAGAGAGCGTAGGTAGGGGGTCCGGAAGAGGGGGTATGGGTGGGGCGGCGCACGGAGGCCTGTGAAGAGGAGGGGGGTCAGGGGGTGTGGAAGTGGAACAGAGCCGGAGGCCACCAAATCCCTACCAGGGGCCACCACGCAAATATGTATCCATCCTCAGAGGATTATTATATTAAGGATATATATTGCTGTGGTGGCCCCTGAGGTTTGGTGGCCCTGTGCAGGTGCACAGCTTGCACATGCCAAAGGCCGCCCCTGCGCATACATGACTACCCCACATACACACCCACTGGCCAGACAGGCATGAAAGGAAGAAAGACATAGCACAATACAAACTGTAGACAGGCATTACACCCAGACACACAAAATAGATGAGAGAAGATCATCTCTAGGACATAGGAGAAAGCAATACACACAACAATGAGGGAACGGCAATGGAAGAACAACCATGAAATATAGTCCTGGTTCCATGGATGAAAAGATAAAAGACATCCATAGGAGAGCTGAACAGGCGAGAAAACAGAGGAGAGAAGAAAATACAAAAAGTATCACTCATCCTCCCTCGTTTTCAAGTTGACAAAGTAATATCAAATGAAGATTAGGTTGCGTTTAAAATTTACAATGTAATATAACATAAGCATAACGTTGTGAGGAAATAACTGCAAATGGGACTGAAACTGTTGGACTTCCTGTGAGAGATACCCTATGAAAGGGTAACAATGATGTAACACTACTACGGGAAGATGGGAATTAGACCCATGACCGACGCCTGACATAAGGGTGGATAACTAATGAAAATGGGACTGAAACGCATGACCGACCCTTGATATAAGTGTGTTATGTAAATGGGAATAACACCCATGGCTTACCCCCTGACAAAAAGGAGGGAACAACTGTAAACTATAGTGATTTCCAAAACCTACCCGGAGGAATAGGGGTAAGGAGCTTCTGTAAATTAGACCAACACCCATCTCTTACCCTAAGACTAAAGGGAGAGAAAAACAAGTATAAATGGGACTGTGACCCATAGGATGTTGCCCAGTGGGTGGATATAAACCATACATAGCCCATGTAGAAACATCTGCTTATAAGAGAATGGGCCTGGAACCCATTCCAATCCCTTATGTAAGGGAGAATGAAATGTATAGTTAACAAGTATCATGAAGCTATTCCCAGAAGTAGATGGTGTGTACCCTAAGACTGAAAATCTGATAAAAAGTGCAACCAGATCGCACTGAACAGTCCCATACAGAATGTGTGGGCAACTCAGAGCTATGTAAGACTACATAAGTATGGCGCGTTGAATAAAGAATGTCACTAAACATAAAAACATTTGGTTACCAGCAACATGTAATCTAATACCACATACTCAACTTGCCCCATAAATTCATTCACAACACACTGGTAATATCTGCTAGGGTCAAGTTTTTTTGTAATTCTGAAGATTGGTTATCTCTAGTCCCTAAGCAACCTTTACCAGATCTAAAGTTTTTTCCTCTGGTTAATGGACCATTTTAGTTAGAACTAGTTGATAGTGAAATTACCTAAGCTTTTAATATATTTACACCTTAGAAATGATCACAATGTTAGGATGTCTTTTGAAATGTTATCTAGAAGTAAAATTCATGTGTACCACTTACACAGCACAGAACAAACTCTGGGGCATATTATCAAGGCGGGGGAAATGAAATAAATCGCCACTTTAGCGGCCGTTTTCGGACGCTAAGCGGCGATAATTTCATCGCCCTATTAGCAAGCTGTCGCTAATTTTTAGGCTTTTAGGTGATAGCGAGCGGTTTGTGGTCCGCTTTGCATGTCAGTGATATTTATTGCTAATGACATGCAAAGTGGGCGTACCCAACCTGTTAGTGAATAAAAACAGTCGCTAACATCGCTATCGCCTATTATCAACGCAGGCGTAGCAATGGAAATATTCGCCCTAAGCGGGAATATCTCCAAAAGCTAATGCCTGCTCAGACCAGTTCTTAGCCATTATATCCAATGGGAGGTGGATCTTATGGCTAACACCCTATTGGCGTTAATTCGTGAATATCGCTGTATTCTCAGCGATATTCACGCATTGTATTGTATTGTATTGTATTGTATATTCGATTTCTATAGCGCCTTATCACCCAGGGGTCTCTAAGCGCTTTGTAGAGAGTGAGCACCATACTAGAGGGGAAAGAGTTAGGCATTACCCCAGGCCTCCTGAAACAGCACCGTTTTTAGCTTTTTTCTGAAAGATAAAAGGCTCTCTGGCAGTTTGTTCCATGCACTGGGAACTGTATGGGAAAACGTGCGCCCTCCAAAGGAGGATAGCTTAAAATGTGGACAAATCAGTAGAGCAGCGTCTGCTGATCGTAAATTCCTGCTTGGGGCGTATGGAACTAAACGTTTCTTGATATATTTTGGGGCTTGTCCGTACAGTGCTTTATGCGTTATGCATAGGCCCTTCAATTTGGCCCGTTGTTTCACCAGCAGCCAATGAAGTTTATGGAGGAGGGGAGTAGCCTGAGTCCTTCTAGGTTTGTTGAAGATCAGTCTGGCGGCGTCGTTCATGACTATCTTCAGTCTGCTCAACAATTTTTGAGGGATATTGTCATACAGAACGTTGCCGTAATCCAGGCGTGCCAGGATCAGTGCTGATACTGCTCTTCTAAGCGTGTCTACCGTCAGGATAGGGGATAGTTTGCGCAATGCCTCATTAGCCCCACACAAGTACCCACTACGGCTGAGACTTGGGCAGACATGGTGAGGTTTGCATCGATAATCAGGCCCAAGCTTTTTACTGCTTCAGCTGGTATTGGGGATGGCCCTAATTCGGTAGGCCAGAGGAGGTCGTTCCAGGGGCTAGATGCCGTTGTGATCGCCAACACCTCGGTCTTATCGGGATTTATTTTTAATGAGTTGGTCGTCATCCAGTTTACGGTGAATTTTAGAATGTTCTGCATTCTCTGGTATGGCATTGGACAGTTGTCAATTTGACTAATAATCTGAGTCCCGTCGGCATAGTTGTATATACTGCAGTCCATCTGATTTAATGTTGAGATGAGAGGTTGCAGGTAGGCATTGAACAATAAAGGTGATAATGCCGAGCCCTGAGGGACTCCGCATGTGATACCTACTGCCTCCGATACCAGGTTAGCCAATTGCACTCTCTGGACCCGTGACTCCAGGAAGGATGTCAGCCAGGCATGGGCGGTGCCCTGAATACCGAGGTCCCACATCCGCGACAACAATAGGTCATGCTTGACCGTATCGAATGCCGCGGAGAGGTCTAGCAGCACCAGGGCACATGGGTTTTTCCTGTCCGCTTTAAGTCTCAGGTCGTCCAGCACGGAAAGCATGACCAATTCCGTGCTATGGTGGGCCCTGAAACCAGCCTGGTTGGGCCCTAGTAGAGAGTTATTTTCTAGATGTTGTGAGAGAGTGGGCAATACATGTTGTTCCAGGATTTTTGCTAGGAACGGTAGCTGTGAAATGGGCCTGTAATTTTTCAGGATCTTGGTATCAGCCCCTTCCTTTTTCAGGAGGGGAATAAGGTGAGCCTCCTTGAAGTTGGATGGAACCTGTCCAGTTATGAGCAAGCTAGTCAGGAGTGATAGTATGTCGTCCTCTAGCCCTCTTGTTTAAAGACCCTTGGGGGACACGGGTCCGCCGGTGAACCTGATTTACCTCGGCCCATCACTGTTCTAATAGTTTCCTTAGTGAGTAAGGGTATTGAGGTAAGGGGCTGGGTGACTGTTGGGGTCGTTTTGGTCAGAGTATCGGGACAGTCCAATCTGGGGGTCATCTTAATTTCGGACAGAAGATCAACAATCTTAGTGGTAAAGAAAGACTGACATTTTTGGCAGTCTTCTTGTGAGAAGGAGGGGGGCTGTTCCTTCTTTTTCCTCAATTCAGACAGAACCTTAAACATTTCTTTCTGGGGATTAGGAGAGGTTGCAATTCTGTCTTCATAAAACTCAGCTTTCCTAGCCCTAATAGCTTGTTTATATGTAATTAACTCTTTGGCATATAAGGTTTGACTGTCAGAATCATACCCCTTGCGCCAGGCTCTCTCTGACCGACGCAGGGAGCGTTTCAATTGCCTTAGTGCCTCATTGAACCATGGTGCACTTTTCTCCTTATCTCCAATTTTAACCCTTCGTGCAGATGCCATCACCTCAATGACGCTTTCCAGTTTTCGTGATAGTTTGAGACTGGCTGTCTCAGTGTCATCCTCTGGTTGTCTATTAAGGTGAGGTGGTAGTCTCTCTAGAGTGGAGATAAGTGTTTCAGTGTTGATTGTGTTCCACCTTCTCACGACCTGCCACTCAGCGGTGTGCGGTGCGCTTTGTCCTGGAAATACTATTCTACCCTGCAGCAGGTGATGATCCGACCATATGCAGGGAGATATAGTAATGGGGCCTAACATCGGGACTGACGTCCATTTCGCCGCTATCGCCAGATATTTTATCGCTTTAGAGATAAACATTGCTAATAGCACGTTATCTCTGCGATAATATCCGGCGATACTTCGCGATAAAAAAAAATCGCTAAGCCCATTTAGCGATAAATATCGCTAGTTGTTGGTAATATGCCCCTCTATCTCTCACAGGAAGGCTAATACAAATAATCAATCGCAGATTTTCATTTATACTTTGCAATGATGCTGCATGAAAAGGAGAGGACAGAGAGAAAAGCACATAAGCGCATACGCAATTGTAGAAATATTTACTTAGAATGGTGAGAAAACCAACTCCCAGTCCCAGGCATTGGGAAGGGTACCCCAGGAAAGATCTGGCAAACAAAGGCTTCAGGAAAGGAATCAGGACAGGACAGGACAGATGACTTCTCTCTACCACCGACGCATGCGTAGCACCCCTCTCTGACACTCTCTTCCTCCTCGAGATTCTTATGTGATCTTCTACTAAATGTATTTAATTTAGCTAATTGGTTCAGTAATTTTATTCTTATTCAGCATCTAAGTCTGGGACATCTCTTGGCTCCCTGACAGCATCCCGGCCTCTGGCATCTCTAGTCTCCAGTCTCTCTAAAAAACTAAAAACTACAGAAATTATACTTTCCTGTATGCTAGTACCACCCATTAATGTTTCAAATTTATGAGACTCCCAATTCTGTTTGGACGGGCCAGGGGAGGTAATCATTGCACCATGCTTATTCTGTCATTATTTATTTCAGTTCTTTGTTTTAAATTCCACCCTTTAAGTTTTATACATCAGTCTTTATTCCCACCCGTATTCCCAATATAATTGTCACATTTTAGATTTAAAAAAACAGTAGTTCACAGAGACTGTTGTTCCGGTTCCCACGAATGTAGCAGCTTACAGCCGTGGAAAGAGTTCAAGTTGACATGCGTCTTACAGCTAGGTAGTATTGCGCATGTGTAGCAAACAAGAGGAACAGACTGTGGTTCACAACTGTAGGCCAATAATAAGCACTATTAAAAGAGTCAAAAAGACAAATGTTAAAATCAAAAATAAAAGATTTCACTGTATACCACCTATCTCTACTCTAATCCCATTTACTAAATATTATTCTTCCCATATTTGCATTTGTAGAAATGCTGAAATTAGATTTCAGCAAGTAGGTGCCAAGCATGTGGGTTTCGAGCAGCCTTCTTGTTAGCTACTGCACTAGTGCAGAGAGTTACCCTCCAAGCATAGATACGTCATACTATGTAGGTGTAGTAGACACATGCGCACTACAGAATTTCATTCAGCGGCCATCTTGGCATCACTCTCTGGTTACGGGTAAATAAAACACATAGGCAAGCTTCCTACTAATACTATAATGTCATGGGAATGCATGTTATTTCCACAAACAAGTTTTCATACGAGGTAAGTAGTTACATGAGAAGATTGCGGCAGATCAAGTCTCCTTTTTCACAAGACCTTGCTACTTCATTAGACTACATTAGTATGGCACGTTAAATAAAGAATGTCACTAAACGCAAACACATGTGTGCCAAATGTCACTAGCTTAAGAAATACGTAGCGAATAACACTAAGGGCCAGATGTAGGAGCCCTAATACCGGTCGGTAACGGCCAAATTCGGACGTTACCGACCGGTATTAGGGTTTCCAGATGTAGGGGGCCTATATTTTACCGATTCTGTAAAGTTACCGAATCGGTAAATTTATAGAATCGGTAAAATACCGAATCGGTATATTTACCAATTCGGAAAAACCACATGTAGGTGGCACTCCTAAGAGTGCCACAGGCCCTTAAAAATCGGTATTTTACCACCCAATCCTATTGGGTGGTAAAATACCGAATTCAGGTGTGCATGCACACCTGTGCAATGTGACTCACAGACATGCCCTTAGGGCATGTCTGTGTGCCACATTGCACACAAGTCCAGAATTGGGGTGCAAGAGGGTGGCAAAGTGACACCCCCTGCACCCTTGCAGGATTCGGTATTTACCGATTCGGTAAATACCGAATCTGTATTTCACATTGATTCCTATGGGCTTCCAGGCCCATAGGAATCAATGGGAAATACAGAATCGGTATTTACAAATTTGGTAAATACCGACTCTTACAGATTCTATAATTTTTTACCTACATCTGCCTCCTTCCAATTTACCGACTTTTAAATACCGAATTGGTATGACTCGGTAGTCGGTAAATCGGATTTACCTACATCTGGCCCTAAATGCTTTCTGTATATGTCGCAGATATGAAGCATGGAAACTTTACTGTAATCCCAACACAGCACACAATGGACTCACACTCGGAAGAACTATCACACATGCAGAATGTCAGAGTTTATGGTGTGCGTGTCACTGTAACCTTGTGACACACACCAGTATTTGTGAGCAAATAAACTTTGAAGATATAGCCTGAAGCTGACTGACTAGTAAGATTCTTGTGCATTGACAGGGAAAATCCAACGTGGAAGGAGAATCTGCTGATCACCCATGTGTAGTGCCGTGCCTGCTCATGAAGTGGTCCAACAAGCATAAAGGGTCCTGTTTTTGGCACCCCCAAGGAAAATGCTGATGTAGTACTAAGCAAACCGGAAAAGGGCTCCAAAACCAAGCTCAGAATGTACTCACGAAATTCACTCTATGTCCATGTAATCACCATTTTCGTGTTCCTGAGATGGTCAAGAGCAGGCGTCTCAAAACCGGTCCTGGAGGGCTGGATCCATGCCAGATTTTTAAAATTACTATATGTATCTCAATGGGGATATCCAAAAAATCTGGCATGGATCCGGCCCTCCAGGACCGGTTTGGAGTCCCCTGGTCTAGAGTCCACAAGAAACAACCTTGTGGTGAGCACCCACAGATGACTAGCTGCCGCTGGGCATGGCACTTTATCTGGTTTGGAAAGACGGGAAAAACCATGCCCGCCATTTCGGTGTTGATGCCAAACACAAGATGCCGGCACGCACAGTACTCTGTGCAAGATATTTCTCGGCTCGCTCGGGCACCAAACAGTGTCACTCAGCGAATTATTTCACAGTGGATGGTCATTTTGTCATAGAGGGTCCTCGAGAAGATACGGGCAGCATCAAGGATGAGGTAGGAAGCGCGCGCTCAGCTTAAACAACAAAATGACAGTCTAAATGGCCGCTGTACCCGGCAGAACGCAAAGAATGATGAGAAAATCAACTCACCACATTTTGTATCTTAGCATAGAAAATGTTCTCCTATGTTTGCCAGTGATAATGTGAAGTTTTGAACATGACTTGTGAGAAACCTCACAAGTACCCAACATTCCAATACGCATCATCATTCCAGCATACCATGCAGCACACAGCACATTCACCCTGGCAGAGCAGGTGGTGAAAATGGCGGAACATTAACAAGAGCAGGATACTCACCTGTGTAGTAAAGAAATACATGTCTAAGGGTAGGGACAGCTTGAGTTAGTTTTACTCCACGGAATTCCATGGAGTTACATAAAAAGCTCTGTGAGATTTTGGGGTGTTCCATTAATGCGCAGAAAATATGCAGTTTGCACTACCATTTAGCATAGGAAGTGCGAGAAGCGATGAAATATTTGAGTGAATAACATCATGTGTTGCGCAAGAGCTACTCAGATGGCTGCCCTCTGACTATGACTATTCTCATCCGCCAGTGACCGCCCACGTTAGAAATTCGTGCTCGGGGACACCAGATCACATTTTTTGGAGCCTCATAAAAGAAAGGTTCCACCATACGGTGTTTGGCAGAATTTAGTTGGAACGTTGCATTAAAGTTGCATTAAAGAGTAACGCAGAGTGCCCAAAGTCCTTGTGAACCTCTACCATTTGTCAATGGAGTACCACCAACTTTGAGTTGGCACATTTGGGTCGCAAAACATTCGCACATACCAATACGAATCTGCATTTGAAATCCACTCGTTAAACACACCCATTCCAAATATTGATTCGCTAGCTCAAATTGCAAGTCAATAACAGGTTACTGAATCGCAATTTTGGGGTTTGTACATTAAAAAATTCCTTTTTGCGTACACAAATGTCCCGATTCCACGAAACGGGTCTTTTTTTCGATTTCAAAAAGGCTTTGTCCATTTAAGCCAAAGTATCTAAACCAAATGAAAGTTAAAACTACAGGGCACAACTAAGCTCCAGAGCAAGCATAGAGTTTAAGCACAGAGTTGTAAGATAATACATCAAAAGCATTTAACAGTAACTTAACTCGCAAGTATCAAGAACAGAAGTTGTTGTTTATGGTCATGCCTACTTATTGTATTGCTTGTATTTCACTGATGTTAATATTTTCTAATTGTAAATGCAGGATTGTTGGAAATGTTGATTTTCTTTTATTGTGCTGTAAATAAAGCAATAAAAGATCTGATACGTCAGTAAAATGTTACATTTTAGATCAACTTCAGCATGGCCTTCAATAATGAATTATGGGTATATTAGCTAGGAATATTTAAGTTCATAAAATGTTTGTCACACTAGCAGGAATCTCTTACAGCCCTCGTCTAACATTTGCACTCACTTGAGCTTGCTACAATTGCATAAAACCTTTATATTTCAGTACTGAGGCCCAGAGCGAACATGCATTCAATTGCATCAGACCGTGAACGTTGCGGCTGTAAAGACCACTTTAAATGCAATGAAGGCTTGTGCACATTCAGAACCTCAAAGCACATATCTTGTTTTCATCAGTTAGGACTCTAGTGCAAGTTCTACATACCTCTTACCCTGGATGAAGTACTACGCTACGTCCGTGAAGTTTGCGAAGTCTGAGCTACTACGCACAACGCGAATTGCACGTAGCACTGTGCAAATACGCGTAGCGGTCATTTTTTGCGTGCTCGTGGTCCTCAATGTTAAGTTGGCGACCGCAAGCGAGCAAAATGACAACCAGGCGAGACTTTTTTCTTGTTCGTGATCAGAAACAACAAGTTGCCGATCTCAAGCGTGGAAAATAAACCTCCTGGTGAGGTTCTCTATGCGGGGAGGTCACGTTTCTCATTGCGTGTGGTCACGTATGCTCGCGACCGCTCGCGATGAGAAGCTACCAGTCCGCGTAGAGAAAGCTGCTGCTCGAGTAGAAAACTACTTGAGCGGCAGAAAACGACTGCTTGCACTGTGCAAAATTTGGTTTGCACTGACTGCACAGTGCGGACAAGCATCTGGCACTGGACAATCAGCATTTTGCACAGTGCCGAACGCAATTCGCGTAGCTACGCGTAGCTCGCTTAGTGCGAATTGCACTTCGCGTAGCTACGCGTAGCACAACTGGGCGTACTACGCTCATATTTATTCCTAAACCATCCTGATTGATTTGTAGTGGATATAATTGTCACTAGTTAACATGGAAGTTGGACTTTCTCTCCGTAACATGCCTTTCAAGTACCTTAACACAGAATCTTAAAACCAATTTCTACTCCCGGCCACTCTGAAAATACATCTATCAAGACAGCATATGTATTGGCCCTGTAGTGCCATGAGTCCCAGGGCACGTGTGAGTCTTTTTGCATCTCTCTTGAACCACGCAACACCACGTAACGTGGTGCAAGAATGAAGCAAATGAAACCTTTGATTCATGAAGCCACGCGAGGCCACCTTGTGTGGCGCTGCCTGGCTTATTAAATCTTGAGCAATGCAACGCACCACACATTTCTGCATTGCATTATTCTGGCGACTGTGGCGTTTCTGGCGTTTGATGCATCCACAGATTTACAAGACTTGTGAACCTGGGAATGCGCCTGAATGGGGCTCTTCAGCCAGAAATAGCCTGAGATTCCAGTGGCACAAGGAGCACTGGACCCACGGCTGGGCATACCTGTCGCTCTTTGGACAACAAAGTGATAGAAGGAATACTACCCAGAGTAATTGCCAGTGGTTAGACTTATAGCAAGAATCCTCCCATCCCCTCTGTGTGTTTGTAGTACTGTTCTCAGTGGTCAAGGGTCTGCACAGACATGGGTCCCAAGCTCCCAGTTCCACTGGACCCAGGCCACACCCGGCTGAAGAGCCACAATAAGGAAGAAACCGGTCTTGGTTGCTTGTGTTCCAGTTCAAGTTGGGTCTGGCTTGGCGGTTTGGACTGGACTGTTCCAGTTGGAGCAGGATCAAGACTGATTAACATATAGCCAGATCAAATCTGTGGTGACATGGTGGGCACAAGGAGGATGGGTTGGGATGGGTATTCTCTCAAATAATCACTCTCCCACCCACAGGCACAATCACAAATTACATTGAAACAATTTTCTGTACTAATGACATTGAAAGACTCACTAAATTGTACTCCATTTTCTAACAATTATAATAATAGTAAATAGTATAATATTATTCACTACTATTGTAATAAAGACACATAAAGGGGGCATCCAGGAATGGCAGTTGCGACCCCTGGTGACCTCAAAATGATACTCTTGAACTCTCCTCAAAAGAGACGCTCACAAAAGGCTCCTTGCATGTTGCGGGGACACATGGAGCGTGTGTTTGAGAGAGTATTTAAGAGGTGTAGTTTCCATCCTTCCTCTGACTGCTGGCGCTGCCAGTGTGGCAGTGTTGCTTGTGCTCACTGCTGCTGTACTCTTCCCCTGTCAGCTGCAAAGAGATCATGGGAGATAAACCTCATGTGAATAGAGCCTCTCCCCATGTGCTGGCACATTGAGGAAAACCGGTCAGTTTCATCCCAAAGAAAAACATCTGTGAGTAGGCATATCACTGAAGGGTAGCTACTAACCCCGACTACCCCTCTGCAACCTGGCTCTTCCTCTGCTACTCATGGTTTCGAGAAAAGCAGCAGGTCTAGAAAGTAAATGGAGCCCTAGAAGCCCCACAGTTTCACACTCTTCTTACCCCAACGTCTCACTAATACATTTGAAGCTGGTAAAGGGTTATCGGTGTGGGCCAATTTTGGCAATTTGGGCATCATGAGAAAGGTGATAGAAAACTTTTACTTGTGCTAATTTTAAAACAAACATGTGGACTGTCTGAGGCAGATGGCCATACTCATGGGTCGCTTTCAGTGGTGTGTGCACTGTTTAACAGAGCATTAAAGCCAGCTGAACAGGGCCATACTAGGTGTTAAGTACCCTCTTCCACGCAAGAGCCGAGACAAGAGATTATAGCGAGAGATGGCATTTAACAACTGGCACAGCCTGGGGTAGTAGGCCTTTAATGCTATTAGAACATTCCAAACACTGAGGGTAGAAGTCCAAAAATAAACAGAGAGGAACTGAAAAAGAAACATTGGAATGAGGGTCAAGGGAAATAGCTGTGTGCTCATACTTACCCGAAGTGATTCCTCAGTTATGGTCTCCTGGGTGTTTTGTGAAGATTTACTGGTAAACATTGTGCAGTCTATAGGAATATATGAGTGTATTTAATCTGTGAGACATGTTAGTATCTCTTGTGAGGTAGGTGAGGCATCTTGAGGCTGATTGAGTATGTCTTGGCGGATAGGCGTGGATTTGATGAGGTCTCTTCTGGGTCTCTGGGTGATTTGCTGGCCTGAGTGAGTGGGTAAGTGAGTGATACTGTTCGTGCCCACCACCCTCCTCTTACAGCAGTCTGCACAGTGAGGTAGGCATTCAACAAGGTACAGCATTGTCTCATATATATAGGACAAGAGACATTATCAGAGTAGTGCAGCATGAGCAGCCGTCGTGTGAGATTATATGTCTGTACCATATATGTGATCTGATAACAACGCGTGTCAAAGGTCATGGCTGGCCTGTGTTTGTTTCACAGTCTAAGCTGTAGAAATGTCTTAAATGTTCAGTAATGCTGGCGAGGGTGAGAGCCTTGTGGTACTCCATGCCTTCCACTTGTTAACTGTGAGTGTAAAGGGCCCTGTTTAACCTAGTATATGTGCTTTGGAGAAACAGAGTGGAGCCATTGTAGAGAGCTGATGGGGTCTGTTAGGATCTATCTGGGAAACTGAAATCTGTTTTGGCTGTGTGAGTACCAGGGTTTGCTCGTGTTATCATAATCTGGAGAGAGAGAGAGAGAGAGAGAAGAGAGAGAGAGAGGGAGGGAGAGAGAGAGAGAGAGAGAGAGAGAGAGAGAGAGAGAGAGAGATAGATATAACACGCCCAACTCTTTTTTGGTGCAGCTCTCTGGTGTTACATCTCTGGTCACAGTGCAGACATTCAGAAAGACTCAAAGGAAGCAGTGTGACTCAAATCAAAAAAGGTACAGGCAGTATTTTAGCGAAAGAAACATATAATATTCCAAACAAACATATAATAAGCATGTACAATCATCAAAAGGTGACTCACAGCGAACCTAAGCTAAGAGAAAGTGTAGAAAGTAAGCTGCAAAGTCAGGTAAGGATTCGGGTCTGAGTAGGGTAAGGGAGTGGGAGAAAAGAAGCAGACAGCAGAGTGCAAAAAACAAGAGCAGCAGAACAGTATAAAAGATAGTGAGTCGTACAACTCAGCATGCAGTAAAGTACCAGAGTCTAACACAATCTAAAGTGTAAGGTCAGGATAAACAGGAAAAGGTTCAAAGAGCCACATAGGGTGAATTGCAGAGCCTTAGCCAAGTACAATTCAAAGAAGAAGGTCAGTATAAACAGGCAAAAGATTAAAGGAACTGAGGTACCCTAAGAGGAGAAAACAACAGAGGTAAGTGACAGGAACAGTAGATAAACTAGCGAAGCAGAGCGTAGAGCCAATATAGCAGCTTTCTAGTGCTTTGCTGATGGTCAAATAATGCTGCTGCCTGTCGTGATCCAGAAATACCGCCCTTGACCGCAGCAGGCTAGCCATCTTGTCTATACAAGAATGCCATAAAGGAACATGTCTCCCTGCTTTTCTCATAATCTTTCTTGAACCCCAGGAACCCTTCTGAGTCCTAACTGTTTAGGTCTCTCCGAGCTGTGCCAGTTTCTGGTGAGGTCATGATAGGGTCAGATGTAGCCATACCAACGCCATTAGCAATATGTGTCTAATGTGGCATGGCCTATGAAGGTCATGGGTGGGTGAACTAATGTAGAAGAGTCTGTTGGGTGGTATGGTAAGGTATGCTTGTGGTGGAAAAGACTGTTGAGAGCTTGAGAAAGCTACCTGAGTGGACTGCAGGGTTTGCTAGGCTTTTGAGGGCCATCTGAGGGCTTGTAAGACTATGGGTGGATCTGTTAGTGATGATATGAGAGTTCTATAGGATCTAAGCAAGGACATACGAAGGCTGTATTTATGGGTTGAACTTTTCAGGCCGTGAGAAAGTCTCTTAAGTACTATAGGTGGATTCTCCTGGGGCTATGTGTAGTTGTCTGTGGGTTACAAGGTTTGTTGGAGGAGGCGAGATTTATTTTGGTTATGTGAGGTTTATTGGGATTCTGTGAGATTCTTCACTGGCTCTGGTAGGAAGCTACGTGGAGGTTTGGGGGGCTATGTGAGTAGGCACAGGCGCCCACTCTTGGGCTGGTTTGAGAATTCTTGTGGTAAGTGTCTTTCACTGCACATGTGGTACATTATTATGATTAGCACATTTGTCGTGTAAGATGCTTGCTGAATCTTGAAGCCGGAGTGACATTGTGGGTGAATTGGCACTTGGTTCATTCCTTCAATTGCCTGAGTTGCTCCCCAAGACACTTCATGAGTTCATTGTGGAACACCCCTTTCGAATGAGAGTCAGTGGGACACTCCTTGCTAGCCAGCAGCCCCTCCATTTTCGGCCCATTTGTGTCAATGCCAACTTATGACAGGGTGTGAGGGTGTGTGAACAGGGGCGGCTCTAGGCTCATGGGGGCTCTGGGCAGGGAGTGTAGGTAGGGGGCCCCGGAAGAGGGGGTCCGGGCGGGGTGGAGCGCGGAGACCAGTGTAGAGAGGGGGGGGGTCGTGGTGCTTGGAAGTGGAACAGAGCCGGAGGCCGCCAAATCCCTGCCAGGGGCCACCGCACAAATATGTATCCAATCTCAGAAGATTATTATATTAAGGAAATATTCTGGCGTGGTGGCCCCTGGGGTTTGGTGGCCCTGTGCAGGTGCACAGCTTGTACATGCCTAAGGCCGCCCCTGGTGTGAAGTCCACACAACCTAACAGCTAGTACCAGACTGCCATATATTAAAGTTTAAAGAACATTCACGCAGGGGAAAACAGCCTTAACAACCTGGGCAGAGACACGTGTGTGCCGGTTTCCTGCAAACTCAACAACGTATGCCTTAACTACACATATGCCTTAACCACAAATATGCATGGTTAAGTCAGCGCGTAGTCTAGAAGCTGGGATGGGCAGGCACAAGAGCAGGAAGTATTGGGAGAAGATGCAGTGAGGTAAGTGGGGCGGGTGATAGGGATGGGGGTGTCAGACGGTAGTTTTTAGGGCTATGTTGGTCTGGTAGTGTTTTGGGGTGAGGGGTCTCGGGTAGTGTTTAGGGCTCAGGAGGGGGTCGGGTAGTGTTTAGGGCTCAAGGGGGGTGAGGTCGGGGTGGTGCTTAGGACATGGGGGTTGTGGTACTGTTTAGGACTCAGGATGGACAGGGTAGTGTTTAGGGCTCTGGTCAGTTGGGGAAGTCCTTGGCACAGCATCAGTTTGTAACACATGGAAGTGAAAGCCAAAACAAAAAAATAGTTTTTATAAAATTGAACAGTTATTATTTAAAGATTTTCGATAATGGTTTTAGGCTTCTGCTTTGCTACTCGAAGTTCATAAGGAAGGTGGTAGTATTTTGATAAAGACGATTTCTTTGTTTTATGTACATTTTTCAGTACAAATGTTACTTGAAAAACAAATAAAAAAATGAGGGTTGTGCATTGGTTCTCAATCTTATTTTGTGTCAGCCATTTTGTGTTTCTAAAATTTTAACTCTGTTTTGTATAAATGATGCACACTTTTGACTATGCCCCATGCTGCTGTGGCACTAATGTCCTTACCAGGCATGAATGTCCTCTGCACAAATCGTCTTCACAAGGAGAGTGTAGAGCATCATTTCTGCACGAGGTCTGTAGAAGTGCCATGTTGGGTGTGTCCCAGGATTTTGAGCACCCAAAATAAAATCTGTGTCTCTCCTTAGACCTGATCCTGTGCTTTGGTTGGGTGTGTGGACATCACAGTCAAATTTTCTGTTTTATTAGTTTGAACACGCCCAGGTGTGCTGCCCCACCTCACCATACCTGTTCCTTACTCTGCATGGGTAGTATGTGCTTCAACAGGCAGGCCTTGGCACAGCATGCCAACACCCTGGAGCAGGCAGACTGAGCAGTGCAGACAAGTTTAAAAAAAGGAAAGGGTGTGGTCTACTCTTGATCAGAAATTAACTCAACTCCTGCAGGGATTGCTGTATGGGCCAGGTGGTTACTATATATTGCTTCTTCACTCCGCTGTAAAATATATGTACATATGTGATTTTCCTACAGCGTGAACCTAAACAGAGTGCTGGACATGGTTAAAGACCAGGAAATAGAGAATATATGGTAGGAGAGGTAGCTTAATAGTGGACTCTTAACAAGTTGTTATGTAGGGCCATATTATCAAGAACGGCAATAACATTATCGCTGCTTTAGCGGCAGGAAACTGCTGCTAAAGCGGCGATAATGGGCTTGATAATGTGTCATAGAGAATTCCCATAGAAGCCCAGGTTCTGGTGTGAACATGGGCTTCTATTGGAATTCTCAAGGGCATATTATCAACCCCATTATCGCTACTTTAGAGGCAGTTTCCTGCCGCTAAAGCAGAGATAATGTTATCGCCGATCTTGATAATTTATGGCACTTAGAGGCATATTACCAAGCAATAGCGATAATTATCGCTATTGCTTGGTTAGAGACAAACTTTTACCGCTGAGCTGCGGCGATTTTTACCGCAAATAAACCTTGGTATTGCCAAGGTTTATCGCAAATGCGACAAAAATCGCCGCAATGCATGAATATCGCTGAAAAGTCAGCGATATTCATGCATTACCGAGCTAATGCTCTTAGCCATGTTATCCACCTCCCATTGGATAACATGGCTAAGAACTGCTCAGGGCAGGTGTTAGCTTTTGGAGATATTTGCGCTTAGCGCGAATATCTCCAAAAGTTGGTAATAGGAGATAGCGATGTTAGCGACTGTTTTCAGTCGCTAACATCTTGGCACGCCCACTTTGCATCTCATTAGTGATAAATATCACTGACATGCAAAGTGGGGCCCAAGATGGTCGCTATCTCCTACTAGCTGTCGCTAACTGGTGTTAGCGACAGCTAGGTAATTGGAAGATAATTTTATCTACGCTTTCTTGGCTTTTAAAGCCAAAAAAGCGGAGATGAACCCCCTTGATAATATGCCCCTTAGTGTTTTGAAAGTGAATCTACAGCTCTGTTGAGGCAGTTCGGATGCATATGGAGATGTTGTGCCAGATCAAAGGTGCATGGGTAGAAACGTCAGCTGTCTTGCTTTTCTTTCTTTTTACACTTTTTTTGGGGCGGGAAGATTTATATGGCACAAATTTGACCCGAAGGTATTAGAGCGCTTTACATGAGCACCTGTTGTGTAACAGATGGACACGTTCTTTTTTAGGTGCGGAGAGATTTAGTGATTTGTCCAGAATCACAGGATGTTGAGCATCCCTGCTGAGACTTGAACCTGGTCCCCAGCTTCGAGGTCGACCGCTTAAGCTGTTAGTAATCTTGTGGTGTCCTGGTTGCCGATATACCGGAAACAACCAGAGATAATGATCTTGTCTGAAAGAGCAGCAGGGATATATTCATATCTGCTGCCAGACTTCTGTCGGGCTTTCCCAAGAGTACATCAGTAACTGCCACCATTTCGAAACTACACTGGTAAAGCAGTGTTTTAACATTAATATTTCTGCACATTCACCTCAAATCACATTTGGTTTTCTCCACAAATCTATTCTGGTTATCACAAAACATCACTGGCGAGATCATGCACATTTCATAGTGCGAGACAATATTCCAGGCAGATGGTCTAATTCCTAGGGGGGCATATTAGCAAGTAATTACGATATTTATCGCAAAACGCGCTTAGCGTGTTTTTATTATTGCTGCCTATCGCTGGATATGCTAGCAGAGAAAACATGCTATTAGCAACGTTTTACTCCATTGTGCTAAAATATCGAGCGATAGCGGCGAAATAAGTGAATATCGCTGGAAATCCAGCAATATTCACGCATTGACGCCAATGGGGGCTTAACCTGACAATCCACCTCCGATTAAATACACAGATAAGTCATCCTATTAGCAGGCGTTAGATTCTAGCGATAATCGCGCTGAGCTCGACTTTTTTTATCGCTAAGCCTGCATTGTCAATAGGCGATAGCTGTGTTAGCGACTGCTCTCAGTTGCTAACAGTTTGGGTAGCCCACTTTGCATGTCATTAGTGATAAATATCGGTGACATGCAGAGCGGACCCCAAATTGGTCGCTATCGCCTAAAAGCTGTCACTAACTGCTGTTAGCGACAGCCTGCTGATAGGGCGATAAAAATATAGCTGTTTTAGCGGGGAAAAGTCCCGCTAAAGCAGCGATATTGCCCTTGCTAATATGCCCCTAAGTTTCTAAACTTAGAGTGGAAGCTGTAAGTTATGTTTTTGAACCTGTATGACCCTTGACTGGAAGATAAGCAGTGCACGGCAGTGGTGCACTGTAAGACAGCAGTGGGGCTGATCTATGCAACCAGTGGGAAATTAAGCTCCACTGTCTCCAGAGAATCCTAGGTGGGGAAGAATGGTACCCACTTTAGAAACAAATATGTAAAATAATGCATTATAAGAACTGCCTTTTCTCATAAATTTAATTATAAAATCCATAAACCTTGGTAGGGCAATCTTGAAATATTCCAGTACTTTTACTTGCCTATTTTAAAAAAATTCTCAAAGAATAGTAGAAAAATGAATACGGTACTTTTTTTGTATTTTTTATTTTATTAACATTTGTAGGCGATATGGGCATTACAGAAAATGCAATTTTGTATGGCTTATCATTTACTAAAAAATGTATCTACACTTCTACATTTGACTTCTTTTATTTTTCCATCCATTCACTTCAAGGTAGATTCTCAATTATGTGTTATGGCTGAAAATCTTATGGGAAGGGCATAATACAAGAAAATAGACACATCTTGCAATTTTAGGCGGTACATCAGAACTAGACTTGTGGTACAGACTCCTATAGCAGTGCTGTCTCTCTGATTACAGACACCTTTGCAGTTTCGGACAGGAAACAGAATACAATAACCTTACAAAGTTTGTTTTCTGACAGAAGTATTAGCAACCAGATCAGAAATTTTGTCCCCTAATATCAACTTGAGAGTTCACGAAAATACTCACATTTTGCTAATATTTACATACTTTTTAGTCTGAATTTATAAACTCAAATAAAAGCATATCATTTTTAGGGGATAAATGACATTTGTGTCTAAAATATTATCTTTTTTATTTGAATATGTACAAGTGTGGTGTCCTAATATCTACTTCTCATTTTCACCCCAATAATCACAAGTCCTACCGTCACACATTGTGACTAACATTTCAATGTGCTACCGTCTCAGGCCATGAATACCCACAATACGCCAAGAATTACCACCATTATCCTCGGACAAGCAGTATACCAAGGGTAGGCCCAGACAATGCTAGGGACTACCGCCATAATGCCAGCGCCAGTATTATATCATGTATGGGCACCATCATGTCATAGATGCCCACAATACGAGAAGAATATGACAACAACTGTGCCCAGCCTCGCATTTTGCCAAGGGGTGGGCCACATCATACAAAAGATGTCCCCAAAAGGGCAGTAATTAACACTGACATGAAAGGGTTGCAAATTATGGCCACCAAAACTCCAAGGACGCCTTGACTATGCTTTGTTAGTTTCACTGGCCTTGATTCGTTGTCTTGGAAAATGTTATGTTTTTTGGCACCAGAATTCAAAAGAATAAAAGCTGCCCAGGCGGCTGCTGCTGTGGGGGTGCCAGTACTCCACAGTATTTCAGTGACGTGGTTGGACCTGATTAAGGAAGCCACCCTACAAATAAGCATTGTTAAAGCTCAAAAGTCTGGAAACACACAAATAAAATGTTTGACTGTGATATTATATTAAAGGCAGATTAATCGGGTATCTCAATTCACATCATTCTTCTACAAAGGTGGGATTTAGCTGGCTGTATATACAGAGTGCAGATGGTGTTTTGTACCCCTCCCCCTAAGAACATCTGGGTAAGTTTGTAAATGACTTTGGTGATGCAGATCTCATGAAAATAGGGAAGAAAGCTGCTGGCTGGGAGCTCCTTGCCCCTGAAAAAGTAGCATAACTATGAGAGGGCTTGCTGTGCAACTAGGCTGTAGCAGAGTCCTGGCAAAAGCATTAAAAAAATTGTTTCAGGGAAAAGAGCATTAAAGGATTGCCTTATGCATTTAATGCTTTTAGTCATAAATTAATCTGCATGCATACAATGCAAATACGACATATGAGGCAGAGTGTTAAACTTATGATAAGTGACAAATTAAGCTGAGTCAAAGCATACTCCAAGTATACTTTTAAGAAATGGTAGAAAAAGGGCCATTAGAAAGTTGAGCTGTCTAGCCAGACTTAAAATCTGAGGGCCTTATTTTTGAAAGCCTTCCGCCGCCGTATTCAGTGACGCTGCAGCGGCGTTATCAATGTGCCATACTGCGCCCTACTTACATCTAGGCAGATGTATCACTTTGTAAATGCCTGTGCAACATTATACCTGCATCAGGTTATAATGTATGCAGAGGGAGTGTTCCCACATTAAGAATAGGTTAGTAGAAGTGGTGCAGTGAATAGTATGAGATTTTACTGCACCACTTCTACGGCTTGAGTGGGTCAAATCCTGACTTCTGCTTCGAGGAGGTGTAAGGAGTGATGCAGGGCTTTTCACTCGGGACTCGCCCCATGGAGTTGCGTCACGTTGCTGGCGTTACGTCACGTTACAGACACACTCCAGCAATGCGTCACTACTGTGCTTCCAGATACATCAGGCTTCCTGACGCAACTGGTCAATCCTTGCGACATGAGACGTTGTAGTGTAAATACAGCGTATCCATGGTGTCGCATGGTGGGCGGAATCAAAGTGTTGCACCGCTGTTTCTCCCCAGCGGTCAAACACTTTTCATAAATGAGGCCCTGACTGTCTTTTTTTCTCTGGGTGGTCATTCCTCAAGTAAACCACACGCCTGGTTCCAGGCGTGTGGTTATGCAGTGGTGCTGGACATGATGTTAAGTGCCAACCAGTGCAAACCATTTTTTTATCAGCAGTTGATGCAATTTTTCTGTTGAATACTGTTGCAAAGTTGCCTGGCACCAATGCTAACTTGTCTGATGTCAGTGCAGAGCCACCCAACACTGGTTTACTTTACAAAATGAGGTCCTGTATTATTCATATAGGGCCATATGTACGACCAGCAATTTTTTGCGACTTGCAAATTGTAATTTTTAGCGACTTGCAGTTATTAGCGAGTCGCAAAATCTATGTACAACCGAGTGTCATACACTGTTTGGGATTCCCAAATGGGTCGCAAGGGACCTGCCCCATTAATACGAGCAATTAGCAACCTATTGTGAATGGCTGTCACTCACAGGGATGGTGGCAGGAGTTCACCATGTCTGTGACTGCTTTTTAAATAAAGCACTGTGTTTATTTTATTTTTTAAATGCAGGCTTTTTTCCTAAAAGGAAAACAGGATGCATTTCAAAAATAAAATGAATGATTTTTTTCATGTTTTTTTACAGTGGGCAGCAGTTCTTGGGACCACTGCCTGCTCTGAAAAAATGTTGCAGCCCCATTTACAAAGTTGACCCCTTCCCGTTTGCGAATGGCTTGCCACCAATTTGAAATTGGTGGTAATCTGCATATGTTTTGCAACCGCATACCCGGTCGCAAAACACTCATAGATGCCAGACCCCCTTTATATGCGCCTTCCTAATACCGACTCGCAAAACCTATTATGCAAGTTAGCAATAGTTTTTCGACTCACAAAATACGTTTGGTACATAGGAAAATGCATTTTACCAGTAAGATGCTTCATATATCTGGCCCCTAGAGA
This sequence comes from Lissotriton vulgaris, assembly GCF_964263255.1. Classification (NCBI taxonomy): domain Eukaryota; kingdom Metazoa; phylum Chordata; class Amphibia; order Caudata; family Salamandridae; genus Lissotriton; species Lissotriton vulgaris. The sequence continues at coordinate 205,014,110 of NC_141688.1, read as the reverse complement.
GCTTTGTAAATTCCCAGGCACCAGTCCATTTTAGTAGAAGTGCTGGCAGCAAAAGACAGACGTGCTGGGAGAGAGTCAGTCACATGGCAGGCTGACTGTGTGTCCAAGTGTTGCTGGATGACCAGCGTCTCACAGGCAGTGGCACACCAGAATACAACTGAATTCCCTATGTGTTCTTTTACCCCAGTCTCGTGTGGCTTGCAGAGAAAGCATTAGAGTGGAAGTGCCCCCACCGATGCTTAAGGAAGCTGGACTGTGGCTGATGAACTCACGTCCTATGCCTGCATCTAGCTCTGACGAGCACCCTGACTTCCTTCCAGCCTGTGCCAGTCCCTGCCGGTGACCTGGCGTAGAGACGCTCCCCTGAAACCTGTTTAGCCACGCAGGTCTCCTGAATTCCTTCTTTTATTAATCTGTGCTGATCCTTCTGTCGCAATCCCGCACCTGCCCACGCCTCCCCCCACGCCAGGATGTGAAAAGGAAGGTTCTGGAACCCGGCCAGCGCGCTACCAGCTCGCCATGAACGCACAAGGGCGCACCAAAGGAGGCGGAGCCGGGATTGGCATATTAATTACACAGCCAAGGGGATTATTTCGTAAAATTGCTTGAGCAATGCAATCTAATGAGGAGACTGTCCTATTTTGTAATTATACTTTTTATTCTGTTTCTGAACAAGAACACCACACATCCAGGGCTCTTCCATTACACAATAGAACCCCCTGGCGTTTATAGAGAAACAAAAGCTCAAAAATTACAAGAAATTAACTTGCCACGATTTTTTGCAGGGCAGAATAAGGAATGGAGGAAAATTGTTCCATCCGGCACACTGTCCCAGAGCAATTGTTACACTGCCCTTGATTTCTTGAAGTTTGGCCATTCCAGGCCATCCGAAGAATGGTCCTTTCTCGTGGCACGGTTCATGGTGGCCACTCTGGCTTTTCTCATGAACATCTGTTTTTTGTTTATGTTTTATATGAGTGGTCCAATGTAGCTCCTGGGTGACTGGATCAACATCAGAATTTCATGTTGATCACTTACTATGCACATAAGCTCCAATTGTATGTAGCTTCAGTTTTACGTGGTTATCCCGAATACGAGCCAGGTTCCGCATCTCCAGGACCCACACTGGACGCTGACTGCACACTGGTCTACACACTGACACCTCCCACTTTCACCTAAAATTTAATTTCACATAAAATAGGACTACTATTGCGCTCATAAGGGATGTTGAACGCTGGTCTACCCCAGGTCGCTCCAGTCCAAAATTTAAAGAACAGATTTATATATTTGTCTTTGACCATGTACAGCGCTCCTCTGCCTGTTGTCTAGGTTCATGATATACAAATACAAGATGCATACATACATATGTATGGATGGATACAACACAGTGCACAATGCACTTCTCTAGAATGTCGTGGACCTCATTTATGAGTAGTGACGCATCGCTGCGTGAAAGCAGCGATGCGTCACTTCTCAGCGCGCCCGCCTTGCGACATGATTGATGCGTCATATTTACTGTATGACGCATCATGAAAGGGCCTGCGTCAGTCTTACGCCTGCTGTGAGGCAGGCGCAAGATTTTGACGCAACGGCGTCCTAGAAGTGACACAGTAAAATCTGATTGATTTCACTACGTCACTTCTACGAAGCTTTTTGAGGGGGAACGCCCTCTTGCATATACTATACCTGACGCAAGTATAATGTAGCGCAGGGTTTTACAAAGTGACGCATCTGCTTAGATGCATCACTTTGTAAATAGGCCACAACAGGAGGCATGTTTTATGCTGCCAAAGCGTCACAAAAATGCGTCACAAAAAGTGACGCATCAGAAGAGCAAAACTGACGCAGGCCTCATAAATGAGGCCCCTAGTATATACTGCTATTTATTATGCTGTGCGCACTTACTGCTCTGCTGAGGAAAATGTCGCCTGACGCTGCTACCTCAAGAGCCATGTTTATGCTTTGCTATAAAACACACTAATATATAGAATGACAAATTATAGTTCTTGAATTAAAATGGAGGTGTCAGGCTAGGCATTAAAACGTAATAATAATTCCATATTTGGAAATCGCAAACTTATCACCCCTATGGATATTCAGGTGTTGGGAGTCGTCAGAGAGGTCAAGTGAGCTATTGCCTAGAGTGACATGATGCTGCACTGGGTTGCCGCCGGCGCTGGAGATTGAACCATGAGCCACGCTCCGGAGTCAGATGCTCTGCCTGCTGCGCCACACCTCTCCATCAAGGTGAAGGCTTCATTCTTACTCCCTCAATATCAACAAAAGATTATGGATGAATGTTTTTCCTTTCAATACGTTTGTGGAAAAAGGGTGCATAAGTGAGTTTATATATCAGTCTTCAAAATAGGCCATGTAGGCATGGGGAAATATTCATAAAACTCTTCCCAGTGATGGGCAGTCCCACTACCACTCAGAGGTACACATACACCCGGTACATGCATATCACATACACGCAATGCATAATACTGCATTATCCCTATATTGTACCATTCACAGGAGCATATACACCGAGCACATGTAAATCATACATGCACTGCGCAGAACTACACACAAAACTACTGTAGGCTAAGTGTGAGTTAAGCATACAGCAGTGGAAATATAAGTGTCTTTGACAGTAGGCTTCAATCCAGCGACATAGGCAAAAAAGACCTGTTCAATGCTACTGATTACTACATGGTTTGATGCCACTACCCCGCTGCTTATCTCGGGGTTTAAGAAAGTAGCCTTTCACTACTATAAGGGTAGGGCTATAAGCACTCCTCTCTAGCAAGAGCACAATCCGTAAGACAGGCCTGTCATGGTGCACACGCATGTTCCGTGTTAAGCTATGATAACAACAAATTGCAGTAGGGGTCCAGACATCAGTATAGTTGGAGCTCTCGAGGCAGAGGTGCACGCCCATCACCATGCGAAGTAATAGCTCATTATCTAACAAAGGAGTGTGCAACCTTCTGTTAAAGAAAGCTCACCTCTGATCACAGCAGGCAGAAATATGTTATAGCAAGGGCATGTTTCTCTTTTCTAAAGGTGTACCTACTTTTTCAGTATTCCCACCAAAATATGACAAAAAAGGGCTATTTTAGTATGATCACCAGGAGGTCAAGGGTTTACATCAGAAGTGTAAATGACACACTCCAGAAAAGTGTATGATTGGAATCACAGCAGAATAGAGATGTCCAAAAAACATATGTAAGGGAGATGGTAATGCTGAAGGTTCTGATGGTAATAGCATTTGAACAGAGTTTTTAATTCTCTGTTTTAAGTATAGTACCTATATCTTGTTTCACTACTACTAATTCCGACTGTAGAGTCCTATCTTCATTGTCACTGAACCAACCTGCTACAGTTACCTTGGTACATCTAATATCTATAGTGTCTGCACACATTGCTCAGGTTTGATGATCAAGTAGGCTAGGTAATCTCTCAGAATACACGTTCAATCCATGTGGACCTCCATACTCCTCTGTCTCTCACTGCCATCATCGACGACCACATACAAGGAGAATAGTAAGACCAGTAGTAGAAGTGTGGAAATTGGAACTGGATAAGAGTGGAGACAGATAAACTGGATCCCTCCCTCTTGCTCCACACCATGCTGGCCACTGCTGTCTCAGAACAAAGTAGGTATCTAAAGGCAACAACTCTCTCTGTCCTGATATACATCTTGCTATTCCTAAAACCGTAGCATAAAAAGATAGGAGTGCATTTAAATGTCAATGCTCCCAACCTATTTGTAAGATAAGATAACTATCTCATCCTTCACAACTATGCGCTCTAAGTTATAGCTGACCTCAGATTGTATTTGCCTCTTATGCAAATGGAAAATAAGTAATAGGCATTCGTATACTATTGTCCCTATAATTAGCCATTTGTATATCACTTGTTAATAACGTTTACACTTCAACATATGTACATAACATGCATAAACATAATCTTACCATGGAAATTCTTCTTGTTTATTTGCAGGCTCAAACACTAACTGTAAACTTAGCAATTCCTAAAGGCATTTAGTAATGGCTACAGTCAAATGTTCAAAGTAGTTAATAAAAGTTTGCTACTTAACACAACTTTATTTTTTGAATATTGCCTTATATTCACAAAATGTCCCCAGACAAAATCTAAGGGAAGCCACTGTTCTTTGCAAAACGAAATGTTGAATCCAAGTAGTGAGGTTGCAGATGCAGAACATTGAAGCACGATTACTTAGCAAGACGCTGGGAAACTAGAGGGAAGTTATACCTGGTAATACAAGATGGCCGCCGCTGCCTCCAAACAAATGTAAGAGTGCAACGACTGCTGGTAAATGGTAAAATGTAGTTCATCACTGGAGTGCCATCTCTTAGACTTTATATAGTTATCAGTGAACACTCCACGAACACTGCCTTCTCTGAAAAGACGTAGAAGCAGCTATGAAGTACTGTGCCTGCTGACCCATAAGCGGTAAACCATATCTCCTTGCACCAGGGATTAACCTGGCACTGAGGGACAGAAAATAAACAATGAATGCCACAACCTCTGAAAATCCTCTCAGAGTATGTGGGCCATTCTTTTTTTGTTTTATTTGTTTTATCTGGAACATTGCTCTCCGAGTTTGTTTCAGAAAAACAAAAACTTTAGATAAGTTTGGTGAATGGCTCTTCGAAACTGACTGCAGCCATCCTCCAAATTTTTTGTACATTGACATGTACCTCCATGACAGCTCTCACTTGTACAGAGTAGGCTGCTAGGCTACCAGCTATCTCTAAAATTGATGAGCGAGAGTTCGTCAGGTGATATCCTCTGCCATCCTGATGGACGGAGTACGGTACGTCAATCCTAAATCAGGTCCATGGGTAACCATGCTATCTTCAATCTGTACCTGCAAATCCAAAAAACCTGGCTGCACCCTTTAGACTAGTAAATCCTTTGAAAGATTGCCCCTTAATTATATTTTCATCAAATATTGAAGAAAAAGCAAATAATTAACTTGTGCAGCAATTGTTGCTTTAATAATGACCGTTAATTCAACACTACACATTAGTGTGGTATTTGAAATATATGTTCAAAGCAGCAAACACATTTACAACACAGCCAACATGTCTTTCACAGCAGAAATCTGCTCACTCAAGGCTAAATATCAAAAGAAGTAAGAAAACATATCATTTGTTATAGCCTTGTTGAGATAACTATATACAGACTGGACATAAATATAGAGGAGACTGTGTTGTCAAATTAAATTCAGTTCAATGTTAGAATATCTGCTAGCAGATGGTTCTCATGACATCATCAGGCTATTGAGAACTTTAGTTGGTAGGTGACTCCAACTTTTTCCGTTTATTTACAACTACACACCAAGGAGGGAAACAGCACCTGACACTCACCTTCTTTTCTACCCCGACGTATTAAGACTTTAATCTGTAGCTTTCTATTGCATGCAGACTATAAACCAAGAAAACACAATATAGCATAGCTACACACACCTTTATGAATCTTTAAAGATAGTCCTTTCTGCTCATTTCCTGAGTTGGACAAATTCTCCGGATATCTGCATTTTACCTGAAAAACTCAGGTCTTAATCCTAGAATGGAGAACTCTGTCTTTTATTGTTATATGGTTAACAAAAATGCCTAGGTTCTATCATTTTGAGCAGTTTTAAGGCCAAACTCTAGATGTTGGTATGACCAGCATTTCATATAAGTCTTCAGGTTATGAACAACATTGTTTTGAAAATTCCACGCAGGTCCATCTTGAGCATCTACTATTTTAAATTTTTTAGATTGAAAGATTTTTATTGAATTAGTAAGAGCAAATGTATTCATTGTTGTAGAAGCATCACAACATTAACATATAGAGGTACAATAAACTCTTATAAATAACAGCCTAAAAATATATTTTGTATATATAAAAAGAAAAGAGAGAAGCAAATGTGAGAAACGAGAAAGATTAAACAAAGAGGAAATAATAAGGCAAAAGTCAAAACGTTGTGGTTTTATTATCAAACAAAACAACATAGATGCAATAAACATCTTTCAACCAGTATATATGGAATAATATTCTAACAGTGTGGCTATTGTTAGATTAACAGGAATAAAAGTAATAAAAAAATACAACCTGGAGGTATAATGGAGCTCTAACAACTTCTCAGCATTCATAGAAACATGAGATACATTCACGTTTCATGTCCGTTAATAGCGACATATAGCATTAAGAATTTCAACAGAGTCAGAGATACTAACACATAGTTTCATCAATGCAACATTCTGCGAATTTCAAATTGCGAAAATTAACGAATCACAATTTAGTATTTGCAGAATGGCATTCATGAAGAAATGCGCTAAAAAAAAGCGAATCGCAATCGGCCGCAATTGCCGATTGCGATTATGCCCCAATCGCATAATAATCGCAGAATCGCGCGATTTGCATGTTGAAATTGCGATCTCGCAATTACAGAAATCGCAATTTGCGATCTCGTTAACTGTGAGAGCGCAAAAACGGGAAGTCGCATTTCGGGCCCATTGATGACATCACAACCGGGAAGTAGGCTGTTCCCTACCTCATTCAGAACACTGAGCTTGAAAGTGGTAGCAGTACTGGGAAGAGCTCCACTACAGTCAACTTGCAGCACCACAGCAGGACATTAACCACCATCAAAATGTCCCAGGAAGCAGCAGGGAGCAGTGCCCCAGGGAGGAAGAGGAAGATAAAGTTTTCGGAGCAAGAACTTGAGTTCCTCATTGAGGGGGTATATAAGGACCATGCACCTCTATTTGGCAAGGACTCCCGGAGGGTGCCAGAGGCTGACAAGCGCCCCATCTGGCTGCGCACCTGCCTCAAAGTCAATTCTGTCGGCGTGACCCAGCGGTCAATTGACGATTTAATATTTAAAAAAGAGGTGGTACGACCTCAGAGGGTGTGCCAAAGAGCGAATCGCGGAGAAGCTTGTAGAGCGACTTGCCACCGGTGGAGGGGACCCCACTGCCACACCAAACACTCCATTGGAGGACCTTGTGGAGGACACCCTGACTCCAGAAGCCTGCGTGGGGGTAACCCAGCTTGACTCGTCCCGACTCTCAATCCCACAGGTAAGTGCCATGCGACTGCGACCCCGTCTCCTAACAATGCCAATGAGCCCTGAGCTAGCAATATCACAACCCCAGTAATGCAGGCCATGCACACCTGAAATGCCCAAATGCATTGTGGTAGTTGTAGTGTAATCAAAATTCCCAGATGGACCAACACAGCCAGACCTGTCAATTCAAAGTAATTCCAAAAGCCAGTCAGGGAAAGCAGGCCTGCATGCATGTAGCAACATCTCATGTGCAAGATACATATCATTAATCATGCACCCATTTACATCACAGGTGCTGCAGAACAACCCAGCACCGACAGCCAGGTCCTACATATTGAGGAGTACCCGGTGGACACCGAGGCTGAGGGCCAACCTGAACCACAACCAGGACCATCACAGCCACCTGCAGCAGTACCACCACCACCACCCATGTGGGCATGGGTGGACCACAGGTGCCCAGCAACCACCCCAACAGATACCCACGGCAGTGGTACAGGCCACACCAGCAGCAGCCAGGAGACAGACGAGGCGCACGGCCGCAGTGAGATCGCAGTCTTGCGGACTGAGGCGCCAGCAGCGTGATACCTCAACACGCGGGGGCAGGGCTGTCCATGTACGGGATCCTGACCTGGCCATTGAACTCCGCATGCTCGCGGTACATCAGACACAGGCGCGTCACCTGGCAGCCATACAACTGCAGCTTCAGAATACCACGCAAAATGTTGGACAGATGACCACAGATGTTCGAGAGAATAGCCAGATCCTGGTATCCCAGCAGGATATCACCCGCCGCCACCACCGTCAGCTGCTGACCCGCATGTCAGCCAACACCAGGTCAAATTACATAATTGGCAATGCAACCTCACAACTTTTCCGCCGATCCCTTGCAATGCAGGTTCAAATGGTCCAGTGTTGCCGGGACGTTGCCAGAGCACTGGAACAGGTGACAGCAGCAGTGCATAATCTACAGCCGACTGCCCATGGTGAACCAGGGGGGATGATGATGCCAGCGAGGGCACGTCAAGCCACAGCAGCATGTCCTTGCCCCCGGTGACTGTATGCCGCCGCAGCAGCAGGCCCACTGCAGCATCACGGGCCAACACGGTCATTGAGGAATCTGAGAGGCCACTCGGTGCATCTGGATGGAGGCGCCAGTGACACCTTCCACTCTGCCTGCAGGACCATGCTGGCTCTATAAGCAAGCCCTCTACCCCTGCATGGGGACGTATGACGCAATGCTGTCCTCATGTGAAATCATGGACAACAAAGGCCACATTATTGTGATTTAACAATAAAAATGTATGGTCTCACGAAAATCCAACTCATGTCATTATTACATTTGTCATGCATGAGTACAGTGTTGTGTGAGGGGAATGGGTGCACTAGAAACAGTTAATAGTGATGTGGTTGCGGCGCCTGTGTCCTTCTGCAGGATTTTCCCCGCGTTGAAGAACCGGGTTTTAGAACCCAGCGGCGCCAGGGGAAACGCCCGAAGTCTTCGAGTTCACCTGCCTCTGAATACAGAGACACGGGATACTTCTCGGTGACGTCAAAGATCAAATTTATTGGTTGCAACCAGGAACAGAACTTCTACGCAGTACGACAACAGTAGGTTCGCTAGAATCTGCTCAATTTTCGCATTGCGAGACTTCGTCTTTTATGCCAAAAATCACATTCCTGACAAACACTCATTATTTACAAACTAGCCAATCACAGGTAAATTTGCAAAAGGTATCGCATGACGACAAGCCCACTTTTCAGTTGTCCAGTCCACCATCAATTACACGGGAAAGCCCAACATTCTTGCTCGGACAGGCCGGACAAACCCATAATAAAAGATCACAACCCAAACCATAAATAGGCCATAAAAGAAGGAGAAGAAACAGAGGAGAAGCAAGATAAAGGGGTGTGTGCGTGTACCATAAACTCAGCAATGTCCTGCTCTTTGATCTCTATCTCGATCAGCTACCGGACAAGGAACTGGCTTAACAAGGCTAGCTTCAGGCAACGGGATCAGTTCGCTCAGGTCATCTAGAAGTCAGCTAAAGGTGTACGTTTCCCAAAGACCCGTTCGGCCGTAGTCATCGGCCTATGTGAGGGCAACCACAAAATGGCTGCCGTATACAAAATATTCATCAGACCATCAAGATGTTGCTGAAGCATCATTCTATTACTTAGTACCTCTCTCCGGACAGGTCTCCTTGCCCGCGAAGTAGCTCAAAGGCCACATATAGCAGGTGCACACTGTACACAAAGACAGAACAGGAAAAGGATAGCTAAAGCCATCCCGATGATCATCAGAATCTTCCAACCCCAAGTGGATAACAATCCCCAAAACAATCCCATTAACGACCAATCTCCTTCCTCCACATGTATAGCTTCGGAGATCTTATGTAGCTTGGAAATGGCCTGGTACCCTGTCGGAGCATTGTCTGGAATGAAAATGCAGCAGGTCGATTGGATCAATTTACATACCCCTCCTCTATCTGCAAGTATGACATTTAACACAACTCGTTTCTGGAGAGTCATAAGACGATCCGACTGGAGCTCAGCAGTCAAACTACTAAGGGCACCGGCAGTCTCAACTACGGTGGACTCAACCACTCTCGTCAATTGCCGTATTTTCCTGCTGTTGACCATAGGTCCCCAAAACGGCAGAAAACCCTGCAGAAAATCTCCTAATTCTTGTCCTGCAGTATCTTCCTTACTGAAGACACCTCTAACAACTCTCATTTTATGGTAATCTGCCGCAGCAGTGTTCGTAGGGGGCAACAGGAACGAAACATAACATGTACCTGAAAAATCAGGGGGCAACCATGTATATGCTCTATCATGATAGACAAAATATGTACCCTTAGCTGCTAAAAACGATGGGGTAGTCTGGGACGCAAAAACATACGTCTCAGTGCAAACACTCGTCCCTAACTGAGCTCTTGGATTCTTGCCAATACCTTGCAGACAAAAATGACCACGATGGGGTACAATCCAAATCGGAGAAGATCTTTTTGCACGCTGGTTCTCACTCAGACTAACAACATATCCAGTAACGTTCCATCCAATATACGCTATTGTCTCATCTTTTGGGGAATAGTCTCATAGGAATTAATTCCTCTAATCATGTCTACTATTCCCTTAACTAGAGCACTATTCTTTGGATTGTCTTTCACAGAACGCAGGGGGTAAACTTCACGGGCATAGATGAACATCGTCCTATACGCCCATAAAGAACCATTATAGCTAAATGGCAGGACCAGATAAGGAATACCTTTATCAGTAGTATGAGGCATAAGACCACACACCCAACAATTAGTGGTGTTCACTACTAGCTGATGCTGGTGCAAAAGTTGAACAAAGGAATTATTAGCAAATTCCAATCTCCTAATGGACTCATGTTCAGGCAAAGGATGAAAAGAATGTGAAGAAACAGTAGGAAAAGGCATAGGTTGTGTAGTGGGTGCAAACGTCACTTGAAAAGAGAAAATAACATATCCCATCAAAAACATCGTCATGCTAAGTAGCATGAAAAGACACGTTATCAAAAAACCTTTTCTACTCATTATTTTACATAATTTTGTCTTAAAGTTAATTTCTTCAACAGTTCTCTCCATCTCGAAAAACTCCATCCTCTAACCGTGCTGTTCACGGTAGTTGGTTCTCTCCGCTCAAGTATACTGAATGTCCCAGGGAATGCCCTAGAACAAACCAGAACCGTCAACCTTGTGTCTACAGAGGAGCCAAGACGGAGTCCAAAATGGCAGCTTAGGAGCCCGGCTCCACCGCTCGCCCTCTCCCTCCCTAGCATCCTGACATTGATCCTGCATCTAAACCATACCCCCGCACAGCTAAGGTGGCGCGGTGCCCGACCGTGTAACTCCGAGTTTGCGGTCGCCTCGGATGACCGAGAAACGTCGACGCGAAGATTGTGGCCAGTGCCAGCTGTAATCCGGGACCTCGAGTTGTGACGTGGCCGGAGAGGAGTCGAACAACAACAGCCGCGGCCAGGCAAGAAGGGCTGGTGGACCCCGACGGACGTTGCAGTTCGCCGATTTTACTGGTGGACATAGGCGAAGTATGATGCAAATTCCCCGAGCCTCATAACACGCATTTGGCTGATCTCTCTGCAGTGGGCGTCCCGGGAGCTGACAACAGTTCTGCCGCCCGCATCGGACTTCTTTGGTGGACTGTTCGGGGTGACCTGGCCCTCAGTGGGACCGTCCACCGGCCGTGGCCGGTGTCGGAATATCGATCTTTCTCCTAGGCATGGCTTATAGCTTTCGGTGATACTGTACTACTGAGGGCTTTGAAGTGTTCCGCTCCACCCCATCATATGCTACTAGGAGACAATAAGAACCCGGATGCCTGATACGACGTGCACTATCCTGTCCGGGGGGTCCCCAGGGGTGAGGAGCATTACATCCGCCGACATCGGAGAAAGGGAGTACACACTAGTAGATGTCCTTCTGGCTATCAATGATGTTCACTCCTTCCTGAGCCGTAGACTGTTAGCCCTCCATGATTCCCTGGCGTCTATTGCTCCTGAAATGAGACCCGGGGACGCAGATGGGTGTATGATAGGTCAGGCACCCGACTATGCTCAGTCATTGGATACCGAGGACTCTCTGGGTCGCAAAGTGCTGGATTTTGATGATAGTGAGCTCGCCGACCGGATTTGCACGACTGACACTCTTTTTGTTCTCACGACTCATGTGCTAGCCACCAAACAACAACTCCAGGTACTCTTAATATTGGGAAGCGACTACTGGAAAAGCGGTGTCATCACTGTTCCGCTGCCTCCGCCGAACACTTGGGTGGCTTTTAAGAAGCAGGTTTGGTCACCATGCTCGTCTGCCTGTGGAACTGTTGCGTTGGGGAGTTTGCTTACTCCTGCTCGAACTGGCCAAGGATGAACATTGACAGATTGTGTTACTGCGTTGGTTATTCCGGTGGTGATGTAATTGTGGGGGGGTGAGATGGACATATGTATATGGCCGCTTCCTTTTAGGAATGCCTACATACTCTTCTGAAATGCGGTGGGGTGAGGGCGCGGGATTGGGGGCGGGTGCGAGGCTCCTCCTCCTTTTTCTTGTAATCGGGGTTTCAGTTGTTGGGGCGACAGGCATGCCTATAGGGGGGGGGTGGGCCGTAGCCTTCTGCTGGTATGCAGGGTGAGGGGTCTCTTTTTGCTCGTACTCTCTTTCTTTATTTCTTATATATCTTTGATCAGATGGGGGGACAGGTCTTGTTCTTTTTGGAAAGAATATTGCAATGTGCGCTTATGTTTTCTCACAGTGTTTGTTGATCCTACGGGTAGGACACCGAGTTAGCGCATGGTTGTTGTATGCTTGCATATTCTGATTTTCACGTTCTGAAGTCAATTTCCTAATCTTGCTTACACTGAAGGCGAATATCCTATTGCACGACTTGCTTCGAGTAAGACTTTTCTAGACTGTATGCCATTGGATCCGTATTCCCATTTTATAAAATGGAATCATCTCACATCCTGACATTTCGTGGACACGCTTCAATATACCTCCTGCTTTTACAATTTGCTATGACTCTGGACCAAGACATGCTGAACTGTGCTATTTTTGCTTCGCAAGGTTTTGATTCTAGCTAGCGGCCGGCCCTAGGGGTTGTAGACCCGTGCCTGTATTTATCTGAACCAATATATAAAGGTTTTCCAAATAAAAAAAATAAATAAACAAAAAAAACTTGTGTCTACACAGCTGTACACTCTGAGTCTTTATACCGCGACCCTACAGCTGAACCCGGATGGTGGTTCGAAAAACAAAAATCAATCAAAACAGTTTCTCAGATGAGAGAGCGTAGTTTCAAAAAGCAAGAAAAGAATTATTGATTTATTTGTCCATCGACTCTTGGTCGTAAATTATAGCGGCCTTTACCTTGTAATGTCTGATCACGAAACAACAACTCAGGCTCAGTAGTGTCCAGTAGAACTGATGGAGGCACAGCTTCTTGCAAAACGTCGTCGTACTCACGCTCAGAACTTGTCCCAATTAAACGTGCATCACTGAACGGCACAAAACGTGGCACGGTCTCAGTCTCTGAATCGCCAACACCTTCCTGGACCCACTGGTCTTACGGCAGAGGCAAAGGAGCTCTCTTACAATGTACGCCGTGGATCCAGCACTTTTTACTGTGAACTCACACTGCAGTACGCGTTGCCAACAGGACCTGGAATGGTCCAGTACAGCGAGGCTGATTTTTCTTTGTCCGTTGAAAATTCCGAATGAGAACCCAGGATCCAGGATCGATGGCGTGTCCTGGATCTTCAGATGCTTGTGGCAATGTTTCGTGAACCTGTAGGTGTAAGACACACAATTTAGCTGTCAAATCGTACAAATAATCAATCAGTACAGGAAGTTCAATCTCGCTAAACTTTGTCGGCCTCGGCACTACCCATAGATTCGCCGGGCGACCAAAAACGATCTCGTAGGGACTAAGGCCCACTCGAGAATGTACTGTCGTTCTGGTTGACAAAAGTGCCAATGGCAAAGCTTCGGGCCATTGGAGACCAGAGCTTGCCTGAATCTTGGCTAGTTTCAGTTTTAGAGTGCCATTATAGCACTCAACTAAGCCAGCTGATTTGGGGTGATTTGCAGCATGGAACTTCTGCCTAATGCCTAAACCATCACATACTCTCTTCATCACTTGACCCACAAATTCACTCCCGTTATCACTCCACACCATTCTCGGCAAACCATACCTGGGGAAAAATTCCTTGAGCAGGGCTTTGGCTGTGGACAAGGCAGTATTATCTTTCAGGAGGTATGCTTCTATCCATCTTGAAAAGTCACAAACAACTATGAGGACGTATTTCAAGTTATTACACCTCTCCATATGAATGAAATCCAATTGCAGAACCTCAAACGGATACGTCGGAGGCGCAAAATGACCAGCTGGAGTTGGAGTTCCCTTACCAGGGTTGTACATCAGACAGACCATACAATTCTTGACCAGATTCTCCGCACACTTAGGAATTCCAGCATTCTGCCATACTGGAGCCAACAACTTACAAATCCCTTTCGCACTAATATGAGCCATTCCATGCGCCATCGTAACCACTGCAAAAACATACGCATCAGGTAACATCCATCACTGATGCTCTGACAACTCAATCCCACAACCAGTCGAATCCAATTTTCCCTTACTCTTTCTCCATTCATTCAATTCTTTCTCTGTAGCTTCAGCCAGTATTGACTTCACACTCTCTAATGTATCTTCACACATTCCTCTATCTGGAACCCATCTTGCTGGACCCACAACATACATTTGACTCATCACATCTTTCGCCGTCTCTTTCGCAACTTCATCCGCAAATGCATTACCACGACCAACGTCATCGGTAACCTTCTTATGTGCACTGCATTTCACAATCGCAACTTGCATCGGTAATGTAAGCGACTCAAGAAGTTCATTCACCAACTGACCATGCTAAATTTTCATACCATGCGAAGTCAGGAACCCACGCTCTTTCCACAAACGTCCAAAACTATGGGCAACACCAAACGCGTACTGGCTATCAGTATACACAGTCACTCTTTTTCCCGCTCGACAGCACACACGCTCTTGTCAAAGCAATCAACTCTGCTACTTGAGCTGAATTTTGTGGGATACGTGCAGTTTTAACAATCGTATGCAAAGTCGTAACAGCATATGCTGCAGTCGTATCACCATTCGGAAGCTTAAAGCATGAACCATCTACCCATAAGGTACCATCAGACTTTGCAAGAGGAGTATCTCTTAAATCTATTCTACCCTTTGTTTCCTCTTCTGTCCTAAGAAAGCAATCATGCTGTTCACAAACATCTGTCTCTACAGAAATCGGCAACAACGTAGCTGGATTCAACGTATTGCATCGCTTTATATGCACATGACTCTCCAAAAGTGTCAACTCGTAACCTGACAATCGAGCACTAGTCAAGTGCTGTGTCTTGGTCCTGTTTAACAAAGTATCCACTGCATGTGGAACCATCACAATCAACGTATTATCCATCACCAAACCAGCAGACTGTCGAATAGAAACAGCTGCTGCCGCTGTTGTTTTCAAACAACTCGGCAATGCACTAGCTACCGGATCCAAAGTCAACAAGAAATACGCATATGGACGTTGTTTATCGCCGAACTGCTGTGTCAAAACTGACAATGCACATCCCTCTCTCTAGTGAACATAGAGTGTAAAAGGCTTACTGTAGTCGGGAGTACCCAACACAGGAGCTGAACACAACGCATCACGTAATTCAGAAAAACTCTTCTGGCATTCGTCAGACCAAGGAATAGGATTCGGAGTATCCTTAACAGTAAGAGCTAATAAAGGTTTCGCAAGGAGCGAAAAATTTGGAATCCATTACCTACAGGATGAAGTAATACCCAAGAAAGCACGTACTTCTATCTGTGTAGTTGGCACATTCATTTTCGCAATCGCTTGAATTCGTTCTGTAGTCAATCTTCTTCCCTCCTACGATAAGAGATGACCTAAGTAGGTCACTTCTTGTCGACAATACTGCAACTTCGAAAGAGACACTTTATGATGGAGGTCAGCCAAATGTCGCAACACAGAAAGAGTAGCTTCTTTTCAAATATCCTCATCATCAGCAGCAACTAGCAAATCATCGACATACTGAATAAGAGCAGCACCATCAGATAAAACAATCGTATCAAGCTGTGTTTTCAAAGCCTGACTATAAATTGATGGACACTCACAGCAGCCCTGAGGAGCGCGCTTAAACCGGAAACTTCGGCCTCCTAAAGAGAAGCCCAAATATCTCTATTCTCCTCTGCAATCGGGATGCTGAAGAAAGCATTCTTCAGATCAATCACCGAAAACAAGGTAGCTTCAGCAGGAATCATAGTCAGCAAAGCAGTAATGTCTGGAACAACAGGAAATTGCGGTACGACAATCTTGTTCACTAAGCGAAGATCGATCACAAACCTATACACAGGCGGCTGAGAAGAATCAGTGCGTTTCAAAACAGGCAAATCGGACTATTGCACACATTACCTCTCGTTTCTTCAATCACACGTTTCTCAATCAAAACATAGATGATCGCTAAAAGCGCTCTTTCACCATCACTGGAAATACGATATTGGGGAATACGAGGCAATCTAGCATTCGCTTTCAGCGTCACAACGTATTGAGGAATCAACAAAAGACCCACATCATTAGGACCAGTAGCCCAAAGAGTATCAGGGAGAGAACGCAATTCCAATGGTAGTCGATCCTTAAACAAATACATCGGAGAGATCACTCTCTTCACAAACCTATACACAGGCGGCTGAGAAGAATCAGTGCGTTTCAAAACAGGCAAATCGGACTATTGCACACATTACCTCTCGTTTCTTCAATCACACGTTTCTCAATCAAAACATAGATGATCGCTAAAAGCGCTCTTTCACCATCACTGGAAATACGATATTGGGGAATACGAGGCAATCTAGCATTCGCTTTCAGCGTCACAACGTATTGAGGAATCAACAAAAGACCCACATCATTAGGACCAGTAGCCCAAAGAGTATCAGGGAGAGAACGCAATTCCAATGGTAGTCGATCCTTAAACAAATACATCGGAGAGATCACTCTCTTACCCAATGTAAGCTGTACTCCTGAAGGAGAACAATGTAATGTTGCATACAATCTTTTCAACAAATCCAATCTCAACAAATTCTCACCACAACCTGTCTTTAAGATGAGGGGTGCTTCAAATTCGCAAAGTCCAACAGAAAGAGACAAAAGACTAGAAACTGGATTACGAACTGGGGCGCCAAAAAATCCTACCAAAATATTCGTGAAGCCAGACAAAGGTGCGCCAGGGAGTTTAGAGTGCATAATAGAACTCTTCGCAGCACCAGTATCCAACAGAAAAAGCTCTGCAACACCTGATGCAATCACTTCAACAAAAGGTCCACTCTGATCTACTGGAACTGACACAACTCCCTCTCTTTGTCTATGGCTGTCCTAGCAATCATTACCATCCACAGTCTCACTCTCAACATAGTAGTCGTCCGCATAATACTGAGTCGACCTACCAGACGCAACATTCTGTTGATCAAAGCAATTCATCGTATTCTGTGGAGGAAAAGAACGTGCATTCTGGGGGAACACACCACGTCCTCTACCTCTAGGAACTTGTTGAACATCTCGACCTCTCACACCAGACGCACCATTCACTGCAACAGATTCGGACAACTATTCTTGAAATGACCCTCTTCTTTACAATACGCACACTGATTAGGGCCTACAGGAAAACGCTGTTGAGAAGGCTCGAGCCTTTGCAAACTTCCATGAAACTGCTGAGGTTGCTGATATTCACGCTTATTATTACGAGGCGGATACGCTTACTGCAAAAGAACCTTCGTCTTTCAAATCTTTAGTATTTCTGTCTGCTTTCTCTTTCTCATCCTTATCCCTATTCTCGTAATATTGCGCAGTAGCCAATATCTGAGCAGACGAAGAAACAGCCCACAAACTCTCTGAATCCTTCAACTTATTACATAACTCTGGGAGCAAGTTATGAACAAACTTATCTACAAACAATCGTTGGCCACCTTCCGTACTCATTTCTTGACCACTATGGTCGACGAATGTCTGTTCGAACTTCGTGAAGAAATCAGACACACTTTCGTCTTTCTTCTGCTTACATGCAGATAATTTATCCCAATTCCCTCGCATAGCAGGCATTACAGTCTTCATAATCCTGCCAGGGAGTACTGCAACTAAAGGCTCAGGTTTAGCTCCACCAGCTTGTCGAACGCCTGCAGCAGTAATGTTAGCCCATGTATCACCTAACTCTTGTGCATGATTCTCATGACGAATCTTCACCCATAAAGGCTGAGGAACCACATTACCAAACAACATATCTATATCGGCTAAATTCATCATGTATGATTCATCTGTCTGTGATAACTCCTTATAATACCCTGCAGGATTCTTACGGGGGTCAGGTAAAGTATGCTTTAGAGCCAAAACTTCAGCTCGCTTCCATGGAACATGTACCCAAAAACGCTGAAAATGAGCCGGTACACCTGGTGGAATATTATTCGCACAAGCAGGCACTGCATTTTTCCACACCGGGGTAACCTCTCTCATTGGATACTGTCGCGCTTTTTTCCCAACAGAAGAATCAGGCTGAGAAGAAGACACATTCCTAAACAAAAGCAACGTTCCAACTGATTTTTCAACATCAAGACCCACTATCGTTCCTTTCGCAAACTCGGACTGTACACGGAAAAACTTTGACGGAGTTTGTCCCAACTCACCATCTTCCCATTCCTCACTGAGGAAAATACACATCATGTCGAAGACATACCTTTGCTTTGGTGCTTCCCATTGATGGTATTAACACTGGAGGGGTTTTGTCCTACAAGTCGTGGCTGGACAATGTACGTTATATCAAAAACAAGGGTGCCAGGGCTCGAGTTCAATTCACAACAGCTTTTTATTTAGCAGCTGTGTACCTTCTTTACATAGATTCCGAAGGTTAGTGAATTCATTCATACATTTTCAAAGTTTCAAGAGATTATTTACATTTTGTACAAACATCAGAGGTTTAAACATTCCTTAAGCAGTTGAAACAATACAAACATAAGTCATAAATGTGATACTTTGTGAAAAACAAATCATAACATTCATTTATAGTTGCACTTAACTATTTGGACTAAAAGCAACTCAATTTGATCCAACTATACTTATTTTTATACTAGTCCTAACGATCAAGCGTGCATGTTTAGTGGGAGTAGACACATTGGGCCTTATGACTTTGGTGAGATCGCCCTATGTTCGTGTGCGAACCCTTGGAATTTAGGTTCCCTTAAAACAGCCGAACAGCCGACGCGTTTCCAAACCCTTTGTTCTGTTTACAGGGTTCTTCCTCAGGGCTGAGCTGTGTACCTATGGTGTAAGATTGGGGAATATTTAGTATCTCCTCTTCTCAAATTTATTTGACTGATATACTGTATGAGTAAAAAATGGGGGGAGGTTTTACCTCTTCTCACATGGATGTTCACTATCGCTTTTGGGCACAGGGCATGATTATCCTTCGATGTCGCCATTGCCTAAACAATGAATTCAAGGATGGCATTCATGAATTCATTGTTTAGGCACACGAACATAGGGCGATCTCACCAAAGTCATAAGGCCCAATGTGTTTTTCACAAAGTATCACATTTATGACTTATGTTTGTATTGTTTCAACTGCTTAAGGTATGTTTAAACCTCTGATGTTTGTACAAAATGTAAATAATCTCTTGAAACTTTGAAAATGTATGAATGAATACACTAACCTTCGGAATCTATGTAAAGAAGGTACACAGCTGCTAAATAAAAAGCTGTTGTGAATTGAACTCGAGCCCTGGCACCCTTGTTTTTGATATCCCATTGATGGTAGACAACCATAACAGACTCTAAATCATATCTCGAAGGATACCCATTTACGCGCCAAATGATCCAACACTGTCTGCTCTTCAGGGCCAGGCAATTGGCTACGCAATTGCTTATGCGCAAAAACAGGGGTCATACTCAATGACCCAAAGAAGGGAGACAAAAGACCAGTAACGGTATCATTTATTCTCTGTCGAACAGAAGGAGAAGTTGTCAGAAGGACAGGAGACAAAGCAGACTGAGAGGAAACAAACGTAGGAGTAGTAGCAGAAGAAGTAGCAAGTACAGGAGAAAAAGTCGTAGGAACTTGAGGCGGAACTGATAGCAAAGTCGGCGGCCCATGAGAAGGCTGCGCCAGAGGAGGAACCAGCTGAAGAGGAGCTAGCGGCTGTGCAACAACAAGAGGCTGAACAGCTAGGGGTTGTGCAACTAAAGTTTGCGGAGGTGCCGTAGCACTCTGCACATAAGAGGGTGGAGAACTCAACATATGTGACATCAAAGGATCCTTTTCGCAGCTATTGCGATCGCAAGTTTGCTTGATGAATCTATATGCTAGTTAAGCTCTGTCAATAGCTTGGTCAAAACTAATAACATTCCACTACAGCTGAAAATGTTACTTTAGATTCATCATCCAGCTTGTAGCAACTTATTGAACTGCTAAATCAATGAGAAGGTAATGTCAGGTAAACTATGCCACACCTCAACAAAACTTCTTAATATAAAATTATGATAATAAAATTGTACGTTTGTATTGAAAATACAATTGTTTCTTCGGAATCATTAACCATTTCACATTCATAAAATAAGTTTGATAAATGCACCTATGAATTGTTTACATGACAACCATAAATTTGATAAGGTTGAATCAATCTTATGAAGAGTGCGGAAGCGATAACATGACTATTAGGGGATAAAAGGTTGCTTTGTGCTTGGTGTACTAGAAGCAGCTTCCATTTTTTTTTGCATAGAATATTTAAGTCTGTCTCCCAATTCACATTTAGTTTTGCGGGTGGCAATATTATTGCAATCAAAGAAAGATCCTCTGTAGGCAGGTGGCGTAGATTTTATGATGAGATTTATTAGAAGATAATAGTCTCTGTTACAGGTTGCAGATGTGATGTAAATGTAACATCCTGCTCAGCCTGCTCACTCCAACTAATCTCTCAAGCATACATTAACATTCTAACTCTATGACATCACGCTCACTGTAACTGATCTCTCAGGCATACATAAACATTCTAACTCTATGACATCACACTGGTAGGAAGGTGGAATCTGACTATTTGGTTACCCCCATTTTTTCTTGTGTTTTGCTGGTTTTCCACTTAGTTGGCCTGGACCCTGCTGTTCAGGGCCCGAGGCTATCTGCTTTCTCTATAAAATGGACTCCATGTACTTTAGGTACATATCAGATTGATTACTGGGTCACCCTTTTAGCCCCTGTATAGTGTACCATAGATACACAGGACATAGGTGCACCTTAGGCCTACCAGGGGCTGCAGCATGTATTGTGCCATCCCTGGTTTGCCTTCCAAAACTGACACTGCATGTCTGTGCACACAGCCTAGGTAAGGTGGTGTAATCACCCCTTACTTAGATATAGTATACCTATATCTACCTTTATATATAGACACATATACATCTATAAGCCAATCCTATGGTAGGCCTCGACAATCCTGGAGGCAGAGTGTTTGGTTTTATGTGAGAGGGTGCCCTAGCATGAGCTGAGCCCCTCTTCAGATTTCGGAACCATCTCCTTATAGCTGTTCTATGATATAGCCATACCATATACTCTTAAGTGCATTATAATCCTGGCAGTTAATGCTAACTTTGGTTTAGTTTCATCAAAACATGTTGTGTAAGATTTCAAACACTTTGGAATACTACCCCCGCCAATTCTGGCGGTGGGTGTAGCATTCCACCCTTCTAGAGGGAAAAGACATGTAGCTTACTGCTTTACCCAGTTAAAGTTAAACAGAGCCTCAACACCACAAAATGGATGCTGCTGCCACAGACACAAGTCTGACCTCCTGTTGCTGGATGAAACTCCAGCAGGGAAGGCCTGGACAATAGGTTTCCTGTCCAGGGAGGTGCGGGCACCTCCCCAGACAGGGGTTTTGTGTATTGGGGCAGGGAGGGCTGCATTCAGTGAATGCATCTAGACACTGCCTGGGGCACACAAGGTGCTCCATGCATAGCCCGGTTCAAACCAGTTGCTGGGGCACTCCAGCCCCAGCTCTGGTGCAAAACTGGACAAAGGGAAAGGGGTGTAACCACCTCCTTCTAAGGTCCACCCATAAGGGGGACCTAATCAGGGACTCCAGCCCCCTTTCTTAGTATAAGTATAAAAGCTGTGTCCCGGGGACTTTGGATTATCCTGGACGAATCTTTGAAAGACATATCTTGGACCTTCGACATTCCGTTCTGATTGGTAGACGGAAGACATCTCCCTTGTGGTCAAGGAGTGACCACCCTGTGCAAACAGGCACCAACAGCAACTTCGCCAGTCTGCAGTTTCAAGACTCCCGTCAGAACCCGAAGACTCTGCGACTAAAAAACTAGACTTCCAGACTTCTCTGACGCTGAACTACATCAACAGCAAAGCTGAGACCTGTTGCAGATACGAGAGACGTGGGACCGGACATCTTGGACATCCTCCATTTTGCTACCTGTGCTCCTTTCCTGAAGCCTCAGTAAGTTGTGCATTGGGGTACAAGAAGCCCCAGCCCCGGCACCATTTGCCCCGAAGCCCAGGCTCCCACACTCCGCGAGTGTCCTGTGGGCCCTGCCTTCGCATTTGAGCATGATGCATCTTCCTGGTTCCTTGCCCATTGGCTAGTGAGCCCCCTGAAGTCGCCATCTTTAATTTACTTTGCTTTCCTGTTGCTCTAGGCTTGCTTCAGCTTCTCTGCAAAGGAAAAGTGCCACAGACCTTGCAAGTCTGCAACAGAGCCAATCTGGACATCCTGCGTGGGTTGCGGTTGCCAAGGCCTGTTAGGTCCAATCTGGATACCCACACAGTAGTGTTCTAGAACCATTATGGGACAGCTCGAATCCAGCGCCTGGTCATCGTCGATGCCTCCTGGACCTCGTGGCTGAAGAGACAAACTCACCTTCAAGTACCCAACATCAACTGGTTCCTTCCTGGTACCTACCTGGTCACTAGCTAGTGACCCAGACTCTCTCCCCCCTGCTTTCAGGTTCTTCACATCACTGATCCACCCTTGTTTCCACCCAGACACTTGTCCTCTGGTCGCCTGCAGCACTTCTTTGCAGCTCTCCATAGAAAACGGCAACGAAACTCGACACGAAAAGACATCTGTGCACCCGACTGCCTTGGGTGAGGTAACACGAGTACTTCGGTGCTCCCGTGGGTATTGACACTCGAAGTGTCCTAGTTTAAAAAGATTCCATCCTAGTCCATCCGGAAGTGTTCTTAAATTGCATATTTGTAACTTCTTCGTTTCCCGTAGAAAGTCAATGGTATCCTGCGTCTGTGTTTAGACACTGCACACGTCTCCCGTGGGCCTCCTGCTTCCTAACCTTTGTTTGTTTAGTGTAGCCCCAGCTATTCCACAGGCCCCAAGCTTGCTTTCTTACTCTCATGTGGTACTTATACCACTTTCTTAGTATATGGTTTGTGAGGCCCCTAGGGTATAACGTATACTGTGCAACTTATCGAATATTAACTGTGTGACTTTTATTGTATTTTTGCCTCTGACCTCATAAAGAGTGCAGAGGGGGTGGGTTTAGATTAAATACATATATATTTGATATATACCTTGTGTGGTGTCCTTTCATTCGGAATTCAAGGGATTACATATGGTAAAACAATTAGCTTAACTCGCCTACTGAATTCTTAGTCTAAAGACTGCTAGTTCATGCTATCGCTAGTATAGCTTTCTATAAGGTTGACTTTACAACCACCATCAATAAGGGTCGATTAGACTGGTGTAAGGTGCCCACTAGAACTAGAGGACATCATATTCCAGGCTAACTTCTCACAAGGCTCACTCCAACTGATCTCTCAGGCATACATAAACACTCTCACTCTATGACATCACGCTCACTCCAACTGAACTCTCAGGCATACATAAACTATGGTATTGTAGAAGAGGCCCCAAGTACTTGTGTAGCCCCTCCTACAAAATGTTTTACACTTGAACATTCTTCACTGACTCAATCGTGAGGGGGATTTCCTCATTAGTACAGCGGGGCTAGGTTCTTTGCAACTCAGGTAATTTTTTGCAAGTTGTGCCTCTGGTGTATTACAGATGCAGGTGCAAAGGCAAAACCTAAAAATCCTTAGGAGGCACACTAGTGCATGATCATCGCAACTTCTACGGTGCCCCTTGTGAGTTGGGATGGGAGTCCCATAGACTTCTAGACTTTCCCTACTTCAAAGAGAGCTCAGTCCTCGTTCAGTGAAAGTTAGAAGCACAGTTTCAACCCATTTCATGGGTTTCTCTGATTACCTTTCCTTAGTGATGTAATAATTAAAGGGCATCTAGATTTTACAAATGTCTGGGGTTATAGGTGTTCCTTCGTGCTAGTCTAGCTAGCACCGGATACTGAAGGTACCAGCATCATCAGAAAAAAATAATTTCTGAAGGAAAAATCCTAATGTTTCTTTGATGAATTTTAGATGTTTTCTGTTGCAGGTGACACACAAATGGGGAACTGTTTTTATCAGGAGAAGTATGAAAACACAGAATAGTAATACATTGTGTTAATATCTATTGAATTTCTCTCCATTTCTGACTTTCACAAGTAAGCTCATATGCAAGAAAGAATACAGATTGCAAACAGCCCTCTGAATCACAACTCTTAATGAGTATACCCGGATTCAGAGCTGCACTGATAACAATTGTCATTAAACTTATGTTGGGTACAGTTCAGAAATTAAAACGTTTCCTGCATACTCATTTTTAATTTATTCAGTTTTGCCATATGGATTGTGGCATGATGGTTGATCACTCCTGGGTAAATACTTCAGACAACTAATAAACACTGTATGTCATGGCGACTAGAAGAGTCTGAGAGGCATATCAGCATATTGCTATTGTAGATCAGCCAACAGTACAAAAAAGTATAGATAAAAATATTGTCTCCCATTTCTATTTTGTTCACACTTACTTCATTAGATTTTAATTCAACAGATATTGGGGGATATTCTCAAGAACGTGTGATAACCATTGCAAAATAAACTAAATGCAACTTCCAACATCGCAGTTTATCAGGAGAAAATAACTCTGTTTTAACTAAGTATTCACAATGCGAAGGCACCATGCGATAGGCCCCTGACAACAACTCATCAAATGTCCGCGATTAAGTCAACGTGAAGCCTCAAACATGCGAGACACAAACGCAAAAATACTTGCGATGAGGCCACTCACGATACAAAAGCAGTGCAAACCAGAAGCAGGCCTGCAAATCCCACGCCTCTGGTGGGAAATGCACTATAAAAGCAACCAAAAACATACACCAAAAATATTCCAAAGTGCTTAGCAACATGGATGCAACCAGACTGAGTGCAGAGGTGAACGTGAACCACACAAGCCCCACAGACCACCAGCAAGGAACAGCGGGCTTGGGGAAGTCCAAGGAGAAGAAGGAGAGGAAGACGGGGTGCAGTCCACAGGAAAAATAGATCAGCACTACAAAGGTGACTGAACACTACCATCGACTGACACAAAATTGGATACCCGTGAATGCAGTCGGAGTGTCGAGGAGGTCAATGGAGGAGGCCAAGAGGCTCTGGCACAATGTGATAAGCCAAACCAAGCACAGACCCGCTGACAACAGGAAAGCAGCAACAGAAACTGTAGGTGGGAGTCCTGCGCCACAGGAGGAGCTGGAGGAAACGGAGGCTACAGTCAACAGTGTGGAGACGGTGTAAGGAGGTGGGAGTATGGACACAGCCCGAGAGGACCTGACACAACATCAACATGGTGAGTAATGACCAGGGACTGGGGGGACGGGGGAGATGGGCACCATGACACACATGCACAATGATGTGTAGCACACTACACACCCACAATGACCCAGGTTCATGTCCCTGATCCCCATGGCACACTGCAGCACACACACATAGCTATCACAGCACATCCCACAACAATGTGGCACATAGTGCAACACCAACACTACAGAACAGGGGACACAACTGGGTCCACACATGCACAGAAACAGGCCAATCAAATTGAACAGAGCAGGAAACTGTGAGATGCATATGTATGTGTACATCCTCACATCCATCAATTAGTCCAAATGTCCACTGTCCCCCCTCAAATTACCAGCACCGCTGTGTGACAATGTACATTGTCACACAGTTTGCAAGTCAACAATTACAATGCGCCAACATAAATGTCAACACAATGTCAACAGGCATCTCCCCTTAACATTGCAGAGGGACAAACAACACCTCCTGCAGGGCAGACTAGACAACCCATCAGTGATGCTGGAGACGACCACCACACCTATGACACCAACGCCTTACACCAGCTCCTGGAAATCTCAGGCAACCCAACCTCAGGAGTAGGGTAGCCAAGCTACATATAGGAGACCCCAGCCCCTGCACAGACGACACAGTAGGAAGTACCCGCCACCACGGCTGGCTCCCAACACTTCACTGACTCACACATTGCTTTCCAATGCCAGGTGTCAGAATGCCAAATGGAGGTGTCCGAACAGGTGCGGTGGGTTCAGAGCTCATGGTAGCCATACTACATCCTATATGGGGTGTTGTAGTCCCATCAGGGACCACCTACACCCCACAAAGGAGACTACACTTGGGCAGAGACACATGCATTTGCACATTTCCTGTACTAAACTGCGCCCAGAGCCCCGGCATTAACATCCACACACCCATGCTGGTCCTCCGTATGACAGCCCAGTACACCCCTCGTACGTATTGAGTGGCCAGCAAGAAAGCTACAACTTCAAGCGCCAACCCGCTGCCTGCGATAACATGCTTTGCGTCCGCTGTACACAGTAAGGTGTGCCTTTAACAAACACGCAGTTTGTTTATAGGCACACATGGTCACTGGAGACACATCTTCTGGCCCTTTACGCAGCTGCAGTGTAGTGAAAGCACTATACATTTACCCAACGAGGGAGCACTTACTGATTAGCCAGTAGAAAGTACTGTAGGTTTGTACAAAACGGTGGCATCTTTGTGGGCAAATACGCAGGGCAGGATTTATTCTGGCACAATGCTCCTGTCACAAAAATTAAACGTCAACAGGAAGCACTTACAGTTACAAATTAAGCAGGTGCCCGAGTTGAAGCTCAAATTCAGTAGAGTATTAATCAACCCTAAAAAATTGTGAGCAAGGTATAGGCTGGGCAAGTGTAACCTTGAGGAGGTCTCTGCATCCATGAATTTCCTGAGCACCATCCCCGTGTAGTCTCCTTATCTACTTCCCTGCTTGGTCTCTGACCCTTTATAGACAAGAGGCATGTGAACACACATTGAAGCCCCGTCCGTTTGGCCCCACCACACACACTTGTGCTATGAAATGTATTCACGCCCTTTTCCCACTATGATGGACAGCTTACTCAAGGGACCTCGGAGCCTTTTGGCGCGGTGACACACCACTGCCACCCTCTGGTTCAGCACTGCCACCCTCTGGTTCATCACAGCACCCTCTGGTTCACCACTGTCACCCTCTGGTTCACCACTGCCATCCTCTGGTTCATCACAGCACCCTCTGGTCCACCCCTGCCACCCTCTGGTTCATCACTGCCACCCTCTGGTTCACCACTGCCACCCTCTGGTTCATCACTGTCACCCTCTGGTGCAACACTGCCACCCTCTAGTTCACCACTGCCACCCTCTGATTCACAACTGCACCCTCTGGTTCACCACTGTAGATTATGGGGAGAAAGCACACCTGCCCAGCCTCAACCGGGGGCTAGTTAATGTGTTACTGAATTTGAGCTCCAAGTCCAGCACCTGCTTCCTTATCTGTAAGTGCTTCCTGTTGTGGTTTAATTTTTGTGACAGCCTGGAGCATTGTGCCATACTTGTAACTATTCTCTTACCCTGCTTCGAGGATCAGAGCAGGGTCAGAGAACAGTTGCAAGTAGGCAACGAACTCTGGAGGCGCCGCTCAGGAAGCACTTACAGGGTTACAGCAGGTGCCCAAGTTGAAGTTAATTTCTTTGTAACCATTTTGTAAATGGTTACAAAGAAATTAGCTACAACTTGGGCACCTGCTGTAACCCTATAAGTGCTTCATGTACTTCAGTTTTTGAAAATGCGTCCTGCTCGTGATTTCACAGATTTTTCTGCAATTTCGCGAGATTCACGGACCGCGAAATTGGAGAAAATCTGCAAAATCCGCGAAAAGAACGGATTTTACGCCCATGCTTATCAGGTAGTTGTTGGTGCTGGCAACAAATACAATAGTATCAATCTCAAAGGGGGGAGAGAGATTAGGGCGAAAATGGATTTGTTCTCCCACTCGGCTAATGTTTTTAAACTAAGAGTATTCTGTAGTAAAGTAGCAGGAGACCACAGATGTGCCACAGCTGGTTTATTGCAGGAAAGCAGCAGAGAACAACCTCAACACAAGCTGGCCAGGCACAAACTGTCACCACCTAGAACACTAGGAGGAGGTAGAGCCATCTACATTCTGGAATGAATGACACAGGTAAGAATCATGGTACAGCATGGAAATAGAGGAAAGATAGATATACAACATATTCACTTCTTAGGTGGCGGGTGTTTGCTCCAGTGGTGGGGAAAACCCTAGTTGTTTTGATACCCCTCACACACCAACAGGCCCCTTGGTGTCATGCTACATCAACGGAGTCCTCGCACCCCTTTCGGGGTGTGGCGTGCTGCAACCGGCGACTACATGGGAGCACTTACAAAGACTATGTGTGGTGTGAGTGAGGGTTTTCTATGTACGTGCGTGGTGAGGTTTTATTCTTAAGTGAGTGACGTTAAAAAGTACCTGGCTCGTGAGTTAACAAAAAATCTTTATTGGGCCCCCTGGCTGGTGCTATTAAAATTAAGTGTAGGAAGTATGGTATGCAAAACAATGTGCATCACCTCCTTTTTGTGTGTGTCAACATGTTTCGGTTTAAAAAAACCTACTTCAGGACTGGGGTACACAAATCCCCACCTTACTCACGTTTCTCTACTTTTTGACGATTATTAATACAAAAAGTGAAATATATAGTGCAGGTAAACCAATGTACCTAACAATACGCCGCTTGATAGCTGACCAGGAAAGAGAAGAGGATAACATTTTTATTTGTGGTAGTCCGCTTCTTCAAAAAACTGCAGGTATGGTGACCAGTGGGTACAGGTAACAAAGCGCGGCTGCAATTGCTAGACAAAAATGCCATACTACAGGTGCAAATTGTGCCTATGGTGATTTATTGGAAAAGAAAGACCAGACGCACAAACATTTAACATAAAACACACACACTAGGTTAGGCGAGTTCATATAGTATCATTTGGTGTGGTCATAAGGCTATTACACCCTGTTTGGAAAAGAGTGAGAGTAAAGCATTTGGTAGCTCCCCCTTCGTGTAACATACTGTTTTGAAGGGATTTGGTTGCCTCATGAGCCAAAATCTGGACGTAGGGGTCCCCGGGCTAATCTGCTACCTGGGAGAGCAGCATGATTAGAGTGTTGCCGTTACTTACACTTTCGTAGGAATGGTAGCGCTGCTCAGGATGTCTATACTCACGAGTGCTGCAAGGTAATACCTCCTGACCGACCCTCCCGCGGCTCCACTGAAAGTGACAGGGTGGCGTTGGCCGGGCTATTTATACCCTTACCGGCTCCGGACTGATTAATTAATTGTTAATTAAGGTATCCGGTTTGCCCTTACATGGGTTTTTGTCAGTTTTGCTTGTGTCTCCCAGGTATTGTGTACCGCTATTGCGCATGCGTCTAGTGTGTGTCTCTGATCTGTTCTGAGCATGCGTGCGGGTTGGACGCTTTAAACACAGCTCTCCTTTAATTGGAAATAGTTCTGACTGCAATATTCTTTACAACGGGTGATGATGGCCCCGTTGCGAAAAATTCAGAAGTTAGGGCAAATGTCATCTAAGCCAAAATGAAGGGGTTTGGAGAAACCATTTAGTTAGGTGTAAGTGACGTCTACCAATTATCCCGTTTTGTACAGTCCGTTGATGGGCAGGTATTTGTTACAAAATTGTCATATGCTTATCACCCTTAGCAGGTCTCGTGGGCTACGGCCTATTGTGTTACGCCCAACTCCTATCACTGCCTCGCAATAAAGGGTGCCGGCATCCTATGTAACCAGATTTTGGAAAATGATGTGGGGCACTGCATCAGGTTTTTTAGTAAGAGAGTTCTACACGAGTTGCCCCCAGGGGATGGCATCGTTGAGGCCTTGTATGTGGGTCCCCAGGCGGAACACCCATCTTTGTTCTTTCTCAAAAAGGCTGTGTTCAGACGGTAGTTGTTCAATAACTGTCCACCTTAATTCATTGACACAGTGTTGTTGTTCCCAAAAATGTGCAGCCATTTTGGTGGTACTTTTTTTACAACGGATGTTGCTCCTATGTACATTCAGTCATGTTTTCACTGGTCTGGTGGTCATGCCTATGTATTCGAGTGTACAGGGGCAGGTGATCATGTAGATAACATTTCTACTATTGCAGTTTGTCAGTTTCCGCTGTTCCCATTTGGTTCCATTGGCAAAAATCAACTCTTTGCTCTTCTATGTCAAGTGACAGCAAGCGCAATTACCACATGGGAAATGGCCCCCCAGCCTGTGTTTTGAAAGCTGTAGTTGTTGTTGAGGTTTTGGGTGGGTATGGACCAATATGTCTTTGAGGTTTTTTCCTCATTTGTGAGCAAACATAGTTTTTTCTATGTTTAATAATCCACTTGTCAGAATGCGCCAGTGTTTATTCACAATTTTTGACACTTTGTTAGAGTGGGAGCTATATGTGGTGACGCATATTGGTCTGGTGGGTCTCGGGTCAGCTGGGATTTTGTTCTCTAATAGAGCCTCCCTATTATTGTTTCTGGCCCTCTTCATGGCTGCATTGATAATCCTGTCTGGATATTGTCTTTTCTGCAGCTTAGTTTTTAAATCCTCTGCTTGTGACTTTTAGTCTTTCACTTGTGTGCAGTTTCTTCTCAGACGGAGGAATTGTATGTATAGTAAGTTCATCCGCAGATGTCAAGGGTGAAAACGGTCGAATCTGAGGAGCCAATTTCTTGCGGTTGGTTTAAAGTATGTTGTCGTTTCCAACCTTCCGTCTTGCTGAAAAATGTTGAGGTCGAGAAACACAAGGGTCTTGTTGGAAATCGAATGGGTACATTTTAGAAAACGGTTCTGAGTGTTGAGCCATTCCATGAACTGAATTGCTGTTTGATGGTCACCCTGCCAGATCACAAACACATCATCGATGTATCTTTTCCAGGTTAGCATGTGTTGTTTGTAGGGGTTGTTGTTATGTAAGAACTTGTTTGTTTCCATGTGATGGACATAAAGTCCGGCCAAGCTTGGCGCAAATGTGCTCCCCATATTTGTACCATGGCTCTGGAGGTAGATTGTGTTGTCGAATTCGAAGAAGTTTTTTGTTAGGGCTAATGTAATACACTCCATTACCACTCCTCGTGGGGTCTGGTACTTCCAGTTTGTGCTATACAGAACCTCCTCAATTATAACTATTGTTTCATTGTGAGGGAGGCTTGTATAGAGGCTTTGCACGTCTAGGCTGAGTAGTAGCTGGCTGTGTGGATCAAAACTGAAGTCTTTAAGGAGTTGTAACACCGACTTAGTATCCTTTAGATAGGTGTCAGTCCCTTGTACTAAGGGGCGGAGGAAGGCGTCCGAAAATTTTAAGAGGGGTTCCAAGATTGACCCTATACCCGAGACGATTGGTCTACCCGGGGGGTTGTCCAGGCTCTTATGTATTTTTGGAATACAGTAGAAATATGGTGTCCTTGGTGTCTTTTGTACTAGGAAGTCTGCCTCCTTTTTCGAGAGCCAGTTGTGTGCTAAGGCCTCCTCGACCATTCCCCTGATTGTGATTCTTTTGGACCCAGTTAGGTCTTGGGGTAAAATGGTGTAGTTGCGTCGGTCTGATAGTAGTCTCAGACATTCTTGTTTGTCAGCTGCTGTCGTGTGGACCACTATGGCCTCCCCTTTGTCGGCGGGCTTTATGGTCATGTCTTTATTGTTAGTCAGTTCACGGATAGCCTCTTTTCCAGACGGCTAGTGTTGTGAAAGACTGGACGTGTGGATGAGTCTAGTCCCTTTAATTCGTTCATTACTGAGTTCTCAAAGTCCAGGACCTAGATAGGTAAAGTTGAATCTGGCGGTGTGAATGTGGACTTAGGTCTCAGGCCTGTGTCTGTCTCTGTGGTGTTTTCTTTTCCTGTGAAAAGAGCCTGTAATTTGATTTTCCGTAGGAATTCCTCTATTTCAGTGTGGAGTCTGAACGAGTCAAGCTTGTTTGTTGGAACAAAGCCTCAGCCCTTGTTCAGGACTTCTCTCTGTGTAGTGGTCAGTTCCCACGGGGTGATGTTCATCACTAGGTCCCCTTCCGGCTGGTTGATGGGTTGTTTGATAGGTCCCCCTCATGCTTCTTGTGTTCATTCGTGGATCCCCTTGGTTTGGGTCTGCCATGTCACTGTGTTGCCTTTTCTGTTTCGGCCGCGGCGCGGTCCCTGGAGTGATCCTAAAAAAGGTTGGTTGTTGTAGAAACCTGGATCGAACTCTGGGCCCCAATGTGGGTACATGGGGCCTGTTGGTGGTGGTGCATAGTTGTACGGTGGGAAGGGAGATGGGCCCGTGTATTGGGAGTAGAATGATTGTGCTTGATACCCTCTCCATCCTCCCTGCCTCTGGAATTGTTGTCCCTGTCGTCTCTGGGATCCTCTGTATCTGGAGTTGCTGCTCGTGTTTGAACCAGATGACCCTGTGTCTGTACCATCACTCTCATTGTCACTGTTCACGTTGGTGTAAGGGTATGCAGTCTCAGGGGTAAAACGGTACTTGTCTTTGTTTAATTTTTTGAATTTGCTTTGTTTAAGTGTGGCCTCGAAATCCGACATCTGTTGATTCAGTTCTTCCAGTCTTTTCTCGAGTTCAGCTGGCTTTTGGTAAGACTTCAACTGTACTTCAATTTTCTGTATATCAACCTTCAGTTCTTGTGTTATCCTGGTGGCTGTTTTTACTATTAACACTAACCAATCCCGTGTACAGTGCCATGAGATTAGCGACCATTCTTTTTTGAAGAGTTTATCATTCTGAAAAATGAACGGTTCATTTTTTACCAGCAGTCCTTGTGGTGCAATCTCATTCCTCAATTACTCCGTCATTAGTAAGCCATGGAGTGTTGTCTTGATCTGTGTCTTTCTTAGATTCATCAGTTCATCCCAGTCACCTACTCTGGTTCCTGGTTCAGTGCTGCTAAGGCCTTCAAAAGGGTTGATAGCTGTCAGAATTTCATCTATCACATCCTCGCCATACGTGAGTCCATGTTCTGACTCCATCATGTAGATGTTAGTGTGTGGTTTTATATGTGTAGGTGTTGTGAGTATCTGTATTGACGTGGGAAATAGGGTAACTCCCGCAGCTGCGCGCTGCCTGTATACCATCAATATCAAAGGGGGAGAGAGAGATTAGGGCGAAAATGGATTCGTTCTCCCTTGGCTAATGTTTTTAAACAAAGAGAATCCACTCCTTAGGTGGCGGGTGTATGATGCAGTGGTGGGGAACACTCTAGTTATTTTGATACCCCTCACACACCAACAGGCCCCTTACCTGCACTATAAATTTCACTTTTTGTATTAATAATCGTCAAAAAGTAGACTAACTTGAGTAAGGTGGGGATTTTTGTACCCCAGTCCTGAAGAAGGATTTTTTAAACCGAAACATGTTGACACACACAAAAAGGAGGTGATGCACATTGTTTTGCACACCATACATCCTACACTTAATTTTAATAGCACAGCCCGGGGGCCCAATAAAGATTTTTTGTTAACCCACAAGCCAGGTACTTTTTAACGTCACTCACTTAAGAATAATACCTCACCACGCGCTCACATAGAAAACCCTCTCTCACACCACACATAGTCTTTGTAAGTGCTCCCACGTAGTCGTAGGTTGCAGCACGCCGCACCCCGGAGAGGGGCGCAAGGACCCCGATGATAAAGCATGACACCAAGGGGCCTGGTCTGTGTCTGTACCATCACTCTCATTGTCACTGTTCACGTTGGTGTAAGGGTATGCAGTCTCAGGGGTAAAACGGTACTTGTCTTTGTTTAATTTTTTGAATTTGCTTTGTTTAAGTGTGGCCTCGAAATCCGACATCTGTTGATTCAGTTCTTCCAGTCTTTTCTCGAGTTCAGCTGGCTTTTGGTAAGACTTCAACTGTACTTCAATTTTCTGTATATCAACCTTCAGTTCTTGTGTTATCCTGGTGGCTGTTTTTACTATTAACACTAACCAATCCCGTGTACAGTGCCATGAGATTAGCGACCATTCTTTTTTGAAGAGTTTATCATTCTGAAAAATGAACGGTTCATTTTTTACCAGCAGTCCTTGTGGTGCAATCTCATTCCTCAATTACTCCGTCATTAGTAAGCCATGGAGTGTTGTCTTGATCTGTGTCTTTCTTAGATTCATCAGTTCATCCCAGTCACCTACTCTGGTTCCTGGTTCAGTGCTGCTAAGGCCTTCAAAAGGGTTGATAGCTGTCAGAATTTCATCTATCACATCCTCGCCATACGTGAGTCCATGTTCTGACTCCATCATGTAGATGTTAGTGTGTGGTTTTATATGTGTAGGTGTTGTGAGTATCTGTATTGACGTGGGAAATAGGGTAACTCCCGCAGCTGCGCGCTGCCTGTATACCATCAATATCAAAGGGGGAGAGAGAGATTAGGGCGAAAATGGATTCGTTCTCCCTTGGCTAATGTTTTTAAACAAAGAGAATCCACTCCTTAGGTGGCGGGTGTATGATGCAGTGGTGGGGAACACTCTAGTTATTTTGATACCCCTCACACACCAACAGGCCCCTTACCTGCACTATAAATTTCACTTTTTGTATTAATAATCGTCAAAAAGTAGACTAACTTGAGTAAGGTGGGGATTTTTGTACCCCAGTCCTGAAGAAGGATTTTTTAAACCGAAACATGTTGACACACACAAAAAGGAGGTGATGCACATTGTTTTGCACACCATACATCCTACACTTAATTTTAATAGCACAGCCCGGGGGCCCAATAAAGATTTTTTGTTAACCCACAAGCCAGGTACTTTTTAACGTCACTCACTTAAGAATAATACCTCACCACGCGCTCACATAGAAAACCCTCTCTCACACCACACATAGTCTTTGTAAGTGCTCCCACGTAGTCGTAGGTTGCAGCACGCCGCACCCCGGAGAGGGGCGCAAGGACCCCGATGATAAAGCATGACACCAAGGGGCCTGGTCTGTGTCTGTACCATCACTCTCATTGTCACTGTTCACGTTGGTGTAAGGGTATGCAGTCTCAGGGGTAAAACGGTACTTGTCTTTGTTTAATTTTTTGAATTTGCTTTGTTTAAGTGTGGCCTCGAAATCCGACATCTGTTGATTCAGTTCTTCCAGTCTTTTCTCGAGTTCAGCTGGCTTTTGGTAAGACTTCAACTGTACTTCAATTTTCTGTATATCAACCTTCAGTTCTTGTGTTATCCTGGTGGCTGTTTTTACTATTAACACTAACCAATCCCGTGTACAGTGCCATGAGATTAGCGACCATTCTTTTTTGAAGAGTTTATCATTCTGAAAAATGAACGGTTCATTTTTTACCAGCAGTCCTTGTGGTGCAATCTCATTCCTCAATTACTCCGTCATTAGTAAGCCATGGAGTGTTGTCTTGATCTGTGTCTTTCTTAGATTCATCAGTTCATCCCAGTCACCTACTCTGGTTCCTGGTTCAGTGCTGCTAAGGCCTTCAAAAGGGTTGATAGCTGTCAGAATTTCATCTATCACATCCTCGCCATACGTGAGTCCATGTTCTGACTCCATCATGTAGATGTTAGTGTGTGGTTTTATATGTGTAGGTGTTGTGAGTATCTGTATTGACGTGGGAAATAGGGTAACTCCCGCAGCTGCGCGCTGCCTGTATACCATCAATATCAAAGGGGGAGAGAGAGATTAGGGCGAAAATGGATTCGTTCTCCCTTGGCTAATGTTTTTAAACAAAGAGAATCCACTCCTTAGGTGGCGGGTGTATGATGCAGTGGTGGGGAACACTCTAGTTATTTTGATACCCCTCACACACCAACAGGCCCCTTACCTGCACTATAAATTTCACTTTTTGTATTAATAATCGTCAAAAAGTAGACTAACTTGAGTAAGGTGGGGATTTTTGTACCCCAGTCCTGAAGAAGGATTTTTTAAACCGAAACATGTTGACACACACAAAAAGGAGGTGATGCACATTGTTTTGCACACCATACATCCTACACTTAATTTTAATAGCACAGCCCGGGGGCCCAATAAAGATTTTTTGTTAACCCACAAGCCAGGTACTTTTTAACGTCACTCACTTAAGAATAATACCTCACCACGCGCTCACATAGAAAACCCTCTCTCACACCACACATAGTCTTTGTAAGTGCTCCCACGTAGTCGTAGGTTGCAGCACGCCGCACCCCGGAGAGGGGCGCAAGGACCCCGATGATAAAGCATGACACCAAGGGGCCTGTTGGTGTGTGAGGGGTATCAAAACAACTAGGGTGTTCCCCACCACTGGAGCATACACCCGCCACCTAAGGAGAGGATTCTATTTGTTTAAAAACAAATACAATAGTGCACACTATGAATATGGAAACATAAAAACACAGCATTAAAGAGACAACTGCAGAGCATCATGGAGATAGCCGGAGCAAGTACGGAGGTCACATAATGAGCGAACAGAAGTGTCCGTGAGTTACAGTGCACTGAGGATGGAGTACTAGAGCTGAACGCGCTCATGTGAGGATTGTGTCCCTTCGGGATATTCCTGATGCAGCTGCAGTGGGTGGTGTCATAACTGCAGCATCTTCCTCATCATCGCCCCAGGTGTCCCGCACTGCCTGAGGTGACATAGCTGCATGAGCTCTCCACAGCACATAACCAAAACAGAAATGTACGATGATTCATTGTGCACTGAGTTAGTGGCACCTGGAGTGTTGAGCAGGGGATCAGGCAGAAGTTGGCATTCACAACACGTGTGAGCAACTTCATCAGTCTGCCAGTACAATCATTTAGACACTGGCAGTTGGAGGTCGCCCTGACGGTGGTGTTGTGTGCCTCCTGCACTGACGAGACAACCGTGCCTGTCAGATCTCGATTTGATGTGTGAGCCCTGGTGGACCTCAGTTGTGGCCGGAGGCAGTGGACAGCGCAGGGCCACAAACACATGGCGTTGATGACCCAAAGCCAACGTCTCAGAGGCCATCCATTATTTCAGAAGAGAGGATCTCTTATTAAAGCTGCAGAGAGTTAGTGGCCCCAGATGCACAGTGGCCGGCACAGGCACAATGCCAAGGGACTGTGACTTGTGGTGCACTGAGGTAGGGCCATGCGGACTGAGCGGGTCCTCATCGATGTCCAAGGTGAATGTGGTGGAGGGCTGTGGGGGACAGTGGAGGGTGTCCTCCAGGGTATGATGCAGAGGGCAGAAGCCGTCCGGAAGCAGCAAATGGAGGAGTGGAATGCTGCAGACTTGTTTTCACCACCATTTAGGTATCAGCTACATGTGGTTGATGACAACCGCGATTCCATAGACTCAGCTGCCACTGTAGTCCAAACAGAGCGAGTCCATGAATGATGGTGAACAGACTTCGGTGGTGAGAGGGGATGCAGTCTGCGATGATGCCAGTACAATGTTATGAACTCGGCCATTGCTACATCAAGATTTAGTACCAAATGTGTGACTTACTCGACCGCAGTGCAGGCCGGAGGCAGCGGTTAGCAGTGGCCACGTGTTGTTGGCTCGCGATGCACAGAGTTAGTGACACCAGGGCAGTTGTCGGTAGTGTCTGATCACCTCTGTAACGATGATCCCTTTCCCTCTTGACTGCAACGCATCATCCTCTAACACCTCTCCTT
Organism: Lissotriton vulgaris; assembly: GCF_964263255.1. Lineage (NCBI taxonomy): Eukaryota > Metazoa > Chordata > Amphibia > Caudata > Salamandridae > Lissotriton > Lissotriton vulgaris. The sequence continues at coordinate 204,976,553 of NC_141688.1, read as the reverse complement.
TCGTGCAAGGATATGTATTCTGCCATTGTAGTATCGATGCTCAGTTCCAATTGTGTGACCTACCAGAGCGCAGTGTAGGCCGAGGGCGGTAGTCCACGTGGGCCCACAGACCTGTGTGGTTGTAATGCTATGCACAGACTTGGTGGCACCACATCGAAGGGAGTATAGTGACATAAAATCTACCATAAATGCTGTTCTCTGCCATAGTGTAATCAAGACTAAGTTCCAAATGTGTGTCCTACTTGTCTGCTGTGTATGCCGCTAAGGTACGTCAACAAGAAAGTACTGAGGTCCTTGCTCTCGGAAGCCGGGATGGTCGTAGCAGGTAGCCAGGGTCGCGGGCCTTGAGCTTGGAGTTTGCACTGGCACATGGTGTCGGTAGGTGAGTAGTGAGGCCTGGGTTCCCAGGGGCCTGCAAGTCGGGTTCAGGAACCAGTGGTCTGGGGTGCAGCAGGCGCACAGGATCGCAGGCAACATCGCTAACAGCGATGGTGTCGGCCTCATGGTGGGCTGAGGGGCGCCGTCCTGGCAGAGACAGTGGGCATTCCGTAAGAGGACCATGCCAGAGCTACGTGCTTTTTATTCACTTTCTACACTGGCCTGGCGTACGCTGGTCCTGCCCACTCTGCTCACGCTTACAGGGGGGACGTAACTAGCGATCCTAAATATCGATTCCAAAATATCGAATGGCCAGAATATCGAATTAAAAATATTGAATGGACAAAATGTCGAATTATCAAAATATAGATAGGACAGAATATTGCAATTGGGGTAGGAAATACCGAATTCCACAATATCGAATTTTATAATCTAGATTCCCACAATATCGAATTTTATAATATAGATTACCATAATATCAATTTTTTATTATTATTTATTTTTATTTATATGTATTGATAATTAATTTAATCTAATTTTAATATTAAATCGTTTCTTTCCCTACTGTTGCACTGCTTGGAGTGGGAATAGTAATTTTTACCCCTACGCTATCCAGAGTTTTCTCTACTGTTGCACTCTCTGGAATGGGAATAGTCATTTTTACCCCTACGCTATCCAACGCTTTCCCTACTGTTGCACTCACTGGAGTGGGAATAGTAATTTTTACCCCTACGCTATCCAACGCTTTCCCTACTGTTGCACCCTCTGGAGTGGGAATAGTAATTTCTACCCCTATACTATCCAACGTATTCCTTACTGTTGCACTCTCTGGAGTGGGAATAGTAATTTCTACCCCTATACTATCCAATGTTTTCCTTACTGTTGCACTCTCTGGAGTGGGAATAGTAATTTTTACCTCTACGCTATCCAACACTTTCCCTACTGTTGCACTCACTGGAGTGAGAATAGTGATTTTTACCCCTACGCTATCCAACACTTTCCCTGATGTACATGGCTGGTCCAGGTTCCCACAGTAAGTTGTGCTGTCATGTCTGGTGGGTGGGCATGTTGTTTGGCATGTTGTATGTTATTTTGTAACATGTGCATTCCCAGTGTTGTACGTTGCATGATTGGGGAGTTGAGGTGTGTGTTCTGTTCATTTGGTACTTGCCAACGAGCAGTGCATTTCCTTAGGTGCCATCCTGGTAGCACTGGTTGATGATGGACTGTCTGGAGGTGCCTGGGTGGTTGTTGTCGTCGACGTTGGTGGAGATTTCCCCGGGGACCGCTATTGCCTTCACATTGATAGAATGCATGTGCTTTCTGTTGCGGTTATTGTGTGCAGTCTTGCCAGGGGACACTAGTAGGACATGTGTGCAGTTAATTGCACCCAAAACGTGCAGGAATCCAGCTTGGTCTCCAGATGTTCCTGCGCAATATGGGGGAAGTGTAGGTAGTAGGGTACCAAGCTGATAATGTCATCCACGACCGTTGTGAGTAACTTGGATTGGGCTGGCTGTGACACTCCTCCGACTATGGCAGTTGTTGGTTGGTAGATAACAGAGGCCAGCAGGTGCAGCACGGCCAGCAGGTTTGTCTGAGGTGGGCTGTTGGTTGTCCCGTTGAGGCTGTGGTGTGTAATGTCATTCTCTGGTATCTTTACCTGCACTGTCTCAGTGTTGGTCCGGGTGAGGCGGTGGGTGTCTGGGGGGATGGGGTGTGGTCCTGGGGGTGGTGGTGGGTTTTTGTGGCCCTCTAGGGTGTCTGGGCTGCATGATCAGTGGCTCCATGGCATCTGTTTCCCTACAGGTGTACCTATGGACTGGCCTCCCTTTTCTGGTGCAAGCTGTCATCCGACTTTACACCAAATAAGAGAAGGTGATAATTTCCTGCTACTAACGCGCCTTATATCATGTTTTTTGGTCGTATCGCCGATCTGGCTGTTCATTGGGAATGTTGCAGAGTGGTGTTGTTGCGGCTTTTGGCACGGTTACACCTACTCTGTATCACATAAGCTATAGTTACCGGGGTCATCTGTGGCGATGTATTTTGCGGCTGCTATCAAGGGTAAACTGGTGAAATGGGCTGTTATCACCAGCTTGTAAATAGGGCGTAGGTTTTATTCCAACTTTGGCAGCAATAGTTCCTTGAGAATATGCCCCATTGTCTTTAGGAAAACGATGAGTGATGTACAAACATGACCTCTGGCTGAAACTAGCATTTGTCCACTTTAAGAAATGAATAGGTTTTCTGGTTCAGGGATAGGGTTTCACTCCTGTTTCCACCACAGATCACATGTAGGTAGCAACCACACAAATATGGAAAATAGACTCCAGTTTGAAAATCGCTGTAATGCAGTAAAGAAACGATAATGTCAGTTCCTGAAATCTGGTAAGGGGTGATATTAGCATATCAAACCTTTTGCACAAGAAATGCCCATTTTCTTGCACAAAATATTTTCCTGTTTTTGCAAAAAAAATGATTTTGGATTAAAAGCTCAATTTTGTTCATTTTCTCTGTTCTCTCCAGGTGTACTCACAAAACCTAGGTACCATAGAATTTCCAACACATGGGAAAAAAGGACAAATGTGCCGTATGATCTTTTGTACTCCGCACTGGGAGGGGAAAGCAGCAGCGGTGGCGGCTCTTTCATGGAAGCGTTTAGGCTCTGCCCACCCATGCCTACATACGCATTAAACCACACAGACGCCTGTAGAAGCTTTTAAGACACTCTGCACTGTTACTGTTTAATGTGAATGCTGCCACTGTTCCTCACCACCCCTTGTTGTAAATATTTTTGTCCACCCTAAGCGTGGAAGGGTATTCTCAGATGTGAGACCCTTGCTCATTGCACCATCAGGATTCAAGCAAACCGGGCCGAAGACGGCTGTAATGCCAGAAACCGGTCCCCGGGAGCTTGTTTCCTTCCCAGTGTAAGAATTGGCTTTTGTAGTTTGGTTTGCCCTGTTCCCATCATGCACTGGGACAGGAACAGACTAATTTGCATACAGCCAGGTTCTGAAACTGGGATGGTGCAGTGAGCTAAAAAACGGTGTTGGATCTAGCCCTGATCTCTTGACTGGGTGAGAGCTTTCTGCTTAATTCAGAGACTCTGTTCCTCACCACCCCTTGTTGTAAATATTTTTGTCCACCCTAAGCGTGGAAGGGTATTCTCAGATGTGAGACCCTTGCTCATTGCACCATCAGGATTCAAGCAAACCGGGCCGAAGACGGCTGTAATGCCAGAAACCGGTCCCCGGGAGCTTGTTTCCTTCCCAGTGTAAGAATTGGCTTTTGTAGTTTGGTTTGCCCTGTTCCCATCATGCACTGGGACAGGAACAGACTAATTTGCATACAGCCAGGTTCTGAAACTGGGATGGTGCAGTGAGCTAAAAAACGGTGTTGGATCTAGCCCTGATCTCTCGACTGGGTGAGAGCTTTCTGCTTAATTCAGAGACTCTGTTCCTCACCACTCCTTGTTGTAAATATTTTTGTCCACCCTAAGCGTGGAAGGGTATTCTCAGATGTGAGACCCTTGCTCATTGCACCATCAGGATTCAAGCAAACCGGGCCGAAGACGGCTGTAATGCCAGAAACCGGTCCCCGGGAGCTTGTTTCCTTCCCAGTGTAAGAATTGGCTTTTGTAGTTTGGTTTGCCCTGTTCCCATCATGCACTGGGACAGGAACAGACTAATTTGCATACAGCCAGGTTCTGAAACTGGGATGGTGCAGTGAGCTAAAAAACGGTGTTGGATCTAGCCCTGATCTCTTGACTGGGTGAGAGCTTTCTGCTTAATTCAGAGACTCTGTTCCTCACCACCCCTTGTTGTAAATATAGCCACTGCTTCTGAGACAGCTCCAATCTTGTCAGTATTCCAAGCCCTATTGAAATGCAGCAGGGGAAGCAGTGCAAAACTACAGAATTTTAAAACCCCTCTAGGTACAGAACTCACTACCGCTGACGTTCTAGGAGGAGAACCCTGATCCGAGGTCTACAATTCATTCTACTCTTTCCATTGTATCACAGGCAGTGGTAGGGTCAGGTTCACTGGTCCCACCCCAGCCTTTGAAGAGATAGGAAAGGGTGAAGTCAGAGGCGGCATTGTCTAATCACACCACTTCATGTCTTTTTATAGGCTGGGGTGGGACCAGCACACCTGAACACAGGTGATGACTTCATGGAAATGGGTGGTGTGGAAATCAGTGCCGGTGTCGTAACTTTTCTACTCTTCTACTTTGTCAACACTGTAGAGGCAGGGAGGCTGGGGCAGTTGCTGTAAATGCCCACAAGTCAACTGGAATCTCTCGCATGGAAGTTGACAGTATAGTGCCTGGAAACAGTGCTTACACATGGACATTTTATTGCTCTGCTGCACCCTTGGGGCTACACACTATATTTCTTGCAATACAACGCAGCGGGGGAACTTACCTTCTTGCACAAAAACAATTCTAAGAGGCATATAACTCTTTCTGTCTGTGCTGCAGAATGCAAGCAATAGAGGTTGTAACGAGGAGAAATAAACATAATTCTCCTCATTACACTGTAGTTGGGTAGACACACCATTATGGCACAAACCCAGGTTTACAACTCTTTGTAAACCTTGATTTGGACCAAAATTCATCAGTGGATTTCTGGGAATAGCCATATTCCACCCATGTAACACCTACCTAACGCCAAGTAATGCAAGCAGCGCTATGGTTATCTTGCATAACTTTGTATTTACTAAACCACGCAAAGTGGAATTGCTTGGATCAGTTAATATCAGAAAGGATTTTGCATCAGGGTTGTGCCACATGTGGCAAAACCCAGTTACAATTTTCTTGTAAATCTGAGTCTTGGTGTTTATTTGCAGTACAAAGCCTGTAAATATATTGTATACAACTGACTACCTGCCCCAAGCTTATTACTAAACTCACAAGCTGCTAAGATTATGAGAACTTTTCTCTGGATGAAGAAAGAAAAAACAAGGAAATGATGGACGGAAAGCTGAAACTTTTCAGATGCACCCCACAGTCAAAGATCTGGGTTGAATCAATCATCGTTCTTTTGCTCACTTCCCCACCCCAGTTCAGACTCAGCCATAGGCAAATCAGTCTTGATCCTGTTTCACATGGGAACAGTCCAGCCCGAACTGCCGAGCCTTGTGTTCCATGAACGAGCATCCTTGGACCGGTTTCTCTGTGTCCAGGGGAGTAGGCTCATACTTGGCAGTTTCTCAGGTTAATGCTGCTATTCATTGCAGGGGCGGCTCTAGGCTCATGGTGGCCCTGGGCAGGAGGGGGGTCCGGGCGGGGCAGAGCGCAGAGCGCAGAGGCCAGTGAAGGGGGGGGGGAGGGGGGGAGGGGTGTTTGGAAGTGGCCCCCAAATCCCTGTCAGGGGCCGCCACGCAAATATGTATTCATCCTCAGAGGATTATTATATTAAGGATATATATTGGCGTGGTGGCCCCTGGGGTTAGGTGGCCCTGTGAAGGTGCACAGCTTGCACATGCCTAACCCCACCACTGTTCATTGGTGGTTCTGGAAGAATGTTTCAATATATTTGAAAGTGAAAATTAGTCTCACTAAAGACGACAATAGCGCGGCAGTCATGACTTACTCCACATGGTGGTAAAGAAACTGAACACACTCAGAGGTTTAATATCAGTCTCAGTTATAACTTTTTAAAACGTCTGGTTTTGAGGAAGTGTGTATGGAATGAAGCTATGAAATTTCGCCCAATGACTCGCAGTCAATTGGAAAGTTAGTAGTAGCTAAGGCAATGTGCCTGCTTATTTTTTAAATACATTTGGGGCCAAAATTATAGCCAAGTCACGCAGCGCAGCAAGTCAGGGAAATGACAGGAATGTGCCATATGTAAGTCAATAAGGTACATTCTGCCGTTTCCCTTGCACTGGCACCCGTTTGGCTGCTGAGAACCAACGCAGGATACCTTGGTCCATGGTGCATGGGCGCCTGCTTCTAAGGGGGATAGTCTTTGTGCAGCAAGGGGCACTTTCCTGCACAATAACAATCCCTCGTTATGTCTCCTCATCACGCCTCACTTGCAGAGGTGTTGTATTTGGGCACATTCCCAGTCTACCACTTTTGGCAAATCTGGGAATGCTTTAAAATCCATGGATTCTGCATGGGAATGCCCATGCAACACCTATGGAAATGCCTCCCTTGCAACAATGTGTGCTATGTTGCATTACTCGCAATTTAGAGCCCCTCAGGGCCACACACACTGGCTTTGCGTGGCCTCATAAATCTCGTTTTAATTTACGTCGCTCTTGCACCACTTTGCGTGGTGTAAGAGTGGTGCAAAGGGGCTCATAAATATGCCCCTTGGTGTCCCTAACTGTGTGAGGATAGATTTGTGAATTGGGCTACTGATCCACAAATGTTGCATTCATTCTGAACTTTTTGTGTTAAATTATAAGATATAGAATAGTACCAACAGTCCCTCTGTCATGCATTTTAACATCTGTTGAGTATTAATAAAAAAAATCGAAATTAGAATGAATCACTTTTTTAAAGGGAACGTGAGTATTAGGGCATTGGGCAAGACATCAGTCCCGACATGAGTGTATTTCACAGTCCTTATTACAAGAATGCTCGTTCATTTTCACATGAGGAGATCGCATCAGGAAATTTGGCATGCCTAGTTGAAAAACTCGACATTGCAAAATGTAAATTAAAAAAAAAAATCATTTGGAGGAACTGACAAAATGTCCTCCTCCTAGAGGCTGCATGTCAGGTAGCCCTGTCCTGTAAACTAAAGAGAAGTAAATCAAGCGTGGGTTTTCACAAGACTTCGTCTTCTGTGGCGTGCAGCCATTAGGGTCTGTTGTCTAGACCCATCCTTCAGATTTTACATCCTGAATGTAGAAATGCTGGGGAATATTTATAAGCCCAATCGCCACAGGAACGTCATTATGATCGATGTCCCTATGGCGATAGGAAGTTCACCTTATTCACAAGGTGGCTATAAGCCACTTAACGTGGCTTAACACCACCTCGTAAATAAAGAACACTTTTAAGATATTCTTAGCGTGAAAGGGGTTGACAATGGGCGTTGCTGTAGTTGTTCCAACGCAACACCCAAATGATTTTGACGCTGCCCCATATTTCAAGGGTGGCGTAAATATACAAGGGTGGCATGAATAGGTAGCAGCGCCAATATTAAGATCAGGAAAAACCTGGTCTTAACAAGGTGAACGGGAAGAAATGCTTTAGTTCTCTTCATTTTTGTTGCTTCTATATGTGCTGCATTGTGCCGCACACATCGACACAGCAAATCACCATGTATGAGTGTTTATGTGCAAGAAGGTGTCCCTTCCTGCTAAGAAACAATCATTAAAAAATGCTGATTTTCAACTCCTATATGTGCTGCACAATGTAGCACACAAAGAGGCTGCATATTGCCATTCTGGATTATTTATGTGCGAAAGGGACACCTTCCTGCATAAACAATCATTCCCTCAACGCAGGCACCCTTGCATATTGTAATGAAGGCTTTCGTAGCTGAAATTGATTGACTTGACCGCCTATTTTGTTAGCGTATAAAAGTACTGAAATTGCTCTGATATCTTCAACTGTAGTTGTGTATTAGATTGACTCGAGGTATGAGGTCCTTTTCCTATGATCGGAGTAGTGGCCCTGCTCACATATAAGGGGTCAGCCTTCTCATTGAATATTTGCCAGTGATTTCACAGAATTTCACATAAGAGGTCTTCACTGTGAATTATGTATTTGTGATTCACTGTGCCGAATTCACTGTTAAACCCTTCACAATGACTGTGGTGTTCAAAGAGCAGTAATCAGCATACTTAAAAAGCTTATAGCTACTTTAATTTTCCAGCAGAATTGCATTTATTTAAATGAAGGAGAGTTCATTTATCATCCAAAAGGTCAGAGCATCATCTGAATTCTACTCATAGTATGCGCAGAGAACAGTGGCTGTCGTAGGATTCACCAACAGCCCAGCGACCCCCTCCCCTCTCTTATATGAGCCCTCCAAGGGCGGCAAACCTAAGAATCGACACGGGTGGCTGAAGGTCTAGCTATGCCACTGTTAAAGAAATACATTCTATTGAATAATCTTTGCAAAAGGACCATTGTACGGAAACTGGATTGCATAATGAACTGCCACTCACACGCTTGCAGTCTGATCCTTGTAGTACGCAGTTCCTGATTACTAAATAGGCAAACCAGGCAGCGGCTAATGGGCCCCACTCTTTTTACGGGCCCCGCGACAACGGATCAAAGTAATATTAATTGGATCTTGAAAGAAAATTACAATCAAGCTTTCTTAGATATTATTTCCAAAAGATAGAACAAAATGAATCAACTCAAAGAAACAAAAACTTTACATTAAAGACTCTAAAGTGAGAATCCTGTTCTTGTGTAATGTATCCATTAATAACTTAAAGTTCATCTATCAGAGACATCAGATTCACATAATAGTTTGTCTCTTAACAACTCATCTTCTGACAGTTCTCAGATGTAAACATTGGGTATTAGGAGATAATTTGCGAGGGAGACCCTGAAATATAGACTGCCCAGGGGCACCCACAGGGCTTAATCTGACACTGGAAGTATGTATCTACCAATGAATCCTCTGTGTGAAAACATCCATCGTCAGCATATAATCTTGTCAGTTAAAGGTTGTAAACACTGTCCCGCAGTGTACTTTATTTTCTTTCTTTATTTCTTGTTATACCCCTTCTATAATGTCAATATACTACAAAAGAACAGCACATTTTAACATTTTTTAAATATTAACTCATTATCCCCAACTAAAACACACATTTCTCAAAGCATTGACAGCCATATTTTCAGTCTCAGGTAAACAATGAATAATACCATCAACAGCAAAACAAATGCTCCAAAAACACAAATTAAAAAATCATGTAATTGGAAAATATAAAAAGAGTAACATGGAATATGATCCTACATTGCCATCTCAGGATTAAAGTGGCATTTAAAAACCACTCGGCCTTTGGTCTCGTGGGTTATGATAACAACAGTACTCATCAATGGCAACATAGGTACAAATTATGTGTTATCTCTCCCTGTCTCTCTATAACTCACACATGTGGGTGTTTGGATGTGCATATATATGAATAATACAAGTTGTGGTTTAATTAGTGGACCAGGTATCCCAGGCCTCTAAAACTGATGCAATACTCTAAGACCTAAATGTATCTGCAACGATCAGCTGTGTCAAAGGCCACTGATAAAAGTAGTAGGACTAGTAAGCAGGAGTCAAGTCTCTTTTCTGCAATCAGTGATTTAGACCAATCATTATTCTCAAATTTCTTGTTTTCAGGCTGAAAGTAGGATGGAAGTCTTCAATCTGCTTACACGTGTTCTTTATTGATTTTGTTGTTCAGCTGGTTATTGATGGAGATTTCCATGTATTTACCGTTTTTGGCAAAATTGAGACTGTCATTGGCATAACGTGGCCCATCTTTCACATATGGCAGACTTTACTAAGATACTTATGACTATCCATGGTTTGATGGAGGCCATGGAATAATGGAGGCAATATCCAAGCTTGTGATTTCATGGTCATTATCGACATGAATGTAGCTTACACTCGCAGAATGCTGTCCTGGGAAATATGCCGGCTATTCTTTGCATATCTGTCACTATTTCTGGCATAATGTTGTTGATCCTTAACATAGTCTTCCCACTATCGACATATTTATGACTGTGCATGACATAATGTTGTTGATCCTTAACATAATCTTCCCACTATCGACATGTTTGTGACTGTGCATGACATAATGTTTACACCACTGTAATAGATTTCATCCTTGACACATTGTGGGCTTTCTTGACATTGTCCTAGCTGTGCTGGGAATAATGGTGACCATTGTGACTCATTCAGAACATTCATGACGCACCTTTGACTGACATATTGAGGGCATACTTTTACATAATGGTCGCATAATGGTGGAGGAAATCTATGCCATTTTTTATGCTAAACTATCATGACTAGCAGCATATATCCACCTCTGGCAGTGATATATAATAGTAATTGATGAAAATTAAACAAGATGCTGGTGTTCTTACAAAAAATTAAAGGCTAAAAAATTGTGTTTTCTTCATGAAAAGACTAGCTTTTATTCAGTAGAATTAAACTTATGTATCCTGAATGAACAGTATGGATTTGGGAGGAAAACATGCATTATCAGAGAAAGCCAAGGGGATGTTTTAGTGGAGAAGTTATTGTTTTTCCAGAATAAACAGGAGCGGCTGCTCTGTGTGGCGCAGAAATGTCTCGCCACTGCTGGAATCAGCAGGCGCATACAAAATAAAATGATAATATAGCAGTCAATAAAACTACTTTATTATCATTTTATTTTACTCCAGAGAAGCAGCAGAGTCTTGAGGGTGGGACCATCAGCAGCAGGAGGAGTGGTGAGCTCAGGACACTGCCAGTCCGCATGTCCGTATGGCCAGCCATCTGAGGACAGCCAAACGGACATGCGCACTTGGATATCTCCAGGCTGTTACTTAGAGATATCAGCAGGGCCTAGGAGCACAGGCTCCCGGTCCCTCATGGACAATGGAACCAGCCCGCTCTACATAATCCCTTACCTTATCTCATGCTGGGTAAAAGCAGCATGAGAGCAGCGTCTTGATTGGCGCACGGGAGTTTGGGAGCCTGAGTGTGCATCGTCGGAGCTAAAGAGGTGCAAAGGCGGAGGCGGCAGACGTCAGGCTAGAGGGTTGTTGTTAGTTTATTTTATTCATCTTCCCCGTAATGAACCACCGATTTCCCCTGTTAGCAGCCACCACTGTATTTAGACTGAAGTTAGAAAGATAAGCCTGGCATTTTCTTGCATTTGCAGATTTTAGTCCCTTGGTTTGGAAGGGCGAGATTTTGATCAATACCTTATCACTATCGATCTAAAACCCCGGTCTGGTCGACTGAACCTTTATTGCCTGTCATTGAGGGAAGAAAGTGCATCTCTTACCAAGTTAGTTCTCCCAATAAAGGACTCTGCTTCAAAGGATCACAAACAACTTCTAGCTTTCAAAGGTTTATTATAAAGTCAGGATAAGTTGCAGATACAAGCATCTCAAAATGAGATTCACCAGATACACGGGCCCAACTACGTACATGTGTTCTCTGAAAGCCCTCAGACGAACAACGGAAACTACCAATACCAGTTCTAAAAACAATAGTGCTATTAGCATAGACACATATTGAAATCTATCAGTCATTTACAGCCGGAGATAAAATACAGGTTAGGCTGACCCTACCCTGCTCTAGATGGTATCCCTACTTAACCAGGTCTCAACCTATCAAAAGGTGTCAGCAGTGAATGACTCCCAAGGGAAGCCACCCACTCTCAAACTCTTGGTGAAAACCTATAGTTCTCCAATCATGACCCCTCTCTGCCTACCCATCCGCTCTCTAAAGGGTCCTCAGGCTTCTGCTCTAACTCCACCCAGGGGTGCTGTCCCTAATACAAAAATCCAACAACATTTAGGACGCCCCTCGTGAGACGCCCCTCACGTGGTGTAGCTTCTGGCTTTTTCCATGATGAAGCCTTGTGGTTAGAGTCGACCTTGCTTCTCAGACTCTTCTCCGGCCCGCTGATACCCCTTAAACATTCCGGAACCCTCCTCCATGTCTGGTCCATTTCTTGAACAAGCTTCTATTCATTTTATTAATAATTGAATACCCCCTTTTCTCTTCCAGACAGACATTTGCAGCCAAATCCCAATTCTCATGGTCTTCCAACCGCGTTGCAACATTCCCCGGCCCAGACTAATATGTGTAAATCAACGTTAAAGCTTTCCAGCTCTACAACATTTTTATAGTATTCAACTTCTTCTTTAATTATTAGCATGTTAATACTCTTATTCTACTGATTCGGTAAACACATCTATAAATCAAGGCCTACTCATTATTACTAAACATTAGTGCAATCCATATTGTGAAATTTAATCTCCTTCCCCCTCCCTCCTAGCTCTGGCCCTGAGGCCTACCACGTTCAACGTTTCCGTATGCCATCTTACATTTTAGCAGCTACACAACATGGATTCAGGAATAATCACGTTTAATAAAATCGTATTGCTTCACACATTTCTGTATTAGTTCCACTTCTACTTAAATTTCTATATTAACTACACATTTCAGAATATAACTATGGATACTATCAGCACTCATGGCATTTCTCTTCATGACTTGTGCTTACTACGTGTAAATGTGATGCATTTCTACATTTTGGTCAGTTTGCGCTCTCTCAGTTCCCCCCTTTGATGACCTCTCGGGGTCATCACTAATATTAAACTGCAGTGATTGCTAGCATAACTCGTTTCTGTGTTTCCAGAGCCCTCAGACTCCGGTACTGACTATCTTGTATGGCAGCCAATCTCTGCAGCTGTTTTCTCTGAGCCCTCGCTGACCTTCTTGCTCTGTACCATTTGAATACCCTCACCAAACCCCATAACACGATCCCACAGATCAATATTATGATGATAGGTTTTAGTATTTTCCACACAAAGCTTTTGCCTAAGGTGGTGTGCCAACCTCCAGCTTCACTTATTCCTTGGCCCACCTTTTCCCAGACATTTTCTCTGCTCAGGTCTTCGATCTCTTTGTGAATATCAGTTATGTTCCTAATAACTTTTTCAAGGGGCTTCGAATTGTCTGGAATGTAAGTGCAACATTCCTGGACCTTCAAAGCCTTACAGACTCCGCCCTCTTTTGCTAATAGGACATCTAATGCAAGACGGTTCTGGAGAACCATAGCCCTTATCGATTGCATCTCTCCTTCTACCAGCATTAAGGACTGAGCAGTGCTGGCAGACAACCTGTCTACGACTGTTGCTAGTCGTCTAATTTTAACATCATTAAGAATTAATCCCAGAAGAGGGAACACAGCTCCAAAGACATCTCCAACCATTTCTACACCTCCTACATCTCTCCTTCCCCTCGATGATGTCTTGCCCTCGATGATCTCTAAGTCTTGGGCATGATATATTTTAGGGAAGATAATTGCCAAGTAACATGAGCCATACCAATTATCAGGTAGCCTCACGTAGGCATTTCTTCCACATACGAAATATACATTTGGAATCACTTGCATTCCCTTCAGGAAGTCCTTGGTGTAGTACTCTAAATTGAAAGCATGTTCACAACTAACTTCTCCCACGTATACATTTTCATAATACGTTTTGGCTCTATGAAGACATAACTTTCCTCTCTGTGTTCTATCTAAAGCTATTGGACCACTACTACCCTTTCTCTTGTGTGCCTTTTCTTCCTCGGTCCAATCTGTTTTCCATTGTCCTGATTTTTTCAAAATCTTTTGTCTCCTATTCCGATCATCCACCTGCCCTATGAACTTTTTCTCGACTTCTGACACCTTGCATGTCAGGTTATTTCTGCGGGCATGTGAAGTATCTAAAGTAATCCAAGGAATGAAAAACTTTGCCAACCTGTCTTCACTCTTCCAGTAGTCCCATTTATTCATTTGTTTATAATTTGGGACTTCTGGTAACACTGCATCGTAATTGGAGAAATAGTATTCAAAACTATCTCTCGCATAAAATATACTAAGCAACAAGCTACATGTAATGCCATATGTCAACGGGAGGTGATGATATCGAATGCCTTCATCTACAGACGCCGGCAACTGCATGCAGACGTATCAGTCCTTGACCTCCATGGCATCCACGTATTCATATAATAATTTAGCATAAGCATTTGACCTAAAGTCACCTTGGGACTCATCCACGTGTAACCTGCGGGCTTCTGCAGCTAATAACGCTTTTTCCTGTGTGTTTTCCCCTTTCTCACCAGCAACGGTGGGTGTAAGCGCCTCTACAGATTTCACATCAGTTACCTTTGCCTCTTCCTCATGTCCCTTTACATAAGAGACCGTTACTACTAAAGCTATTAATATTATCACTCCTACTATTAGTGTGCCTATTATACATTTAGCCCTGCGGTTCTGGGTGCCGGCCTCCATTTCGTCAGATAGTGTGGCTCTCTCGTAACTCCGCACAAAGTTCTTTTCTTCTCGTTCCTTTACAGTCTCTTTTACTCCTTTGTCCTTAGAACCACACAACTGGAAGCTGACAACCTTCTTCGCAAAAAGTCCTTTATAGTTCAATACAGACAACCCTAGCCCTTCTCCACCAACTCAGGGAAAGTCCCTAAGATTCTCTGCTTCCTAGGCGCTAGGTAATCTTCTTTTCTTCACGCTTATTTACAAAGTCTTTTAAGCATCCACTATCAGGCGCTCGCCTGCAGCTTCGATAGCAAAATTCAATATTTCCATACGAAGATTGTGCTCTTCTGGGGCTGATATCTTTGTACCAAAATCGGGGAATTGCAATTCTGTGAGAAACATGTGCTTTAACTTGCTGAGGCGGGGAGGTCGGGGGAGCATGAATGTCAGTGACCCTTCTTGTTCAACTCCGGGTACTAACAGTCGTATCTCCACTGTTACGATGGGCTCAGAACTGGACACTACCACCGCTCGGATCCTCCCTGTCACTGGTTTCGAAGCCATCTGTCGCCAGATATGTCCACTCAGGGGTGGAGTATCTTCTGTTAGGCACACCCACTCTTCTTGACCTCCTCAACTCCGGTGCTCCAGCGCCCTGAGCACCTTCTTCTGGGTCTGAGTCTTCTGATATCGGAGGAAGGGTTCTCTCTGGAGTTGACCTTAGGCTAGAGCTCCTTCTTTGCGGCCAATCAGCTTCTCCACGTACCCTTCTACTCCGTCTTCTTCTTGTTTTTTCACGCTCTCTGTCAGACCTGTCAGCGTCTGACTCGTACTCCCAGCTACTTTCTCCTTCAGTAGCGTCGTCTGTCTCGCTGCTGTACTGACCGTCCTCAGCTTGGTCAGACTCGTTCCTCGCTTCCGCTGGCACCTCTACAGCTTGGCTAGCCCCCTCTATGGCTTCTCGGTCCGCTGCTGGACGTCTATCCGAGAGAGGAGCTGTTTCTTCCAGAGGTGCTGGAACCCTCCGCGTGTGCGACGCGTGGATCCAGTTGGGCAGGCCTCCCACCTTCACCGCCGTGTTTGTGGTCAGGATGATCTGGAAGGGCCCACGCCAACGAACATCCAAGCAGCTGCTTCTCACGTGTTTTTTCACCAGGACCCAGTCCCCAGGAAGCAAGTCATGACACGGGTCCTGGCACGATGGTACCTCGGCAGCCTGCACCTGAAGGGACACAGAATGAATGGCGTCAGACAGCCCCTTACAATAGTCCAGGATCATATCATCTGTGATGCTAATCAGTGCAGCAGTTGGGACAGAAGGTAACCTCATTGCTCTTCCCATCAACACTTCATGAGGTGATAAACCCGTTCTCCTATCCGGGGTACTACGGAGGCTCATAAGGACCAATGGCAACGCATCAGGCCAACTCAAGGATGTTGATGAACACACCTTTGCAATTCTGGCCTTGATGGTGCCATTTATTTGCTCCACAATTCCTGAAGCTTCTGGTCGATAACTGCAATGTAGTTTCTGATCTATGTTCAAAGCTGCACAAATCATTTTCACAAGCGAGCTGTTGAAATGCGTTCCCCTATCTGATTCCAAAGAGGCCGGCACCCCGAAGCGCGGGATAAGCTCCCTAAGCAGTATCTTAGCTACTGTGAGGGTGTCGCACCTGCGTGTAGGATATGCCTCAACCCATCTGGAGAAAACGCAAACAACCACCAGGATATAACGGAGGCGGCTGCACCTTGGCATTTCGATAAAATCTATCTGCATTCGATTGAATGGACCTCCTGACCTCCCAATGTGGCTCAGTGCAACTGGTGTCTTTTTCCCTACATTCAACTGCTGGCCCGTCACACAACGCTGGCACACTGCTTCGGCTGCTACTCTGAACTTGGGGTTGTACCAGGTCTGTCTAAACACTCTCAGCATAGCATCTCTTCCTAAGTGGACAGGACCATGTATGTGTCGGGCCATTGGGCTCACCATCTCATTGGGCAACACTGCTCTGCCATCTGCTGAGACCCAGAAATGGGCCTCACCCATCACACATCCTGCCTTTTGCCATGTTTTTCTTTCACAGTCAGGAGCATTCTCTTGCATCTCCTTCAGTTCGTCCCAAGTATCAACAGTTTCCAATATCATAGCTAATTCAGTCCTTACATTTATTCCACCCACTTCCACCTCTGTGAAAGAGTACCCTGTTCCAGCGCAATACCGCGCGACTTCGTCGGCATATCTATTGCCTTGTGACACGAAGTCCATATTTCTGGTATGTGCGGTACACTTCACAACTGCGATACCTGCTGGACATTGCAACGCCTCTAACAACAGGCGCACAAACTCTCCATTGCGAATGGGAGAGCCTGAAGAGGTCATGAAACCTCTTTGAGACCACAACTGCCCGTAATCATGAACTACCCCGTAACCATATTGACTGTCAGTGTATATGGTGACTCGGATTTGATTGCTTGCCAGGCAGGCACGTGTCAGGGCAATAATCTCGGCTACCTGAGCGGAGTGTACTCCTTCCAGGCATCCAGCTTCCACTACTCCAGTAATTGTACAAACAGCGTAAGCTGCTCTCAACTGCCCAACTTCGTCTCTTACACATGAGCCATCGACAAAGAAAATTTCATCTGGGTCGGTCAGTGGCTCATCTACGATGTCGGGTCTTGGTTTGGTGCATAGTTCAGTCACATCGAGGCAGTCATGGTCTGTACATTCATCATCATCCTCAATATCGTTTGGAAGTGGCATCAAGGTAGCAGGATTTAAAACAGAGCATCTCCTGAGGGTCACGTTCTCTGCAGCAAGAATGACTTGCTCATAGCGCGTGAGCCTGCTATTCGTCAGATGCTGGGTTTTGGTCCTGGTCATCAACAATTCAACGGAATGGGGCACATATACCTCTAACGGGTGCCCCATAACAATGTTCTCACATCTCTCAATGCTGACACCTGTTGCGGCAACGGATTTGAGACATCCGGGCAACGCTGCGGCTACTGGGTCTAAAGTAGCCGAGAAATAAGCGACTGGTCTACGGGCATTCCCATGGATTTGGACTAACACAGACAGCGCGCATCCCTCTCTCTCACAGCAGTAGAGCAAGAATGGTTTATCGTAATCTGGCATTCCCAGAGCCGGAGCACGACACAAGTCCTCTCTCAGCTGCAGGAACGCCATCAAACAGTCTTTGTCCCATGGTACCGGATCACTCACCTCCTTGTGCGTCAGTTTTTGCAAGGGCTTTGCTTTCAGTGAAAAGTTTGCAATCCACTGTCGGCAATATCCCACCATTCCTAGAAACATCCTGACTTCTCTCTGCGTTTTAGGCGCATTCATCTTCATGATGGCCTCTATCCTGTCTGGTGACACTTTTCGTTTACCTTTCTCAATTCTGTGTCCCAAGTACTGTACCTCTGTCAGACAGTATTGTAATTTTCCCGGGGACACCTTATGCCCATTTTCAGCTAGGTGATTTAACAATGCAATAGAGTCTTCCCTGCAAGCTTCTTCTGTTTCTGACGCCACAAGAAGGTCGTCTATGTACTGGACCAGAACTGACCTCTGGGGCAGCACTAGACTTTCAAGATTTCTCTTCAGGAGCTGGTTGAAGATCGATGGGCTCTCTGTATACCCCTGAGGAATACGACACCATGTTAGGACGCGACCTTCCAGCTTAAATGCGAAAAGAAAATGGCTTTCTTCGTCCAAAGGGATCGAAAAGAAAGCCTGGCAAAGATCAATTACAGTGAACCATTCTGCTTGGAACGGTATCTGAAACAGTATCACTGATGAATTCGGTACCACTGGACAACACGAAACGACTATGTTATTAATCTTTCTGAGGTCCTGTACTATCCGAAATTTCCCATTTGGTTTCTGCAACCCCATAATCGGGGAGTTACATGGACTACCCACGATTTCCTTCAGTATTCCCTGCTTAATCATGGACTCAATCACGGGTTTTATGCCTGCAATCGTTTCTGGAGTCAATTTATACTGAGGGGTTCTTGGGAACTCAGCATGTGGTTTCACTACAATTTTCACTGGGTCCACCCCTTTCACCAACCCAATCTCTTCCCCAGTGAAATCCCACACTTCTGGAGCAACTGTCTCTCTCAAATCCCAGGGGAGCTCGTCTACTGTCAGAGTGGGATACAACTCCACACATATTCTGGAATTTGCGACTTTAAAGTCTGCATCATCATCATTAGTCAGTACCTCCACTCCTTGCGGGGTACAGTATATAGTGCAGTTCAATTTGCACAAAAGGTCTCTTCCTAGCAGACATACAGGACTAGAATCGCAAACCACAAACTGATGTTCATCACTGTACTTCCCTATTTTCACCTGCACAGGTTCAGTCAGAGGACTGGTCATTCTCTTGTTAGCGACCCCCACCACTTGTATGGTCTCCCCAGACATGGGCAGGCCTGGCATTGCGGCCGACCTGATCGTGGATCGAGTGGCTCCTGTGTCCACTAGAAATGTCGTGGGGAACCCTGCCACTTCAGCCTCAACATAGGGTCCCCTCTGGTCTACCTCCAGGGCTGCCCCAAGGGTGCAGTCATCCCTTTCCACTCTCTGTCCAGTTAGTGGGTCCACATAATAGCATTCCTCTCCTCCGACAAACAGGGGCATCTGTCTATACGTCTTACCCATGGTCCCTACTCTGGGTGGCTGCGGGAACTGAGCTCGGGGAGGTGCCCCCCCCCCCTTTGAGCACCTTTCCCTGGTATTGCGTTACCCCTCTTGTAGGCACACTCTGGGTCTCTTCCTCTTCTACCTCTTGATCTCCTATCTCAACATTATAGGGACACTCGCGTTTCCAATGTCCCACCTCGTTACACTGGTGGCACCTAGTTGTTTTCTTTAAGGCAGCTATATCTATCCTGGGTCTAAAGGTGGAGTTCTCCTCATTGCCCTTGTTCTGGCTGTATTGTTTCTTTCCTCCAGTACCTGTTCCTGGTTGCTGTTGCTGCTGTCCACCCTTCCCTGCTGCCTGCATCTGTACCACCATCAGTTTCTCCTTTAGTTTCTTAGCCTTGGAGTCTATCTCATCACAGCAGTACCTGGCATACCTCAGTATTTCGTCTAGGGGTTTATTTTGCCAACAAATCAAGTGTTGCTGTATCATTAAACTAATATCCGGTCTCAGCCCCAAAACGAATTTGGACACAAATTGCCCTATGTCCTTCGGATCCATGACATCCAGACCGCTATACTGTTTAAACGCCTTCAGCAATCTCTCGTAGTATTCGTGAACTGTCTCTTTGGGTTCCTGTCTTGTTCGGTCAATTTTTACCCAATCTATGTCCTGCATTGGCACTTTATCTTTCAGCCAAGTCAATACTCTCTCGAACTTTGCCATCACACTCTCGGACGGCCCATTAGTCCTAGCATCTCTCTCTGGCTCTATGGTGGGCCACTCAGCGCTAACCTTGCATGCGGTCCACAAATCCCCTGGCACTACTATGTCAAACAGCGTGTTCAAATCTATCCATAGGACCTTTGAGATTTTTACGAATCTCTCAACTTGCTTATACCACTCCACTGGGTTTTCCCGCAGTTTGGGGAAAGAGGTGGTAAAAGCAGCTAAATCCCCCCTACTCCAAGGGACGTGGACATAGGTCCCATTTGCGACTTCCCTCAAAGGGTATGTCTCTACTCCCTGCTGTCCTCCTGGTGTCATCCCAAGTGTGCTTCTCCTGACGGTCCCTCTCTTGGACCACCTCTCTTCCCACTTATCTAGGGCCCTCCATGTCCTTATTCCAGTGATCAGTTCCCTTATGTGTGTTTTCAATCCGATGGTTCTCCTCTCATCTAGATCTCGGTCTGTGTAATGTAGCCTGTGGTTGCCCTGTAATGCTTTGGTCCTTGACAGGTCTACCATATATTTGCCTGCTAGTTCGACTAATTTCTCATGGATTGCTCTCGCCTTTCGAGTTACGTCCTTTGCCATGAACAGAATTTCATCCTGCTCATACATGTCCATTCTTTCTAAGGGCAGGGTACCGTCTACCATGTCATCCAGATCTGACTTTAAGCTGGAGACATCGAGTCTTTTGGCTTTTATTTCTGCTCGCAATAACTCCTTCGAGGGAGGTTCACAGGTATCTCTCCCATCCCAACTCCGGGCCCTACGTTTGGGTTCGGGAGAGTTGGGGAGTGCTCTCTCTTGTTCCCATCTCTCCAGATCCCATGCTCGGCCATCCGATCTTGGAAGGTGATGGAACACGGGCCTGTTACCCCCTATCTTACTTTGTCCATTCTCTCCTCTCTTCTCACAGTAGGACTCTCTGTTATCCTCCCTTCGGTCTCCATTCTCTCTTGGCCTCGTATCACTTAGTATCTGATACGATCCTTCCTGGTTTCCCATATTCCCTGGACTGCGCTCATGTCCGTCGTCACAGGGACTATGGTGCGGCCTCTCGCAACTCCCACTCTGTTCTCTCCTGCTGGGCCCACAGTGGATACACTTAAAGCTATCCCTGTACTCCCGAGCCCTCCTGTCTTCTTCATTAGGTATCGGGCGAGACACCCCCCCGTTCTCTGGGCCCCCATTTTCCAGGTCTGATCTACCTCCACTCCGGGCCCAATGGGTGACTCTTCTACTGTCCTTCTCCCTCCCGTCCCACTCCGGACTGCTCTCTCCAGCCCCGCAGTGAGTCCGGGCTCTGCTGTCCTGACTTTCCCTTTCAGCTTCCGCCGCTATGATGCTCTTGTGAGCCTCAACTGCCTCATCCCATTTCTTCATGTACTCGTTTAATTCTTGAAAGGATTTCCGTCCTGGTCCCCTCATATCCTCTGGCCATCTAATGTCCCCCAGATCTCCTGTTGTGTGTACTGGGGTGCTCCAATCTCTTGGTATCGGCAACTGACTTGGGGAGTTGATCGTATCTTTCCTCCTTGCCATCTCTGCTCTTTCTCTGTCCCTCCGTACCCGTTCTTCCCCTCTAGCCCTGTCTGGGTCATATACCGATACTATAGGACCTATGGTAACAGGTACCTGTAGTGCATCAGGTAATGCGTAGGATGTGGCACACTCCGTTTCTGGCGCTCTTTGCACCACGAACCTCCCGACCACCTGTTGCACTTGGCTAGGCTGGGACAGTTCTTTCTTTGCAGCGGGATCCCAATTGAGACTGGGAAGCGGCCCATGCTCTCCTGCATTGCCCCCCCCCCTCTCTCTATTCTCAACATCTCCCCCTGCTCTGTTATACGGAGGTGGCCTGTCTGTCAATAATCTGTTTATCAGGCTGTCCTCTGTCTCGCTCTCGTCATCCTCTTCTAGGGGGCTTTTGTTCCCGGGCATCTCTAACACTGGATATAATTTATTAACTTCCATGTTATGCACCCTCCATCTTTTAGCATCCTCATCCCACTTGGCATCCTGTACTGCCCTTACCGAACGTTTCACTCTTTCTTGCCGTCTATTCATGTTCTTTTCATGCGCTGCCCTAATCCATGCATTAAAGGCTTCAAACTGAGTTGGTCTAGGCAAGGGTCTCGTAGAGGTCATAATTGCTTTTAATCTGTGTAGCACCTCTAATCTGAACGTCCCGTACTTCGGGAACGTGAGTTCCTCATTTCCATCTGTCATCTTACTCCACTCTGAGATCCACAGAATCGTGTGCAGCCCAACATTTGTCCCCATGTAACGAGCTGGCGTACCCTCCGGCGGGGCTTCTTCCCCTTCATACGATCCCCTGCGCTCTCTTTTAAACAGCGCTCTTAACCACTTAAAACACTTCATAATTACGCACAAAATTTCCAGCTTGAATACTCTGTTTACTTCCTGATGACAATCCACCAATCCTAGCGCGGCTTTGCTAGCTGACCTATCGCAGCGCGGTCTTTCACCGGCCGGCCAATCCCAGCGCGGCACTTTCTGACGTCACTAGTCTCCGCTTCGCAGCAGCACCCCTCCTTTCTCAGCTCTCCTCGCGATCATGCATGCGTCCCATTCATACACCGAAAAATGACTACTTCCGACCAAGCGGTCACTTCCCTCGACTGTACGTCCACAGTCTATCTGTAATTGTCAACACAACTGACGAGATGTCTATCGTCTCTCTGATAGGTTCTTTACACACACAGTAACTTCCGGCCAGCGTCCGTTACTCACGCACTCACTCTTACGTTCCCCCTATCTGGTCCTTCGGGTGATCACTGGTACCTCATGACCCCCTTCACACTGGTTAACAATTACTCTGAGTGTCCGATACACCCGAACCACTTAAGCTCTCCTTGAGCTTAAGATTTCCACCGGTTGCGCGCGCTCACAACCTGTTCCACAGTCTCTCTACAGGCATTCAACTCCGCCAGACATTACAACATAGATACAATACAAAACACCGCAATCTAGCACGCATGACCCTTTATACTCACTCTCGACCGATACTGCTGCTTTTCTGTCTCACGTCATCCGGTCCTTCTTCCGCGGGCGGTTCTTCCGATCTTCGGTCTCTAGGGGCCTTGGGGTAATCTAACCTGGCCTAGATCACCTTCCTCAAGAAGGCAACCATCCTCTATAGCTACCAACTGGAAGGGCGAGATTTTGATCAATACCTTATCACTATCGATCTAAAACCCCGGTCTGGTCGACTGAACCTTTATTGCCTGTCATTGAGGGAAGAAAGTGCATCTCTTACCAAGTTAGTTCTCCCAATAAAGGACTCTGCTTCAAAGGATCACAAACAACTTCTAGCTTTCAAAGGTTTATTATAAAGTCAGGATAAGTTGCAGATACAAGCATCTCAAAATGAGATTCACCAGATACACGGGCCCAACTACGTACATGTGTTCTCTGAAAGCCCTCAGACGAACAACGGAAACTACCAATACCAGTTCTAAAAACAATAGTGCTATTAGCATAGACACATATTGAAATCTATCAGTCATTTACAGCCGGAGATAAAATACAGGTTAGGCTGACCCTACCCTGCTCTAGATGGTATCCCTACTTAACCAGGTCTCAACCTATCAAAAGGTGTCAGCAGTGAATGACTCCCAAGGGAAGCCACCCACTCTCAAACTCTTGGTGAAAACCTATAGTTCTCCAATCATGACCCCTCTCTGCCTACCCATCCGCTCTCTAAAGGGTCCTCAGGCTTCTGCTCAAACTCCACCCAGGGGTGCTGTCCCTAATACAAAAATCCAACAACATTTAGGACGCCCCTCGTGAGACGCCCCTCACGTGGTGTAGCTTCTGGCTTTTTCCATGATGAAGCCTTGTGGTTAGAGTCGACCTTGCTTCTCAGACTCTTCTCCGGCCCGCTGATACCCCTTAAACATTCCGGAACCCTCCTCCATGTCTGGTCCATTTCTTGAACAAGCTTCTATTCATTTTATTAATAATTGAATACCCCCTTTTCTCTTCCAGACAGACATTTGCAGCCAAATCCCAATTCTCATGGTCTTCCAACCGCGTTGCAACATTCCCCGGCCCAGACTAATATGTGTAAATCAACGTTAAAGCTTTCCAGCTCTACAACATTTTTATAGTATTCAACTTCTTCTTTAATTATTAGCATGTTAATACTCTTATTCTACTGATTCGGTAAACACATCTATAAATCAAGGCCTACTCATTATTACTAAACATTAGTGCAATCCATATTGTGAAATTTAATCTCCTTCCCCCTCCCTCCTAGCTCTGGCCCTGAGGCCTACCACGTTCAACGTTTCCGTATGCCATCTTACATTTTAGCAGCTACACAACATGGATTCAGGAATAATCACGTTTAATAAAATCGTATTGCTTCACACATTTCTGTATTAGTTCCACTTCTACTTAAATTTCTATATTAACTACACATTTCAGAATATAACTATGGATACTATCAGCACTCATGGCATTTCTCTTCATGACTTGTGCTTACTACGTGTAAATGTGATGCATTTCTACATTTTGGTCAGTTTGCGCTCTCTCAGGTTCAAGTGAAAACTTACCTCTAAGATTGTTATTTCACGAGATGTGTGGTTCCTCTCATTATTACTGTCGATAAAGCTGTTGTTTATGATATCACTACTGCTGTCTGAGGCATGGCCCTTTGAAATCAGAGATCCTGTGCTGGGTCTGAGAGCAGACTAGCTGTGCTGCTAAACATGTCCAGTGCTACTGTGCAGAGCCTACACGCCTTTTAATCTTTTCATCTCAACCATCCTAAATGGATTTTCAGCTATACCAAGCTGGACAACTACCTGGAATAAACAGGATAGAAAAAATATTGATGTACAAGTCAAGAAAAATGTTCTTTTCTCTGTATGAGTGATGGACTGTGTAAAATTGTCTTTATAGATTTTGTGATGTGCATGTGATTCCTATGGCTCTGTACTCAGTCTCTCTGCAAAGTGCGTTGTATAATTCGAACTCTTTGTTCTAGTTGGAGTGTGCTTTGAAAACGTGTAAAGTCGGGAATTTCTTTCTCCAAAAATATTGTGAATTGTTTCCCAAGCCTACCCTTGCTACAGAATCTTTTAAATGTAGTGCTGTTACAGTAAACATTCTTGAAAATATTTTCCAACATTATTTTTTTCAGAATAAAATGAACGTTGAACGTCTTTTGTTGGGGAACTCTTGAGAAAAGATTTGAGCGGATTTGTTTTACCTGTAGACAAAGGTTTACAAAGTTGACAAAGTGTCACAACCTTGGTGATATGTGAATCTTTTCAACCTTGTAATGCATCACAGGATAATATAGTAGTTTTTTTTTTACTCCTTAAACTTACCCAGTCTTTTCTCATATCTATTATGTTCCACAAAGCACATTACTGAATATGTGATTACTTTCTCTTCCGATGATAGAACATGCACGATAAAGAACATTAGTTGTTTTTCATGGGAAAGAGAATGTGTTTAGTGTGTTTGGGTGTGAAATAGTGATCCGTGCCGGTCACCGAGCACAGGTTTATTTCACCCTCCTGAGCAGGTGTGATGCACATTGACAGATTGTGTGAGAGGTTTGGGGAAAAGTGATATTTTGAGGAACCAGGGGTAAAAGAACAGGGTCTAGTGAAGATTTCTGGCTACTTAGGTAGACATTGGGAGAGGATGTAAACACCCCAACAGGGTGAGGGGCATTTGCAGTATGTGATTCGATGTGTATAGTGTGTGGCACGTACATTGTCCTGAATAGTGTGAGGAGCTTTTCCCTGCCATGGGTGTGTTCTTTCACAAGTTGCCATGCCACTACCATGGATAGAATGAGGTCCTGGCCCTGCTCAGAGTAGCATGGAAAGTTGCACTGTCAACGTTTTGTAGTATAATTCAAACTCCTTTGCCCCACCTACAAATATATTTTTGTTTCTGTTCCTTTCTACTTGAAACACCTTCTAATTCCTCACTCTCCATCTTCTTCCCTTCGCTCCTAGAAAGAATGTCTACTGGTGCAACCTTTATTTCATCAGCAGTGGCTTGAGGCATATGTGGAATTCTCTTCTTTATTATAATTTTTATTCAGAATCTTCCTCCATTGAAACCCTACAGCATGGGATTCACGTCTGAGCATACCCATCCCACTCGGGGTGACAAATGCAAAAACCACAGTTGATGGACAGAATGTAGAACGATGTCATACATTCACCCCAGTACAGAGATCTGGGCCTAAATCCATCGTTTTTTTGCACTCCACACCACCCCAGTTCAGGCATGGCCATATGCAAATCAGTCTGACCCTGTGCCTCATGGGAACAGTCCTGCCCGAACTGTAGAACCGGGTTTTAGAACCCAGCGGCGCCAGGGATAACGTCCAATGTCTTCGGATTACCCTGCCTCGGAAAACAGAGACACGGGACACTTCTTGATGACGTCAAAGACCAAATTTATTGGCTGCAACCAGGAACAGAGGTCTACGAAGCACAACACGGGTGGTACGCTAGAGACTGCACAAATTCATAGAGCGGAGCATCGTCTTTTATGCTAAAAATCACATTCCTGGCTAGCATCAATTACATACAGACTAACCAATGAAAAAGCGACATTTCAAACATATCGCATGACGACAATCCCACTTTCCATTGTTCAGCCTACCAGAAATGACCAAGCAAAATCCAACATTCTTGTTCGAACAGGCCGGACAAACCCATCATAAAGACCTCAACCCATATCAATAATTAAGCCATAAAGGAAGGAACAGAAGCAGATGAGAAGCAAGATAGTAGGGTGTGTGCATGTACCATAAACTCAGCAATGACCTGCTCTTTGTTCTTTATCTGACCAGCTGCTCAGCAAGGAACTGGCTCACCGAGGTCAGCCTCGGGCAAGGAGTCAGTTCGGCCAGGTCACACAAGAGTCAGCTAAAGGTGTACGTGTCCCAAAGACTCGTTCGGCCATAGTCATCGGCCTATGTGAGGGCAACCACACAAAATAGCTGCCACACACAAAATGGAACCCGAGGGTTCAAACGAAATCCCTGAATACGTAGTGTTCTCATTGATCGGTTATGACGAAAACACTCGTACATACCGCACTCGTCATTTGCGGTCCGCTGATACGAAAACCGTCCATATCCGACGACCTTTATTGAACAGGTTCAGAATCTCGGAAACTCAGACCCTCGGACCACGGAACCACAGACCCTCCTTTTGCCCTTACATAGGCAACAAACCTAAAACCATGTCAGTCTGAGTCCAGGTCTATATTCATCAGATCATCAAGATGTTGCTGTAGCATTATCCTAGTACTTAGCAACTCTCTCTGAACATGTCTCCTCGCACACAAAGTAGCACAGAGACCACATATAGCAGGAGCACACTGTACACAGAGACAGAACAGGAAAAGGATTGCTAAGATCATCCCAATGACCATCAGAATCTTCCATCCCCACGTGGATAACAATCCCCCAAAACCATCCCATCAACGACCAATCTCCCTCGTCTATATGTACAGACTTGGAGATCTTATGTAGCTTGGAAATGGCCTGGAAGACTGTCGGAGCGTTGTCTGGAATAAAAACGGAGCAGCTCGATTTAATCAGTTTACACACTCCACCTCTATCTGCAAGTATGACATCAAGAGCAACTCTATTCTGAAGTGTCATAAGGCGATCCGACTGGAGCTCAGCAGTCAAGTTACTAAGGGCACCGGCAGTATCGACTATGGTGGACTCTACCACTCTCGTCAACTGTCGAATATTCCTGCTGTTAGCCATTGGTCCCCACAACGGCAGAAAACCCTTAAAGAAATCTCCCAATTCTTGCCCTGCGGAATCTTCCTTACTGAAGACACCTCTAGCAACTCTCGTCTTATGGTAATCTGCCGCAGCTGTAAAAGTGGGAGGCAACAGGAACGAAACAAAACATGTGCCCGAAAAATCAGGGAGCAACCATGTGTACACTTTATCGTAACAGATGAAATAGGTACCCTTAGCTACTAGAAACGCTGGCGAAGTCTGAGACGCAAATACATAAGTCTCAGTACAAACACTCTTCCCTAACTGAGCTCTCGGATTCTTGCCATTACCTTGCAGGCAATAATGACCCTGATGGGGCACTATCCAAATCGGTGGAGAATTTTTCGCTCGCTGGTTAACACTCAGACTAACTCCATACCCAGTAACGCTCCAACCAATGTTTGCTTGTGTCACATCTCTCGGGATAGTCTTGTAGGAACTAATTCTTCTAATCATGTCGACTATACCCTTGAACAGAGCACTAGTCTTCGGACTATCTTTCACAGAACGTTGGGGATAGACTCCATGAGCATAAATGAAGATCGTTCTATATGCCCAAATTGAACCATTATAGCTGACAGGCAAAACCAGATACGGAATACCTTTATCGGTCGTATGGGGCATAAGGCCACAAACCCAATAATTAGTCGTGTTCATTACTAGTTGGTGTTGGTGCAGGAGCTGAACAAAGGAATTGTTAGCAAATTCCAGTCTTCTAACGATTTCATGTTCGGGTAAAGGGTGAAAAGAATGAGAAGAAATAGTAGGAGGAGGTACAGGTTGCGTAGCGGGCATGAACGTCACTTGAAAAGAGAATGCCACATATCTAATTAAAAACATCATTACGCTAAGCAACATAAATAAACACAATATTAAAAATCTTTTTCGGCTCATCAGTTTATAGATTTTGCTCTTAACCCCTTCGGTGCAGCTCGTCATCAGCCACGGGGGGCGTGTGCGGATAACGAGCTGAGCACGTCATCTAACGCGGCTCTTCGAAAAAAGCCGCGTAGGGGAAAAATCACCGCAGCAGCGATGCGGTTAAAGCTTATTCTTTCAACAGGTCTCTCCATCTCGAAAAACTCTATCCTCTCTAATTACTGCTCGCGGTGGTAGGGTGTTCTATGCTAAGGAATGCTTCTGTAAGTCCAGGGCAACTCCCTTAGACCAACCAGAACCGTCGACCTAAGGTCTTCGGCTTGCACTCCACAGACTTCGGCAACCGCGACCCTACAGCTGAACCCGGATCGCGGTTCGAAAAACAAAAATCTAAGTAGTTCCTCTGAGGAGAGTTAACCTTCAAAAATCAGTAAAAGAAAACTTTATCTTTTTATTTGTCCTGCGACACTCGGTCGCAAATTAAAACGCTCTTTGCCAGGCAATGTCTGTTCACGGAAAAGTAAGTCAGAGTTCAACAGTGTTCAAATGGTTCAATGGAGGCAGAGCTTCTTAAGGAAGATCATCACTTCTTGCTCAGTGATCGTTCCAATCAAACGGGCATCGCTGAAAGGCAGAAAACGAGGCACGGTTTCCGTCTCTGAATCAGAAAGTCCTTTCTGGACCCACCGGTCGTACGGCAGAGTCAAAGGGGCTCTCTTACAATGTACACCGTGGATCCAGTTCTTTTTACCATGCACTCGTACTGCAGAACGGGTAGATAATAACATCAGGTAAGGTACGGTCCAGCGGGGCTGCTCGTTCTTGCTCCGCTGAAAATTTTTCACGAGCACCCAGCTTCCAGGTTCAATAGCATGCCCTGGATCTTCAGAAGCTTGTGGCAATGAGTCGTGAACCTGTTGATGCAAAACACACAATTTAGCCGTCAATTCATACAGGTGGTCAAGCAACACAGGGTGTTCTATCTCGCTAAATTTTGTCGGCCTCGCAACTCCCCAAATATTTGCCGGGCGACCAAAAACGATCTCATACGGACTCAAACCCATTTGTGAATGCACAGTCATTCTAGTGGACAAAAGGGCTAGAGGCAAGGCATCTGGCCATTGTAAACCTGAGCTTGCTTGAATTTTGGCCAATTTCAGCTTGAGAGTGCCATTATAGCACTCGACTAAACCAGCTGATTGGGGTGATTTGCAGCGTGAAACTTCTGCCTAATACCTAACCCATCACATATTCTCTTCATCACTTGACCCACAAATTCACTCCCATTGTCACTCCAGATCATTCTCGGCAAACCAAACCTAGGGAAGAATTCCTTAATAAGGGCTTTCGCTCTGGACAAGGCAGTATTGTCCTTCAAAGGGTCGGCTTCCACCCATCTAGAAAAAGAGCAAATAACCACTAACACATACTTCAGGTAGTTGCACCTCTCCATGTGGATGTAATCTAGCTACAAAGCATCAAACGGATACGTTGGAGGAGCAAAATGACCAGCTGGAGTTGGAATTCCCTTACCAGGATTGGCATCAAACACACCATACAGTTCTTAACCAGATTCTCTGCACACTTAGGAATTCCAGTATTCTGCCAAACCAGAGCCAACAACTTGCAAATCCCTTTCACGCTGATATGAGCTAATCCATGAGCCATTGTAACCACTGGAAGCACATACGCATCGGGTAACAACCATCTCTGTTGCTCTGACAAATCAATCCAACAACCATTCAAAACCAATTTACCCTTACTCTCTCTCCATTCATTCAACTCTTTCTCTGTAGGTTCAGCTTGGATGGATTTCACACTCTCAATCGTATCTTCACACATACTTCCATCCGGAACCCATCTCGCCGGACCTGCAACATACATTCGACTCATCACGTTTCTCGCAGTTTCTTTCGCGACTTCATCTGCAAACGCATTACCACGACCGACATCATCCGTAACTTTCTGATGCGCACTGCATTTCACAATCGCTACTTGCAATTGCATAGTAAGTGATTCAAGAAGTTCATTCACCAACTGACCATGCTGTATCTTAGTCCCATGCGAAGTCAGGAACCTACGCTCTCTCCAAAAACATCCAAAACTATGAGCCACACCGAATGCATACTGGCTGTCAGTATACACAGTCACTCGTTTTCCTTTCGCCAACACACATGCTCGTGTTAATGCAATCAACTCTGCTGCTTGCGCTGAATTATGTGGGATACGTGCAGCTTCAACAATCGTATGCAAAGTCGTAACAGCATATGCCGCAGTCGTATCACCATTCGGAAGCTTGAAGCACGAACTATCAACCCATAAGGTACCATCACACTCTGGAAGAGGAGTATCCCTAAGATCTATCCTCCCTTTCATTTCTTCCTCAGTCCTAAGGAAACAATCATGCTGTTCGGTACCGTCTATCTCAGTAGAAATTGGCAACAACGTAGCTGGATTCAACGTGTTGCATCTCTTTATATGCACATGACTCTCTAACAAGGTCAATTCGTAAACCGACAACGGAGCACTAGTTAAGTGCTGTGTCTTGGTACGATTCAACATGGTATCCACTGCATGTGGAACCATCACAATCAGTGTATTGTCCATAACCAAACCAGCAGACTGTCACATCGAGACAGCCGCTGCCGCTGTAGCTCTCAAACAACTCGGCAATGCTCTAGCTTCCGGATCCAAAGGTGACGAAAAATAAGTACATGGACGCTGCTTATCACCAAACTGTAGAGTCAAAACTGACAATGCACATCCCTCTCTTTGTCCATGGCTGTCCTAGCAATTATTACCATCCACATCCTCACCTTCGACATAGTAATCATCCACATAGTACTGTGCCGTCCTACCAGACGCACCATTCTGTGATCAAAGCTATTCATAGAATTCTGTGGAGGCAAAGAACGCGCGTTCTGCCCACGACCTCTACCTCTAGAAGCTTGTTGAACACCTCGACCTCTCACACCAGAAGCACCATTAGTGCGCTGTAACAGAACCGGACAATTACTCTTGAAATGACTCTCTTCTTTGCAATACGCACATTGATTAGGACCTACAGGAAAACGCTGTTGAGAAGACTCGAACCTTTGCCAGTTTCTCTGATATTGCTGAGGTTGCTGATAATTGCGCTGATTATTACGAGGCGGATACGCTTGCTGTAGAAGAACTTTAGTTTTCAATTCCTTAGCCTACTAATCCGCTTTCTCTATCTCATCTTTATTCCTATTCTCATAGTACTGGGCAGTAGCCAAAATCTGCACTGACGTAGAAACAGCCCAAGCACTCTCAGAATCCTTCAACCTATTGCATAATTCTGGAAGCAAATTATGAACAAATTTGTCAACGAACAACCGTTGGCCATCTTCCGTACTCATATCCTGACCACTGTGGTCTACAAAAGGTCTCTTTGAACCTAGTGAAAAAGTCGGACACAGTTTTGTCTTTCTACTGCTTACACGCAGACAACTAGTCCCAATTAACACGCAAAGCAGGCATCAAAGTCTTCATATAATCAATAATCCTACCAGGGAGTTCGGCAATTATATCTTCAGGCTTAGCACCACCTACTTGTCTATCATCTGCAGCTTTAAGATTATTATATCTATCACCTAATTCATGCGCTTGATCCGTGTGACGAATCTTTCCCCAAATAGGCTGTGGAACAACATTCCCAAACAACATATCTATATCGGCCAGATTCATAATACATGAATCCGCAGTTTGAGATAGTTCATTATAGTACCCTGCTGGATTTTTGTGCGGATCAGGCAAAGTCTGCTTAAGAGCTAAGACTTCAGCACGCTTCCATGGAACATGTACCCAAACTCGCTGAAAATGTGGCGGAATAGCTGGAACAGCAGCTGCATCACCAGGTCTCCAAACTGGAGGAACCTCACGCATCGGATATTGACGGCTTTTCTCCTAACTGACGGATCAGGCTCAAACAATCGCTGAGTAGGAGATTCACTCCTAAACGACAACAACGTCGCAACTGCTTTCTCTACTCCAGGACCCACAACAGTCCCTTTCGCAAACTCAGAACATATGCGGTACAACTCAGGCGTAGTTTGTCCTACCTCACCATCTTCCCATTGTTCACGATGGATAGAACACATCATATCAAAGACATATCTTTCTTTCGGAGCTTCCCATTGATGGAACACATCCATAACACCCTCAAGGTCATAATGCGAAGGATATGTAATCCATTTACGCGCTAAGTTATCTAACACCGTTCGTTCATCAGCATCAGGCAATTGGCTACGCAATTGCATACGCTCAACAACAGGAGACATACCCAATGAACCCAACAAAGGAGAAAAGATACTAGCAACCGCATCAGTCATTCTCTGTCAAGCAGAAGGAGAAGTTGACAGAAGAACAGGAGACGGAACAGAATGAGAAGAAACCGAAGTCGGAACAGTAACAGAAGGAACAGACAACACAGGTGTAGGAGTAGCAGATGAAGGAGGTAGCAAAGTCGGCGGCCCTTGAGAAGGCTGCGGCAAAGCTATAGGAGCCAGTGGTAGAAGAGCTGGCTGTTGAGGAGTCGCAGGTGGCAAAGCAACCGTAGGTTGCGCAACTACAACTTGTTGCGGTGCCGTAGCATTCTGCATATAAGGGGGTGGCGAACTCATGGATGCGACATTAAAGGATATTTCACAAGATCTTTCTTCTCTTCTTGTTGTTGAGGTGACAAAGCTGGATAGCACTTGTCTACCGCTAGTTTACGCTGTCTAAGCATCTGTTCGCTTTCTTGTTCTTCCTCATTATCCCTAAACTGTATAGTAGCTTGCACCATTGACATACCTCTTTCTCGTTTATTTTTCTTCGCTAACTAAATTTCTATCTGTTTGGCTTCCTTTCGCCATAAGCGGAAAGAGTCAAACATCGCCGGCCGGGCTTTCTTCTTGAACAGTTTAACTTCGAGATTGTCTAAAATCTCTGTTTCAAAACTACCATAATGGGGCCACTGTAGGACACCGTCTTTCCAGGTATATCTAACCCATATTTCATTATACGCGATGGGGCCCACTCCATGTTTTACGTAGAGCTCATAGGTCGGAGTTCGAATCTGAGGAACCGGACACGAATCCTCCAATCGAGAATCCCTAGTACAACCAAAACCAAATATCTTTCCAAATCTGCTAAGACCAGGCATCTTCGCTCACTAGTCTAGCTTCAAACTTCAAGGGAAATCTCAAAACGATAGTCTCGTGAATACACGAGTCCCTCGGCTTTGGGGCCTGCAGGTACCAATTCAAAGCGATCCCAAAGGATACCCAAAAACAAAACTAAGGACTGGGAGACGCTCCACTCATACTTAACTGAAATGTCGATGGCGTCACCAGAAGACCCGTCTATTGTCTCGCTCTACAAATCGTCTAATGGCTCCAAGACAGGGCGACAGTCAGGGCAGCAGTCCTTTGTAGCCGTCGGAAAGCGGGGAACCTCGCAGCAAAGACTTTCGGACCACGACGACATACAGGGGTCGATGAAGTGGCAGGCCTTCCTCCAGAATTTCCACACAAAGCTCCTCACGATCTTCAGGCTTGGACCGGTACCGCTGAAGTCGCCCCACGAAGGGCGCCAACTGAAGAACCGGGTTTTAGAACCCAGCGGCGCCAGGGATAACGCCGGATGTCTTCGGATAACCCTGCCTCGGCAAACAGAGACACGGGACACTTCTTGATGACGTCAAAGACCAAATTTATTGGCTGCAACCAGGAACAGAGGTCTACGTAGCACAACACGGGTGGTTCGCTAGAGACTGCACAAATTCATAGAGCGGAGCATCGTCTTTTATGCTAAAAATCACATTCCTGGCTAGCATCAATTACAATCAAACTGACCAATGAAAAAGCGACATTTCAAACATATCGCATGACGACAATCCCACTTTCCGTTGTCCAGCCCACCAGAAATGACCAAACAAAATCCAACATTCTTGTACGAACAGGCCGGACAAACCCATCATAAAGACCTCAACCCATATCAATAATTAAGCCATAAAGGAAGGAACTGAAGCAGATGAGAAGCAAGATAGAAGGGTGTGTGCATGTACCATAAACTTAGCAGTGTCCTGCTCTTTGATTTTTTATCTGACCAGCTGCTTAACAAGGAACTGGCTCAACGAGGTCAGCCTCGGGCAAGGAGTCAGTTCGGCCAGGTCACACAAGAGTCAGCTAAAGGTGTACGTGTCCCAAAGACTCGTTCGGCCATAGTCATCGGCCTATGTGAGGGCAACCACACAAAATGGCTGCCACACACAAAATGGAACCTGAGGGTTCAAACGAAATCCCTGAATACGTAGTGTTCTCATTGAACGGTTATGACGAAAACACTCATACATACCGCACTCGCCATTTGCAGTCCGCTGATACCAAAATCGTCTATATCCGACGACCTTCATTGAACAGGTTCCGAATCTCGGAACCTCAGACCCTCAAACCACAGAACCACAGAACTGCCAAGCCGTGGCTTCCCTGGACCGGAAACAAGCTTCCGAGGACCGGTTTCTGGCATTCCAGCCGTCTTTGGTTTTTGCATTTGTCACCCCCGAGTGTGATGGGTATCCTCAGACGTGAGTCCCATGCTCTCCATACCACTGGATTCAAGCAAGCCGGGCTCAGATTTACAAATTGACAAGGTGTCACAACCTTGGTGAAAGGTGAATCTTTTCAACTTGGATAATATTGTGGTTTTCTTTTACTCCTAAAACTTACCCATTCTTTTCTCATATCTATTGTGTTCCACAAAGCACATTACTCAATATGTGATTACTTTCTCTTCTGATGATAGAACATGCACAAGGTGGCTTTGGATGTCTTTTCATAGGCCGGGGTGGGACCAGCATACCTGAACACAGGTGATGACTTCATGGAAATGGGTGGTGTGGAAATCAGGGCCAGTGTCGTAACTTTTCTACTTTGTCAACACTGTAGAGGCAGGAAGGCTGGGGCAGTTGCTGTAAATGCCCACAAGTCAACTGGAATCTCTCGCATGGAAGTTGACAGTATAGTGCCTGGAAACAGTGCTTGCACAAGGACATTTTATTGCTCTGCTGCACCCTTGGGGCTACACACTATTGTTGCAATACAGCGCAGCGGGGGAACTTACCTTTTTGCACAAAAACAATTCTAAGAGGCATATAACTCTTTCTGTCTGTGCTGCAGAATGCAAGCAATAGAGGTTGTAACGAGGAGAAATAAACATATTTCTCCTCATTACACTGTAGTTGGGTAGACACACCATTATGGCACAAACCCAGGTTTACAACTCTTTGTAAACCTTGATTTGGACCAAAATTCATCAGTGGATGCCTGGGAATAGCCATATTCCACCCATGTAACACCTACCTAACGCCAAGTAATGCAATCAGCGCTATGGCTATCTTGCATAACTTTGTATTTACTAAACCACGCAAAGTGGAATTGCTTGAATCAGTTCATATCAGAAAGGATTTTGCATCAGGGTTAGGCCACATAAAGTGGCACGAGCCATTTACAATTTTCTTGTAAATCTGGGCCTTGGTGTTTATTTCCAGCACAAAGTCTGTCAACATATTTTATACAACTCACTACCTGCCCCAAGCTTATTACTAAACTCACAAGCTGTTAAGATTATGAGACCTTTTCTCTGGGTGGACAAAGAAAAAACAAGGAAATGATGGACGGAAAGATGAAACTTTTCAGACACACCTCACAGTCAAAGATCTGGGTTGAATCAATCATCGTTCTTTTGCTCACTTCCCCACCCTACAAATCAGTGCCACATGGGAACAGTCCAGCCCGAACTGCCGAGCCTGGCGTTCCATGGACCGGAAACGAGCATCCTTGGACCGGTTTCTCTGTGTCCAGAGGAGTAGGCCCATACTTCAGTATCTGTGGTTAATGCTGTTATGATCATTGGTGGCTCTGGAAGAATGGTTCTTTTTATTTGCAAGTGAAAACTAGTCTCACCAAAGACGACAATAGCGCAGCAGTCAAGACTTACTCCACGTAGTGGTAAAGAAACTGAAAGACACTCAGCGGATTAATATCAGTCTCAGTTATAACTTTTAAAAACGTCTGGTTTTGAGGAAGTGTATATGGAATGAAGCTATGAAATTTCGCCCAATGACTCGTTGTCAATTGGAAAGTTAGTAGTAGCTAAGGAACTGTGCCAGTCTACCACTTCTGGCAAATCTGGGAATGCTTCAAAATCCATGGATGCTGCATGGGAATGGCCATGCAACACCCATGGAAATGCCTCCCTTGCCACAATTTGTGCTGTGTTGCATTACTCGCAATTTAGAGCCGCTCAGGGCCACGGAAGCTGGCTTTGCGTGGCTTCATAAATCTCGTTTTTAATTTACGTCGCTCTTGCACCACTTTGCGTGGTGCAAGAGTGATGCAAAAGGTCTCATAAATATGCCCCTTGGTGTCCCTACATGTGTGAGGACAGATTTGTGATTTATAAGATATAGAATAGTACCAACAGTCCCTCTGTCATGCGTTTCACTATCTGTTGTGCATTAATAAAAAAAATCGAAATAAGAATGAATCACTTTTTTTAAAGGGAATGTGAGTATTAGGGCATTGGGCAAGACATCAGTCCCGACATGAGTATATTTCACAATCCTTATTACAAGAATGCTCGTTCATTTTCACATGAGGAGATCGCATCAGGAAATTTGGCATGCCTAGTTGAAAAACTCGACATTGCAAAATGTAAAATAAAAAAAAATCATTTGGAGGGACTGACAAAATGTCCTCCTCCTAGAGGCTTCATGTCAGGAAGCCCTGTCCTGTAAACTAAAGGGAAGTAAATCAAGCGTGGGTTTTCACAAGACTTTGTCTTCTGTGGCGTGCAGCCATTAGGGTCTGTGTCTAGACCCATCCTTCAGATTTTACATCCTGAATGTAGAAATGCTGGGGCATATTTACAAGCCCAATCGCCACAGGAACGTCACTATGATCGAGGTTCCTATGGCAATAGGAAGTTCACCTTATTCACCAGGTGGCTTTAAGCCACTTAACGTGGCTTAACACCACCTTGCAAATAAAGCACACTTTTAAGATATTCTTAGCGTGAAAGGGGGTGACAATGGCATTGCTTTAGTAGTTCCAATGCAACACCCAAATGATTTTGACGCTGCCCCATATTTACAAGGGTGGCGTAAATATACAAGGGTGGCGTAAATAGGTAGCAGCGCCAATATTAAGACCAGGGAAAACCTGGTCTTAACAAGGTGAACGGGAAGAAATGCTTTAGTTCTCTTCATTTTTGTTGCTTCTATATGTGCTGCATTATGCCGCACACATCGAAACAGCAAATCGCCATGTATGAGTGTTTATGTGCAAGAAGGTGTCCCTTCCTGCTAATAAACAATCATTAAAAAATGCTGATTTGCAACTCATATATGTGCTGCACAATGTAGCACACAAAGAGGCTGCAAATTGCCATTGCTATTATTTATTTGAGAAAGGGACACCTTCCTGCATAAACAATCATTCATTCAACGCAGGCACCCTTGCATATTGTAATGAAGGCTTTCGTAGCTGAAATTGATTGACTTGACCGCCTATTTTGTTAGCGTATAAAAGTACTGAAATTGCTCTGATGTCTTCAACTGAAGTTGTGTATTAGATTGACTCAAGGTATGAGGTCCTTTTCCTATGATCTGAGTAGTGACCCTGCTCACATATAAGGGGTCAGCCTTCTCATTGAATATTTGCCAGTGATTTCACAGAATTTCACAGAAGAGGTCTTCACTGTGAATTATGTATTTGTGATTCACTGTGCTGAATTCACTGTTAAACCCTTCACAATGACAGAGATGTACAACGAGCAGTAATCAGCATACTTAAAAAGCTAACAGCTTCTTTAATTTTCCAGCAGAATTGCATTTATTTAAATGAAGGAGAGTTCATTGATCATCAAAAAGGTCAGAGCATCATCTGAATTCTACTCATAGTATGCACAAAAAACAGTGGTGTAGCAAAACAGGGAGGTCCATCCCTGGCTCCATGAGTTTTTTGGGGCAGAGCCCC
Organism: Lissotriton vulgaris; assembly: GCF_964263255.1. Taxonomy (NCBI): domain Eukaryota; kingdom Metazoa; phylum Chordata; class Amphibia; order Caudata; family Salamandridae; genus Lissotriton; species Lissotriton vulgaris. Next base: position 204,938,104 of record NC_141688.1, on the reverse strand, counting down.
CAACTCTCACCAGCGGCTGTCGTAGGATTCACCAACAGCCCAGCGGTACCCTCCCCGCTTTTACATGAGCCCTCCAAGGGTGGCAAACGCAGGAATCGCCACAGGTGGCTGAAGGAGCTATGCCTGTGGAATTTTAATTTGCGATCTGAACATTATCTGCGCCAGCTGTTCACCTATGTACTACGTGCACGGAAGCCATTTTAGATATCATGGTCTCCCTGTCCACGATCGATCGCCAGCACGTCCCTCTGACCCAGCAAGCATCCTCCGCGCACCCTGGCTCCCCCTCCCTCCTCCTCCTTATGAGCATGACCCTTCTGCATGACCCTGTCCTTGGGAGTCACGCCAACGCCTGACCAACACCTCCTCTCCTCCCATGAATGCCCCTCTGTTGATAAACCTCCCTCCTGCGCTGGATTGTCCACGCAGCATGAATACCACTCCATTGATGGCCCCTCACCCCGTGTCCGACTGTCCACACAGGTCCGAGGCCATTGCCTAAGCCGGGAGATATCATTTACTGCCCTTTATTGTATGAGGTCGCTCTCCTTCAAAGGACCCTCTATTGATCCAGGCCTCCCCACCCCCCTGTGATATGATCAGGCGCACACATCCTAAGACTCGACGGAACACTCAGCTGCGTGATGGCCCCCTCCTCTTATCAGCAGGTTGAGGACCTCTATTGTGAAGGTATATGGGGGTGGGATTGACACTAGGATTACGGGGATGTCTTTTTCTTGCTTTACAAAGATCTGATTGTATTAAAGGAAGGTCACATGCCATAAACCAGTGTATAAGAGGCCAGGCCTCCGAGAGGCTGGTAGAGAGCACCTCGAGATGATACCTTGTTGTCTGATCTGATGTGTTCTGCTCCGTCGGAATAAAACTTCTGTTTCCTGCCTTCTGGTCTCCGGCGCCTGCCTCATTGCTTGGTAAACTTGAATGGTACAAGGGCGGTTAGCGCCGGGCAAATCTTGAGAAAGGTCCTAGCCCTACCTTTTTCCACAATTGGCGTCCCAAAGCGTGGGGCCCATCAGCGACACGTGGATCCAGTGGGAGAGGTCCCGATGACAGAGTGAACGACTGCAACGATCGGGAAGAGCTCGTGTCCGATAGACCCTCGTCTGACAGCCGATCATCCGACCTTCACTAGTTCTGAACAGACCTCTCTCGAGTGATCTACGGTCCTGACTGGGAACCATCAGGAGTGCCGCGAACAACACGAAGGAGAGAGGACGATCGGGCGCTGGATCCAGAGGACAGGAAACCGTCCATGCGGTCCGGGTAAGGTCGTGTAAACACGACGAATTGAGGAAAATTGTTTTTGTTTGGATAATACTAGTATTACGCTTTGTTGAAACCCTCTGGAGATTCACTGTCTGCAAACGGGGAAAAACAAACAGGCTCTCTCTTTGCAAGCAGTGAAGGATAGGCAACGCAGACTTTTGTCCCTGTTGTAATCCGTCGTGCCTATCTTCCTCCCCCACTGTTTCCCGAACTGTCGTTCGTGGATTATTGTCTGGAGATTCTTTGTCTGCAAACAGGGAAGAACAAGGTCTCTCTTTGCAGGTAGAGAAAGAGTGGGTAACGATAATTTTTCGTACCCACTTATTCTCCCCACTGGATTGTTTGATTGGCCGATTATTCGGTATTGGTTCTTTTGAGGTATTCACGGCCTCCAAACAACGTAGAATAGAAATATTCTGTCTAGTCTTTGTCCGCCGTGATAAGATAGGTAGTGCAGACTTTTGTCCCCGTTGTAATCCGTCATGCCTGTCTTCTCCCCACTGGTTGGTAGCCTGTTTAACCCGGACCGCTTATTAGAGATGAACCATCCAGCTCCACTGGAGGGCACCCCTAATAAGGACATGTTCACTAAGTATGGACTAGTCGCTATAGCTTATACTAAGTTATGGCATAAATATACAAAAAAGAACCCTGAAAGTCAGTGGCCACTGATAGGTTCCTTTGACGAAAATAAAATAAAAACATTAGAAATAGCGCTCCAGAAGAATAAGACCACGCCCACTATGCTCGACAGTATCGGCATGTGGCGCAAAGAAACGGAACAACGAAAGAAAAGAGAAGAAGCAAAAATAGGGAAAGAATTACGAAAGGCAGCCCACCTAGCCGCGAAGCAACTAGAAGAAGAAATAAAAGAAAGAAAAGATACTATGCAAAACCAAGAATCAGGGTCGACAGGCCAATGTCCTGTTAGGACCCCCTCTGCGCTCTACCCTGAATTGCCCTCCAAACAACGGGCGAACGATGAGTTACTACTAGGTCCCCCAATCATCTACATGCCCCCTCCATATGCCCCCTGCCGACAAAGCTTTCACGCTCCGAGTGTGAGCGAAAGCGATCTCAGTGCTAGTGCACCAGCCCTCACGGCCTTTGCACCAGCCACATTAACAACCTCATCAGACGACCCCGAGTCTAGCAAACAATCATCAACCAGACTAAATAGGTTGAGCAAAGATGAGCGGGATGGGATCGACAAAATAGCAAAGACATTAGTAGAACGAAGGGAGAGCGAAGATTATACAATGAGCGTATATAATTCACATGCCGACAGCCACAGACGGCATTTCATCTTGCGATTCAGCTACTATACCCTGAACGCGTATGAAGATAGGTATCAGAGTAAGGGACCCGCTAAACTAACAACACTGTATAGGAAAATTGATGTTGGAGATGGGACTGAACGTGAGGCGACGGAGCTCTTCATGCAAATGCTTGAGGTCTTCCGCCACCTCGCGGAACAGAAACCAGAAGCCAAAGTTACGGTCCCTGAAACAACCTCGGCAGAAGTAGCCAATACTATGATGCCTATCAGAGAAGCGGCTCCTTACTGGATCCCGCCACGGGGCCAGGGAACGAGCGATGATATTAATAACGAAAATGCAAAGGGAAGGGTTGTGTACAATTGGGTTTACCAACCATGGGACCGACAAGATATCCTAACCTTTAAGCAAACCCTGCCCGACTTAAGAAAGAACCCGACAGCATTTTATACCGAATTAGGCACAGCCTTGGGTTCGACAATAATGACTTTAGCAGATATTGACTTGTTCTTTGGGCTATGTCTGCCGGCTGACGTGTGGAAGCAAATCCGGAAGGCTGACCACACGGATCTGTTTGGACACACCTGGGACCAACTCGGTAAACTAGATAGACAGCGAGAGCCGGGGAGTAAACCAGTGAAGGACATACTGGAACTCCCAGATAAAATAGTTCAGAAATTAAAAACACTGGTCCCGGAAAGAAAAGTAGACTGGTCGATAGTCACGGCCTGTCGACAGAAACCCCAGGAAGATGTGTCAGAATACTTCTCCCGATTTGAGACAGTGTTCTCCGACTACAGTGGCCAAGACATGACCACCGCAACCGGACAGCACCTGTTTGTGCAAAATTATGTAAAGGGACTAACACAAGAAGTCTCCCAAAAACTGCAGACGAGTGAGAGTAGTTGGGGGGCCTCCAAACCCGCAGCTATCCTTCAGATGGCTCAGTATTACGAGCACCAAAAGAATGAGAATGATAGGGCGTCCGAGAAAAAGAAGAAAGATTTAAAGGAAAGGGTAATGATAGCCCAGATACAGGGTATAGCGCTAGGACGGGAACATCAAAGGGGGAACTACCAATCGACCACCCCCAGAGATCTACCTCCTAAAGATCACACCCCAACATCCCACACTGGACGGAGAGACATTAGCAATGACCAATGCGCCTTCTGCAAAGGGTTCGGCCATTGGAAAACCCAGTGTCCGGTTTTGCTAGAAATGAATAGAAATAGGGATTCCAGGGATGTGGCAGGTGGTCCGAGAAATAGAGTACAAGGACGAGGGAGCTCCAACGACACCAGCAATGACAGATCAGGGAGACTGAACACATTTGACCGTCCCCGACAGAACCAATATCAGCTATCCGAAGGTGAAAATGCCCCCGATTTTGCATAGGACTGCCAGGGGCAAGGGAGGGATCCAGTCGAGCTCTGTGTTGACCAGCAAGGTCCTTATGTCACCGCTAAGGTCCTGGGTACAGAGTCTCCATTCTTGGTAGACACTGGGGCGACACGTAGTGTGTTATCAAAACGACTGATTCCAAGGGCACCCTTGTCTGGCTCACACATAACGTCGATAGGTTTCGATGGGACGCCCTCCACTAACCCCCTGTCCGTACCTATTACCTTTGACCTAGAAAACAACACTGCTGACGCGACATTTCTACTCTCCTCCAACTCCCCTGACGCCATTATGGGCATTGACTTACTGAAACATTTTCGAGCCACCATTAGGTGTTCCCCAGATGGAATACGAGTCATCCTGTAAGACAACCCAGACATGCCCAGATCCCCTCCCCCACGACACATGTGCTCCATAACTGACGCTGACCTGTCCCTGCTTGACACCCTGCCTCCGTACCTGTGGGCCAAAAATGACTCGGATGTGGGACGAATGATGATTGATCCTATTCACATAACTGTACGACAGGACGCTATGCTCCCGAAACTCCCGCAATATCGGATATCCCCAGAGGGTGAGAAGGCACTGGTAGCGATCATTCAGTCTCTGGTAGATGCAGGAGTGGTTGAAGAGGTGGTTAGCAACGTCTGCAACAGCCCAATCCTACCTATTGTTAAGAAGCAAGGTGAAGGAGATGAGAAAGCGTACCGCTTCATCATCGATTTACGAGAGATTAACAAAGTGGTTGTACCCCAATATCCCGTAGTCTCTGATATCACCACCATTTTGACCCTCATCCCGTCCACCGCCACCACCTTCACTGTTATCGACCTTAAGAACGCGTTTTTCTCTATCCCCATCCATCCAGACAGCCGTTATCTCTTCGGCTTCACTTTAAAATCCCGCTCGTACCGATTTTGTAGAGCTCCCCAGGGGTACACTGAAAGTCCCAGCATTTACAGCCAGGCCCTCAAAAGACAGCTGGATGCCTTCCAGCTACCAGAGGGAGTGGTGTTGATCCAATATGTCGATGATATCCTTTTGGCGGCCGACACCACCCCGCTTGCAACGACAGCCACCGTCCAACTCCTACACTTTCTTGCAGAAAATGGCCATAAAGTCTCCAAAAAGAAGTTACAGTTCTGCCAGCCACAAGTGACTTACCTAGGCCATCTTCTGTCCAAAGAAGGGAGGAAACTTACCCCTGACCGAATCCAAACCATCCTAGACACCCCCATCCCAAAAACACAAAAACAGGTCCGCTCTTGTGTTGGCCTAACCTCTTTTTGCAGACAGTGGTTGCCTAACTACAGTCTCATTGTGAAACCATTACTTGCCCTACTGACCAAAGATGTCCCCTCCCCGCTTCCTTGGACCGCTGAGTGTCAAGCCTCCTTTAAGGAATTACGGGATGCACTCTGTTCAGCGCCTGTCCTAGGAACTCCGGACTACTCCAAACCCTTCTCCCTCTTCACCCACGAAAGGGAGGGATGCGCATTGTCTGTCCTGACTCAATCGATTGGCCCTAAGCAGCGCCCTTGTGCCTACTTCTCCGCCACTCTTGATCCTGTAGCCAGAGCTTTACCTGCCTGCCTTCGAGCGGTAGCTGCCGCTGCTGTCTCTATCCGTCAGAGCGAGGGAATTGTGCTTTCCAACTCCCTCACAGTGCTAGTACCCCATGCAGTCGACACCCTCTTGAACCAGACTAAAACCCAGCACCTGACTAGCGCACGACTGACAGGGTACGAGTTGACTCTGCTTGCACCCCACATCACACTAAAAAGATGCACGACTCTGAATCCTGCCACATTGTTACCCCTGCCTGAAAACGACCCCGACGTTCCTCCCATACACGACTGTGTGACCCTCACAGACGAACAGACTAGGAGTAGGGTTGACCTCCGAGACACTGCTTTTCCTGACCCCGATGGAGAGCTATGGGTAGACGGCTCATGCATCAAACTCCCAGATGGCACCACTTCAGCTGCCTATGCAGTAACGACAGCCCAAACAGTAGTTGAAACAGCCTGCATCACACAACGATCTGCCCAGGCAGCAGAGCTGATAGCCCTCACCCGAGCATGCATCATAGCCGCAGGGACCACCGCGAACGTATATACGGACAGCCAGTATGCCTTCGGGGTGGTCCACCATTTTGGGCTCCTGTGGAGGGAGAGGGGATTCCTGACGTCCCACGGTACCCCAATCCTCCACGGAGATTTAGTGTCCGCTCTGATTGAGGCAGTTCTCCTCCCCAAACGATTAGCGGTGATCAAATGTCAGGCACACAAAAGGGTGACAGACTTAGTCGGACAAGGGAATGCATTAGCCGACATCACTGCACGAACCACAGCTGAGAATAGGACGGTGACACGCATATATGTGACCAGGTCACAAGCAGAAAAATGGAGTGACACAAGGGAAATGATCAGAGACATACAGTCGGCCAGCACCCCTCACGAACTGACTAAGTGGGCAAGGGTGGGTTTGAAGGACGAAGAGGGCTGCTGGCGAACAAAAGATGCAAACAAATGGTTGCTGCCCGACTCATATCTGATTCCCATACTGACAATGGCTCAATCCCCCGCACACATAGGATCTGCACCCATGATCGAACTCGTTTCCAAAGTCTGGCATAACGACAAAATCCCTGACTCAGCCAGACGCCTAGTTCAGCAGTGCCTTATCTGTCTGCAACACAACCCCGGGAAAGGAACTGTAGTACCCCGGGGAGGGTTTGGGACCCCCAATCACCCCTTTGAGGTCCTTCAGATGGATTACATCCAACTAGAGAGATGCCAAAACCTGAAGTATGTACTAGTCATTGTATGTGCCTTCAGTAAATGGGTAGAGGCCTATCCAACCCGTGACAACACTGCCATGACTACTGCCAAAGTACTACTGAAGGAATTCTTCCCTCGCTATGGCCTTTGCCGAATTTTATGGAGCGACAATGGCCCCCACTTCATAGCTGAGGTTATCCAATTAATCCTAAAGGGGTTGGGGGTGAAGCAACGATTTCATGCGGTCTTCCACCCCCAATCCGCCGGTCTAGTGGAACGCCATAATGCCACACTGAAGCTGAAACTGGCAAAAATAGTGGCCACCACTGGACTTAACTGGCCGGATGCCCTCCCACTGGCCTTGTTATCGATGCGCTCCACTCCCACCAAGCACCATCTGACCCCTTACGAGGTCGTGTTTGGGCGACCGATGAATCTCTGGACTGCTCCCAAACCGACCTCCATTCATGACGTCCCGGACGTCCTACTGTCTGATTATTTGTGCAAGTTAACTAAAACGTTGTCTGTCATTCACCAACAGGTGCAGCAGGCCATCCCCGATGCTTCCAGGGGCCCCGGCCACGACATCCAACCGGGAGATTTCGTATTGATACGAAATTTCCAGCGAACCAAGAGTCTGGAACCTCGGTGGACGGGCCCCTGGCAAGTGCTGATCACCACCCGAACGGCACTCCGAGTGGAGGGGAAGAAGCACTGGCTGCACGCGCATCATTGCCGAAAGGTCTCTGCAAACCTGGCCACGACAGAAAACGTCAGCACCCAAGAAGAGCTCCTGAGCAAAGACCGACCGATATTGGACTGTTATCCCGATACTGAGGCACTCGAACTTGCAAAATTCTCTGACCCTACTGTGCCATCCAGAGAAGGGTATTTCCTGCGTCGAAAGGAGGGAGTTTCGGCTAAGTAGGCCACGGACTAAGTTAAATCTCAGAACGGTGACCTAAACACAATCAAGGGTTGCCGGGAGAGAAGCTAAACGAAGTCTGTGGTTCTGCCCGCTACCGAGCCCCCTTGAAGGTGATGGAAGCGCCAGATAAGAAGATGATGGAAGCGCCAGATAAGAAGATGATGGAAGCAACAGGAAATACCCAGTATAGAAATCCAAAGACTGACAACTTGCACAAATCAAAGACAATCGCACTCTTCATTGTCTTCCTCTTCTGCCTCCTCCTCATGACCTCCTTCTGGATTCTGGAGGAAAGCACACCGGCTCATGAGGCATTGCTACCTACTGCACAGCCGACCCCCCTGAAAGAGCATCACCTAATCTCTCTGTCGCCTCAGCTCCGAGAAAGGCGCAGGGAATTCTGGAACAATTCCTTCGTGCAACTGTTGCACCAACACAACCTTGCTGCGAATGCTACGAACTGTTGGATCTGCGGGTTGCTCCCGCATGCCACTGGACACTCTATTCCCTTCATCCCTTCACCCTTCTCAGTTCACGGCTCTTGCCTCGCCTGGCTGATCCTCATGCAAGAGAGCCACAAGGACAACGCCACCTCCAGCCGGACAGTGTCACACTTCTACTCTGGGTTCTGGCTGAACAAAACAGGAAAGACTCCTACTGCCCTGTGTCCTGCGCTCGCCGGCACCACCTTCCTCAAAGACATTCCAGCCAAGGAACGAGTCGAAGTACAGGTGCTCCACAATCCAGCCAGAACCACCTTCTCTCATCTGCAAAAACAAACTACCGCCACTCTGACTGTGGCCCTGTCTGTTATCAATGTCACCGGCCTTGTGTGCCTAGAAGGCCAGGGAACGCAACTGGTGGGTCACAGCGCCTGCCGAATCACCAGAACATTGGACTCAGCTGACCCCCCTTCCTTTGTTGCTTCTCCGAACATGTACTTTGTGTGTGGCACCAAGGCTTACACCTGGCTCCCGAAGGGTTGGAAGGGTACCTGTTACATTGCCTTCGTTCTCCCACCCACATATGTAGCCCCTGCCAACCATCACCGACAGAGGCGTGCAGATGACGTTGGACAAGCCGACTCCACCGGAGCACAGTTCCTAGATGCAGCAAAGGGACTTGTTCCTCTGTGGGGCCCAATGGCAAACAGCCGCGCTATCCGACACCTGACCCAGGCAGTAGAAACAACGATCAACATCACGGCTGGCATTCTCGCCAACAACACTGCGGAGCTTCAGGCGGTCCGCCTTGTGACCCTTCAAAATAGGCTTGTCCTAGACGTGGTCCTAGCCGACCGAGGAGGAGCATGCCGCATCATCGGATCCAGCTGCTGCACATACGTGCCTGACAACTCGCCTTCAGTCTACAAAGCCATTGAACACCTCCACAGACTTTCCTCAGAGGTTCACCAAGAACAAGAAGGATGGTCGCTTGGGAGCTGGTTTTGGGACACTTTGAAGAATTGGGGTTGGAAGTTGTTTTCCTTCGTGCTGATACCTGTTGTAATATTATGTGGGTGTTGCTTAGGTATCCAATGTCTGCCACCTTTGTGCGGCCTTGTTTCTAACTGTATGTGCCCAAAGACTTTGGACTTCCGAAATGAGCACATGAGTCCCCTCTATGAAGTAGAAATACGTGGCCTTATGGGGATAAATCCAAACTGACAAGTTGGCGAGACATGTTAAAAGGGAGGACTGTGGAATTTTAATTTGCGATCTGAACATTATCTGCGCCAGCTTGTCACCTATGTACTACGTGCACGGCAGCCATTTTAGATATCATGGTCTCCCTGTCCACGATCGATCGCCAGCACGTCCCTCTGACTCAGCAAGCATCCTCCGCGCACCCTGGCTCCCCCTCCCTCCTCCTCCTTATGAGCATGACCCTTCTGCATGACCCTGTCCTTGGGAGTCACGCCAACGCCTGACCAACACCTCCTCTCCTCCCATGAATGCCCCTCTGTTGATAAACCTCCCTCCTGCGCTGGATTGTCCACGCAGCATGAATACCACTCCATTGATGGCCCCTCACCCCGTGTCCGACTGTCCACACAGGTCCGAGGCCATTGCCTAAGCCGGGAGATATCATTTACTGCCCTTTATTGTATGAGGTCGCTCTCCTTCAAAGGACCCTCTATTGATCCAGGCCTCCCCACCCCCCTGTGATATGATCAGGCGCACACATCCTAAGACTCGACGGAACACTCAGCTGCGTGATGGCCCCCTCCTCTTATCAGCAGGTTGAGGACCTCTATTGTGAAGGTATATGGGGGTGGGATTGACACTAGGATTACGGGGATGTCTTTTTCTTGCTTTACAAAGATCTGATTGTATTAAAGGAAGGTCACATGCCATAAACCAGTGTATAAGAGGCCAGGCCTCCGAGAGGCTGGTAGAGAGCACCTCGAGATGATACCTTGTTGTCTGATCTGATGTGTTCTGCTCCGTCGGAATAAAACTTCTGTTTCCTGCCTTCTGGTCTCCGGCGCCTGCCTCATTGCTTGGTAAACTTGAATGGTACAAGGGCGGTTAGCGCCGGGCAAATCTTGAGAAAGGTCCTAGCCCTACCTTTTTCCACATGCCACTGTTAAAGAAATACATTCTATTGAATAATATTGGCAAAAGAACCATTGTATGAAAACTAGACTGCATAATGAACTGCCACTCACACGCTTGCAGTCTGATCCTTGTAGTACGCAGTTCCTGATTACTAAATAGGCAAACCAGGCAGCTGCCTATGGGCCCCACTCTTTTTAGGGGCCCCGGGATAACGGATTAAAATAATTTTGATTGGATCTTGAAAGAAAATTACAATCAAGCTTTCTTAGATATTATTTCCAAAAGATAGAAAAAAAATCAACTCAAAACTTTACATTAAAGACTCTAAGGAGAGAATCCTGTTCTTGTGTAATGTATCCATTAATAACTTAAAGTACATCTATCAGAGACATCAGATTCACATAATAGTTTGTCTCTTAAAAGCTCATCTTCTGGCAGATCTCAGTTTGTAAACATTAGGTATTAGGAGATAATTTGCGAGGGAGACCCTGAAATATAGACTGCCCAGGGGCCTCCACAGGGCTTAATCTGACACTGGAAGTATGTATCTACCAATGAATCCTCTGTGTGAAAACATCCATCGTCAGCATATAATCTTGTCAGTAAAAGGTTGTAAACACTGTCCCGCAGTGTACTTTATTTTCTTTCTTTATTTCTTGTTAAACCTACTCTATAATGTGAATATACTCAAAAAGAAAAGCACATTTTAACATTTTTTATATAATAACTCATTATCCCCAACCAAAACACACATTTCTCAAAGCATTGACAGCCATATCTGCAGTCTCAGGCAAACAATGACTAATACCATGGACAGCAAAACTAATGCTCCAAATATTTCTTAAGAGTGTTAAACACGAATTAAAAAGTCATTTAATTGGAAAATATAAAATGGGTAACATGTAAAATGATCCTACATTGCCATCTCAGGATGACAGTGGCAGTTATAAACCATTGGCCTTTGGTCTCGTGGGTTATGATAACAACAAAACTTATTGATGGCAATATAGGCCCATATCACACAGGTACAAATGATGTGTTCTCTCTCTCTCTATAAGTCACACATGAGGGTGTGTGGATGCATATTTATGAATAATACTAGTTATGGTTTGATTAGTGGACCAGGTATCCCAGGCCTCTAAAACTGATGCGATACTCTAAGACCTAAATGTATCTGCAACGATCAGCTGTGTCAAAGGCCACTGATAAATTTAGTAGGACTAGTAAGCAGGAGTCGAGTCTCTTTTCTGCAGTCAGTGATGTAAATCATTCACTATCCTCAAATTTCTAGTTTTGAGGCTGAAAGTAGGATGGAAGCCATCTTGACAATCTGCTTGAGTGAGAGTGAGATGATCTTTATTCGGATTATGAAAAATCCATAAAAGTACATACAGGATGAATCATTTAAAATACATAAAAACATGTATAAAAGTTAGAATACAGCCCAATTAGGCATGAGCAGCATATGTGGCATAAAGTGCATGATACAAGATATAAGACATTAAACAATTAGGAAAAGCATTCATAGATTTCTGTTTAGCTAATACCAATAAACATTGATTCCATACATATAATTAAACCTCTATACAATTTATATTTAGAGTTTAAAGTGCGTTATGCATCCAAAGGCCATTATGCATGTTCCATACTTGCCCTCGATTTCACACAGGCTTTTATGAAGCAGCTTATAGTGAATATGACATCATCAGTTGGTAACATTTGCAAAAATTTCAATGCCAATTTAAAGTCTCTTAGATTGTATTTTCTGAAAATTGGCATTAGATAATGATGGATATACAATTTATAATGGCCACAGAAAATAAAGTAATGCAGTAAACTTTGTTTCCCACCGACAGAACACGGACAATCAAGTTCTTCTAGATTCTTATTATAGCCGAGTGGGAAGCTCAGTAAATTTACAATACTGCCATCCCGGAACCTAAATAAAAGGCTCCGGTTCCATCTTCCTATTGGTAATGACAAATATCTGCAGGGCTTGTGTGGTTTATTTAAAACATCATTACCTGTCTCAGTTAGTGGGAGATATTTAATGATAGCTGGTTTCATTATTTCAGTTCTCATACGTTCCTCTTTATATATCTCATACAGTGCCCGTTTTACATTATTCTTGTGAGCGGGCACAATAGTATTTGGGGAGCTAAACAAAGAGCCATGTCCCACGCTAATCAGGCTAGTCTTGACCGCATTTAGCCAAGGTATGAGATGGGATCGTTCATGTAATAGACAATCTGAGATTATGCTACGGGTCAAGGAAGCCGCTGGATTTGTCCATATTTTTAACCAAAAAAGCGTAGGCCTTGACCTAATAAAATCAGCTATATATGGTAACTTAAGTTCTTGGTGACAAATGAAGGTTGGCGCACAGGAAATTCCACCCAGCACCTTCCTACAAAATCTATTTTCCTCCAGCTGCAAGGGCAGGCTATTACAATAACCCCACACTTCAGATCCATATGTCCCAGTTGGCTGACATTGGGTACGATAAATGTTTAACAGGGGGGTAATCACATCAGCCGTTCTCGGTTGGCGAAGAGATAAAATTGAATTAATTGATTTACCAATCTTATTTCTTGCGTGGGCTGTGTGATGCTGCCACAAACCTGTATTGGAGAATAATAACCCTAAATAGGGGAAAGTGCTAGTGCATTTTAATTCATTTTCACCACTTTTAATTGAAAAAATGTTATATCTTTTTGATCCACAATTCATAATAAATGATTTTTTAAAATTGGTATTTAAACCTAAATCAGACATAAAAACAACAAACCCTGTAATTAGTGAACGCAAAGCATTTGGGGTACGCCCCATTAGTACTGCGTCATCCGCATAAAGTAAGGTGGTAATGGGGGAACCATTAATAATTGGAACATCCTTGGAGTTCTTGCTCAGGGCAGGGCTCAGCCCATTAATATATAAAATAAAAAGCAAAGGGGCGAGTACACAGCCCTGCCGGACTCCTCTTTTAATAGAAATATTACCAGATAGTTCACCATCGTTGTTGATGCGTACTCTTGCCTTAAGGTCCCTATGTAGATATGAAAGAAAATATACTAATGAATCATCTAAACCGTATTCGAGCAATTGTGACCATAACCTAGAACGGTTGACAAAATCAAAAGCGGAACTCAGATCCATAAAACCTAAATAAAGTGGGGACTTTTTAACAATAATATATTTGGCCATGATTAGGTTCAAGTTGAGACACTGCTCAACCGTGCCCACGTGGCTTCTAAACCCCAATTGGCTGCAATGTAACACATTATTATCCTCAGCCCATTCCCTTATCCTCTTGAATAGTACCCTACCAAGGACTTTTAATGTATTGTCGATCAGTGAGATCGGACGGTAGCAGGCCGGATCGGCCCTGTCACCTTTCTTGAATATTGGTACGATGACACTGTTCGACCAGGATTCGGGGATGGAGCTGTCGGTCAGATTGTTAAATAAGTTACATAATAGAGGGGCCCAAAAGTTAATTTCCGATTTAATCTGGTCGATAGATAGACCATCAGGGCCAGGGGCTTTATTACTAGCACTATCCGAAATTGCATCCTCCACCTCAGATATGGAGAAGTTCAGTTGTTCAGCATTATTTAATGACGATGTAGAATCTATAGTAGGGGCTGCTATATTATAGATTTTGGAAAAGTGCTCCACCCAGACCTCTCCATTTATGTTGCAGTTAATTGGTTGGATGTTAGAACCAAAAGACCTGAGTGATTTGACTTCTCTCCAGAACCCCGCGGTGTCTTTTAGTAAAGCAGTCCGCGTGAGTGACTCCCAGTGGTTAACACTAAAGCCTCAGATCTTATCCGTAGGGCGAGTTTATATTTGGATCTTAATTCTCTCACTAGGTTAAGATCCCTAGGATTTTGTTGTAAAGCTGCCCTAATTCCCTGTTGGCCTTTGAACACGCGGAGTCAAACCAGCGAGGGCTGTGATCTATATTGGGCCTAGATGGTTTAGAAGATTCCCTTCTCACTGCCCCACAAAGATTACTAAATGCAACAACCTATACTTCGCCAGTACTATCAAGTGACAAGCAGGTGTCTATTAACAGTGGATGCTTTTTGATTACCTTGGCTAGGATAGCTTTATTATCCACCCCTTTCCATATTAGGCTTAGTCTATCGGTAGACAATACCAAATTTTGTGGCCCATTCTCAGTCTTCGAGGCAGCCTTTATGGTCTGAGGGTGGTCTAGATGTATTCTAAGCGGATAATGGTCACTATATGCGCTGCAGGTAACCTCAGCTTTTCGAATTATATCACACAGGGACGGACAAAGAAATATATAATCTATCGTGGAGGCGCAGCCTTGACCTATATAGGTGGGTGCAAATATAGTTTCAGCACTAGTTCCAGCAATTTCCATAGCATTTACTAGATTACGAGATGCTAATAGATTCTTCAACTCCTCACCATTACGACATGGGGCACTAGTGCGATACATATGAGCGTTAAAATCTCCTCCTATACAAATACCGTCAAAGGAACCCATACTACAGCCCCTCCAAGATATCATCAATAAAGTTAAACAAAGACAAAAAGTTTCCATTGGGATGATTAACAAAGTCATTATTGTAAAAATTAATTATACATAAAATCATCCTGTTAATGTATTTCACAGCCATAAAACATTTGCCTGGTGTTGGGATCTGTTTGGTTTGTACCCCAGGTTTTATCTTAGACCAAATAGATAACCCCCCGCTGGGGCGTCCCTTTAAGTTGTAACAGCAGAAGCCCTCCATTGTGGGGTTAGTTATGCACCAAGTTTCTTGAAGCAACACTAAGTCACAATTGGTGTTCACCCAGTCAGACCATTCTTTGATTTTCAGTTTGGAGTTAAGACCCGCTATGTTCCAACTTACAACAGAAAGTACAGAATCCAAGGGGTTATTGTTCATAGATTGGCCTCTTCCTGAAATCCCTGTCAAGGAATTTGAAGCTACCTGATTTCCATTGGTGAAAGTTGGTAATGGAACAACTGAGTTGGCTGGCTTAATTGGAGAGGGTCAATCTAACATATCCAAACCTGACAAAGGTGCAAATCTGTTAAATGTATTGAAAGGGAAAGCAACTGGCTGAAAATGCATAGCTGGTGGCTGAAAATACCTGGGTGGGGGGTGGAAATGCATTAAAGGAGGTCGAAATTGCATAGGTGGTTGTCTGTAAAAGTAGCTTAAAGGTAGCATAGTTGCAACCGTAGAAATAGCTGAACAGTTACCACTTATGTTAAGCAGATGTCTTACGGTTCCAGGATTTTTAAAGTTAAGAACTACACAATCCCCGTCCTTATCTTTAGGTAGTGGTCCAATCCAAGGCACCCTGCGAACCGATATGATTTCTCTTGATATATCATATCCAACCCCCTTGTGTTTAGTTAGCCAGTCTATACATTTGTTTCGTAATTGTACCCAGGTTTCCCCCTGATCCTCCCTCAGCACTGGTACTCCTGCCAAAACCAGAACGAACGGGCAGGCATCCGGTGGCAAGTGTAGGGGAAAAACAGGCCCTTCGTGTTTGCGAGGCTTGTTGGACCCTACTTGGGTGGTACCTATGTTGTGAACTGCAGTTGATGTTGTAGCTGTAGTAGGTTGGGTAAGGCCGTCATCCTTACTGATGGCGTTTTTGTTAGTAGTAACCAAAGGGGTAGTTTTCCTAGGTGCAGGGGTTGGGATAGTTTTAGCAGCTATACTGGGTTTTGCACACTTGACCCCTGTATTAACAGTTCGCGGTTGGATTGTAGGTTGTGTAATGGACGGTGATGATGTTTCTAAGTTTTTCATGCCCTCATCCAATGTAATACGGGCGGCCTGTGTTTTTGATGACAGAGTATTGCTTAGGGATTCAAGATCTTTTAAGAGACGGTCGGCTCTAATTTGATCCAGAATGATAGACCCCTTCCTTTTGGCTTCATCATTTTTAACCAGGTTATCTAATCTGTCCAATCTTTTAAAAACATTATTAAACTGAATGATCATAAGTTTCTCCAATCGGTTAAAAATAGTGTCCACTATAGTTTCAATAAGGTTCCCATTTTGTTTGGAGAGGTTATAATTATCTCCCATTAGTGTTGTTTGTGTCCAAATAGTATTAAAATTCCCACCGGGGTGAATGGTGGGCGAGAGGGAAGTGCTATCTATTTCCACTGAGTCTCTTTCCTCCATAGGTACAGTTACCGCCCCCAAGGATTTTTGTTTATTCCACAGGCTTTGGGGGGTAGGCTGACTTTTATTCAATGAAGGTTGCTTCCTTTTATTGGCGCTTTGCTTAGTAGTACCTCTTTTCCTTTTTTCCCCTCCCAGTTTGTTACTACTGGAGTCCGTAATATCCAGGGTAATAACATCATCCTGGGAAACAGGTGTGCTAATAGGGATAGTTTCTTTTAGCGGAGGTACCGGAGGTGCTGATGACAGTACCGACTGTAGGCTAGCAGCAGCGGTTGTAAAAGGGACAGAATCTGCAGCTATATAGGTGACAGTGTGTAGTAATAAATCACCACACATGTAAAGTTCCAAGAACGTTTATTAGGTCCTTAAGTAAACAAGTGCTCCCAGCTTGGCCTTCAAATCTCATCAACGTTCTAACCCACACTCCAGGATGTAGCGCGGATCATACCAAGGGAGCAGAGAAGGAAGGGGGGGGAGTAAGAGGGTAAGGAGAAGAGGGTTAGATTACAACACACCTCCCTCACTATGGAAAAGGTGAAAGGAGGGGAGACAGAGAGGGACACCAAGAGGAGGGTGAGGTACGGGTGGAGAAACAGGGTAGTGGGTAATGGAAAGGTAGTGCAGAGCAGCATATGAGTAGGGGGCATAAAACCCTTTAATATAGATGGGATAGAGGAACAGTTAAGACTGCACAATAACAGCGGTACAGTGACTCTGAACGGTTTGTTTTCCAATGAACATGACAGGGGAAAAATGCTTATTTGCACCTACAGCATGTCCTGTAATGATTTCCGGAATAGCTCTGTCACATATTTATCTGAAGAAGGCGGTATAATGTTCTTAACAGTACAGATTGAATTCTGCTAAACTTATCAGGTTAAGTCAACCAAACATTAAACAACAGTAACCGTCTGGTGCAACCAGAGTGTGCAACTTTATGGTGTGGGGAATCCAATACAGTGGATGCACGGGGAAGTGTTTGATGCATCCTGACATATGTGGAACTCATGTGAATATATCACCACCTTTACACCCTTGGCTCCCCTGTGTCTGAGGTTGCCACACCGTCAGTTTCTTCCTTGGATACCTAACTCCTCATGCTGAAATTGCCACCGCCTTCCGGAAAATTGAGAATGGCTGGGCTGTACTTTTCCCTAGGCAGCAGCTAGGGCCAGGACACCCATCCCCGCAGACTACCTCTGATAAAATGAGTCTCTCTTTCCTTGTCCTTATCCATGGCTGGATTGGACCTTCTTCTGCTCTCATTTCCTTGGCCATGACAATAATACAACCTTTATAGCATATAGTTTTCCACAGTCCCCGTTCATTGGCATGAGCCTCATCAGCTATAGGTATGTCCACTTGTTCCCTCTTGGGCTTGCCATTATAGAACTATCTGTGACTTTTAGTGGAGATCCTTTAAGATTACTCTGCATTTTCTCACTTCCCCTCTCCATGAAACCATAAACAAACCTTAGTAAGTATACATCTTTGTTCTCTCCTTTTGACTCAATGTAACTCGCACCTTTCTCTCTTTCCAGATCAACATTGTCCATCTATTCCTCTGACACCTTGGTCCTGGACCTAGCCCACTTGATTCTTTTCCGCCTCTCAAAGTGATCGGGCTGGTTGATTTTATACATCTGCCCTCCTTGTTCTTTGGTTGTGGTATTTACGCACTCCACCACACTTCCAAATTTTACATCGGACTCAATTTTTTGTTCCCTACAGTCCAACCTCTCTAGTTTCTTACGTATTTCTCTTTCCTCCACCAGACTTTGATATGTGTTTTTTTTCTTGATGCGTTCGTCCCCTAAGGCTTCCATACTTCTTTGTACTTGCAGTTCTTTCAATCGCTGTATTACCCTTGGTTAGCTGCCAGCAAACATTGACCATTTCTCCTCCGATATCTTGTTTGCCTTGACTACGTGTCTGCTCATCCTTGTGTCCTTTTATCTTCACCTCTATTGAAATCCTCAACTTCTGTGGATCTTTCCACTCTAGCATGTTGATACCATCTTCCGTTATGTATATAGTACTCCTGTCTTCTTTGCGTGACCAGAACAAATATAGTTGAACTTTGCGGTGTGCACTTCTAGCGTTGAGATGCGCCTCCATCCTTTTATTTTCAGACGCTTCGCCATTTATCCTTGCCCAGTTCACTCCTTGCTTACTGCCCCTATATTTACTTGGACTCTGACTATCTGCCGTTGCATGGTCCAAGTCATTTGTACATTTTTCCCTTGTCCCACGGCTAGAGTCGGCCTGTGCCGTTGAGCGCCACGCTTTCTCACCTTTACGGCTTGAAGATTTACACATATCCCTCTTTACTCTTGTGAATACGGATTCCCTCTCCGTTCTCCTATTAATCATGTCCTCTTTTCTCGCGCCGGCATCGGCATCGGCACAGGCTCTTTCTCCACGTTTTTTGTCTATTCTTTCATCCTCTCCATTCCTCAAGGATATTTCTTTGAGCATTATTAATTCCCCCACTTCTGCTTCACTTGTCTTCTCTTTCTTCTTCACCACCCTTGTCTCCCCTACATCGATAGCAGTCTGTGGAGCTTTCTCCTTTAACACCTCCCATTTACTAAGATCCCGACAGTTGTCACGTGTCATCTTACTCAATGGGTCTGTTTTTATGGGGTTTCCTGTACATCCTAATTTCTTTTGATCATCCCCCTCTAGAACATATCTCTCTTCTACTGAAATGTAAACTTGGATCCAAGTGCTTCTCTTCATGTGACCTCGATACATCACTCTTCTACCTTCCAAGCTAATGTTGAATTCAGAGTATGTAACCAGGGACGTGTCTGCTTCTTCCAATGTACTCTCTAGTTTTACTTCCAATTTCTTTCTCCTTTTACTTTTGCTTATTTCATCGTGAGGTGAGCCAGTGTCTTCTTTATTGTCAATTTTCACATCAGCCATGTAGATCATATACACAAGTGCCGTTCCCTTAACTTGCTCTATTCTTTTGACACCTCCAACTTCCTCGAATATTGTGTTCCACAGTGTATGCCCCTTTGTTAATTGCTTGCTATGTTCATCTAAAACTTGCATGACTTTTCCAAATAAATTCCTGTCTTCTCCCTTACAGATCTCTTTTCCCATATTGTTATCGACTCTCCATCCAAAGGCTCCTATACAGCGTAGCAACATTTCTACTCTCTCCTCTGGAGTAAAAGGCTCTTTCCTTTCCTCAAGGATGGCCAAATCATTGTTAAAATGTTCCTTCCATTTCCCCCATTCTGCCCACTTAACACCAGGTTTCTTACTAAATGACTCCGGAGGTGTCAACTTAAACATCATGCAGTTATCCATTAAGAAGTAGCACTGGGTAGCCTCTTGGCTATGGGATTTAACGGTGCTGCTTTGGTTATCAAGTTAAGGATCAGTTGAAGGAGAGGCGTAGGTTATGTTATGCTCTCACGATATAGACTGTTAAATTGGATTAATGCTTAGCCTAAAAAGTTATCCTGCGAGTCTTCTGCTATTTTATTAATATCTTCATAATAATCACCGTAGTACTTCCTTCTTTGACCTGTATATTACTCGTACCTCCAACCAGGTGCGCTTCCTTGCATCTGTGTCAAAAAACTCCACCTGGGGCTCACTTCGCCCCCTGCCCCTCTGAGTTTTCCTCACGCAGCTTCAACCCGCTGTCTCGGTTCATTTATCTTCACCGACCCCGAGGTTAGACACTCTCTCTATTCCTCTGCACACTCCACACGCAGTTTCCAAGCGCTGACTCAGTCGCTAGTGACAACAGGGGTTAAACTCTTTCTCTGCTCCTTTCGGACATTTCAAACAGCAAAGGTTTCTTACTATGCCTCCGTGAATTTACGATAGTGTGAACCCCGGTTCACTACACCTCTTGTTCCTCTGCTCTTAACTCATGCAGTTATGACGCACTGCCCAGTTCGGTTTCAGCGGTTTTGTGCTCACTATGTTCCCCTCACCGCTCCTCACATTATTTCCACAGGCTCACTATCATTATGAGTTATCAAAATTGGGTCCTCTTCAGTTAATCTTCCTGACCTATATATAAACAAAACTCCCGAATACTGGTAAACTATTATTCACTCGCCTCAGATCATTCGTTGAGTTAGGAGAGTCCCGCTTCACGATGCTGCCACTCTCTCTTACCTCGAGCGCCAAACACACTGCCTCAGTTCAGTTTCTTAAGCAGAGACAGTAATGCGGCTCTTTTCCCCGCTCCGCTCCTTTCTCCTCACGCAGCGTCATGCGCTCCCCTCATAGACTGGTGAGAATCCCTCATAATCCTTCTTGAGTAATGCTTTCCTGCGCCAAAACAATTCCACGAGAACACAATACGTAGTCTGTGTAAGCCTTAACCTTTCTTCCTTTTCATCAATATTCATACAGGAAAATAATGTTGGCCACGGAGTCCTCTTTCTTTTTCCACGGTTGAAGCACTGGAACTTCCCGTCGACAACTCTGCAGATACTCGGAGCAAGACCCGCTACGTCTTCTCCCTCATGAGTTTCGACTGTCTCTCACGTCCCGCATGCCAGTCCACACAAACCTTGGAGGGGACTTCAAACGCTCACCCTCGGCCTCTTCTCCTGCTGAGATAGCCGATCACTGCCACGGGTGGAACAGCTCTCACACAGTCACGCTGTGCTCACTCCGCCGACGCTGCCTGCTACAGTCTCACTTCACTGAAACAGACAATTACCGCTGGACTCACGACAGAGATGCCAGCTGGAGGATCCACCAACTCCTGTCAAACTTGACACGGAAGAACAAAATTCCTCTGTTCCACACGGCACGAGCTCACCTTCATCGAGACCACACACCTTGCTTCCTATGCGTTCCAGATGTGCTTACTTCACGTCCCCGAAGGGAACGCCTCGATGAGTTCGGCTTATTTCATCAATACATCCGCTGTTCCTGTGACCTTCCTTCTTTCACTGGGTAAGCCTTCATTTTCAATTGTAATCTCCGCTCAAGCATCAAGTTGCTCCAGGGGGGAACACTACGCTGACCCTGGCTCAGCTCCTCCTCCTCGTCGCCAAACAATGTAGTAATAAATCACCACACATGTAAAGTTCCAAGAACGTTTATTAGGTCCTTAAGTAAACAAGTGCTCCCAGCTTGGCCTTCAAATCTCATCAACGTTCTAACCCACACTCCAGGATGTAGCGCGGATCATACCAAGGGAGCAGAGAAGGAAGGGGGGGGAGTAAGAGGGTAAGGAGAAGAGGGTTAGATTACAACACAGTGTTTTCGTCTTCCAAAACAATGGGCACGTCTACAGATGGAAGTGATGGCTTAACCACAGTAACCTCAGGGATAATATGGATATTTCCATTTGCACAGTTAGTAGCACTCGATATGTTATTGGTGACAAATGAGCCAATGGAGAACCTCCTCTCAGTCTCTACAATTTCATTGAAGGCAGTTTCAATCAATGTTTCAAAGGATGTAATGAGAGAGACAGAGGCAGAGGTATCAGCACCCTGGGAAGATATATCGATATGGTTGTTTGTAGTAGTGAAATCGCCCATATTTGTGCTTGAGTGTAACACTTACGTTTGAGGAGATCTTGGGGGGTGACCCGCCCGACCACAGTCGTCCACGGACGGCCACAGACGGCCCGCCCTTTTCCCGGGCTTCTCCCGCGCGCGGGTGCGAGAGGCGTTCCCTGCTAATGAAGCGCCTCCTGGCGCGTGTCCGTCGTCACTTCCGCCGCGTCCACCCCCGGGGCAGCTGGGTGATGTAGTTCCCCAGCTGCTGCTGCACCGGGTGGATGGCGGTGGATGGCGGTGGATGGCGGTGTGAGCGCTGGCCGTTTCCCTCACGGCGTGGTTGTGGAGCTGAGCAGGGGTAAGTTTTTCTGAGCAAGTTGGCCGTTCCCCTCACGGCAGGTTAGGCAGTGCTTTGGTGTAGTAGTAGTAGTAAGCAGGAGTCGGGTCTCTTTTTTGCTATCCTCAATTTTCTAGTTTTGAGGCTGAAAGTAAGATGGAAGCCATCTTGACAATCTTCTTGCAAGTGTTCTTTATTGATGATGTTGTTCAGCTGGTTATTGATAATATGTCCATGTATTTACCATTTTTGACAACATTGTGACTGTCATTGGCATAATGGCCCATTTCCGACCCATGGCAGACTTTCTTAAGAAACTTATAACTATCCATGGTTTGATGGAGGCCATGGAACAATGGTGGCAATATCCAAGCTTGTGATTTCATTGTCATTATCGACATTAGTGTAGCTTACACTCGCAGAATGCTGTCCTGTTAAATATGCCGGCCATTCTTTGCATATCCGTCACTATTTCTGGCATAATGTTGTTGATCCTTAACATAGTCTTCTCACTGTTGACATGTGTGTGACTGTGCATGACATAATGTTTACACCACTGTAATAGTTTTCATCCTTAACACATTGTAGGCTTTCTTGACATTGTCCTAGCTGTGCCTCGAATAATGGTGACAATTGTGACTCATTGAGAACATTCATGACACACCTTTGACTGGCATATGGAGGGCATACTTTTACATAATGGTCGCATAATGGTGGTGGAAATCTTTGCCATTTTTGATACTAAACTAGCATGACTAGCAGAATATATCCACCTCTGCCAGTAATATATAATAGTAATTGATGAAAATTAAACAAGATGCTGGTGTTATTACAAAAAATTAAAGGCTTAAAAATGATGTTATCTTCCTGAAAAGACTAGCTTTTATTCTTGAATGAACAGTATGGATTTGGGAGGAAAACGTGCATAATCAGAGAAAGCCAAGGGGGTGGTTTAGCGGCGTAGTTATTGCTTTTTCCAGAATAAACAGGAGCGGCTGCTCTATGTGGCGCAGGAACGTCTCCCCACTGCTGGAATCAGCAGGCGCATGCAAAATAAAATGATAATAAAGCAGTAAATAAAACTACTTTATTATCATTTAATTTTCCTCCAGGGCGGCAGCTGAGTCTTGAGGGTGGGACCATCAGCAGCAGAAGGAGTGGTGATCTCAGGACACTGCCAGTGCACATGTCAGTATGGCCAGCCATCTTAGGACAGCCAAACGGACATGCGCACTTCGGTAAATACCGAATCGGAAAGCAAGCAAAAGTGAAACTTAAGACAACAGCCAATCAGGTGCAACCATCCTCCCCCTTCCTACCAGGAAGTGGCTGCACAGGCAGCTGCAACTAATTAGAAGGTTCTGGAGAGGCAGTTGGAGCAGAGAGACTGGTAGCAGCAGCAGACAGAGTTTGTTCAGTTTTAAACCTTAAACATGGCCAAGCAGCAAGGACACAGAGCAGACAGAAAGAAAAGATAGCTTTACCACCTCCTTGTGGAGGAGGTGGTAAAGGTGCACCACAAACTTTTTAGAAGGCAGTCCCTCTCTGTGCCTGAATCTGCAAAAAGGAAGATTTGGCATGAAATCCTTGAGAAAGTCAATGCAGTGGGAGTGACCACCAGAGACACAGAGGATTTAAAAAAGAGGTTTTATGACCTAAGGAGACTCACAAATTTTTTTTGCAGATCACCACAAACAGGCCTCGCAAACAGTTGGAGGAAAGAACACAGCACCCCCCTCACTGACCTAGAGGAGATGGTGGCCACAACCTTGGAGCCAGAAAGCGTCTACGGACTGGGAGAAGTGGACAGCTCGGCGAAAGCTACAAGTAGAAAAGGTAAGATGCATGCACAGCACTCCCCCTCACATCACATCCATCCCTCACCCCTTGAAGCTTAGTCACCCCAGTCCCAGTGTGTCTTTGCAAAACAGTAGCAATGCATCATGGTACATGTAGTCAGTTAATGAAAGACCATGTCATACAGCACAGTAACCACCTAGTTAGGCACATGATTGCATACATAATGAAGGGGAGGCAGCATGTAATAAGTGCAATTTCCTAAGTTTAATAGTAGTGGCTGTGAGACATTTGCACCTAGCTGATATGCGCTCATATGTCCACAGGTCACACATCCAGAAGGCAGTCATAGGAGGCAGAAGGCACGGCACCCGAGAGGGTTGAAAGTCATGAGCCAGGTCCCAGTGCATCACAGGACACAGGTGTACCGAGTGGGCAGCCACCTTCTCAAGAACCTGACATCACTGTAGAAATGCAGGCATCCCCAAGACCTTCGCAGTCCCCACTATTGTTATCTTCAACAGAAATGCCAGCATCACTGGATATTGAAACACCTGCAGCACAACCTAGCAGGAGGCATGTCGTTTCCCCACTGATGGAAATGGAGATAGCTGCTGGTGAAATGGTGGGTGAAGACTCACACAACTTGCCTGGAGCTGACTACTCTGCCACACTGCAGCCCAGCGCAGAGCCTGTACCTAGTACCACTAGACGCCGCACAGTACTAGGAAGGAGTTTAGGTGCACGTGGGGAGGGGTCCAGTGACTTCCAAGGCCTGGAGGGATCCATGGTCAAGATTCAGAGGATGCAGGGTAAGGGCATCATGTCCTGTCAACGACAAATGCACAACCTCAATATCAACATGAAGGAAATTGGTAAGGGCATAAGGGAACTGGTGGAAGTAAACAAGAACATGGCTACAGGGATACATGACATGACCCAATCCATGCAGCAACTGTGCACAAAACTAGACTCTGAAATAACATCAAGGCGCAGGGAGAAGCAGCGTGCACAGAGAACTGACAAAGCTATTTACCGCCTAGCAACAGCCACATCCCTGCTATGCAGGCGTAGCATGAACAGTCAGGAAGTCTTGACTCAAAACAGCAATCACCTGACAAGAGGCATAGCCGGAATGACCGGTGCGCTACAGACTCTACTTAATGCTCACACTGCAGAAACTGCTGCTATTAACGTGCCGGAGAGTGAAGGTAGCACCAGTAGGAGCAGCACGGTAAGTGCCCTTGTTGTAAAGACAAGGAGGAGCAGCAGGTGACAGGGTGAGGCTACAGGCCAAACGCCCAGGGAACAGAGTGAGCCACATACATCTGCCAGTGCAAAGCGTGGCCGCAAATGAACAGTTAATAGTATGGGCTACTGCCATTGGACATAGAAGTTAGAAAATAGAAAGTCTGTGTTGCACATTTGTGCCATTGAAACCTGCGTAGTGACAATATACAACTCCGGTGGGTGCATTCAACACCTGTCTGTGTGTGTTTACTCACTGTGATCATTGCAGTGAAATGCTTACTGGTGCACTATTGTTCCCTAACATACCTAGATATATACTAAATTAAACAAAATTTTGTGCTTTCAACATAGGTCTCAGTCCCATTACTCACTCAGAAATAGTTGTGTGTTATCTCCTCACGTCTGTATCTGCCGTCACTTGGTGTTGACCCTCCAGCAGGTTGTGTTTCAGGCACAGCAATGTCGTCGTCATGATCCTCATAGTCTGACAACTCCACCTCAGTACCCTTCTTCACAGCAAGGTTGTGCAACATGGCACAAGCAGCAATGATCTTACAGCAGGTGATGGGGGTATACTGCCTTGCACCTCCACTCTTGTGCAAGCACCTGAACCTGCTTTTCCAGATACCGAAGGTACGCTCCACGACATTTCTTGTGCTCTTGTGGGCCCGGTTATATCTCCATTGGCTGGGTGTTGAGGGGTTGAGGTAGGGGGTGAGTATGAAGGAGCAGAGGGCATATGCACTGTCTCCAAATAAGAAATGGGAAAACATTACTCACATGTATACATGAACTTCTTACTGCAATAGGGGTGATAGGGGTCGCACACTGTGTCTTACCTAGGAGGTATCCTTCACCAAATTCCCCTGCAGTCAGCCGTGCATAGATGCCGCTGTTTTGAAATATGTAGGAGTCGTGGGTACTCCCAGGGAATTTTGCCACAAGGTCAGTGATGGCGCACTTTGCATTGAAAATCACCTGCACATTGATGGTGTGCGTTGACTTCCTATTCCTGTATATGTATTCGGTGGCAGTAGGGGGACACATGGGTAAAAGTCAGATTTTGTTTGGACCGGTTCAGCATGGGTTGCAGGTAAAGATATATAATGGTCCATCCTCTGTAACATGGCGTCTAGGAATTTGTGGAAAAACCTTGACAGGCTTCTCTGGGTCTTCCCACCTACCGCAGCAACCACACTCTGGTAGCTCCCAGACGCAAGCAGGTGTAGGCTACACAGCACCTGCACGTGGGGTGGAATAGCGTGTGCCCTTGGGGTAGTGTGCTCCAACAGTGGTTGGAGGTCCCTGATGAGGTCCATGATGGTATCTGGGGGCCAACCTGTACCTCTGGAGTATCTCTGCCTCTGTGAGCATGAACAGGGTGATCCTCTGTCTGTAGACCTGCTACTCTCTCTGCCATTCCCTCTCTCCTTCCTCCTGTAGCCATAGCCGTCTTGCAATGACATAAAATTCCGCCATTGTGCTACAAGAATTGCATTTTGGGTCCATTTTTATAGGTTGAACGTGGTTACCACCTGATTTCAATCCATAGTAAATACCGACTCTTAAATACCGAATTTGAAGCAAATTTGGTATTTCAGTGCATACCTACATCTCATAATTCAATTTTACCATTTCTCATTTACTGATTCGGTATGTTACCGATTCGGTAAATTTACTGATTCTGTAAATATACCGATTCGGTAAATTTACCGATTCGCAAACCATTGCGATTCGGTAAATTTACCGATTCGGTAAATTATCCGATTCACACGATTTTCGGACTCCTACATCCCGATTGCTCAATACCGATCGGTAACGGCCGAAAATACCGATTTTTGGCCGTTACCGACCGGTATTGGGCTACCTATATCTGGCCCTAAGACTGTTATTTCACGAGATGTGTGGTTCCTCTCATTATTCCTGTTGAGAAAGCTGCTGTTTATGGTATCACTACTGCTGTCTGAGGCATGGCCCTTTGAAATCAGAGTAACCTGCCTGTTATAAGATCCTGTGCTGCGTCTGAGAGCAGACTAGCTGTGCTGCTAAACATGTCTAGTTCTACTGTGCAGAGCCTAGACGCCTTTTAAACTTTTCATCTCAACCATCCTAAATGGATTTTCAGCTATACCAAGCTGGACAACTCCCTGGAATAAACAGTATAAAAAAATATTGATGTACAAGTCAAGAAAAATGTACTGTACTCTGTATGAGTGATGGACCGTGTAAAATTGTTTTTATAGATTTTGTGATGTGCGTGTGATTCCTCTGTCTCGTTACTCAGTCTCTCTGCAAAGTGCGTTGTATAATTCATACTTTTTGTTCTAGTTGAGTGTGCTCTGAAAACTTGTTGAAGTCGGGAAGTTTGTTCTCCACAAATATTGTGAAGTGTTTCCCAAGCCTACACTTGCTAAAGAATCTTTGAAAATGTAGTGCGGTTTTATTAAACATTCTTGAAAATATTTTGCAACACTACTTTTTTTCAGAATAAAATGAACGCCTTTTCTTGGGGAACTCTTGAGAAATGATTTGAGCGGATTTTTTTACCTGCAGGCAAAGGTTTACAAAGTTGACAAAGTGTCACAACCTTGCTGATATGTGAATCTTTACAACTTTGCACTACATCACAGGAAAATACTGTAGTTTTTTTTACTCCTAAAACTTACCCAGTCTTTTCTCATATCTATTGTGTTCCACAAAGCACTTTACTGAATATGTGATTACTTTCTCTTCTGATGATAGAACATGCACTATAAAGAGCATTCGTTGTTTTTCATGGTAAAGAGAATGTTTGGCGACTGTGTTTAGTTTGTTTGGGTGTGAAATAGTGATCCGTGCCGGTCACCGAGCACAGGTTTATTTCACCCTCCTGAGCAGCTGTGATGCACATTGACAGAATGTGTGAGAGGTGTGGGGAAAAGTGATATTTTGAGGAACTTGGGGGAAAAGGACAGGGTCTAGTGAAGATTTCTGGCTACCTGGGTGGATATTGGGAGAGGCTTCAAACACCCCAACAGAGTGAGGGGCATTTGCAGTGTGTGATTCCATGTGTATAGTGTGTGGCACGTACATTGCCCTGATAGTGTGAGGAGCTTTTCCCTGCCATGGGTGTGTTCTTTCACAAGTTGACACTACCATGGATAGAATGAGGTCCTGGCCCTGCTCAGAGAAGCATGGAAAGTTGCACTGTCAACGTTTTATGGTATAATTCAAACTCCTTTCCCCCACCTACAAATGTATTTTGTTTCTGTTCCTTTCTACTTGAAACTCCTTCTAATTCCCTATTCTCCCTCTTATTTCCTTCTCTCCAAGAAAGAATGTCTACTGGTGCAACCTCTATTTCATCAGCAGTGCCTTGAGGCAGATGTGGAATTCTCTTCTTTATTATCTCTTGCATTCAGAATCTTCCTCCATTGAAACCCTACAGTCTCAACCCTTCTCTACGTTTAGAGATTACAGTTCTGCCATGTCCTCTTGTTTCCTTTCAATATCCTTTAAGGCCCTCATTACAAGTGCCCTCTTAATTCTGATAGGGCTAGTAACAGCAGAATGTTACGCTCACCAAAACATTTGGGTGAGAGTCTACCCAAAATGAGGATTTTCCTGGGGAATCACACAAGGAATTGCTAATTCAACCAGTAATTTCTCATTTCTAAGTGAACCCTCAGGTTCCAACTCATAATGGACTTGGATTTCCTCACATCAGAGTAACAGGTACCCCCAGTTTTGGTTCCTCCAGGAGTGGGCAAAATCCGTCCCATTTCCTCGACCAGACACATTGAAACCCAAATACCTTGAATAACGCAGCTCCCCTTCCCAATGGTATATGTGTATTTTACAAATATAAATTAACATAACTAAACAAAACATTAGATGGACATGCTGTGTGAAGAGCTTAGAAAGATTGTATGATTGCACTGCAGGGATAGACAGTGTGAGAAGCTTGCATAGCCACAGACAGATTGTGTGAGGAGCCTGCAGAGCCATAGTGAGTGGAAGGAGCTTTCATTCATTTCATCTTTATTTCGACAATGCTGTCATAAAAGAAATCACATTGATTTAAACAATTAAAAATTGATAGATTGCATCTAGACACAGTAAAAACTACAATCATCGCATATCCTAGGAGCTAATTCATCACCGCAGAATGCATAACAGTAAACAAAGATAAATGCATGATCAACTAATAGCCCTGCCCATCTAGAGTTAAGGGTTAAGCTCCCTAGCAACTATACAGACATATCTACTAGATCCTATTTTCAAACGATATTCACATATTTCCTTCTAATGTACCACATTGCTGCTAAGAATTTAGTTACAGCAAAAACAATTAGCGGAGAAAGATCAGTTTGAAGTATTCTATAAGCTTGGGAACACTGCCTAATCCTCAAATTTTTACAAATGGGAATAATCTACTTCTTTCTAGGTTTCTGCTAAACAGGGCAAAAAAAACAACATGCAATTCATTTTCCAGCTCTGAGGTACAAGCAGGACAATGTTTGGTAGTAGGTAGGGTCCACTTGCTCGTAAGAGCTCTGATTGGCAAAGAGCTGTGTCTCCATTGGAGATACAGCTTCCTAAAAACAGCTGGACTGACATCGGAGAAAACAGACCAAAATTTATAAAAATCTTTAGTCATAAAAAACGTGCCGGACTGAGTACCAGTTTGGGCATTCAATAAGCAAGCAGTTAGATTACTTTCATGGTACAAATTGACCAGGTACTTGCGCGATAAATTTCTGCAGGCATGCTTCGAGTTGGACCACATGGGCGATAGACCTAATCTCTCAAATTCCTATTTTACGTATTTCAACCAAGGAAGTTTCTGCGCCTTCGGAAGACTTAGGACCTCTGAAAGCTCTTGCCTATAGTTCTTGAGCTCTGGGGGAACCCACAGTCGCCACCAGAAAGTTAAGGGTTTGAGGCCTACTTCCTCATTTATAGGTCTAAGGCCCAGGTCAAGCCTGAGCGGCAGTAATGGTGTACTAGGGGGCAGTGATACCAACTGTCTTAGAAATTTGTTCTCTGTGACGGCGACCGTGGGTGTACACTTGTGCCCCCACAGTTCGCCACCATAGATTACCGCCCCACGTGCCTGTAATTTATAAATTTCCAGGGGGTGGACCAATTGGTTTTACAGAGGATTTATTTAGGCACGTGAGAATGCCTCCCGCTTTTTGAGAGAGCTTTAGTTGGGATTTTGTTTGGTGTTGTACCCAGGTCAGACTTTCATTAAGGGTGAGACCCAGATACTCGAACGTCTAGACTCTTTGAAGCCGGACTCCACCTATCGCAGGGCTCCGGCGTGTTGTAAACGGAGGGTTAAAAATCATGAATTTTGTTTTCTGGGTATTTATTTCCAACCCCCGATCCTGACAGAAAGACACAAAGCTGTCCAGAACTCGCTGGATCCCCACAGGGGTCTTAGAGAGTAATAGGGTATCGTCTGCGAACATGATTGCAGAGATCCTAGACCCAGCAAGCTTTGGCGCGTCACTATTGGGGACCGCATTCAGATGGGCGATTACCCCGTTGACGTAGAGGCAAAACAGGGTGGGCGCCAAGACGCACCCCAGTCTTACCCCCCTGCCAATGGGGAATCTAGCTGACAAAGTACCATCTTTAGAACAAACAAGATGTTGCCCTGTGCACCCCCTATTTAGTGCTGAATAAACGGTGGTTGCAGCTCTTTAACTTAGCATGCGTGTTGTTTGGTGGAAGAGCAGCCAGCCCAATTAAATGAACAACAGCTAGTGGGGAAACCACTAGTATACCAAACGCACAGCATAATTTAGAGTATGACAATGAAGTCACATGAAACTTTGCTTGTTTAACAAACATAAACCAATAAAGAGTTCACTTTTAAGACCAAAATAATTCAACTTCTGTATTAATTTTCATTTTCATGAATTACATCAAGAGTTTGATGAATTGCAGACCCTTTCTTTTACTACAAAATAGTCTACACAGTGTTATTGTTAAAAAACAATATGAGCATTACTGTCAATTTACAAAACTGTCAGTCATGAATGCATTATATTGATTACACAACGAAAAATTAGATGAAAAAGCCCAATGCATTTCGGGTAGATCCCTTCCTCAGGGGAACTGTGGAAAGAAAACAGTAAAAAACAAAGAAACAGCAATGAACAGTTTGCCCAAAGTTCATATGTACAACTGTAATCAAGGTGCATGCTCATTCAACGTCCAGTAAGCGTGCAACAATATTAAGCAAAAATACCTTATGTGTTATCTAGAGGTCAAAGGAAAAAAAGAAAGAAAAAAGGGTGCGTCCAGAAAAGCTACCACCAAGTGTTACTACAAGAAAAAATGCTTGGAGTCTGTGCAAATGTATACCATGCAGGTAACTCAACCGTGAATTATAAACCACATGACTGACAACGACAACTTCTTGTCAAAAGTCAACTCACTGCGTTTTTCAGTTATGTGAGAACTGTTAACAGAGGGAGCCTCGAAGAAAATATCAATCACGTCACTCTGTGTGTACATAAGAATAAAGATAGTAAGTTGTCTTAGCCACAGAGGTCACAAGTCCTAAAACACCAGTCGATGTCAACTAGTAAACAACCAAGAGGTAAGCACTTACAACAATGAATGCGACTGTGAGTACCTTCGTGTAGTAATTCAATTTGAGGTTGCTATATGCCCAGATGCTGCGCTGTTGCCGACTCTGCAACAGACCTGAAAACACAACGTTACTCCTCTTAATATGGATGTCACGCTCAACAAAACGAACCAAATCCTAATTACATTTACACCGATGTTCAAAAACAAAAACTCACTGTATATTAATACATTTGGCGAGTAAACCGGTCTGTTTAGTCCAACCAGAAGAGAAGTGTTTATCTCACTGTTTTCACAATCTGTAACACAATGAAATGAAACCTTAAGCATGTACCTACACGAGCTAGGTCGTAACATTCGCTCTCTCATCATATATCTTAAACAAATGAACAAAGGTGTTTAAAAGCTCACCGCTTGATAGAAAATCATGTGCTTGTTGTCCATGAAGCTTCCCAAGAGTAAAGATTCGAACGCTGCAAAACGCCCACGTACTAATGAACCGGCATAACCATAGTGAGCATGAAAATAGGACTGGCGGGATGCCGCCATATTAGAGAGGTGTAAAATGTTGTAATCGTATTCCACTAACGTAACCAAACTATCAACAATGGCAGTGTGAGAAATGTGTAGAGTGTAACTCACTTTCAAACAGACTTAGCGAGTTGGTAATCGCCATAATGGATGACAGCTGTAAAACAGAATATAGCATACTACCGCCTCGATGTGGTGGGACTGACACGGAAACAGTAACGAGAATAATGGAAAGTATCTAGAGCAGCAGCTGCCAGCATGTAGCTACTGCTGTGTGTGTAGTACGTCAAGCGCAGCTCTGCTCATTGACATGAATGTAGACATGGAAATGAAGCATGACGCAACATAAACATGAAAGACTGTCAAATCGATGGGGGAAAAGATAAAAAGGGGAAAAAATCAAAACACCAAAGGAAAAAACCAACGGAATAAAGATAGTGATATGGACATTAACCAGAGGATTAGCAAGAACATACAGATGTAGTGAATGTTTTGACCAAAAGACAAACACATTTACAACACTACGTACAATAGTGGAAAGCTATCACAAGAAACATTGGAGTTCAATCCTGTCGTTGAGCCCACCTGGTACCAAAGTTTTCAAGTACTTAATCCACCAAGCTTCTCTTTGTTCGAGTAATGTGGTGTGATTCTGATCAGACCGTAAAGATAAAGACTCCAAAATTGTGAACCTCATTTTTGCATTAGTGTGCTGGTGTGCTAACCAATGTGAAGAGAAGTACGATTTAGTTGACTTAGTCCAAAATGTACTTTTGTGTTCAGCAATACGGACTTTTATTTTTCTTGAAGTTTTGCCTACATATATTAGTCCGCAGGCACATTTTATCGCATAAATTACGTTAGAAGAATTGTAGTCTCCATTGTATCTCAATGTAATTGATTTTTCTGAGTGTGGGTAATGTATCATATTGCCAGTTATCACATTGTTGCAATGCACACAATTAAAGCACTTGCGCATTCCGTGAAATTGTTGTTCAGTCTCCATTTTGGTTACCAGGATTTCCTTGATGTTTTTAGTGCGAGTGTACGTCAACAGTGGTTCCTCATCAAATAAACCTTTGAAATCTGGTTCCTGTTTCAGTAATTCCCATCTTGATTTGATGATACCTTTAATCGCGTGTGATCTGGTGGAGTACTTTGATACAAAGACATGACGTTTAGACAGACCTTTAGTCTTGGAAAGAAGTAGAGTCTCCCATTCTTTTGCTTGCGTTTTGTTCAGTGCTTCAGTCAAGATCTCAGAGAGATAACCCCGCTCACTGAATTTAACTTGCTGTTTTTGTAAGGCCACTAGCAAAGTAGTGTTGTTTGAGGTTATGAGTTTAACTCTCAACATCTGAGAGTATGAAAGATTTCTGATTAGTGACGGTGGATGGAAACTTGAGTCCAATAGGAAGTTGTTTCTATCTGTTGGTTTCGTGAAAACTGACGTCTCAAGCATGTTATTCTGTTTACTGATCAAAACATCTAGATAATTGATGCTTTGTTGGCTGATGACATTTGTGAATTTAATTCGCTTGTGTTTGTTGTTCAGTTCAAGAATGACCTCTTCCAATGAATCTTTAGTATTGTTCCATATAAGAAAAATGTCATCAATTAATCTTATGTAAAATACCAGATTCTTTCTCCATGTCTCTTGGCTGTAAATGTTGTTGTTTTCAAATTGTGCCATGAACGTGTTGGCGTAGGCGGGAGCCCCCGAAAAACCCATGGAGGTTCCGCTTACTTGCAAGTAAAAGTCTTCTTGCCATTTCAGGTATCTGTGTTGGAGACAAAAGATCAGTAACTCCAATAGTAAAACTTTATTCACTGCTAATTCTAGCAATTGTAGTAGAGCGCTTTCACAGGCCTCAACTCCCTCTTTTAGTGGAATAGATGTGTATAATGATGTTACATCAATGGTACACATCTACCAAGCTGGATTGAAATCATTTTGTACCTGTTGCAATAAGTTTAGAAAGTGCGTGGTATCTTTAATGTAGCTCCTCCATGATAGAACAAATTTTTGAAGAAAAAGATCAATGAGCTGTCCTGCTGGTGCGAATATTGACTCACAGCCAGATACTATTGGCCGGAACGGAGGATTGATTAGCTTTTGTGTACCTTTGGAAGCATGTATAGTTTAGGCCTTCTTGGGTATTGCACCGTTAGAAAATTGCGTAGTTGTGATGTGATCCAGGACATTTGTTCTGCTTTTTCAAGAATTTGATTGAGAGTGTCCATGAATCTAATGGTTGGATCCTCATTCAATTTAATATATGTTGTAGTGTCTGCTAGATATTCATTGACTTTGTTGACGTAAAAGCTCGTGTCCATCATGACCAGGGCGCCGCCCTTATCCGCCACTTGATGAAAAGTTATTTGTTCGTCAGTGCTCAATTTACGTAGAATGTCCATTTCATCTTTCCTCAGATTGGGTGTAACTCAAGGGCGTAGATTCAATTTAGAAAAGTCATGTCGTACCGATGACTCAAAGGTGTCTTGGATTTTATGTGATACCGGCGACATAAATGTGCTTTTGGTTTTGAAGGCACTTAGTTCAAGGTCTTCTGGATCAAGATCAGGTGTGGATGTTTCTACGGTAGGTACTATATTTGTAAAAAAGTGTTTTAACCTTAGATTTCTTAAGAAACGAAAAGTTGATACTTCAACTTCTAGTTTGTTCGTGTGGTATACTGGTACAAACAAAGTTTCTATATTTAGCACAAGTTCTTGTGTTCTGGTTAGTTGTTTAGTGGAAATATTGATTACCAGGGTTTGCCCTTGCTCGTCAAACTCTGAGCCTCTGCTTCCCGTTCCTTGGCTTCCTTTTCCTTGGCTTCCTTCTCTTTGTCTTCTGCCCCTACTTGGTTTTTTGTGTCTGGAGGTCTGCCTCCTCCCTGGCCTCTCTCTAAAAAAGGTGGAGCAGCAGATGTTGATGACGACTGGATAGATGAACTTGCTCCATTTTTTGTACCTGATGTTGTTGGCTCTTGTTCAACCACCACTGGACATCTGGAAGGATCCAGATCAGTATCCGATACTATTGACTCTTGAGAAGATGTTGTTGGTTTCTGATAAGGACGGCGTTTGGCATACACCTCTGCCCAGGTGTAAACCTCATTCAGTTTGTAATCAATAGTATCCCTGCGGAATTTGCGGAATTTTCTCTCCTGGATGTCCTTACCATAAGAGTCCAATTTCGTGTTGAGGTCCTCTAATGTGAATTTCCAAAATTCAGCATCACAGCGGCTTGATAAATCAGATTTAATAATGTGTATCTCTTCTTCCAACTCCTTGATAGTTTTAGAAAGTTCTTCTACAAGAAGTAAAATGAAATCCAGTGAGCATTTATTTAACACTGCTTACCATTTCTCCATGAATCTTTTGTTATACTGAAATTTGTAGTGTAGTGGTTTGATTGGTAGACGTAGTCCTCGTGGTATCCTTTGTACCTTGTGGTACTGTATCAGTGTTGAGGCGTGCAATCGCTGACTTAGTGCTCTCCGTGTCATAAATTCCAACTGTCTTAGTTGTTGAGTGACAGAGCTACCTTGGATATTGAATGAAGGTGCATCTTCGATAAGTGAATAAATCTCTTGAAATTGAGTCTCAGTGTATGTTTTGGTATCTGCTCGATTGTCAGTGAGATTGGAAATGCTGTCAAATGACATGTTCGAATATGAGAGACTGTCGGGGTGCCACAGGTAGAACTGTGTGGCGAAACAATTAGAACAAACAAGATGTAAAACAGAATATAGCATACTACCGCATCAATGTGGTGGGACCGACACAGAAACAGTAAGGAGAATAACGGAAAGAATCTAGAGCAGCAGCTGCCAGCATGTTGCTACTGCTGTGGGTGTGGTACGTCAAGCGCAGTTCTGCTCATTGACATGAATGTAGACATGGAAATAAAGCATGACGCAACATAAACATGAAAGACTGTCAATTCGATGGGGGAAAAAATGAAATGCTGAAAAAATTAAAACACCAAAGGAAAAAACCAAGGGAAAAAAGATAGTGATATGGACATTCACCACAGGATTATTAAGAACATACAGATGTAGCGGTAGTATGCTATATTCTGTTTTACAGCTGTCATCCATTATGGCGATTACCAACTCGCTTAGTCTGTTTGTTAGTGAGTAACACTCTGCACAGCCATTGTTGATAGTTTGATTACGTTAGTGGAATACAATTACAACATTTTCCACCTCTCTAATATGGCGGCATTCCGCCGTCCTATTTTCATGCTCACTAGGGTTATGCCGGTTCATTAGTACGTGGGCATTTTGCAGCGTTCAAATCTTTACTCTTGGGAAGCTTCATGGACAACAAGCGCACGTTTTTCTATCACGCGGTGAGCTTTTAAACACCTTTGTGCATTTGTTTAAGATATATGATGAGAGAGCGAATGTTACGACCTAGCGCGTGTAGGTACACGCTTAAGGTTTTATTTCATTGTGTTACAGATCGTGAAAACAGTGAGACAAACACTTCTCTTCTGGTTGGATTAAACAGACCGGTTTACTCGCTAAATGTATTAATATACGGTGAGTTTTTGTTTTTGAACATCGGTGTAAATGTAATTAGGATTTGTTTTGTTTGGTTGAGCGTGACATCCATATTAAGAGGAGTTACGTTGTATTTTCAGGTCTGTTGCAGAGTCTGCGACAGCGCAGCATCTAGGCAGATAGCAACCTCAATTTGAATTACTGCACGAAGGTACTCACACCCACATTCATTGTTGTAAGTGCTTACCTCTTGGTGGTTTACTAGTTGACATTGACAGGACTTGTGACCTCTGTGGCTAAGACAACTTACTATCTTTATTCTTATGTACACACAGAGTGACGTGATTGATTTTTTCTTCGAGGCTCCCTCTGTTAACAGTTCTCACACAACTAAAAAACGCAGTGAGATGACTTTTGACAAGAAGTTGTCGTTGTCAGTCAAGTTGTTTATAATTCACCGTTGAGTTACCTGCATGGTATACATATGCACAGACTCCAAGCATTTTTTCATGTAGTTACACTTGGTGGTAGCTTTTCTGGACGCACCCTTTTTTCTCTCTTTTTTTCCTTTGACCACTAGATAACACATAAGGTATTTTTGCTTAATATTGTTGCAAGCTTACTGGACGTTGAATGTGCATGCACCTTGAGAATATCATGTCATTGATAACAGTTGTACATATGAACTTTGGGCAAACTGTTCATTGCTGTTTCTTTGTTTTTTACTGTTGTCTTTCCACAGTGCCC
This sequence comes from Lissotriton vulgaris, assembly GCF_964263255.1. Lineage (NCBI taxonomy): Eukaryota > Metazoa > Chordata > Amphibia > Caudata > Salamandridae > Lissotriton > Lissotriton vulgaris. Next base: position 204,900,413 of record NC_141688.1, on the reverse strand, counting down.
CTGAGGAAGGGATCTACCCAAAATGCATTGGGTTTTTTCATCTAATTTTTCGTTGTGTAATCAATATAATGCATTCATGACTGACAGTTTTGTAAATTGACAGTAATGGTCATATTGTTTTTTAACAATAACACTGTGAAGACTTTTTGTAGTACAAGAAAGGTTCTGCTGTTCAAACTCTTCATGTAATTCATGAAAATGAAAATTAATACAGATGTTGAATTATTTTGGTCTTAAAAGGGAATTCTTTAATGGTTTACGTTTGTTAAACAAGCAAAGTTTCATGTGATTTCATTGTCATACTCTAAATTACGCTGTGCGTTTGGTATACCAGTGGTTTCCCCACTAGCTGTTGTTCAAAGAAACATCTTTCCCCACACATGACCTGTGCGAAATTCTCAGTGTGGAGTCGAATTAATATTTTCAGAAGAGGGGGACGAATACCCATTTCCGAAAGGACACTCCATAGTTTCCGGCGAGGGACTAGATCGAAGGCTGCACGAAGATCCACATAGACAGTGTATAGTGAGCCTACCTCGATCTTAACAGTTTTCCAGAAAAGCATGGTTAATTGAAAAATCTGGTCCGTGGTAGATACATTCTTTCTGAACCCGGCTTGATAAGGGCTTCAGATGTCAAATTCCTCCATCCAATCTAAAAGGCGGTCTAGAATCTTATTTATTTATTTATTTTTAATATTTGTAAAGCGCTGCATATACCCGTAGGCGTCTTGGCGCTAAAAACCAATATTAACTCAGGAAATGTGAGGGGGTGAGCCAGTTAATTAAGCAGATATGAGGGGAGAAAAGAAAAGACTAATGAGAGAACAGCCAGGTTTTCAAGAGTTTACGGAACTGAAGCAGTGTGACACTTTGTCTGATGTTAAGAGGCAGGGTGTTCCAAAGTTTGGGGGCCGCCACCAGAAAGCGTCGGTCACCCCAGGTAACTGTCTTGGTGCGAGGGACGACCAGTTGGCTAAGAGTGGCTGATCGTAAAGCTCTTGTAGGTTTGTAAGGTTGTAATTGGTCTTTTAGAAAATGTGGTCCTTGATTGTTGATTGTTTTAAATACAATGCAGAGGGATTTGAAATGAATTCTTTTTTGCACAGTAAGCCAGTGAAGATCTTTTATGTTTTTGGAGATGGATTCAAACTTTGTTTTGCCGGAGAGAAGGCGAGCTGCCGCATTTTGTATTGTTTGGAGTTTTGCAATTACTCTGGTTTGAACATTGAGGAATAGCCCATTGCAATAGTCCAGGGATGAAAGGACAAGGGCAGAAACCAGTGTCTTGATGGCAGAGTCAGGGAGAAAAGGGCGTATTTTCCGGATCATTTTTAATTTCAAATGTGCTGTTGATACTGTTTTGTTGGCGTGGTTCATGAAATTTAGTCCATCATCAAAGATGACACCGAGGTTCCTAACCTTCGAGGTGGGAGTAGGAGGAGTACCGAAGGTCTCTGGCCACCAACTGGTGGGCCAGGCTGGTGAGAGTGGACCAAAGATGAGTACCTCGGTTTTTTCCGAGTTTAGCTTTAGGCAGTTGGTAGCCATCCAGTCTCCTATATCTAGGAGCCCTTTCTTAAATTTTTCAGCTACTTGCTCTCCATCCCCTTTAATCGCCAACACTAGTTGGGTGTCGTCGGCGTAAGAGGTAAGGCTCATCCCATGTGTTTTGATGGTCTTAGCAAGGTCCGACACATAAATGTTAAAAAGTGTCGGACTCAGGGATGAGCCTTGAGGAACTCCGCAAGGAGCAGAGAGTTGGGCTGATTGAAAGGGTCCCAGAATGACAGCCTGCGTTCTTTTGGCTAGGAAGGACGCAATTAGGTTTTTGGCCGTGTGGCAGATGCCAAGTCCCTGGACACGGTCGACCAAGGTGTTGTGGTCGACCGTGTCGAAAGCCGCTGATAAATCTAGCAGAACCAGTATGGCAGTGCCACCCTGGTCCCTGATTACCCTGATATCATCAGCGGCTTTAATCAAGGCTGTCTCTGTCCCGTGATGTTTTCTGAACCCAAACTGCGTGTTGTCAAGGAGCTGATGTTTTTCAATAAACTCGAAAATCTGGGTATTCATGATTTTTTCAATCACCTTCGCAATGAAGGGAAGACTAGCAATTGGGCGATAGTTTTTTAACTCACTTTTGTCCAGTGAGGTTTTTTTTAACAGAGGTTTTAGTAAAGTGTTTTTGAGGGGGTCCGGATAATTGCCTGACAGCAATATTAAATTGCAAACCTGCGTGAGTGCCGGTATGATGGCATCCATTACTGGTCTGAGTACAGATAGAGGGCAAGGGTCCAGGGGTGATCCTGATTTAATAGTAGATAGTGTATTTTTTATTTGGTCCGGGGTGACCAGTTGGAAGCTGGGGAACGTGTTAGCTGGAGAGAAAGTAGTAGATGAGATTGTACCAGGAGGTGATTTGGAAGAGAACGCCTGGTAGATATCATCTACTTTGGTGAAGAAAAAAGAGGCAAGAGAGTCACACAAAAGTTGTGACGGGGGGGGAGTAAGGTCTGGGGAATTGCCTGATAATACTTTGGTGATTAGGAATAGTTGTTTACTAGAATTCTTAGCTTTCTCAATTTGATCACTGTAGTATTCTTTTTTTGCTTCCGCTATCATGGTTTTGTATAATGCTAAGGATTCCTTATAGACAGATTTACTGGTCATATCATAGTCTTTTCTCCAAGTTCTTTCCTTACTACGATTAATCTGTTTTTGTATCCTTAGTTTGTCATTGTACCAGGGGGCGGTGGGTTTGGCTCTATTACTAGAATGTTCCTTAGAAGGAGCTGATTGGTGTGTTGCCTGGCCCATCCAGTCGTATAATTGCTGGAGCGCTAGATTGGGGTCTGAAGCAAACACTGGGTGGGTTTGTTCCAGTATGAGCTTCAAATCGTCATGATTTATATTTTTCCTGTCTTTAAAAGATTGTTTGGATATAGGTTGAGGATTGATATTACAATGATTATTGGTGACTATATTTGCAAAAATTGCGAAGTGGTCAGTCCAAGGCATTGGCAGAATATTGGTAATTTGCAGTCCTTCTAGGTTAGAAAAAATGGGGTCTAAAATGTGGCCTGCTTGATAAGTGGAGGATGTAACAAGTTGTTTTAGCCCTAGGGTACCTAGATCAGAGATGAGGGCGGCAGAATCGGTAAGGTGACCTAGATCTAAGTGAAAGTTTAGGTCACCTAGAACCGTAAAGCTACTTTCTGTGGCTACGGATTCCATCATGGTGTTTATGTTGGACAGGAAGGTCGTCTTCGATCCTGGAGGACGATATATTAGTATTCCCTTGAAATTAAACAAGGGGGAAATGTTGATGGCAAATTGCATGGCCTCACAGGAAGTGGATGGAATAGATGTCGTTCTGACAGGGTACGAATCTCTGGCAATTATGGCCAGCCCACCCCCTCTTTGTTTAGGCCTGTCCTGACAATAGGCTTTAAATCCCTCTGGAACAGCGATGACCAAGTCTGGCTGTGAAGTGTTATCAGTCCATGTTTCGGTGATAAACAGTATATCTAGTTTAAAATCAGTTATAAGATCAGAGATTTCCTGCCTATGCTTACCGAGCGAGCGAGCATTTATAAGGGCTATGAAGGTGGCAGCACCTACATCGTGTTTGGTTATAGTGCCGTTAATTTGGGGGAGTATTAGTGGGATAGTATCATGACAGTGAGGGCAAATGATGGCGGTATCCTTATGGATCTCTGAGGGTTTGATGTTTGAACATTTGGCCATGGTGAGTGGTCGAAGCGCATGTAGGTTGTGGCTGGTATATGTTTTAAAGTCTCCTGATAACTTTTGGGCAGGGGTTGTGGCCCTGGGCCCGGTCCCGGCGCGGACAGACGCAGACGGGCTTGCCTCTGGCGCGCCTCCGGCGCGCCGCCGGCGCGCCCGCTGCGCCCTGTCCGCTGCGCGGACGGGGTGTGCCTTCACTTTTATGCATCAAGGGGGAGGGAAGGGGGGGAGTGCTGGATAGACTGAAGCGCAGCCCTTCCCTCCTCAAGATGGCGGGTGAGGTAGGAGAGGTCACGTGACCGCGACCGAGAGGGCAGCGCTGTTGGAAATGAAAGCAGCAGTCGCGCTTTGCAGCGCGCGATAATCCCAGAGGGTAAGCGCAGTGGTTTAGCCACCCAAAATGTATTTAAAAATACATTGATCTATTCACTGCCCTATGCACGGACAATGTCATCAGAGTGCAGAGAGAGAGAGAGAGAGAATCAACCTCGTGAACAGCTTTTGCGACATGTCAATGAGGCTGATTGGCCTGTAGTTGGCTGGGAGCAGAGGTGAGCCCTTCTTAAAGATAGGGACTATCTCTGCTCCCAGCCAAGTACTTGGGACCGCCATGCCCCCCAAGATAGCATTAAAAATAACCATTAAATAGGGGGCCCAGACCCTGGGTTCATGTTTGAAAAGATCACCAGGCACTTTTTTCAGCCCTGGGGCCTTACCAGAAGGAAGTTTGGAAATGGCAGCCATGACTTCTCCCACAGTAAAATCAAGCTCGGTCGTATCAGCCGTAAAACTAGGAACTGATCCCGCTTGAACTTGGTCCTCAGTAGAGTTGTCCCCTGTATTGTATGAGTGTGTGAGGAGCCTGCACTGTGATAGAGTGAGAAATCAGACTACAGTCTGGATAGACAGACAGATGGTATGATTGTGTGAGGAGCGTCCACTGCCACAAAGAGTGGAAGGAGCTTTCACTGCAGGGATATACAGTGTGAGAAGCTTGTATAGCCATAGGCAGATTGTGTGAGGAGCCTGCACTGCCATAGAGAGTTGAAGGAGTTTGCACTGCCAGGATGACAGTGTGAGAAGCTTGCATAGCCTTGTACAAATTGTATGTTTGTGTGAGGAGCCTGCACTGCCATAAAGTAGGAGGAAGCAGCTTGCACCACAGGCATTGAAAGCGTGAAGAGCTTGCATAGCCATGGACAGATTGTATAATTGTGTGAGGTGCCTGCACTGCCATAAAGAGTGGATGAGTTTGCACTGCAAGCCCAGACAGTATGAGAAGCTTGCATAACTATGGCCAGATTGTGTGAGGAGCCTGCACTGCCATAGAGAGTAGAAGTAGCTTGCACTGTGATAGGCAGTGTGAGAAGCTTGCATAGTCATGGAAAGATTTGCTTGATTGTTTGAGGAAACTGCACTGCCATAGAGAGTGAAAGGACTCTACACTGCATGGAGAGACAATGTGAGGAGCTTGTATAGCTGTGGACAGATTGTGTGAAGAGTCTGCACTGCCATAGAGGGTTGTACGGCGTTACAACGTGGGCTTTTACCCCTCATGCCATTACAACGGAGGTTTTACAACGCAAATCATTACAACGACTTGCATTGGGGGGCGCTGGATAGTGGAATAGTTTAATTTTCTATTCCAACTCCAGCCCACGTTGATAGTAGGGAAGGTGTTGGATAGAAAATTTAACTATTCCCTATCCTACAGCGCCCTCCAGCGCAAGTCGTTGTAATGACTTGTGTTGTAATAGCAGCGTTGTAATAGCAGTGCGGGGTATTGCCCGCGTTGTTATGGATGTTTCCCCCATAGAGTGCAGAAGAAGCTTGCACTGCATGAATAGACAGTGTGAGATGCGTGCATAGTCATGAACAGATTATATGATTGTGTGAGGAGCCGGCACTGCCATAGAGAGTGGATGAGTTTGCGCTGAAAGTCTAGACAGTGTTAGAAATGTGTATGGCCATGGACAGATTGTGTGAGGAGCCTGCACTGCCACAGAGAGTGGAAGTAGCTTGCACTGCAGGTGCCGACAGTGTGAGTAGTAGTATAGTCATGGACAGATTGCTTGATTGTTTGGGGAAACTGTGCTGTCCTAGAGAGTGGAAGGAGTCTGCACTGCACGTATAGACAAGGTGAGGAGTTTGTATAGCTGTGGGCAGATTGTGTGAGGAGTCTGCACTGCCATAGAGAATGATAGGAGCTTGCACTGTAAGGATAGACAGTGTGAAAAGCTCGCATAGTCATGGACAGGTTGCTTGATTGTTTGAGGAAACTGCACTGCCATAGAGAGTGGGAGGACTCTACACTGCATGGATAGACAATGTGAGGTGCTTGTATTGATTGACAGATTGTGTGAGGAGCCTGCACTGCCATAGAGAATGATAGGAGCTTGCACTGTAAGGATAGACAGTGTGGACAATTAGAGGGGCTTGCATAGCCATTTATGGATTGTGTGAGGAGCCTGCACTGTGATAGAGTGAGGAATCAGCTTACACTGCAAGGATCGACAGTGTGCAAAAGCTTGCATAGCCACAGACAGAGTGTATGATTGTGAGGGGCCTGCACTGCTATAGAGAGTGGAAGGAGCTTGAACTGCATGGACAGACCGTGTGAGGAGCCTTGTATGATTGTTTGAGGAGCCTACACTGCCATGGATTGTGGAAAGAGCCTGCAGTGCTAGGATAGGCAGTGTGAGAAGCTTGCATAGCCATGGACAGAGTGTATGATTTGTGAGGGGCCTGTACTGGCATAGAGAGTGGAGTGAGTTTGCAATGCATAGATAGACAGTGTCAGAAGCTTGCATACCCATGGACAGATTGCATGATTGTGTGGGAAGCTGCACTGTCATGGAGTGTGGAAAAAGCGTGCACTGCACGGATAGGCAGTGGGAGAAGCTTGCACAGCCACGGACAGATTGTGTTAGGAGCCTGCACCGCCATAGAGATGGTAGGAGCTTGCATTGCATGGATAGACAGTGTGGACAGTTGGAGGAGCTTGCATAGCTAGTAAGGATTGTGTGAGGAGCTACGAAAGAGTGAGAAAGGAGCTTGCGTAGCCACGGACAGATTGTGTGAGGAGCCTACACTGACAGAGCGCTCTCTGTCAGATTGTGTGGAGCTTGCACTGCAGGTACCAACAGTGTGAGAAGATTGCAAAGAGATCGCTAGATTGCATGATTGTGTGAGGAGCCTTCACTGTGATATAGTGAGGAAGCAGCTTGCACAGAATAAATAGACAGTGTGAGAAGCTTGCATAACTGTGGGCAGATTTTGTAAGGAGCTTGCACTACCATAGAGAGTGGTAGGAGCTTGCACTGCATGGATAGACAGTTTGGAAGTTGGAGGTGCTTGCATAGCCAAGTACAGACTGTGTGAGGAGCCTACTCTACGAAAGAGTGAGGAAGGAGCCTTGCACTGTAGTGATAGACAATATGAAAAGGTTGTGTTGCCATGAGCAGATTGTGTGAATATGTGAGGAGCCTGCACTGCCATAGAGAGTGGTAGGAGCTTTCACTGCCTGGGATAGACAGTGTGAGGAGCTTACATAGCTATGGACATATTGTGCGAGGAGCCTGCACTGTGATACAGTGAGGGAGCAGCTTGCACTACAGGGATAGACAGTGTGAGAAGCTTGCATAGCCACGGACAGATTGTATTATTGTGTGAGGAACTTGCACTGTGACAGAGTGAGGGAGCAGCTTGCACTACAGGGATAGACAGTGTGAGAAGCTTAGCCACGGACAGATTGTGTGAGGAGTCTGCACTGCCACAGAGGCATCCCAGCGCTATCTGCGGACGTGGACCTAGAAGTCAGCTCTGCTGAGTGGTAAGTTAGGACAGCCAGGTTTTAAGTTGTTTCCTAAAAGACAGATGATTTGTTTCCTCTGGTATGTCAAGGGTAGGGCATTCCATAATTTAGCCACATTAAAAGCGAAGGAACGGCCACCGCTTCTTGTCCTCTTTATTTTCGGCACTGTTGCAAGCAACATGTGCATTGAACAGAGGCTTCTATTTGGGTGGTAGCGGGTGAGCATGGACTCATTGATTACCGGTCCCATCCCCTGGAAGGACTTATGGGCATTACAGAGTGCCTTGAATTTGATCCTTTCTGAAATTGGCAGCCAGTGTAACGTCTTCAGTGCAGGTTTGGCCAATTGCCTATGGGAGAGACCCAGTAGCAGACGAGCTGCACAATTCTGGGTGATCTGTAGTCTGGTTATCGTGGCCTTAGGGGCTCACAGATCAAGTGCATTTCCATAGTCCATTTGTGAAAGAATGAGGGCCTGGATGGATCATTATCCTACTTGCCAGGAACGGAAGGAGGGGAAGCACATTACGAAGCATTCTAATGATGCCATAGCATGTGGCTGACAGTTTGGCTGTTTGGTATCCAAAAGTCAGTGAGTGGTCCAGCCACATACCCAAACTTTTAATCTGCTTTTTTTACAATGGGGCATGGCCATAGCAGTTTGAACACAGTAGCTCTATGATAAAGATTGGAAAGTTGCCTAGGAGCATAAGCTAGGTCTTGTCTCTGTTCAATTTTAAGCAGGAGAGCTCCATCCATTGTGCTGTGGAAAATAAATACAAACTTGGTGAACATTATCGGCGCCATCTTGCCCCCCCCTTTTCCAAGCCCATTCGTGCGCGTAAGCGGCAGCCATTTTGAGCACCATGGCCTCCCTGCCCCTCGCTGATAGCCAGCGCGTCTCTCTCTCTCTTAACCTCACAAGCATTCCCCCACACACTGACAACCCCCGCTCTCTCTCATGCCTAGGGTCATAAACCCCTCTTCAGCGCAGCTTCACCACTGAATCCCATCCTGTTCCCAGCGCGACACCTCCCCTCATTCCTTTCATGGCCTCAAACCCTTTTGATGCAAACCCCTTTTCCTGTGTCCCCGTTTGTCTTCCCTGTTCCCAGGCCGCCACCTGGCTCTGCGGATACTGTTTATTACCCCGTACAGTAGGAAGCTTCCCCTCCCCATCAAAAGACCCCCGAACCGATCAAAGCCCCCACCCCATGAGATCCGATCAACCCCATGCATTCCGTGAATCGGCGGAATGCCCTGCTGTGCGACAACCATCACCTGTTGTGACCGGGGTGGGGAATCCAACTGTAAATGTATGTGGGAACGGGTCTGAAGGGGAGATTCCGAGGATGTTCTTTCAAGTACTAAAGTATTGCGAGAATGTGTTATGTGCAATAAAGGTCATAATCCCTAGTATAAGAGGCCAGGCCTCAGAGATGTGGTTAGAACACCTCGTGACGATACTTGCTGTCTGAATTGATGTGTTCTCCTCCGGAGAGAATAAAATCCTCGTTTCCTGCCTTCCAGTCTCCAGCGCCTGCTTCTTCATTGATTAATATTGGTGGGTCATAGAGGCGATACCGCCGGGCAACATAAAAGGGTCTTTGGTTACCGGTTGTCTTTGGAACCCTTTTTAACAATTGGCGTCCCAAACGTGGGGCCCATCAGCGACTCGTGGATCCAGTGGGAGAGGTCCTGACGACAGAGTGAACGACTGCAACGATCGGAAGGTACCCTGTCCGATAGACCCTTGTCTGACAGCCGATCATCCGAACTTCACTGGTTCCGAACAGACCTCTCTCGAGTGATCTGCGGTCCTGACTGGGAACCCTCAGGAGTGCCACGAGAAGTACGAAGAGAAGAGGACGATCGGGCGCTGGATTCGGAAGACGAGAAACTGTCCATGCGGTCCGGGTAAGGTCGTGTAAACACGACGAATTGCGAAAGTGATAGATAATTGAAAGTAATTGATAATTGTTGAGAAAATACTAGTATTACTCTTTGTTAATTTATTGGAGATTCACTGTCTACAAACGGAGAAACAACAGGCTCTCCCTTTATAAACAGCGAAGGATAGGTACGCACCCGTCGGACCTATCTTTCTCCCCCACTGAACAATTGCCCCTTCCCCCCATTGATTAACTGTTATAGATTGTTTTCTGGAGATTCTCTGTCTGCAAACAGGGAAAAATAGGTCCCCTCTTTACAGATAGTGAAAGGGTAGGTGACGCGAACCTTTGCGAGCCTACTTATTCTCCCCATTGACCATATTGATTTTTTATTTTTGACCTAACGTTGATTGATTGCTCAGAATTGGTTCATGAGGTATTCACTACGTGCAAACAACGTAGAATAGAAATATTCTGTCTAGTCTTTGCGCGCAGTGATAAGATAGGTAGTGCTGACTATTATCCCATTGTGATCCGTCATGCCTGTCTTCTCCCCACTGGTTAGTAGCCTGTTTAACCCGGACCGCTTATTAGAGATGAACCATCCGGCTCCGCTGGAAGGCACCCCTAATAAGGACATGTTCATGAAGCATGGATTAATTGCTATAGCCTATAGTGAGCTGTGGCATAAATATACGAAAAGGGATCGAGAAAGACAGTGGCCACTGAGAGGATCCTTTGATCTCGACAAAATAGAAACGGTAGAAATAGCCCTTCGTAGGAATGAAACAACACCTATTATGCTCGATAGCCTCGGTATGTGGCGCAAAGAAGCTGCACGACGAAGGGAAGGCGACGAATTTAGAAAAGGTGAAGGGACACGACGGACAACCCTCCAAATGTCTAGTAGGCAAAGGGAAGGGCCAGCGATGGCACAGCCCCGAGGAGTAGACATGAAAAGCGAACGGTGTAAAGGGATGTGCCGACAAGCCAACCCCGGAACACAACGACCCGAAGGTAATCCCCCGACATTACGCACAGGACGGACAGATTTAAAACAAAACCAATGTGCTTTCTGTAAATGTCTTGGACACTGGAAAGCCCAATGCCCGACTCTGCAAAGCATAGGTAAGAATGGAGGGTTGACAGAAAGGACGGACCGACAGAAAGGAAAAAGACGTGAGATAAAAACCAATCAGACTAGTGCAGACAGAACAGACAGGACCACCCCGTTTGATTATGCTCGGTGGCACAGATTTCGTCAGGCCAATTTTAACGACATGTTAGAGTTCTGGGACTGATTGCTCTCTGTTGCCCCCCCCACTCTGAAAAACAAACACGACTGCAGGTCAGTGTAAACAACCCCCCCGTTAGAGAAAAGACTCAAGAAAGCCAAGCGTCTATTATATAACTTAGGATTTAATTACGGTAAAACACACAACCAACAGTAAATAGAATAACTAGTAGAACTCTCTAAAAAGCAAACTTGACTAATAGGAAAAATACAAAACATGTTATGCTCACTCCGGAAGTCCTCGAAATGTAACAGTTCGATGGTCCCGCCCATCCGAAACACATAGCACGTGTGGGGCGGGGCCTGCCAGCAACCATGGGCCAAAAAGAGATCGCTGGCGAGAAGGTCCTGGAGGCTCCACCAAGCAGGCAATGAAATGGTCTTTCCATACTATCCTTCCAGGGATGGCGTCCCCCGGGCCGCGAGTAGGGAGGGGGCGGCTGCAAATGACCCCCTCCCTCGTATCTTCTGGTCCGGCCATCACGAATTCCTCCATCGAACGGATGCAGGGTGGGCAGGGAGGAAGAGGCGACGCGGACGAGCCTCTTCCACCTCCACAGGTAGGAGGCTTCCCTGCCCTGGCCCGACGCCGATGTCCTCCAGCCGGGCGACGGCCATATACCTACGCTGCACAGGAAATATAATGCCCGGCTGGTATATTTCCGCAACACAGGACATACAATGCCCGACTGGTATATTTTCTCAGCACAGGACATACAAGACCCGGCTGGTATACTTGCGTAGTACAGGACATACAATGTCCGACGGGCATATTTACGGAGCACCGGATGTACAGTGGTCCCCCAAGAGTCGGAATCAGGGGTGTAGGGTGGTCATCATGTGCGCCCCTGATTCCAAGGGACGGCGTAGGATGCGCCGGGAGAGAAAGACGGCACGGACGAGCCTCCCTCACCTCCCCAGATGAAGGCTCCACTGCTGCACCCTGGCGCCCCGAACCAAAATGTCCTGCTCCAGCAACATGATGCTCTGTCTTTCGCCATCACAAGAAGTTTCTTCCACTCCTGATGGATACGGCAAAGGTGGCTGCCACAGGGTCTCAAAATGGCGCCTGGGCCCTCGAAAGGCGGGTCTAGGCCGCTGGAGTAACTTTGTCCGAAATTGCAACTCGGGCACTTGCCCACCCGGGCGCAAGCCCCCACCATCGACAAACATCCCCTCGACTTTGAAGATTCTACCAAAGTCCCAAGAGCCCTCGGCCCCTTCAGGCTTCCGGTGAGGAACAGTTGCATTGATCTCAAATGAAATAACCACGGCACAGCAACAAGATGGCGGTGCTCTCGTGTCTGCATCAGCTTCCGTCTGAACCACCCCGGAACATTATGGACTAACGAACTTGAGTAAGTTCCGGCTGAGCATCAACATGACCCGGTAAGAAAGACTCTATCCCCCTCCCTCTCTTGATTGACGGTCCACACCACCAGCCCCTCTGTTAGCACAGTTTTTTGAACTGCCGAAAGGGACTCTGGTCCAACCGCCAATTGTCGGGGACATTTTTTCCTCTGATGCTACTTCCGGATTAAGCCGGCCTCGCCCAAAATGGCGCCGGTATCAATGGAAACTAACGGATGCCTCGTGGTATTCCTTAGCTAATGAAACTTGATGTACTAAGATATATATATATATATATACGAACCATTGCGCACTCAATGTTAGAGGGAGGAGGGTTCACTTGGCGAACATTTGAGAAGGGTTCCGTAAAATGTTGATTTCAATGAACAATTTATTTCTGATATTTGTTGTAACTGATACATAACGCCGCCTATGATGCATACCCACGGTTTACATCTAGAAAATGTGATTATGATGAGCTTGGCTGTGTTTCCATTTATGAACTGAAATGCCCCTGATTCCTTCGTCACGCAATGAAATGTTTTTGGTTACTTGCAAATAATTAATTAGACCTTTTTTCACATGTTCTTGTGTTACAAAAACCCCCTACTGTATGTGCTTCCATCGACGACATATCAGGCCAAAATATGAATTGCGCTCTCACATTTTACGTACTGAATAATTCTACAAATAAAGGTCTTAAAAAGCTATGGATAGGCATCGCATACTTTTGTGAATACGGGTATCGGTGGGAGGGTTTTTCTGTACGCAACTGTTCTGCTCTTTTTTTAAGGTTATCCGAGAAATGGTTGTTCGGCCCTGGGTTGATGGTCGAATCAAAGGTATGATACGCTGCCTCCAAGATATGCGACTAAGCTCAGGAACTGACGTATGAAGAAGGACCTTGACCTCTGAGAATGGGTAAAGTAAAACGGTGTAATTGATAAAATGATATAAGGATATGGTGGTCGAAGGTATTAAGGTACAGGGTTGAACGGAGACCTGATATGCCTTAGAACATCACAGCTTTGGGAATGATTTAGGGATCCCGATGGCCGGATACATCTACAAAACCGGGTACCTCACGCTAGGCACCTCTGATTCCTCTTTTTAGCGTTTTCACTACACACGATCCTTAATACCATCCTCGAACCTCCCCATGAACAACCTATCACATTGCCTGCCCCCATGACTTTAGGAAACCAGAACCCTAAGGGATTATATCCCGAAGAGATAAATACGAGTATGTGGTAAGTAAAGGACTTTCGTGCCCATACATTTGATGTGTTCGAATGTTGTCCCCCTACCTCCCCTTTTTCCCCCTTTTTTCCCTCTGCAGGTTACATTAGAATCCCGATTAGAGTACCATAAGGGATCTGGAACCACGTCACGCCCGATGCATGAAGACGGACTAGCGCTGCAAAACGACACAACAAGGACGCTCTACCCAATGCACGACCTTTTTACCTGATCTAATGCTCTTCTGTCCCCAAACTGCATGCTTTCTACATCCTAACACAGACCCAAAACGTCTAAACGTTAGGTAACACACTGAATAGCCCTAACAATACACGGTCATTCCCCATGTCACACGTGTACTGTTTGGCCTATTGTCTGTCTCTCTCTCTCTCTCTCTCTCTCTCTCTCTCTCTCTCTCTCTCTCACTCACTCTTCCACCCCTCCACACTTTCCCTCTTCCTAGCAACTGGCACCTAATTGGCGAACCTGGTGCACCTCCTGATTGGCCCCAAATACCACAAGTATTTGCACAAATTTGTCCTAAATAAAATTGTATCGGTACCACGTTACTACCTCTCCCTTTCTGCTAAAAATATGGATGAAAATTAAATTGACCGATAGGAAAGGGACAGGTAAGACGACTAAGGTTCCCTAAATTTGACCCACCCTCAGGGAACTATTTGTCAGTGGCCTCTATGATAAAATGTGTCTGTGGTAATGCGACCATCCCCATTGCAAATTGTCTCCGTACCCCAAGCTGTAAGAAATGATCGAGACACCCCCATCTACCCAAAATGCCCCCAGTTTGTGTCAGCTGCCCTGAACGAGAGCCTGAAAAACGCCCCCTGCTCTAATTCACTGTGTCCCTAAATTGTTGTCCATAAGATCCCTCCTTCCCCGAGGATAAGTTTAATAATTATTGCAAACCACCCCTCCCGAGTTTTTGTAGTAACCAGGTTGCGAGGATTTTTATAGAAAGTTAGAAAGATGTATGCAAAGTTAAAAATTAGATCGAAAATCGAAAGACCTTGTTGCTGTAAGCCTTGCTGAAAATAAGATGTTTTTTTTTTTTTTTGATGTAATGAAGACTTGTTTAGCCTATGTTCATCCCTCAGAAGGATGCCTATCAGACTATGGTGAATAGCACGTTGCACTTTTTGTAAAACACAAGGCCCTGAAGACCAGCCTAGCTTTTCAAGACTTGTACTAGGGAAGTGGGTCTCTGCCAGAAGAACTGACATCTACTATAATAGACATATGACAAATGAACGTAATAATCATCAAAGCGTCAAAGAATTAGCCAACAAAAGGAAGTTGTAAGGAATCCAGCAAACCCATCATCAATTGTTTATACGTCAGTCGCAAGAATCTCCAATGTAGCGAGTGCTTACCCCAGTTGCTTGGTGTTGGGAGAGAAATAGACTTATGTAATTACCTTCTTCTGCAATATCTCTAAAGACTGTCTTTTCAAAACTCATTTAAGGGTATCACTGTCGGAGGAGAAAGAGACCGGATGTGGGAGCACGCGGCCTGACTGCGGATTGTGGAACATCAGCGACGGAGGCCGAGGCGAGACCACAGCAGTAAGGAGACGCCGGACGGGGCATTGTTTCAGACAAAGCTAAGGAAAGGGCTGACCTGAAGCCCCTGCTATATGATCAACGTGTGCCAAAAGCCCCCGCTCTCTGAACATGGTTACGGACTCGCCTGTCGCAAAACTCTCCGCCTCCCCCTGATCTGTTCCCGACTTGGCCTTGCTCCATCCCCTCCTCCTCCGACCTACCATAAGGACTGTTCACACCCGCACCTTTCCATCCGAACTCCCAAGTTCCTCCAAATCCTACTGAGCTACCCAGAGAAGAGTACTCCTTGCGTCAGAAAGGAAGGAACTCCGACTAAGTAGACCACGGACTATGTTAAAACCCAGAACGGTGACCTAGAACTCCACCAAGGGTCGCCCCCGAAGAAAAGATAAACAAAGTCTGTGGTTCTGCCCGCTACCAAGCACCTTGAAGATGATGGAAGCAACAGGAAATGCCCACCACAGGGACTCAAGAAACGAACAGATCTCACAATTCTGGAACAATTGCATTTTCCATTGCAAATCTATGCTCTGCATTACGGAAGGAGATGCACCTGCTCCAAAACCGTAACGCATTCCTCCTACGAGGTCTGACGAAAACCAAACAGAATGCACCCCTACCCGCAGACCCCCAACGACTCAATCCACATGAACATTTCTGTTGATAGGTAATCCAGGTGCTCAACAGTGCCGACAGAAGACGACAAAGGACAACGAGAACTCTGATATATA
This sequence comes from Lissotriton vulgaris, assembly GCF_964263255.1. Classification (NCBI taxonomy): domain Eukaryota; kingdom Metazoa; phylum Chordata; class Amphibia; order Caudata; family Salamandridae; genus Lissotriton; species Lissotriton vulgaris. The sequence continues at coordinate 204,884,761 of NC_141688.1, read as the reverse complement.
TTTTTGCTGTATCTCATTTCTCTCCCAACCACCATTGGACTGACTATGCACCCGCCGTATACAAAAAAGACTTACTTATATGATAACTTACCAGTTCTTATTCTATGATCTGTACCCAACGCCCTCGCTACGTAATTCTAGTCTGATATTGCATTACGATGACTTTTTCTGCAACAAACTTAACGATGAACTCGCCTACTAAATGATGAGATTTTTCAATATGATGTTTATAATGTGATGTTTATGTACAGTTCTTTCGCCTAAGTCCCCTCTCCCGTACTTATGATCGCTGCATATAGGTGTAGATAGGAAATAGGCCAGCAAGATGTCTTGGAAATGTTAAAGGGAGGACTGTGGAAAATAAATACAAACTTGGTGAACATTATCGGCGCCATCTTGCCCCCCCCTTTTCCAAGCCCATTCGTGCGCGTAAGCGGCAGCCATTTTGAGCACCATGGCCTCCCTGCCCCTCGCTGATAGCCAGCGCGTCTCTCTCTCTCTTAACCTCACAAGCATTCCCCCACACACTGACAACCCCCGCTCTCTCTCATGCCTAGGGTCATAAACCCCTCTTCAGCGCAGCTTCACCACTGAATCCCATCCTGTTCCCAGCGCGACACCTCCCCTCATTCCTTTCATGGCCTCAAACCCTTTTGATGCAAACCCCTTTTCCTGTGTCCCCGTTTGTCTTCCCTGTTCCCAGGCCGCCACCTGGCTCTGCGGATACTGTTTATTACCCCGTACAGTAGGAAGCTTCCCCTCCCCATCAAAAGACCCCCGAACCGATCAAAGCCCCCACCCCATGAGATCCGATCAACCCCATGCATTCCGTGAATCGGCGGAATGCCCTGCTGTGCGACAACCATCACCTGTTGTGACCGGGGTGGGGAATCCAACTGTAAATGTATGTGGGAACGGGTCTGAAGGGGAGATTCCGAGGATGTTCTTTCAAGTACTAAAGTATTGCGAGAATGTGTTATGTGCAATAAAGGTCATAATCCCTAGTATAAGAGGCCAGGCCTCAGAGATGTGGTTAGAACACCTCGTGACGATACTTGCTGTCTGAATTGATGTGTTCTCCTCCGGAGAGAATAAAATCCTCGTTTCCTGCCTTCCAGTCTCCAGCGCCTGCTTCTTCATTGATTAATATTGGTGGGTCATAGAGGCGATACCGCCGGGCAACATAAAAGGGTCTTTGGTTACCGGTTGTCTTTGGAACCCTTTTTAACAGTGCAACCTTCTGTAGGCAGAGGTCTACACTTGTGTATGTATTTTCTGGATGTTTAAGGCCACAACAAGTTGTGTGTCATCGGCGTACATGACAATTTTTATGCAAATGGTTGTACTATGTCGGCCAGTGACCTCATGTATATATTGAATTGGGGAGGGCACAGGGAGGATCCCTGAGGCACCCCGCAGCTGAGAGCCATACGCTGAGACACCACTATACCTTCGAAGAACTGAAAAGATCTATCTTATAAGAAGGATTCTAGCCATGTGGCTACATCTCCTGACACTCCCAAACTCCTGAGTCTACGCATTAGAATAGCATGGTTGTTGGTATCAAATGCGGGGCTGAGGTCCAGGAGGATGATGGCTGCAACGCCTCCCTGATCCAGGATACTCCTGGACTCTTCGGCCACTGCTAGGAGTGCTGTTTCCATACCATGCCAGGGCTGGTACCCAGTTTGTGAGGGGTGGAGCAAGGAGTCTGATTCTATGATTGTGTGAGGAGCCTGCACTGCCATAGAGAGCTGAAGCAGTATGCACTGCATGGATAGACAGTGTGAGACGCTTGTGTAGCCATGGACAGATTGTGTGAGGAGCCTACACTACCATAGAGAGTGGAAGAAGCTTCTGCTTGCACTGCCAGTGATAGACAGTGTGAGGAGCTAGCCCTGCTAAAGAGAGCAGAAGGTACTAGCACTGCGTGGATAGACAGTGGGAGAAGCTTGCATATGCACGGACAGTGTGAGCAGCGTGTACAGCCATGGACATATTGTATGAGGAGCCTACACTGCCATAGAGAGTGGAAGGAGTTTGCACTACCAGGGATATACAGTGTCAGGAGTTGGCATAACCATGGACAGATTGTGTGATTGTGTGAGGAGCCTGCAGTCATAAAGTAGGAGAAAATAGCTTGCACTGCAGGGATCGACAGTACGAGAAGCTTGCATAGCCTTGTAAGATTGTCTGACCAGTCTGCACTGCCATGGAGAGTGAAAGGAACTTGCACTGCAGGGAAGCACAGTGGGAAGAGCGTGCACTACCTGAGAAGGACAATATGAGGGGCTTGCAAAGCCATGTACGGATTCTGTGAGGATCCTGCAGTGACTTCCCCCGGACTCAGGCGCCCTCACTCTGTTGCAACTAGAAAGCCTAGAAAGAAATAAGGTCCTTATTTATAGAACTTAGGGACTGCGAGTTCCTAATTGCGATTCTGTGTGAATCACAATTAGGAAATTGCAATTCCTATTGTACAAAAATGAACAAATTAGCAATAACAAGTCCAAATGGGGTCATATTGGACCTACCTCCTTAGCGCCACTGTGCTTCTCTGGGAGTGTCAGCGCACTCTATTAGTACAATTTTAATGAGGTAGGTCACATTTTGCGCCCCATTAGGAAATTCTGCCATCACAGCCACCATGTCTGTGGTCGTTTTTTAACAGAGAAACTTTTTTTTGTAAATGCAACCCATTATATTAACCACAGCGTGCTCCTAAAAATATTTGTTCAACATTCAGATTTGCGAATTGTTACCACGACCCTTAAGGTGTTTGTAAAAATGATGTTTTGCAACCATAATTCGGTCACAAAAATTCATAGTTAGCACGGCAGTTTGCTATTTTGAAGGGACGCCCTAAACACACTGGGGCACATTTATAAACCCTTGCTCCACTTTGGCGTAATTTTTAACATGGGAAAAGTGACGCAAAAATGGCGCAAGGGGCTTGTAAATCTGCCGCTCTGAATCGCTAAACACAAATTGTGATTCGGTAATATGGTACTGTACATATGGAAAAACTAGTTCCGTTTCTGACCCCAAACAAGTTTTCGTAGATATGTCTACAAGTCACCAATGAGTTCAGCTGGAAAAGTATGCACTGCCAGGGGCTATATTTGCACCATTCAACACCATAGTAGCTCATCCAGTTGGTAAAAATGACAAGACTCCTACATGTTTTATTCAATAATTCAGATATTCCGATATGTCACCCACTGCTAGAAACGTGAGAAAAGTACACATCCGATACACATATTGTTCACAGGTTACAACTCCCATTTTTTTTTTGTTTAATACATTTTTATTGAAGAATTTTGCAAATAGAACAGAGTACATGCCATAAAAATGGAAATATATGAACAAGAATAGGGAAATACAATCAGGCATAATAGTATATGATAAAATACAGCAAAAAGGAAGATGCAGAGGAAGGGGAGGATAAAATAAAAGGAAAAAACACATGCAGATTCCATACTCATTACTTTAAATCAAATAATTCGTATATTAAAAAGTAATCAAGCTAATATGCAGATGATATAGTGGGAGTTAGTATTTTCAGGCTGGCGCCTGCTGCCGTTCACTAGGCACTAGATACACGTTGGTGTAAAGCAAAGGCATTATGGGAGAATGAATGAAGCGTGTGTCAAGAGGTTGTTTATACTTCAGAAGGCGCTGAGAGCTGAGCCGTGTAGTCAGACTCTCAGTTGTGCGGTGTATGCGGCAGCAGGAAGGGCCCCTCTGGAGTTGGAATGAACAGCAGCTTTTGATCAGCTCAGGTGGAGCACAGGGGTCTGCATTCAATGGCAGGTTCATTTTGAAGGCGCTGCCAGGGTGAACACAAGCCCTCCAGTGATGGAAGAAACAGCGGCTCCAAAGTGCCTGAGAGGGAAACAGACACCCTGGAGTCTGGGAGGGGGCGGAAACAGGGTCCAGGGAGGAGAAGGGGTGAATGGTTGCAGGAATTTACACAACTTTACAAGGAAGGTGCGTGTGAGGCTGAGATAAGAGGCGCCGAGGGAAAGGCGCTACGGCCTCCGCAAAGAGTGGCTTGAAGGGTATTCCTCAGATGGGTTTGCAACCCCAGCCCCTTCCACCTAGCCCAGGTCAACTGGGACTGCAAACACCGGAGCTGGTAATGCTGGGTGCGGAGAGCCTTAAGCGGTGCTGGGGAAAGCTGCTATTCCCAGCCTCCCCCAACCTCTGCTCTTACCAACTCTGCCCTCCCCACACCCTAGAACAACACTCACCTACTCAGCCCGTCCAACACCACACCACAGCCAGCAAAATAGCTCACACATGCATTGACCACCTCCTTCAAGCAGGTGGTAAATAGATGCAGAATTTGGACCTGCTATATTTCCCTAAATGGGGAAGACAGGTAGAAGAGGTGCTTGTATTGTAGGATTCAGGAGTCATTCCCTACTTGGATGGCCATTACTTGTCGCCGCTGGATTTCGGAGTGAATGTATGCATGTATGTGGCATTTATAGCACGTGTACCTAGCCAGAAGACCGTGGTCACTCACTGCACATGCTCAAAGATGCCGTCAAAAAGTGAGTTTAGAGGTAGATGTGTCTTGAACTGGTAGTGCCTCGAGCTCTTTAAAGTGGTCTGGCTTCATCTCTTCTCTATATTGGAGGAGGGTTGGAGCATTCCTGGTGGATACCGGGTCCAAAGGTGAAGAAGGGCTGTTTTTTATTACACGTTTCAGTTTCTTCACCTGATGGTATTTTGGTTTCAGGTGTGCCGAGAGTCACTGGAGATGGCGTGCTATTAAGCAAGGTAGGCGTGGCTGCTGGCGGCGATGGCCTTGTAAATGATTCCCTGGTTTTAAAGACCAGTGCAGGAGTTGGGGTATTAAAAATTACAATTCTGGTTGGCTATCGATTTGCCCAATTTTACTAACAGAACAAAAAATGTATTGAAAATAATTTTTAATTTGCACGGGATTAGATCATGTCGGCATGCCTTACTTTTTTGTATGAACGGGGAGACTCCTCAAATAATAGCGGCCTTTATAAAATGTTATCTAAAAACGGAGCGGCTATTGACTACAAAGGGATTGATGAACATTATGCAATATTGGCATCTTCAGGACTTTTACCTTAAAGGGGAGAGGCGATTAACAGTAAAGGGTTTGATGGCATCATGTAATGTCGGCATCTTCAGAAATACTGTGTGTCAGTCGATCTGTACATTATAGCTAGCAACTGGCTAGAGACATAGATAAGTCGGGAAGTTTGTATTAATATGGAGTGATGTACCCTGAAATCCACATGTATCCTAAAGAGACCCTACATGATCGCATTTTAGAAAGGGATCAACAGAACGGGTACCCATATCATTTCAATTCCTACAAAACTAAAGGCGACTTGCACAAATATGATTTCATCGTATTATATAGAAGAATTTATTCATTTTAATTTTTTTTTATATTTTTTATTTAAACATATTTTTATTGCAGAGTTATAAACCACAGGATACAATTAGTCAGCCAGTTCACTCGTGACATCCCCTCGTTCAATAATAAAACACAAATCGTACACAGCCATTGAGTCCGCATCCCGGAGGCCGGGCGGCATAATATTCCACTCGATAGGGAAACATCACGGTGCACGTCCCATAGGGACCATGGTTGATAAGTCGTTTTACGTATCTGCTTTTACCCCCCCACCCTCAACATCACTCCCGGCAGCCATTCTAGTGGTAATCAGTGGTACCGCCCATGTCGGGACCTGCCCCAGGTGCTGTAAGTCTACCATGCCTGGTCGCTCCCCCCAGCCATTCCTCACTCCACACGGTACCCCACCATCCTATTAGATTCCAAGGTGCCCTGGCGGGAACCATCTATTGGCTTTCGACCTACCCCAAACTTCCATTAACCAACCCCCCCAAAACCCCCCCTCCCCTGGCAACTGCTAAGGTGTATGCCTCGTCCCGACGAGTTGGATGGATCCACTACAGTGCGTGGTATGATACTTTTGTGTTCGCCCCGCGGTGTCCACTGGCCTAATTCTCGCCGTCCTCATCCTCCACCAAAGAATCACGCAAGGCCTGCACCACTAACTCCCATGCACGCGCCGCATCCAAAGCCTTCTCATTCCCATTCTTGACAGCCTGCCTCATCCGGAGCACACTCTCGCAATCTGACCACCGCAGCAATTCATTCTTCCATCTACGCGGTGAGGGTCCCCCCCTGGACTTCCAATGCCACGATATTTCCCTTTGCGCCAATATCAGGCCCAGATCAATGAATTTGCTCGTCACCTTGGTGTGTTTGGTGTGCGGGAACCAGAGCAGCAGGCATGCCGCCATATCGAATTCCACCTCCCTGTCAGTCACTTCGTTCAGGAGGTCCCCCACTTCCGCCCAGTAGGCCTCCAAGTGCGAGCACCCCCAAAACAAGTGGTCCATGTCCGCTCCCAGAGACGAACACCGTGGGCATCGGGCATCCGGTACCTGAAAGTACCGCTGTAATTTCTCAGGGGTTAAGTAGGCTCTATGGAGCACATAGAAATGTACTTGCTGAAAGCGCGCATTTCTCGTGCCCTTCCACGTGTGCCGCAGGATGTGGCCCCATGCCGTGTCCGGTATGGACCGGCCCACACTCTCCTCCCATTTAGTCTTGAGCCCCTGGAGCGGTTCCAGTCCCTCATTCAGCATCCTATTATGGAGGCACGTCACAGCTTTGAACGTACCTGCCGCCATCACCACATACTGGCACGCCATAGTCGTTGTCGGTGCCATGAGCCCCCCTTTCCAGTGCTTCTGTATGGCAGCCACCACCGCCGCGTGCAGTAGGAACCCCCCGTCGGGCAGCCCACACTGGTCCCGGAGCGCTTCGAACGGTGCCAAAGCCCCGTCTATGTATAGGTCGCCTACTACCTGTAGTCCCGCCTCTTCCCAATCCAGCAATGGGGACCAATCTCCCCCGTGCGGCAAGGTCGTCAGCATGCCGATCGGGATCTCCGGTGCATAAGGCCGCGACGCCTTCGCTCTCCGAAGGCTCCTCTGCCAGCACAGCCGGAGAGTCCGTTCCTCCATAGTGAGGCCCCGCAACTCGAGCCTCTGTTGCATGATAATATAGGACAGTACGTGGCGTTGTATCCCCCGATCCCAGTCCTCCTCTGGACCCCGAAACACCCTAGCCACGTTCTGCGTAAGGATCTGCAACTGCGCCGCCAGATAATACAGCTCGAAATCGGGCACAGCCATGCCCCCTTCGATCTTGGGGCGAAGTAGCGTGCTCAGGGCCACCCTACGGCGGCCATGCCCCCATAGGAAGCCGATAATCATTGACCTCAGGTCTCTAAAGACCCCCTGAGGAATCCAGACAGGCAGCGTCCGGAAATAGTAAAGGAAGCGGGGGAGCGCCACCATTTTCAAAAGTGCGATCCTACCCAGAACCGTCAGCGGGAGGGTCGACCAGAAGGACAAGCTGCCCCTCAGTGCCCGGACACATCGACCAACGTTGCCCTCCAATAGGTCCGCAGTCGCGTGGTAGATGCGGACTCCCAGATAGGTGAAACAAGATGGCTCCCAGACCACACCCAAATCGCCGCCGGGGTCGGGCGATCCCGCTCTCAGCGGAAACACACAAGTCTTTGCCCAATTGACCTTAAGGCCCGACAGCCGGCCAAACTCTGACAACAGTTCCATCGCTCCTTCCAATGCCCGTGCCGTGTCAGCGAGGTACAGGAGCAGGTCATCCGCATATAGCGATATATAATGCCACTGCCCGCCGCTGGCTATCCCCGCGCACCTGTCACCCGACCTCGCATGGACCGCCAAAGGTTCCATCGCCAGAGCAAACAATAGGGGGGATAGGGAGCACCCCTGTCGCGTGCCCCTGCCCACCGGGTACGCCGCAGACACCAGACCGCCCAAACGCACCCTCGCCGTCGCCGAGGTATATAAAACCCTCGTCCACCTGCGGAACCCCTCGCCCATGCCAAACCTCTCTAACACTCCATCCAGGAAAGACCACTCTAGACTATCAAAGGCCTTCTCAATGTCCACGGACAGGACCGCCGGAGCTCCCTCCCCGTCCAAGACGGCGTCCATTATCCCCACTAGGCGGCGAATATTCAGCGCCGTGCTCCTCGTGGGTATAAACCCGGCCTGGTCCCTGTGTACCAAGCCCGTCATGTGTGGGGCCAGCCTGGTGGCTAGGATTCAGCTCAGAATCTTGTAATCCACCGTCAGCATGGATAGCGGGCGGTAGGACCTGACATCGGCTGCGTCCCGGCCAGGCTTTAGGAGCGGTACAATCAAGGCCTCTCGCATGGACCCAGGCAATTCCCCAGCCTCAAAAGCTTCCGTATACACCACCAGAAGCCTGGGAGCCAAGCTGTCCACATACTGTTGGTAAAATTCAATCGGCAGTCCGTCCACCCCGGGCGTTTTATTTCGGGCCATATGTTTGATGGCCGCCCGTATTTCTGTGAGCGTGATCGGGCCACCCAACTCCTTCGCATCCTCCTCGCCCAGGACCGGAAGCTGCCTCTCCCCCAGGTATTCCGCAATGTCCTGAACCCCCACTCCCAGTTGGCTCTGGTACAATTCCTCATAGTACCCTCTAAAACATTCCAATACCGCTGCCTGGGAGTACACCATCTCCACCCGCGCATTACTAATGCTGAGGACCGAGCAGCCCCTAAGTTCTGGGTTAGCTAGTCTGGCCAAGAGGGTTCCCACCTTGTCCCTTTCTGCATGTGCTCTAATGATATACTGCCTGTAGTCGTAACACCATAAGCGTTCCGTCTCAGTGGCAGCCACTTCCTTCGCTTCCAATAACTGAGTCTGCAAATTCGGCCTAGCCGGCCTGCGGCGCTCCAAGTCCCTCAAATTCTCTTCCGCTTTCATGAGTGCATTCAACACAGTCGTGTGAGCATTCGAAAACCTACCCAAACACACCCCTCTCACCACCACTTTCATTGCATCCCATTCAGTGGACCTACTCGTGCCCTCATTCACTCCGAAATAGCTATCAATGCCTTGCTGGACCGCTTCGCTGAACACAGAATCCTCAAGCGTCTCCGGCCGAAGCCGCCATGTTGGTATCACTGAGCGCTCCCGTTGCCACTGAATGTGTACCATTAGGGGGTTATGATCTGAGATGGTCCTAGCCAGGTACTCCGTATGAGAAATCAATGGGGCTAGGGACCCCCCACAGAGCACCGAATCAATCCTGACATGTAGATCATGGAGAGCAGAGTAAAAGGAATAATCCCTGGTTTCCCTGTGCTGCTCCCGCCAGACATCCAGCAACCCCCATCTATCCTGCCAGTCCTTCCTGTGCGCGGCCAACCTGCGCACCGGGGAGTCCACCAGTGGGGGATGGGACCTATCCAGAGCCACATCCGTGATCGAATTGAAGTCCCCCCCTAAGACTATCGGGCCCGCCAGGAAAGAGGCCAAGGACCCCGAGAGGCCATCAAAGTATCGAGCTTGATCAGTGTTCGGCGCATACACACAGCAGAAAACCACATCCCTTCCATATAACCTCCCCTCCACCGCCACAAACCGGCCATCTGGATCTACCACTTGATTCAGCACCTGAAAGGGTATCCCCGCCCTCACCTAGATCAGCACCCCCCTGGCATACGCTGAGTAAGTGGTGCCAAACACCTGGCCCCGCCATCTTTTCTACAAAGCAGCGCACTCTTTTTTGGTGAGATGAGTCTCCTGTAGCATAGCGATCTGAACCCCCCTACGCACTAGGAATGCATGGACTTTGTGACGTTTCACCATAGTTCGCAGCCCCCGGACATTCCACGTCAGGCATTTCAAATTAGGTAATGTCCCCATTCCAACTTCGAACAGTCCGATTCAAATAACGAAGGTTCACAGCCCCCCCAATGCAGTTGCCCCCCCCGAACATACCCAGAACAGAAAAACTCCCCAAACCCCACTCCCCAGGACAGAGCACACGAACCCAATGTCAGCCCCCATCCAAACCTTGAACCAACTTCTCACGCTCTTACCCTGTGGTCTCCACCACAGTCGGCCTTAAGGGCCCAAGGGGGGTGAGTCACCGCCGACCCCAGCTAGCGGAGCCCGCGCCCCGCGCCTTCATCCCCTACTAAGCACTCAGCCCCCCCACCCGGCAACCCGCCATCCACCAGCAGGATACCACCCTACCATGAAGTCTCGATCAAGTCCCAAAACAGTCTCAGCCGCAAAATATGCCATCCGACGTCTGTGGGGTCACTATCGGCCCCTTCGAGCTTTCCGCTTCTGAGAGTTCTTCTCCCGTCCTGCTGCCTTCCCCGCCTGATTCCGATTCAGCTAGTTCACTAGTCTGTTGCGACCCCGTAATGGCCGCCGTCGCTGCGAGTGCGTCCCTCTTCTCCGCTGCCATTTGAGCCTCCCGTTTCTCCCGCTGGCGCCTGTTGCGGGACCTGATGCGCTGTGATTGCCTCACCCGGGGCGGCTTAGGCTGGTCTCGCCTACTTTTATGCGACCTGTCCGTTCCCGCTCTATACGACTCCAGCCATTGCCAAACTTCATCCGGAGTCTGAAAAAAGTGCGTAGTGCCATCCATTATGATCCGCAACTTGGCCGGGTAGAGTAAGGAGTACTGGATGCCTTCCTCCCTGAGCTCCTTCTTCACCGCTAGGAACGATGCCCTGTTCTTCTGGACCGCTTGGGTGTAGTCCGGGAATATTGTGACCTTACTGTTCTCCACCTCATATGGGCCCGACATCCTGGCCCGCTGGATGAGGAGATCCCGGTCCTTATAGTGGAGGAGCCGCACCACCATCGGTCGAGGGGGGCGGCCAAGACCCGGCGGACGAGCAGGTACCCGGTGGGCTCGCTCCAGAGTGAAAAAAGGAGTAAGCCCCTCCGGCGCCACCACAGTGCGGAACCAGTTCTCCATATAGGCCACCGCATCCTCCCCCTCAATCCTTTCCGGCAGGCCTACGACCCGCACGTTGTTCCGTCTGTTGCGGCCTTCAGCATCCTCCGCCCGTCGCTCCAGCGAGTCCAGCCGGGCCAATATATCTGTGATCCTGTGTTCCGCGGTTACCACCGATGGCTTCAGGTCCAGCAACAGTTGGTCATGATCCTTGACCCTGTCCGCCAGCTTCGCGTGCTCCGCTCGTAGCAGCCCCAGGCCCGTGGCCACTTGGGCGATGTCTTGGTGCAGCGCCTCCTTGGTCGAGGTGATCGCATCGAGTATGGCATCCAAGCGCCGGTTCAGCCGCTGTTCCTGGTCCAGCTCCGGGGAGGGAGTCTTGCCCAGCCGAGTGGATGTCGCCGGGGCCCCCTCAGCACGCTCCTCGGCCATCGGCCCTCCGGTCGCCGCCATGTCAGGGTGCTGCGTCACAGGCCCAGGAGCCCGTTTGACGTCTGCGCTCGTGGTTCCACGCCAGCCCCCTGGTACCGGGCAGTGTCCAATGTCGCCACCGATGCCCTCGGGAGCAATGACCAGCTTGACGAACTCCGTTCAGCTGACCCCCTCGGGAGCCCGAGGGGGGAAGGATGGGTCCCGGGACGACGGCCAGCGAGGGTCCCCAAGGTCCTGACAAGGCAGGTCAGCGTCCTCTGGTCTCTGGACACAGCACCGCCGATCCTGGTGCCTCGAACAGCCGATTGCAGGATCTCCTGCCAGTCGGCGACAACTCGGCTCAAAGCTGAAGTTCGGGGCCGCCCGACCTCCTCGCCGCCATTTTCTTCGCACTCTCGGCAACACCTCTGTCGTCTCCTCGACCCCGTCTCCTCGGGGCCAGCAGTCCCCCAACAGCTCTTCGATCGCGCCCGGCTGTCCCCTTACACTTCAGAGAGCAGGAGCGTCGTCTCCGGGTCGCCCAGGGTACCGAAAACAGGAGAATTAGCGGGATTCCGCGCGGAGCTGCGAGCTCACGCCGCCATCCCGATCGGCGTCCAAGCCACGCCCCCCTTAATTTTTTTTTATATAATGCGATTTTATATACCGCAAACATTACCAGAAGGTGTCAGAGCGCTTTATATAAGACCCAGTTGTGATACATAAGGACTTAGTATTACATAAGTTACATAAAAGATACAAACAGAAAAAATTACAAATGTACAAGTTGTAAAGTCACTCAAGGAAGAGATACAAATAATAAGAATCACATAGGAATGGTAGTGAGTACAAGGGTCTACTACATATACTAGTGGTTAGAGTTATCTCTATATACATATACTAGCAGCCCGTCCCGACGTTGTCCGGGTATGAATTGCTGCCGGACAGTAGTATATTGTTTTGTAGGATTTCGTTTTGATAGCATTTCTTATCTGTGACAGGCCTGTGAAACGCTCCGATTCAGAGTGCATTGCTGATGCACTTAAGAGTGCGCGTTTAGTAGTGTGTGTGAACTCGAGTTTCCCTACTGTATTTTTCCTTGCAATATTATATAGCGCGAACTCGACAACATGGCATGAGCACAATTTATATTACAGAAGAACACATTCATTTGTGGTAGGCACGGGGAGACAAAGTGATTTGCCTGGAATCACACAATGCTGAGCTGATGCCGAGAATCGAACGTAGCTCCTCAGCTCTAAAGCTCGCAATTCTAGAACTTGTGGCGGGAGTTGTGTCTAAAAGTGCATGTCGGTGCTGGCCATCAATGAGAGAGACCTGTGCATTTTTCAAATCGGTGGTGAAAACATATGAGTATGTTGCAGGAGATGTGGGCCGCCGTGCTACCAATGTACTTACCGGGGGAGGGTAAACACCCATTATTCCGCAACTTTCTTTCCGCATACCATTACTCCGCATACTTTCATTACGAAAGTACCATGACTCCGCAATGCCATTACATTATATATGCTTTTACCACGCATACATTTACAACGAAATTCGTTGTAAATGCATGAATGGTAAAAGCGTGTTTTTTAAAATGTTTGGATAAGGTAAGTATGGGTATAGGGGTATACGTTTTGAGGTACTGAGGTATATGTTTTAGGGTGTTTGGGTATTTTAAGGGTTCAGGTATAGTTTAGGGTTATGGGGTACGGGGGTAGTTTTAGGGTTCAGGGCTAGATTTGGGTTTTGGGGTATAAGGGTATTTTTAGGGTTATGGGGTAGGTTTGGGTTTTGGGGTACAGGGGTATTTTAAGGGTTCAGGGCTAGGTTTGGGGTTTGGGGTACAGGGGTATTTTAGAGTTCAGGCGTAGGTTTGGGTTTTGGGGTACAGGGTTATTTTTATGGTTCAGGGCTAGGTTTGGGTTTTGGGGTACAGGGGTATTTTTAGGGTTCAGGGGTAGGTTTGGGTTTTGGGGGCAGGGGTATTTTAAGGGTTCAGGGCAAGGTTTGGGTTTTGGGGTACAGGGTTATTTTAGGGTTCAGGGGTAGGTTTGGGGTGCAGGGGTATTTTTAGGGTTCAGGGGTAGGTTTGGGTTTTGAGGTACAGGGGTATTTATAGGGTTCAGGGCTAGGTTTGGGTTTTGGGGTACAGGGGTATTTTTAGGGTTTAGGGATAGGTCTGGGTTTTGGGGTACAGGGTATATTGATAGGGTTAAGATGGTGTAGAAAAGGGTAGGGCTAGGACCTTTCTCAAGATTTGCCCGGCGCTAACCGCCCTTGTACCATTCAAGTTTACCAAGCAATGAGGCAGGCGCCGGAGACCAGAAGGCAGGAAACAGAAGTTTATTCCGACGGAGCAGAACACATCAGATCAGACAACAAGGTATCATGTCGAGGTGCTCTAACAGCCTCTCGGAGGCCTGGCCTCTTATACACTGGTTTATGGCATGTGACCTTCCTTTAATACAATCAAGTCTTTGTAAGGCAAGAGAAAAAGACATCCCCGTAATCCTAGCGTCAATCCCACCCCCATATACCTTCACAATAGAGGTTTTCAACCTGCTGATAAGAGGAGGGGACCATCACGCAGCTGAGTGTTCCGTCGAGTCTTAGGATGTGTGCGCCTGATCATATCACAGGGGGTGGGGAGGCCTGGATCAATAGAGGGTCCTTTGAAGGAGAGCGACCTCATACAATAAAGGGCAGTAAATGATATCTCCCGGCTTAGGCAATGGCCTCGGACCTGTGTGGACAGTCGGACACGGGGTGAGGGGCCATCAATGGAGTGGTATTCATGCCGCGTGGACAATCCAGCGCAGGAGGGAGGTTTGTCAACAGAGGGGCATTCATGGGAGGAGAGGAGGTGTTGGTCAGGCGCTAGCGTGACTCCCAAGGACAGGGTCATGCAGAAGGGTCCTGCTCGTAAGGAGGAGGAGGGAGGGGGAGCCAGGGTGCGCGGAGGATGCTTGCTGGGTCAGAGGGACGTGCTGGCGATCGATCGTGGACAGGGAGACCATGATACCTAAAATGGCTGCCATGCACGTAATACATAGGTGACCTAGAATAGCTGCCGTGCATGTAGTACATAGGTGACAAGCTGGCGCAGATGATGTTCAGATCGCAAGTCAAAATTCCACAGTCCTCCCTTTTAACATATCTCGCCAACTTGTCAGTTTGGATTTATCCCCATAAGGCCACGTATTTCTACTTCATAGAGGGGGCTCATGTGCTCATTTCGGAAGTCCAAAGTCTTTGGGCACATACAGTTAGAAACAAGGCCGCACAAGGGTGGCAGACATTGGATACCTAAACAACACCCACATAAGATCACAACAGGTATCAACACAAAGGAAAACAACTTCGAACCCCAATTCTTCAAAGTGTCCCAAAACCAGTTCCCAAGCGACCATCCTTCTTGTTCTTGGTGAACCTCTGAGGAAAGTCTGTGGAGGTGTTCAATGGCTTTGTAGACTGAAGGCGAGTTGTCAGGCACGTATGTGCAGCAGCTGGATCCGATGATGCGGCATGCTCCTCCTCGGTCGGCTAGGACCACGTCTAGGACAAGTCTATTTTGGAGGGTCACGAGGCGGACCGCCTGAAGTTCTGCAGTGTTGTTGGCGAGGATACCAGCAGTGATGTTGATCGTTGTTTCTACTGCCTGGGTCAGGTGCCGGATAGCACGGCTGTTTGCCATTGGGCCCCACAGAGGAACAAGTCCCTTTGCTGCATCTAGGAACTGTGCTCCGGTGGAGTCGGCTTGCCCAAGGTCGTCTGCACGCCTCTGCCTGTGATGGTTGGCAGGGGCTACATATGTGGGTGGGAGAACGAAGGCAATGTAACAGGTACCCTTCCAACCCTTCGGGAGCCAGGTGTAGGCCTTGGTGCCACACACAAAGTACATGTTTGGGGAAGCAACAAAGGAAGGAGGGTCAGCTGAGTCCAATGTTCTGGTGGTCTGGCAGGCGCTGCGACCCACCAGCTGCGTTCCATGGCCTTCGAGACACACAAGACCTGTGACATTGATGACAGACAGAGCCACAGTCAGTGTTGCGGTAGTTTGTTTTTGTAGATGAGAAAAGGTGGTCCTGGCTGGATTGTGGAGCACCTGTACTTCGACTCGTTCTTTGGCTGGAATGTTTTTGATGAAGGTGGCGCCTGTGAGCGCAGGACACAGGGCAGCAGGAGTCTTTCCGGTTCTGTTCAGCCAGAACCCAGAGTAGAAGTGTGACACTGTCCGGCCAGAGGTGGCGTTATCCTTGTGGCTCTCTTGCATGAGGATCAGCCAGGCGAGGCAAGAGCCGTGAACTGAGAAGGGTGAAGGGATGAAGGGAATAGAGTGTCCGGTGGCATGCGGGAGCAACCCGCAGATCCAACAGTTCGTAGCATTGGCAGCAATGTTGTGTTGGTGCAACAGTTGCACAAAGGAATTGTTCCAGAATTCCCTGCGCCTTTCTCGGAGCTGAGGCGACAGAGAGATTAGGTGATGCTCTTTCAGGGGGGTCGGCTGCACAGTAGGTAGCAATGCCTCATGAGCCGGTGTGCTTTCCTCCAGAATCCAGAAGGAGGTCATGAGGAGGAGGCAGAAGAGGAAGACAATGAAGAGTGCGATTGTCTTTGATTTGTGCAAGTTGTCAGTCTTTGGATTTCTATACTGGGTATTTCCTGTTGCTTCCATCATCTTCTTATCTGGCGCTTCCATCATCTTCTTATCTGGCGCTTCCATCACCTTCAAGGGAGCTCGGTAGCGGGCAGAACCACAGACTTCGTTTAGCTTCTCTCCCGGCAACCTTTGATTGTGTTCAGGTCACCGTTCTGAGATTTAACTTAGTCCGTGGCCTACTTAGCCGAAACTCCCCCCTTTCAACGCAGGAAATACCCTTCTCTGGACGGCACAGTGGGATCGGAGAATTTTGCAAGTTCGAGTGCCCCAGTATCGGGATAACAGTCCAATATCGGTCGGTCTTTGCTCAGGAGCTCTTCTTGGGTGCTGACGTTTTCTGTCGTGGCCAGGTTTGCAGAGACTTTTCGGCAATGATGCGCATGCAGCCAATGCCTCTTCCCCTCCACTCGGAGTGCCGTTCGGGTGGTGATCAGCACTTGCCAGGGGCCCGTCCACCGAGGTTCCAGACTCTTGGTTCGCTGGAAATTTCGTATCAGCACGAAATCTCCCGGTTGGATGTCATGGCCGGGGCCCCTGGAAGCATCGGGGATAGCCTGCTGCACCTGTTGATGGATGACAGACAATGTTTTAGTTAACTTGCACAAATAATCAGATAGTAGGACGTCCGGGACGTCATGAATGGAGGTCGGTTTCGGAGCAGTCCAGAGATTCATCGGACGCCCAAACACGACCTCGTAGGGGGTCAAATGGTGCTTGGTGGGAGTGGAGCGCATTGATAACAAGGCCAGTGGGAGGGCATCCGGCCAGTTAAGTCCAGTGGTGGCCACTATTTTTGCCAGTTTCAGCTTCAGGGTGGCATTATGGCGTTCCACTAGACCAGCGGATTGGGGGTGGAAGACCGCATGAAATCGTTGCTTCACCCCCAACCCTTTTAGGATTAATTGGATAACCTCAGCTATGAAGTGGGGGCCGTTGTCGCTCCACAAAATTCGACAAAGGCCATAGCGAGGGAAGAATTCCTTCAGTAGTACTTTGGCAGTAGTCATGGCAGTGTTGTCACGGGTTGGATAGGCTTCCACCCATTTGCTGAAGGCACACACAATGACTAGTACATACTTCAGGTTTTGGCATCTCTCTAGTTGGATGTAATCCATCTGAAGGACCTCAAAGGGGTGATTGGGGGTCCCGAACCCTTCCCGGGGAACTACAGTCCCTTTCCCGGGGTTGTGTTGCAGACAGATGAGGCACTGCTGAACTAGGCGTCTGGCTGAGTCGGGGATTTTGTCGTTATGCCAGACTTTGGAAATGAGTTCGATCATGGGTGCAGATCCTATTTGTGCGGGGGAGTGAGCCATTGTCAGTATGGGAATCAGATATGAGTCGGGCAGCAACCATTTGTTTGCATCTTTTGTTCGCCAGCAACCCTCTTCGTCCTTCAAACCCACCCTTGCCCATTTAGTCAATTCGTGAGGGGTGCTGGCCGACTGTATGTCTCTGGTCATTTCCCTTGTGTCACTCCATTTTTCTGCTTGTGACCTAGTCACATATATGCGTGTCACTGTCCTATTCTCAGCTGTGGTTCGTGCAGTGATGTCGGCTAATGCATTCCCTTGTCCGACTAAGTCTGTCACTCTTTTGTGTGCCTGACATTTGATCACCGCTAATCGTTTGGGGAGGAGAACTGCCTCAATCAGAGCGGACACTAAATCTCCGTGGAGGATTGGGGTGCCGTGGGACGTCAGGAATCCCCTCTCCCTCCACAGGAGCCCAAAATGGTGGACCACCCCGAAGGCATACTGGCTGTCCGTATATACGTTCGCGGTGGTCCCTGCGGCTATGATGCATGCTCGGGTGAGGGCTATCAGCTCCGCTGCCTGGGCAGATCGTTGTGTGATGCAGGCTGTCTCAACTACTGTTTGGGCTGTCGTCACTGCATAGGCAGCTGAAGTGGTGCCATCTGGGAGTTTGATGCATGAGCCGTCTACCCATAGCTCTCCATCGGGGTCAGGAAAAGCAGTGTCTCGGAGGTCAACCCTACTCCTAGTCTGTTCGTCTGTGAGAGTCACACAGTCGTGTATGGGAGGAACGTCGGGGTCGTTTTCAGGCAGGGGTAACAATGTGGCAGGATTCAAAGTCGTGCATCTCTTAAGTGTGATGTGGGGTGCAAGCAGAGTCAACTCGTACCCTGTCAGTCGTGCGCTAGTCAGGTGTTGGGTCTTTGTCTGGTTCAAAAGGGTGTCAACTGCATGGGGCACTAATACAGTGAGGGAGTTGGAAAGTACGATTCCCTCGCTCTGACGGATGGAGACAGCAGCGGCAGCTACTGCTCGAAGGCAGGCAGGTAAGGCTCTGGCTACAGGATCAAGAGTGGCGGAGAAGTAGGCACAAGGGCGCTGCTTAGGGCCAATCGATTGAGTCAGGACAGACAATGCGCATCCCTCCCTTTCGTGGGTGAAGAGGGAGAAGGGTTTGGAGTAATCCGGCGTTCCGAGGACGGGTGCTGAGCAGAGTACATCCCGTAATTCCTTAAAGGAGGCTTGACACTCAGTGGTCCAAGGAAGCGGGGAGGGGACATCTTTGGTCAGCAGGGCAAGTAATGGTTTCACAATGAGGCTGTAATTAGGCAACCACTGTCTGCAAAAAGAGGTTAGGCCAACCAAAGAGCGGACCTGCTTTTGCGTTTTTGGGATGGGGGTGTCTAGGATAGTTTGGATTCGGTCAGGGGTAAGTTTCCTCCCTTCCTTGGACAGAAGATGGCCTAGGTAAGTTACTTGTGGCTGGCAGAACTGTAGTTTCTTTTTGGAGACTTTATGGCCATTATCTGCAAGGAAGTGTAGGAGTTGGACGGTGGCTGTCGTTGCAAGCGGGGTGGTGTCGGCCGCCAAAAGGATATCATCGACATATTGGATCAACACCACTCCCGCTGGTAGCTGGAAGGCATCCAGCTGTCTTTTGAGAGCCTGGCTGTAAATGCTGGGACTTTCAGTGTACCCCTGGGGAGCTCTACAAAATCGGTACGAGCGAGATTTTAAAGTGAAGCCGAAAAGATAACGGCTGTCTGGGTGGATGGGGATAGAGAAAAATGTGTTTTTAAGGTCGATAACAGAGAAGGTGGTGGCAGTGGACGGGATGAGGGTCAGAATGGTGGTGATATCAGAGACCACAGGATATTGGGGTACAACCACTTTGTTAATCTCTCGTAAGTCGATGATGAAGCGGTACGCTTTCTCATCTCCTTCACCTTGTTTCTTAACAATAGGTAGGATTGGGCTGTTGCAGACGTTGCTAACCACTTCTTCAACCACTCCCGCATCTACCAGAGACTGAATGATCGCTACCAGTGCCTTCTCACCCTCTGGGGATATCCGATATTGCGGGAGTTTCGGGAGCATAGCGTCCTGTCGTACAGTTATGTGGATAGGGTCAATCATCATTCGCCCCACATCAGAGTCATTTTTGGCCCACAGGTACGGAGGCAGGGTGTCAAGCAGGGACAGGTCAGCGTTAGTTATGCAGCACATGTGTCGTGGGGGACGGGATCTGGGCATGTCTGGGTTGTCGTACAGAATGACTCGTATTCCATCTGGGGAACACCTAATGGTAGCTCGAAAATGTTTCAGTAAGTCAATGCCCATAATGGCGTCAGGGGAGTTGGAGGAGAGTAGAAATGTCGCGTCAGCAGTGTTGCTTTCTAGGTCAAAGGTAATAGGTACGGACAGGGGGTTAGTGGAGGGCGTCCCATCGAAACCTATCGACGTTATGTGTGAGCCAGACAAGGGTGCCCTTGGAATCAGTCGTTTTGATAACACACTACGTGTCGCCCCAGTGTCTACCAAGAATGGAGACTCTGTACCCAAGACCTTAGCGGTGACATAAGGACCTTGCTGGTCAACACAGAGCTCGACTGGATCCCTCCCTTGCCCCTGGCAGTCCTATGCAAAATCGGGGGCATTTTCACCTTTGGATAGCTGATATTGATTCTGTCGGGGACGGTCAAATGTATTCAGTCTTCCTGATCTGTCATTGTTAGTGTCGTTGGAGTTCCCTCGGCCCTGTACTCTATTTTTCGGACCACCTGCCACATCCCTGGAATCCCTATTTCTATTCATCTCTAGCAAAACCGGACACTGGAATTTCCAATGGCCGAGCCCTTTGCAGAAAGCGCATTGGTCATTGCTAACGTCTCTCCGTCCAGGGTGAGATGTCGGGGTGTGATCCTTAGGAGGTAGATCTCTGGGGGTGTTCGATTGGTAGTTCCCCCTTTGATGTTCCCGTCCTAGCGCTATACCCTGTATCTGGGCTATCATTACCCTTTCCTTTAAATCTTTCTTCTTTTTCTCGGATGCCCTATCATTCTCATTCTTTTGGTGCTCGTAATACTGAGCCATCTGAAGGATAGCTGCGGGTTTGGAGGCCCCCCAACTACTCTCACTTGTCTGTAGTTTTTGGGAGACTTCTTGAGTTAGTCCTTTTACATAATTTTGCACAAACAGGTGCTGTCCGGTTGCGGTGGTCATGTCCTGGCCACTGTAGTCGGAGAACACTGTCTCAAATCGGGAGAAGTATTCTGACACATCTTCCTGGGGTTTCTGTCGACAGGCCGTGACTATCGACCAGTCTACTTTTCTTTCCGGGACCAGTGTTTTTAATTTCTGAACTATTTTATCTGGGAGTTCCAGTA
Organism: Lissotriton vulgaris; assembly: GCF_964263255.1. Taxonomy (NCBI): domain Eukaryota; kingdom Metazoa; phylum Chordata; class Amphibia; order Caudata; family Salamandridae; genus Lissotriton; species Lissotriton vulgaris. Next base: position 204,864,175 of record NC_141688.1, on the reverse strand, counting down.
TGTCCTTCACTGGTTTACTCCCTGGCTCTCGCTGTCTGTCTAGTTTACCGAGTTGGTCCCAGGTATGTCCAAACAGGTCCGCGTGGTCAGCCTTCCGGATTTGCTTCCACACGTCAGCTGGCAGACATAGCCCAAAGAACAAGTCAATATCTGCTATAGTCATTATTGTTGAACCCAAGGCTGTACCCAATTCGGTATTAAGCATGAGCGGATTTTGCGGATTGGCAATCCGCGAATTTTGCGGATTTGCGGATTCGCAATCCGCAAAATCCGCGAATTCCCGCGAATTTGCGGATTTTTTTTTTTTTTGTGTTCGCCCGTGTTTCTGCCAGTTCGCGAGGGTTTTTACAATTTCGCAATTTGCGAACTTACCTGTCGGGTCGCAAGTTTTGCGAACTTGTTGTTTCTACGTGTCCAGCCTGTTTGGGACACTCTTCTTCATCACTGCCACTCTCTGTCACCACTGCCACTCTCTGACTACTCATGCCACCCTCTGGCCCACCCATGCCACCCTCTGTTTCATCACTACACCCTCTGGTTGTCCAGTGTACATTATTTTCGGCAAAGCAAAGCACACCTTCCCTGCCTCAAGTGACCTGAATTAATTTGGGGCTGATTAATGTGTCACAGAATATTTTTTTAGCTGGCACCTGCTTCCTTAGTGCGCCCTGATTAGTGATCTTTTGCACTTGCTAAGTGCTTTCATTGTTGCAAAATTAGTTACAACACCTGCCCTGCCCCAACTGACAATAATGAATTAGGGGCTGATTAATGGATTTTAACTTCCAGCCTGGCTCCTGCTTGTCTCCCTTAGCTGTAATTCAGGACCTTTGTGGCATATGTGTAACTATTCTGAGGTTCAGAGCAGGGTCACATAATAGTTTCAACTGGCAACTGAACTCTGGAGGGGCCCCTCAGGAAGCACTACAGGAAATGGCTACTAATGATGTGCCTGAACTTTTGAACCTGGTAAGTAGTTACTTTCAGTTTTGCCAAGATCGTATTTCTGCAATTTTGCACTTATTCGCGGGTCGCGAATAAGCGCGAACAGTGCGAGCAGTGCGAGCAAAATCCGCTGCTCGCGGATTTGCGGATTTTGCGGGAAATTCGCAAATCTCGCGGATTGCGGATTTCCCGAAAATCCGCAAAATCCGCGAGCGGAACGGATTTTCCGCCCACGCCTATTCGGTATAAAATGCTGTCGGGTTCTTTCTTAAGTCGGGCAGGGTTTGCTTAAAGGTTAGGATATCTTGTCGGTCCCATGGTTGGTAAACCCAATTGTACACAACCCTTCCTTTTGCATTTTCATTATTAATATCATCGCTCGTTCCCTGGCCCCGTGGCGGGATCCAGTAAGGAGCCGCTTCTCTGATAGGCATCATAGTATTGGCTACTTCTGCCAACCTTGCTTCAGGGACCGTAACCTTGGCTTCTGGTTTCTGTTCCGTGAGGTGGCGGAGGACCTCAAGCATTTGCATGAAGAGCTCCGTCGCCTCACGTTCAGTCCCATCTCCAACATCAATTTTCCTATACAGCGTTGTTAATTTAGCGGGTCCCTTACTCTGATACCTATCTTCATACGCGTTCAGGGTGTAGTAGCTGAATCGCAAGATGAAATGCCGTCTGTGACTGTCGGCATGTGAATTATATACGCTCATTGTATAATCTTCGCTCTCCCTTCGTTCTACTAATGTCTTTGCTATTTTGTCGATCCCATCCCGCTCATCTTTGCTCAACCTATTTAGTCTGGCCGGTGATTGTTTGCTAGACTCGGGGTCGTCTGATGAGGTTGTTAATGTGGCCGGTGCAAAGGCCGTGAGGGCTGGTGCACTAGCGCTGAGATCGCTTTCGCTCACACTCGGAGCGTGGAAGCTTTGTCGGTAGGGGGCATATGGAGGGGGCATGTAGATGGTTGGGGGACCTAGTAGTAGCTCGTCGTTCGCTCGTTGTCTGGAGGGCAATTCAGGGTAGAGCGCAGAGGGGGTCCTAACAGGACATTGGCCTGTCGACCCTGATTCTTGGTTTTGCATAGTTTCCTTTCTTTCTTTTATTTCTTCTTCTAGTTGCTTTGCGGCTAGGTGGGCTGCCTTTCGTAATTCTTTCCCTATTTTTGCTTCTTCTCTTTTCTTTCGTTGTTCCGTTTCTTTGCGCCACATGCCGATACTGTCGAGCATAGTGGGCGTGGTCTTATTCTTCTGGAGCGCTATTTCTAATGTTTTTATTTTATTTTCGTCAAAGGAACCTATCAGTGGCCACTGACTTTCAAGGTTCTTTTTCGTATATTTATGCCATAGTTTAGTGTAAGCTATAGCGACTAGTCCATACTTAGTGAACATGTCCTTATTAGGGGTGCCCTCCAGTGGAGCTGGATGGTTCATCTCTAATAAGCGGTCCGGGCTAAACAGGCTACCAACCAGTGGGGAGAAGACAGGCATGACGGATTACAACGGGGACAAAAGTCTGCACTACCTATCTTATCACGGCGGACAAAGACTAGACAGAATATTTCTATTCTACGTTGTTTGGAGGCCGTGAATACCTCAAAAGAACCAATACCGAATAATCGGCCAATCAAACAATCCAGTGGGGAGAATAAGTGGGCACGAAAAATTATCGTTACCCACTCTTTCTCTACCTGCAAAGAGAGGCCTTGTTCTTCCCTGTTTGCAGACAAAGAATCTCCAGACAATAATCCACGAACGATAGTTCGGGAAACAGTGGGGGAGGAAGATAGGTACGACGGATTACAATGGGGACAAAAGTCTGCGTTACCTATCCTTCACTGCTTGCAAAGAGAGAGCCTGTTTGTTTTTCCCCGTTTGCAGACAGTGAATCTCCAGAGGGTTTCAACAAAGCGTAATACTAGTATTATCCAAAAACAATTTCCTCAATTCGTCGTGTTTACACGACCTTACCCGGACCGCATGGACGGTTTCCTGTCCTCTGGATCCAGCGCCCGATCGTCCTCTCTCCTTCGTGTTGTTCGCGGCACTCCTGATGGTTCCCAGTCAGGACCGTAGATCACTCGAGAGAGGTCTGTTCAGAACTAGTGAAGGTCGGATGATCGGCTGTCAGACGAGGGTCTATCGGACACGAGCTCTTCCCGATCGTTGCAGTCGTTCACTCTGTCATCGGGACCTCTCCCACTGGATCCACGTGTCACTGATGGGCCCCACGCTTTGGGACGCCAATTGTAGAAAAGGGTAGGGCTAGGACCTTTCTCAAGATTTGCCCGGCGCTAACCGCCCTTGTACCATTCAAGTTTACCAAGCAATGAGGCAGGCGCCGGAGACCAGAAGGCAGGAAACAGAAGTTTATTCCGACGGAGCAGAACACATCAGATCAGACAACAAGGTATCATGTCGAGGTGCTCTAACAGCCTCTCGGAGGCCTGGCCTCTTATACACTGGTTTATGGCATGTGACCTTCCTTTAATACAATCAAGTCTTTGTCAGGCAAGAGAAAAAGACATCCCCGTAATCCTAGCGTCAATCCCACCCCCATATACCTTCACAATAGAGGTTTTCAACCTGCTGATAAGAGGAGGGGACCATCACGCAGCTGAGTGTTCCGTCGAGTCTTAGGATGTGTGCGCCTGATCATATCACAGGGGGTGGGGAGGCCTGGATCAATAGAGGGTCCTTTGAAGGAGAGCGACCTCATACAATAAAGGGCAGTAAATGATATCTCCCGGCTTAGGCAATGGCCTCGGACCTGTGTGGACAGTCGGACACGGGGTGAGGGGCCATCAATGGAGTGGTATTCATGCCGCGTGGACAATCCAGCGCAGGAGGGAGGTTTGTCAACAGAGGGGCATTCATGGGAGGAGAGGAGGTGTTGGTCAGGCGCTAGCGTGACTCCCAAGGACAGGGTCATGCAGAAGGGTCCTGCTCGTAAGGAGGAGGAGGGAGGGGGAGCCAGGGTGCGCGGAGGATGCTTGCTGGGTCAGAGGGACGTGCTGGCGATCGATCGTGGACAGGGAGACCATGATACCTAAAATGGCTGCCATGCACGTAATACATAGGTGACCTAGAATAGCTGTCGTGCATGTAGTACATAGGTGACAAGCTGGCGCAGATGATGTTCAGATCGCAAGTCAAAATTCCACAATGGGTTAGTGTTTAAGGGTGTTGGGGTAATTTAAGGAGTAAGGGTGGGTTATGATTATGGGGTGCAGGGGTATTTAAAGGGAGCAGGGTGGACACCCGGAGCTGGAATGTACAGAACCTGGGAAGAAAAAAGAATGAAATATTGGGCACAACACTCGCTTTTTTCCCGTAATCCCGCACCCCGCCCGCCCACGCCCCCAGCACACGCCCACAGCACACGATATGAGACATGGCATGAATGGCGGAACGTACCACACACCCCCAGCGTTTGTCACGCCCCGAGCACACGCCCACAGCACAACGCAGACACGCCCACAAGGGACTACTTTGCTGGCACGGTTCTTTTGGCATCGACCGCCATATTCGAAATAGGACTACCACTGACTGTTACCATCAACAGTGTGCCCGGCTGGGTACACTGTAAGTAAATTCAATTTACTCTTTCACGCATGGGTTGCGTAATGGAATGAAACGCACCACGAGATGTCCCTCACTGTCCAGTCCTGACGAGACCCCTATTCCACGGGTCGAAACGCCGTCGACACCATAGGAAATGAACCATACAAACACAGTGTCTATGATTGTAGATAGCCACTGATCACCAATTGTCTTTATCATTGAGTTTGGTCATTTTCCTCTTTTTGTAAAAATTCACAGCTGAAACCTGTATAGATCACTTATTGTCATACGTTTTTGTTTTTGTTTTGCTCACAATATCACTGGGGACACATTGCACTTTTTATATTGTGTTTATGTCGCAGATATAATTGCAGTATTATCTGTTTTGCTTGAAATACAAAGAAATTGTTATAAACTGGTACAAGTGTGTTTCTCTCTTTGCTACCCTCCCTCTGATAATTGAATTGCCATTGAGCTTTTGTACTGAATAAGTATTGTACAAGTAATATGCCACAGGAACCATTGTTTTCTGGATAAACGCATTACCCTGGTTCCGCTGTGAGTAGGGTTTCCTTTTTGCACAGCACAACGCAGACACGCCCACAAGGGACTACTTTGCTGGCACGGTACTTTTACCTTTTATATGTATATGGTGGGGGTCTGCATAGCCTATGTCCTTCTGCTGCAACTGCCCTTTCCAACGCTGTATTGGGTGTTGTGATTGGTGCTGTGGTTCCTGAGATTACCCGCCTCAAAGGTTTGGGCTCTCTCTTTATTATATTAGTATAGATATATACAAATAGATTTTCTCAGGATTACATTTTACCAGCAATTAGGCTTGGAGAAGTATATATCACATTTCTACAGAGTGAAAAGAGAGATAAAAATAAAAAAATGAAAAGGGCTAGATTTTAACGATTCGATAATATGATTATAAAAGACTAGATGAATATAATCATCCTAATATGCCAATATTAGTATTTTAGATTTATTTTAGCATTTTAGCATTGCACAAAAGGAAATTGTCAAAACAATTCACTTTAAAAAAGAAACAGCATTTTCACATACTTTTTAATGATCCAGATGTGTAAAATATTATGTTTTTTATTAACTGTTGACTAGGTAATACACCAAAGCCAGGCAGAACCCACTAATCTAGACGGGTAAGTAAGTTACACACCTTAGATAACACCTGCTGACCCCCATGCTAGCTTCGCACAGAGCACTGAGGCTTATTCCCGAGGCAATGGGTAAAGTATTTGTATACACACACAGATGCACACACGCAGACACACACACACACACACACACACACAGATCAACACTACAAAAGAAACGCATACCCGTTTAAAAAAATAGCCAATAGTTATCGGAATAAAACACGCCAAAAATCCTAAATACACAAATCTAGATTTCACTGTTTCAAAATTAAATGTAATATAGCTTTTTAGAAATCAACAAATGGCTCTGACTAGGACTATTTTGTTTTTAGTTGATGACTCTACAAAGTCTATATCACCCTAAGCATCTCCAACAAATATTGGTACAGGAGTATAGGGTCAGGATATTATTTGAACTATATAAAGTTTTTTCTCTCTTATTGGTGCCTCTGGGCTAGACCGACAATAGACTGTCACCCAGACCCTGTGGTATTAGTCGTCTAACTCTGTCCAGATCCAAACTCCAGGGCCAGAACAGGGAAGATGCTAGGATATGTGTTATTAGGGGAACACTCAATCGTGCCCCCTTCAGGACATCTGAATCAACTAGGGGTAAGCCTATACCTTGGATTTTGCAAGCATATACAACTTTTATAGTTTGAAGGATTAATACCTCTTTTTTATATCAATCCTTGTAATTTTATTTATACCTTTTTTTTTTTATTTCAAATTTTCATTATTCATTCATTATCACATCGAAAATCGAGACATTGTTACTTTATAATTACACTTCATGAAAGACATTTCAAATCAACAATTATTCATACTTAGCAAAAGTGTTGTGCTTTACAAAAAAAAGTATCACAAAAAATACAACTCCAATTAAAAAAAAGAAGTAAACAATAACAACAAGATTTGATTTGGATGCCCTAGTTCCAAAAACTCATCTGATGTCTACTTTTTGGTGTCCTATTACTTTTTAACCCAAGTAAACATCAATATCATTCAATTGAAAAGAATTTGGGAATCAGGGATCCCGCTAGCAAAGCTTGTCTTTTAAACAGTATTATGCACATTTTAGCAATACCCTAGGCACCCTAAAGCGCTTGGACATCCACCCGGTAAAGTTGGCAGACCCTAGGCTACTCCCTTGATTCTAGGTTGCCTAAAAAGCCTACATTTTTACCAAACCTTCTAAAGGTCTTAGGCCATGAGCCAGGTCTCCAAATTTAGGCCATTGGTACCATTCGGAGGGTAGGTTCTAAAATGATTTTTTATGAAGATATGGATGCTTAGAGGTGGGAAATATGTGATAGCAAGCCATCACTCTTTGCCTTATGTGTAATATTATTGGATTAGCAACCATAGCAGAAAAAGTAATGGCTTTGATATTTTTTGATGAATAGCATATAAATTTGTCATAACATGTGAGGAAATAAATCTAATTCCACTAGACTGGCTAAATTCAATATTATTTAGAAAGAATTATGATTAGTAATTGTAATATTAATAATATAGTCCTCAAAATATTAACATAGAAACTTCACTGTATTCCTCATATATTGATATAGCTCATATGCGTAATTTTTGCTTCAATTTCAAATAATAATAGTTGTCACATATTACATTGGCAATATATGTCATTAGTGAACATAAACACAATTTTATCATTCACATTCATCGTCATCCTCTTCTTCTTTGAATAGGTGCCATCATTTTCTTCTTCTGTTTAATCTTCATAGGTGGGAAGTCTGCACATGTCAGTGCACTTGAGGTAATTTAGACTAACCCTGGGCAAAGCACTACGCTACGCTCACGTAGTTTGCGAAGTTTGCACTACTTTGCACTACGTGTGGAGAAGTGTGGCTCACTGGTTAGAGGAGGCAGACCTGGAAGCAGAGGTCAGCCCGGGACCAGGGTTCAATTCCCGGCTCGGCGGGGTCTTGAGTCCTAAAAATGTCCATGGACTCGACAATTCACGCTCCGGTGCCTACTCGACTCACGGGTTCACACTCTGTGACTCTGGGCAATAGCTTGCTTAATCTCCACAACGGCCCCTCGCGGCGGGATGCCTGGCTTTCACCTTGCGGATATCTCACAGGGGAATACCAGGACGGGTTCCCTAAGCAAGCGCTTAGAAACCAGTGGTGATTTGCGCTATATAAATTCCTGTACATTTACATTTACGCGCACTGCACGTAGCACAGTGCAAACACACATAGCGTAGTGCAGCAGTGATTTTTTGCTGCTCGCATTCCTCAACGTCAAGTTGGCGACCGCGAGAAAGCAAAATGACATCCGGTGAGACTTTTTCCTCATTCGCGATCAGCAACATCAAGTTGCCGATCGCGAGCGTGGAAAATAAATCTCCAGGCGAGATTCTCAAAGCGGGGAGACCAGGTTTCTCATTGCGAGTGGTCGCGTATGCTCGCAACCGCTCGCGATGAGAAGCTACCAGTCTGCATTGAGAAAGCTGCAGCTAGAGTAAAAACCTACTTGACCGGCAGAAAGCTACAGCTCGCACTGTGCAAGATGGCGTTTTCATTGATTGCATAGTGCTGGATGCTTGTCTAATCATTGAAAACGGCATCTTGCACAGTGCGAACAGAGACCTACGCAGTTAGCGCAGTGCTGCGCGTAGCTCGCGTAGTGAGAAGTGCACTTCGCATAGCTATGCGTAGCAACGCGTAGTGCTACTTCGCAAACTACATCCAGCCCTAATTTAGACAACAGACACGTGTTGGCAGTTTCCACTTCCTAATGCAGTTGCAAGGTAGTAGATCTAACCCAGCCTGAATTGCTGGCTGCCCCTCGATCCAGGCAACTAATAGTTGCTATACTCCCACGTGTTTTTTTAACTTCCACTGTCTTCCAATTGGATCATTCAGAAGACATATCTTGATAGAAGCGTCTTGATAATTCACACATTCTGCATATTTCTTCAGGCAGTCCCTGTAAGATGGAAGTTGATGACTGTCTAGCTCACTCTTCTTTGCGCAGAATAGGCAAAATGAACCGACTATTGTGGTGCATATTGCAAGCACAAGAATTGCTCCAATTTGTCCATTAGTTCTTCAGAGAGATCCCATTCATCTCCGAGCTGAAAAAATGCCTGTGTATATCTGAAGGCAGACAGGATTTTGTACGCACTTACTTTTCCTTTTCCCGGAAACTTAGGTACTGTATCACATCCAGTAAACGTATGACGACCTTTTATAGCTAACCCTGGTGGGTAAACTCTGCACTGCTTGTGAAGTTTGCAGAGCTTTCCACACTCCGCGGTACGTGGAGCTTGCGTAGTTCTGAAAAACTCCACTTCGCAGAGCAGAGTTTTTTCCTGTCTCGCATTCACCAACATCAAGTTGGCGAGCAGGAGCCTGAAAAATAAACCTCCTGTCGAGATTTCTCAATGCGGGGTGGTGGGGGGGATGGGCAGGTTTCTCATTGCGAGTGGTCGCGTATGCTTGCGACCGCTCGCATTAAGAAACTGCCCGTTCACATTGAAAAAGCTACCGATCAAGTAAAAATCCACTTGAGCGGCAGAAAAGGAAAGAAGGGACCGCTTGCTCTGTGCAGAGTGCCGTTCGCAATGATTCACACCAGAACATGGGCTCTATGGGAATTCATAATGGCATATTATCAAGCACATTATCGCCGCTTCAGCGACAGTTACCTGTTGCTAAAGCAGCGATAATTTTAACGCCATTTCTTGATAATGTGCCCCAGAGTTTTTTTGCCACTTCTCCGCAAACTCCTCTCAGGGTTATTTATAGCCCGACAAACAATTTCACCGAGTTGAAGCTATTTTCCCAATGTTAAGGACTTGTATGCATATTTTAGTATCACATTTCAGAAACGATTTAGCCATGATTCTGCCATGGAATCCCAAACACGTAATAAACACATCAGTGTCATCTGAGCTTATTATTACTGCCTCATAAGTCATAACCTTCATTAGCAGTGTGTGCAGCATGCATCAACAAACAACCATCTGCTTTTTTGTGTTCTGTTAAAATCTTCGTGGCTCCCTTCAGATGTGATTTTGTAGCATTTGGCTTCATCGTTCACAAACAGTGTTTTATTCTTAAGTTTTATTTAAAAAGTGTCCTCTGGGTGCACAAGATGTTTAGGTATAATTAATTTCTCTGACTTTCACACCCATATATATGTTGCTCACTCCTCTATACCCCTCTCACACAAAAACTCCAAATGTTACACTCAAAGTAAATTTATTGTCACAAAAGTTCATAAAAACATTCTATAAATTCAAAACATCATAATCACTTTTGACTATATTTGCACCATGAAAACACATTAAAATCACATAGGAATAAACAATATGTTCATGCAGACAGTAACCTTTGTCTTTGAATGCCATCATTAAATGCTACTAAAAAGTTTTAATATCCTAAACACCTTATCGGTTGCCACGTTTTTTACCATCTAAGGTGATAGAAAAGCAGTTAAATTTGTGGCTATACTGGAGTTTTTCCCCTCTGAATGTCCTTTCACTGTTCTGAATAGACATCTCGTTGTACGTATCAAACACAATATCGGTTCTTTGACTCCTTTTTCTTTCTTGGACAAGTTTAATTCTTCTATTATTCTCTGAGCGAGAATCATACCAACAATCGGCATGGCTGAATTTCTAGATATATCCTCAGCTGGGGCAACGTTTTTCTGCAAGTATGTTGCTAAAAGAAGTTTGTTTGCATTTTGCAACAGACCCTCTAGAGTTGGTAGAGGCCATGCTAAGGGTTGAGAGAGTACATCCGCCATGTGAAGGTTCCAATTCTGAACTGTTAAATAGTGGATTGTATACTTTCATGATGATTGTCCTGCCACTGCTGTTCACTGACTTCTTCTTGGACATGTTAGTGTTGTCTGTTTGTTCCATTTCATTGGGTCATGAAACTTCTTAATAGGAGGATTATTCTCAAGTCGCTCAAGTTTGAAGTCTGTATATCACTGTTTGCCTATTTCATGAGCCTTCATTTTGTCGGATACTATGTCTTGAGATGCTTTTTTTGCTGTATAGAGATTAATGAGATCTTGTGGCCCAGAAAATATCTTTATTCTAGTTTGAACCAGACTAACAGCTCTTGGAACAGTATCTTCATCTTTTTCAAGTCATGACTTATGTAGGTCTGCGTGAGTAAGAACTGATTTTTTGTTACAAACCATTTCCCTTATCTGACCCAAAAAGGCGCTTCTTTGTTCAGCCTTCAAATACTATCTTTTCACAGCACCCGGCTTGAGGCTGAACCTTGTGGTACCACCACCAAGGAGGCTGCGTGTCTTTGTTGACTGTTACCTCTATAGCTCAATTGACTGAAATTAGTCCAAATGGATCGAAATGTGACAGTTGGACTGAATAGCATCTGTGGATGACGTTGTAGTGTATCGCTGGATGTTTCACTGTAAGTAATATAATTTCGGCATAGTATAGTGGTAGCTATCTAGAGTCATATGCAAAAGACCAAGGGGTCATAGAGAGTATGGCTGTAAGATGTAAATACCAGTCTCCTTCTCGAGCAGCATATAGCAGGGCAAGCAAGCCATTTTCAACAATATCCACATATGACATCCAAAATGCAGAGAGATAGAATAGAATAGAATAGAAAAGATTAAGCATTTATAAAGCACATAGCTACCCTTAGGCAGCCCAGCGCTATCTGCGGACCGCAGACTAGGGTGCTGAGTTTACTGGATGTGTGCTTGGAACAGCCAGGTTTTTAAAACTTTCCAGAAGGAAATATGGTTAGATGCCCTACGTAGTTGGAGCGGGAGGGAGTTCCAAAGCTTGGCCGCATTATAGGAGAGAGAGCGGCTGCCACCTTTTGCTCTCTTTATTTTTTCTCTTTATTTTTGGGACAGCAGCGAGTGATAGGTTAGCCAAGCAAAGGCTTCTATTAGGACAGTATGGCACAGCAATGGTTTGGTCAATAGGCGGGCTTTTCCCCCAGAAGGGTGATACAGAGGGCTTTAAACTTGACTCTCTCCAGAATGGGTTATTCAGCACGATTGTGGTGGATGGCCGATAGGGGATTTTAAGGATCAGGTGGGGTGCACAGTTCTGGATGACTTGTAGTTTAGAGGTGGTAGACTGAGTGGCTCCGAGGTAGAATGTGTTTCCGTATTCTATACGTGTGAGAATCATGGCTTGTACCATTATCTGCCTAGCGCAGAATGGGAGAAAATTAAGAATTTTCCTCAGCATCCTCAAAATACAGGAGAAAGTGGCCCACAGCTTTGTTGCTTGATAATTAAAAGTCAGGGATTGGTCCAATCATATGCCCAAACTCTTGATTTGTTTTTTAGGAACTGGGGAGTGGGGGGAGACCATTAGGCCATAGTAGCCCGGGATTGAAGATCGGCTGATTGCCTAGTAGCATAAGCTCTGTATTGTCTTCATTCAACTGCAGACAGGACAGCTCCATCCACTTTGCAACTTTTTCCAGACAATCTCTGCCAGTTGGCTCATGTATACGTTGAATAGTGTTGGGCTCAGGGAGAACCCCTGCTGCACACCGCAGTTGAGTAGCATCAGTTTAGAGCTGACATTAGCCTCACAAACCTGAAAAAACCTGTCCTCTAGAAAAGACCGCATCCAGGTGTTGACGCCTCCAGTCACTCCTAGATACATGAGTCTGAGGATTGACATGTCATGGCTGATAGTGTTGAATGTGGCACTGAGGTCTAACAGGATGATGGCTACTGTACCACTTTGGTCTAGGATTCGCCTAAATTCTTCAACGATCCCCAACAGAGCGGTGTCCGTTCCATGCTGGGGCCGGAAACCGGTCTACGAGGGGTGAAGAAGGTTGTTTGATTCTAGGAATCCGGTTAGTTGTGAGTTAACGTTGCCTCTCTAATATTTTACTACAGCTGGAGAGAAGGGAAATTGGCCGGTAGTTCCCCAGCTGTTCTGGGTCTAAGTTTAGCTTTTTAAGCAGCGCCTTGACCATGGTGCATTTCCAAAGGATAGGGGCCACTCTAGAGGAGATAGAGGAGTTGATCAGTATACAAATTACCGTCAGGATTGTTCCAGCGGCTGGTGTTAGAACCTTAGGGGGGGCCGGGTCTCTGAGGGAACTTGATTTTACTTGACCCAGGATGTATTCTATGGAGTTGGGTTCTATCAGAGGGATATGTTCCAATAGCGCACTGGTACTGGATGTGAGGCAGGTCATAGGGGGGTGATCCGGATGGGATGATGTGTGGGGAAAAGTGAGATATATGTTGTGTATCTTTTTGTGAAAGAATTCTGCTAGATTATTGCAGCGATCAAGCGCACCCTCTACAGTAATTTGTGGTGCTGGGAGCTTGATTATAGGTTTCGCAATACGGAAAACCTCATGTGAAGAATTGGACGCACAGAGGATCTATTCACTGTAGAAGGCAGCTTGTGCAGATTTAATTTCTGCTTGGTAAGCTCTGATAGTCTCCCTGTATTTTTGTTTCCCAGAGTGTGAGTTGTCTTTCCTATCTTTCCTTTCTAGCTTCTTACAGGTTAGTTTCAGTTCACTTAGCTTGGTGATGTACCATGGAGAGAGCTTGGAACTGTCTTTTTTTCAGATGATTTTTTTGGTGAGGACTTGCTCAAGGACACCACTTATTGAACTTCTCGTTAGCCACTATAGGGTTTGATTCGTAGGAAGTTCTAGTGGTGTCAAGTGCTAGAACTCACTGATCAAGAGGAAGCTTAGACCATAAGTGTTCCACGCTAGGGCTCATACTAGTTGAGGAGAGTGGGTCTACTATATTCCGCGTCAAGGGAATCAAAAACTGGTCAGACCACTGGAGTGGCTAGGGATCCCCTACTGAGAAATTTTCACTATTGATAAATATAGGATCAAGTACAAAGCCTTTAACGTGCGTCGCTTTTGAAACATTTTGGCTGAATTGGAGTGTTGAGAGATTCCTGATCAGCTCTAAGGCCACAAGGTTGGAGGCAGAGCCGGACTGGGAACCAGAACCGGCCCTGGCAAAGTGCTCGGCCGGCCCCCCTCCCCCCTCCGGGAGGAGAGGGGAGGGGGGGAGAGATGCGACCGCGCTCTGTGACAGGGCCGGTTTTCGGCCGTTTTTGTTACAGGGCCGTTTTTGCAGCATAACGGCCCTGTAACAAAAACAGCCCCAGGGGCCAAAAACCGGTCCCCAACCATGCGGCCCACCGGGGAATTGCCCGGTGCCCTCAACGGCCAGTCCGGGCCTGGTTGGAGGGATCATCAAAATGTAGGTTGAGGTCTCCTAGGATTGCAAAATTAGAGGGGGGGCTGGATAAATTTGCAATGCCTTCTGGGAGCACTTGAAGAAATTGCCCCAGAGCTCCAGGGGGTCGGTAAATATACAGGCCTGAGAGCAAAAAGTTTAACGAGAACACGAGATTCTCGCAATCGGGCAGCACATTCACTCGTTCCAGTATCACCACTGACACTTGCTTCAGCCAGCTTTTTGCTTTATAGTCAGAAAGTCTCTTTTCATTGTAAACAGGCTATTGCCCTTCCTGTGGTAAAATACTTAGGGAACTGTTTTGCTTTCCACATTGCCCAAATGTCTAACAGTGGAATGTGCTTCCTTACTTGAGCTTCATCTAACAAAGTTTTCCATGAATAGTCCTGTGGGGGTTTCAGTGTAACTCTATGTTGGACATTTAACAATAAATGAATTATACACTGAGGATCAGAGGGACAGGATGTGTTTGTTTCAATCTTCTTCATGATGCTGCACAATCAGTCAACAGTAGCGCTGAAAAAATATTAGTGTTCTTAAAATAATAATAATTACTATTATAATGATTATAAAATTATATAATCATACTAGCAGCCCGTCCTGCCGTTGTCCAGGTATAAATCGCTGCCGGCCAGTAGTATATTGTTTTGTAGGATTTCGTTTTGATAGCATTTCTTATCTGTGACAGGCTGTGGAACGCTCCGATTCACAGTTCACTGCTGATGCGCTTAAGAGTGCGCGTTCAGTAGTGTGTGCACTCGAGTTTCCCTACTTTATTTTTCCTTGCAATATTATATACCGCGAACTCGACAACATGGCATGAGCACAATTTACAATACAGAAGTACAAATTCATTTGTGGTAGGCACGGGGAGACAGAGCGATTTGCCTGGAATCACAGGATGTTGAGCTGATGCCGAGATTCAAACGTAGCTCTCCAGCTCTAAAGTTTGCAATTCTAGAACTTGTGGCGGGAGGGGTGTCTAAAAGTGTATGTCGGTGCTGGCCATCAATGAGAGAGACCTGTGCATTTTTCAAATCGGTGGTGAAAAAATTTGAGTATGTTGCTGGAGATGTGGGCCGCCGTGCCACCAATGTACTTACCGGGGGAGGGTAAACACCCATTATTCCGCAAGTTTCTTTCCACATACCATCACTCCGCATACTTTCATTACAAAAGTACCATGACTCCGCAATGCCATTATAACGCATGGCATTACATTTTATATGCTTTTACCACGCATACATTTACAACAAAATTCGTTGTAAATGCATGAATGGTAAAAGCATGTTTTTTTTAATGTTTGGGTAAGGTAAGTATGGGTATAGGGGTATATGTTTTGGGGTACTGAGGTATATGGTTTGGGGTGTTTGGGTATTTTGAGGGTTCAGATATAGTTTTGGGTTATGGGGTACAGGGTAGTTTTAAGGTTTAGGGGTAGGTATTGCTTTTGGGGTACAGGGGTATTTTTACAGTTCAGGGCCAGGTTTTGGTTTTGGGGTATAGGGGTGTTTTTAGGGCTCAGGAGTTGGTTTGGGTTTTGTGCTACAGGGGTATTTTAAGGGTTCAGGGCTAGGTTTGGGTTTTGGGGTACAGGGGTATTTTTAGTGTTTAGGGCGAGGTTTGGGTTTTGGGGTACAGGGGTATTTTTATGGTTCAGGGCTAGGTTTGGGTTTTGGGGTAAAGGGGTATTTTTAGAGTTAAGGGGTAGGTTTGGGTTTTGGGGTACAGGGGTAATTAAAGGGTTCAGGGCTAGTTTTGGGTTTTGGGGTACAGGGGTATTTTTAGGGTTCAGGGGTAGGTGTGGGTTTTAAGGTACAGGGGTATTTATAGGGTTCAGGGCTAGGTTTGGGTTTTGGGTTACATGGTATATTTATAGGGTTAAGATGGGTTATTGTTTAAGGGTGATGGGGTATTTTAAGAAGTAAGGGTGGGTTATGATTATGGGGTGCAGGGGTATTTAAAGAGAGCAGGGTGGACTCCCGGAGCTGGAATGTACAGAACCTGGGAAGAAAAAACAATGAAATATTGGGCACAACGCTCGCTTTTTTTTCCGTAATCCCGCACCCTGCACACGCCCACGCCCCCAGCACACGCCCACAGCACACGATATGAGACATGGCATGAAGGGCGGAACGTACCAAACGCCCCCAGCATTTGTCACGCGCCCAGCACACGCCCACAGCACAACGCAGACACGCCCACAAGGGACTACTTTGTTGGCACGGTTCTTTTACCTTTTAGATATATATGGTGGGCGTCTGCATAGTCTATGTCCTTCTGCTGCAACTGCCCTTTCCAATGCTGTATTGGGTGTTGTGATTGGTGCTGTGGTTCCTGAGATTACCCGCCTCAAAGGTTTGGGCTCTCTCTTTATTATATTAGTATAGATTTACTATGATTGTAATTTTTAATAATAAAGCTCAAAATCGTAGAAACTATGAAAACATGTATATTTACTTCAAGGCATCTTGAGAGTGGAATGGTAGCACACAAAAGGCAAAGAGTTATGCTCACATATTTTTTTATCTCTAGGCGTTCATACCTTGCCAATAAATCATATTTGATTAGGTCTAGGCTCATGCCCAATATGGAGCACTCATATTCCAGGAAAAAAACTACCAGAATAATTTTCAAATGCATATTAACAATATTTTAAATAAATATGTATTTTAAACAACAATCACTCAAAAAAACAGCTGAAAGAGTAGAACATTTAATCTAACAGTTAAAGTTTACTCAAAGACCACTTTGATTTAAATATAGAATTTGAATATAGGATTTATGTTTAGTAAAGTTGTATACGCAATACAATCCGGGAATATAAGACCAAAATCTACGCAATATGAATTCTATTCCTTATATTGTTTGTTTGGGCTTCCTTTTTCATGTGGCATAATGGAAACCAGATACCACATTTCTATATTTATCAGGCTGCCCCACATCCACCACTGAAAGCGAACCGCAGAATTCAGAGCGCTGTGTGACTCAGACAGGAGTGGGTTTTGTTACCCACAGTTTTATTGTATCAAAATGAGACAGAAACAGAACACAATGTTCTCTGAAAAGCAACAAAGGTCTGTTTCCAAATAACATTTGTATTCTAGTATTAATGTATTAAGGCTTGCCCCAGCTTGAAGGCAGCTGAGTGCTGTGCTGGGGAGCAGGAAACACTGTGGAGGCTCTTCCCTGTGTGTGCTACACAAAGCACATTTCGCACAATAGATTTGAGAAGATGCTGAAAATCAGAACAAAGGGGCATATTAACAAGGGCTTTGTCTCAGCTTCTTTTGGCTTTAACGGCCAAAGAAGCGGAGATAAAAATATCGCCCTATAAACATCAGGGTGCCAACATGCAAAATCGCATGTTAGCTCCCTTTTTCACTACGCTTCCCTTTGCATCTCTAATGAGATGCAAAGTGGGCGTTCCAGAGCAAAGTAATAGGAGAATTGTCGCTAAGCGTCATTTCTCCTCTTATCAGCTTCAAGCTCACCCTGTTAGAGACAAAAAAAGCAGTGCCAACCATGGTTAACTCTGCTTTTTTACGTCTGCTAATTTTCAGATTTAGCCATGTAATCCAATGAGAGGTGGATTAAATGGCTAAATCCACCATGGGCTATCAACAAAGATAACCCTATACTTGTAGTTTTATCACTGCATTACCTGCGCTAACGTCCCAAAATGACACTATCGCTGGATTTTTTATCGCCTAGGCGGTTAGCCTTGTTAATAATGCGATAAACAGGCGATATTATCCAGCGATGGCGGGCGTTAAAGAAAATTAACGCTAAGGGCCCTTAGCGTTAATTTTCCCTGTTCCTTGTTAATATGCCCCAAGCTGATTTGTCAATACAAGTGTAGAATAGGAGGAGCAGTCTGGCGATGAGGGGCGCAGAGGACCAGATAGTGGGAGCGAAATCAATATAAGCCTTTCCAGAAGCACCTAAACTTGGCCAAACATGCGTGAGCACTGGCCTTCATCTTTTTTGAACAGGGCATAACCGTTTACAGTGGTCGAGTATGGAGCCACATAATTTAGACTCCCCGGTCTACAAATACTGTACTCATATGTTACAATATTACTCATTTAATCAATGTGTGCCTTAATTCATTAACTTTGTGTTTTTTACCCTTATTATCGTAGATACACATTTCTAGGCACATTTAGAAATCCTGTGTACTTTTATTTGAATGAATAAATCAACCACGCATTTCCACTTATATATTATTAATTGGAGATTTACAAAGCCCTAGCTTTGTTCCCCAGCTGTTCTGGGTCCAAGGTTTGCTTTTGGAGCAGCCCCTTGACCATGGTGCATTTCCAAGGAATAGGGACAACTCCAGAGGAGATAGAGGAGTTGATCAGTTCACAAATTACCGGCAGGATTGTACCTACGGCTGGTGTCAGAACCTTAGGGGGTGCCGAGTCTCTTGGGGAACTTGATTTTACTTGACCCAGGATGTATTCTATGGAGTTGGGTTCTATCAGAGGGATATGTTCCAATAGCGCACTGGTACTGGATGTGAGGGAGGTCATAGGGGGGTGATCGGATGGGATGATGTGTGGGGAAAAGTGAGATATATGTTGAGTATCTTGTTGTGAAAGAATTCTGCTAGATTGTTGCAGCGATCAAGCGCACCCTCCACAGTAATTTGTGGTTTAGGGAGCATGATTATAGGTTTCATAATACGGAAAACCTCATGTGGAGAATTGGACACACAGAGGATCTATTCACTGTAGAAGGCAGCTTGTGCAGATTTAATTTCTGCTTGGTAAGCTCTGATAGCCTCCCTGTATTTTTGTTTCCCAGAGTGTGAGTTTTCCTTCCTACATTGCCTTTCTAGCTTCTTACAGGTTAGTTTCAGTTCACTAAGCTTGGTGGTGTACCATGGAGAGAGCTTGGAACTGTCTTTTTTTCAGATGATTTATTTGGTGAGGACTTTCCCAAGGACTCCACTTATTGAGCACTATATGGCGCAGCGTTTTGGGGTCACCACTGCGCAACTCCTCTTTCCCTGACTGAGAATAGCTTTATTAGGCGCCTTTTGAAACTACCCAAGAGTTCCCCTCTGATCCCCTTATGGTTAGATCTAGGTCTGCTTCCTATCCAGTAGATTGTTTCTACTCGCCCCTGCTGTACTGGAGGCGACTGAGGTCAACCCCTGAGCTTTCGAGCTACAGGGAGGACCTAAGGGACCTTCTGTATAGAGTAGGCGTGGGAAGAATTCCCTGGCTGAAATACATCAAACAGCTTTGCCACGCTCTTGGCAAAGGTGACTTGTGGTCTTTATCTGAGGAAGCCTGCACCCTGATCTCCAAGAGGTCAATGAGTCTGTTACTCAAGCAACATCGAACAGAAATCATGCTAGCAAACCCCGCTTTGGGTAGGTTGACGAACACCTTCTTAGCTATTAAGGTTATTCCCTACTTTGAGAAGTTCTTGGACGATATCCAGCCCCCACTGGCTAAGAAATTATATGCCTAGTTTAGATATGGAACTCTGCCCCTAAAGGCTGTAACACATAAGTGGTCCAACGTTCGCCAGCCTTTCAGCTCTTGCCCAGGGTGTGAGGCTAGCGATGAGACGGATCTGCACGTTCTGCTCTTCTGCCCCTCCTACTCTAGGGCTAGAGCCAAATGGATAATTGAAGTTTGTAAGTCTAGGGGTCTTAGGGATTACAGGGAGGTACTCAAAATTCTAAAATATGACACCACCCCGCTGATTGTGTTTGCAACAGTTAGATTCCTTCTGTCTATGTGGTGCTTAAGAGACTTAAAACGTAACATTGTTGAATTATTGTTCCTGTGCGTCCACTTAACACAGTATATAGCACTTGTCCTTTCAAACAAAATATAGTCTAGGGAATGTGTATAACTTCCCTCTTTTTGACTTTTTAACTTGTATAATGTTGTATAATTTTTATGTTTTTTAACATTGTGCTACTTTTTTAATATCATACGAATTTGGGGTGTTGTATGTCTGTTTTATATTATCTGTCTAAATTGTTTTTACCTAAGTGTGTCCATATGTGCTTTTATGGTTTTTAACCGATAATAAAACTTTTTGACTGACTGATATTAATTTTATAATGATGACAGCTTGCTTTTTTGTGAATAATGTTAGAATGGGCGTCCAATTTGACTCTCGAGCTAACTCAGGTTGACATTAGTCCATAGCCGAGTGTAACACATTTTGAGACTGTCCGTTTGCTGTTTATTTATTTCTTTGCGGGTGCGCTTTCAAGTTCCTTGTTAGCTGGAGAAAGACTCCTTGCTTTGTACTAGATTGATAGTAAGACATGAAGACTAACGTTGGCAGCAGATGCAGAGAAATGTCAATTAGAGGTATCTCCTGTACCAGGCATACCAGGAAGATGCTACTCCCAAGGACAAACAGATGTGTATCAAATTGTGTTGGGTTGGGGATTTAGGAGGTTACTGACTCCCGACAAACACCATCATGGGGCTGGTTATGACCTGTTTAAGCTATATATAGATATTCTGGGACTTTTAATTGTGCTATCAATGAGTGTTCTATAATAGTGAGGTCAGAGACCCTTTCATGACTGGGAAGAAAGCAGATCTCTCTTGCTTTCTGAATTACCCCGAATGTGAAGCTTCATTCTAGACACTCTTTTAATTCTCCTGAACTTATACTTAGGTTCATGTGTAGCTGACACCTTTCATTCTTTAGAAATCCCCTTCACACGGCTGTGTTTTTTATGGACACTCGGTTTGGGTACTTTGCATTTTTTACATATTGATTACTTCTTAATACTTACATTCAGAGTTTGTGGGCGCCTAAATATTTTTTGTAATTATATATTTAATTAATTATTTCCAATTTTGCTGATTATGCTGATCTAACAATTTGAAAATAAAACTGTATGGTTGCACATCATCCTCTCTGTCATTATTGTGGAATTGCATTGGTTTAATTAAAAAATAAAGGAATTCTGAATGGTATCTCTCCCTTAATGCTACAAGTCGACTACCAAAGGTCCATACGACCAGTGAAGCATTTTCTTTGAGGGCTATGCCAAGAGATTGAGGTTTAAGACGCCTGCTCCATCAAACACATGGTATATCATACATTGCAGTGAACCTGGAACTCAGGATGGAGCCTCAGGACGATGCTAGGATGAATCAAATATAATTCTACCTTTAATGGGGTGAACCACAGATTGTGGAGCCACCCTGAGAATAATAATAGTAGATGTTGATCAGGGAGTCAGAACCAGGATGGATTTGCACAACACGTGTATGGGCATGGTTGTATTGCTGCAAGGAAGTACAATGAAAGGCTCATTCATGCAGAATTTTAAGGATAATGACCTGCTACACACCTTGAAGATATACATGTGTGGTTAAGGTATATATATGTGTGGAGTTAGGTATAGAAAATCTATACTTACTTTTCTTTAGATCGGTTTGATATTTTGCCCTCGATGTTTCCAAATCAAGATATTTTGGTGTGATATTCACAAGGCACACCACATAAATGGCTTGTTAGATCAGTTACTATGGAGACCAGTAATCATGCTGATCCTTTTGGATCTTTCAGATGCTTTCAGGACAGTAGGTCAAAACATTCTCCTCTTGTGCCTCCAATCTGTGTCCAGTGTCTAATCCAACCTCTCTGCCCGCAGCCAGAGACAAGAAAAGGTGAGGTATCTTCTTTTGCCAGACCATCCTAATTCATAGCATCTCTAGAATGTCCCAGCCCCACTATGACTTCTATGCCTGTGTCAAAAAACAAGAACATGCATCTCAGGAGACAAGTACCAACTCACTGTCATGTCCATCACCGCAGTAGCCTTTGACACCTCTCTGGGCTAAAATCATATTACACCCACTGGGTGAAAATCCATGCCCTAGGTCAACCCAACTCCTGAAAAAAAATGATTGCGCAGCTCCACTCCGCAGAGATAGGCAAACCCCGACCACAGGACCCAACGTAAAAAGCCTCAGTGTCAAGTAGACTTCAGCCTACAAATAACAAATGGCAGCAGGATAAAATACAGCCCTCTTTCATATAAAATGACGAAATAGATCTTGCCATATATACCAAAGAAAGCCATACCTTGGTAGTCAATGCCATGTACCCACATACCAAAATAAAATATTGCAAAAATGGTTAAACACACTAGATGATTAGTGTTCAAAATAAAAAACCGTGAACCTACAGCGTCAACTAAAAAGACTCCTGTGGCTCATGGTCTAGACTAGAGTCACAATCAAGTTTCCTATATCTCAGATACCAGTGTTGTGAAGGATTTATTCAAAAATGTCTCCAAGACTCAATCATAGGGTACCAGTCCACACATGCACTGCCAGAAGTAACGCGCTCATCAGTACTCGCTTATCGAACCCCAAACTAGAATCATGAGCAGGAGGGACAGACAAGTTGCAGTAATGGCACCCAGTCTCTAAAAAAATCTACCCACCCTCGAGTTCTTCAGTGGAAACTGTAAACTTGCCTCTACAATGCCAATAGCAGACCACAACACAACAAAACGCATTGCCAAATAAAATAGTTTTTGGCTCTAAAAGGCTGAGTTTTTGGCTTTAAATATGCCCTTTTCAAGGTTGCACATGCAAACACATGTGTCATGTTGCATTTGAGTGTTTGGTCGGCAATTTTACAATGGCCTAATTGTTGAAGGAAACCCATTGCCAGAAGCCCACAGATGTGAATACATGCAGCGTGACACACACCCACATTTTGTTCTTTTTTCATGTTTCACCTGCACAGTGCTTGCGCCGTGCTTTCAAAATGTCTTTTAAATAAAAAAAAAGCTTCAAACGGGCTTAGAGCCTGTCCCTTACTAACTATTACTCACCATTGGTTGGCTCTGATGTCACTCTCGTTTCCTTCCTTCTAATTGGTCAGTCGCCGCCTTTCCACTTAGGGTTTTGCATTGTGTCCCTACCATGGTGCATGGACCAAGTACAGTTTACTGTCTGCAGCCAGTGTTCTTCCACTGGCCGAACGGCTCCTGCAGGTACCCTTTTTATAAACTTTTATAAACTTGCTCTTGAACAGTGCCTACCTTTAGTTAGTCTCCTGCCCCCCATGTTCTCCCCACAGCTCCCTAGTGTTGCTCCCCGTTGCTTTCCCCTGCCCTCCTCCCACTGTACGTTCTGTTCTTATTGCCCAGCCTCCTGCTGTGCATTGTTTCTAAACATCCCTCCCTCCAATGTCTGTTGTTTCTTCACTACCATGCCTTCCTCCCGCTGCCCTTCATTAATGCCACCACGCTGCTTTTATGTGGCTTACAGCATAAACAGTGCTATGACAGATCACAGCTGGTCTCAACATAGCACTTTTTTTATTCTTGTTTTATTGGATGGTCAGCCTCATAACTAGAAGGAGTATCTCCTTAGGTCTTCTACACGTGAGAAGACGTAAATAGTCCACTGCGAGCCTGATTCTGTTTTGCAAACAGGATGTGGTGGGTAAAGGTCTGCAAGGACCTGGCCAGTGACTAGGGTCTGGGGTTACTCTGTCTGAACACCCATACTGAGCGGCGGGCGTGCCAGCTCTTCTGTGCCACGTATCCCGAGTTGTATTCAAACTCTTTGAAGTGTGGATTTGGTACACTGGTTCATTTGTCAAAAAAAAATAGTGCCGGGCTCTTATCAGGAGGCAGCTTACACCACCTAATTTCTCCTGTTAGTTTCACCTAAATTAGAACCCCCTACTAGCCGTAAAAGTGGGGAGAGGATGTGGTGTGATGACCAGAGCTGACGACTTCGGAGCTGGTGAACTAAGGGGCATATTATCAAGGACCGATGTTAAAATTATCGCCATTTTATAGGCAGGAAACTGCTGATAAAACAGCGATAATGGGCTTGATGATACGCCCTTGTTAATTCCCATACAAGCCTATGTTAACACAAGAACAAGGGCTTCTATGGGAATTGACAAGGGCATATTATCAAACCCATTATCGCTGTTTTATTGCTAATTTCCTGCCGATAAAACGGCGATAATTTTAACACCGGTCCTTGATAATATGCCCCCTAGTTCGAGTCTCGGTTCAAAATCCTGTGATGCTGGGAAAATCACTTAACATCCTTGTGAATTAATGTGTCTTTTACTGGTGCTCATGAAAAACAACGGTGTTGACGATTAAGTACCGGTGCTGAGCACTGGAAACCACTGGCTCAAATTAAGCACTGATTTGGAATGCCACTCATCTGCAAATGGTGACACAGAAAAGTGACAAAACGCCATTTAAAGACTTTGCAGGAAGGGGCACCTTCCAGCACATAAACAATCTTCCCCGCAACGCAGACACCCTTGTGTTATGGTGCAAGGGTGCCTGCGCTGGCCCTAGGCAGCTACAGTTAGTGCCAGCTCAGGGAGAAACACATGTTTGCAGCCCTGTGTTTCATAAGTGGTGGTGGTAAGCCAAGGAGGCTAACGCCAAAACCCACCTCTTGATTGTAAATATGCCCCTGAATGAAAAAGAGCAAACATAAAAAAGGAAGAATATCACGTTTTTAATGTGTCCCAACTAGGGCGTGTGTGTGCACCACGGAGAAGTATTTGATGCACAGAGGAATGAAAGGCCACTGATGAAAATCATTGAATCACCCAACTTTTATTTCAATTTCGCCAGCCACGACCTGTGCAGGTAAGAGCAGTGAGGCTGGGTTGAAGAGGGAGGTGGCAGGGGGGATTCGACAGATGACCATGAGGGTAAATTAAATTAATAAATAATTTTGCCTTGTCATCATCTGTCGAAATCCTCCCCACTGCTCTTACCTGCACGGGCTGTGGCTGAATATTTCGCTGACTGTTGATGTCATTGCCAGGGTACATAGAAGTGGTCATTCCACCAGAGAGGACTACAGAGGACATCTGACTAATGACACAAACTATTATATTTTTTATATTTTATTATCATACATAATTCTATTATTATTATATTATTGTTTCATATTATTATTCTTGTATATAGTTATATATTATTTTACTATTATATTATAATATTATTATACACACACTCCCAGGGCTGAAAAACAACCACCTCTCCTTCAGAAAGCAACTGATGAAATCTGCTGATTCATTGACTCACTGCAGGAAATAGCTGAAAACATGACTTATCTCTAAAAAACACACATATAGGTTGCAACTCGGCTCAGACAGTGCGCTAGCATCAAGACACCAAGGACATACGCTGGTTTTGTAAAACTTTTCATTTTATTTCATTTTTTGGCTTTGTCACAATTTTTTCGACATGTTGCACATCTCACATCATCTAAAGACTTGTAAACAAAAGCCAGTGCCATCTATTCAAGCAAAATCTGCCCAGGTTTGCAACCTACATGATCTCTGAAAATAGAGTGTGGGTATGCATTCATACACTAATGAATTGATTTATTGAAACATATTTCATAGACATTATACATTGAGACACATGGGACTATCAAAAAACACTTCGTGTGTTGGGATTTTCCTTTGGAAAAAAAAACCTTTGGAAAAAAAAAACGTTCCGAGATTTCATTAAACAACTGTGAGGAAAACAAATTCAAAACGATTGGGGAGACATAAATCCATAACGTTTTTTGAAACGTTTAGAGTATTTGTAATAAAGGTGCATAGAGTTGGGCAACTACTCTTTCGGTCACTTTTTAAAATGAAAAAACACAACAATGTTAAATACAATCGTGGTATAAAAAATCCTGCAATAAGTTTGTTTTGAGGATAAAAAAATATGACTTGTTTAATGTGAAATTTCTGCTGCGAAAGGATTTTTTTAGAGATATTAATTAGTGACCCTTTCTCTTTCCAGGTAATTTGGCCTACTGGCAAACTGCAAAATCCACACATTTTACAACTTCAAAAAGTTTTTCTTACTTATCTTGTTGCAAAAAAACATGAACATTGATTTGCAGAAGAATTTTCTCACATAAACATTCATTTCCAGCAGTTTGTCAAAGGTGATATGGTCTACAAAGAAATGTGAAGATGTCATGGTTTGTTGAGAAGTGCCCGTAGTACACTCCACTTCAGTCGCCTCCTCTAGCAAGGGAGGTGTACACACACACTGCGAAGGACGAGCCCAGTAGATTGTTCTGAGAAAGTTGCAGAATAATAAATCGAGGTAAACCTTCAATGTCCACAGAAGATGTTCTCTGAGGAATGCAGCTGGTCTGACTAATTACCAGCAGTTTGATGGGATGCCAGCATCCGTCTGAGCTTCTGACGTGACATACTAATTTGCAATGCAAATGAGCGCATAACGAGGCAGGAGACGCACAGCAGAATTTATTTCTGGAAATAGAATCAATATATGCAGGTGTTGTACTTTTTATTCAAAAAAAGCTTTTTTTGGAAGAACTATTTTAATTAGAATGGGCTTTAGCTTGGCTTATCAATTGGCAGACAAGTGTGTATTTCTTTCGATAAATAGCATTGATTCAGGTGAGAGCTTAAGCATCTTGAAAAAATGTATGTGTGATGTGGATGGATGACTCCCGAATGTATACAGGTGGTAGGAGAGGTTGTATGACAGAAGCACGCATGGCTACATCACGCATTCCTCAGCAACACGGTTTCAACAAAGACTACGTCTTAAACACACATTCCTTTACAACAAATTTCATGTTTGCTAAAAAGATATGTGTAGTAAATTTCCACCCTACCCTAAATCTTAAATTCCTACCTCTACCTCGGCTCCTGAGCCCTAAAACCGGCCCGCCCTTAAAACTACCCTGTCCCCTCCCCCTGGCCTGAGGCTTATAACTGCCCCCTACCAAAAGCGACCTGGACCCCAGTATCCCTGCCTCGGGCCCTATAACTGACCTCCACCCTGCCCTAAAAACTTACCATTCCCCTCCCCTTGCCCTGAGGCCTAGAAACCCTGGGCCTCATTTTTGAAAAGTTACACATCTGTGCGTGAAAACAGCGATGCGTCACTTTTCACTGCGCACTCCTTGCGACATGATTGATGCGTCATATTTATAATATGACGCATCATGTTACAAGGAGTTACAGATACATCAGTATTTCTGATGTATCTGTAAACGCAAAAGTGACGCATTGCTGAAGTGTGTCCCATGCCCCATGTGAAAGGGACTGCGTCAGTCTTACGCCTGCTGTGAGGCAGGCGCAAGATTTTGACGCAACGGCATCCTAGAAGTGATGCAGTGAAATCTCATTATACCTGGCGCAGGTATAATGTGGCGCAGGGGTTTATAAAGTGACGCATCTACATAGATACGTCACTTTGTAAATATGGTGCAACAAGGCGCATTTTTACGCCACTGGTGCATCACAAAAAGTGACGCACCGGCGGCGTAAAAGTGACGCAAGGGCTCACAAATGAGGCCCCCTACCTCTTGCCAAAAACGAATCTGGCCCGCACCCCCTGCCCTGAGACCTAAAACTGAACCCTTCCCCTGAAAACTGCCCCTCCCGCATCCCTGCGCCCTAAAACCCAGACCTTAAACACTACACCCACCCCCGCCCTGTACCCTAAAACCTTGATCCTTCCAAAAAATCTACCCCAACCCCCCCTCAGCCCTAAAACTGACCTCCACCACTTAAATCAACCCCCAAAATCGAGCCTCAGACCCACTTACCTGTCCGCATCCAGGGCTGCCTGTCTTGACACGGCCTGTTTCTCTCCCCACCTATCCGGACATCTAGACTGCTATTACCCTGAACCATGAATTTGCATAGTTGAGGCAGATGCATGGTACAGGCAAGCGTTGTCCGGCTAGCAAGGAAACGGCACGCGGGGCTCAGCCCGCGCTTTAAACTCCGTTTCCCGGTAAGTAACTGTGTTAGTAACAGAGGGAAACTACGAGCCCCGACAAAAGTTTGCAATGCAATTCTTGCATTCATTGTTTTCAAGTGGAGAGACTCTCAAAAGGCAGTGGCTATTAAATGTCTAAGCTGCCTGTGAGCACCAGCCTATCATCAGCGAGGTTCAGATCTATATAATGCTCTTGGATGAAGGACTATTTACAGGGTTAGCCACATCAATTTTTTAAATAGCTCCCTCCCCTAGGCATGGACAGGTAAAAAAAAAAAGCTTTCCTTGTCACTAAAAATGGATTCACTACGACTACTGTCCGACTGCTGCAGCCTGACGAGCCGAGGGTAGTCGCAGTCGCTAAGGAAGGCCCCTATGTATATGTATACTTGTATAGCGCACTACTCACCCGCAAGGGTCTCAAGGCGCTTGTACGAATACCGCTGTGGAACCCATCCTGGCATTCCCTGTGAGGCGTCCACTCCTGGGCACCCCCAAGGTGGAGGCCAGGCATCCTTAGCGTTGTGGGGGCCGTTGTGGAGATTAAGCAAGCTATTGCCCAGAGTTGCAGAGTGAGACACCATGATTGGAATAGGCACCGAGGCGAGAATTATCAGGTCAGTGGAATTTTTGAGCCCAAAACCCACCGGGGCAGGAATTGAACCCTGGTCCTGGGACAGATCTCTGCATCAGGGTCAGCCGCTCTAACCATTGAGCCACACTTCTCCACCCTATGGTGCCCACCTAAAAACAGAGGCCTCAATCCAAGTAACAAAAAGTATGTGCAATGCACACACATGATTGCTGCCTGTGCTGAGGCATTGGTCAAAAAGGTACAACTTGTAATGGTGAATACAAGACAGGAGGATGTGCTCGCGAGAGCTATGTAAGCAAGTAATTAACTAATATACTTAAGTCCTCTTTTGAAGCGTGTATGAGTGGTGTAGTTAGTTGACAACTGATTAATAAAAGTTGGTGTAGCCCGCTTCCACATGTCTTTCCATGTTCAGTGGTATCTGTTGAGGTTTATGAGTGTAGTTCCATAGAGTTTAAAAGTAAGTTGAAAAGGCGATCACTGGTGCCAGACCACCATTTTGCATGACTGTTCTAAAGAAGAAATAGTTAATGCCTGGAGATGTTTGGATGGAATACGTCTAGCAGAGACAGAAACCTGGCAATCTTTAAAGGTAGGAAGTTACAGTATAGCCAGCCAATAAGGTGGATTTCCTCTGGTTGGCGAAACATGGAGGCCTGTCTGAGCCTATCTAGAAACTACACATGCTGTGAAGTGCGTAGGTGGTTAGAGGACTGCATGGGTAGTACACAGGGATTGTAGCAGTGCATGTGTTAGTCCCTGGATCATTGCATGACTACCAGATTGAAAAGACAATGAGCCAATTAGCCCCTTGCTGTCCTGAGTTGATGGCATACAGTCAGCCTAAAATGGTACAGTGGCAGCAGATGGAGGGGAGGAGGAGAAACATGTCATCTCAACAGTGCCAGTAGAAGAGACTGCAATGCAAAGTGACTATCAGCCAGATGCATCAAACTAAAAAGTGCTCGCAAAAATAGTGATTAGCTATTTGCGAGCGCTTTTTAGCATTTTCCAATGCATCAAGCAAAAATTCCCAATTCGCAAAATATCGAGTCGCTAAAATAGGGAAATTAGATATTGCGGTTCCTTAATAACGATCAACCAAAAATGCGATAGCAAATTAGGAACCATTAAAATAAATTGCAATATTCTGCATAAAAAATCGCAAATAGCGATTTCTTCAAAAATCGCTATTTAGAAAGTGCAGATTAAGGGGAATCATAATCAGGTGGTAAAAAATTCTACTCAGCTACAAATCATCAGAAGGCTATTTAAACTGACCCATGAGCCCAGAGTGGCCTTTCACAATGGCAGCACTCTACGTGTTTGCGAGGAGGAGGAGGATCCTTGCAGCAGGCCAGGCCAGAAGGAGGATACAAGAGAGGATCTTCCGACTGCGCATCGCTTTGTTGAGACAAACTGCAGAGCAAATATATGATAAGTACAGGCTGAATGCTGCAATGATACATTACTTAATAGTTGAATTGGAACAACTAATGTAGCGCCAGACACTTAGGACCCATGCCATCCCAACTCATGTCCAGGTGCTATGTTGCCTGCACCTGCTTGCGTCAGGCAGTATCCAGGGGGTAGTGGCAGAGGCTGGAGGGGTATCACAAAGCTCCCTTTCATGGTTCTTTAAATCCTTCCTGGACGCCATGATGGTTATGATCCACAACCACATCACCTTCCCACAACCGAACAGGAATTGACCCAAACTAAACTCGACTTCTACCAAGTTGCACAGTTTCCACATGTGATCGGATGCATAGATTGCAACCACGTAGCCATATTTCCCCAGCAGAAAATGAGTATATCTTCCGTTACCGGAAATCGTATCACTCCATCAATGTACAAGCAGTGTGCAATGCGAAAAACATCATAACCGACATTGTAGCGCAATACCCTGGGAGCACCCATGATTCATACATCTTTCGACATAGTGGCATTCACACACGTCTGCTCAGGGGAGAATTTGGCGAAGGACACCTGCTAGGTAAAATTAAATACATATACTCATTACTGAAGTATGAAATGGCAATACATACCTGACACTAACACTTAGCTTAATACCCTGTAGGTGACAGTGCATACGCCGTGAGGAACTATATCATTACTCCATACTTGAACCCAGCCACCACACAAGAACAGTGGTACAACGCAGCCCACAACAGGACACGTAATGTGATTGAACAGACATTTGGATGCTCAAAAGTCGCTTCCGCATCCAGCATAAACTGGAGGAGCAATGCTGTACCAGCCGGAAACATGCTGTAGGATAGTGGCTGCATGTGCAATGTTGCACAATATAGAAACAAGGAGAGGTATCCCTATGGAGGTGTCCGACACTGAGGACAACCAGCCCCCGGCACAACCACGACGGGCACAATTGGCCAGTTCAGCGGAAGGGCAAAGGAAACATACAGACATCACCCAACATTATTTCTGAGGTATGTAATGATGAGACACAACACTTAATTACAGGAAAGGAAAAGTATTTACTAGCACGTGAACCGGTAGTGGTGTTTAGATAAACATAGCTGGTGGCCATTAGCACAATAACTGCATGCACTAAAGGACAAATGAGACATACAGTGGACTTGATCCTCACTCATAAAGAATGTCTTGGACATGGTTACGTCACCATGGAAAATTCCAGAAGTCTAATTTTGTTTAGCGTTTCCGCTCTAGCACACCCAAATGTCTTTCGCCTGCATCTGAATCATCACTCTTGGATGCAGCGGTAGGTGTAGATCTACGGGTACTGTACCTCCTGTCAGTGCAGACTTGCGCAGACATGCTGCTAAGGCTGGATGCCTCTTCACCCTCTGCCCCTGTAACATTACTGTGCTCACCAGTACCATCCTGCATCAGTTCAACGGAGTGGTTAGTTGGCCCAGTGCTTTGCACACATCCCCACAACAATGGCCCATATCTATTTGCATTGCCACCGACCTACGTGACAGCAGTGCAACGCTGTTGCATATCTTGTTGTTAGACTTGGTATAGCCAGCCAAGCACATCATGGAATGTCGATGCCTCCTCCTCCGTGTGTTGTGTCCCTCCTGCATCACACGATCTAACTCCTGCAGTGTGTTGTTTGTCCGTCTGTTTCCTTCCACAACTGCTGTAGTCAGTTCCCTCACACTCTCGGCCATGACTGATATGTTCTTAT
Organism: Lissotriton vulgaris; assembly: GCF_964263255.1. Classification (NCBI taxonomy): domain Eukaryota; kingdom Metazoa; phylum Chordata; class Amphibia; order Caudata; family Salamandridae; genus Lissotriton; species Lissotriton vulgaris. The sequence goes on along the minus strand of NC_141688.1, from coordinate 204,832,731 downwards.
TTATTTTTGTCATTTGCAGATTGACATTGTCATTGTCATTTGCTCCCATATGTCTCAAGTGCATGCTCTGCACCCTCATTATCTGGGACTCCACACCATCCCACACATGGGGAGTTGCTGCCTCCTGTGCCCCGATGAGGGTCCTTGACCTGCGTCTTCTACTCATCCTGACATGTGCCTGAGGTGTAGGTGTGGGGTGCACACTAGGCTGGCTTGTCTCAGGAGCTGTTTCATGATCCTGATCAGTCTCCATTGGTTGCAGTGTTGTGACTGTGGCCCTGTGTCTTGGTGTTAACCTCTGATAACTTAAAAGCAGTTAAACCATTCCTTGAAAATGCATGTTTCGATGATTCATATTCAAATGCTTCTATTTTTAGCAGAGATTGGAGCGTTCCTTCTTCCGCATGGAGGAGATTATATGCCCACCGTATGATATTGGCAATTCCTCGGGCATAGGAGCTGGTTAATGAGTACTCAAGGCGAAGAGCTTGTACTGGTACCGCCTGGGACAAATTTGTTAATTTCCGTAGGATCTTTCCTTCTTTTAGGTCTTAAAAGCTCCATTGGCTTATTGGTATGTATTCGAGTGCGTATGACAGTACTGGTGGAATTTTGGCACTGTATACCTTAAGCAGAGAGGAAAAGTGCCTTTGTCCAGATGCAGCGTATAGCCGTGACAGTGCTCTCACATGCACATCAGATTTCCGGGTCAAATTCAGAGTATGGGGCATATTTTGTAAAGACTTGGTGAAGATTCGACCTAAATAGGTATATTCATTTACTACTTCCACCATTTTTCCCTCTAGAAACCAGTTCAATTTGGTGCTCTTTTTCCTTCCTGAGAATGGAATTATTTTTATTTTCGCAGTGTTTGGTATCAAGTAGTTTTCCTCCGTATAGTTGTGAAGTGCCTGGAGGCTTCTTTGAAGACCAAATGGAGTTTCTGTGGCTGTATACAGTATTTGTATAATGCAAACCTAGATAAAAGTCAGTAAAACGCTGGCTTTAAATTTATGAGATTGATTGCTGCTACCGACCACAATTCCTTGTAAATCTAAATAAAAATGTGTATAATATGAACAGTCGTTGTGAGAAGTTGGCCCGATATGCAACGTTCGCTATTCTAGCGACCGCTATGTATCGTTCCAACGACCCTTATGGTGTTTGGTTGTAAGTCAACCTATAGACCAGCTATCCTAGTAGCGTGGATACGAGCAGTCTAAGGCTAAAGACTCGAGAGGGCGCGTTAAGCTAGCTGTTTACCACACATATACCCCTTGAACACCCAGTGAAAGGACACCACACAAGTGTTATGAAAATAAACAATATATTTATTAAGAATCACAACAGCCCTGTACTCTTTATGAGGACAGGGTACTAAGCACAAACCAAATCTCTTTAGCAAATACTTCAAGTGCACAGTTTTAAAACAAGTGTCCGGGGACACGGAAAGGTTAAGGCAAGTCGGAAGCGAGGGACTCGGGACCCTAGAGTAAGGAGGCTATGCAGGCACCGAAGTGCCGAGTTACCTAGCCACGAGGGCTGCGGCTGCAAGTCTTACAGGCGTCGGGGTCTTCGCTGACGAGCCAGGAGCCGGAAGAGAAAGGAGTTGCTGGCCGGCGACCAGTGATGTATAGTTCGTAGAGATTGATGAAACCTGAAAGCAGAGGGGACCAAGTTCGTACTACTAGCCAGTAGTCAGAGGGTACCAGGAAGGCACCGGTTGGCCGTCACCTCGACCAGGTGAGTGGGCGACGCTAGGCTCTGCAGTCTCTCGGACCAGGAGGCGTTGTCGGCGACCACGGTGGAGGTGCGAGCTGTCCCACGACGGATGTCGTTGTCGGCGTCTTGAGTGGACCAGGAGGGTCCGGGGTGCTTCTCGAAAAGATGGAAGCAAGGGCCAGTCTGGAGCAACCAGACCGGCAGTGTTGATTCTCGGATGTCGTCACAGAAGGACACGAGCCAGCGGCTAGTGACCAGACAATGTGCTGAGCAGCGAGCAGAAGGGCCCCACGCAGATCGTGGAGATGCTGGGAGACTGCACTTCGGTGCTGGAGCGGCTCAGGGTCGGGGCTTCTCGGACCCCAGAGCACTCACCAGAGAGTTGCCTCGATGGTCGTGCTGGTTTTTAAGAGCGTGCAGGTTCTGATGATGGCCGGTCCCTCGAGGTCTCGTCGCACCCACAGATCACAGCTGAGCTGATGACGTGGGTAGAGGTCAGAGGTGCCAGGGAAGCCGGTTCTCGTCGAGCTGGGCCGTCGGATTCCTTGAGGAAGGACTTACAGCAAACCGCAGAGTTCTTAGATGGTGCCCGCTGATGCAGGGTGACTACTCCTTAGCCACAAGGGAGAAATCTTGAGAAGAGTCTTGAAGGTCCTTTCGTAGAAAGTAGTTCTTGATTCAAAGATGATCTAATTTGGAAGGGTCCCCGCTCCGGCCTTTATCCTAAAGAAAGGGGTGGGTACATGACTAGGTCCTGCCCTAAGGGTGGGACCAGGAAGGGGGGTAGTTACACCCCTCTCCCCTGCCGGACTTTCCCCAGGCCAGGGCTGTCGCCCCTGGAACTGGTTCTAACCGGCAGATGCGTAGTGAGCACCGGGGTGCCACTCCGCAGTCACCTTCTCGCAAAAGCCCTACCTACCCAGAATACACAAACCCTGTCTGGGACGGTGCGAACACCGCCCTCGACGGGAAACCCTTTGTCCAAGTGCTCCTCGCTGGAAGGACTCCCAGCAGCAGGAGGTCAGACTTGTGTCTGTGGTGGCAGCATCCATTTTGTGGAGCTGAGGCCTTCGTTGACTTTAACCGGGGTTCACAGTTACGTACATGTCGTGTCCCTCTAGAAGGGCGGAATGCTAACCTCGTCGCCAGGGTTGGTGAGAGGGCAGCATCCCGATTCGTATGACACCTTACTCGACATGCCTTGATAACGCGATACCGGAGTTACCGATATGGTACGCGTTATCATGGAACAGCTATTGGGCCTTGATCCCGCAAGCTGCAGCCGGGCTCGGCTCGGGCCTGAACCTAACTCACACAAGCCCACGCACTCTGCCTTCAGGATTGATAAGGCCTGCCATAGGAGTGACTGATAGGGACTCGGGTGTCCAGTGTATGGTTAGATATAGGGCTACTATACCTAAAGCGAAGGGTGGTTACACGTCTTCGCCCCAGCTGTCGTGCAGCCAGTTGTGTCAAATTTGAGAGGCCAGCCAGGGGTGGCACAATACATGCTGCAGCTCCTGGCGGCCCTGGGTACACCTATGCCCTGCGTTACGGGGTCTGATAAGGTGGCCCAGTACCAATTGGTAAATGCACCTAGGGTACATATCGTAATTTAGAAAGAGAACAGCCAGGCTGTGGGTCTGATTGGCAGGCCCACAGCCAGAGAAAGTCGTAAACCAGTGAAACAAAAGCAAAAAATCTGGGTGATCATAGGATTGCAGACCCTACTCTCCTACATGACCCCCCCCCAAACGTCGGAACAACTAGCTAACCTTGACCAGGTGAGTCTTCTTGTTCTAAGTGGAAATATCTGGAGAGCCCATCGGCATTGCCATGATCAGTACCAGGTCTATGTTCCACTGTGAAGTCCATCCCCTGTAGGGAAATGGACCACCTAAGCAGTTTGGGGTTTTCACCCTTCATCTGATTTAGCCACAAGAGGGGCTTATGGTCGGTCTGAATCTTGAAGTGAGTGCCAAACAAGTATGGCCTCAGCTTCTTCAGGGCCCAAACCACAGCAAAGGCCTCCCTCTCAATAGCTGACCAATTTTTCTCTCTAGGGGTCAGCCGTCTGCTTATAAAAGCAATGGGCTGGTCTTGACCATCAAAATTCAGTTGAGAAAGAACAGCTCCCACACCCAACTCAGAAGCATCTGTTTGGACAATGAATGGTTTGGAGTAGTCCGGACTCTTGAGGATAGGCGCCGTGCACATGGCCTGCTTTAGGTCATCGAATGCTTTTTGACAGCTCGCTGTCCACTGAACCTTTTTTGGCATTTTCTTACTTGTCAGTTCATTTAATGGTGTCACAATGGAACCATAGTTCCTGACAAACTTCCTGTAGTAACCAGTCAGGCCCAAGAAAGCTCGAACCTGAGTCTGGGTGGTTGGAGGAGCCCAGTCCCTGATTGACTGTATCTTGCTCTCCAGTGGCTGAACCTGACCTCCACCTTATAGGTATAAGGTGGCCCAGGTATACAACCTGTGTCTGCCCTATCTGGCACTTGGTGGCCTTGATAGTGAGGCCTGCTGCTTGCAGCGCCTCCAATGTCTTCCGCAGGTGGACCAGGTGATCCTCCCAGGTGGAGCTAAAGACAGCAATATCGTCAAGATACGCCGCACAGAAGTCATCCAGCCCAGTAAGGACGTGATTCACCAACCGTTGGAAGGTGGCAGGTGCATTTTTCAGACCAAAGGGCATCACCACGAACTGATAATGCCCACCAGGGGTTGAAAATGCGGTTTTAGGCTTGGCGTCCTCAGCTAACCTGATTTGCCAATACCCAGCTGTCAGGTCAAACGTACTTAAGTAGTTGGCCGAGGCCAGCCTATCAATAAGCTCGTCTGCCCTTGGTATTGGGTGGGCGTCAGTCTTAGTGACTGCATTGAGACCCCTGTAGTCTACGCAGAACCTCATCTCTCTCTTACCACCCTGGGTGTGAGGTTTCGGCACTAGAACTACGGGACTAGCCCAAGGGCTATCCGAGGGTTCAATGACTCCCAGCTCCAACATTTTCTGCACTTCACTTTTGATGCAGTCTCTAACGTGATCAGGCTGCCTGTAGATTTTACTCTTTACGGGCAAGCTGTCACCAGTGTCGACCTCATGGGTGCACCAATCGGTCTGACTGGGTGTCAGAGAGAACAGATGTCGGAACGACTGAAGAACCTCTTTACAGTCGCTCTGTTGATGTTCGGAGAGGCTGCCACAAAAGACAACACCATCTACCGAGCCATCGTCAGGATTCTGAGAGAGCAGGTCGGGGAGAGGGTCACTCTCCTCCTCCTGTCCCTCATCTAGGGCCATGAGCAAACTCATGTCCTTCCTGTCGACATATGCTTTTAGCCTGTTGACATGAAGCACCCTGTGGGGGCTCCGGGGAGTTCCCAGGTCGACCAGGTAGGTGACCTCTCCCTTTTTCTCCAGGATGGTGTGGGGCCCGGACCATTTGTCCTTGAGTGCTGCTGGGGCCACTGGCTCCAACACCCACACCTTCTGTCCGGGCTGGTAAACAGTCAAGACAGCCTTTTGGTCATGCCAAGCCTTTTGGAGTTCTTGACTGGCCTTAAGGTTTTCGGATGCCTTCTCCATGTATTCAGCCATCCGCGAGCGGAGGCCGAGCACATAGTCCACTATGTTGGCTGCAGGCTTTTTGAGAGGTCTCTCCCATCCTTCCTTCACCAAACACAGGGGTCCCCTTACAGGATGCCCGTACAAAAGTTCAAAAGGGCTGTAGCCAACCCCCTTCTGTGGGACTTCTCTGTAGGCGAACAAGAGGCAGGGGATCAGGACGTCCCATCTACGCCGAAGCTTTTCCGGTAGTCCATGAATCATCCCTTTTAGGGTCCTGTTGAATCTCTCAACAAGCCCATTGCATTGTGGATGATAGGGTGTAGTGAACTTGTAGTTGACACCACATTCCTTCCACATAGCAGTTAAGTAGCTCGACATAAAGTTTGCACCTCTGTCAGAGACGACCTCCTTAGGGAAGCCCACTCTGGAGAACACTCCAACTAGGGCTCTTGCCACAACAGGGGCTGTAGTGGTCCTAAGGGGAATAGCTTCAGGATACCTGGTGGCATGATCCACTACCACCAGTATAAACTTGTGCCCTGATGCTGTCGGTGGTTCCATGGGACCGACGATGTCGATCCCCACCCGTTCAAAGGGCACCCCCACCACAGGCATTGGTATAAGGGGGGCCTTTGTCGTGCCACCTGACTTACCACTGGCTTGGCAAGTGACACAGGAGCGGCAAAACTCCTTGGTATCTTCGTTCATGTGAGGCCAGTGAAAGTGCGAGACAAGCCTGTCCCACGTTTTCGTCTGGCCTAAGTGACCTGCTAAGGGAATCTCGTGGGCCAAGGTAAGTAGGAAACCACGCTGAGACAAGGGGACGACCAGCCTCCTGGTCATGCCAGGCTTGGGGTCTCTTGACTCAGTGTACAGGAGTCCATCTTCCCAGTATACCTTGTGGGTACCTGTGGCGTTCCCAGCAGCCTCAGCAGCAGCCTGCTGTCTGAGGGGTTCAAGAGAAGGGCAGTCTAACTGGTCCTTCCCCAGATCTTCCCTTGAGGGTCCCCCTGAGCCCAAGAATTCAACTTGATCAAGTTCGAACTCTCTCGGCTCAGTTTCCCTCAATTCCTGTAGGTCAGCCTCCTCTGAGACTTGATCCTCGACCTGGGGCAAGGGGGAAGGCGCAGCCTTAACCCTACTGCTCTTTTTCTTGGGAGGTGTCTGGTCCGTTGTTCCAGGATCCAGCACCTGTTCAGTGGGGCATCTCCTGACCTGTGACCTAGTCACAGCGAACACATGTGCTGGCAAACCTAACATTTCCATGTGAGTCCGGTGCTCCACTTCTGACCATTGTGACGACTCCAAATCATTGCCCAACAAACAATCCACTGGGAGGTCTGGACTAACTACAACCTTCTTTTGGCCAGTTACCCCTCCCCAGGAGAAAGCTACAATTGCCATACTGTGATTGGTAGTGACATTGCTTGCATTGGTCACCAGGAATTCTGTACCTGGCATGATCTGTCCAGGGTCCACAAAGTTAGGCGTCACCATGGTGACGCTGGCACAAGTGTCCCTATAGGCCTGAGCCATCTTTCCATTTATGAAAGGCGTCTGTCTGTATTTGCCCAAGGTATTGGGGCTTACGTCAGGGGACACGTCCACGTCCCCTGTACTGACAAGGACAGCCTGAGTGAGCGTGCCAACTAAGTTGTCACGCCCCTCAGAACCCAGGGTTAACCCTACTAAACCCTTGGGAGGCGCACTACCACTGCCGACTGTACTAGGGGGCACAGGTGCCTTAGGGGCTGCAGTGGCAGGAGTCTGCCCTCCTCCTTTCTTGGTGCACTCACTAAACCAGTGAGATTTACTTTTACAGTACTGGCACCATCGTTTGGATTGGCCTTCTTTCTTCTTTTGGGGAGCCTGACCCCCACCCTCTTTGGGTTGTTGGGGACCTGTCGAAGACTTCTGGTCATTTTGTTCCCCCTTAGAATCTTTACCCTTCTGGTCTGCTTTCTTCTGACCACCTTGATTCTGGCCCTGGTTCTGTTTAACTCTCGTACGAACCCATTTGTCTGCCTTCTGCCCCAATTCTTGAGGAGAGGTCAGATCCGAGTCGACAAGATGCTGATGCAACAACTGGTTCTGACAATTGTTTAAGATTTGTTCTCTCATCATCAAATTGTACAATCCTTTGTAATCAGTAACCTTACTGCCCAGCAACCAGCCCTCAAAAGCCTTAGCGGCACAATCGACAAAATCAGACCAATCTTGAGACTGCGTCTTCTGGGTATCCCTGAACAGCACCCTGTACTGCTCAGTGGTTAGGCCGAACCCTTCAACGAGTGTATTCTTCAAGACTTGGTAATTATTAGCGTCCTCTACCCTTGTGGTGAGGAGCTTGTCTCTTCCTTTACCTTCAAAGGAGAGCCACAAGATAGCTGCCCACTGACTCTGGGGAACACCTTGCACAGTGCAGGCCCTCTCCAAAGCAGTAATCCATTTGTGGATGTCGTCCCCTTGTTTAAAGGGGGGCACTATCTTCCCAAGGTGTTTCGTATCGAAACTCTTTTCCCTATTACTAGGTACATTGCTGCCACCAGTGGGGACTGCCCCACTTAACTGTTGCTCTCTAGCAAAAGCAAGCTTTTCCTTGGCCAGGGCAAGTTCTTCCCTTTCGATCCGCAGATTAGCTGCCCTTTCCTTCGCTTCGTACACTCTCCTCTGAGGGGACGTCATCCCTCTTTGAGAAGAGTTGTGAGAGCCGTTGGTTCGAAGGGATCTGTTAGAGCCTCTCGATAGAGACCTAACTCGTCCATTCCCAATGTTAAGCGCACCTGACAGTAGCGCCGGAGGTCCCCCAGTACCACTATCATGTTTGCTTAAGTTGGACCGTGTCAGTCTGACGACTTCTACCTGTCCCTTATCTGCCTCGTCCCCAGAGAGATCCTCATCCTCATCCTCCTCCACATCCCCGTTCTCGGTTGCGAGATGAATGAGGTCAGGATCGTCCCGGGTTCCCTCGAGGGGAGGCATGTCTCCTTCTGGATTAGAATGGCTAAGAAGCTTCTCAGCCTTTCTGGCATCATAAGTCTCTAGGAGACCAATCAGAAAGGAGGTGGTGGGGTTAGCCCCTTGCTTAATCTTCCTAGAGGTACATACTTGTCGTAACTCATGGAAGTTAAGCGCAGTATATCTTGAGGATATGACCTGTGGAGGGTCGACTGACACAAGGGGAGACTCAGAGTTTCCTCCTTTGTCCGACATACTGCTTCTAGTGTGGTGTAAGTGATGCACCTACCTACACTACGTGTTTACCTACTGTTCCCTTGCTAAGAGTTGCAGCCAAGGTGTGCTAAGCCTTTAGGAGCTACAACAGCTGGTTCAGTAGAACTCAGAGTATTCTAAGCTTTAGTTATATGTACTAACAGTACTTGTGCGATCTTTCAACAAGATATTCTTAGGATACGTGTGGTAAAACAACAGCAAGCTCAAATCCCAACCGCTGCTCACCAATGTGAGAAGTTGGCCCGATATGCAACGTTCGCTATTCTAGCGACCGCTATGTATCGTTCCAACGACCCTTATGGTGTTTGGTTGTAAGTCAACCTATAGACCAGCTATCCTAGTAGCGTGGATACGAGCAGTCTAAGGCTAAAGACTCGAGAGGGCGCGTTAAGCTAGCTGTTTACCACACATATACCCCTTGAACACCCAGTGAAAGGACACCACACAAGTGTTATGAAAATAAACAATATATTTATTAAGAATCACAACAGCCCTGTACTCTTTATGAGGACAGGGTACTAAGCACAAACCAAATCTCTTTAGCAAATACTTCAAGTGCACAGTTTTAAAACAAGTGTCCGGGGACACGGAAAGGTTAAGGCAAGTCGGAAGCGAGGGACTCGGGACCCTAGAGTAAGGAGGCTATGCAGGCACCGAAGTGCCGAGTTACCTAGCCACGAGGGCTGCGGCTGCAAGTCTTACAGGCGTCGGGGTCTTCGCTGACGAGCCAGGAGCCGGAAGAGAAAGGAGTTGCTGGCCGGCGACCAGTGATGTATAGTTCGTAGAGATTGATGAAACCTGAAAGCAGAGGGGACCAAGTTCGTACTACTAGCCAGTAGTCAGAGGGTACCAGGAAGGCACCGGTTGGCCGTCACCTCGACCAGGTGAGTGGGCGACGCTAGGCTCTGCAGTCTCTCGGACCAGGAGGCGTTGTCGGCGACCACGGTGGAGGTGCGAGCTGTCCCACGACGGATGTCGTTGTCGGCGTCTTGAGTGGACCAGGAGGGTCCGGGGTGCTTCTCGAAAAGATGGAAGCAAGGGCCAGTCTGGAGCAACCAGACCGGCAGTGTTGATTCTCGGATGTCGTCACAGAAGGACACGAGCCAGCGGCTAGTGACCAGACAACGTGCTGAGCAGCGAGCAGAAGGGCCCCACGCAGATCGTGGAGATGCTGGGAGACTGCACTTCGGTGCTGGAGCGGCTCAGGGTCGGGGCTTCTCGGACCCCAGAGCACTCACCAGAGAGTTGCCTCGATGGTCGTGCTGGTTTTTAAGAGCGTGCAGGTTCTGATGATGGCCGGTCCCTCGAGGTCTCGTCGCACCCACAGATCACAGCTGAGCTGATGACGTGGGTAGAGGTCAGAGGTGCCAGGGAAGCCGGTTCTCGTCGAGCTGGGCCGTCGGATTCCTTGAGGAAGGACTTACAGCAAACCGCAGAGTTCTTAGATGGTGCCCGCTGATGCAGGGTGACTACTCCTTAGCCACAAGGGAGAAATCTTGAGAAGAGTCTTGAAGGTCCTTTCGTAGAAAGTAGTTCTTGATTCAAAGATGATCTAATTTGGAAGGGTCCCCGCTCCGGCCTTTATCCTAAAGAAAGGGGTGGGTACATGACTAGGTCCTGCCCTAAGGGTGGGACCAGGAAGGGGGGTAGTTACACCCCTCTCCCCTGCCGGACTTTCCCCAGGCCAGGGCTGTCGCCCCTGGAACTGGTTCTAACCGGCAGATGCGTAGTGAGCACCGGGGTGCCACTCCGCAGTCACCTTCTCGCAAAAGCCCTACCTACCCAGAATACACAAACCCTGTCTGGGACGGTGCGAACACCGCCCTCGACGGGAAACCCTTTGTCCAAGTGCTCCTCGCTGGAAGGACTCCCAGCAGCAGGAGGTCAGACTTGTGTCTGTGGTGGCAGCATCCATTTTGTGGAGCTGAGGCCTTCGTTGACTTTAACCGGGGTTCACAGTTACGTACATGTCGTGTCCCTCTAGAAGGGCGGAATGCTAACCTCGTCGCCAGGGTTGGTGAGAGGGCAGCATCCCGATTCGTATGACACCTTACTCGACATGCCTTGATAACGCGATACCGGAGTTACCGATATGGTACGCGTTATCATGGAACAGCTATTGGGCCTTGATCCCGCAAGCTGCAGCCGGGCTCGGCTCGGGCCTGAACCTAACTCACACGAGCCCACGCACTCTGCCTTCAGGATTGATAAGGCCTGCCATAGGAGTGACTGATAGGGACTCGGGTGTCCAGTGTATGGTTAGATATAGGGCTACTATACCTAAAGCGAAGGGTGGTTACACGTCTTCGCCCCAGCTGTCGTGCAGCCAGTTGTGTCAAATTTGAGAGGCCAGCCAGGGGTGGCACAATACATGCTGCAGCTCCTGGGGGCCCTGGGTACACCTATGCCCTGCGTTACGGGGTCTGATAAGGTGGCCCAGTACCAATTGGTAAATGCACCTAGGGTACATATCGTAATTTAGAAAGAGAACAGCCAGGCTGTGGGTCTGATTGGCAGGCCCACAGCCAGAGAAAGTCGTAAACCAGTGAAACAAAAGCAAAAAATCTGGGTGATCATAGGATTGCAGACCCTACTCTCCTACAGTCGTGAACACAGACCTATTTGCTGTTGGTCTGTGATCTAAATATGCCACTAGACTCTATCAAAAGATTTTTTAGTAGTGTGGCTGTACCCTCTGATATTACATGTAAAGGGGTCCCAGCTGTAACAGTTTTTAGAGCACAAAAACAGGATTTTCATGAAACGATATATAAAGAACTTTCTGGAAAAGCTTTCTTCAAGAGTGATGTTATTTTAATACACATCCTAATTGCACATCAATTGCAAATACATTTATCAACAAACAATAAACTTATTCTTATTGCCCAAAGAAGGAAGGGCGTGGGAAAGAAGGACAGGTGAGGGAAGGAGAGTGTAGAAAAGGTAGTGCAATTATAGAAAGTTTCAAAAGGAATCACACGTGGTCTCATGTATATTTCGAAAATGGTATCACAAGGACATATTTACATTGCCATTCAAGTATTTCATACAATTGCATATTCCTATCCCATTACATTCTAACACAGACCAAAATGATCTGTTGTTGGTGGGTAGGAGTGAAAGAAGTTATGTCGACGTTTCGACCCCAGAGGTGTAGGCTGAATCCTACCCTACTACGGGGTCTTCATCAGGACAGGTGGGGGCAGGATGCCAGGGAAGTGAGGGAGGGCACCTATGGGTAAAAACACACCATTCAGGATGGGGAATATCGCATACAATTAATCAAAGTGGCGACATCATTTGCATAACGTTACCTATGAAGTCACACTGAATCGCGTGGCACCGTCTAGAACTAGTAGTGGGCCAGGAGGCTCCAGATGCGAAAGAGAGCGTGAATTCTATAAAAATTAGGCTATGATCAGAATTGTGGGCAGTAGTACAAAAAGTCCCACACCTCATGAAATTTACTTTTATCAAACTGTGCTTTAATAGAAAAGCATCAAAGAATACCCAGCCGGGTTAAAAACAAGGAAAATATAACATGCAAGAGGACATCACAACCATGGCACATCAGGATAAACCGTCATACCCTATTTATTGTCTATTGCATGCATTGTCATTAGATCTCTGGCGAATATCATAAAGCTCGAAATAGTGGCATGACATCGACTAAGTACGTATCTTCGAGTTAATTGAAGTGGAATCCACCTCCTAAGTTACTGTAGCATTGGAACAAACAGAGAACACTGAGTCACAATAGTCAAATCATTAGTTACCCAAAAGTCACGGAACACAGCAAAGAATCCTGTTTTGAAATTAACGTAAAATTCATTTCCATATATCGATCTTGGTTAGCAGTCTATACAGGGAGGAAAACAAAGGGGAGTACGTTTGAGTCTACGGGCCTAACCGTATAAACCACTTATCTACTGTCCCAGCTAGAACATCCTAATCTTATAATCTTGACTCACCGCAAACGTGGCGGCTTTACTTTCTGCCAGATCCGAGCTTTAATCTAGAATAAACCACAACTCAAACACGGATGTACCATGTTACAACGCATACTATTACAACTACCTACTGTTACAACGCGACCATTACAACGCATACCATTACAACGAATAGCGCTTTGAGGTGCTGGATAGTGGTAAGTATAATTTACTATTCTAACTCCAGTCCCCGTGGACCCTAGGGAAGGTGTTGGATAGTAAATTATACTTATTCCCTATCCTAGAGCGCCCCCCAGCGCAATGCGTTGTAATGGTATGCGTTGTAAAAGTCGCGTTGTAACAGTAGTGCGTTGTAACAAATGCGTTGTAACAGGTGTATACCCTCAAACACTTAGCATACTTACCATGGATTCATCTGTTCACAGAAATATTAATAGTGCCCGCAACCATGCGCAATGCCATATTTCACTTACCACGGAAAACGTGGCTCACCCGACTCACACACGTCTCAACTCAAGTAAAAGCGAGCGGAAACAACCAAATTTATTTAAACGGGAAAGCCGAGTTCGCGTGTGCTTGCAGCAGCTAACTGACTGCTGTTCACCTAACCAATAGTGATCGTGGAATAGTTTAGAAGAAAGACTACTCTGTTATAGTTAGCGCCGGTTGAAGTTAAGCCCACAGCAAAACACAAAGGGTTAGAGAATCCAAGTTTGCAATTACTGATAATTAAGTGAGTAGTTCTGGAAGGCAGTGTAAGATCTAAGGTACACTCCGTATGGAGAAATTTTCAAACATTGTGGACATATTCATGGATACTAGATAATAGCTCACAATAGGTGGCACATCATATTGGGAAGTTAACACTTATCAGTACCAAGATTCTTTGTGGGAGTTTAATCGATTTTGTAGAGGAGTTTATAAGACCCACATCTGTAGAGAAAAGCAGAAGAAAATCTCAATAATACAATTCATTAATCATGGTATGTAAATGTAGGCAAATTGAATGGACATTGTCGCTTTGTTCATCCGTCCGTGACCTGTAGAAAAACAAAATCACTCAGGAGAAATTACACAGTATTCACATCACAGATCATATAAGAGATTACCAACATTTAACGCAGGCATGCTAACTGGGCATAACTGGTTTCTTGCTCATTTAACCCATGCTTTATCATGTCCAAACGGGTCATCCATTTGCTTTCTCTTAGATTTAGGACAGAACCAATGTTACCACCCCTCGGGCCCAAGGAAACTTTTTCAAGGACCACCCATTGGATTTCTTCAACTGAATGGCCGGCCCTTCTGTAATGGTCCACTAGAGGTGCCCCAACAACCTCACATCTAATCCTGCTCTGGTGTTGGAGAATGCGTGCTTTTACTTTTTGCTGTGTTTGTCCTATGTAGGCAAGACACACGGGCACATGATACAATAAATGACACAGTTCGTGTTGCAATTTGTGAATGTTTTAAGATCTATATTGTGAAGTTTGTAACTAAACTGCTTAGTTTGTATACACATTGGGCACGCCTTACAGTGTCCACATCTGTAATTGCCAATCGTAATCAGTAGATTCCACATAGTTTGTAGGGACGGTGGTTCTGGGGTTTCCAAGAAAGAGCACACCACATGGTCCTTCATACTTTTCGATTTCTTGAAAGAATGTCCTTGTGGTACCATTTTCGAAATATACAAGAGACCACGTGTGATTCCTTTTGAAACTTTCTATATTTGCACTACCTTTTCTACACTCTCCTTCCCTCACCTGTACCTCTTTCCCACTCCCTTCCCTCGTTGGGAAATAAGAATAAGTTAATTGTTTGTTGATAAATGTATTTGCAATTGATGTGCAATGAGGATGTGTATTAAAATAACATCACTCTAGAAGAAAGCTTTTCCAGAAAGTTCTTTATATATCGTTTCATGAAAATCCTGTTTTTGTGCTCTTAAAACGGTTACAACTGGGACCCCTTTACATGTAACATTGACTACCCAGGTCCCAGTACCGTTGGGTTGACCCTTATTCTGTAACATGTGCATTCTGATAGCTTGTGGTAATTCTGAAGAGCAATTTGTAAAAGTACACACAGTGGGAGCACGGAAGGCCTACTCTGTGCCTGGCGGGACTTCTTGTGGCGGATTTCCTATAAGTCAGCTAATCACAGATGGCAGGTAACTTGACCTCGTTTATAGAGATGATATACACATCAACTTTAAATTGTGCAACCAGACTGTAAGAAGTGCATTGTTCCCCTGTCGATTTTTACCACATGGTATGGTGTTGTCCAGCGCTGGTGCCGTTTTGGAGGGGGGTGGAGCTTGAGCTTACGCAGGCCTTGTGGTGGGAGGTTCCACATGATCCAATGTGTATGCTGTTGGGGGTCTTTGATGGCCTGGACGGCTCTAGGATGGACAAGCGCCTTTTGGGGACAGCGGTGGTGGTGGCCAGGAGAGACATAGCAGTGCACTGGTCGCAGGCCAAGGCACCTACTGTGCAGGGATGGAGGAGGGGAGTAGACTGGTGTGGGATCCAGGAAGAGCCCTATTTGAAGCCCAGGGATGTCCTGATCAATTCAACAAAGTGTGGAGTAAATGGTTTAATATGCTGCCACCATGATGATCTGTTTTCCTTTTAATCTACGTAACACTCTCATTACTGTATGGACTGCTATGTCAGACCCTGATGGACCAGCCCTATCTTTGTCATTATTCAATCCTGTCATGTTCCCTTTAATGCTTATTGAACTGCAACCAATGAATTTTCTCTGTTCTTCTAAAGCTAATAAAGTTGATTATCAAAAAAAAGAAGTTCATTGTTACTGAGCCTTCATACCTTTCCAAAAAGTGAGATAAAACGGTTCCAGGATAGTTATTTGTTCCCAAAACAATATTGGAAATAGGTCATGATTGCACATTTTTATGGAATCTTTCCTGAAAACCTTCAGGTTGCGCTCTTGCTGTTCATCTCTACAATTATCTTTTGCTATGAAATAGGAAGATGAAATTGAAGGGACTGTTCAGAGTTTACTCTGGGAAGGACAGTTTGAGAATTATAACTTTAAACCTAAGTCACAGCACATGTGATTCTCAGTAGGCCTGGGCAGAATTTGCGGAGTTCTGCTCCAAGGATCTCCACGCAGTGACCAAAAAACTCTGCTGCGTTACGCTGAGTTCCGTAAGTGGCGGTGTGTGTTGGGTCATGCCATCCACATTGACTTTTAGCGCTGGGTCTTTGTCCAACGTTGGAAAATCAGCGCGAACAACACCATTCTCAGCAATAGAGGATGCTTCCTTATGCCACTACAGTAGTTGTTCTACTCGAGTGGCGGCTTGCTCAACGCTAACAGAAGGTTTCTCAACGCAAGCCGTAGCAGCTGTCCCTGACTGCCCGCGTGAGAAATCTCGCCAGGAGGTTGTCCGGAGATTTTCCTAGCTTGTGCTCTCAAACTAGTGAGAAAAAAACGCAGAGTGCTATGCATAGCACAAAATGGGAAAATCTCCGCAAACTATGTGAATGGAGTAGAATTTCACACCCAGGCCAATTCTCATGCAGGGTAGAGAAGCCTAACTAACTCCAGATCTTCAGCAATTATTTGGTGGCTTCTGGGTGGATGTCCAGGTATATTAGCTTACAATGATGCTCCACTGATTGGTGGTATTTCCATTGTGTGATTTGATCTGAGTTAAATCCTTCTCTATATTATTTAGAGAAAGATGTTATCATTTTTTATCTAGTCACTTGGCAATACAAATATTATGCTACCATGTGCCTATTACTAGAACAAAATAGGTTAACCAAATCTCCCCTCAGGAGATCAGCAAATAATATGAATAACAAGAAACTTCTTAAGCAATTATTTTTATGTATATGACCATGCAAATTAGATGTGTGGGCAGTCTCTAGCTTTTGACTATCAAAATTGCAGATGGTGGACTTTGACACCACTGCTGTCTGGTATGTTTGTTGCTAAGATTTGTTTCTGAAGCTGGGGACTGGCCGCACGTTTAATTTGCATATTAACTGCAGTATCTATACACAAACTCTATCTTACGAAATGAGTTCTACAGATTTATAGTGCACCGCATTGGCCAGGTAGGCTTTGTCTACATGGAAGTCTGTATCTAGAATATGGCCCTTCTACACAAAAATATAGTCCTGGAGATGGTCTCATGGGTGTTTACTGTTTAGAGACCGAAAGTCACAATTTACAGAAATCAAATCATATAGTTATTTGAATAATAATCCTTTGCATTCTAAATCTTAAAAGTTCTGTTGTTAGGCCGAGTTGTATTCTCTATATAGGACCATTTGTGTGTGTGTATGTACATGTATATATATAAATATATATATACATATACATACACACACACACACACATATATGTATATATATATATATATATATATATATATATATATATATATATATATATATATATATATATATATAGATAGATAGATAGATAGATAGTTACTTGTAAGTTTTATATATATGTGACCTTTCATTTATTTGTTGGTTCTTCCTTGTCTTGTATAGAATGTTTTCCCGCTATTATTAAAACCATTTATTTTTTTCATACAGAAGCATAGAACACTCACCTAATTTTTCTATGCTCTCAAAAGATTCTTACTACATAAATGACATTCATCAATTGTGTCGGCTTCAGTGGAGCCTAAATGAGCAATCTAAAAGTTATAAAGAAATATAATTTAAGATAAATCCTTCAAGGGTTTGTTCTTGTTTACAGTATGTAACTATTAGAAGTCCTAATTCAATTTATCCAGATGACACAGCAGTAGGTGGCAGATGAATACATTGCTAGATTCCTACTAGTTGATTGCTCCTGCCCTTCTCCATCCCTGCTGAGAATGGATCCCCTCCAGTGGCTATGGATCTGCGACCTAATATCCTCTTAGGGAGTCTGCAACCACTTGTACTCTACAGTGACTAGATAACAATTTCTGGCATTAATGTATTCCTCTCTTGATGCTTGGAGTGTAATATCAAGAACACCTGCATCAATAAGATTAATCAATAAATCTATTCATTATAAAATGTCATGTATGCAGCCAATGTTTATTAATGTTAATAATCACTTTGCCTAGCATCATGAGAAAGTAGCATGTCAGGCGGTAAATATTAAAACAGCTGTTCTCCAAAGGATTTTGGCAGATTTCTCTTGATTTCCCTTTCGTCAATACATCACATACATACAGTATTATATCACACTGTTTTTTCCATACCTTTATTCCAGAATAGTACTGACTTGTTTATATATCTTCCAGTCCGGTTTGTATATTCATTTTCAGTCCTCTTAATTAGAAGGTTCCATAAGCAAAACCAATAGGCCTTGGCTTATTGAGAGGAGAAAAGGAAAGAGAGTGCGGAAACCCATATCGAGTGTGCAATAACAAACATATTAAGCAAGCTAATAGGTCTCACTTTTGGGACTCAGAGGTTTTTTGAGTGCCTTTTATATTATTGAGTTGGGAACAATAAACATACGGTATTTCAGTGCCAAAAGACACAAGACGTGCGTTTTATAAATAAAATGCATTTTACCCGGGAGACTATCCTGGAGCTGATGAGAACATGGCTGATGCCTTTTTGAAAAGTCAAAAGAGAAACATGAGGTGAGGGGGGTGGACATTTGGGGGAGAGTAGGAGAGAGTTCTAGAGAGTAGAAAAAGATCTGCACTCTCATAAACCCAATATAAAAAACAAACATAAAAAGTTCTATAAAATTGAACAGTGGAGGTAGAGATAATAAAGAGGCTCTGCTGCAGGGGGAAAACACACATGATGAATAAGCTGGGACAAAGAAAGGGTTGGAATAGGAAGCAGGCAAATGAGAGTGAAATAAACCCGACTACTTGTAACCAATTAGTAGGCTCATAGCCCATGTATGCTGTTGGTAAGCTCACAAAAGGTCTTTTGCGCTGAATGCACAATCAAAGAAAATAGTCATTTTTAGTATGTCACAGAAGGATACAACTCATTCAGTCAGAACACTGCAAGACTAAACTGTGCCTGGATTGGATCAAGACAATAATAGGGACGAAAGCCATCAAATCAAGAGCAGATAACTGAGATAGACATCAACGTCCAGCAGTCAAGATCATAGGGCAGACCTAAAGTCCAATCACTATATATGTAATGTTTTGTAAAGAGTAGTTTCTGTCTACTAGCCGGGCCCTCTAAATGATGGTTTGTCATTCCTGCACTCTCCTAGTCTGCTCTTCCACCTGCCTACAAGCCTACCCAAATGTTTATATTGCAACCACCTTACTAGTGGATTACCTGCCCTGGAAAGAGAAAGTTAAGGTTTTAAGTCCTCCATTTTGTCAGTATGCTTCTCTCTCTGAGCATTGGGTCCCTCCGCTCTTTATTCATATGACCCAACATCTGATTTATACGAACCACCATCAATTTACGAGCTATTGATGGGCAAGGAGGCTTTAGGGGCACTGTTAAGAAAAACTAGCCATAGATCTTTAAAAAAATCCCGGCATAAAGGGTTTCAGTGCCTGGGATTTATGGAAAAATCTGCAGAAATTGCTTCAGATCCCCAAGATTAATAAGTATACCCCATTGTGGAACTCAGGGTATCTACCAAACTTGAGTGTGGATGGGGCCTGGCAACAATGGGAATACTGGGTATTCGGACGGTTGGAGATGTAATGCCAAACGGCAGCATACTGAGCTTTAACAGGCTACAGGAGAAGTTCGGTCTGACCAGCGGCCACATTTTTAAATATCTCCAGATCTCCCAAACACTTAAAACTGCTTTTTCAGATATAGCTCCTGGCCCACCTTGCCCAGTGCTGGGATATTTGATAAGAGGAGGAGATAAGATCCGGAATATATATCAAGCCCTTATAGAAAGATTACCTGATGACCTCAAGAAGCACGAGGCTGCTTGGGCAGACAGACTACAAGAACCCAACACTGATCTTGATAAAGCTTTGGGGCTGGATAAACAAATACTGCGTTCCTCAAACTTGAAGGCTCAACATTTTAAAACATTATTTAATCTGTATTATACTCCCTCTAAGCTATATGACTGGGGTATGAGGATTGATAGCAACTGTCCCAGGTGCCAGAAAGGCCCTGGAGATCTCTTACACATGTTCTTCTATTGTGAGAAGCTCAGTCTGATAAAAGCTGAGATTGAGAAATTTTTGGAGGGGCGTCAGCCTATCCCCGACGCTGATGATTTTTGGGAGTGATAGTAAAACGGTTCTTGTTAACAGGGAAACAGAGGCTTTTATTTTTCTGGCCGTGGCGGTATTACGCATCTTACTCTCAGCCGCCTGGAAGGATCCTAATGCCCCAACATTCCAAATGGGGCTGTCCAGACTTCTTGGTATACACAATATTGAATCCACCTTATATCTCTATAAGGGTAAGAAAATGCGCAATTTTGGCAATAAGATGTGGGATCCCCTGAAAGCCTGGAGGGATGGGCAGTTATAATTAAATGAGAATGGGCCCACTTATATTTATAGCTATAAGTATGTGTAAATATGTAATTATTTGTATATATATTGTATGAATTTATTTAGGCTGTATCTCTGTTTTATCGAACTATTTTTTTTACCAGGTAATACATCTTCACTAGTACTATGTGTATTTATTGTAAAGAAAACATTCTCTCTTGCTGCATCTGTTTTGTATCAATGAATTCTTCAATAAAAAAAGGGTTCCTCCGCTCTTTAAGGTTTTTGAGTAAGGCCGCTTCCTTGCAGATGGTAAGAAAAACATTATTGGAGGTGTTTGAACTTCTGTTATCCCCTGGTAAATAATTGGTTTTCTCAGTACCTCGCTCTCATTCTACCTTTCCTAAGTATTTGTTTTTCTCCACCCTCCTCTCACCTCCTTGGGGAAATGGTGATATTACCTCATGAGTTATATAAAAATTGTTTTGTTTGACTCACATTTTAATTAATTTTTCCACCCTTTTTCTGGGTTTCCAAGCAAGGGGCTTGGTTTCTGAGAGAGCTCTCTGAGGAATTTGTTGGCAATTAGTACAGTTTAGGAAACTTGCTGACCAGATTACCATGAATTTGAGGCATCTTTTCCCTTTTTAGAACCTTTGTAATTTCCACAGTGCCCTTCAACAAGCTGCTGGCTTCTCAGTCCTCTCTGCAAGCATTGCGGCTGACCGTGAGTCACCATAAACCTTGATCCATTGTCTGAGTCTGCGGGCTGCAGCGTTGGTTGGGTCCGCGGTTGGGCTCTGGGCGAGGGTGGTGGTTAGCTGGTCCTCGGTTATCTTGCCCCAGCTGCGGCGGGGCATCTGCTGTGTGTGGTGGTGTGTGGTGGGTTTCCGAAGGTGAAGTGGATGCATCGGTAGTCGATCCAGTGGAGTTCGGTGGTGCGGTCGAAGAAGACGTGAGTGCTCGCTGAGAAGATGTGGTTAAGGGTGTGGCCGGCGGAGTGAGTGGGTGCTGTGACGAGTTGTCTGAGTCGTAGGTTGCTGAGATTGTTGATCAGGGTGGAGGATTTGACGTTGTTGTTGTGCTTGGAGTATAATATCAAGTAACACCTGCATCAACGTGATTAATCACTAAATCTATTCATTATAAAATGCCATGTATGCAGCCAAAGTTTATTAATGTTCATTATCACTTTGCCTAACATCATGAGAAACTAGCATGTCAGGCGGTAAATAATAAAACAGCTGGGCAGTGCACTTTTCTTATGAAATCTGCATAGTGAAAAGGCTCGTAGTTCATAGGCCGGATTGGAGGGCGGGGGGCATATTAGCAAGGGCAATATTGCCGCTTTTACTGGACTTTTTTCCGCTAAAGCGGCGATATTTTTATCGCCCTATTAGCAAGCTGTCGCTAACAGCAGTTAGCGACAGCTTTTAGGTGATAGCTACAGGTTTGGGACCCGCTATGCATGTCAGTGGTATTTATTATAATGACATGCAAAGTGGGCATAGCCAAACTGTTAGCGACTGAAAACAGTCGCTAACACAGCTATCGCCTATTAGCAAAGCGATAAAAAAAATTGCGCTAAGCGCGATTATCGATATAAACTAACGCCTGCTAAAAAGTAGACTTACCTGTATAGTCAATGGGGGGGTGGATTATCAGATAAAGCCCCCATTGGCGTTAATGCGAGAATATCGATGGATTACCAGCGATATTTTCGCATTTCTCCGCTATCGCTGGATATTTTAGCACAATGGAGAAAAACGTTGCTATTGGCATGTTTTCTCTGCTAAAATATCCAGCGATAGCCAGCCATAAAAAAAAAAGTCGCTTACCACGTTTAGCGATAAATATCGCTATTTCTTGCTAATAGGCCCTTAGATTCCCAGTTCTGCTAATGTAGACGGACAAAAAAAATCACGGAAGAAGTCCTAAAACTAGGGTAATACAAGGTCTACAGTTTACTTTCTCACCATTTTAGTTAATTTGCAGGTTGAATACAGGCATCACAACCCATAACACGTAGATTTTTTCTGTGGGGACACAAGCATTAATGACACTATAGACTCTGCACATGTATAAAAAAAGTGTCCATAATCTTACATTTTTGCAAAACAAGTGGAAAAAAAGGTGACGATGCGGAAATGTCCCTGATAATGTAACCACAGCTGAAGGCAGGGACTGAGAGACGGTGAAGAAAAGTCCTTTGGCTGGGGAACAGGAACTCGCTTGGCAGGATCACAATGGGTTTTGATGCACAAGGGAGCTTTGAAGAGCCAAGTTTCGCTGGTGTGAATCGGCTTCATTGATTCAAGCCAGGCTCTGGCAGCCATTGAGATTTTTCACCTCTAGCCGCGCGCTCCTTGACAAAGGTCGTGCGCTGAGAGCAAAACAAGAATTTCTTGTAGTAAAGAATAACTAGTGTTGTTCCCTACCAAAATCCCACTGCGAGCTTTGTCCTTTTTAGGTCGAAGCCACCCAGACAGCGTAGCCAACAACATCTTAGGGAAATTGGGAAAGCCTCACTGGGAATGCATTCCGCCTATTGCTTACCATTGGCTCTGTGGTTTGTAACTCACATTTGCTTGCTTTCTATTTACTGGCTTTATTTGTTTTAGTCTGGCAAGCTTGAGGTCGTCTCTTTCCATGCCCAAACCTAATTTACAGTATTTTTCCAATAGTACTGGATTACTGTAAATAGGTGTTTAATTCTTGTCCTAATCTTATTTTTCTCTGACTACAAAGTGGGAGGATTTATGTGACAATCATGCTGGCTCATGGGGGTGTGCTTGAGGAAGGCTGTACGAAGTTATCCTTTTTTTTTAGCACACAACAACAATTAATTGTCTATAAATGAACCGTGCAGCTATTTCAGTATGTATCATAATTAGAAAAGCACAAATAAAGCAAATTTTTTGGTAATTCTGAAGTGTGGTGGAAAGAAATATTTGAATATGATCATAACAATACAATGTACTAGGTGATGACATTCCCACACAATATCGTTTGGGAGCTGTATACTTTTATTAGTAAAACTATATATCAAGGCAAATGTAATGGTTATTTCTATTGAAGATTTGTTGTCTGTAATGGCAGAGCACTACCACACCATGCATACTCCTAGTCTGAGAGGGAAACAGTCACCCTGGAATCTGGGAGGGGCCGGAAATAGGGTCCAGGGGGTTTGGGAGGAGAAGGGGTGATTGGTTGCAGGAATTCAAAAAACTATATGGGGAAGGTGCATGTGAGGCTGAGATAAGAGGCGTGGAGGGCAATACACTGCAGCCTTCATACCGAGTGGCTGCAAGGGGTATCACTCAGAGGGGTTTACAACCCCAGCCCTTTCCACCTGGCCCAGGTTTACTAGGTCTGCTAAGACCGGAGCTGGTAATGCTGGGTGGGGAGAGCCTTAAGCGGTGCTGGGGAAAGCTGCTATGCCCAGCCTCCACCAACCCCCAAGCTCTACTCTTACCAACTCTACCCTCCCCACACTCTAGAAAAAAACTCACCTACTCAGCCCTTCCAACACCACACTATAACCAGCAAAATATCTCACATATGCATTTACCACCTCATTCAAGCAGGTGGTAAATAGATGTGGAATTTAGCCCATTTATATTTCTCTAAAGGGGTAAGACCCTACACCACACCACAGCCAGCAAAATAGCTCACACATGCATGTACCACCTCCTTCAAGCAGGTGGTAAATATATGCAGAATTTGGACCCGCGATATTTCCCTCAACGGGGAAGAGAGGCAGAATAGGACCTTGTATTGTAGGATTCAGGAGTTATTCCCCACTAGGATGGCTATTGAGCCGTGGTCCATGCAGATAAGAGTGATGGGGCCCGGTGGGGTTTTGGGGGGGGGTTTCAACATACGACCGCAAGGTAAAAATTAAATAAATAATTGATTTTCTTTGTGGTCGTATATCTAAATCACCCCCCCCGTCCCCCCAAGCCCCAACCACCCCAGCGCTCTTAAGTTAGGGTGACCAGAATTGTAAAGCAAAAAAACGGGACATTTCACAAAGAAAGGAGAGGTATCATTTTACGTCAATCGAGCGCGTAGAATGACAGCTTTCCTCAGTAGAGAATTACAATGGGAGTCCGACCCTTCCCTACCCACAAATCTCTGTCGTATTCGGCACACTCTCGGTTTGGAAAAGGTCCCAGGATGCCTGACCCCAACATGGCCGACATTGGTGACTTCTTCCCCCTTCCTGAACTATTACTTACTCAACCCTTCCTGGACTGTGCCTGACCTCAAAAGGACTTCTAGAATTCTTTATGACCATGGCCTTCCTCCCCCCTCCACCACCCGCACAACTCTGACATTCCCTGAGGACACATGATCTCTTTCCTGACAGCGGTGTCCGAAGATTATGTCCGACGCCCAGTGGAGCTGCTCTGTTCAGCTAATAAGGAGATCGGACTTGGTTCACCCCGTGACTGTCACCTGCCCAGCTAGAGCTTGGGCACAGGTTCTCCCCTTCTCCCTGTCTTGCCCACCCTTCCCCTCAGTGTATTCATGTCATTCTTCTTTTGCCTTGTCTCCTTTCTATGCACCTGTCTGACCGATACCCGTGGATGCTTCCTTGAGAGCTATAGGGGAGACTGGCCTCGGACTACCTCACTGGTCATCACCTACCCATTCGGTCTTTGGGCTGACTTTATCTCTGTCTCTTATTCCGTCCTCCCCCTCGTCCTCTCCCTCTCACCCCCGCACTCCCCATCTCCCCTCTTCCTCTCTACTGATCTCTCCTTCTCTCCTGTTAATGTGTCTCATATATTTTGATATAACGTAAAATTATTATTATTGTTGTAACTTTGCTGACCTTATGTAAAGCGCTCTGATACCTACGGGTCTAGCCAGCGCTATATAAAACTCTTTAAATAAATAAATAAACTCCTCCCCACAGTATGTCACTGCACACTACGCTGCACCACTGCATTCTATGCCATTTCACTCTATGCCTCTTCTGTACCCAAGTGCACTCTTCCCCACACACCTCTACTATGCACCACTCCACTCTACGCCACTCCACTCTATGTCAGTTCATTCTGCAACACTGCACTCGAAACCACTGTACTCTACATCAATGCATTCGACTTTGTACCACTCCACTCTATGCCAATCCACTCTGCGCCACTCTTATCTACTCTGCACTCTTCAACACTATACTCTACGTCACTGCACTCTAGCATGCACAACTCCACTCTAAAACAATCTACTCTCTGCCACTGCACTCAGCACCATGGACTCTTTGCCACTCTCCTCTGTGCCACTCAATCAATCAAGAAAATATTTATAGAGTGTGGCAAATCACCTGTGAGGGTCTCGAGGCACTGGAGCTGTGTGCTGCTGTGTGGGGGTTTGACCATTCAAAGACCGAGGGGCATATTCCTAAGGCTGGCGATATGTGTTATCGCTGCTTTAGCGGCCGTTTTCGGCCGCTAAGCGGCGATAATTCTATCGCTCTATTAGCAAGCTGTCGCTAACAGCAATTAGCGACAGCTTGTAGGCGATAGCGAGCGGTTTGGGGCCCGCTTTGCATGTCAGCGATATTTATCGCTAATGACATGCAAAGTGGGCGTACCTAACCTGTTAGCTACTGAAAGCAGTCGCTAATGTCGCTATCGCCTATTAGCAAGGCAGGCGTAGCAATGGAAATATTTGCGCTAAGCGATAAGGTGGATATAATGGCTAAGACCCTGTTAGCGATAATGCGTGAATATCGTTCTATTCTCAGCGATATTCACGGATTTTGCCGCTATCCACGGAAATATTATCAATTTTGAGATAAACGTTGCTAATAGCACATTATCTCAGCGATAATATCCGGCAATGCGCGGCGATAAAAAAATTGCCGCTAAGCTTATTTAGCAATAAATATCGCTACTTGTTGGTAAAATGCCTCATTCTTTAGTTCTCTTCTAAATTGCTAAAGTGACGTTGCAGTCCATAGGTGCAGGGGGAGGGTTTTCCCAAGCCTTGGATGCCTGGTGGGAGAAGGAGCTCCCTTAGCTGTCTCAGTGGGGTGCCTGCGAGGGAGAGGGAAGCTGATTAAAGGGGTTGGGTCAGTTGGTGGAGGGTCAGGCATTTGTTGATGTATGTATTCAACTCGTGCCATTGCACTCCACACCAATGCACTCCACACCACTTTATTTAAAACCAATGCACTCTACGCCACTGCACTCTATACCAATCTACTCTGCACCACTTCACTCTACACCACTATACTTTGAAACATTTTATGCCCCTGCTCTCTACGCCATTGTACGCTAAATCACTGCACTCTATCCCACTCTATTTATTTTACATCACTATACTCGGCAACACTCTTTGTGTCACTGCTCCACACACCAATCCAATCTCGGCCACTCTACTATACACCACTGCACTCTATAATAGTCTACTCTGCAGCACTGCATTCTCTGACACTTAAGTCTATGCAACTGCACTCTATGTCACTCTACTCTATGCCACAGCCCTCTAAATCAATCTACGCTAATCAATGCACTAAACACTGATAAACTCAAAACCAGTGCACTCTACGCCACTACACTCAACGCCAACTACTCTGCACCACAGCACTTTATGCCACTATACTCTACTCTGCAGTACTCTAAGCCACTGTACTCTATGCTACTGCACTCTAGACCAGTGTACGCCACTTCACACTAAGTCACTATACATCACTGTACTCAATGTCACTGCTCTCTACATCACTCTACTCTGTGCCACTCTAAGTAAGTAAATCTTTACTGCCAAATAATTGCAATACATCAAAATAGAAATAAATATATCATCACATCACAGTAATGAAAATGACTGTAGTGCATTGAAACAAGGGTGCGCTTTGGTACACTTAAGATACAATCACGTGGGATCCAAAAAAGGAACAAAATTAAACCAATAATTACATTTCAGTAAAATGTCTCATTCTGCAGAGGACAATTGACTACCCTGGGTACACAGATGACAAAATAACCCATATAAGGCTGACACAGTGGTTCACAGGTGTTAGTTTTCTTGTTTCTGGATGGTAAGATATAGCAACACATCAATGTTTTTTAAATTCCAAATTTTTATTGGGATATAAATAAATGTTTTTTTTTAAAAAAACAGGATCAGCATTTGCTGCGTAATTTTCTTTGCTGCCTGTTGCAAAAACCTGGTGGTCTTACAAGACAGCTGGATATTATGGAAAGTTATTCTTGTGGGACGGCAGGACCATATTTGAATCACCCTCAATGCGGGACGTAACAGTTTCCGTGTAAGGGATAGTAGGGAGGGAGACATACATATAAGATGGAGTAGACTTTCTTGGTTATGCCCGCATAGCCGGCATTGTATATCTGGCCAAGAATACTTCCATGTTGGAACTAGATCCTGCGATGGAAATGGAAATATGAGTCGTCCATATGGTTGTGGCTACCATGTAGTGTAAGAGTGCGAAACTGCCCATGCATGCCTTTTCTGGGCAAACAGCTTTATTGTTGATCCAGGAATGTTGTTTTGTGGATTTATTGATAGTTTCTTTTTTTAAAGCAGCCAAGTGCATTTTAGAGTTCCAGGGTCCAGCTTTGAATTATGGGCAGCTGTAGCACCATTGGCCAAGAGGTTTTGAGTAGCTGCCTGTTCAATTCCAACCAGCGCATGGTGGCCAGTGAAGCATGAGGGACTGCTCGGAGCTTCCAACATTATTTAAGGATATCCCACTCCTGACCAGACCTTGGTGAAACAGACCGAACTCCACTCTCACTTGAGATTGGGATGGGCACTGTGGCAGATGGAAGAGTCTTTTGAAGAGTGGTGACTGGAGGTGGTTTAGAGTAGTATCGTCTTTTCCCTACAGCAACTCAGAGCCGTATGTTAATGATGGAGAAAGTTTGCTCTGATGACCCGTAAGAGGTAATCTTGCGATGTGCAGCCGATTTGCTTTGCAGAAATTTAAATGTGAACAGTAACTTATTTGCAGTGGCTCTTCTGAGTGTTAAGTGCTCTCTAAATGATAGTCGAGCATCCATTAAGACACCTAGGGCTAGATGTAGGTAATTCCCATTTACAGACTCTTAAATACCGAATTTTACCGATTCGAAATTTAGAGGTCTGTAAATGGGAAGGGGGCAGATTTAGGTAATTTGAAAATCTGAATTACCGAATCTGTAAAATTCGGTATTTACCGATTCTGTGAATACAGAATCGGTATTTCCCATTGATTCCTATGGGCTTTGAAGCCCATAGGAATCAATGGGAAATGCCGATTCTGTATTTACAGAATCGGTAAATACCGAATCCTGCAAGGGTGCTGGGGGTGTCACTTTGACACCCTCTAGCACCCCAAGTACAGGCTTGTGTGCAATGTGGCACACATACATGCCCTAAGGGCATGTCTGTGTGTCAAATTGCACAGGTGTGCATGTACAGATGTGCATGCACACCTGAATTCGGTATTTTACCACACAATAGGATTGTGTGGTAAAATACCGACTCTTAAGGGCCTGTGGCACTGTAAACTGTGCCACCTACATTTGTAATTACAGGATCGCTATATTTACTGATTCGGTAATTTACCGAATCGGTAATTTTACCGAATCGGTAAATACCCCGATTCTGTATTTTTCTGCCCCCTACATCTGAAAACCCTAATACCGGTCGGAAACGGCCGAAATTGGCCGTTTCCGACCGGTATTAGGGCTCCTACATCTGGCCCCTGGATATTTATAGGTTTTTACCTGCACCATAGTATTGTCATGGGCTTTCCACCTGAACTTTGGATGACTGTTCCTTGGAATAGCTGAGAAGCAGAACACTTAGTTGTTTTGTTGTTTAGTCCTAACCCCCACATTTGGGCCTATTGTACCAGTTGGCTGATTAGATGCTGGAGGCTGATCGTGGTTTGTCATCTGCGTACTGAAGGCTGCTTCAGGATTAGTCTGCTAGTTTGAGGGGGCACTGTACCCTGCAAGACTGCACTCTTTGCCACTTACCTACTCTGCAAGACTGCACTCTCACCACTTACCTACTCTGCAAGGATGAATTCTCCGCGATTAAACTCAACACCACTCTACTCTACGCCACTGCTCTTTGCACCACTCTTTTCTGCGCCACTCTACTCTGCACCACTCTACTCTGCACTGCTGCAATCAATTCCAATCTACTCTGAAAACTGCACTCTACGCCACTGCACTGAACACCACTGTAATCTGGAAGACTGCACTCTACACTACTATATGCTATGCCACACTACATCAAAGCACTTTTCATCTTGCAACACTATCCTCTGCAACACTTTACTCTGCAACATTCTACTATATGCCACTGCACTCTTTGCCACTGCAACACTACTCTATGCCACATTACCACACTCTATGCCACTACACTCTGCAACTCTCTGACCTATTCTACACCACTGCACTCCATACCAGTGCACTCTACTGCCACTCAACTATACATCTCTGCATTTGTCCCTGTACAACTCCACTTCACTCTTTGAAACAATATTCACATTTGAAACAATGTGCCACTGCACTCTACTTTGCACCAATCTACTCAAATCCACTCTGTCGTTGTAATGTACGCCAGTGCACTCTAAACCACTTTACTCAAAACAAATGCACTCTACATCGGTCTACTCTGCACCACTGTACTCTACGCCACTTCACTCTAGGCCATCCTACTCCACTCTACCTCACTAAACTCTATGATACTCCACTCTATGATGCTCTACCCCATTCAATAAATTCTACTACACTCTATGACACTCTACTCTACTCTATGCCACTTCACTATTGTACACTCTACTCCATTCTATACCACACTGCAACACCCCTCCATGCCGCAACACTACTCTACTTAACGACACTCTGGGGAAATTCCCTTTATGACACTTAATGCCAATACACTCCACTCTATTTTATGACACACTACTCCACTCGATTCTACTTTAGTCAACGGAACTCTATGCCCCTCCACTCTAACGGCACTCAACTCCATTCTATGCCATTTCACTGTCCTACACTACTCCACTCTATGCCACTCTATTTAACAACAATCTCCTCCACTGTATGAAACGCCCTCTACACAACTCCACGACACTCCAATACACTCTACACCACTCATCTCTACTCCAATCTATGTCCTTACACTCTACGACACTAATCCCTTCAAGACACTCCATGCCACTCAACCCTATTCTACGCCATTCCATAACACTCAACTTCACCTCATGACACTCTATGGCACTCTTCTTTATCCCAGTAACATTTAGCCATGCTGAACAACAGCCACGCTGGTGTACAAAATGGCTAAAAGATATTGATAAAGCTAATAGTTGCTGCATTGGAGAGACCTACTGGCTTTGCCAGTGCTTGATGTAACTGCAGTGTTCTCCGGTCAGGTTAATTAAATCAGAAATTCACATACAGTGCTAAAGGTCATTAAATAGCATCTCAAAGGAGTTACATTTTCGTAGTAAGCTTTCATTTTACCGCTCAGACGTGATACTGCTAGACGTGAAAGAGAAAAGTGAAGCTTGGGCCTGTGGCCCTCTGCAATGTTGTATTGTTGCATGGTGTTTGAGATTGAAGAGATTTTCACTTGACACCTTACTAGATATATCATATCAATTGCCATTGTACAGTGCCATGTCATGTAGCATTTGGAAATACCTAGGTGTGGGTTCTGTGTTCCAATGCTACACAGATCTTTCTCCACTTTATACTAGCACTGCTAATGCACTTTACCCATGTATCACTGTGGCATGCACAGATGCTGTAGTCCCACACTACTATAGTGAGGGCAAGGGCACAGTCAGAACCCTATACCTGGGTAACTTTGTGCCATCCTGGAATAAAGTAGGATTGCATAGGGTTGCAAAACTGTGCCTGCAGTAAGTTGGTGATTTTTTTTAAAACAAACAACACTAAGCTTTCCATGAATTTCAAAGATTG
Organism: Lissotriton vulgaris; assembly: GCF_964263255.1. Classification (NCBI taxonomy): domain Eukaryota; kingdom Metazoa; phylum Chordata; class Amphibia; order Caudata; family Salamandridae; genus Lissotriton; species Lissotriton vulgaris. The sequence continues at coordinate 204,801,846 of NC_141688.1, read as the reverse complement.
TAATTAAAAAATAGAAGATAATAACCATGAACATGTCATTTTTTTAGAAACAAAAATACAAACCCCCATTTTTAGTAGGAGGAAACGTTCTAAAAAAATGTGTTTGCAGTAATATTTGTCCACAAAATCTTTTTTTATACAAATATTTTCCTTCAGCGGAAGTTTTAGAATGTGTTAATATTTTCCATTCTTTGAAGAATGCAAAGTTTGCAAACTTAGTAAAGCTTAGTAGGCACAAAAAACAATTTCCTCTCCCACAACCCACAGTCCATACAGGTGCACTCCTAAAACTCTCTGCCCTTGATCATGGAAGGGCCTTAACAACCATATACTATTTAAGTGTGTCTGTTAGGCGACGCTTAACTGGGAATTCTGTAATGCAGTATACACTACCATTTGAGACACCAGCCTAGATAAATGTGATAAAAAGGCAAGGCCACTAACTCCAATCAGACGTTTCAGCCTTTATACCGGAATCCATCAAGGTACAGGAAGGTATCAGCCCTGTCTCACTGAGACATACAGGACTTAACCCTTGTGTTGTACTACAGTGGGATGTAAACAGCCTATTCTTAACTTGAAACCTCTTCTGTATCCAAAGAGAAAAGGATCTTTATGCCCCTTCTCATAGGATACTAGGTATTTTGCTAGCTTGCTATGGGATTTTCTTGGTGGACTGTCTCGGGTACTTTTTCAGAAGAAACGGGAGTTGTCATCATGACAGTATCAGCAATCAGGGCCGGACTGGCCATAGCGGGCACCGGGCAATCCCCCAGTGCGCCGCGCGAGTAGGGGACGGTTCTGGGCCCTTGGGGGCCATTTTTGTTACAGGGCTGTTTTTTCAGCTTAGCTGCAAAATCAGCACTGTAACAAAATCGGCCGAAAACCACCCCGTCAAAGAGCACAGCGGCACCTGCAACCCCCAAACCCCCGAGTAGGGAGGTGGGGGGGTCGGCCGGGCACTTTTCCGGGGCCGGTTTTGCTTCCCTGTCAGCAATACTGTTGTTTTGCACCTCTGCCGTGCAATGAAATATGTAGTAGTGCTCCATTGCCACATACATTTTACCCATAGACATCTCCAATGTCTATAGCTTGAACCAAGTGGGGGGGGGGGATAATCTATGGCTGCATATCTCCTATGCCATGCCGGCAGGACAGCCCGTCTTCTATTACAAGATTGCTGAAGACAGAAACCTAAAGCAGGTGACCATCTCTCATGCACACATACAAAGCCCTACACAACACAGTACCAGAATACCTGAACAATTGCATAGACTTTCACCAACCCACCAGACACCTACGTTCTGCCTCACTCTCATATGTTCCACACATCCGTAATAGCAATACTGGAGGTCACTCACTCTACATTGCAGCAAAGACATGGAATAGCCTCCCTCAGAACATCATAGCCTCCACCTCACTTCTTGAGTTTTGTAAGAAGCTGAAAACCTGGCTCTTCGTATAAGTCCCTTGGGGACCTCACACCCAACGGAGCTTATATTCACACCTGTCAAGCGCCTGGATAGCCTCTCAGGTGATTAGTGCGCTATACAAATCATAACATATTACCTCTAGAAACCACATGTCAGAGACACAAGCACTAGAATTGTCACCCTACTCATGAGGGACTATTGTTTTGTGCAAAGCAAGGGGCTAATGAGTGAGTGCTAAAAATGAGGAAACTGATAAAGCCCTCCGCTCCTAGGAGAAGGAAAATCTAGAGAGGAAAGGCCATTGGGCCCTAGCCCAAATTAATAATTATTGAAAACATCAACTCACCACCTTTCCCCACACCACCTTTACCAGTGGGAAGTGGCAGTAGTCACTCTAGCAGACCCCTCAATAGTAAGGTGGTAGGAACCCTTGAGGATGAGTTTGACATACTCTCCTGGAGGAGAAAAGCTGAGGAGAGGAGACTAGCCCCAGAGGAAAGAAGGGTTAAGATGGGTATAAGGCTTAAAGATGGCGGCAGCCATACCCATAAAAGAAGAGAGAGGAATCTTTTGACCCTGAAATCCCCAAAGGGAGTGTCCCCAAGTATTGTGATAGTGATGACATTGATTAGTGATTTGCAGCCTTTGAGAGGGCCTGCACAATGAGGAGGAAGGCACGGGAAACATTGGTTACATCGCGGTGTTTACACCACAATACCTTTACAATGCGGGTATTACAATGAAAACCATTACAATGACTAGCAGAAGATGACGCTTTAACCTAAGGAATAGTAATATTTACTATTTCAACACCTTCCCTACTACGTAGACTAGAGTTGGAATAGTAAATCATACTATTTAGGTTGTTGTAACAACATGCGGTGTAATGCCTGCGTAGAAAAGATATTGCGGTGTAAACACTGCGATGTAACATCATATATTCGGATAGGACACCAGCACTAGGGTTCTCTTCTCTTGGAAGTTATTCTCAGTTAAAGGCAGAGATAGGTAGCTGACCCTTAATGAGGAGGTAGCTGAAACCTAGTCGCATATGTAGGAGATCATGATTAAAGGATTTTATCCCGCGGCGCTTAAAGCTTACTTATTAGCGCTTTAACGCTCACCTTGTCAGCGCCTTAAAATTCTCTTGTTAGCGCTTCTGGCTAGTGTTCCCTGAGTAATTCTTATCTTGTCGGCGTCCGCAGGCCGGGGAAGTTTGGGAGGCTCACCTGCATTTAAGATTCCATTTCCTCGCACTCGGCGAGGCCAGACAGTTTTAGCTGGGTCCGACATCTTGGGTTGGGTTGTGAGGCGAGGCACTCCGCGGCCATCTTGCGTAAGGCAAGAGGCTAGTAGGCGGTCCTCCGCTCAGCGTAATAGTACTTTAGGATGGATGGATCGACGCGCAGCGCTCGCGCGCAGCGGGCGCGTCGTAGGCGCGCCGGAGGTGCGCCAGAGGTAAGCCCGTTTGCGCCCGTTCGCGCAACGGACGCGCTTAGGGCCGCTACCTCTGGCCCCTCTGGCTCCCACCGTATCACCTACTCCCGGCCTGACCTACTTAGGCTCAGACCCTGTCAGAATGGGTTAATCAAAAAGGGATACGAGGGGAAAAAAAGGCTATCTAGGGCAGTCCCCCACTCCACAAGTCTACAACAAGAAGCCCTCTTAGCCTGCATGTAATGAATCTCAGACTCAGTAACTTACGGGGTCATGCCTCCCGTCCACACACCAAGTGGCCAGATCAGGTCAATGCTGCGTTACAGGTCCAGACATGCGTTCAAACATACCAAAACCACTGTGCACAGGATACAACACATAAAGAAAAAATGTGTGAAAGCAAGGAAAGCACCTCACGGACGTAACACCCGAGGGGGTTCCCGGTTTATGTATGTCCGGTTTACCCACTTCTCATCATCGGTTGCTTTCCTTGCAGGGAGGATGAAAATGTGCAAAAGAAGATGTGCACAAAACAGGATAGAGAAACAAGAAGGAAGTGTACAAATACACAACCTAGTAGGATAGAAATATGTGTTCAAAACTAACAAGTACCTACACCCAACACCAACAAAACATAAAAATATATATAAAATAGTGTGGTTTGGCTGGCTGAATCAATTTTATTCTGGTGCTGCCAAACTGCACTGTTTAAAAAAATGGTTAAATTGATACCATTTGATGTTGTAATTGGACCAACATGTTTCATTGCCTTGTCATTGGCAATTTCATCAGGGCAAATGGTTGGGTCTCTTATTCATAATCCTCCATTTGGAAACCTTGTGCTCGCAAACACTGGGAATACCGGCGAGCATCAACTAGGACGGCGTGTCAGCTGATCACGAAACCGTCTTGGAGACTCCTCAAAGTGAGTCACCACTGCCGAGTCCCTCCGGCGCTTCCGACGTCTCGGAAGCTATGCTCGCTTCTGCCAATCAATCTCGAGTTCTTTGGATAAGCTGGCACCCCTTCGGAAGTCACGGGGTAGGGTGAACCGAGCTAGCCCTTGGTACACGAGCGAACTGCGTCAGCTCAAACTCGACTGCAAACGTGCAGAAAGAGCGTGGAGGAAACAATACCTCGACTCGGAGAAAATTGTGTTCCGGTCTGCCATACACAATTACAAGGCTCAGATCAAGTTGGCTAAAGCGTCTTATTTTGAATCCACCTTGATTCATGCCCCTAACAAGACACAGGCCCTGTTTAAAATTGTCAGAGACCTTGCCCATCCCACGTGTGTGGCCAGTTCTGTCCCCTCATCGCAAGACCTCTGTGATTCTATTGCCGAGGCCTTTGAGGAGAAAATCTGCAGAATCCTGGAGGGTCTGCAGGACCCAGTCAATTCTCCTACTGGTTCGGGAGCTCCGGAGGTGACGGCCAGTCGACCCTTGCAGGGGATCTCTCACCCCTGTCTAGAAGCTCCAGCCCCACCTACCAGCCGACCCCGACCAGAGGATCAGGCTCACAACTTGGGAGCTCCGGCAATCGAGGCCAGTCGACCCCAGTTGAGTAGCCCTTCCCTTCTCCCCGTGGATCAGGCCCTCAGTTTGGGAGCTCCGGCGAGGGAGGCCAGTCGACCCCAGCTGAGTAGCCTCTCCTTGCCCTTCTCGGACCAAGCCCTCAGTCTGGGAGCTCCGGCAAGTGAGGCCAGTCGACCCCAGCTGAGTAGCTCTCCCCCGCCCCCCTTGGTCCGGGCCCTCAGTCTGGGAGCTCCGGCGATTAAGGCCAGTCGACCCCAGCTGAGTAGTTCCTTCCTGTCTCCTGCGGACCAGATTCTCAGTCTGGGAGCTCCGGCGTTTGAGGCCAGTCGACCCCGGCTGAGTAGTCTTTCTCTGCCCTCCTTGGACCAGGCTCTCAGTCTGGGAGCTCCGGCGTTTGAGGCCAGTCGACCCCGGCTGAGTAGTCTTTCCCTGCCCTCCTTGGACCAGGCTCTCAGCTTGGGAGCTCCGGCGACTGAGGCCAGTCGACCTCAACTGAGTAGCTTTCCCCTGCCTTCCTTGGAGGAGTTTAGTAGCCTAGCCCTTACGATCTCATCTGGTTCCCCTCTTGACCCTCTTCCGCCAAAACTCTGGAGGCTGTTTCAGGAGGAACTTTTCCAGCCTTTACATTCCATCTGCTGCCAGTCATTTGAAACAGGGATTGTACCGGGTTGTTGGAAGAAGGCAGTGGTATCTCCGCTTTTAAAAAAACCTACGCTGGACCCTGCCTGTCTCTCCAATTACCGGCCAATTTCTCTGTTGCCTTTTCCAGTGAAAATCATGGAAAAGTTGGTTACCCGCACTCTATCCGGCTTCTTGGAAGGAAACACCTGGCTGGATGAGACGCAATTCGGCTTCCGCCCTGCTCATGGGACGGAATCCGCGTTAGTGACCGTGCTTGACAATCTGCGGGCGCGAGTCGACAGTGGTCGGGCAGCCTTTTTAGTGCTGCTCGACATGTCGGCCGCGTTCGACACGGTCAGCCATCCAACCTTGATAGCGAGGCTGGAAGAGTGTGGAGTTAAAGACAAGGCTAGGGACTGGTTAATTTCCTACCTGGATAACCGTCAACAACGCGTGTCGCTCCCTCCCTTCAGTTCAGAGGAGCGGAGAGTAGGACAAGGAGTACCGCAGGGCTCAGCCATCAGCCCTATACTCTTTAATATCTACCTCCGCCCACTAGTCCAGCTTATTAAATCCTTTGGGATCTCTGCATTTAACTATGCAGATGATACCCAGCTGGTCTTTTCGCTGGAGGGACAGGATGCGGTCCCACTGGAGACTTTTCACCGATGTATGCAGGCCACAGCGGATTGGCTCCGTTTGAACTCGTTACAGTTCAACGGTACTAAAACTGAGGTTCTGCACTGTTCCGGTGACCGAATCCCCAGGGACCTTCCAGATGACTTCTGGCCCCCGTCCTTTTCTGAGACGGTGTCTGCTACACACTCGGCGCGTAATCTGGGGGTCACTTTTGGGCCTAATTTACAGCTGGATCTGCACGTAAATAAGACCACGTCTACGTGCATGATGCTCATCCGGATGTTGCGCAAGGTTCTACCTCTCCTTCCTGAGCAAGCCAGAGCCGAAGTAGTGCGGAGCACTATCTTAAGTCGACTCGACTACTGCAACGCACTACTATTGGATGCCCCTGTAACACTACTGGGCAAGCTCCAAAGGGTACAAAATCTGGCTGCCAAACTTGCTCTGTCCCGCCCCTACTACAGTTCGGCTACAGCAGCACTACAGGAACTTCATTGGCTGCCGATTCACCTTCGCGTCCGCTACAAAGCCGCATGCATAGTGTTCAGAGCTATTCATGGCTTGGGACCTATCCCGCTGCGGAGAATGTTTGCTTGGTATCTCCCAGCTCGAGCCCTACGCTCCTCGTCATCCAAGCTGCTAGTAGTCCCGCGTTTCCAGAGAGTGAGGATGGGTGGCCGATCGTTCAGAGTAGCGGCGGCCAAACTTACCTCACCTCTGTGCCGGAACCAGCAAATAGCGTAAGAGACTTGTTTAAAACGTTGGAGAAATGCCGAAAAAGCGAGCAGGCGAAGCGGTGGGAGCACAGCTCCCTGACAGGCTATTTGGAAGTAGGGAGAGTACCTCGGGGGCTTAGAATTATGCTGGCCCCGTCCTACGAAAAACCAGACCCACAGATGCTCAGTGATTGGGCGGCATGTAATCTGGATGGCTCAAAGCGCCTAATGCAGATATTGGTTCGATATGCAGAGAGTGATAGAAACAAATTGCTGGTTGAGATAGAGAAACTGGAAGCTGAAATTGAAAAATCTCCCAGCACCCCTGCTACAACCAAACTTCGCGAAGAAATGGAAACGCGTCTTAAACATGAAGAGGATTTAATAAAACGCAGAAAGGCAATCAAGTTCCAAAGAGATAGGCTCGACTACGAGCACAGACAGATCTTTACTTTTGCCCGCAGATTTGACACTATCAAAAAAAAACAACAGATTCCAGATAAGGACGATGCGGTGCATGTGACCAATACACCGACTCCTTCAAGCGGCAATAGAGTAGTTATGCCCTCTACCTCTGAGGAGAGTTCGCAAGTCGAAAGTGACTCTGACAATGAGGCAAAAAGAAACAAAAGATTGGGGTTTCGCAAATTCACCCCGGGTCAGGAACTGGGGGTGGTCCAACAAAACAGGAAATTAACCCTCCGTTCTGGCACACAAGGAGCCAACTCAAACGCCAACAAAAAAACAGGAAACGTTAAGAGCGGAGGAAATGCCACAGGCGGCAACAACACAGGTGGGAGGCAAAGGAGGCAACGATCGAACTGGCAAAAGAGACAAGCCCCCAAATGAACAGTTCAAAGAATGTAGTTAACCTCACGGACGTGGAGTTAACTGAGAGTGAAACAAACATCTTATCGCTTGGTCTCTCGTACTGTCCTAGACGAGACTTTGATTATGCCAACACGCAAAGCGATCTATTCAAATACGTGCGCAAGCTAAAACTGAAAAAATATCACAGCACACGTAAAGCCAACAGCAGCACCCGCACGCATGCGGGGATCCCCCCATCAGTACCTGTGGAACTCATTGAACCTGAACAACCACAAAGAGGTTTGGCACTAACACAAGAGTTGGAGGAGTTACTAACAGAGGGTGAAGAAGAGCCCACCGTAGTTGAAAACACACTGGGTGGGGAACCTTCGCAGACTCTAAGCAAAACACCTTTCAAACGCAAGTCGAAGTTTTGCCCACTTCTCCTTAAAGACAATGTGGAACTGTTTCACGACAGAGTATCGAGTGAACTGAAAGAATTACAAATAAAAAATGCAAATGCAACCAAAAATTATCGAGACTTACAATACCACAAATTAATAAAGAAACTGAAAGACAAAAAGCAGATAATAATAAGACAGTCAGACAAAGGCGGCAATGTCATGCTATGGCCAAGGAAAATGTACATGAGCGAGGCACTCAAACAACTCAATGACAGAGACTGCTACAGAAAAACCAATGCCCAGGAAATGTCAGCAGCTAGAAATGAAATTGATTTGAGTCTACTGGCCTGGAGGAGCAAGGGTCTATTGACTACGGATGAATTTAAATTTCTTAAAAATGATTATCCTGCGACACCAGTGATCTATTTTATCCCGAAGACACACAAAAACTACCTGGACCCACCTGGTAGACCGATAATATCGGCTAGGAACAGTCTTCTTGAAAATGTCAGCAAGTACATTCACTTTTTTTTTACAAGAGCATGTGAAGAGTTTACCTACGTTCATTCTGGATACAGGAGAGCTCCATTAAAAAAACTTGTGGATTTTGAGTGGCAACCAAGCTTTCTCCTGGTTTCTTTAGACGTTACCACCTGTATACAAGTATCCACCACAGGGATGGAATCAAGGCCATTGAACACTACCTGAGAAAAAGACCAGTTGAATTCACGGAACATTCCAACATGATTACCGACATGATCAAAATCTGCCTGGATTTATTTTATTTTATTTTTATATGCTTATAGAGCGCCAGAATAGACCCCCGAAGGGGTATCTCCGCGCTGTAGCTGCAAAGGAAGTGAAGTATAATAGTGTGTCCAGTGGTGGAAAACAGACAGTTAGTTACTGGTGAACAGGTAAGTTTTAAAGTTTTTCCGAAAAATCAGGTGGCTGGTGAGGGACCTTAGTTCCGGAGGCAATGAGTTCCAGAGTGTTGGTCCGGCATGAGCCAGCGCGCGGCCACCTTGCCTGGTCTTCTTAACTCTGGGTACCTTCAGTAACTGTTGGTTACTGGAGCGCAAGGAGCGCCCAGGGGTGTAGGGCTGGTAAATGTCAGTCAGATATTTAGGGCCCTCCCCTATCAAGCTCTTGTGGATAGTACATAGAGTTTTAAACTGGACTCGTTTCTTTACTGGGAGCCAGTGAAGTTTGGTCAGTAGGGGACAGGAGGGAGTCCTTGGTGGAGCGTTCAGGACAATCCTAGCTGCTGTATTTTGGATTACCTGCAATTTCTTGAGTTGTTCTTCGTTTGCTCCAAGGAGCAAACCGTTGCAGTAATCCACCCTACTGATGACAAGAGCCTGTACCAGCGTTTTCCTATAGTGGTCCGGTAGGTAGGGGAAGACTCGTCTTAGCATCCCTATAGCTCGAAAGCAAGTACCGGCTACTTGATTAACATGATCTTTAAATGTAAGTTGCTGATCAAGTAACACTCCCAGGTTTCTAACCGTGCTCTTGGGGATGGGGACGGGTCCTAGTTCTTGGGGCCACCAGTCAGATGACCAGTGTGCCGCCGCTTGGCCGAACAGCATGACCTCGGTTTTCCCGACGTTACACTGCAGACAGTAAGATGACATCCATTCTGCAATGGCTCTCATGCCATCTGCAAAAGATCTTTTTATTGCAGGTGTAAGGTTTTTGAAGGGAAAAAGGAGTTGGGTGTCGTCAGCGTACGACACGGGGGTGAACCCGAAAGATCTTGCTAAGTTGGCGAGGGGGGCCACATATATGTTGAAAAGTGTGGGGCTTAGACAAGAGCCCTGTGGCACTCCCTTGTTGAGCTCCCTGTGAATGGATTTATGGGAGCCCAGCCTAACTTCTTGAAAACGACCAGACAGAAAACTCTCCAACCATGCCAGAGCCTCTCCTTCTATGCCTACCTCCTTTAGGCGATGGAGAAGCACCATGTGAGACACTGTATCGAAAGCGGCGGAAAGATCCAGCAGCACCAGAATCATAGAGCTACCATCATCCAGTGTCATCTTGATGTTATTGGTCACTGTTTGTAGGGCTGATTCTGTGCTGTGGTTCGGCCTGAACCCAGATTGTGAATAGTCCAGGCCTTCCGTCGCTTCAAGATGTTGAGAGAGATAGGTGTTCACGTGCTTCTCCGTGATCTTGCCTAAGTAAGGTAGGAGAGAGATAGGACGTAGGTTGGAGAGGTCTGTCCAAGGAGATGATGCCTTTTCCCTTATCGGGTTCACCACAGCCTTTTTCCAGTCTGCTGGGACCTGGCCTGTCCTAAGGGAAATGTTAACCACTTCGAGTACGTGGGGACCCAGAAGAGAAATCATAGGGCCAACCATTTTGGCAGGGATGAGGTCATTGGGGGACCCTGTTTTTATGTGACTGCAGAGGGTGAGGAGCTCTGTGTTATCAATCGGGGGAAAGGATATCAGAGGAGGTTTATTGTATATGGCAGGAGTCTGGGGTGGGCATATGTTGGTTTTATTTGTGCTGTTATTGGCTACTACTATTCTTTCATAGATAGTGTTTATTTTATCTTCAAAAAATAGAGAGACTTTATCGCATAAATCCTGCGAAACGTCATCAGAGCTTTCACATGCAGTAGGTTTTATGAAATTCTGCAGAATATTAAAAAGCTCCTTAGAGCAGTTGCCCGCTTCTGCTATCTGTTGTGTTAAATGTTGTTTTCTGGCCAACTTTATATTTTTATAATACTCTGATTGGGCATCTAAGAAAGCTGCTCGCTATTCTCAGTTTTCCTTTTCCTCCAAGCCTTCTCAGCTCGTCTGCATTTTTGTTTCCCTGCTCTCAATTCCTTGGTATACCAGCTTTCTTGTTTCGACGCCGGATACTGCTTATGTCGTTTTAAAGGAGCTATGATGTCAATGGCTTGCTTGATAGATTCATTGAGCTTAGCTAAGGCCATGTCTGCTGTATCTGTTTCCTGAATATTGGGATCTGTCCATACTTCCTGGACTTTATTAGCAGTTACTTTGTGCCATTGTCGTCTCCAGGTGGGGGAAGAAAGTACATTGTTAGCGGGTCTTGCGGGAGTTAATAATACGAATTACAACAAAGAGTGATCTGTCCATGATATATCTTTGGCCGGTGAGCAGATTACTTTGGCACAGTTGGAAAAAAGTAGATCAAGCATGTGTCCTCCTATGTGGGTGGGTCCATGATTTTGTAATTCTAAGCCCAAATTAGAAAGGTCTGTGATTAGAGCCGTGGATTCGGACAATGTTGGCCGATCTACGTGTATGTTAAAATCACCCAGGAGAAGAAAATCTTCTTTCGATTTAAGGTGGGGGGCTAATATTTCTTGGAGGGTGAGTGCAAAGTTAGGGTTTGGTCCTGGAGGGCGATAAACCAAGGCCCCTTTCCAGGTAATATGGTTGGTTAAAAAGATTTTAAAGAACATAATCTCTAACTGCGAGTTTAGATGTTGTTCTGTGATAGTGAATTGTATATGCTCCTTGTGTATAATTGCCAGGCCGCCTCCTATTTTAATGTCTCTGTCTAAATGTTTGATCTTGTATCCGGAAGGAATCCCCATTGCTATAGATGTGATTGTGTGGGGTTTTAGCCATGTTTCCACAAGAAAACACATATCCGGTTGGGTGGAGTAAATTAAATCCCAAACCTGATGTTGGTGTTTGGGTAATGAGCGTACATTTAGAAGGATCATAATGTATTTTTGTTTGCTAACCAATTATTCTTGCAGACAAGAGAGGTGGAGATGGGGGCCTGCTTCTCTCCCAGTTATGCCTGTCTGCATATGGGCTACTGGGAGGAGCAGGTCCTCATGGGCCTTCATGCAGAGGTCATGGATACGAAAGTCAAATGTTGGTGGAGATTCATTGACGATCTCTTCCTCATTTGGGACGGTACTGTTGAGGAAGTGAATCTGTTCATTAACCAACTGAATGACAATAGTCTTAACCTTGAATTCACCAGCTATGTCAGTGAAAGCTCTATCGTGTTTTTAGATGTTGAGATCTACATTATCAACAACCAGTTACACACTAGACTCCATCGCAAACCCACTGCGGGCAACACGGTGTTGCACGCAGACAGCCATCATCCAGGGCATTTGATAAAGAGCATCCCCTATGGGGAGATGCTCCGAATCAAAAGAATATGCAGCAACGAGTCAGATTGCCTTCAGGCCCAGAAAGATTGCAAGATCAGATTCCTGGCAGGGGGCTACCAGGAATCAGTAATCAACAGTGCTATAGAAAGAGCCAACAAACATGATAGGCAAACACTACTGTGTAACTTCGATGTGAAAAATAGGGCCCCAAAAGTCAGCGTAGAAAGTGACACCCGTCTCATAGTCACCTATAATAACCAACACAAGTCCATACGCAAAATTGTGAAGAACAATTGGTTCCTGATCAATAGCGATCCTATTGTAGGCAATCTAATGTCACTGTCACCCAATATCACCTTCAAAAGAGCAAAAAGTATGCAAAACAGCCTAGTCTCCAGCAGCCCTGAGCTAGCCACGGGCTCGTGGTTAGGGGTTAGCAAAGGATTTTTGAAATGTGCAACGTGTAAGGCTTGTAAAAATGGGATAAGCAAAACAGAATTTAAGACACCACTATCCCCAGTCCCAATCAAGATCAGGGAAAAACTAAACTGCAAATCGGAATTTGCTGTTTATGTTTTAGAATGCCCGTGTGGGCTCAAATATGTTGGCAGCACACGTCCTCAGGTACATAAGAGAATCCTGCAGCACTTGAGAGCAATTAATAACGCTGATCCAACTTACCCTGTCTCCAGACACTTTGAAATCAAACACAATAAAAATCCTATAAGCTTAATATACTACGTCATTGACTGTGTTCCCCCGCAGAGGAGAGGGGGAGACAGAGAGATGATGTTACGGAGACTAGAAACAAGGTACATTATCATGTTGGATACCAAAACACCAAATGGTTTAAATAACAGTGAGGATTGCCACACACATCTTTGAATTGGCACTTTTGTAGAATGCATATTGAGAATCTTAACAATATTGATGCAATTTTAACATGCATTATGCACATATGGTTATTTAATATCTTAACAGCTCCATAGAACGTTCCCTTTGACCTCCACACGATGATTTAACATATATTGAATATTTCTTTTACATATTATTTTATTAGATCCACTTTATATTTATACACTGGTAGCACTTTATACTACACTGTATCGCGCAATTTGCACATCTAACCAATTTGGATTTATTGCACTAGCTTAATTTGCACAATCATTAGGACCTGAGCCCACTTGGGCAATACCAATTGACAATTTAGGTCCCTCTCTGAAAGGTTTAAATGTGTACTATGTTTACATATCTTATTGTTGCTTTTTAAGCATACGGTTGATATTTTAAGCATGAACTGATTTTACTAGGTTTTAGATTCAGTTGACAACATCACTAGGTTTTATAAGTATTTTAGCTATTTATTAGCTGTGGTTTTACTCGTAATATGCTATGCACGTTTTTAACCTCTCATGTACTGTATGGTTTTATCACATAACCTACGGATTTTATGAGTGTTGCGAAGCCATTGTATTTAAACGGAGATTATGAGATGGCAATTGCCCCTATTCTTTTAAGTTGTAGTGCAAGCTTACAATTCACAGGCATTTATGCAGTAATATGTTAGAAAAGTATTTCTTTTATGTCTATTTGCGCGTCATGCACCTTTCACTTTAAATGGGTGGCCAGCCCCCATGACTGCGTCATGTGATCAAGGCTTTGGCCGAAACGCGTCGTGGCAAACTGGTGTTTGGGTTCACAATAAATATTTAAACACCAAGAATTGGGTCTCGCATCATCCTTTGGCAGCACATGCTGAGCTGAGTCAAGCTGAGGATGACACATACCGCATATAAATATATATATATAAATATCCCTTGTTTATGTCCATGCCTTACTGAATGTGGGAGTGAACACCATATGTTTAAAACAGTGTCGGAAGTAAACACAGTGCATCACACACTGACGAAGCCGTTCTTTTAAAGGAGCAGCCATTAGAAAAAAAGTTTGTGATCACATGCTCGGTTTGGTGATAGACATGGAAGAAATATTTTCCGCTGTGATTTGCATGACAAAATATCTCAATTAAATATATGATGGCAAATCTGAAGCACAATTCACGCATGATATCATATATATATCCACACACACACACATATATACATACGTATATACGTACATATGTATATATATATATGTGTGTATATATATATATATACACATATATATGTCTATATATACTCATACACACACACACACATATATAGATATATAGTTAAAAAACTATAGGTTTCAGGCACGTTACAGTTAGAAATTAGCATTTAAAAAATCTTTGAAATTCACTGAAAAAACCATAGGGTTTAGGGAAAGTTATAGTTAGTTGGACATTTCAATAGTACAAAACCAGAGAAATTCCTGCGTTATAGTTAGTACAGCTAACTATAACTCACACTCCCGCAATTCACTGCTGATTACATCACATATTACATCACTCTTGACATGATCAGTGACATCACTGATGACATCACTGATGACATCATCCATGTGATATTTTGAGGCATCTTCTCACATCCTAATATACCTTTGATACACCCACTCTAAATTACAGACTGCCATTCTCAAAACCATGGAAACTCCAACACCAATAACTACATACCCACTCACTGATTCTTAGGTTTACATACACATGCACTCACTCACCCGTACAGGTCCTCATACTTATGTACACTCAGTACAGGACTATCATATGCACTCACACAACTATACAGACAGTCACACACCGCCACTCATCCATAGAGGTACTAACACACCTATTCAGTCATGCAAATAATTAATCACACTGCCATTTACTCACCTATACAGTAATATACACACGAGCTAAATTACTTATACACATACTAGCACATTATTACGCTCGTATACAATCACTGATACTAGCATACACTCATCCATGCAGCTACTCTCACAATCACACACTCTCACTTATAGACATTTATATACTCCAACACACATATATACTGCCTTTCACATATTGTAGTTACTCACACATGTATGAATGAGATATACATTCACTCACCAAAACACCTTTATGCACACTCACCCACCCATACAGTCCATCACAGATGCACCCAGTGAATTACCCACTCACACATCTATGCACAGAGTCACACACACCCCACCCACAAAAAACACTCAGGCACCCATACAGATACTCAGACAACCAATCAATAACCTGTATAGACACTAATGTAGATATTCGCAAACCCATTAAGCCGCTTACACACCAACAGACAGACATATACAGACTTGCTCACATAGTTTAGTCACTAACCCATGCATTCAGTAAAATACATTTAATCACTCACTTATACATTTAATCACTCACTTATAGAGTCAGTCACATACCTACTAAATCATCCATTCAGACACTTATACACCCACTCATTCTTCAATACACCTTTCCCTATATATATTATAAAAACATATTTAAACTTTACAGGAACACACAGTCACTGTATAATGTCAACAGGGATGTTATCAGTGATGTCATTTGAGTTGTCAGCGGTGATGTCATGAGGGATGTCACTGACAATGTCATGAGTGATGTAATATGTGATGTCATCAGCAGTGCTTTGCGAGGGCACAAGTTAGAGTAAGCTGAACTTACTATAACGGGAGAATTTCTATGGTTTTGTACGAGTGAAATGTCCAACTATCCATAACGCCAATGAAACCAATGGTTTTTTCAGTGAAGAGATATATATATATATATATATATATATATATATATATATATATATATATATATATATATATATATATATATATATATATATATATATATATATATATATATATAGATAATGAGATCTCCCCCAGTTTCAACAGCAAATCATCCGGCACTCCAAGATAGGTTTGAAAGAAGTCAGTTTTATTTTAGTAAAAAAATGATAAACACATCGACACGTTTCGGGAGTTTTGCTCCCTTGCTCACAATATATATATATATATTTTTTATATATATCTTTACTGAAAAAAACAGGTTTCAGTGGTGGTATAGTTAGCTGTACATTTCACTCATACCAAACCAGTGAAATTCCTCTGTTATAGTTAGTTCTACTAACTATAACTTGCGTGCCTGCAATCCACCGCTGATGATGTCACATATTACATCATTCATTACATGGTCGGTGATATCACTGATGACATGACTGCTGATATCTCAAATGACATAACTGATGACATCACTGATGATATAATCTAGTGAATGTGGTTTGGTTTGATATTTAAATGTGTATATATATATATAGTAATCTGCATTGAAAAAGTGGATATATAAGTGTCTGGATGGAGGATTTAGTAGCACTGTATTTGACTGTCTAAGTGACTAATTTAAAGTGTCTCACTAATTATATGGGATAGTGATGGGATAGTGATTAAACTGTGTGAATATCTGTTTCACTGTATTTCTTGTTGTGTAAACTACTACGTGAGTTGGTTACTAGCTATGTGAAAGTTTTGATTAGTATTAATTAGTTAAGTGAGTATTTGTATGGGATAGCGAATGTGTGTGTGGTTGGGTGGGAGGTGTGTGACTGTCCAAAGATATGTAAATAGTTGATTTAGTAGGTATATGAGCTTAAGAGTGCACGCAAAAACACTTGTTTGGGTGAGTGAATCTCTTTATGGGTATGGTGATGTGTAAATATATTTCTCAATGATACATGTCCAACAAAGTAGAAATATAAAAGGCAGTATATGTGACAGTTGTTGTTTACAATAAGTATACATAAGACTCAGTGATTGTATGAGTGACTGTATCGAAAACTGTATACTTGTAATAAGGATTTTATAACACACTAAGTATGAGGTATTATCTATATGAATACTTAGGGGGTTAATAGGATATCGGGCGGATTGCCTCCGCCAGGCTGGCGGTAGCCACTGCCGGCCTGGCGGAGGCAATCCGCCCGACATCCACTGCCCAATTCCCCCCGCCATATTAGGATGGCAGGGGTACCGCGGCGGTGTAAAATACCGCCCACCTGTTTTCCACCCCGGTCACCTTGCGGCCGGGGCGGAAATTGTTTAATATGGTGGCGGTGTCTGTTAGACACCGCCAGCCATATTACAATGGGCAAATTGACATGCCTTTCTGTGGCAGAAAGGCAGGCG
Organism: Lissotriton vulgaris; assembly: GCF_964263255.1. Classification (NCBI taxonomy): domain Eukaryota; kingdom Metazoa; phylum Chordata; class Amphibia; order Caudata; family Salamandridae; genus Lissotriton; species Lissotriton vulgaris. The sequence continues at coordinate 204,785,013 of NC_141688.1, read as the reverse complement.
TTCTTCACTCTGGGGGCCCCCTGCAGGCTCCCAGAGTGAAGGAGATGGGGGGGTGCACACGGGGGTACCTGTGGTACCCCCCGACATTTACATAATCAAAGCGGCAGGCACCGCGCGGTGCCTGCCGCTTTGGTTACGCAAATGCGGCATGTCATTTTCAGTATTGTGAACGGCGGTGCAGAGAGAACTGCCTGCCACAATACTGAAAATACAGGATGTGCCCGCCACTGTGGCGGGCACATCCTAATTCCCCCTACGGGACCCCCGCACTTATGGCGGGAGGTCCCGTTTTCCATTAGGGTGGCGGGCGGACAAAGAGCCCCTAAGTATCCTAATGAGCCCCTAAGTATGGGCGAATTTTGCAGATCTGCGGTCCGCGAATTTGCGTGAAATCCCCAAAAAATCTGCGAGTTCGCGGAAAAATCAGCGAACTCGCGAATTTTTAGAAACATATTACTGGAGTACTTTTTACTGGCTAATCAGTAAGTGCTACCTCGTTGGGTAAATGTATAGTGCTTTTCCTACACTACAGCTGCGTAAAGTGTCAGAAGAGTTGTCTCCAGTGACCATGTGTGTGTTATATGCCATAGCGCTGAAGGGCGCAGGGGTTCTCTGAGTGAGCTGTCCATCAAAGTGGGTAAATGGCGGAAAGACGATGCACACCGGGCGGGGCCAAACAGGCGGGCCTTCTATGCGAGTACCCATGCCTCTTGCGTGTATAAAATGTCTGAGACCGATTAGAGCAGCAGATGAGGAGAAAGAAGCTACTGGTCACAGGAACTGCACGTGGATTGCGCTCATGAAAGTCAAGGATGCAAAGGCCTCTATCCAACATCACAGCTAATTTTCGACGGTAGATATGGGGAGAAAGCACACCTGCCCTGCCTCGACAAAGCTCACGATTGTTTTTGGGCTGATGAATGCGTTACTGAATTTGAGCTTCAACTCGGGCACCTGCTTTATTTATATCCGTAAGTGCTTCCTGTTGAGGTTTAATTTTTGTGACAGGAGCATCGTGCCAGAATAAACCCTGCCCTTCCTATTTATCCAAGAAGATGCCACCGGTTTGTGCGATACTTCTACTCAACTGCCCAAAATCCGCCCACGAGCGGATTTGCACATTTTTTGGCAATTTCGCGAGATTCGCGGATCGCAAAAATGTCAAAAATCTACAAAATCCTCGAGCGGAACGGATTTTGCGCCCACCTTTAATGAATACATGAAGCGGAGTTTGTATAAGTGTGTAGCTTAGTAAATGTAAGTATGATCAATTGTTTGCAGAAGTGAGTAGTATTACTGCATAGGTGAATAGGATGTGTGCGGGTGTGTAATGTCGATGTAGGTATATAAGTATATTTGATAATGTTCTATTGATCTTTGTTAGCTGTGTGTATAGATGGAGGAATCACTGAGTGGGTTTTTAGAAACTTGTATTGGTCTGTCAATGGTTTCAAATATGGTACTCCATATTTTATAATGAGTGGTGAAAGGTTATACTAGTGTATGATGAGATGTATCAGATTGTCAAGTGGATGATGTCATCAGTGATTTCATTTGAGATGTCATCAGTGATGTCACTGAGCATGTCATGAATGATGTAATATGTGACATCATCAGCAGTGGATTGTGGGCGTGATTTATAGTTAGTAGAACTAAATATAACGGAGGAGTTTCAATGGTTTTGTACGAGTGAAATGTCCAGCTAACTATAACACCCCCAGAAATCTTTGTTTTTTTCAGTGAATTTCTATGGTTTTTTAAATGCTAATTCCTAACTAGTATTACATGTCTGAAACCTATAGTTTTTTCAGTGAATTTCAAAGGGTTTATAAATGACAATTTTTAAATGTATTAATTGTTATATTTATTTTTTTGATACTGATTTACTACATTTTTTAAAGCTATTTCTTTTTAGATATTTTCTTTTTTAAATTACATTATAATTACATTATACATTACATTGCAAAATATACTTTCTCAGAATGAGTTACTTCAGTTTAAATACTTTGCAAATAGGCAATATACTTTTAAGTACAGTAGTTACAGTTGTTTCAATAGGCAACACAATTTCAAACACAATGCAACATTGAGCTCAATGTGAATTTCTAGTTAAATGCAATTAGTTACTTTTTTGATTACTTTTCTAACCACAGAACTAGATCCTAGATTCAGTCCTGGGACATCCCCTGTACACAGTTGAGTAAAAGCGTTTTGGCTACAGTAGTACTTTTTAAGGAGTATTATTGTATTTTAAAAGTTAGACACTTTTTCACACACATTCACCAATATTATCCTATGAGAGGAAATTGACATAGCAGGTAAGTAGTGTTATCGTTACTTTTTCTTCCTCAGTGGTGAGTCTTGGATCCAGCACTGGTGCATCTCCTGTAAACAGTTGAAAGAATGTGTTTAAGTCATACAGGAGATTATTAAGGAATATTTGTAGTTTGTGAAAATAGACACTTAGAAACTTTTTGGGTGAAAACCAGACAATGGATTCCTATGGCTTAAGCCCACCCACACAGTGTTACAGAAAGGTGTAAAAAGGGGCATGGTCTCAGAACACCTCTCTGCAACTCAGCCACCTGGCGCATACTGTAGGTTCCTGGTGGGCTAGTTGGCCCCCAGGGACCTCCAGTATTCAAGGTTAATTTGTTCCCCATCTGCAAACACACCAGGGGGCGCATTTGCAGAGTGCTGAAAGGAGGGGCATGGCCTCCGGCGCAATGCTGGTATTTCTTTTCTTTTTTTTTAAGAAGGGGGGCTGTATATCTCCTTCAGCCACTCCACCGGACTGCATTGGACGGATCACAGCTGCGTCCACTTCAGCTTCAGAAAATCCATGACCCACCACCACCCGCAACAGGTGCCCCGCAGGAGCTGGAGCTAGATCACCGCCAACCAGCGCACCACCTCCCTCAGCCAGAACCCTCCCGCCAGCACAACTGACCCCAACAAAGCAGCCAACAACCTCACACAGTGGATCACCATCTGCGCAGACAACCTCGCACCACTAAAGACCCCTCACAGCAGACCCGGCAGCAAAAAAGCCTCCTGGTTCACCGACAAACTCAAGAACTCCAAGAAGAACTGCCGTACCCTCGAGAAAGCCTGAAGCAACAACCAGACCACAGACAACATGACTGCCCTCAAGCACGCCACCCGCAAATACCACCAGCTGATCCGCACCACCAAGAAGACAGCATTCCAGGAATGACTGGACAACAACGCCCACAACAGCAAGGAACTCTTCATCATCGTCAAAGAGCGCTCCAACCCCAGCGCCGGAAACAACGACATCACCCCCTCGCAGGACCTCTGCGACTCACTCGCCTCGTTCTTTCACAGCAAGATCGCCGACATACACAACAGCTTCGGCGCACAGACAACGCACCCAACCACCGAACCATCACCCCCCACCACCACCCTCTGCGCCTGGACACCGGTCAGCACCGAAGATACCACCCGCACGATGAACACCATCCACTCCGGATCCCCAACGGACCCCTGCCCCCACCACATCTTCAACAAGGCCGATTCCATCATCGCACCCCAACTCCGGGACATCATCAACGCCTCCTTCAACACCGCCACCTTCCTGGAGAGCTGGAAACACAACAAGCTCAGCGCACTCCTAAAGAAACCAACGGCTGACCCCACGACCTCAAGTACTACCGCACCATCTCGCTCCTCCCTTTTCCTGCCAAGGTCATCGAGAAGACCGTCAACAGACAGCTTGCCGCCTTCCTCGAGACGAACGGATCCCTCGACCACTCACAGTACGGCTTCCGAACCAACCACAGCACAAGACCGCCCTCATCGCAGCCACAGACGACATCAGATCCCTGCTCGACAATGGAGAAACTGCGGCCCTCATCCTCCTGGACCTCTCCGCAGCGTACGACACTGTCTGTCACCGCACCCTTGTACAACACCTCAGCAACAACGGAATCCAAGAGAAAGCACTGGAATGGATCATCTCGTACCTCTCTGGAAGAACACAGAGAGTCCGCCTCCCCCCGTTCAGATCCAAGGACTCCGAAGTCATCTGCGGCGTACCACAAGGATCATCTCTCAGCCCCACCCTCTTCAATGTCTACATGAGCCCCATCGCAGCCATCGCACGCCAACACAACCTCCACATCATCTCCTACGCCAACGACACCCAGCTGATCCTCTCCCTTACAAACGACCCCGCTACTGCCAGAACCAGCCTACACGAAGGGATGAAAGACGTCGCCGAGTGGATGAAGAACAGCCGCCTGAAACTGAACTCAGACAAGACGGAAATCCTCATCCTGGGATCATCACCCTCTGCCTGGGATGACTCCTGGTGGCCCCTTGCCCTGGGCACTGCTCCCAAGCCAACGGACTACGCACGCAACCTGGGCTTCATCCTGACCAGACAAGTCAACACCGTCTCATCTTCATGCTTCAACACCCTGCGCATGCTCCGAAAGATCTTCCGGTGGATCCCCACCGAAACCAGGAAGACGGTCACCCAGGCACACGTCACCAGCCGACTGGACTACGGAAACACCCTCTACGCCGGACCCACAACCAAACTTCAGAAAAAACTCCAACGCATCCAGAACACCTCCGCACGACTCATCCTGGACATTCCCTGACACAGCCACATCTCCGGACACCTGAGGGACCTGCACTGGCTCCCCGTCAGCAAGAGGATCATGTTCAGACTCCTCACCCACGTACACAAGGCCCTCCACGACCTGGGACCCAGGTACCTCAACAACCGCCTGACCGTCTACACTCCCACCCGCCAGCTACGCTCCGCCAGCCACGCCCTCGCCGCAGTTCCACGCATCCGCAGAGCCACCACCGGAGGAAGGTCCTTCTCCTACCTGGCGGCCAAGACATGGAACTCCCTCCCTATCCGCCTCCGGCTGACCCAGGACCACCTCTCCTTCAGGAAGCAACTCAAGACCTGGCTCTACGAGCAGTAGCAGACCCCCCCCCACAGCTTCCCCCCACCCCCAGCGCCTTCAGACCCTTCCGGGTGAGTAGCGCACTATACAAATGCTATGATTGATTGATTGATTGATTGCGGAACCCCCCTTCATTTTCTAATTTTTGGGCCATGGGGACCCCATGTGGCGATTTTGAGATCACGAGGACTGTATTCCAGGTATGCAGAGAAATCAGGAAAACTCATGGAAACTACAAGTCCCAGACTGCCCTGGGATTTCCTAGTGGGATATAAGCACTTCCTTTCCAAGGGGAAAGTGCTTGTCAATTAACCTGGAGGAGAATCGGAAGGGCGGATGGTGTTCCCCGCCGGATCCCAGCGTGAAGATTACAGCCTTTTTGGGAAGCCTGTTTATCCTGGATCCGAGTGCTTGCATGCCGGCTGGTATTGTAACCACTTACTAAATGTTTGTGAGAAAAGCGCGGGCTCGCCTTTTCTCTCCGTGTATAGAAATCTTGGAACTTCTGATACTTTGTTGCAGATCTTTAGTAATTGTAGCCGGGGTACACTGAGAGGCGCGAGACGCTTCTAACTCAACTTCGAGTTTGTAGAAAGATACATTGTGTGTATTTAGCAGGTACTGAACCCAGAAGCCTATCGCCTGCTCTTTTTTCACCGAGACTTTTGTAGTACAATTGAGGATACAGTATCTTATCTTTGTGCCGGAGCCAATTAATCCGGTTGTGGATCTTTCAGCCCCTGCATTGTGAAGGAAACAATCTTAGGGAGCACGAGGGACAGGAAAGTGCCTTTCTTGAAGGGGACTAGTGCTGAGGAGAGGCACGTGTTATTGATTTTTAGCCTCCGGACCTGGCATTGTTTGGAGTTCCTGATTTTGGCATAAGTGATAAAAGACTGGGATTACACTGGATAATAAAGGAAGGGAAAAGAGGAATTCTGGTGAGTGAAGTAAAGGCCCTGTCATATATAAGAGAAGGAGGGGTCATTGAGTATATTAGTAATTGTGTGTTTTGTCATCCCACCTACAGCGTTGAAGGTATCCTAGACCCAGCCCAGAGAGTAAAGCAAGTCCCTGTGAGAAAAGGAGGGAACACACCTTCATCCTCTTTCCCTTTTTTCCTCTGTGGCGCGGAGTCTGACAGAGTTGTTTATATTCTCTGTTGGGTTTTTGTGTTGTGAGGAAATAAGGGGCTTAGCATCAGATATCGTCTCTGCTTGGCTACAGGACAAGGTTAGTGGTGTTCATGGTTCTTACACTACTGCCAATCACGACAGATTGACAAGCCCAAGTGTATGAGCCCGGCCCAGACGATGAATATAGAAAGTGTGTTGAACTCTGTAGTAGAGAGCCTTGCTGCTCTGCAACAGGAGGTCGCTACTTCTAGAACGGAGAATCAGGTGTTATATAAGGAAGTGGGGGTGCTTCGGACAGAAGTGGCAGGGTTAGCACGTAAACAAACAGGAGGGGCGTCTTACATCAAGCCAGCCACATTCCAACCCCCTGCATCTACGGTCTCTCAGGGAGCTGAAGGGGGGGTTTTCTCTGTCCTCCTCAGACACTTCCTCACCTCCTGACACTGTACCCACCGTGCATGTGATACAAAGCACGGGTATTCCTCTTGCGCCCCCTGAAAGGTTCTATGGGGATCCCCGTAAGTTCGAGACCTTCCTGAACCAGTGTAGGTTACACTTTTTGTGTAAACCAGGGGTGTTCCAGGAAGATGGAGCAAAAACGGCGTTCATGATGTCGTATATGGGAGGCAATGCATCTAGTTGGTCGATTCCCTTGGTGGAGAGAAACGATCCTGTGCTGCACAATTTCGAGGACTTTTGTTTAGAACTCCGAAGACTTTTTGATAGGAAGCTACACATGCTGTCCTTGGATAGAGAGCTATTAACATTGCGCCAAGGGTCTCAAGACTTGCTTTCTTACATCACTTTGTTTAATCGACTAGTGGTTGAAACAGAGTGGCCCACGGCGAAAAGAATATCTATCTTCTATCAAGGACTAAGAGGGGAGCTTAAAGACATGTTGGCACAAGTAGTGCAGCTCCCTTCTACCTGTGAAGAGTTGATCGACCTGACAGTCCAATTGGACCACCGACTTCTGGAAAGAAGGGGTGATAGGAACAGAGGAGAAGGACGTTTCTTCTATCCCCGGTTCAAGAATACCACAGAGGAGCATCCGAAATCGCCTGATGGGGTAGAGCCTATGCAGATCGGAGGTATAAGGGGACCCCTCTCAAAGGAAGAGAAGGAGAAGAGAAGAAGACTGAAGCAATGCCTGTATTGTGGCAAGGGAGGCCATTTCATTAAGGACTGTAGGGCGAGGAATGCCTTGCCGGGAAGATTCCAAGGGCCAAATACCCAAGCGATGATTCAATCAGGACGACCGGCGGAAAACTAGAACGCCCAAATCAGGAAGAGGTCTCTGCCTTGGGTTGTAAATTACAAACGATCTCACCAATACTTGCAAACACCTTGCATCCCGCAGTAGCTCATATGAACCTGAAGGTCACCCTTTGGGTTAATTCTCGTGAAGCTATGGAAATCGATGCATTACTGGATTCAGGTGCTACAGGCAACTACATCGATCAAGAATATGCGATGAAGATCGGAATCGTCTGCGAGAAGAAGGACAAACCGGAGTTAGTGAAAGCAGTCGATGGGACTGTCTTGTCATCGGGCCCTGTGTCCTATCATACACGTGCGTTATTGATGCAGACGAACCAGAATCATCAGGAACATATACAATTCGATCTGATTGACGCGCCACAGTTCCGGCTCATCCTTGGAATGCCGTGGTTGACCCTTCACGATCCCAAGGTTAGTTGGGCGGCGCGAACCATCACTCTATCATCGGATTTTTGTAAAGAGAATTGTAGGCAAGCTTTGCCTGACCTGGAAAAGAATAACATCACGCCCTCTGTGTGTTTGGCAACAGAGTGTACCCGAGGACACTATTGTTGCGCCACGGTTCTTCCTGAAGAATACAAGGCTTACCGATCATTGTTCGACAAACAGAAGGCAACGGAGTTACCTCCACATCGAGTGTATGATTGCCGTATTGATCTCGTTCCGGGAGCAGACATACCGTGTAGTCGAGTATATGCCTTGACTGAAAAAGAGACGCGGTATCTGAGGAATTACCTCGATGAGAATTTGGCTACGGGATTCATTCGGCATTCTACATCGCCTGCCTCATCCCCCATGTTTTTCATTCCGAAGAAGGACTGCGACGAGTTACGACCATGCATCGATTACAGATCCATCAATAGAATGACCATCAAGAATCGATATCCGCTCCCTCTTATACAGGTGCTGTTGGATCAATTGAAGGGTGCCCGTTTCTTTACCAAGCTCGATCTTAGAGGGGCGTATCATCTGGTCAGAGTCCAGAAGGGAGATGAGTGGAAGACGGCGTTTCGAACAAAGTTCGGGTTGTTCGAATATAGAGTGATGCCATTCGGGCTCTGTAACGCCCCTGCCGCCTTCCAATATTTCATGGATGAAGTATTGAGAGGTTGTCTAGAAACCTTTTGTATTGTGTATATCGATGACATTTTGATCTATTCGTCGACCCTTCATGAACATGTGGAGCATGTGAAGATCGTTCTCAGGAAGTTGCAACATCATTCCTTGTATGCCAAGCTTGAAAAATGCCTGTTTCATGTCACGGAGGTCGCATTTCTTGGATATGTCATCAACGCCAATGGATTCCAAATGGATACTAGTAAGATCGAGGCGATCATCGGATGGAGTACGCCTACAAATGTGAAATCCGTTCAAAGTTTCCTTGGCTTTGCCAATTACTATAGACGGTTCATCAAGGATTTTTCAAAGATAATCCATCCCATCTCCAGCTTGTTGAGAAAAAACACACCGTTTGTATGGAACCAAGAAGCGGCTATCTCCTTCCAGTATCTAAAAGATCAGTTTACCCAAGCTCCCATCCTTCGCCATCCGGATCCTCAAATACCCTTCGTGTTGGAAACGGATGCTTCACAATATGCAATAGGGGGTATACTATCACAACGCCATCCTGACACTGGTCAACTGCATCCTGTTGCCTTTTTCTCCAAGAAATTGACGCCTTGCGAGATCAACTATTCCATCTCGGATAAAGAACTCCTGGCTATTAAAAGGGCATATAATAATGCCATACACTCCACCTTGGGTTGTTCTCCTTTCTTTTGTTTGTATGGTTATCATCCCAATGCCCTTCCCTTTGAGGTACCCGTGCATTCCCCTGTGCCCAGCATTCATGAACATCATGCCCATCTCAAGGCGGTGTTAGTGGCAGCCCGTAACAGCTTGGCGAGTGCTCAGTCTTCCCAGAAACGCTTTGCTGATAGGAAGAGATCACCAGCACCTGAATATGGGGTGGGTGACAGGGTGTGGCTTTCCACTAGGCACATACATTTGAAAGGGGAAAACAAGCTGAAACCTAAGTATGTGGGGCCTTACAGCATAGTGGAGGTTATTAACCCTATGGCTATGAGATTGTCCCTCCCTGATTCCTGGAAGATACATCCCGTATTTCATGTTTCCCTACTCCTTCCTTGTCCTGATGGTGCAAGAATACTGGATAGGCCACTTCCTATTGACATTGATGGGCAGGAGGAATATGAGGTGCAGGCTATCCTTGACTCCCGTATGGTTAGGGGTAGGATCCAATACTTGGTTGGGTGGAAGGGTTACGGACCTGAGGAAAGAACGTGGGAGCCTTTGGCCAATCTGAATTGTCCTGAGTTGGTCGCGCAATTCCATGAGAAGTATCCTGGGAAGCCGGGACGACCGCCGGGACGGCAGTCCTCGAGAGGGGGTTCTGTGGCGATTTTGAGATCACGAGGACTGTATTCCAGGTATGCAGAGAAATCAGGAAAACTCATGGAAACTACAAGTCCCAGACTGCCCTGGGATTTCCTAGTGGGATATAAGCACTTCCTTTCCAAGGGGAAAGTGCTTGTCAATTAACCTGGAGGAGAATCGGAAGGGCGGATGGTGTTCCCCGCCGGATCCCAGCGTGAAGATTACAGCCTTTTTGGGAAGCCTGTTTATCCTGGATCCGAGTGCTTGCATACCGGCTGGTATTGTAACCACTTACTAAATGTTTGTGAGAAAAGCGCGGGCTCGCCTTTTCTCTCCGTGTATAGAAATCTTGGAACTTCTGATACTTTGTTGCAGATCTTTAGTAATTGTAGCCGGGGTACACTGAGAGGCGCGAGACGCTTCTAACTCAACTTCGAGTTTGTAGAAAGATACATTGTGTGTATTTAGCAGGTACTGAACCCAGAAGCCTATCGCCTGCTCTTTTTTCACCGAGACTTTTGTAGTACAATTGAGGATACAGTATCTTATCTTTGTGCCGGAGCCAATTAATCCGGTTGTGGATCTTTCAGCCCCTGCATTGTGAAGGAAACAATCTTAGGGAGCACGAGGGACAGGAAAGTGCCTTTCTTGAAGGGGACTAGTGCTGAGGAGAGGCACGTGTTATTGATATTTAGCCTCCGGACCTGGCATTGTTTGGAGTTCCTGATTTTGGCATAAGTGATAAAAGACTGGGATTACACTGGATAATAAAGGAAGGGAAAAGAGGAATTCTGGTGAGTGAAGGAAAGGCCCTGTCATATATAAGAGAAGGAGGGGTCATTGAGTATATTAGTAATTGTGTGTTTTGTCATCCCACCTACAGCGTTGAAGGTATCCTAGACCCAGCCCAGAGAGTAAAGCAAGTCCCTGTGAGAAAAGGAGGGAACACACCTTCATCCTCTTTCCCTTTTTTCCTCTGTGGCGCGGAGTCTGACAGAGTTGTTTATATTCTCTGTTGGGTTTTTGTGTTGTGAGGAAATAAGGGGCTTAGCATCAGATATCGTCTCTGCTTGGCTACAGGACAAGGTTAGTGGTGTTCATGGTTCTTACACTACTGCCAATCACGACACCCCAGCCCCAAAGGCCTGTCCCATAATTTTTAAAAATAAATTGCGAAGGGGGCCTCGTGGCCCCCTCCCAAGGCATTAATCAGTCCTGGGGTCCCCGAGGCATGGCCCTTTTTTAAAAATAATTTTTTGAAGCGGGCTGCCTTGCCCCCTCCTTATGGCCCTTGGGATCCCATCCCCTCGGGTTGTTTTTTTTTTAAAACATTTTTTTCTAATTTGAGGAGGGGGGCTACGTGGCCCCCCTCCCGGGCTACTAATAGCCCCGGGGACCCCATTCTCCGGGATTGGCCCACTTCGTTGGGGACCGTGGGGGGGTCCCCAATCCCCTACGGTCCTGCCAGCTTCCTTCCTGCCGCGGGAGCCGGTATTGCTTTTCCACACGTGGGCACCCCCACCCACTGTGGAAAAACAATTTGCTTTGCTATTTGGAAGAGCAGGTTTCCTGCTCTGTCTTCCAAATAGCAAACTACAGTGGCCTGGGGTAGGCACCCAAGGACACTGCAGGAGCCGGCCCCGGGGGTGGTGGTCACGAGGACTGGTGGGTCCGTCACGGACCCCCAATTTAAATATTTAGTGCCCCGGGGAGGGGCAGGTGGCTGTCCCCCCCCACACAGGGTATCTATATTAAAAAAATAAAGCCCCAGGGTTGGCGGTCCCTGGGGTTGCGGGAGGCAGTGTGCCCCCACTATAAAAACTTACGTTGAGTCCCGGGGGTGAAGGTCCCCGGGGCTCAGGGGGACTTAGAGGCCCCCAACATTCAAGTATTAAGCCCCTGGGGGTGGCGGTACCCGGGGCTGCGGGGAGCCGTGCGCCCCCCAAATATTCATACTTTGCCCCGGGGAGTGGAAGTCCCCGGGGCAGTGTGGGTCAGATTGGGCCCCCCCACACTTTATTTTGAATGTGCCCCCAGGACTTGGCCTCCCCCTGGGGTCTAATTAGCATTAGCATTTTTTTTATCGTCAGGATCCGTAAATCATGTACAGATTTTGCCGTTTAAAAAAAACCCTAGGGAGTCAGGGCGTTTCTACCCTGCACCCTTTCTGTGTTTTTCGTAATGGTTTATTAGGTTTCTTGTGCCTCGGTTCTACCGAGGCACAAGATGGCTGCCAAAGCTTCCTGATTTGGTTTCCTGCCCCTAAAACGGCGATAATTTTAACAAGCTTCTTGCTAATATGTCCCCATGTTTGGTTTAGCCATGAAACAGTTCAATTGCTGCGAAGAAATAATGTGACTGCAAACTGCATTGGGGTCCCTTGACATCCCATTTATCAAAACAAATATATATATAGCTCAAAGGTTTCGTCATTCTTCTGACGTAGCCCGATTTAGTAATATCAGCTTTACATGACTTTCCAGAAGAAAAAACAAATGCTGTTAGGCAGATTGAACCGACCATCTGGCCCATTGCTTCCCCTCTGAAGGTATTTAATGGCGTATTATAGAATCGGACAGAAAATCTGAGGTTTAAGGCTAGAAAACAAGATGCAGCATTAGATGTAATGCAATCACATAGCAATTTCTTAAATAATAAAAAAAGACTTATCCAAACACTAAAAGCAATGAAGTTACAGTCAGAAATGCATCAATTATAAAAAAAAGAACTAGGACATAGAGGAAGAAAAATTGGTGTTACAATTTCTAAAAAACGGTTTGACAACGTTGAGTACAGAAGCAACAAATGCAAAAGGAGTGCCATGATTTGTGGACTTCTCCAGTAAACTGCACTCATTTTATTGTGAATGAAATGATTGTCCTTTGGAATAAACCACTAACAGTATGATTGTATTTTTATCCTAAGTCAAATGTAGCATCAAATCTTGGAAATCTTGGGTAACGTCAAACCCCTATACTGTCCAGAAATATACATAATGGTGGGATTTCAAGGAACAACAACAATGTTGGCATCATTGAGACGAGCAGCACCTTTTAATGATGCAAGATATCACGAATCATTACATTATCCTTAGGTCTTTGGGGGTTATAGAACAACAGACTGGTCATCAAAGAAAGCAACTGCAACTGTGAGACCAGATGAAAGTTGGGTAAGACAGGTAATTTATGAAGATGACCTTGTACATCACACTGATGGACCTATCACTATCTTCATAGGCATTGGGATGATTATTGGAAAATTACATGTTTTGTCTGCTAACAATAGCAGCATCTGGAAGAAGGTGCATTTCACTGCAAGTCCCAACCCAAGTTCCACCCTAGATAAGGCAGAGAGCCTATGCTTGGTTCCAATCCATTGTTATAGTTTTGCTGTTTCTGCTGATTCCTTCTAGCTACCTTGGTTAATCTGAGGGTTCTGTGCCATTGCACACCCTTTGATTCTGTGTCATTGGCAACCCAAATATTCTGTGCATTGTCAACCCAAAGATTCTGTGCCAACCCAATGATTATGTGGCTATACCAACCCAAGAATTCGGTGTCCTTACCAACCCTAAGATTATGTGGCATTGCCAACCCAAGTATTCTGTGGTTATACCAACCCAAGTAGTTTGTCTCCTTACTAACCCTAAGATTATGTGCCATTGCCAACCCAAGGATTCTGTGGCTATACCAACCCAAAGATTCTGTGACCACACCAATCCAAAGATTCAGTGTCATTGCCAACCCAAGGATTCTGTGTCCATACCAAACCAAGGATTCAGTGTCCATACCAACTCAAGGATTCTGTGTCCATACCAACCCAAGGATTCTGTGTCCATACAACCCAAAGATTTGGTTTCATTTCCAACCCAAGGATTCTGTGTCTATACCAACCCAAAGTTTCTGTGACCACACCAACCCAAAGATTCGGTGTCATGTACAACCTAAGCTTTCTGTGTCCATACCAACCCAAGGATTATGTGTCCATACCAACCCAAAGATTTGGTGTTAATTCCAACCCAAGGATTCTGTGTCCATGCCAACCTACGGATTCTGTGTCCATACCAACCCAAGGATTCTATGAATTTACCAACCCAATGATTCTGTGCCATTGCAAACCCAAGAACTTTGTGCCATTGCCAACCCAAGCATTCTATGCAAAATTATGTGCCTGTACCAAACAAATAGTTGTATGCCATTGCCAACCTAAGTAGTATGTGCCCATACCAACCCACAAATCCAAATCCAAGGCAATGGCAGAGAATCCAAGGATACTCTGCCATTGCCTAAATTATTTATTACATAGCCCATAAAACTTCTCTGGTGGAAATAGCATGTGGCACCATGTGACTCCAGTGGCACCACAGTATGTTACATTTCAATGGGTAACTCTGCACCCAGTAACATCAACATGACCAAACCTGCCTTGGCACTGTGGGGGTTTATGCTGTGAACGATAGAATATTTATTCTGATGGATGGATGAGAAGTCTCACATCTTCCAGGATGGATTCTAGACATGCAAGACTTCTCTGGCTTCTGGAATCAGAGTGGAGTTCTCTGTACTGCCATCCTCTGGATCAAGGCATTCTCTACTATAGGCTTTACTAGGAGATCTCTACACTGCCATCCTCTGGATTCAAGCATTGTCTATTCTAGGCTCTAGCTTGGATATCTCCAGACTGCTGTCCTCTGGATCATGGCATTCTCTACTCTAGGCTTTCCATGGAGAACTCTACAGTACCACCCTCTGGATCCAGCATTTTCTACTCTAGGATCTACATGGATATATCTACAGTACCATCCTCTGGATCCAAGCATTCTCTACTCTAGGCTTTACATGGAGATCTCTACACTGCCATCCTCTATATCCAAACATTGTTTGCTCTAGGCTCTAGCTTTGAGATCTCTGTACTGCTGTCCCCAGGATACAGACATTGTCTACTCTAGGCACTAATTTGAGTGCTCTACACTACCCCCTCTAGATCCAAGTATTGTCTGGTCTGCGTTCTAGCAAGGAGTTCTCTGTGCTGCATTCTCTATGCCTATGCTCTAGTGTGGAGGTTTCTTTAGTACCGTCATATTGATCCAGACATTGTCTACTCTATGCAGATCTCTACACTACCATCCCCTGGATCTAGGCATTGTCTACTCTGAGCTCTAGTGTGGAGATCTATGCGCTGCCTTGCTATGGATCCAGACTTTGTCTTCTCTAGGTTCTACATGGAGAGTTCTGCTCTGTCATCTTCTGGATCAAGGCTCTGTCTACACTAAGCTCTAGTATGGAGATCTATGTGCTGCCTTGCTCTGGATCTAGGAAAAGGCAACAGGAGTAAAACCCGTACACCGAGTTGAGATCTGGGTGTACATGTATTTTGACAACAGTATCTCAACCGGATTTAGTAAGAGGGACAAATAAAGATGTATGTACAAGACATTGTGAGAACACAGGCAAAAATGAAATAGAGACTATACATTTCAGTTTTTAGAAAGTGCATATAGCATCAGATATTTTTAAAAAAAAACACATTTCATACAGAACAGTTAGAACAGCACTAGGAGAATGAAATGAGGAAGCCACCTAGGGGGGCTTTGTGCACTAGTGATAGTGAAGCAAAGAGTGACGGGGCAAGTGACAAGTGGGCATATACTGCGAAGGACGTAAGGTGACACTGTGAAATAAACAATATATACAAAGGCTATGGTTCTTCCTCGATCAGTGGGTGATAATAATTATTGTTGGAAACCAGAGTTGATGGTGTGCCACGAGTCGTGCTGTAAAAGGGTCAGGCTTTTACAGTGCTGTTCCAAATGTTCTGTATGAAATGTTTTTTATTTTTAAAAATATATGATGCTATATGTACTTTCTAAAAACTTAAATTTATAGTCTCTCCCTTTTTTTCCTGTGTTCTCACAATGTCTTGTACATGCATCTTTATCTGTCCCTCTTACTAAATCCGGTTAAGATATTGTTCTCAAAATACTTGCCCTGGATCCAGGCAGTGGCTACTCTAGGCTCTACGTGGACATCTCTGCTCTGCCGCCTTCAAAATCAAGCCAATGACTACTCTAGGCTGTACTATGAGATCTATACAGTACCGTCCTGTGGATCCAGGCATTGCCAACTCTAAGCTCTAGTCTGGAGATCTCTACACTACTATCATCTGGATCTAGGCATTGGCTACTCTAGGCTTCAGTGTGAAGATCTATGTGCTGCCGTCCTCTGAATCCAGGCATAGTCTACTTTAGGCTCTAGCATGACGATAAGAGTACTGCTGAACTCGGGATTCAGGCATTGTCTACTCTAGGCTCTAGCGTGGAGATCTTTACAGTACCTTTTTGTGGACCCAGGCATTGTCTACTCTAAGCTCTAATCTGGAGAACTCTACACAATCAACCTCTAGATCCAGCCATTGTCTACTGTAGGCTCAACATTGCGACTCTGATCTGCTATCTTCTGGATCGAGGCATTTTCTAATCTAGACCTCTCCACTATCATCGTGTGGATCCAGATATTGTATACTCTATGCTCTAACGTGGATATCTCTACATTACTATCCTTTAGCTAGGCATTGTCTACTCTAAGCTCTAGCTTGGAGATCTCCATGCTGCCATCCTCTGGATCAAGCATTGTCTGTTCTTGGCGCTATAGTCGTGATCTCTGTACTGCAGTCCTCTGGATCTAGGCCTTGTCTACTCTAAGCTCTAGTGTAGAGATCCTTGAGCTGACGTCTCTGGCCCAGGCATTGTCTACTGTATGCTCTACATGGAGAACTCAGCAGTGCCATGCTCTGGATCCAAACATTCTCTAGTCTAGGCACTACAAGGAGATCTCAACACTGTCATCCTCTGGAGCCAAGCATTTCCTGCTCTACTCTCTAGCATGGAGAACTCTGTGCTGCCGTCCTCTGGATACAGGCATTCTCTACTATGGGCTCTAGTATGGAGCCTTCTACATGAGCGTCATGTTGATCCAGGCATTGTCTACTCTAAGCTCTAGTGAGGAGATCTCTCCACTGTTTTGAGCACTGTCTGCTCTAGGTGCTAGAGTGGCTCTCTCTGTACTACCATCCACTGTAACTAGGCATTTTCTACTCTAGGATGTACATGGATATCTCTGTACTGCCATCCCCTGGAGACAGGCATTGTCTACTACAGGCCCTAAAGTGGAGATCTCTACACTACCATCCTCTGGTTCTAGGCATTGTCTACTGTAAGCTCTAGTGGAGATATATGCGCTAGTGGAGATATATGCGGTGCAGTTCTCTAGATCCGGGAATGGTCTACTCTATTCTCTGGCGTGGAGATATTTGTAATGCTGTCCTTTGGATCGAGGCATTGTCTACTCTTCGCTTTATATGGAGATCTTTGTAGCGCCTTCCTCTGCTGAATACCGGCAAGGTGTACTTGAGGCTCTAGTGTGATGTTCTCTAAGCTGCTGTACTCAGGACCCAGGAATTGGCTTTCCTAGAATCTATCATGGAGATTTCTACACTAACGCCCTCTAGTTCCAGGCATTTTCTACTCTAGGCTCTACATGGATATCTCTGTACTGTACTGTACTGCCATCCTCTGGAGATAGGACCTGTGTTATTTTTGCGTCTTAAATTAGCGCTAGACCAAACTATTTCTTTTATCTGGTACTTTATTTATAACTTTTTCTACAACTTGTTTAATTCTTTGTTGCGTTTTTTGGAACAGAAAAAGACAGTGATGTCTATATACAGAAAAACTAGTCAAGAACACATGAAAAAATGAGCAAACATGGGGAAAATTATGATTTGTGATACGAACATGGAGGAATTACATTTTTGTCAGCATATAGAGGAAAAATCCCATGTATTTGACATGAATGTTTTTTCCCGTGTTTGCTCATTTTTTTCATGTGTTCTTAACTAAAATGCTGATACATGCAACATTTGTGGAATGAACTAATATCTATATATGTAATCAGAATTTGATATAAGACTCCTAAGACATTAGGATGTTTGGTTTATGATTGTTGCACATGAATGTTCATTTAGATTGTGTTTCTAAAACAAAATTATGTTGTTTAATGTTTTGTTTGTACACAAGTTTTTCTGTATGTAGACATCACTGTCTTTTTCTGTTCCAAAAACGCAACAAAGAATAAAAAAGTTGAAGAAAAAGGTATAAATAAAGTACCAGATCAAATAAAAGAAATAATTTAAGACGCAAAAACAACACAGGTCCTGGCCCACTTCTTTGCTACATTTATAAACGGCCCAGCCAGAACCTGGCCCACTGGGCCTAACTGCCCTAGTTACAGATCCTCTGGAGACAGGCATTATCTACTGTTAGCTCTAGTGTGGAGATATATGCATTTCCGTCCTCTAGATCCGGGCATTGTCTACTCTAAGCTCTATATGGAGATCTTTGCAGTGCCTTCCTTTGAATACAGGCAGGGTCTACTATAGGCAGTAGTTTGATGTTCTCTACCCTGCTGAACTCAGGATCCAGGCATAGTTACTCTCAGCTCTAGCATGGAGATCTCTACACTAACGCCCTCTGGTTCCAGGAATTTTCTACTCTAGGCTCCAGTACTTCTGACATGGCCTGGTTGCCACACGGAGATATTTTGAGACCCATGTGGAAAAAAATACTATACTTTAACCGGCCTTTACAGGTTACCCACCATAAACCTGAAATGCTTTGTCCGTCAAACCTTGAGAGAAAACATCCTTTGTAATTCAGAAGAGCGCTTAAAACACGGGGGCATATTACCAAGTGCCTTATTGCCGCTTCAGCTGGAATTTTTCCAGCTAAAGCGGCAATAATTTTATCGCCCTATTATCTAGTAGGAGATAGCGATCATCTTGGGGCCCACTTTGCATGTCAGTGATATTTATTGCTAATGACATGCAAAGTGGGCGTGCCAAGATGTTAGCGACTGGAAACAATCGCTGACCGATGTTAGCGACTGTTTCCAGTCTCCTATTACCTACTTTTGTAAATATTCGCGCTAAGCGCGAATATCTCCAAAAGCTAACTCCTGCCCAGAGCAGTTCTTAGCCATGTTATCCAACGGTAGGTGGATAACATGGCTAAGAGCATTAGCTCAGTAATGCATGAATATCGCTGACTTTTCAGTGATATTCATGCATTTCGGCCGATTTTTATCGCTTTTGAGATAAACCTTGATAATAGCAAGGTTTATCTGCGATAAAAATCAGCGGAGCTCGGCGATAATAATATTGCCTCTAAGCCAACATACCGATAATTATCGCTAGTTGTAGGTAATATGCCTCACGGTTTCTTTACCAATATCTCTGGTAACACCTGAGAATGCTTTGTCTTTTAACATAATGCTCTAAACAATGGTAATTGTGTCAATAAATATGGAGGGTGGGGCGGTAGCCACACAGATCTGCACAATACAATACACTTTTGTTTGCAAGCAGGAATCTAACAGCAAAGGCCAAATGGAAATTGGCACACTCGTGATTTTAGGTGTATGCGATGTTGTGTAATATTTTATTTCTGTAGCACACACACACAAAGCTTTGTGACACTGTAAGCTTAACATTTCTATAAAATACCTTCCAATGAGAGTTTTTTTCCAGAGAACCCAATTATGAATTATTGTTGCAGTGTGAGTTTTTTATGATTATAAGTAAAACATTCTCCTGTCCCCAACCTGCATCACAAAGAAGCTACAGTCTTACTTTGGTCTATTACTGTGTGCACAACAAAAGCTGTGCTACACTGTGCGTTACAACCATAACAGCATCACTCTTTTCTTGTGAAGACAGATTCATAGAGTGGCAAAGTGATGATCAATTTTTCTTTACAGATTTAAGAATGTGCCCATCAGATTGCCAACTCCTTCTAATGTCCTAAATAGACTAACAACTAGAGGTGGGGCTGTTACCGCGTGCCCAAATACATTCTTTCGACCTTGAACTGTTCTAGTATATACATGTACGTACAGCTGTAGCTCTAGTGTGTGCCTGTGTAAAACTGCACCCATTATAGATACTGAAACCTTACTCTGTCCTGTTGCATACATGGACGCACAGCTGGAAGTCTAGCCTTACCCACGTAGCACTGTACCCAGCACCGATCTTTCTACCTTACGCTGTCCTAGTATATACATGTACGTACAGCGGGAGGTCTAGTATGTTCCTATGTAAAACTGCACCCATAATGGTGACTACTACCTTACACTGTCCAGAAGCAGATCTGGACGCACAGCTTGAGGTCTAGTTTGACCCATGTAACACTGTGCTTTACAACGATCTTACAACCTTATACTATCCTAGTACATACATGTACATACAGCTGGTGGTCTAGTCTGTGCCAGTGTACTACTGTGCCCATTATGGATACTCCTACCTTACATTGTCCATATGCATGGATGAGACGCGCAACTGGAGATCTAGCCTGACCCAAGTAACGCCGTGCCCAGCACCGATCTTTCTACCTTACACTGTCCTAGTATATACAGATACGTACAGCTGGAGGTCTAGTATGTTCCTGTGTAAAACTGCACCCAGAATTTGCACTTCTTCCTTACACTGTCCAGCTGCATACATAGACGCACTGCTGGAGTTTTAGTATGACCCATGTAACACTGTGCCCAACAACGATCTTTCAACCTTATACTGTCCTAGTATATACATGTACATACAGCTGGTGGTAAACTGTGTACAACTGTGCCCAATATGGATACTACTACACTAAACTGTCCATATGCATAGATGGACGTGCAGCTGGAGGTCTAGCCTGACCCATGTAAGACTGTGCCATCAAAGGTATTTCTACCTTATACTCTCCTAGTACATACATGGATGCACAGTTGGAAGTCTATGCTGTACCCATGCGCATGCTCATCACATATCTTTCTACCTTACACTGCACTGATGCATACATGGACATGCAATTGCTGGTCTAGTCTTACCCATGTAACAATGTCCCCTTTGTGTCTTCTTCTACTGATCAGCATCACTAGTTCTGGAATATTTGGGTCTAGGTGAATTCAGAGCGATGGGAAGCCCACAGGAAAGTAGGTTGCAGCATAGCTTGAACTACCTGTGAAAGATGTTAGCAGCCAATGAGCTTGGCTGTGTGGTATATCCCTTAGGATTAAAGTGCAGATCATGTGTGGCCGCCCTCTGAATGGGGAGAGGAAGGGGCCCGACGTAACCAACAGACAGGCTGGTGCAGTTACTCACTTTACCCACCTGCACAGGGTTCTCTGCCCCAGGTGTACTATGACCTGCACTATGAACTACAGAACAGCCGCTTCAAAGAGCCGCTCTGCCTTTCACTAATGCGCTGCCTACTGGAAAGCAGGTACTAGGAGGAAGGGGTCCCAGTGTGAACATAGAATAATATATACAGATCACAAAATTATTCTTCAAAACACTGAATTGATCCACACTGTTTAATTCACAATGGGATGTGGTATATTGAATATACAAACAATTTAGCAAACACAGTTAACGGTTGTACAGTGCCCCAAGGAAGGCGAGGGGAGGGAAGTGGTGATAAAGTGAGGATGTGATGATGAAAGGTATTGGTGACAGTAAAATCAGTCAATTGGTAAGACTATATTGACAATTTGATACAGAACAAAATAGCCATAAACTCGGCGTATTAGATCAAAGCAGCATACTTCACATGGTACAATCAATGTTAAAATGATGGCGTGAAGTTGACAAAAGGAAGGTGGTTGTCGACGTTTCGACCCTATAAACGACGCAGGGTTTGATCGTGCCCTTGTTGTGGGGTCTTCTTCAGGACCACGGAGGAAGGGGCAGGCAACCTAATTAAGCGGTATAAATGGAAATATTATTATTATTCAAAGGGGTATTACTCTTCCCTGTGTGGGACAAATAAAGTTACATAATGGTTTATTAGAGGAAAACATTGTCCATACATATTAATTAATGGCTCCACAAGCGTGAACGTGTGGTGCCACGGTAGAACATGGTTACTATGGCTCATTAGCACAATTAAAATTGAAAGAGTCAACATACATCCAGGTGGTGCTCGGATTGGTGATCGGATGATCTGTATATATTATTCTATGTTCACACTGGGACCCCTTCCTCCTAGTACCTTTAGAACCCAGGTCCCAGTGACTATGTTTGGGTAAATCCCCTTATTTACACATTACAGGAAAGCAGGGCCGGACAGGGAACAGAAACTGGCACTGGCAAACTGCTCAGCTGACCCCCCCCCCCTGGGGTGAGGGGGAGTGCATCTGCTGTTTCGGACGAATTTGTTACAGGGAGCTGATATTGCCGACCCCTGGTAACAAAACCGACCCCCACCCTAGCGACCTACCGGGGACATACCCGGTACCGCTATGGCCAGTCCGAGCCTTGCAGCGAGTCAGTGGCTGCCGTAAGAGCAGTGCGTCATATGTAACATTATGCACTGTTCCAGTTTGTACCTGGCACACCTTTTTAAATGAGTGCAGCGGTGCAAAACAAGCACAGTATGCCCTATTTGTCAGGAGGAAGGATAGTAAACAAGGAACAAGTATAACTGAGTACTTTTATAAGCAAAGAAAAAACACCACCTGTGTTGGGCCGAAGGCCTGATGGACGCAGTTTCGATGGACTCTGGGTGCTGTCTTGCTTCTGAATTCACGAGAACCTTTGGAATCATGTGAGTCATCGCATTCTAGTGTCAGTATCATTATTTTTAAATTCCAACCCTAATTAGACTCTTCCAATCCTTACCTGGTAATCAGAGTGCCACAAGTAATTGATTGTCTGATACTGTATACATTTGTTGAACATTACTGGTATTAGTAGGTGGTGACTTGTCTCAAACTGTGTAGTTGCCCATGGTTTTCTATTGCAATGCCAACGCATTTGCTGCTGTGTGCTTACTAGATGGTCTGCTGGTCTGCATGCCATGCGATCATGTGGGGATCTACTGGTTACTTTAATGCGGTTTGCTTACATGGGTAATTATAACTGATTGATTCTGGTGCACATGTATTTTAGTAGTAAGTAGAGGTGTTTAGTGCCCTCTTTGGAGGGATGAGCCTACACAATGCAATGAAAAATGTGTAGTAAGGAAGAGCTAGTTGTCCTCTAACCTAAGTATGAAGGAGTTTTCAAGACATAAACAATCCAGCTGATATTTGATTTTTAATGATGCTCCTAGTAAGAGCGAAACACGTCGGCTGGGATTGTCAAAATTGTTTATGTCTAATCAGAGGATTCCCTTTATTCCGTAGTCAACTGTACTCTCAATGTGTCTTGAGAACTCCTATGTTTATGTCAGAGTTTTGCTAGCCTTTCCTTATCACAAATTTAAATAATAATATAAGTTAATATTAGGCCTAGACGGAGATGGTGGTGATTCGCTAGAGGGGGGAGTACATTAGGTAGCGCTGTACGCGCTGATTTTTAGCACTGGGTATTTGTCCTGTACTGGAAAATCAGCGTGAACAGCACCAAGCTCAGTGCCTCAGGTCGCTACTTCTTTCTGCCGCTCAAGTATATTTTCTACTCCAGTGACAGCTTCCTCAACAACTCAACAAGAATGGATGGTTTCTCTACGCGAGAGGCAGGGGCATCCGTGACCACCAGTGTTAAGAAATCTCACTCAGAGCTGGTCTAGCGTTGAATTTTCCTTGCTCGCACTCAGCAACTTAATGTAGGCGAGTGCGGGAGAGGAAATACTACTCCACAAAACTCTGCATGCACCGTGGAGTAAGGAAAACTATGCAAACTCTGCAAACGGAGTGGAGTTCACCACCCAGGCCTAGTTAATATTTATGCTAGATTGTCAAAACTTGGGATTATCCAGACAAAGACCAATATCCACACATTTTTTTTTTCGTGAGCGCTGGGTCATGTTGTTGTTAATGAAATAGTATTCTGCTCTCATTATTTAATTCACACACTTATTTGGCTATATTCTTGCTTTACTCTCATCTGTGTTGCCACAGTCTAATTTGTCACTGTATTATGTGCATTGTGATAATTTTTTAGATATTCACATCCTATTTTCAACATAATCCTCTATATTTTTAGTTATTCGTAGACTTTCTGATACGTAATATTTGCTGTTTTTATCCAAGCACTTTGTCAGAGACATACTTGAATTATAAATGTTATCCCATGTGCCTACCTAAGTTACTGTGTTCAAATATTGTTGAGGTTAACATTGCTCTAAACTTACACATACGTCTTGTAGTGTCTCTGTATTACCATATCCTGCATGATCAAAGATAAAAGTTAGCATTGATTTCAACCTGTGTGATGACTGTTGCTTCCAATACAAAGTAGTCTCTACGGTTGTTCGAACATTCTGCTGACAATACGGGCAGAATCAGGTACTGCTGGGATGAATTTCACCCAGTTAGTGTCCTGTCACACATGTTATCGGTGACCCCCTTGGTTGGAGTCTGACCTGTAGAGCTAAAAGACATCTCATTAAGGCCACTTGATTTTTTACCCTTCAAATCGTTCAAGGTTCTCCAAAGTCAGTCCTGAAAGGCTGGTTCCATGACAATTTTTAAGATAACTACATTTATCTAAATAGGGATATACAAAAAATCTGGCATGGATCTGGTATCTGTCTACTCCATGTGCTTATAGACAATGTAAAAAACTCAATCACAGTCAATGTTGACTGGATGTGGTCACGACTCTCCTGCTGTCCATATCTTCTCCAGCAACTTGTCCTCTGTTTAGTTTTGTAACTTTATTCTGTGTCGTCTCCAGCTTTACAGTTGCCAGCTGGCTGGCATTATTAGATGCAAAACACTATTTAACAAAAAACAAATCCAGTAAAATATGAAGACACATTTATTGATATGTACATAAAAGTTACAACATTTAGTGAAATATTGTATTCACATGTTTTTCACCGATTATTCCAGTCATATATAAGAATTTCGAGTTTTATACATGAGTTACACAAAAATTCATTTCACATAGTAAGAAAACATTAACATATTCTTCTAGAATAAAACCAAACTTCTGTAAGGATGAGAAACGCTAAAAGGTTACATAAAAAAAGGCCTTTTCTATTACAGGAAACAAGGAAGAACCTGAAAAGACGACTTATTTTTTCAACTTTTTGTTATTTTTTCAAGTCTTTAGTACAAATGTGCTACACATATTTCACCTCATCTTTCATATTAAATATATAGACTTAAGGAAACGGTAAGTTTGAGGTTTAGTATTGCAAAATCACAAGGTTAATTTTTCACATTATAAAATAAATTCAGAATGTACTAAAAGGAACAGATTGCAGGAATGGTGACTCGTCCTGTGATACATTGCTAGATGTGTGTGTGCCTAGTTCCCACTGTCTAAAAAAGTATTGTGCCCTTTCCCAGTTGATGGGTTTTTAGACTAATGTGCTTTGTCAATCGCCAGATATGCGATTTGCTTTTTTGTGCAAGAAGGTGCCAAACTAATCAAGCGATTCTGGTTTGTACTTCATTTTAAGACTCTGACATATTGGCCTTGGTGTATTCGTTTTAGTTTGAAACATTTACCTGACTCTCAAAATAGGAGTCGTCCAGTAATAATTAATACACCTGTACAGGCCCTTGTTGGTGTAGGGATCGAAAGTATAACTTGTGTGAAGTTTACCGAACTTAGGAATGAATGTGTAAGATAAAGTACTCCCAACTTCCCCAGCTATGGTAGAGAGGTCTAGGAGCTCTGTCTGCCTAATGTTTGGAGGCTTTTACAGTTTAGGGATGGCGGGTTCTAGATAGGAGTTGGCATTCTTAGCAATACAAAGTGCCTCACAGGTTCCTACTACATGCCAGTAGAGGGCTTCAATACTCGCGTCCTAATGTGAGGTGAAGCGAGTATGCGCAGACATATGCTGCTACATTCATCCAGATAAAAAGAGACATTTTCTCTGTTCAGTCACTAGATGAATGACAGAGAAGGATAAATATTTGAATTGCCAATGATATCACCAGGAATTCCTAATAAGAAAACCAACCAACTTCCTCTGTGGGATTTTGTACCAGAAAAATAAACAAACCTGATAGATTTTACCCAAGGTTTTCACTAAGTAAATAATAAAACTATAGCAACGGATCTTTGAACCTAGCTTTTAGTGCTTATACTGGGGCTCAATGTCAGTGCATATAGTACTCATCGGGACAGCTCGCTGTATTGGCTAAAGGCAAGGTTGTCATTAAACCGTTAGAAAGCAGACCCCAGGGAAGATATCATTTCTGCCATAAATGTACTCCCAGTCCCTTTAAAATGTTAAAATGAACTCTGTACTTGAGTCCTTTTTAAAGCTCTAACCAGGCTGTATTTTCCTATCCGGGTCTTTACTCTCCAGACGTTCAGTTGACCAATCAGAACCCAATCTTTGTTCTGATGGTTTAAAAGGACAGAGCGGCAACCTTACTAAAGGGCTTGATTTACGCACAGGGTCACTCATTTACAAAATAACACACATGCCATGTTTCCTCTGCCGTATTCATTTTAGTACTTTTCTAGGGATTGCTTTTTTGGGGCGCTGAATTTGTGCTTTGCTTTTGTATATTTATTCAGGGTGCTCGTTTGCACCCTCCTAGCGCACTGGAAGTGGAGTACTTTGGGAAGAAAGTCCACCAGATACTGTGCTCTTAGAATGCAGGGGGAGTGGACACACACCATGCCCTGACCTTTTAGAAGGAAGAAGGAGTTCTGAAACTCAACTCAAACTTGAGTGCCTGCTCAGTTCCTTAACTGTACACAGCATCCATTAAATTGAGTAAACTGATTCTCAAGATGCTTACTCATTATTTGCAGTAGCAGTAGCAGCTAATAACAGTATATGTAACATTAGTACTTGCAGTAATGTTGATTGTAGCATTCCATGTACTTGTCGTAGGATCAGTTATAGTCGTAATGGTAGTAGCCATAACAGTAGATGTAGCCATGGCTCCAGCAGTAGTGCTGCTGCTGCCACCCTCACTTTGTGAATTGTTACTAGTACCATGGATAGTGGTCCCAATGGTAAACATAACAGAAGTTCTGGCATTATCCCCCTCCGCACTCTTACCGCAGATCCATGCCAGCTGTTGCTGCCTACTTCTGTGAAGATAATTTTAAGGTGAAGAGACGCAGATGGGGTTTACTCAATGGGTTTGATAGTACATACCCTTTTGACTAAACTATCATAGAGCCAACTTAAGGTAGAATTGTTCAAAGAGTGCTTGTGTTGTATGTGCTATAAGAAGGGTGCTTTAAAGTATGTGCTTTCTTATGTGTGCAATCATGTAAATGCCATTGTATCCTGCAAATGCATTTAGGAGTATTTGTCTTTTTAACTTAGGAAAGTGCAAGAAACAGAGGTGCACAGTGGTTGGAATATGGCTAAAAAAATTCCCTCTCACTTACATCCTTGTGCTGTTTAACAGTAGCACCATTTCTTTACAACTCAAGCATTCCCAGCTCACATGTAAAGTTTGCATTTTAGCTTGTGCCACCGTTTCCTTAAATCTTATATACTTGTTGGTCAGAAGCAGTTCGAGACTCGCAATTACATTCACAGCGAGCACGAAGACGGGAGAATAACTTCTAGAAAAGAAACCCATTGAAACACCACAAACAGTGCTGTTGGGAGATTCGCAAACACAATTTACCATATATACATGTTGGCTGCATATGTGGTCTCCCTGGAATAGAATTGTTTGAAGGAGATATTCAAAAAAACGCGTCAACGTACAAGAAATTGTACACCTATGTAACTATATTCACAAATATAAACAAAACATTGTATTTTTATGACAACGGTCAAAGCTACTACTTAACTTTAATGCACAGCAAAAGACATCTAAAGAACACCATTTCACTGAAATTACACATTAATAGCTACATTATCTATATACCAAGTGCAGAGAGGCACTTTTTCTTCATGCGTACACAAAGTGTCGACATTTTATTCAGAAATCCATGCTTCTATACCTATCAATAATTCTTAGAAATTTTCCACTAGAAAGTTCCGCTCCATTTAAGAGATTACCAGGCACAACTGCTTAGCAGGTAGCAGTGATGGAAAATCAGCTACAAATTGCTAATCTTAGATAGACAAGTACTACCAGTGTTTATTGTTTTACCAAAGATTGATTTACACTTTCCCATAGTACACTGTCAAACACTACACATAACTATAGTAGGAGAAGGCAAGAATGCTCAATGGAAAATTGTCTATCATTCCCAATCGCACTTTAAAAGATGTACATAAAGTTTTGACAGTCTATTCTTTGTCTAGCAAATTGTTGCACCAAAGAGATAGCAGTCCCTATTAATACAGCATGAGAGGAGGAGCCTCAGAATTGATCGAATCCATAAGATAGCGTATAGAGTAAGCATAGACTTAGATGTTCATCCTTTTATGGTCGATAGAGTTTTACTAAATTCGTTGAGGAAATCATCTCCTGAAACTGTAAGAAATACGAATAACATGAACCAATGTTATGGCATAATATGAAATTATATTCAATGTAGCTTTGTGAGAGGCACTACCATTTAAAAAAATGGCCAGATGAATTGTTGAGCAAAGAACATCAATTTATAACCAAATCTTATCCACAATCAATACCCATTGTCTAATACTGACTTCCATAATTAGTGCTTCTCTGGGTACATTTACCTACATGAGTCCTTCAAAGTAGAACTGACCAAATTCCAAAAGGATATTGTTCTTAGTTCTAATCCTATGTAACAGCTGTAGAGCTTCTGTGCCACTGCACAATCTTAATGTCTGTTCTACAGATGCTATATTTTTTGTTGAAACCAGATTTCCTCTCCCCATGTTGTTCCTTCACTGCTACATGCTGCAATATCATGAACTGAGTGTCTATGATTATGACCAAAGTTTATTTTCTCATTTTTTAAATTTCATCCCAGCAGGTAATCTCCCAGATGGAACCAACTGTAAAAAAATAAAAAATAAATAAACAAAAAAAATGTTTCTGTTAAAAAATATACTGCTTGCTTCCATACAAGCTGTGAAAAAGGCAGGAAGGCATAATTTCAATCAAACTCCCTAGTGGTCCCATACTTGTCTTTTTTTTAGCTTGGTCCAGTTTTATGAAGGCAATAGTACAAATATTGTCCTGGACAATCCAGGCTCAAAGTCGACAAAGAAAAAGAGAGTTTGCAGATCCTCCTGGGAAAGAGGATTTAACGGATCATTTAGCATAACAGAAGATGTCTGTACGGATTCACAGCAAACTCCAGCATTTAAGAACATTTGTAAAATTACACCACAATTAGTAATAACACTTGAGAGTGTACTTGTGCGCTTCCTTTAATGCTCGACTGAGGTCACATACCCTGACTTGTCAAATGGCAATTGACCTCGACTACTCAAACATCACATAGCTAGTCTTTCGGCATGTCCATCAAGGATATATTACAGAACTTGTTTCCTCTCTCCACCATTGTGCCATAGAAAATAGGGTTAGAGAATAAGGTTGGTCTGCAAATTACAGATACTGAGCAGTTCAGTTCAAGCTACACTGTAGTTGTTCCGGATATCTGGAAAACGGGTACAAATGCATACAAACTGCATCAAAAAAGCTACGATTAATTACACAAACTATATGGCATAGGTTATAGCACCTATGCATAATTTCTTGTCATGCACTCTAATAAGAACAGTTCACATTATTGTATTAACCTGATATGTATACAGTACATTGTTTATTAGACAGCAACACTGGGCAGTGATAAGCTACACACAGGATGCTTGTTACTCAATGCCACACACTGTAAGATATGGCTACTAAGGAATGTTAGACAAGTCACAAATGGTTGCTAAACTCTTAGCCCACGCTATATGAAAGAAGACATTTGTAAACACATGTTCAGAATTTACACTGAAATATTAGAATAACTAATGCAAAGCGCACATGACAAATCACTACTGATTGTAGGTCAGGTGAGAGCTAGAGTGGAGTTTAAAGAAATATTTGTAATCAATTTAGCTATATTAAAAATGAATGGCCACAGCTTTGATTTAGGAGTTTTTCCATGTTAAAAGATTAATAGTATGCCGTCTTAACAAAGCTCAAGAAAATAATGCAGTTAAAGCTGTAACTTCATGATAATAAGTTTAGAAGATATCTTGAGTGTTCTAGAAAATAATTAGACTCACAGAAGCAATCGTGAAAGATGAACCCACTGGTACAGAGAAAGCACTTGTCAAGATAGAGGTTATTACTTGAGGTTAAGGACACAGAGGAACAGAAGCATCATACTATTGTTGTTTTTAGATAAAAATTAAACAAGAATTCCTAATTGTACTAAAAGTAAGTTTTCTTGTGGTACAGACTTAAAGAATTGGTACCAAAAACTCTCCACTCTACTACATAACCCCAAATCTTGATTTCTCAATAAAATATTAAGCTTATTTGAGTTTACAAGGGCTTCCCTTAATTATATTTTTACTTTGCCTTGAAATCTAAGCATTTATAAACACCACTTATAAGCCTATCCTTAACACAAAGCAACACAGAGATCTCAAATAATTAAATAGGAACTTTAAAGAGTTTGTCTGTCAAACGCAATAAGCAGAGATTGGGCTACAGTGAAACTGCTTCACAGATATGGTCAATGCAGAAACTGTTCTCTCTCATATATTTTATCCTGTAAACAAAAGCTCAGAAGGGAAATTGGACCATGTCACAGAGAGTGACAGTGGTTCAGCACATGGAATGTGTGCTCAAAATGTTAGCCATTGTATAACAATTGTAGAGCTCATTTGTAGCAAATGTTTGGGGTGCTATCTGTACATTTATTCAAATACCTCAAATATAAGCTGTGGAATGAAAGTGCCAAGTTCTGAAGTATATGAAGGATTTAAATTGTATAACTTTTAGTTTGGATCTTTCACCAGATCTTTCTCGTTAGAACATTTGCTAGAGATGCTGCTGGCAGAGCAATACAAGTGAACACTGAAGCTGGCATTACATCTGCCATGAAGACATTGTTGACAGCATGTTCACCTGTTCCCATGACCTACTTTATACTGAAGAAAACTAGAATTGTTGATTTTTCATAGTTGGACGTCAACCCAGAAAATTGTCAACAGTATCATATATGTATCTAAATATTGTATTAACTGTAAAAGTTGCAGGTTCAAATTCCAGAATGTTGACTCAGCATTGTGTAGGGCAATAACATGAACCATATAATGAGAATACAGTTCTTTGAAATGTGCAATTTGAAAAACAAGTTGTTTGTTATCCCTACAAGATATAAACACAGATGCAGCTTATCCTGCAAAGTTTGTGTCAGTAAGCAGACAAAGTACAGTATTTATCTAAGCCTGAAACATTATATCACAAACATGGCATATAAGCCCTGTGTTTAGTTAATAGTTAACAATGTTTGACATTGTTTTCTTATATTTGAGGTGCCAATGTCTTGGGTGTTTCCAAACTCTGATCATGAAGATTGAACAAGTAAATAGGATCTCATGTTTCAATCAAAAGAGAAACACTAGATATTTGGTAACAGGTCCCAAATAAGATCCTTACACCTTTCATGAGTTGTTGTCTAGGGTTGTTGGGCTAACAATCTTGATTTTCATATAGTTTCAAGAATAGTGTTAATGCCTGGAATACAATGAGGGTGTAAACGCACATCTGAGGTCCTATGAAACTCTGACTACAAACTTTGTTAATATAAAGTCATTCGAGCTGACTGCAAACATTGTCAATATAAGGCCCTTTTAGCTGAGGTGGTGAAACATTTTGATGACATTCAAATTTCTAGATGAGTAATTGATATTCCATATATTAGGTAAAACAAGGACTGATACTGGCTCCCGTGTAAGAAAGACGGGTGCATACTGTGATTTAAGAGTAGTTCTTTGTAGATATTTGTTAAACTAATAAGTCCCATGGGTGTACACAGGGAGTTCAGTACAAGCATGGATCCCTGCCCTAGGCCACCATTTTATACAACAGACCCATACACTGGATTAGCCAGGCATTGTGCTCAATAACTAATTGCATATAATATTTGGCACATATAGTATTTTGAGCAGCATCAATATCCAGCAGGCAGTGCACCTATTGATCAACTCTTTGTACCTTTCTGGCAAAATCTTTCAGGCCGCCAATATTCAGCAATCAATACATTAAATGAAGAGAAAAGGAGAGAGATGCTATTTTTCTATGAACCATAATACATGTCTTGACCCATATGTCCTTCAGAGGGATATTCCAAGATTTACTTACATATAATGCGAAAGAAGTACATAGTAAGTGGATAGAATGGAACAATTCAATAACTCCAATTGATTAAAGTTTAAGAAGAAAGATTTTGTTTTTAGTGAGTTATGACTCCTGGGTTTCCTGACATCAGACCTAAAAGAACAAACTCTGGAGTCAAAGAAAAACTAAATATATCCTGTGAATCATAGTGAACTCCTGTATCTTCTTTCTACGTCAGTGTGATTAATTTTAAACTCTTTGCTAGACCTACATAGAGAAAAGAGTAAGAAGTACAATGGTAGAGAAAACAACAAAGAAAAGGCCAAAGATGGGTAAATAACTCTGCCTTCAGAGCAAAAAGTGTCTATGCAGACTAAGTGAGTCTGGTAGACCTCAGTTTCCACGTTTTACGGTGGGTTAGAAAACTTTGAAATTTGTTTTTGTAAATAATTGGAAGGAATTCTCAGTCAACTAACAGAGTAAGTAGATAATAGCTGAAGAAGACTGTAGTACGAATGTATTAATACACCCAGCGACATCACTGGAGAGCAGCCAGACAGGAGGAACAGGAGACGGGCATTGTGCTGCAAGGTAGTTTCTTCAGCATTCAGTGCCTTAGAAACTAACGGATGTTAATTGTTTGTTCTTCACATGGAAATGTAGTAGCAGTGGTGTAGAGCATATGTTTGACTAGATTGTTTTTCATAACATGTACAGAAGCAGTATCCATGGCAATGTTTATTTTATCTAAGCGGTCTCATTATGTGCTAGAGATGGAAGGGAGCAGATCAGGTGGCCAATCCCTGGCTGTTTTTCCTAACACTTATCTTTTAACACTGAAAACTGAGCCACCAGGAGTACACACTATCTGAAAAGGAAGACTAGCATTGTCATCTGTAACTATATTCCGATTCTTTTCTTGGTGTACTGCCACTTTTATCCCAGACAGAGACGACGCATCACCTGGGCCATTCACTGCCATGGTGTCTGAATACTACCTTGTTATTGCTATGGAAAATACCACACAGGTGCTACCCATACACCACAAGGACATGCTGCAAACCCATGACCAACTGTGTGATTCCAATAAGATATATTAGGCATGGCACATCATACAATGATGAGCTTTTCTAAATACCTACCAGGTGGTCAAATACCTCTGCTGATACACCAATGTTGATGAGAACAAATAAAGATTTAAGTAGTTTCAAGGACAAGTAACTATGTGTTCCATTTGAAGATGGGCAGAGTATAATCGAGAGTGCTAAATCACAGATGAAATTCTTTCACTCTTGACCCTTACCGTGAAAGTAGTAATACATTAAGGAAGCCCCTGAATTTATGGTCTGTCGTTCAGCAAGTGCAATACATCATGGTCCGAAGCTAAAGAGCGCAATTGTTAGAAAGGTCCCCTTTGGTTTTTTTCTGTTTTATCTTGAGCTAATGTAGAACTGACATCAATCCACTCTGGAATAATTTATTGAACCATCATGCGTATACACTTTGGTCTGGAATGCTATGCAGTATCACTTGAAACTCCCTGAGAATCTAGAAAACAGCTACTGAATGCTTGGTATGGGTGCTTCCTTGACTACTCCAGAAAGCACCTGCTTTTGAGTGTGGAAGACCGCTATAACACAGAGAGAGGAAGCAGCAACAAAACAAAGAAAACAAGATCATACACATGAAATGTAAGATATCGGTCTCAATCCTGGCTTTTATCATCCTAGTGGACTTTCAGAGGTAAAACCTCTATGAGACAGATGGCCTGTTTCTGCGTTCTTCACTGGCAATTTCGCCCAGATTAAATATATGTTCTAAATAATAATGAAAAGCCAACCTTAGTGTGAAAACCTTTCTAAATCTTAATTTAGCGCTTCCAGGCTCATAAGAGGAGAGCTCTGAAAAACAGACATGATTTGAAAAGTCACGTATGATGCTTTTCCAACACTCTGCTGTCAGCTGGTTCAACTTTGAAGGAGGAGGAGGTTAATATGAGATTTTTGATTAAAAATATATACAGTGCCTAGTTTGTGATCAGAAGGCCTTAGTGTGCTGATTGCTATCACAATATTCAGTTAGAAGAAGCAAACTGAAGATGTGAAAAAATCATATGTTCAGTTTTCACCTCAAGATCAAGAAGTCAATTGTAGGACTAATGTCACCTGTGAAGGAATTCCAGAGGGTGTCAGCATGCATTCAAAACAGCAGATCTGTGTTTTTTAGGATAAGGACATCTGGAGATCTCAGAGCTCTGCTGATGATAAATGTTTAGAAATTGCAAACTGTACTTGTGAGTTTATCTTCAACTACAGTACTGGAAGTTATTTTATTGTTTGAACCTCTATCTGAAATCATTACTTGTTAACCAGGTTTGCAATCTAGTATAAGGGTAAGTCATTTTTTTAAGATAGGAAACAAATACACCACAAAAGATTAATAGAAATATGAAGTAATGGATGAATATATTTCACAAAGTATCTGTTATAGAAAAATGTCCTTGTTTAGGAACTGATGGCACTATTACCACAAAACAGCATAAAAATAGGGATTTCTTTAGTTGTCTGTATGTATATTTAAAATCCATAACAAAAGTTTAAAGTGCTCTTGAAAGGATAGCCTGAGAAAGCATGAAGGTTTTATCTGATAAAGTATTTAGATTTTTTCTTGTGCTAATATCAGGATAGGACAATATTAAAATACCTATAGCAGCCAAATCTTACAGAACAAACACAAAACCTTTTCTTTATAATCCCAGCTAAAAATCCCAGCTAAAAATGACAATGGAAGTTTAACTATCTTTAATTCTGTATCTCTGAAGTATAATCAAGGATTGATTTCCTGAAATGTGCTTGACTTTCATCAAGGAAAATATTGTTATAAATTTGTCAAGATTTAGTACTCAATAAGGCTTAAATTTACTATATTATTCAAAGTGAGGCATTCCAGCATAAGCCATGGAGCGCTGGACCCCTGCCACATATTTAGGGTAACAACTTACTATATAAATGTTGTCCATTTAGACAAATTATATATAAATTTATCTTCTGTGGGTATCCTTAAAAATTTGCTGTACTTAATGGGCTGTTCAATGGGAAGTTCAGGGTAGAGAATGTGGGGTTCTCCTGAGGGATGTCATAATTCAAAGCATATTGTAATATTATGAGTGATATGTACTAATTAATCTGAACCTCTCATTCATTCAAAACATTAGACCTTTAAAAAACATAAAATTTGCAATAAATAGCAAAGCTACACATTATGACAACACATTAGTTGCTTAAATTGAGCTATAGGATTCATATATGTAATGTGGAACACTGTCATGAGCATATGATATACTCTAAGTTTTAGAACCCTGAGTGTCTGAAAAGATCCAGACGGCCATTCTGAAGATTCTTTTGTACACAGATCATGCGCAGCCTACATTCTCTATGTCCTGGAGGTCTCTCGCTTTCTATTTGCACACACTGAGAATTGTTCTGCCGGCCTTCCTTTCGTTGTCTTCGCCAATGCAATGTTTAAAAGAGGGGGTGGCTTTAAAAATCCTTTCACTGTAGTTTCTTTATGCCACAGTTGATGAAACAAGTTCAGCACAAATCATCCTGCAGAAGTATATTCTCTGCAGAAAAATCTTGTGTATAAAAATTCCATTTTTTTGACCCCCCCTGCAAGAACTTCACAACCATAGACCACATTCAACATTTAGTTATTTTAAATTCTACACATGGCATCTGCGAGGCATTATGGCGTATAAGAAGCACAAAGGCCAGCATAAGAACAGGGCTGAATATTTGCCTGACCAGGTGAAATTAATTTTTTTCCTTTTAAACATTGTTCAACTCCAAAGGTTCGGACAAACAACTAAGAAATACAGAGAAATAAACATTTCAATTCTAAATTTAGAGGTTTTGTCGCAGACAGCCATGATAATTGGCACTAGCCCCCTCTCTCTTTGACAAAAGGAGCAATATCCTCCTAAACTAGAAGGGGGCGCTGTGACACTCCATATCTTCACCACCAACCAGGACTACACTAATACAAGATTACATACCATATAGACTTCAGAGACTCAACATGGCGTAACGTCATGCTACTTGGCAAAGGTACATTAAAATAAAACTCTCCTCCAAATCTTCACACTTGGGCTGGCCATACAAAGATACAGGTTTGTGTATTGTGGACACAACAGGCTTGTGTTTGATCGATAAATTCTCATTCGCTTTGCAGGCGTGGTTGGTTGTTGGGCGGGACATGGGACTCTACACGTCTTTCGTTTCCACGACTTCCAGAGGTTCTTCCTCGATGGCATTGTAGTCTGCGGCTTTGCCGTTGTTTGCCAGAGTGACCTGAAATTAATCCTCGTTAACCGTGGACTCTTGAAAACCTAAGGCACTTTTTCTTTATACTAAGGTCAAAGGTTATGTGGAGGAGCATCACTGCTAGCCTGCCTTGTCATGGACCTGCAATCTGTTTCACAGGCGCACTGTGAAACTAAAATTCAGGATATGACAGCTTTATCACATATAATTAACAATATTCTGAAATCTAAATGTTTAACTGAGATAAACATTGATCAATCTGTTTTGTTTAGGTTGTTTGTCATGCTTAATTGTTTTAGTTATAATTCAACATTTGAAAGAGCCGAATAGAAAGAAAATGGTGATGACTACTCCACACAGTATTTGAAAAGTATTTATAAATGCAGCTATTTCTAGTCATGCCCTGAAATAAGGTTCAGTTTCAATCTGGCCAAGCCCTTCTCAGCTCTTGTCTTTTTTCTAGCCACATTTTCAAACATTTTTTATTAATGATGTTGCAGTAATTCAGTTAAAGTTAAGTTCAGGAGAACCAAAGCAGCACCACTAAAGACAATCTGGGAAAGTCCTATCATGGTCCCCTTAAGCATCCCCTTAAGCATACACCAGGGCAAGAACGTACAGTTCCAGTGCTTATAGTGGCCCTTGTTCCAATTTTACCGCTACGTATGGCACCCCAAGGCATCAGCATACTATCACCTTATTGTACCTTGGTTGCTGTTCACTAGCGTAAAGAAACTTGAGCTTCCCCCCCTGCAAACTACATGGAGGGGGCCCCCTCTGGACTCATTCCAGTTGTTCCATCACTGACCTATCCTGGACCTGTCCGTGATGCAACTACAGGTTCGCCGCAGGTCTTGACCGTCAGTACCGGTCAAAACCTCTGCTGGACTACTCCCTGGGACATTTGCGACCACTGTATATATTTTAACTTTCACTATTCATGTCACAACACTGCACACTCAGCTACATACCTGCTCCGCTGTATTCAGTCTTAGAAGCACACCCGGGACACACTCGATGTCACTGGGTGGGTCCGATGATGAAGCACGCCACCAACTAGGTTGGTGAGTGAGGGCTTCATAAAAAAACCTAATGGTTTGCACCTGGCCAGATAGCTTTGAGTCCTGATACATACTTCACAATAGGCCAGTCCTTTTTGATTAACATATGAATCCTGAGGATACGGATTAGCTACCTAGCCCTCTATTTCTTCTCTGATAAATGGTGTAAACTGTGTACTTCACATGTAGAGGCAATCCAGCTGGCCACACTACCAGTTGCAAGCTCTTGAAACCTCAACATTGCAGGTCTGGAAAACATGAAACGTCCAATGGACATTTTCTCAGTTCAGCTAGCATGAGAACCACTTGCAAGTGGATCATTGTTTGGATACACAAAAAAATTGTAAGATGAAGCATTGTCTTAGGAAGAAGCCACGTCATAAATGTATGAAGGCAATAACAGTCAACCTGTGGCATATGTCTTCACTCCTGAAAGACACTGAAAGTAGCATGTCAAGACAAGAGCTGGTTAGTCCGGGCTGGCTCAGGAAGAACTGGACCTTTCTAGACAATGAGGAAGCAAACCTGGTATGTCTATTTCTAATGATGGATCAATTCTCTCCTAGCTTACCTTACATGCTTGCATCCGTGGACTTCATATGAAAGTTAAAGACAGGACTGGTATTCCACATGATGGATAGACTGCATGTATGAAAGCATGGGACATGAAACATGACAAGATGCACAAATGATTCAATACTGTTCCACCTGCCTATCCAGAGATCTGGAAGGTCTGTGCATGCAATACCGGCCACATGCAACACAGGTGAAACTTGCAATTAAAATTCACAGGCAAAGTAGTGTTAAGTATTAGGAGAAGAAAACAATACTAAAAAGAGCATGCATAAACAGCCACTAGACCCCATCATAAGAACAGAATACAGTACTTCAAAGCCAGGCGACTTTGCAAAACTAGGAGCAATGCAGAAACTGTCAGGGAGGAAAGCGGGGGTGCTCCTCATAAACCAACCTAAAAGCTTACAACTCGTTTTTCTTACAATAAAGTTCATCGCACACTGATATTATAAAATATCATGGCACCAGTCAACTATTGCTATTGGAAAAACAAGGATATCAAATTTCAGGTAGCCAGACACACACAGGAGACCAAATGCTTACTTACTGACCGCCTTTTCTACCGTTTATAAATTTCAGGATAATAGGCGTAATGCAGATCTTGGCAGTTTCCGGCATACAAATTGCTCCAACACTTGAAACATATAGCAACTCTGATACACAAATTAGTTATAAAGTGATGACCAGATTATTTAAAGTGAATAAATACTTGAATGACATGTTCTCCAGGGCACAACTTTTTCATGTATGAATATTCAAAGAAAATTGAAATGACTAAATCCCCATAATTGAGCACGATTCACAAATGTAAACTGAGACTAAAGTCTAACTTTACGAATTTCTGTATTCACAGCGGACATTTAAGAACAGTAAAGTGAGACTTTTGTCTCAGTTAAACTTAAGTTTTGGTCTTCAGTTTACCTGAGACAAAAAGTCCTTAGACTAAATGCCCTTTGTGAATACTGAAAGTCGTAAATTTAGACATTCGTCTCAGTTTACCTATGTCTATTGGGCACATAATATGGGCATTAAGCTGAAGGCAACTTTCTAGTTAATACTTGACAGATACTCCTACTAAATATAAAGGAAGTACATTTTTATAGGGAGTGAATATAGTGCCGTGAAAAGTGCTGGATGGAAAGAAGTGAAAGCTCAAGTGTGTTTGCTTTACACTCTGTTTGCTAGTGCGCTTTAAACCAGCTCTGAAGGATTTCAGAATCCACAGTCGTAAATTATTGACTTATCTTCAAAGCCTGCTAATAGGCTATATTAAGAAGGTGGGGAAGTAACACAGGATGAGTGATTCATAGATGAAAAGAAAGACTTTTTTTCAGTTACTTCGATGTAGGTTGAACAACTAGGTGGCTGGACAGTGGGGTAGGGGAATAAAGCAGCATGAAAATTCGAGCTGAGCCTTATATTTTATTTACTTAGTTTGCATGTATCATTTAAAACTTGTTTTATGTACATATACTAAAGAATGATACCTTACCTGGTTTAGTAACAGGTATCATGAAGCATTAATGTATTTTTTAATGTGCCTTGTTAGCTTCCTTTGCTTAGATTCAGGACCAACTAATCAAGATGGCTGTAGAAGATCTGGTAGTCTTTTTTCTCTTTCTATGATGTGAATGTATAGATATCAAACAGTGCTGGTGGATATCAAATGTTGGAGCAACTTAACTGCCAAAAAACCTACCCTGTAAGATGCTATTCTTCAGCTAAATTTTCAGGTATAATCACAGAATTAAATTTTGCTAATAAAAAAACTTTTGACCACAAAATTGATTATATACATGTTTCGTAACAAGTTTGTCAGTGGTCGATGACGGAGTGGCACATGAAGAGTGTCCTTTGTGCTATTACTTCACTGCGTCACAGGTTCTCGTTCAATGCATTTTGCCTTTCCTATGGTGTAAAGATGAGAATCAATACCTCTTACACTGGGACATTTTGCAGAAATATCGATGCCCAGATAAGACTATGTTGATTTGTTTCAGTCTTCTAAACATTTCCTTAAAATGTCACAGAACAAGTCATGGCAAATGTAAACCAGTGCCATGTTTTACTTTAGGTGTGAGCAGCAGAGAGCAGGAGTTTAGTCCAAAATTCTACAAAGCTCAGTTTTTATGTCCGGGGTTCATAGAGACTGCCGTCATGGACATAATTTAAAAATTAAAAATAAAATATAAAATGCAGAGCATGCAGATGTAAAAAAGAAGTCCATGCAAGTGCTAGATACAAGTCTCTATATCCATAAAGGTCAACGGTACCTTGCACTCATCCACCACCACCGAGTTGTGAGCAGCGTACACACACTGGTTGGAATTGTTCTCCCGGTGGTTTTTCATGTCATCGTATACAGACTGAGTCTTGGTCATTTCGATGTCTTGCTGTGCGTGTTGGGCATCGATCTCTTCCAACTCCGCTCTGGAGAGGTGGTAAACAATACCAGCACCAAACGAGTCTCCAACCACGTTCACGGAAGTCCTCATTCGGTCTCTGCGCAGAATAATTGACACACAAATTAATTCACAAAACATTTAATAATATCTATGTTACACTGACTGAGGATTGAAGTGGCATAAGTCAATTCCCACAAAAAGAAAAAGAAGATGGACCATGTATTAGTGTGAAATGTCTGATCTCTCTCTACCCTCATCATAGCAAAGACTGTAACTACATAGAAATTGGACTACAAATAAATCAATTACATAAAGCAATATCTCCCCTACTGATGCAATGCACATCTAGATCAAGAGCTGTCTGACTTGTTCCCCACCATTTTGTAGATGATCTGTTTTTCTCCAGAGTACGGCCTCTTGACCGGCAAGTGACAACTTAAAATTGCGAGTCGAAATTAAGGAATACCTCCGCATTCATTCCAATGGGCCTAGAGGCCCATAGAAATGAATGGGAAGAAAATCTCCATTTGCGATTCTCAATTAGAGAATCGCAAATTGAGATTGCAATTTCAAGGGTGCCAGGGTGTCAAAAGGACACCCTGTTGCACCCCTGAAATCTGCATATAGGTATATATTGCACACACACTAAGGGCATGTTTGTGTGTGAAATTGAACTTTGAAAAAAAATGCAATTTGAGATTCCTTAAATGCAAGTAATCGCAATTTTGCGATTTCTAAAATTGCAAGTTTTGCATTTGGGATGATGCATCCCAAATGCAAAAATACTGGTCGCAAAGGGGCAGATTCTGAGTATCTTCCCCTTTGCGAGCGGATTTCAGCTTAATGCATCTGTGCCTAAGTTGGCAAACAAACAGGTGACAGAGGGGAGCACCCAATAGCTTCACTGAGGGCAACTTGGCCAAAAGGTGATGGGGGATCTGAGGTGGAGGAGACAAGGGAAGGAATGTAGATGATACTGCAAGCCTCTAGAGGAGTGTAGAAAATGTTCCCTACCCTCCTGATGGATATGGGTCTGCGGGTGTAGGTGGAGGGGCTATATATCTTGCAGGTCATCTGCTTTAGGAGAGGTGTATAATCCTAGCAGTGCATAATGCATCTGTGCTCTACTTAGGTACCCTATAACCATTGAGTACTGTGAAATAAAAGCAATAATTATTTCTCTAGTAGGTTGGAGAGTATGGTTAGCATAAATCAGCAAGTTAGAACTATACACAATATTGCAATGAGACCCACCAAACACAGTCCTTTGCAGATGTCGACTCAAAACCAGTAATCTAGCCCGGCGGTGATCTGTTGAGGCTCATGTAGGTGGCATCACTATAGTGATGCAACGTTCTCCGCTTTCTGTAATTGGGCCAGGTTCACATTATACAAACGCCACATACATACATATATATATATATATATATATATATATATATATATATATATATATATATATTTATTACCTACTGGCGGTCGCTTTTAGCTCACTTTTAGCTCGAACGGCTGAATGGATTTGCACGAAACTTGGCAAAATTGTAGGGACTGTTAGCCCGATGTGCCTTTGCTAGGTCTCAATATATGTGCTCCAGTGGATTTTGAGAAATTAACGTTCAAAAAAAGATGTATAGCTGTGACAGCGCTCCGGGCAGCGCTCCGGTTCACGTACTTGACGCGTAACGGAACTTTGCGAAGCGAAGCTGATTGGCTCTCCGGTGTCTGTCAATATTCTAAACAGTCCGGTGCGGCCACCATCTTGTCTCTCGGTAGGATCGAGAGACAAGAGGAGGCCAAAACAAAGGGGGAAATGAAGGAAAGGGGGCAAGGTAGACCCCTTCTGACCCCCTAGGATTGATGAGGGGGATATTATAGAGCCACGCGGGGCAAAAAAAAAAAAAAAAAAAATTGCGATTTTTTTTCGCCGTAGAGACGCGTCTTGGTACGCGAACCGGGCAGCTAACCGGCAGCGTAACGGGAGTCTGAGGAGTAGCTGATTGGCTGTCAACATTGTAAACAGTCCGGAGCGGCTGCCATCTTGTCTCTCTGTAGGATCGAGAGACAAGAGGTGGTGAAAAACGAAGGGGGAAATGAAGGAAAGGGGGCAAGGTAGAACCCTCCTGACCCCCTAGGATTGATGAGGGGGATATTAAAGTGCCCCGCGGGGCAAAAAAAAAAAAAATGCGATTTTTCGCTGTAGAGGCCCGTCCCGGTACGCGAACCGGGTAGCTAACTGGGCAGCTAACCGGCAGCGTAACGGGAGTCTGAGGAGAAGCTGATTGGCTGTTAACATTGTAAACAGTCCGGAGCGGCCGCCATCTTGTCTCTCAGTGGGATCGAGAGACAAGAGGTGGAAAAAAAAAGGTGTAAATGAAGGAAAGGGGTAAGGTAGACCCCTCCTGAACCCCTAGGATTGATGAGGG
Organism: Lissotriton vulgaris; assembly: GCF_964263255.1. Taxonomy (NCBI): domain Eukaryota; kingdom Metazoa; phylum Chordata; class Amphibia; order Caudata; family Salamandridae; genus Lissotriton; species Lissotriton vulgaris. The sequence continues at coordinate 204,742,285 of NC_141688.1, read as the reverse complement.
GGCTATTAAAGTTCCCCGTGGGGCAAAAGAAAAAAAAATTGCGATTTTTCGCGGTAGAGGCGCTTCCCGGTACGTTAACCGGGCAGCTAACCGGCAGCGTAACGGGAGTCCGACATATTGTGTTTTTGGAGCGTTTGTTTGCATACTGGGTAGCGTTCCAGTAAGCGTAACAAGGGAAAAATCAAGAGAAACAGTAAAATCAAATTTAAAGGAGTAGATTTCCACCAAACTTGGCAAAATTGTAGGGACTGTTTGTTTGATGTGCCTTTGCAAGGCCTCAAGATATGTGCACGTGTGGATTTTGTCTAATTAAGGTTAAAAAAATATATATATATCTGTAAGCGTGCTCCGGCGCGCTTACGTTACGGGTTTTGTTTGCGCTGCAGAGACGATACGTCACGGTTATGCGATGCGTCATGAGGCGTCTCACGGGCTATGTGATACGTCACGTAATAAAGAATATATTTTACAGCTATAGATATTAGCTTTTAAAAAACCAATGAAATTCACTGAAAAAAACATAGGTTATAGACCATATATAGTTAGGAATTTGCATTTACAAAACCTTGAAAAGGTTTTGTAAATGCAAATTTGAGATGTCATCAGTGATGTCATCAGTGATGCCACTGACCGTGTCATGAATGATGTAATATGTGACATCATTAGCAGTGGATTGCGGGTGCGCGATATATAGTTAGTGCAACTAACTATATATGGAATTTCAATGGTTTTGTGCGAGTAAAATAAGGTTTTGTAAATGCTAATCCCTAACTATATATGGTCTATAACCTATGGTTTTTTCAGTGAATTTTCAAGGTTTTGTAAATGCAAATTCCTAACTATATATGGTCTATAACCTATGGTTTTTTCAGTGATATATATATATATATATGTGCATATAAGAGGCTGAGGAAGACTTTGAACTTAAGGGGCACTTGATGTGACGGAAAATAAAAACATGTTTACACAATGGTTTTCAGCCATGGTATGGCAGCCCAAGAGACAGAACAGCGGAAGTTGAAGGCATAGAGGCACATAGATAGTGAGACTGAAAATGATAGCATGAATGACAGATAATTCATGGAGTGTCTCTGATTCATGCAGGAATCTAAGAGTAACCCACAAATTGAGCAGAGTAATGTGCAGAGCACGGCCAAATAATGTTCTTGGTAAAGGAGCAATTTGGCAGTCTCTGTGGTGTTCTTGGGAGGATGAACTTGCACTCCTCATTGGTGAGGGATATGGACTGCCTTTTTGGATGCTCACTGGCTCAACAAAATGGTGTACGGTCGTACTCTCAGGCAGTTCGATAATTCAATGTTAGCTTGGTGTGCAGGGGAGCATGCACAGCTGCACACACTTGTAGAACAATTTTGAAGACTCTGAGTATTCAGCAGATGTGTCTGCTAAGGTGACCATAGCTCTAGAGCCTCTGGGGGCACTGTCCAGTTTTCTAAGCTTGTGGATGAAAGATAGTAGGTAGTCCCTCGTGCTACCTCTTGCAAAACTTGTGCGTCCCTGATTGATGGGCTTCCAGTATTTATAGCCAATCACACGTTTTTGGAGGATTAGATGTGCAGGCCACTATGATCAAAGATATAGGAATACACCTCAAAGAGTGCTTTTCTCTGAATGGAATGTTCTGGACAATTCTAAGGTTGCCAGGTGACCATAAGACACTGTCAGACAATCAGTGCTGGACACCATATCCTTCTACTTATTCACGGTCTATCTTTGTGACACATACCTTGGGGATGGGTCTCACCCAGACCAGATGGTCTGGTAAAAAATGTATCCTGGTGAGCATCTGGTTTTAACCACATCCCTGCTTGAGAGTTTCCCCTGCTGTGCTGGACTGCAACAAAAACGGGTGTGGTCATGACGAGCTCAGCTCGTCATGAGCACAGGAGCACTGTACTACATGACGAGCTGAGCTCGTCATGAGCATGGAAGGGGTTAATGCTTCCTGGAAGTAGCCCAGAACTGCATCAGTGGTCGGGTGATCCCAATTGTGTGTTTCCCTCTCCGCTCCGTCTTCACCATACGAAAGAGGAGTGAATTATTGGTTCCCCGTAGTTCTCTGGGTGCGTAACTAATACGTCAACTGCACACTTAGAGCCGCAAAGGCCTCTAAGATGGAACACATTCATATAAATTGACAGCAAGTGCGAAGACCACAGAGTCTTGCATATTACCTCTGTGTTTCAACAATTGATCTAACTTTGATTTTTGGTTGTCTTGTCTCGCCCGCTCTTATTTGGCTATCTTTGTAGTTTTGTTAGAGTTATTTTACTGTTTTATCTCAGGCCTTTTTGATTTTGTTCCTCCCTTGTCACCGGAAGTGGCTTTTGTGCAATTATTGCACTGGTTAGGATTCCCTATGTTACACACCTCAGTTAATATCCAACATGTTTTGTCACATAAAACTTTGTTCTGCAAACCAAAACTACACCAAGATTCCGTCTCATCCTCTACGTAACTACATTTTTTTAAATGTTAAGTCTCCCTATGTTCTTGGTTTTGTGTGCTATTTTAGCAATTCTTACTTAATGCAGTATTATTTTTCTTTTGGTCTCAGTTTGCAAACATCTGCTTTTCTAAACTTGAATACGGGTGGGCAATACATTTGATGATTTTTCACCACCTCATGTATTCATTTGGGTGAGTGGCAGGGCTGGACTGGCCATAGCGGGCACTGGGCAATCCCCCGGTGCGCCGCATGGGTGGGGGCCGGTTTTGGGCCCCTGGGGGCCGTTTTTTATACAGGGCCTTTTTTGCAGCATAGCTGAAAAATCGGCCCTGTGCCAAAATCGGCTGAATACCGCCCCCGGCAAAGAGCTCAGCAGCACCTCCAACCCCCTTGATTGGTGTGGGGGAGCCGGCCGGCCAGGGCCGGTTGTGGTTCCCAGTCCGGCCCTGGTGAGTGGTTGGGATTTCAAGGTTTTGTACAGCTGGAATAATTTAGGGGTTGATCACCAGTAACCCAATGTTGTCAATAACCTGGATGTAATAAGGGGAGGAGTACAGTAGCCAAAGGTGATAGTAAAAGAGAGTGTTCGAAATTTAATTAAATCAATCAATCAATCAATCATTTGTAAGCGCACTACATACCCGTGAAGGTCTCAAGGCGCTCAATTAAATGTAATTGTTATGTTAAAACAAAAAATAAGGTAGTATGATAACACTTCCTGTTAATTTGGAGAAGAAAAAAACAAGAGTATCAAATAATTGTGATGAAGGAAGATAGATTAAAGTGATAAAATGGGTAACAGATAAAGGTGAAAGTAATTAGGGGGCAATAGGGGCACCGACGTTCTCTAAAACAGAAAAAATTAAAAACAACCAACAACTTATTAATTGAAATTCACATTTCTGAAAGTGGTCCCTCAAAGATATTGAATTGCAATTAAAAACCTAGGACTCCGACAGAGGCACTCCGTTTTTAATCACTAGGCATTAAACTCAAAGTGCCTAATAAACCCAGGTTAGCTACGACGAACTCAATATTCGTGGGATAATTACCTTGCTAGAACAGACCTTTGTTTACAAGAATAACAGGTAGTTACAGACAAATAATAATGAAAAGGAGTTAGAATAACAGAAAGAATCAATAACACATTAGACGCAGAGGTTAATTTAAATATAAAATAAGGGAGTAGGACGGGAGAGAAGACTGTCTTTTACACCCTTTTTATGGAACGTTAATTGGCAAATTCACGTTTCATAAGGTTTTTTTTCAAGTCCTATTTTTTAAGTGGAAGACCCCCGACCTTCCTTTAACCTTTGCTCTTTGACCCTTACACAATTTATTTTTTCATTTATTTGAAATATGTGTCCCTTTTTTAATTTTGATTGTGTTAATCAGCAAGAGGCCAGAGAAATGCCTCATAAAGCACTACTAAATAATTCACTACAGATTAATCTCCAATTTATTGATAAACCCTAAATCAATATCTGAAACCAGACAGGTTTAGTGCACCTTATTAATCTATTCTCTTCGCGGCTAGGGCGGTTAGGCCTTCATTTTGCTCTTGGCTACCTAAGAATGAAATATGGTAGGTTATCATAGAGAAAACTGACGCAGGTGACTTTTTTCTCCATGGTGAAGGCAGAGAGGCTTAACCTGACTTTCTTTGTGACCCTGAGCCACAGCGGCTCAGCAGCACTGGAATGCTGTGCTCTCAACTGTACCATCTGAGAACGATGTGGCTCTACGGAACCACTGGGCGCGGACCCTGCAGGGAAACAGCCTTTACACCGCGACTCTAAGCACGCTGTGCCACAGCAATGCGGTCTGTACCACGAGCGCGTCTTTGTAACGCGTTCCTTTACTATGCAAGTTATTACAATGACTTGCCTTAAGGAACGCGTTGAACTGTAAGTCCTACCCTTTCCCTCCTGTTGCGCAGACTGGAGTTAGTAAATTATACTATTCCAAAGTACAGCGGTTTCCCTAAGGTCAGTCGTACTAACTACTTGCGTGGTTAAGGAATGATTTGTACAGACGCATTCATGGTACAGACCACTTTGTGAAGACAGGCATGGCAAATGTATGTGTGGTTCCGACATGCAACTGGCACCGCCTGGCATGAACGCAGTTCGTGTATTCCTCCCGTGAGGCAGCCAGTGCAAGTGGGGCATGCGCCTTGTGTGCAAAGGATATAAATTAGAAATGACACTCAAGTCTATATTGAAAACAGAGTGTCCACTGTGAACTACGTCTTTCTGGTATTAGCTTTCAATGGCTATCTGCTCATTCACTGACACTAATAAAAATTGACAAGGATAATTGGTGAAAGTATGCAGATATTTTAAAAGGTAGATGAGAAAATGCGCAAGTGTTTTCATTGGAGCGTTTCCCCGTCTGCTCTACTTATCATTGGCGTGGACGTCATTTAGGGGTCTCCATGGGTCGCAGCTGTGACCCCTGGTTTGTCCCAAGCCATCCCTGGCACTGTATTTGAAACCCCTGTCCTCAGAGGTAGCAATCTCCGTGCCAGGAACAAAGGGGCAGCTCGTCTTTATGGACATCGGATGGGACTGCAATCTCCTCTGTATTTTACTAATAGTGAATAATAATGTTTTCATCATTACTAGTGTAATAAAAAAACTGGAGTTCAAATGTGATCCTTCCTTGTTGCAAAGGAAATTAACAAAAATACTTTTAAATGGACGTTGCGCGCATGCGCGCAGGTGAGAGTGTGTTTATGTGAGAGACAGTGTCTATATGCGTGAATGTATGTCTGAGTGTACGTATAGGTCGAGTAAAGTGTGATGTCACTTGCTCTTCTTCAGGCTTTTTGGTGAATAGACGTGCCTGATGGTTGGTCCCTTTCTGTAGTGGTACAGTGTATCAAGAAAGGACTGCAATACAATTGCGAAAAACTGCCGAAGGATAAGGTTCATTCAGACTATCCACCCATCATCTTTTTATACTGTGAACTGCCCAGTGTCTGAAGGGCATGCTAAATTGTGGGTGCTGTAGCCCCCTGTGCCATAGGCCTCACGCGCCGCTACCTGATGTGGCACAATAGTGCAGAGCCGGCCTGGGGTTGCTTGTGCTCCACTACCAACAAGTGAGGGGCTAAGCACTTTGGGATGGACTTTCAGGACTGCAGAAGAGCCGAGGATATTCTGTGTATGGTTTGTTTCTGTGTATGGTTTGTTTCTGTCTAAAGTTGCACCCTGAGCCAAAGAATGCTGGAACAGGGTGGTGGTGGCTCCCTTCACAGCACCGAGATCTCCCCGCCCCACCAGAATAGGTTGGTTGGTCTCCTGTGTGCTGAAAGACGCCCTATGTTTGTAGACATGAAACCTTGTTGATAAATCATGTTTTAAATCGGGCTCTTTAGTTTAGGGATATAGGGCTGTGCCCACATTCAGGAAGTCTACGTGTACAACTCAAGTTCAACGCCATCTAAAATATACCACCTATTTTATGGACCCTTAAAGTTCCACTAAACAAGTCTTCAAGGAGTTGGCAGAGCTGGCCAGGTGCCCTAGAGTGGCTCCCACCAGCATGGCACCCACTGATGGAACTTATGTATGGGAATGGCAAACGGCATCCGCTGAACCCATGCCTCACTGATGGGGGGGTGTCAACACTTTCACCAGGGGACCTGAATGTCCCAGTGTAGATTCGGTTCTTCAATTCTATACCATGATTCTTGGTGACCAGGGTGGACCTCCCTGCCTTTGCTGATGTCCATTGAGTCATGTTCTCTGCGGCATCTGCTGGACGTCCCTCTAAAAACAGTAGTAGGTTGATAAAAGGAATCACCGTGTGACATTACTTCTATTTACTGTCGACCTCACACAGCCCTGGCACGGAATACATAGAGCTTTTTGTTCCCATTGTTCTTTCTTCTCTCGGTCCGGATCTTGCACAAACGCACAAAGTCTGGAATTGTGTCAACGCAGTGATGTTTCCACCAGCTTCACATGGACGGGGTTCCAGGTACCGGTTACTTTCAGCCCCGGATGGCAGCCAGCGCTTGACACAACGTGCACAGTTGGTGCCACCTCTACTTGGCAACCTTTGGACTTCTGGAGCCTCTCACTCAGAGCGTCACCATCGCATACTCCTTGTCGTCCTTCTAAGTTTAATTCTTCATCTGATTGAGTCACAAGTGTTCCTGGAGAATACAGTCTCCCACGTTTTATTTATTTTATTTTGCAGCTTTTATAAAGAGCACTGCCACCCAACGGGAATCCTGGCGATCTTCTCAGGTTTTCACACTTCTCAGGTTTTTACAACCTCCAGGCCTGCAGTACTAATCTCCAAGAGACAGCTTGCTTCTGAGCTAAGTGCAACAGCCCAAGAATCACTTGTGTGAGTGTCTCTATTTACATCATCACTGCATCGATCAATGGTCTAGTATTGGATTTACAATCAATCATTACATTTATAAAGCGCGCTACATACCTGTGAGGGTCTCAAGGCGCTGGGGGTGGTTAGAGGGGGGGGGGGGCGGGGCTACTGGTCGAAGAGCCAGGTCTTGAGGAGTCTTCTGATGGTAGTGCAACTTGTGAAATATAGATTTTATACACTTAAACCCTCTTTCTGAGTTGGCCAGATATATGATGGGAAGAGACTGGGTTGGAATTAATGATTCAGAACTGGTAGCCTCCCGCTAAATTCCCACTATGAAATACTTGGTCTGGCATGGGAAATTACCATGCAGAGGTGCAATTACCTGGTACTTTTCCACTAATTGTCACTGATTTTGGACATTTCCACTGAGATCCCGATCCCCAACTTCAATACCCCTTCAATCAGCCCCCCCACTCACATGTACTACCTGCATAGAGCAAGTGGTAAATATGTGCAATGTGTGCAGAATAGTCTGGAATCATGGAATACCTGCATTTTATTATCTGACAAGGCTAATCCCCATCTGGGGACTAAATATCCTGCCAAATGCAGGAGCGATGGGAATGAGGAAAAGGAAAGGGATGGAATAAGAGTAAATTCGTCAGATGACGCCATATCTTCATGGACACCAGGGTGCGTTGCAGACTTTCCTTTTACTAATCCCTGTTTTCTGCTGTTAGTTCAAATCGTTCAATTGAAATAAACAATGACTACAACTCCCAGAATGCAGAAGGTTTGTAGGATAGCCCAGGGCTTGACAGGGATGACCACGAAGCCTTGAAGTGATCTGATGTCCGTTGTGGGAGAGGATGGGCATTATGAGTAGAAAACAAAATGAGGGGGTCTAAACTTGATTGGGGACCCCAACAGAGCCCTGTCTCCAGACAGAATCTGAAAATCTGTAAGCACTGAGCCTTGCGTTCCAGCCCACTTACACACCCAGGCAACAATATTTCTCTGGCCACCATGGAACGCATCTACAAGACCAGAACTGCCCTTCTCCCACTTCGCAGCCAAGACCTGGTACAACCTCCCCCCCCACCTACGGCAAAGCCCTACACTGATCAAGTTCAGGAGGTACGTCAAGACCTGGCTCTTCAGATGACCACAGCACCCAACAGAGCGGCCTACCCCCACCCTTAGCGCCGTGAGACCCTCGTGGGTGATTAGTTGCACTTCACAAACCCTTGACGGATCGACTGACTGACCTAACAACAGTCTATGCACTCATAGCACTATAATATTTCTGACTAATTGTTCATGAATGCTGTCACATGAAAATATATATACATATATGAGAAATTATACTTACAGGAACCAGTCAACAGCAACAAGCAAACTGATGTCTTGAGTAGGGAGGCCCACTGCGGTGAGGATAAGCAACATGGTGACCAGGCCAGCACTGGGGATGCTGGCTGCGCCAACGCTGGCAAGGGTCGCGGTCAAGCTGCAAATAAAAGGACAGCAATGAGGCATCAGCTCCAATAATCAAGGCCAATGTCCTATAAAAACCATAGGGTAAACCACATGTATGGATCTATAGAGTGTTACGAGAGTGCTACAGGGTCAGTACATTGCTTCCTTGTCTTGACTAAAAATGCCTCATGTCAACTGTAGGAGGACTGAAACTATCTTGGTGGTTTAGGCAGTTCTGAAAGGGGGAGCCATTGTACTGATACTCAGGGTCAAGCAAGGTCATTAGAGGAGGCGGTCCAAATGCTCGGGGAACATTGGGGCATATTATCAAGGGGGTTTATCTCCGCTTTTTTGGCTTTAAAAGCCAAGAAAGCGGAGATAAAATTATCTCCCTATTACCAAGCTGTCGCTAACACCAGTTAGTGACAGCTAATAGGAGATAGCGACCATCTTGGGCCCCGCTTTGCATGTCAGTGATGTTTATCACTAATGACATGCAAAGTGGGCATGCCAAGATGTTAGCGACTGGAAACAGTCCCTAACATCGCTATCTCCTATTACCAACATTTGGAGATATTCGCGCTAAGCGCGAATATCTCCAAAAGCTAACACCTGCCCTGAGCAGTTCTTAGCCATGTTATCCAATGGGAGGTGGATAACATGGCTAAGAGCATTTGCTCGATAATGCATGAATATCGCTGACTTTTCAGCGATATTCATGCATTGCGGCCGTTTTTTATCGCATTTGCGATAAACCTTGCTAATAGCAAGGTTTATCTGCGATAAAAATCGCCGATGTGCGGCGATAATTTTTGTCTCTAAACAAGTTAGAGACAAAAATTATCGCTAGTTGTTGGTAATATGCCCCTGTGAATCTGCAGAAATACTTTCAAAATGTTGCAGGGAAAAAGGTAAGAACTGATATGTATTGCAAAAAACCGTGGAAACCGGGCAAGCATGTTTACTAATGTTGCTTAATTTAATGACGCATATATTAAAAACAACAACTTTAACACACCGTACATATTCATAGTTTCTACATCTTTCTAAAGCGAGCAAAATGAAATAAGTAAGGTCGCCAAACGTCTGTAAATTAAGATGCCTTACTTCGCTGTTCGTGCCCATAAAAGTATACATATATTTGCAAAATCGACTCATAGAAGATATAAGGTGACCCTGGCTTTTCAACATCGTTGGAAGGACTCATTATGCAGATGCCACTGCTCCACCTAGCCTTTACCCCTGCTGAGATGCCAACCAACAACTCAACAGCACAGTCGGTTTCCAGCATTGCTGGCTACTTCTGCAGGTGGCTGCCACCAACTCTCCTTGGTTGGTTATTCTATTGTCATCAGTCACGCGGTTCTGCTTCACCTTCAATCTGTTCAAAATGCAGCACTTAGAAACTGCAAAACTTCGCTTCTAAAAGCTATATAGAGAGTTCTGGATATACAAAAACTAAGGGCCATATTTTCAAGAAAGGGCGATACATTATTGCTGCTTTTATCGGCAGGAAACTGCAGCTAAAGCGGCGATATTGGGCTTCATAATATGCCCTTGTGAATTCCCATAGAAGGCCAGGTTAACACCAGAACCTGGGCTGCTATGGGAACGCACAAGGGTATATTATCAAGCCCATTATCGCTGCTTTAGCAGCAGTTTCCTGCCGATAAAAGCGGCGATAATGTATCGCCCTTTCTTGATAATATGGCCCTAAGTTTGGTATCATCCTGTAAACAAGTCACCCAAGGCACCACAAGTAACATCTGAATCGGGTGCCTGATCGAGAGTAAACGGTGTAACGACCACAAATACCCAGTATGATCAGAAGTCCTAATCGAAGGCCTGAAGTCAATCACCTGTATAATCCAGGGTAATATGTGCCTTTAAATGTGAAATGATGCCAGTCACTCTACTGCTGTACCTACCTATGGAGCAACACATCTAGAACACTACTAGCACACCCTTTAAATACTTATGTAGAAGCAAATAATGAGAGACTATTAAATTCCGTTCTACAGGCAAATTGAAGCCTCCATTGGTCTGGGAGCTTAGAGTAGGGAGCGAGCCCCTAACAAAGTACAGCACAAAGGGCCAAATTCATTAAGATGTGGTGGAAGACAACTTGCTGCACTGCATCAAATGTAGAGAGCAGAAGTGAGCGATAATTACTAACATATGGCACATTTCTGTTCTCTCTCGCTGCGTTGGCACACTTGCGGCTGCCAAGCTCCAACACAGCTACCCTTGCAACATGGTGCAAGGGTGCCTATGTTACAGACAGGAATGTTTCTGTGCAGGAAGGGACACCTACCTGCATAGAAATAATACTTAAAGGCATTTTTCTCTTTCTACGTTTGCTGCAGAATGGAGCACTCGTAGAAAGAGGAAATAAAGATGAGAAATAAACATATTTCTCCCTGTTACTGTTTACCTGGGAAGGCGTGGCATTTTGACACTCTCCCAGGATTACAAGCCTGAGTGAATCTGGTAATGCACTAAAAATCATGGGTGGATGCGTGGAAACACTCAATCTCCACCCATGGAACGCCTTCTCAACGCGGAGCAAGATTAGGCGCTGTCTTGCGCTGCCCGGAGAAACTCCAGATTTACTGTGCCATGCAGAACCATGCAAGGTGGCTGTGTAACAAAGTAAATCTGGCTCAAGGGCTTGCGTTGCCCTTGCATCACGCATGAGGATGCGGGAAACACGGCCCTTGATATATCTGACCCAAAGGGTCTAGAGGCAGCAAACATAAACATATTTATATTAATGTAATTTGCCATTTTAAGGGACAACAGGCATACACAGCCATACCTTTCAGTAGGTGTGGTGCTGCGTCATATACAATTCTTGAAAGTTATCTGATGCTCCGCAGCGGGAGTCAATATAGAACTCATCCATGTAGAGACACTGACAAACAAGCATATCCCAGTATCCAATCTGACCCCAATGTCTTTTAACAATCTCTATATCCCTTGGTACCATCCGGAGGATGTCCAAGTAGAGAGAGCTTCCATAGTCCGTTCTATATGCAATTAAAGTGGTAACCCTGAGTTCTAGCATTACTGCGCCATTTCTGGAAAATGTTCATTCTGGAGTCTTAGCCAAGAGAAGCAGAATGTGTTATCATATTTTCCTGGAATAGAGTTACATCTGAATCTCTGGTTCGAGGAGTAGAAAAGACCCCCATTTCATCTGTTAAAAGGCAGGTAAGCAAATATTACTGTGGGCACTTGTCACCATGAACCCACTTTCAACTGTTGTAATATTATACTCCAATTATTAATGATGTGCAGAGCATCATTATATCTAATGTACCTCACGTGTAGGCGTTGCTACTTAATGCACAGTTGACTTACCACAGAATTGTCTATATCCTCCAGCAGAAAAATCATACCGACTAGCCTTCATGATTTAAATCTGAAACCAGGTAAACTTGGAGAGCACCATCAGGGTATACTTTATCTTAACCAGGGAGACAGTAATTTCTTAACTCTACTGCCTCCCTGCAGCGTGTAGATTTGTTTTTTATTTCAGAGCCTGACATTTGCTCATCAACGGAGGTGGCTCCATCTTGAACCTTACAATTATTTACTTTGGTGGTAGAGCAGAGTCTGGTTGGCTTGAACTCCAAGTGGTCAACTTTGTCTCCGGTTTCAGGTAATGGAACAACAAAATACAAAGATTTATATTTTTCCCCCTCCTTCAACAAAAAGCACACTAGAGAAAGCCTAGGGTGTAGTAGATTCCAAAAGGCGGCAAAGAGGAAGACCGCAACACAATGTCTTGAGTCATCCATGATCATCAATGTTATCAACTTATTTGCATCTAAATCTTCTGGAGCATGCTAACTGGCATACCAAGACATTAGTCTCAGAACATATATTATTACTTTCTTGATCTAGTAATCTATTGGTTTTTCTGCAGTCTTAGCACTCTTGTCAATATTATGGCCTTCCTCTAACTTTGACCTAGGATGGATAGTTTTGCGATGGCCAGAAAATTCTCACCTGTTTTCAAACAGGATTTGGAAAAGAAATGTCAAGTTCAGGGCATAATGCAGGCCCCTGCAGCCCCTGCATCCCCTGCAGTACAGGTGGTCCCTACCCTTCAAGGGAGTCCCCATACTTGCTGCTAATGCATAGCTGTGAGATATGGGAGATTCGGGCCCCTCATCAGATTCTGCAGGGGGGGGAGGCATCATTTGGCTTCATGCCACTGGGCAAGTGATCTGATTCAATATTTTGGGTTATCCTTTGTGTATTTGTAGACTTCCTTATAGCTTACCACTAAACAAGTCGGTCTATCTGTTGTGGGAATCTTCCTAAATAGGGCCCAGGGCTCTCTACAATCATAATCACTGAGTTTTACCTAGGCAGCCATGAATGGTTAGCCTCTTCAGCCTATTGCCGGCGAAGCGCGGCAGTCTTGTATCGCTGACTCCCCTTTTTTACACTTCACAGGCGTTCCTTGGAGTAAGAGTGTGCTAGGATGACAATGTTCCCTCCAAAACTGCTTCTAAAGTCGAAACCAAATTCGCTGCTTTGCTGATAATTTCCCTATTTAGTGATGGTAGCTGCATGCCTTATATACCTTGTCAAATTTTTCAACTAAAAAACAAAACGCTAAAAGCTTTGCAAAAACTCAAACTATAGAGCGTAAAGTCCAGTCGTAAGTTAACCAAACAAAACATATAGGTACTGAGGAATGTTGATGACAACAAATCATTGTGGGTGGAAAAAATAAATTGCAGTCAACGACCTTTTGAAATTCAATGACATTAAATAAATTGTTGAGTGCGTGGGTTATCCTCAAGTGAGCCACGATGACCCACTACCAGCATTATTAGATAGTACATCACACTCAGTACATCAGCACAGATAGTTAATGATATGATATTTTTTCATGTGATTTTTTTTATTTTTTATATTCAACCAAAGCCGTGATGCAAGATTTTACAATGTTGCCAGTAATGCAAAATCACACCAAAAGGTCACTGAGAACTATAAAGAAGGAATTGTAGCAGCTAGTATAATTCTCTCTAAAGTAACTACTCATCCTAGCCCATCTTGCTCAAGATCTAAAACACATCATTGCCCCATATTGGACCTCCATCATCAACTCCTCCCTAGCAACCGGTTCGGTTCCTGCAACCTTCCAACTAGGTCAAATTACCCCCATTTTCAAAAACGCATCAGCCGATCCTAATGACTTAAATAACCTACGCCCAATCTCTAACCTTCCATTTTTATCCAAGGCCCTGGAAAAATGCACCCTGCGCCATCCGGATAATCATATCAACACATTCAACCTCTTAGATGCCTCTCAATCAAGTTTCCGGAAGGGCTGTAGCCATGAAACAGCCATGCACAACATCACTGACAACATCCATCGTTCCCTAGACAAAGGCGAAGCCTCCCTTCTCATTCTTCTTGATCTCTCCGCTACCTTTGATACTGTAAACCATTCTGCCCTACTCAACACACTCAAAGACCGTTTCGGCTTTGAAGGAACTGTTCTTAAATGGTTCACTTCCTTCTTTCTACATCGCATTCAACAATTTAAAATCAGCAATTGCCTCTCCAAACCTCTTTCTGTCACCATGGGCGTCCCCCATGGCTCCATTCTCTCTCCCACCCTATTCAATCTCTTTAAGGAACCCCTCACCCTCATCCTCAAACAATCGAAAATCAGTTACCACCTCAATGCAGATGACACCCAACTTTACTATAGGATCAAATCCCATGCTGACATCCTACATCTCAATGATACCCTAAGATCCAACTATGGTTCCATCAAAACCACCTCAAATGTAACCCTACAAAAACTGAAATCATTCTTTTCCCTCCCAAAAGAAACCCACTCCCCATTCTTCACTGAATCTCTGACATCATAGCCCTCAATTGCTCTCTCTCCGTCTCTAACACTTTCAAATCCCTCAGCATCAGCATTGATCAGAGCCTCAGTCTCACCCCCACATAAAAAACCCAACCAAATGTGCGCTCTTCATACTGCAGCACCTCAAAAAAATCAATTCCTACATGCCAACCGACGACTTTAAAACAGTAGTGCAATCATTGGTACTATCTCAAATTGACTACGGTAATGCCACTCTTGCAGGAACCCCTAAAGTCCACCTTGTCCCCATCAAATCCGTTCTCAACTTTTCTGCCATACTTATCGCTGGCTGCAAATGATTTGACCACATCACCCCCATTCTCAAGGAGCTCAAATGGCTCCCAATTGAAGGCAGAACCACCTATAAAACTGCTTGCATTACCAATAAAGCACTCCATAAAAATTCCCCATCCTACCTCTCCGATAAACTCCTCAAAGCGAGCTGCACCAGACCACTGAGAAGCACTAACGCTCTTATCCTTGTCCCCCCTCTACTAAAAAAGAAAACTACACAATCTTGTTCATTCTCTGGAAATGCACCCTCTGTCTGGAATGCTCTCCCTAAAGAGCTATGCTCTTAATTTTACTCTGACACTAATCTTCCACTCCCTCTCTGCCTTGTACTGTTCTACCCATCCTATCACTCCCTCTCTTCTATCTTCGATCTGCTGTTTTAATGCTTTATCTTCCATGTCTTGCACCTTCCAAATTCTGCCCCACATGTGCAAATTCTCCATTTTATTATTCCAAGTAGTCAATTACTATTTTTTAAATGTATCTAATATGTATCTTTTAAAGCGCTCTGAAACTCTTGGGTCCAGCCAGCGCTATATAAAACCTTTAAAATAAAAATAAATAAATAGTTACTGCAAAATGATTCTGAAACATGTGTAATTATGTGAGATGCGTTATCCAGCATGTAGGGCTTTTTTCTTAGTGCAACATTTGATGCTGTGATAGTAAAATAGGTATTTTTTGTTTTCAATGAACAAAAAAATGTGTGAATATGCACCTATAAGTACAAAGGACACACTTTCTTTTTAAATAAATAGCATAATTGTCTACCAGTCTGTCCTTTTTTCTTTGTGGAATTGGAATGGATTCATCTGTGTCTACTTAAAATTAGAAGAGAATCTTCTTGGCACACCTGACTGTCACGATCTGTCCACCGTCCAGCACGATGCCATTCATCTGAGCGATAAAAATAGCCGCCACGGCTTCGTAGAGAGCGGTCCCGTCCATGTTGATGGTGGCGCCAACTGGAAGCACGAACCTCGTCACGCGCTTGTCGATGTGGAGGTTTTCTTCCAGGCATCGGAAGGTCACCGGCAGGGTTCCAGCACTGGAATATGGGGGCAAAAAAAGTTTATTATTACACACAGACCCACTCAATTCAGTGTAATTACAGTGCATTTCACTGGTATTGTAGAGGGTGTCCTGCCAGCATATATGCCGAAACTATACCCAAATAAATATACATTTCCCCAACCTTGCCATAGAGGAAGGCTGCAATGTCACGCTCTGCACTACGGAGTATCAGGGTGGACCAATGCTAGGCTGATCGAGTACCCCACCTATTTCTTTTTAATTATACATTTTCCTAGGACGTTTATTGGACTTGCAGCCATTGGTGTGAGTAGACTAAGGGACATGACAAAAACATTGTGTAGAGTCCCCATTCTGCCTACAACAGTGAGGGACAAAACGATGGTCTAGGCATTGGGGGGGTGGGAGGTGGGACCTCTCCAGTGCCCAGAAGGATCAGCCACCATTCGTTCCTATTTTTAAATATATAGTTCCTGTTTAAAATATATATATATATATATATATATATATACAAACACCCAAACACACACATATATCTATATAAATATATATATCAGGAGCTCCCAGGCCAAGTACTGTGCTGAGGGGAGGGGATACCCCTACAGCTCGGTCCACCTCCTGCACCGCAGGGCCTGCAGGGGCCTATGTTACGCCACTGATCCCTCGTGTTTCACACTGTGAGCCCCGCTGAGTGGGCAGATTGGAAAATGGGTGCAGAAAGACTGTGAAGAGGTCGTGGATTGAGGGCAACTAGATACCAGACACGCCTGCCCGCACATTTTGTTTTTATTTTGCTAGTGTTGTGTTTCTGCCCTCTGTAGATAAATGCCCCAATTTGCCTCCGTATATAGACTATTCATCCTGGGTAGTGGGGGGAGTGTTAGCCCACACCATGGAGGGGCATTCTACCCATGATTTAGTTTGCTGGTGATCCAGTGGAGTGGATTCCTACTCATAGATCACATACATGCTGCAAGATCAAGAATCCACTAGGGAGAAGGGGGAAATACCACTGAGAAGTGAGTAGGAGTCGAAATAACTATGCAGATTTTAACATTTTTGTCTAAGATATTTTCCTCTGATATCTTTTTGCTATACAAAAGTTAGTCCCTTTAGTGCTTTGTAAAGTCACCAATAACTATTTAGCATGTATTCTAGAATAAGCACTTGGAGAAGTCTATTGTACTCATCTACCTTTTCAAAATCAAGAATATGATTATGTGTGCTTTACAGGGCCTAATCATTAACACGTATGACTCAGTCGTGGGTTACCCTCTCTGAACCAGATATCAAAGTCTGCAGGGGTTACCTGTAGAAGCATCATGTGAAAGGCTCATCTCAGCGTTTTAAATTTTTTACTGGCATTGCGTTATTCTCAGTTCTGAAGAAGGAATGCACACTAAGACCTGCAACTACCTATAGGCTCTTAAATAATTTGACAATCAAAGTAGTTTCCGACCTTAAAGAAGAGGCTGACTAGACTATTTTATCTAACTCTGTGCTTTGCAATATGGCCCACTGACAGAAAAATGAGTTACCGGCTAAGAATATCCGTCGCAATTACCAGCAACAGCCAAATAACCAGCAACAGCCAAACACTTATCAGTTGTATGTTGTATGTTTTTCTGCACCCCAGGTTTATGGAAACCAATATTACCTAGGCAATCATTTGTGACTTTGATAGATCTACACTAATTAATAAGAATGTAAGTGTATTTATTATGCTTGACATTAGTATTTGTAATGCTATATATGGCAAAATAACAAATAAATAAATTATTTGGTGGTAGAAACTAAATTTTGTTGGTAATGTATATAAAGTTGCAAGAATAAAAAAACATACTAATAAAGTAATTATATTAAATAATTATTAATATTTTAGGGAAATACCACATCAAACAGACTAAAACATGTAAACTGTCTATTACATACACAATTCAAGCAATAAATATATACATGTCAACATATTGATATTAGGGGATATTAGAGAGAAATCAAAGTGCATGTGTGACCGAAGTAGGATTAATTAAGGCTGCTTCCCAGCTTGTGCGGATTGTAGACTTTACAGCCGTTTTAAAAGGAGTAAGGGGAAGCCCATGTCAGATGTGAACACATCTAACATGGGCTTCGATTGGAATTCATAGAGCATATTATCAAGGCCATTATCGCCGCTTTATCAGCAGTTTCCTGCCGATAAAAGCGGCGATAATGTATCACCTGTCCTTGATAATATGCCCCTAAGTGAGGTGGCGGAGTTTATTTCTGAACTGGATCACATCCAGAAAAGAAGCACTCTTAGAACAAAAATTAGCAGACACCACAGGCAGCACAAGGAGTCTATTGTAGATAATGTGAGAGTGCATATCTGGTCACCAGTAATGATAAGGAGATGGGAGGTTGATCATTTACGGCCCGAATACTAAAATAAGAGATTTTATCTTAATTGTAGTAATGCTTTGTTTGATACCCACTTAATCTGGAGGTCGAATGGCGGAATGGATGTGCAGTGTAGATTATTAAAAATTTCCTGTGGCAGATTTAGGATTGAATCTACGTTAATGCAGACGGCTATTGCAGCAATCTTTCTTGCAAAGGACGGGATCATGGAACTAAGGGGCATATTAGCAAGGGGAAGTATCGCCGATTTTTTTGCGAATTGTGACGAGAAAGCGGCGATACTTCTAGAGCCCTATCCACAAGGGCATTTTAACGCCTGGCCCAAGCCCACTTTACATGTCGGCGACAAACATCGCTAATGACATGCGAAGTGGGCGTTCCCACGTCCAACCACATGCAAAATGTGGTTGGAGGTGGGAACACCCTATTACCAAGGCAGGCGTTGGGAGAGGCAGCCCTGCGATAAACTTCTTTATCGCAGGTCTCCCTACACCTGCTCCGACCAGGCATTAGGCATTGTTAACATGGGGGTGTGGATCATAACGCTGATTCTACCCCCCCATATTATCAATGCACACATTAGCGCATGAAAACAACATTTGTTTTCATGCGCTAATGTACAATATCGCCGACTATCGCCGGATTTCATTTCGCCTGAGTGATGCGCAATGATAATTGCGCGCTATCAAGGCGAAAATATCCGGCGATAGCCGGCGATATGGGAATGTGCATTGTGCATTTTCTAACGCACTTCTAGGTAATATACCCCTGAATTTATTCGTTTGGAGTGGTACGGGGACTCATTTTGAAAAGCTGTGCATGTGGCAGCAGTGAAGTCTACAGGTAGTAGTATTCTAAGCTCTCGTTTGGGTTGAGTACTACACTAAGGTCTACCTGGAAAAGTAGGTGAGTGTTTTAAGAAAAAGAGTATAAAATGTTAGATGCATCAATTCTAATTTGGCAGAAAAATAAGTTGTTTTTGTCTTAGGGAAGAAAAGCATTCGATAATGGATTGCATTGAATAGTTGCCAGGCAGGCTGAGAGTTTAGGAGAATAGGGTAAAAGTTGGTAAGGAGAAAAACACTTGCATATCGTTGGGAAAAAAAAATATAGAAGTATTTAAAGAACAAAATGATGCCTCTTAAATGTGTGATGTGGAGGAGAGAAAGAGAGAGAGAGAGAGAGAGAGAGAGAGAGAGAGAGAGAGAGAGAGAGAGAGAGACCCTGCAACCAAATTCTTGGGATATCAATTGGCAAAGAGGTTGAATTTGAGAGTAAAGAGCTCAATGAGATGGAGAACAATCAATATGTCTCACCTATACAGGAGCTATTGGCTTTGTCAATGTTTTTGCTAGCCATATTGCAAGCAGCTGCTTGTTGTACATCACAGGTGTAGTAAATTGAAAAAGTAGTAGGAAGTCACCAGCGCTGACCACACCACACTGTTTTTTTTCACGTGGGTGAGAGAAAGAGGCTTTATCAATGCTTTTGTTTATAAGTATTTTTTCCCAAGGTTTTTCTGCAATGGTCCATATTTAGAAACTACGGCCTCTAGCTATCTCAGGATTACATGAATGCTCATCCAGAAAACCAAATAAAACGCACCTTCAAGTGGTTTAAGATCACTTTCAACAAAATTGTTTGGAAATAAGCCAACATTGCGGCCCTCTGCCTTTATAGAGGAAAATCCTAGGAGGCCTTTAGAAGTCATTACGCTTTTTCAGACATTGAGAACTGTGCATGGGAAGAAGAATTTTGGAAGGCCTGGGGTGACGGAAACAGCTACCCTATTATCATTTTTTGCACAAGCATAGATCTATCTTTCTGTGGTGACACTGGGCCCTCAAGGCCAGTGTCCATGTGCTACGCTGTCATGCTCCGCGCCCCGAACCGCCGAACGGTACACATTTAAAGGGGTCACTGAGTATCTGCAAGCTACCCTGCTAGTATTTGTTTCAGAAAGTTAGAGAAGAACCAGCTCTGTGCTCAGTAATTTTTCATATTTAGATACATAGATGTTCAGAAATCCACAAGAAGAAAGAAATTCAGTGGAAGAGGTCCTTGTGGGTTAGACTGATGAGATCAAGGTTGCATTCTCCTAGATTGGTGATGGATTTTTTGGGGGATGGGTAGGCAGAACTTTTTTGTTTTGTGGTTCAGGGTTGAAAACCTGACAGAAGATGTGTATGTGTTTTTACCACCTGCTCTACGTGATAAATACAGGGGTTTACTCGCCAGTGATAAGCCAAGATATAGAAATATACGGCTGATGGAGCGGAAGGAGGCCGGCAGAGAGTGGACCATGGGTACGAAAGTTTGATCCAACGCTTTAAAGTGACTCTGGAGTACTTGGATTTCAGTCCCATCATCTATTTTAGCTCATCTGAGACTTTATAGACAGGGATAAACTTTAAGCGAATAAATCCAAGACCCGCCCCAAATGCTGTAGTTGAGTTTGGCCCATTAGGTGAAGTAGTGTGGCTCACTGGTTAGAGGCGGCAGACCCGAGAGCAGAGGACGGCCCGGACCAGGGTTCGATTCCCGGCGCGGCAGGTTTCTGGACCAGGGTCAGCGGACTCGATAATTCTCTCGCATTGGTGCCCACTCTGATCAGCGATCACACTCGGCAACTCTGGGCATTAGCTTGCCTCATCTTCACTAACGGCCCCACCAGACCGCCGGGGATGCCTGGTCTCACCCTGGAGATACCCATTAAGGGACCATCTCTCAGGGAAGCCAGGAAGGGTTTCGCAGCGGTCGAAGCGCCTTGGGACCCTACGGGTAAGTAGTGCGCTATATAAATGCCAATACATTACCTCTGAAAGAGATGTCATGCAACCCTGGACCCACGGAAACATAGTGAGGCTGGGTGACTGACAGACAGACAATACAGTAGATATGTCAGATTGATAGACATTAGGTACAAGAGCTAAACAAAGCAGAGATCCAGGCAGCTGTAGAGCTTGTCACTATGTTCCCATTGATGAAAATGTGATTCTCATAAAATGATTCGGATTGAAACTCTGGAGGAGACGGACGTCTGTCGCTTCCTCTCAGGAGTGACGACACCCACCATGTCACATAGAATTAACATTTCTGATGAGCCCTCCGTCTCGCATGGACTTTGATGTGCTCTCGCTTGGTCGCTAGATGCCAGAAGGAAGGGAATGTTCATGTTTTCACGTCTGGTTGCCATAGTTTCGCACATACGCTTCATGCCATGTTCGCCGCAAAAGCTTTTTTTCAATTGAGTGCACATTTTGAGATGATTCTCAGATTTCCATGGCATGAAGCCTGCGGTGTTAGTGTTCTCAAACTGAGGGAAACGATGTATATATATATCCTTTTTAGCTATCACTTTTCTTTCATTCTCCCAGTACTATTCTGTTTTTTTCCTTTTTTTCCTAGAATATTCACTACTGTCTCTTTTGCCAACCATAGTTTATATACTTATGCCAACCTAGAGCTTAAAAATGTGTTCAGTCAGCACATACACCCAGTGATTTTCCATACAAAGTAAAAATGAAGCAATATAACTCAATATTTACAGCCAAACGATAAAGAGGTATCAGTTCGCCTTGTAACGATCTGAGGCAAATGTATTGCATTATTGCAAACAGGGGAGTTTGTGGATTAAGACTGCCACACTGCATTGTGGAATTTTACGAAAGGAGGTCCTTCTGCTGCCTGACCTATCCCACCGCAACAGCCCAATATAAAAGAGCCTGGGGCATTCCAGGCATTCACATTGGCTAATCCAAGACCAATTATACTGCATAAAACACCCCAAGCATTCTAGTCAATCTTTCTGGTTCCACTGGAGAGCTCGCAGAATGGAAGAATTGCAGACTCTCCAAACATATTTTGTGTAGAAAATTCCTGTTCATCCTTTTTTGTACAACTACAGTAAATTATATTACCTTTGTGCACAATATAAGCCAAAAAATAGACAATTTGTACAATTCAGTATTTTACACATTTATTACCACATTTGTTTCTTTTGATTGTATTAAACGAGCAGTAGGTATGGCACAGAGGGGTTAATCACAGAGGTAAAATCCTTCAATTATAATCAAGATTAGGAGGAGAGGTCTTGGTTGGCAATGAGTGTCCTGTGTAAGAGGTAGCAGTGATGCACTTAAGATACAATGAGTACAAATCAGGCAATGCCGCGAGAGGGGTATTCGAGGCACACTGTGCACTACACACTGACACTGTCAACTGCCCTCGGTCTTACTTCAAAGAGCTGCCTTTGGATCAAGAACTCTGAGTAAAATAGGAATTGAAGATAACAAAGCTGGTACAAGTAGCACATGTTACAAGTTAGAGAAGGTTCTGGCACCTTCCCAAGATACTTCTCCACTTTTTACACTTTCCTTGCAGTAAATCAACTCCTGAGAAGCCTAGAGTGCATATTAGGGTGCCCCGATAACTGCAAACACTGAAAATGACCCCATCCCTCAGATAAAATTGATGCATTATGGCCCCCTAAAGCGCTAGGCTCTGGAATAGCAGGCATCATTTTTGGGACAGGGGGTGTAGTAAATAAGACAAAGCGTAGTAAGGGAGGAAGTCAGTACTCTACTTATTTTTTTTATTTTATTGGGGGCATGGGTAATGGTGAGGACTGTTGGCAGGGTGGCACGACACTTAGTGTAAGACGCGGTAAGCGGCTGAGGCATGGTGTTGTGTATGACTCCTCCAAGACAACTCTACCAGTGTACACCTGATAAGAGCAGGTGAGATGAAATACGGGGGAAATACAGAACGTAAAATTGTAGATCGGGTAGGCGGGAAAAATAAGTGCGTTTTTCACCTTGTTGTTCTGAGTGACATCATAGACAACTCAAGCTTTGCTTTCAATGTGTATTTGTTGTCACGTGGAAACCCTCATTGAAAAACGTTCATGTTATTCACAGTTGCCCACCTGTAGTACTATATGTTATGTAAAACTTTCTTCTGTAGCCTCTGCTGTGATTAAGCAGATTAAAATTGGGTTAGTCACTGCTGTGACATAACACTAGTTAAGGAAATGTTGTGTGCCCCTGTTGATTCATCATAAGTCGAAGTGGTTGCCTTCCCTCAGTTTCCTGGTATCCTTAAGTATCCGGATTACCATGCGGACCAGGAAAATGGCGGTCTGTGGTCTCACCTGCTTCCCTGGCCTCCACGGGCAGGAGGGAGGTGGAGCATTTGACAGGACTCTTCCGCTGCCAACCTTCATCTTCCCCATCACAACGCTAGTTTGCGCAGACCTGTCGTGACATTGGAATACATCCCACACTAATCATTGGCTCTCAGACAGACACTGTCAGTGTACAGACTACTCTTTGTGCAAGTGTGGCTTCAGGTGGGAGAGGGATGGAAAATACAGAGGGTGGTGGGGGTAGGTGGCAGGAGGACAGGTATGTTTTTATATATATTTGGTTGTAGGGCATGGGAGAGTTTAAAAGAGGCTGGTATAGGTGGGTGCAGGACGGCAACTACTTCTTCTACTTGGGTAATGAGGAGGGTAAATTATGAGGAGGGTGGGGCTGGGTGGCAATATCCCAGGGATTGCTCGTTTTTAACATGTTTGTGTGTTTGATGTTATTGACAACTCAAGTTTGTGTTTTCTATTATCTAATGTCACTTAGAACCCCTCAGTGAAA
The DNA here is from genome assembly GCF_964263255.1 of Lissotriton vulgaris. Taxonomy (NCBI): domain Eukaryota; kingdom Metazoa; phylum Chordata; class Amphibia; order Caudata; family Salamandridae; genus Lissotriton; species Lissotriton vulgaris. The sequence continues at coordinate 204,718,719 of NC_141688.1, read as the reverse complement.
AATACCCCCCTTATTCATAATCACCTATCAGTAATTCCACATGTTGTGTGTGCTCATGTTGTGTGCAAGAAGGGGGAGTACCTGAATCTAAATCTGGTTTTTCTCTGCTATGGCATAGTAACAGTGGGAAACAAAAGCATTTTCTAATTATTGCTCCTTCAAAAAGGAATTCCAGGATCCTCTGGCTGGGTTCTTCCAGAGGCTCTTAGTGAAGTTCTGGAGAGCAGAGTGCACAGTGAGGGGAGTTGAGGTGAGGGGAGTAAAGAGGGAACATTTTTCTTCTATTCGGGACAGGGACGAGAGCCCATGTTTAGTGTGGCTCCCGCATTACTCATCTGTCCTGGTGTAGCAGTTTAATAGAGGGGTGGGTAATTTTTGGGAGTCATCCATAACAAATTGTAAATGAGTAGAAAGTGAGTGACAGATGTATTCCAGTTCTAGGTTCTGAGTGACGTCAAAGACAGCTCATGCTACACTCTTGTTGTCTATTTTATGTCACTCGGGAGCCCTCTGTGAGGAACACTGTTACCCATTGATAATTCTATTTGTTGGTATTGTTAATGCCAGGGAGTATTGCTGTGACTGTGTCTGTTGGGTCTCAGAAGATTGGGATGCCCACAGTTCCATTAAAGACAACATGGCAGCTTAGGCAAGAGAGAGACTCTCTCGTGCTCTAACAACCCTGTGCTTGTTCTTCTCTTTATCTGAGTTTCATTCAGGACCAGAGAAGATGGGACATTTCTCTAGCAATGCAGCCCTTTTTGGCTACAGCAGTGGGAGTCAATACATAGTATTACAGTTGAGCTGAAGTCATGGTTTGTACCCTTTCATGTCATTGTTATTGTAACAAAAAAAAAGAATTATGCAAAACAAGAACCAGGAAGAGGGTAGAAGCGTGAAGAGCCACAAGACCCTGTGTACAAGTACACCTACCGCAAGTCGGTATTTGTTGTTCACACCCCAGAAAAAGGCCAAAAACACTCAATGACGGTATGCACATTTTCACTATGACCTCACACGTTGGTATTCTTCTCTTGAATAAATGCAAAATCTCAGTACAGAGTCATATATGTTAGTAGTTCAATTAAAATCAGACACAGAGATTGTTTAATGCACCGCGATGATAGCCCAGAACAGCCGAGTACAAGTACACCAACCTCAAGCCGGTATCTGTTGTTCACACCCCAGAAAAAGGCCAAAAACACTCAATGACAATATGCACATTTTCACTATGACCTCACACGTTGGTATTCTTCTCTTGAATAAATGCAAAATCTCAGTACAGAGTCATATATGTTAGTAGTTCAATTAAAATCAGACACAGAGATTGTTTAATGCACCGCGATGATAGCCCAGAACAGCCGATCTCTCTCAGGTGAGATCCCTGTGGCAGTTCATCGTATTCATACATGGAAAATGTTATTTTCGAAGTGTTTCTTTAAATATGAACTGTACAATACTGAATCTATATCTATACTAATATAATAAAGAGAGAGCCCAAACCTTTGAGGCGGGTAATCTCAGGAACCACAACACCAATCACAACACCCAATACAGCATTGGAAAGGGCAGCGGCAGCAGAAGGACATAGGCTATGCAGACGCCCACCGTATACATTTAAAAGGTAAAAGAACCGTGCCAGCAAAGTAGTCCCCTGTGGGCGTGTGCTGTGGGCGTAACAAACGCTGGGGGCGTGTGGTACGTTCCGCCTTTCATGCCATGCCTCATATCGTATGCTGTGGGCGTGTTCTGGGGGCGTGGACGGTGCGCGGGATTACGGAAAAAAAAGCGAGCTCTGTGCCCAATATTTCATTGTTTTTTCTTCCCAGGTTCTGTACATTCCAGCTCCGGGTGTCCACCCTGCTCCCTTTAAATACCCCTGCACCCTATAATCATAACCCACGCTTACTCCTTAATATACCCCAACACCCTTAAACACTAACCCATCTTAACTCTATAAATATACCCTGTACCCCAAAACCCAAACCTATCCCTAAACCCTAAAAATACCCCTGTACCTCAAAACCCAAACCTACCCCTGAACCCTAAAAATACCCCTGTACTCCAAAACCCAAACCTAGCCCTGAACCTTAAAAATACCCCTGTACCCTAAAACCAAAACCTACCCCTGTACCCTAAAAATACCCCTGTACCCCAAAACCCAAACCTAGCCCTGAACCATAAATATAACCCTGTACCCCAAAACCCAAACCTACCCCTGAACTCAAAAATACCCCAGTACCCCAAAACCCAAGCCTAGCCCTGAACCCTTAAAATACCCCTGTACCCCAAAACCCAAAACCAAAACCTAGCCCTGAACCCTAAAAAAACCCCTGTACCCCAAAACCCATACCTATCCCTAAACCCTAAAACTACCCCTGTACCCCATAACCCAAAACTATATCTGAACCCTTAAAATACCCAAACCCCCCAAAACATATACCTCAGTACCCCAAAACATATACCCCTATACCCATACTTACCTTATCCTAACATTACAAAAAAACATGCTTTTGCCATTCATGCATTTACAACGAATGTCATTGTAAATGTATGCGTGGTAAAAGCATATAAAAGTAATACCATGCGTTATAATGGCATTGCGAGTCATGGTACTTTCGTAATGAAAGTATGCGGAGGGATGGTATGTGGAAAGAAAGTTGCGGAATAATGGGTGTTTACCCTCCCTCGGTAAGTACATTGGTGGCACGGTGGCCCACATCTCCAGCAACATACTCATATTTTTTCACCACCGATTTAAAAAATGCATAGGTCTCTCTCATTGATGGCCAGCACCAATATACACTTTTAGACACACCTCTCGCCACAAGTTCTAGAATTGCGAACATTAGAGCTGGGGAGCTATGTTCGAATCTCGGCATCAGCTCAACATCCTGTGATTCCAGGCAAATCGCTTTGTCTCCCCGTGCCTACCACAAATGAATGTGTTCTTCTGTAATGTAAATTGTGCTCAAGCCATGTTGTCGAGTTCGCGCTATATAATATTGCAAGGAAAAATAAAGTAGGAAAACTCGAGTTCACACACTACTGAACGCGCACTCTTAAGTGCATCAGCAGTGCACTGTGAATCGGAGCGTTTCACAGGCCCGTCACAGATTAGAAATGCTATCAAAACGAAATCCTACAAAATATACTATTGTCCGGCAGCAATTCATACCCGGACAACGTCGGGATGGGCTGCTAGTATGCTAAATAAAAACAATCATTTATTTTCCTTCTTAGCATTGTTTGTGTCACTAGCTACAGCTCTGGAGCTCCAACTAACATGAGCCTCTCCTGAGTCACCAGGCCTCCCCTAGGATGCCAACAAGTGCCTACTATGTGAGCACTGATTAGTGAATAGTATTTTGTGCAAAGGTTGCACAGTGCTATTCCACACTTAGCTGAGCCTCCCCATTCCAGAGACCTGCCCAGCTGATGCGCGGGAGCAAGTGTGTCCATCCACCACCACCCCCAAAAATTGAATTGAGGGCTTCAACCATTGCACACGTTCGACGCTGATTCAACAGGCGAACTGGCCCAGCCTATAGGATCAGTCAGGTAGCACAACAAAGGTCATATGACAGGTTTACTAGTTACCGAACACTCAAAATCCTGGCAGGAAAAGAGAGGACCCACTGTGAGATATAGTGATTTGCCTAGGATCACACCAAATATCCAAGCAATGCAAAAATAAATGTGTAAAACTTCAAAAACTAGATCAACACATCTGGGTATGTATATCCTCTGTTCCAGTAGTGCTCTGGTTTGCTGTATAAAAAAGTTAATTTCGGGCCTTATTTTTTGCACCGTCCTCTCATGCAAAGTTCAGTAAAAAGATTTGACCTAAAGGCTTCTAAATTTAAATCCTGAAACGGCAGCATTACCTGGATGCCGTGCCCAGAGCCGTGATCCAGGCCTGGAAGATTCCAACGAAGAAAGTGAAGGGGTTCTTCCGGGTGATGGCGAAATAAATCGATGGCAGGAAAATGGCCCCATGGATGATCAGGCCCACGATCACGGTTACCATGTACATCCCCAGTTGCCTGGCAACCACCTCCAGGTCGGCGATCGCAATGATTTTGCCGCAAATGAGGCACGCAATACCCAGAGGCGAGTACCTGAAAAGCAAAAAAAGCACCAGGCGGTATTAAAAATACATCGATCCAGGAGGCCCGGGGCAGAAATGCAATTACACAAAATGGCTGGGGAAATCTTTTTTGCTGTAAATTATTTATAGAGGGCACCAAAAAACACACTTAGCCTTCATATTCGAGTAAATCACATTAGTCATACCTGACATCACAAAGTCAAATTATTTTCAGAATAAGAAAAGAGCCAGATCGATAACAAAGTCTGACCCCGTCCATTGCAATAGTCTCTACTGTGAGCATGTCAAACCATTTTTAGGCAGACTAAAAAAAGGAGTTTGTGACATGTAGAAATTGGATGGGTGAGTACCTTCCACCAAGTGCAACCTGTTCTGTGTCACCCATAGCTAAACTTCATAATGGTACAACCAATTTATGGAATATTACTGAACAGATGAACCAATGACTGAAAAACTAGAATCATTTTTTAGCATCCTGAGAAAACAGCCAATAATAATTAATCATTCCTTTTCCCAGCAAAACTACAGCCGGCAGTAAACCCCTTCCTCGTGCTCTGAATGCATTCACTTTTGAAACGGAATCAGAAATTGGCATACTAACTTTCTGCAAAAAAAGAAAATACAGAAAAACTAAGAAAACGGCCATTCGTATCTGTTGACAACCAACTCAACAGACAAGCCCAAATTCTAGGGGTATTCCTACCTTGTACTGTATAATTTTCTGACACCCTGACACGAATATCAGACGTTACTGTTTTAAAACTCTTTGCCCATCCTGCCCTGAATTCTGCCAGTCTGTTTTCGATTTCTGGTTGTACGGCTCTCTAAAACCTGACTGGGCTAAGTCTGGGGTAAATAAAGCACTATGCGCTTGATTATGAGTGGGTCGGTTAGTAATAATTACCAGATGCATTAAATAACGCAACCTTCATTACATTCTGTCCGATCAAACCTGCTGACATTTAAAGGAGGAAAAGCATATGTATGAAGTGTATCATGGTGCGTTAAACACCAACATCTGCATGTTATTCCCCAGAAACGTGTAATATGAGCTATTTATTGCACCGATAAATAATATACCGAGTAGTATCATTACTTATCATGTGTTGTTAGTCAGTGCCCTCTTTCTAAGGCAAATGGGTGGCCAGCAGAGCATCGACAACCCAATACTTGTTTGACTTCCTTGCATTGTCCACCCAATGACTTGGTGCTCTGAGGTGTTATTTCCGGAGATGAAGGGAGATGATTATATATCACTTACACAACACGTTGGTGGGGGTGGCCCTGCTGCTTGAGCCAATGCATTGCAGCTCAGTGGGTTCCTGTTCATTCATGAACCACCTACAGACAACAGAGCTCATTCATTAGAAGTGGAGACCAACTGAGGTCACTGCCGCTTCGCTTTTGGGCATGGCTGGCTTCCATGAGCAGTCAACGAAAGATCCCACTCCAGCAGTGTTCTTTGTTCCACCTGAGCGACCGTCCACAGAGACATTGTTCTCGCGAGCAGAGGCGCTGGTGAAAGGCACGAGTGTTCACTTTGGAGTCATTCGATTAGTACTGGTCCGAAGCCAGATGGATACCACAAGGTTTGCTTATGGAAACTTCAGACTATGGCTGGAGACCCGGGGCTCCAGGTCACTCTCTGGATGGACACAGAGGAGGGTGTCCATGGGGCAGACAGGGATGGATCTCGACTGCTGCTCCTACTTCCTAGGAACCAGCGACATTCAGTATAAAACTTCCCCTCAATGGAACACACAAGGCGCACAGAGCACCACTGGTGACTATGATGAATGTATTGTGGCATGGTCACATTTTTGTAGCACTTAATACTAATAACAGGGCCTGCATGGCACATTTCAGTAGTCAAGTTACACTCTACTCTGTAGGTGGACTTGATATAGTGTGGGTAGATAGTGTAGTGCATGTCAAAATTCAGATTGTTTTTAAAGTATTTTTTTTCTTAGCAACTTCTACGTGTTTGGATCCGACCAAGCACTCCCAGATCTGAGACCAGGTGCCGTATTATACAGTGTGGCGTGTTTTCTTTCTTAGCACCAGGCGCAGATTTCAAAAGGTGCTCCTAGCGCTAATATGGAGGGTGCGCCATATTAGATTGAATGCACTTCCCCAGGAAGTCGTGAACTTGTGCTGCTCTGGGGGCAGCACATTCAAGTGAAATGCAGAGTGACTTTGAAGCAGCCGCTCCGTGTTTCACTGTGCAGGCTGCAACCCTCCTTCACTATTAAGAGTGGTGAGAGATCCCCTTGCAGGCTGATGCAGTGAGTGACTGCACCCACCTTCAAGGGGATGTCGAGGGGGATCCATAGGATCCCCTTTACCTCTTCCAGAGGGTCTACCATCAGGGGAGCACTAGCAGTGAGCCACCTTTTAGGTAGTGGACTGTCAGGGTGCCTCCTGACAGCTTCGTTACCTTTGCACCCACGCCTATAAATGGGTGTGGATGCAGAGACAAAGAGAGTCCCTCGTGCATGGGGCCACCCCCCCCCCCCCCTCCCTGCGAATAGGGGACGCCCTCTGTTGATGGCGCTGGTGCTATATGTATTACAGAAGGAGCTGCACAAGCATCGGCGTCCCTACTGAAATACCAAAGTGCCCCGGGGGCCCGCAAACTGGGCGCATACGCCCGTTACACCCCGGGGCACTTAGGATTATACAGACCGAGATCTCTGTGCACTTCTGATTCTCTATTACTGGTTCCTTGAGATTCTAGTTTGTAGTTGACCCTATTGGTCCATACATTTGCTACACAAGCTTATGTACCTTAAGTAAATACGTGCCTATGGTGTTCAACTTTCTTTTGATCTTTCATAGCGTAAGTAGTTTCTTAGTGACCAAGAAAACTACTTTCTGCATTCTACTAGTGCAAAAAAATGCCTGACCACTGGCTAAGTGATTCCCCTGCCACCATGATTCCTCCCTCCAACCAGTTTTTATCTTTGTTGAAGCCAGTCTGTATCCTAAGATGTTAAAAATATGCCTGAAAAAAAAACTAAATAAAAAATGTCGAAATCTAGCTGCTATTTCGCATAGCATTGTTGGCACTGCCAGAGGCGTTGCAATGATGGTCTGCCGTTTCTTCTCCCATGCCACACTCCCCTGGGTATTAAACAAGATTAATTTCTTACCACATGATCATGGTCACCAGCTTCATGACGATCTCATTCAGGATGTTGAAGAAGTCGACCATCAGCCTCGCCTGCTCGCCCATCTTGCCCATGGAGATGCCAAACGCGATGAAGAAGCCAATCAGACCTGGAGGTGGGTTACAGCATCATTCAGATGTTAAAATGATGCTAAATATATGGGAGATATACAGCACTCATAGGCAACCTCAATGTGGTAAAATATGTGACAGTACATTTTGGGGATGTTTTCCACCTCTGGGGTTTGAGTGACAGTAAATAGACAAGAGCGAAACTTGAGATATCTCTGATGTCACTCAGAACCCAGAGGTGAAACACATTCCATAATTCACTTTTTACCCATCTACAATTTTATGTCATGCTCGGTCCGGTCCCAAAAATCCTCTGCCCCTTGCTTTCAACTGCTACGCAGCGGCGGAGGAGGGGGAGCCATATAGAATATCGCCTCTCCTACCCAACCCAACATGTAAATGTAACACTTAACCGGCGTTTAATTTGAGCTGCTGGGTTCCAGTGCTGGGCATCAGCACTTCATTGTCAACACCGGCACTTATGACAGCTGCCACATGGTGTCACTGTTTGTATAATTTAGAGATGAGCAGAATGAAATGTCTGTGTAACAACAAATGCTAAAAACAACTAATCTCGGCTGCCAAAGCCTTTTTAGGTCTCGCCTGTCGATGCGCATGCGCATCGAGCAAGCGAGACTATTGCGAGTTATCCACTCTTTATCTGCACTGCAAGGAATCGTGGCGATTCCTTGCAGTGCCCGTGACTTTTAAGGTCAATGCGCATGCGCATTGAGCTTATGCGCATGCGCATTGACCTTAAAAGCGCGTGCGCGTGCACGTCCGTCTTTGTTTACCCGTGTCGCATTTCTCCTCCCCCTCCCCTCTCTTCCTTCCGTCTAACGCCGTGTCGCACCTCTCCCCTCTCCGCCCCCTCCCCTTCCCTCCGTGTCGCATTTCTCCTCCCCCCTCCCCTCTCTTCCGTCCGTCCGTCTTTCCCACTCTACAAATTTTTGTTTACCCGTGTCGCATTTCTCCTCCCCCTCCCCTCCCTTCCTTCGTCTCACCTCTCCCCTCTCCGCCCCCTCCCCGCTGATCCTGTCTGCAACAGAGGCTTCTCCGAGGCCCCATCTCCTGGCGCCGGTCCTGTCTGCCGTCTCTCTCAAAGGCCCCCCTTCCCTCGCTGTTTGCGTCAGCCTTAGCGCTTCCCCAATCACCCGCTGTCCCCCCATTGGCCTCTGCCCTCGCCATCGACATGCAGTACACACGGTTGTTGTTTATTTATTTCCTTCGTGGTTATTGACCTAAGCAGCCATGTGACACGCATCTCATTAGCACGTTGCCAAGGAAACCCCGAAACATGAGGGGGCGGTAGGACGCCGGCAGCTTTCCTGGATTCTGCGACCTCCTCACACGGCAGAGGATGAAGAGAGCGCAGGATGGCACGGCGCTCGCTATGCCCAGATGGGTGCCCAGGGCTGCGCGCACAGGGAGGTTGGCATGTTTTATTCCATGCTCTCAGGATCTGGCCGGAGTGCGTACACGGATCATGTCTCAGACGCTAAAAGTGTTCATCCGAAATAGTGAAACCATCTCAGCTTTTATTATATCCAAAGTGAATATGCATGGCCCATTTTTACATAACCACAACTTCTGTGGTGGTTATTTGCATATGCGTTGGTCATTCGGAAAGCAGGACTAGATTTTGGGTTCGTTGGCGATTAATAAACGCTCCATTAATGCAATTACAGTATATAACCCTCCTCGCCCACAATAATACCACAACACTCAGCTGCCAGGTAGTAGATTGTAACTCTAACAGGCTGCATAATAATGCCCTTATACCGCTTGTTTTCTTAACCTCCGAGTTCCTGCAGCCCAGCTCTGCCATGAGAGCGGAAGTGCCGTGAGAGAACAGCTGTTATTTATTTTTCGTCTCCTGTGACATAACTGGTTGGCTTCTCGTCACTGAAATGTCCTTACCTCCCAATATTGTGTAATTTATGAAAGCAATTGATAACATGCGAGGGAACAGTGAAATATACGTTTGCCACAGGCTGGGATATGTTTTTAATACAGATGGATCATTCATTGCCTCGTAGTCATTGGTTAACAGTTGCAGTTTCGTCCTTTACAATGGCATGGATGTACACGGTCCTGAAATCGCAGCGACCTTGTTTTTAAATTCTCTCAGATGACTCTGGCTTATCGGGCAGCATGGATATTGCCCCTTTAGATCTGTGGCAGTCACACATCAGGGTCTGCCAGGCACGTGACTGATTTTGCCATACCTACTTTGTGATCGCGAACCAGTGGTGTGCTGGAGGACCTCATAATTTCCTTGCATGCCAAAGTACTTTTGAGTACCTCACAGTGGTAATGGTGTAATGTATTTACACTGCTAAGAGTAGCTACATCAAGCGTATAACACAGTTGGAAGCTTTTTTTCTGTATAGGTATGTTGTTTTAGTCTATTTCTCCTCCCCCCTCCCCTCTCTTCCCTCCAGCTTGTTTTTTGTTTATTTGACCCGCTCCGCCCCCTCCCCTTCCCGCCGTGTCGCATTTCTCCTCCCCCCTCCCCTCTCTTCCCTCCGGCTTCTTTTTTCTTAACCTCCGAGTTCCTGCAGCCCAGCTCTGCCATGAGAGCGGAAGTGCCGTGAGAGAACAGCTGTTATTTATTTTTCGTCTCCTGTGACATAACTGGTTGGCTTCTCGTCACTGAAATGTCCTTACCTCCCAATATTGTGTAATTTATGAAAGCAATTGATAACATGCGAGGGAACAGTGAAATATACGTTTGCCACAGGCTGGGATACGTTTTGAATACAGATGGATCATTCATTGCCTCGTAGTCATTGGTTAACAGTTGCAGTTTCGTCCTTTACAATGGCATGGATGTACACGGTCCTGAAATCGCAGCGACCTTGTTTTTAAATTCTCTCAGATGACTCTGGCTTCTCGGGCAGCATGGATATTGCCCCTTTAGATCTGTGGCAGTCACACATCAGGGTCTGCCAGGCACGTGACTGATTTTGCCATACCTACTTTGTGATCGCGAACCAGTGGTGTGCTGGAGGACCTCATAATTTCCTTGCATGCCAGTGTACTTTTGAGTACCTCACAGTGGTAATGGTGTAATGTATTTACACTGCTAAGAGTAGCTACATCAAGCGTATAACACAGTTGGAAGCTTTTTTTCTGTATAGGTATGTTGTTTTAGTCTGATGTGACAGCTAAAGTTGCCCCTGACAGTTCAACTTGACGGCCATATGATAAGTGCTAAACTGCCACTTTAATCAAATGTTATGATTTCTTGTTTCTTCACTGGCCAGAAATCAACCATAATCTATAGCTACATTCCGTTTAGATGGTTTGGTTTGGCAACAGCACAGCAATGATTACCAAGTAGTCTGTATACGTAGCATTATTTTAGTTTATAGGACCTTCTTTGAGCTCTTGGTTTATATTTATCAGAAATTAGAGCAAATTAATTACATCATATGTGCATAACCGTACGTTAGATTTATTAGTTCAAGCATCTGAACTCAGTGCATGAAATAAAAAGATCTGCTCTCAGCATCTTGCTAAAACTAACCCTTGCATGTGTTCAGTGCCTTGCAAGCAATTGTATTCATACGATTTGAGTGGGAAGTGAGCTGTTAAAAATATCTCTGGGTTACACATTGTCTGTTTAATGCCAAAAGCACGGAAACCCGAGCAATACTGTTTTCTTTTTTTTTTAAATTACAGGTAATTTATACACATTTAACTTCATAGAGGTTAATATTTATTTTCAAGAATGCAATTGAAGAGGTATTTACATGGCAATAACATTTTTTACAGCAAAAGTACGCAAAATCAAAGTAAATTTCGAATTTAATATTCTGAAAGCATATCTATGGTAGCACGTTAAATTTAATGCCTACCAGTGCAAGGTTCAACTACATTTTACAACTACGAAGACATAGCTGGGTATATACCCTCACTCACCCTCACTCATCCTCACCCTCACTCACCCTCACCCTCACTCACCCTCACCCTCACTCACCCTCACCCTCACTCACCCTCACTCACCCTCAACCCCTCACCCTCACTCACCCTCAACCCCTCACCCTCACCATCACTCACCCTCACCATCACTCACCCTCACTCATCCTCACCCTCACTCACCCTCACCCTCACTCACCCTCACCCTCCCTCACTCACCCTCAACACCTCACCCTCACTCACTCACCCTCACTCACCCTCACTCACTCACCCTCACTCACCCTCAACCCCTCACCCTCACTCACCCTCACTCACTCACCCTCAACCCCTCACCCTCACTCACCCTCAACCCCTCACTCACACTCACTCACTCACCCTCAACCCCTCACCCTCACTCACCCTCAACCCCTCACCCTCACTCACCCTCAACCCCTCACCCTCACTCATCCTCAACTCCTCACCCTCACTCACCCTCAACCCCTCACCCTCACTCACCCTCAATCCCTCACCCTCACTCACCCTCAACCCCTCACCCTCACTCACCCTCAACCCCTCACCCTCACTCACCCTCAACCCCTCAGCATCACCCTCACTCACCCTCACTCACCCTCAACCCCTCACCTACCCTCACCCTCAACCCCTCACCCTCACCACCTCACTCGCCCTCACCCTCACTCACCCTCAACCCCTCACCCTCACTCACCCTCACTCACCCTCACTCACCCTCACTCACCCTCACCCACCCTCACTCACCCTCACTCTCACTCACCCTCAACCCCTCACCCTCACTCACCCTCACTCACCCTCAACCCCTCACCCACAACCCCTCACCCTAACTCACACTCACCCTCACTCACCCTCACCCTCACTCACCCTCACTCACCCTCACCCTCACTCACCCTCACTCACCCTCACTCTCACTCACCCTCACTCTCACTCACCCTCACTCACCCTCACTCACTCTCACTCACCCTCACTCACCCTCACTCACCCTCACTCACCCTCACTCACCCACCCTCACTCACCCTCACCCTCACCCTCACCCTCACCCTCACTCACCCACCCTCACTCACCCTCACCCTCACTCTCACTCAACCCCTCACCCTCACACAGTGCAATAGGTCTCGGAGCATTTGAGTTAGAGCTTTTAGATTTGTTTATGGCTTTTTTATTTGTAATTCTTTAGCATTGGCTACAGGAAACAAAAATGCTAAAGATTTACAAAAAAAACCCATAAACAATTCTAAAAGCACTAACTCTAATGCTGCGAGACCTATTGCATTTCCAATGCTTGTTTTTTAATAGCTTTGGGGCCTGGAAAAGTCTGAATTGTCACATTGGTAGCAGTGTGCTGGTTAGTAGTTGTGTAGGCACTGCCATTGGCAGCACTCGCAGGGGCAATAGGTGATGTTACCTGCTGAGACCTCCAGACTAGACCTCTGGCACTTATATATATATATCTTTTTTTTTTTTACAAATTAAGCACTGTTTTTATCAATCTCCTTCCCTGCATTCCTTCTCCCTCCTGTTGCACAAAATAATGTAAAAACAGGAAGATAATGGATTAAATGCTCAAATTACTCTCAGCCACCGACTATTGCTCGGGCCGCCTCCCAATCCACCGTTTTTCGCCCAGCATGTGTCAAAGAGAAGCAGACCGGCGCTGATGGATGCTGTGACGGCCCTGTCATCCTGGCCTTCAAGACTTTATTACGAAAACAGCAATTTACATGTTACTCATATATACCACAGAGGACAATAAGTCCGGGACTTGGTGCCGTAAAATGCCATAGATAGCAAAAGTGTGACACACTATTTAACCCATGATGACGTCAGAGCCCTGGCCCACTAACCCATCCTTTACCTCGCAACTGCCTCCCACCTGCTGAAGAGGGTAAAGTAGACGACAGACATTAAATAAAACTCTTGGAGGCTTGTAGCTGCCTCTTGACCCCTCAGGCCAGGTGTGCTATGGGTCATGCCATGATTACTAAAGGCCACCCACTGTTCTGCCTCTAAGTGAGGTATAGGAGGCATCTTATATAAAGAACTCCTGCTGTGCGACCACCCCTCTGCCTGAACCTGAACATAAACAATTCCCTCTTTGGGATCACTGATATGCACGCCGACCCGCTGTACCATAACCTGCGTCTTATGTGCAATTTTATTCTTTTCCACACTTTATTAATTCATGCCAAATATGCTTACATTAAAACAGGAAAAATATTGCTAATGCATATCTTTGCAATTTACTGCTTCAAATTATGCTAGCAATCCTGTTTTGTTAATACCAATTCCATTCTTATTAGTGGACGCAAAAGTGAATCTGAGCACCAGCACAGTTATAAATCAGGGCACATCTTGTGCAATTCACGCGACTGAGCACTTTTCGCAAATTGTTAGCACCATTGAGTGCGTTTGCACTTTTTATTGGTCTAGGCCAAGGTGTGTTCAGCATCCAGCACCCCAGACAAAGACTGGGCATCGGAGCGCTACAGAAGACAACAATCAACTTGAAACTCGTGTGTGCGCCAAAGTGAGACGCAGGTGTTAAAGATGCATTCGCAGTATTGCAATTGAATTTACGACCACCAATTGTACTTTTGACAATGGAAAATGTGTGCCTAGTGGGATTTCCTACTACAGTGAAATAGTCTTTAAGGCCACCTAAAAATGCAAGACTCGCTCACAAGCCGGCAGGTTTTTGCGCATTCAGAAACATTTGTCATTGAGTTTCTCAGCCTGGAAACAGATCTGTCAGCGGTAGAAATAGTGCCTTTCTGGGGTAGCGCTGTCATAGGACAGGCAGCTGCTGGCAAAGGTGTTTTGATATAAATGAAAATGTGTTCCCTACAGAGAAAATATACTTTTAAGTATTACATGGGCTACTCCACTTAGCATTCATTTTTTTAAATAGATTTTTTACCCATTGGGAAAATACACATGAATTATTGTTGTGCGTCAGGATTCGCTGGTAATCTACAACAGTCGTAGATTTGGAGGAGTACACCTAGGATTCTGTGTAAACATCCCGAAAGTCAGAAATTATCTGCAAACACATGAAACCCTACAGGAGTAGGTTTCTGAGATTAAAATGAACTAATTAAGGAGTCTGAATATTTGTGTACCTGACGTCATTTAAAAATCAATGGAGTCTTTTCATTTAAAAATCAATGGAGTCTTTTCCCTGCAGTTGTGTTCTGCATTTAACACTTAAGAATCATTCCTGAAGGCTGCAGTGTCTGTTCTAGACTGGCGCTGAGCATGCTTGATTAAAGCATCCTTACATATCCGAGTACCGGTACCCCACCTTTACCGACGTCTGCACATTTAAAGCACGAGGGAATGCAGCTACTCCACTGTGCTCCGGTCCAGACTCCACTCTGACTGCCTGATCCGAGAAAGGGTTTTAAGAGCTCTTTACAAATTAGTGGGCTACACTTTGGATGACTGTGATCGGGTGGGTCCCCGTGTGTCCCCTCCCTATCAAAAATACAATTTTGGGGCATTTATTACACTCTAGCATCCCCTTGTGGCGCCTGGTGGCATCCTCAGGCAGCCTGCTCAAGTGGCCATGTTGCTGGCCCATCTTTCATCCGGGTATGCTGCTAAGCCTGGGAATATACGACAGGCTGACATTGGGCCAAGAACTTAATGCTGGCGTCTACTGTGTTTTGCAGGTCATGAGTTCGAATCCTGGCAAAGACAACTCATTGAAAGTTTCATACATTAAGGACCATTACAATTAGCCCTACAAACACCTTTTATAGTTATTCGAGGCAAAAAACTGTGTATATTATCATATGCTGGTATGTAATGAATAAAGTCTAGGTACAAATCCTGCATTTCGAGTGGCAGGTTTAGTTGACAAGTGTGCACGCGACGCGTAAAACAAAGGTGCAGGGGAGCGGCATTACGAGATGGAGTCTTTAGTAGATGCATTTGTACCTGGTATCCCAAGTGCCCTGTCCCGACCCTAACCCAAATACATCCCCCTCCTACAACTCCTCCACTCCCCCCTGATAAAGGATTGCCTGTGGGTCCACAGTGTCTGTTTCCCTGTTTGGCTGCTTCCCAGCTACGTTCCAGCAACATAAATCCCAACACACGTCAATCAAACTGGCCCTTGTCACTCTGGCTGCCCAATGAACGCACGCGGCATAGCACTTTTGCGCGAGCCTTGGTATCCATCCCCAGTGTTATCCTCCAGAGAGGACCTCGCGCACAGCTGTAGCTCTCTCTGCCTTTCCGTGTTTTCATTAAACACGCGCCTGAAGTATTTTTAATAAAAGACGAGAATCTAAGATCGTTATTACATGTGGGCAGACGTACAAAAGAGAAGACGGAGATGGGGGGGAGCAAAGCTGAACGGTGAAGGGAGAAAGAATGAATGGAAGAGAGAAGGCAGGAGGCAGAAACAAAGAAGAGCGTTAAAAAAGAAGAAGGAAATATATGATGAAGGAATGATGCAAAAGAACAAAGGGTAGAAGGAATACGTGAAGATGAAACAAAGGAGACAAGAACAAAGAAAAAAGAGAATGATGTAGAGACTAAATGGAACGAAGTACCAAGAATAATGAAAGAAAACGTAGAAAGGTAAAATAACATTGACAAAAAACGAGGGAGCAAAGAAAGAGGTAAGAGAAGGTGGAACTGTGAAAAGAGGTGGGTAGACAGAAATAACGGTCAAAGGAAGGATAGACTGCATAAAAGGGATGACATTGCTTAATTTGAGCAGGAGGTTTCCGGTGCTCGGCACCGGCACTTAATTGTCAACACTGGCTCTTGTAACAGTCTGCCACAAGGGGGCGCTGTCTGGCTCATTTACTTATGACCACAACAACAGATAATTATTAATTCAACATACATTAAATTAAAAATGACAATTGCCTACAGCCCAAGCCACTCTTATAGCTTTGGAGGCCTGAAATAGCCCGAATTGTCACACTTGTAGGAGTGATGGTTAGTAGTTGTGTTGGTTCTATCATTGGCTGTATAGAAGGGGCACTGTGTGGTGAGAGCTACAGTGGCCTCCAAAGGAGAGCTCTTGCACTTATTTTTGTTTACAAATGTAGCAGATGATCATTTATAGATTTTTTCCCCAATATTGAGTCAAAAAACTCAAGATGACATTGTATATTAAAAGTCACTGGTTTCTAATTTACGAGTGACACTAGAATAATAATAATCCACATTTGTAAAGCGCGAACAATCACCCATAAGGGTCTCCAGGCGCTGGGGGCCGTCGGGAAGATTAAGCAAGTTATTGCCCAGAGTCACATGGTGCTGGGCTAATCTGCCGCAGGCACCGGGGATCGAACCGTGATCCCCAGATTCCAGCGTCATTCGCCATGGCCGCTGCGCCACACCTCTCCCTGAGGTAATAGTGTTTAGAACCTGAACAGCCCTCATCAGTCAGAGCTGGACTAGTGAGTCCAACAAACAGTAAAATCCAGTCCGTTTTCCGCTTTATCTGGAATGAATATGTACAGGGTGATTTTAAATATTATAAACTTCAGTGCATCTTTTTTTTCTGTTTATTTGTTGGTCAATATGAAAATCTGATTAGATTTTACTATACTGAGCTATTGCAGTAACACAATGATGCCCTTCCCCCCCCTGCGTGAGTTGAGGGGTCTCGGAGACCCTCATATGCTGTTTCTGCATGGGCTCCTCTTGAAGGGTCTTGCCTCAGGCCTCTTACTGATCACTGAAACGCCCAGACCTACTCCATGCTCATTGGCTCGTCTAATATTGACTTGTAGGCCACCGTCTTTGCCTGCTTCAGACATGGCGAACTGAACCAACCTGAGATATTATGCAGAATGAAAGCACTGAATGTGCTAGTTTTGCTTTGGTATATTCCAGAATACATGGCCACATTCAACAACGCGAGCCCATAACACAAATACCACTTAGCCCCCACATTATGAGTGGGATGGAATTTGGTGCAGGGAACCAGGGCGGGGAAAGACTTTTGAGGCTGTTCTAGGTTTTTGGGGGGAAAGCAAGAGTAGTACTTTACCATTTCGCATCTTAACACCTGGCAAACCAGATATACAAAGTAATCTGTCCTGGCCTAGCCTTTGTTTTTCTGGAGTCAGTTTATTCTTTGTTCAAGTTCACAAGAGGCACGTTCATCTTGAGGTTCCGTGACAATTGTAAGTGGTGTTTTCGACTCGCCCGAATATGGTCGAGTCTGGTATCTTTGAACCGCAAATGACGAGGTTAGTGAGTATACGCGTTTTCGCTGTGCTAGCTTAAACCATTCGTCTGTTTCGTGGGTTTCTTCATCTGAACCCACGGGTTCCATCTTAGATACGGCATCCATTTTGTTTCTTGCCCTCAAGTAGCCAGCGAACGGACACTGTCCGCTACGTGACCCTGGGATTCCTACTCTTGCGGAAGACACGTGTTCCTTTGAGGGTGTCTTCATGACGAGGGGGATGACACTGTAAGGCAGATGGCCCCGCTCGAGGCTCATCTTGCCGTGCCGGTCTATTGTCTCAGTTTTGCATTCATTAGCCACGTCTCCTTTGATCCCTGCAATCGTGTTTCCTGATACCACCCCCTTTACACTCTTTTCGATCTGTTCGCTATCCTCGTCTTCCTCTGCACCTGTTTCTGACTCTTCCTTGATTTGTTTACAGCCGAATGGAATGCACTAATGGTGGGAAGATGTACTTTTACAGTTGGGAACCGGCAAATGCTACTGTAATCATGTTCCGGGCCCTGAATACATGAAAGCGACCCCCTATGAAATTTACTGTGGGAACAGGGTTGTAACCTTTTGTTTGCCATGTTATCTTATGACGAAAAACTGTATAAAAGGAGCGATCCACAGATACAATTTGAAGCAGTCTCCTTGAACATACATGCTATGTACTTCTTGTGACTTCTGTGTTCCCTGCAGTAAATAAACCTCGAATCTTTGACGCCGAAGGAAGTGTCCCGTGTCTCTGTCATTTGTACGCCGGAACAGGTAACCCACGAAGGTTTCAGGTGGTATCCCTGGCACCGCTGGGTCTTAGAAAAACCCAGTCCTTCAATCTCTCAGATCCAAGGTGTCTCAGAGTTCTGTTCTCTTTCAATAAACAATACACAATTGAGGGAAGTACATGCCTAATTCAGGGAAACCTGCATTATGCAAAGTATGACAACACATGCAACCAAAAACCCAGTGGGCAATACAAACAACAGAAATGTCAATGTCAGGGCTACTATGAAACTGCTGGCCTTGTAGACCATATATCCTGCTTGTTTAGCATTGTGAAGAGTGTGATTGTGATATATGTCAATGTTTGAACCGGAATTTCTGGTGGCATAGGTATGCACCCCGGCGAGGCAGGAACCACCTGCCCAGGTAGGGTAAGTTAGGTACACACTAAAAGATAGCTTGTGCTCACCCTCTGGTAGCTTGGCACAGAGCAATCAGGCGTATCTAAAGAGTCAATGTGTAAAGTATTTGTGCAACGCATACCCCCAGCAACACAATGAATACACCACAAAAATATTACAGAAAGCGTTAAAAATATGGATTATATTTTTATGAGTAAAATAAGATAAAAATGACAAAAATCCAATAAATAGAACCGAGGTTTTGAATTTTTAAAGAATAAACCAAAAACGGTACTTAGAAGTCAATAGCGCAGGAGCTGTAGGTGATGATTTAGAAGTCTTTTGTTCCCCATGCAAGTTCAGCAAAACCGGAGGAAAGACATCAAAGCCCTTGGAGTACATTTGGGAGAAGGCAGAGTACAGCTCTCCTTCCAGCAGAGTCAGAGGGCGGCAGGCAGCAGGGCAACTAACAGAAAAGCAGCCTTCTGAATTTGCAGTCCAGTTGAGTCCTTTAACCCCTTGCGCGCTAGCGGTTTTCCCGCTGTGTGCTGGGTTTTTCGAAAACCCGCGTTACATGACGAGCTCAGCTCGTCATCAGCATATGAGCGCCGTAGCTGATGACTAGCTGAGCTCGTCATCAGCATCAAAGGGGTTAAGCAGCACAGCAGCTCTTTTCATAGAGCTTCTGTTCCAGATCTAAAAAGTATCTGTTTTGATAGAGTCAAAGACCCAGTAAATATAACCAAAATGGCTTTTGATGTGGGGGTGTCTTCAAAGTACCTCTCTGAACAGGTACCCCTTTCAGCCAAGACCTGTCTGCCAGGTTATCTATGGGTGGCAGGTCAACACTTTGTGTTAAGACAGGCCACTACCTATTAAAGTGAAGTATTAGCCCCTCCCTTCCATTAGCTCAGGCAGGGCCATCATTCAGAAGGCAGTATGTAGATGGGTACAGAGACACACCTAGCTCCCCTGTGCTTGTGCCTTCCTGAAGGGAATGCACAAAGTGTAGTTGTCATCCGGGGTTCAGTGATAAAATATCGATGTTACAAACATCGATGTTCTAAATAAGTAATATAAATGTAGAATATAAAATCATCGACTCCCTACACTTAAACCGGTAAGTAAAAAATATTGATTCAAAAATATCAAAGTAAAAAATATAAATGTAAAAAATGTACAATTAAAAATATATATAAAACTAAATATATTAAATATATTAAATAATAGTATTATTCTTAACAAAGTAAATACAACATTTTGAGTAAATATAACAAATAAACTTAATTTAAAAAATATATACATATATTTAACTATTATCTTTATTTATTTTGTAAACTTTAAAATTATATAAAAATAATATATATATATCAATATTTAAAAAAAAAAAATCATTCTATAATAATTTAAAACATAAAATAATGAAAATAAAGAAAATACATTTTGCAATACAATAAATACAGCAGTGGGGGAAATGTTGGATAGTGAAGGGGTAAAAATTGCTATTTACACTCCAGTAAGTGCAATAGTAGGGAAAGTGAGGGATAGTGAAGGGGTCAAAATTACTATACCCACTCCAGTGAGTGCTACACTAGGAAAAGGGCTGGATAGCAGAAGGGTAAAGATTACTATCCCCACTCCAGTGAGTGCAACAGTAGGGAAAATGCTGGATAGCAGAGGAATGAAAATTTGTATTCCCACTCCAGTGAGTGTAACAGTAGAGGAAGTGCTGGATAGCGGAGGGGTAATCATTACTATTCCCACTCCAGTAGGTGCAACAGTAGGGAAAATGTTGGATAGCGGAGGGGTAAAAATTACTATTCCTTTTCCAAAGAGTGTAACAGTAGAGTAAGTGCTGGATAGCACAGGGGTAATATTTACTATTCCCACTCCAGTGAGTGCAACAGTAGGGAAAGTATAGGATAGTGGAGGCATAAAAATTACTATTCCCACTCCAGTCAGTGCTTCAGCAGGGAAAGTGCTGGATAGCAGAGGAATACAAATTACTCATCCCACTACGGTGAATGCAAAAGTGGGGAAAGTGCTGGATTGCAGAGAAACACAAATTACTAATAACATTTAAACAATAGAAAAAAATTAACAAATCATAATAAATAAATAAATAAGATAAAACGAATATACATTTAAAAATCTTAAACAAATAAAAAGTACACATTATAATATAAATTACATATAACAAAATGCTACAAATGTTATATAAAATAAATTAATAAATACATTTAAAAACAATAATTTAAAAGGAGCAAATATTAACAAACAAAAAAATTATGTAAAACATAAATGTTTTATTTAATTTCCTACCCTATAACACTAAACCCTTAAAAACACTTAAAAAGCTATATTTAACTTTATTTCCATAATGAACATCATGGATAATAAATTAAAACATTATTATTAATACAAAATAATAATAATAAATATACACTTGCTTTAACACTATAATAAACGCAACACACATCTAAAACTAATTACACAATTACTATATTTATTTTTTAATTCATTAATTTACAGTAATTAACAACTAATTATTAATTAATCAATTAAAAATAAATTACTTCCAACCCAATTCACCTGTGAACACCACAACACACACCTAAAACTAATTACACAATTACCATAATTAATTACTACTTAATTAATTTAAATTAACAACTAATTATTCATTTATCAATTAAAAATTAATTATTACCCACTCTTCCCACCACTTACAACTATAAACATCACAACACACACCAAAAATAATTACACATTTACCATAATTTATTACTAATTAATTAATTAAAATGTATTAACTAATTATTGAATAATCAATTAAATATATATACCTCCCCACCCTTCCCACTATTTACACCTTTAGATACCATAACACACCCCTAAAAATATTTACACAATTACCATAAGTAATTACCAATTGTGTGATTAACAACAAATTATTCATTCATAAAAAAACACTTCCAAAATTAACACTATATAATCTCAATTAAACAAATATTAATAAATAAAAACTATTCAACACATTTAATATGATTAAATTACTTCCCACTTTATTCCCCTATAAATCCTCAACCCGCTATGATACTAAAAATGCTAAATAAATAAAATAAACAATTAATAGCTGCTAAAAATAATCAATACATTTAATATAATTAAATTACTTTCCACCCTATTCCCCTATAAATCCACAACCCGCTACTGTACTAAAAACGCAAATTTCAAAGAAAAAAATATTAATAACTAATAAAGTTTTTAACGACCCTGATCCCAGCTATTGCGGAGTAATACCTAGGCAAGTGGGTTGAATAGTTTAGATGGACACCACCCCTGGGATTATTTTCCACCCCCACGACCGCTCTTTTCCCCACCAACAACCTCATGGCTCACCCAGCAGACCTGTAGCCAGTTTACTCATCACTCGTCACAACTGATCACCCTTGCCCGCTCTATACGTTCCCCCCACCCCCCCCCCCCCCAGGTTTTCCTTCCCACAGTTCACAGTTAAATTCCCATCGGCAATTCCGACGCTGACTCAACCGTACATAATAGATGACCAGGCACCCTAAAGGGGACGGCATACATGAACAGAGGAGGGGGTGATATACCAACCAGCGCCACCATGTACCACAATGGACCAGACACAGCAGAATACATGACCACACAATGGAGCAAATCAGTAGTAGATATGTGGACAATGATACGATGATATATTTTGTGGACTAGAAAATAATTGACATTGCCATTTGTAACTATTGCTGATGCTCAAAATACACACAAATGATTGTTAAACTGCGATATGTCTGATGTCTCAAATGGAACACTGTAATGCAAAACCCCAATAAAAAATGTTACACTAAAAAAATATACATAAATATAAGTTAATGTAACAAAAAGAAAACAATAATGCATATTTGTTATTTAATTATAAAGTATTTTAATAACTTTTTTTAATTTAGGCTATGAAATTGGTGCAGAGGCGCTCACCAACATCGGATGCATGACAAAGATCTATTATACTGTAATGAAAACTGAACTATACATTCAGCTGCAGCCTCCTGGTATGCGACAGAGACTTTTGCCAACCTCTGCACAACTTTGTGGTTGGTTAACCTCGAAACGACTAACAGTATGGGAAGTTTTATGTAGATGATACTGGGTAAAGTCTCATTCTATTAACTTGCATGTTTCTAAATTGATTGTAAATATTAGACCAAGAGCTACACATACAGATGTAAAGATAAATTTTTGAGAAACATTTAAATTTAAAAATCTATGTAAAATTAATGTTTATTACAATAAAATTAAATTGCTTTTATTTAATTAAAAAAACGACTACATTTTTAACACATATAATAAAAATACAAACAATTGTTATATAAAAAAACATACATCACATACATACAAAATATATACTAAAATACACAACAATAGTAAAAAATCTATATTTTTAACAACTATATTTTTGTAAACGATATTAAACACTTCTATATTTTAAACATTGATATTACTTACCTAAAATCGATATTCTTGACCACAATATTTTTTCTGACGATATTTCTGACCCATGATATTTTTACTTCGATATTTGTGCAAGTCGATATTTTTACATCGATATTCTGTCTCTGCACCATCATCCTGCCCAGACGTGTATTGGAGACACACAGAGCAGTAGATCTAAAGAAATGCCCACTGTCTAATAGTGTAATTCCTAAAACATTAGAGTTAAATCCATCTTTACCAGTAAGTAGGATTTTTCAATACCATTGGAAACTTCAAAAATCTACAACCCTCTGACCAGTAATTACAGCTAAAAGAGTTTTAAGGAGTTCCCAAAGTTTACCTATGAAAGGAGAAGGACTCACACTAGTGAAAAAGGAAATAGGCTATTTCCTACCTTTTACTTACATAGCACCCTGCATTTAGGGATTTAGGATACCTAGGCCCTACCTTAGGGGTCTCCTATACATAGAGAAAAGGTAGTTTAGGGCTTAGCAAGTAGTTTAAAATGCCAAGTCGAAGTGGCAGGAAACTGCACACACAGGCACTGCAGTGGCAGGCCTGAAAAGGGTTTGAATGGCTACTTCTGTGGGTGGCACAATCCTTTAACCACTTAACTTACAGGTCCTGGGTATATGGTATACCACTCACAAGAAAATTAAATATGCCAATCTGGTATACACCAATTACATACATGTTTAGGGAAGAAGCACATGCACTTTAGCACTGATCAGCAGTGGTAAGGTGCTCAGCGTCCTAAAGCTAACATTAAGATACAGCAACAGTGGAGGTCAAAAGCAAAAAGGTTGGGGGAAGACCACCCTAAGAATAACAGGTCGAACAGTCAACATACAAGCATTCTGTACTTATAGACTGCAAATAGCTTTTGGAATCACCTACTGCACACCGCTGATGCCCACCCAAGGAAGGGATAAGCTTTCCCTTAATATACTTCCTTTGTTGTCCATATCACAATCAAAATGATTGTTGTGAATTTGGCAAAAATTACATACAAATGAGAATGGCATTAAATTAGTTAATCAGTAAACTGCAGTAAATAAATTGCAGATATTTTATAATTAAATGCACATAAAGGGCCGGACTGGCAGTAGCTAGCATCATTCGTTATCCAGGGAGGTTGCTGATCGCGAACGAGGAAAAAGTCTCGCCAGGTTGTCATTTTGCTTGCTCGCGGTCGCCAACTTGACGCTGAGGACCGCGAGCAAGTAAAAAATGACTTCTACACTACGCTACGCGTGTTTGCACTGTGCTACGTGCAATTTGCGTAGTGTGAAGTAGCGGAAACTTCGCAAACTACACGAGCGTAGCGTAGTGCTTTGCCCAGGGTAAAACAATACAACACAGTGCACTAACAAGCCTGGACTCTACTGAGTATGCTAAATTAAATATTAAGAGGAAATTTC
Organism: Lissotriton vulgaris; assembly: GCF_964263255.1. Lineage (NCBI taxonomy): Eukaryota > Metazoa > Chordata > Amphibia > Caudata > Salamandridae > Lissotriton > Lissotriton vulgaris. The sequence goes on along the minus strand of NC_141688.1, from coordinate 204,694,169 downwards.
AGGTTGGCACATACATTCAGAGTCTTAGAGAACTTCTGCTTGTAATTGGTAAATACTTTACATCGCTGGAAGGGACTTACACACAGAGGGTGCTCTTTTGTATTTTGTTCATATGTAAATACAGAGGAAATACCACCGTGTTACAAGAAAAACATTTGAGTAACATAGGTTAGTTGATAATAAAGCAGGAAAATCAGGAATAAATGGTAATTTTAATTTAACCTCTATGTGTGTAGCCATTAAACCTTCCGTTAGGTCATAACTACAGGATGATGGAATGTTGCCTCCCGGAAACTGGCAAAATCTTTATAAGACAAATTCTACCCTTGATTACACTGTGTTGAGCTCCCTACCCTTCTCACATCCTTCAGGAAACATACATGACCCTGCCTTTCATGGATAGTCCAACTTGAGAAAAATGGCTACGTGGATTGAATGTTTTATTCTAGCAACTAGAAAGAGGTAATTGTTTGGTAAACTAATCCTTAGCAGCAAGAATGAGTGTGTGCAGTGCTGGCCTTCATTATTTCCAGAGGGATCAGGGTCACCAGTAATGCAGAGGAGCATGGGTTCCTTCAGGCCGCTTGAAGTCAGCACCATTGAAGCCCTCCACCTTGTGCCCTCAATCCCTCTCCTCTGACTACCTTAATGACACTAGGATGTTATGGAGCTGTTAGAACTGGGGGTCTCTGGTTGTCAGAGGTAGGTACCACTGTCCAAATAGGGACCCTTGCTTCTAGTCAGGGCAAGGAGGAAACCCTCTGAGATAACCCCTGCTCACCCTCTAGAGCAGTCAAGGCTAATCAGAAGGCAATGTATAAAGTATTTGTACCAACACTCACAGTAACACAGTGAAAACACCACAAACTGACTCCACAACAGTGTAGAAAAATAAAGGTATTTAATCTAAACTACACAAGACAAAAACGACACATATCCAGCACACACAGTTCAAGAATATGGTTTCAAAAGAGTTCTTAAGGTTGTGATGTAAGTTCTTTAGGTTGCGATAAAATAATCCCCAGATGTGTGAAAAGTTCACAGTTGCGTCATGTTTACTCACTGTACCTTTTAGTTAAGACAAAGTGCCACAAGCAGAAGCTGGTGCGGTGGAAAACAAGCGATGCGTTGCTCCTGAGACCCTGGGGAGGCGATGCGACAGCCCCGCTGCAGCAGCGGGCGTGTTGCGACGAATCCAGTCTGTATGGGGAGGAAGGGCACTTGTATGGATTCCGGTGCGTAGGTTCCATAGGAAGTTTGTTCTTGCAAAGGCACGATGCAACGATCTTTGGAGTTGCAACGATCTCCGGGGCGACGAAGCGCGAACCAGCAGTGATCTTCTCTCTCGCAGCTCTTCGATGCGATGGTTTCTGCGACGACACTCGCAGCGATGTTAGGCTTCCCGCACCAATCGGGTGCGACCCGCAAACGAAGGATGCGATGGCTCTGACAGCGGCAACAGGCGCTGCGACGATCTCGACCTTCGTAGGGGCGGGAAACTTCTCGCACTGTCGGGGATGCGCTCCGCAGCGAGCGATGCGATACTTTTCAATTGCAAAAGTCTCTGAAGCTTAGTTTCAAGCTTCCCAGCACAGGTACAACTTCCAGAGGCCCCACAACTGGATCAAGCACTCTAGGAAGGACAGAACTTGATCAGCAGAGTTCAGGGAAGTTGGGGATAAAGTCCTTTTGTTCCTGGGACTTCAGAACAGGGAGCCAGCTCTTCTCAGGCCTTGCGGAGATTCCTTCAAGACCGGGGACACAGCACAACAGCAAAGTCGTTCCTCTCTCCTTGGCAGCAAAGCAACAGGTCAGTCCAGCAGAGCAACAACAGGACAGTCTTACTTCTTCAGATTCAGCTTTCTCCTTGGCAGAGGTTCCTTCTTGATTCCAGGATGATCTAATTTTCTTTTAGGGGTCCTGTACTTATACCCCTAAAAGTCTTTGTTCTCTTTGTGCATGTGGGTCCTGAGCCCGGTCTGAACCAGTTATGGGTGTTTCTTGAGTACTTTGTTTTCCTGGCTTCTCCTTTCCTTTCAGAGTGAGGGGCAGGGTCGTCAGCCACCCAGCAGGAGGTGGAGCCAGCATTGTGGCAGGCAGGCACAGCCCTATTCAGGCCCAGGTGCTAACTCCTCCCACCACTCAGGTTGCAAATGCAGTCATTCAGCCTAGGGCTGACTCAGCCAGCCTCCCAGGGAATCCCAAGCCCCTGTCACTCTCAAACCAGACAGTCAATACACAAACAGGCCAAGGCACACAGAAGGGTAAGACAAGAGAACAGCTACTTTCGAATAGTGCTGTTCTCAAACACAGGATTTAAAAACAACCTTTCCTAAAAGATGTGTTATTAAATTCTGAGTTCAGGGATACTAGACTCTTATATCCTATCTTGTTCCTATGGGAAGAAATGCTGGTAGCCACTGTAGCCGACATCCCCCATGTTAACCTATGGAGCAAGATAGCCTTACAATAGTGAAAAACGAAAATGGCTGCCTTTCACTACCAGAGCATGTCACCTGCACCAGTACATGCTCTACCTTTCACGGGGAACATCACTTACAACGCATTTTTTACAACGCACTACCATTACATCGCAACCATTACAACGCATACCATTACAACGCATTGCGCTGGGGGGCGCTCTAGGATAGGGAATATATTTAATTTACTATCCAACACCTTCCCTGCTATCCACGGGGACTGGAGTTGGAATAGTAAATTAAAAAATTCACTATCCAGCGCCTAAAAGCATTATGCGTTGTAATGGACTGCGTGGTAAAAACCGCGTTGTAAAGGCATGCGATGTAAAAGCATGCGTTGTAGTGACACCAATCCACCTTTCACATACACTGCACCCTGCCCAGGGGGGTACCTTGGGCCTTCCATAGGTGTGACTAATGTGCACAAAAAGGGAAGAGTTAGGCCTGATCAGTGGGGACACTGACCAGGAGGACACAGCAGTTTCTAGACTGCACACAGGCACTGCAGTGGCAGGCCCGAGACACCATTTTAGGGCTACTCATGTGGGTGGCACAATCAGTGGTGCAGCCCCACTAGTGGCATTTGTCATCACCAGCCCTGGCACACCCAGTGCACTTTACTAGGGACTTCGTGGTGATACAAATATGCCAATCATGTATATCTAATCATGATAACAATTTACATAGGGAGCATTACACTCTGGCACTGAGTGTCCAAAGCATCTAAACCAGCAAAAACGAAATCCAGCACAGCATCAAAAATACAGGAGGCAGAGGCAAAAAGATAGGGGAAAACCACGCCAAAGATGCCAGGTCTAACACGTGTCCCCTCCAGCTGAAAGTGGGGAGAACTACCCACCCTCTTCGGGGTTCTCTTCACTAAGGCGGAAAAACCTGGACAGACCATCAGCGTTGGCGTGCTCTGCACCAGGGCGGTGTTCCACCGTAAAGTCCATTCCCTGTAGGGAGATGGACCACCTCAACAGTTTTGGGTTTTCACCCCTCATTTGCATTAACCACCTGAGGGGCCTGTGGTCGGTCTCAACACGGAAGTGAGTCCCAAACAGGTAGGGCCTCAACTTCTTCAGAGCCCTGACCACAGCAAAAGCTTCTCTCTCAATCGCACTGCACCTCTGTTCCCTGAGGAGTAGCCTCCTACTAATGAAAGCTACCGGCTGGTCTCCTCCCTCCTCTGTGATTTGTGAGAGTACTGCTCCCACACCATGCTCTGAAGCGTCTGTCTGCACTAAGAACTCACTGGAGAAATCAGGTGCCTTGAGCACAGGGGCTGTGCACATGGCAGTCTTCAGGGTGTCAAAAGCAGTCCTGCAGGCTTCGGTCCAGTTCACGTTCTTGGGCTGCTTTCTAGAAGTCAGCTCTGTCAAGGAGGCAACGATGGTGCCATATCCCTTGACAAACCGTCTGTAATACCCGGTGAGACCTAAAAAGGCTCTCACCTCCGTCTGGGTTTTGGGGGGCTCCCAAGCCAGAATGGTATCAATCTTTGCCTGTATGGGGGCCACCTGGCCGTTCCCCACCTGGTGTCCCAAATACATCACAGATTCCTGCCCTATCTGGCACTTGCTGGCCTTGATAGTGAGGCCTGCCCTTTGCAGAGCCTTCAACACTTCACAGAGGTGTTACAAGTGTTCCTCCCACGTGGAGCTGTACACAGCAATGTCATCCAGGTATGTGGCGCTGAATTCCTCCAGCCTGGACAGTACCTGGTTAACCAGTCTCTGGAACATGGCAGGGGCATTCTTCAACCCAAAGGGCATGACTAGGAACTGGAAGTGCCCCTCTGGTGTGGAAAAAGCTGACCTCTCTATGGCCCCATCAGTTAAGGCAATCTACCAGTACCCAGAGGTCAAATCAAAGGTACTGAGGTATTGGGCAGCTCCCAACCGATCAACGAGCTCATCAGCTCTGGGGTTGGGGTGTGCGTCAGTCTTCGTGACCGCATTGAGCCCACGGTAGTCCACACAAAACCGGAGTTCTGGAGTGGCACCAGGCGCAGCAGCTTTGGGCACCAAGACAACTGGGCTTGCCCATGGGCTGCTGGAGGGCTCAATCACCCCTAGCGCCAACATCTTGGAAACTACTTCCTTGATGCTGGCTCTGACCTTGTCGTGGTACAAAAGGGGGTGGTGATGGACGGAGCATCTGAATCAATCAAACACTCACACCCAGTCAAAAGATCTGGGTTTAATCCATCACCCTTCTTTAGCCCACTCTGCCACCCCAGTTCAGACATGGCTATATGCAAATCAGTCCGACCCTGTGCCTCATGGGAACAGTCCAGCCCGAACTGCCAAGCCATGTCTTCCTGGACCGGAAACAAGCTTCTGAGGACCGGTTTCTGGCATTCCAGCCGTCTTCAGCCCGGCTTGCTAGAATCCAGTAGCAAAGTGAGCAAGGGACTCACGTCTGAGCATACCCTGCCACACTTATGGTGGCCAAAAGCGGTACAAAAGGGGGTGGTGATGGACGGAGCATCTGAATCAATCAAACAATCACACCCAGTCAAAAGATCTGGGTTTAATCCATCACCGTTCTTTAGCCCACTCTGCCACCCCAGTGCAGACATGGCTATATGCAAATCAGTCCGACCCTGTGCCTCATGGGAACAGTCCAGCCCGAACTGCCAAGCCATGTCTTCCCTGGACCGGAAACAAGCTTCCGAGGACCGGTTTCTGGCATTCCAGCCGTCTTTAGCCCGGCTTGCTTGAATCCAGTGGCAAAGTGAGCAAGGGACTCACGTCTGAGCATACCCTGCCACACTTATGGCGGCCAAAAGCGGTACAAAAGGGGGTGGTGATGGACGGAGCATCTGAATCAATCGAACACTCACACCCAGTCAAAATATCTAGGTTTAATCCATCACAGTTCTTTAGCCCACTCTGCCACCCCAGTTCAGACATGGCTATATGCAAATCAGTCCGACCCTGTGCCTCATGGGAACAATCCAGCCGAACTGCCAAACCATGTCTTCCCTGGACCGGAAACAAGCTTCTGAGGACCGGTTTCTGGCATTCCAGCCGTCTTCAGCCCGGCTTGCTTGAATCCAGTGGCAAAGTGAGCAAGGGACTCACGTCTCAGCATACCCTGCCACACTTATGGCGGCCAAAGGCGGTACAAAAGGGGGTGGTGATGGACGGAGCATCTGAATCAATCAAACACTCACACCCAGTCAAAAGATCTGGGTTTAATCCATCACCGTTCTTTAGCCCACTCTGCCACCCCAGTTCAGACATGGCTATATGCAAATCAGTCCGACCCTGTGCCTCATGGGAACAGTCCAGCTCGAACTGCCAAGCCATGTCTTCCCTGGACCGGAAACAAGCTTCCGAGGACCGGTTTCTGGCATTCCAGCCATCTTCAGCCCGGCTTGCTTGAATCCAGTGGCAACGTGAGCAAGGGACTCACATCTGAGTATACCCTGCCACACTTATGGCGGCCAAAAGCGGTACAAAAGGGGGTGGTGATGGATGGAGCATCTGAATCAATAAAACACTCACATCCAGTCAAAAGATCGGGGTTTAATCCATCACCGTTCTTTAGCCCACTCTGCCACCCCAGTTCGGACATGGCTATATGCAAATCAGTCCGACCCTGTGCCTCATGGGAACAGTCCAGCCCGAACTGCCAAGCCATGTCTTCCCTGGACCGGAAACAAGCTTCCGAGAAACGGTTTCTGGCATTTCAGCCGTCTTCAGCCCGGCTTGCTTGAATCCAGTGGCAAAGTTAGTAAGGGACTAACGTCTGAGCATACCCTGCCACACTTATGGCGGCCAAAAGCAGTACAAAAGGGGGTGGTGATGGACGGAGCAAAACACTCACACCCATTCAAAAGATCTGGGTTTAATCCATCACAGTTCTTTAGCCCACTCTGCCACCCCAGTTCAGACATGGCTATATGCAAATCAGTCTGACCCTGTGCCTCATGGGAACAGTCCAGCCCGAACTGCCAAGCCATGTCTTCCCTTGACCGGAAACAAGCTTCCGAGGACCGGTTTATGGCATTCCAGCCGTCTTCAGCCCGGCTTGATTGAATCCAGTGGCAAAGTGAGCAAGGGACTCATGTCTGAGCATACCCTGCCACACTTATGGCGGGCAAAAGCGGTACAAAAGGGGGTGGGTATGGACGGAGCATCTGAATCAATCAAACACTCACACCCAGTCAAAAGATCTGGGTTTAATCCATCACCGTTCTTTAGCCCACTCTGCCACCCCAGTTCAGACATGGCTATATGCAAATCAGTCCGACCCTGTGCCTCATGGGAACAGTCCAGCCCGAACTGCCAAGCCATGTCTTCCCTGGACCAGAAACAAGCTTCCGAGGACCGGTTTCTGGCATTCCAGCCGTCTTTAGCACGGCTTGCTTGAATCCAGTGGCAAAGTGAGCAAGGGACTCACGTCTGAGCATACCCTGCCACACTTATGGCGGCCAAAAGCGGTACAAAAGGGGGTGGTGATGGACGGAGCATCTGAATCAATCGAACACTCACACCCAGTCAAAATATCTAGGTTTAATCCATCACCGTTCTTTAGCCCACTCTGCCACCCCAGTTCAGACATGGCTATATGCAAATCAGTCCGACCCTGTGCCTCATGGGAACAATCCAGCCGAACTGCCAAGCCATGTCTTCCCTGGACCGGAAACAAGCTTCTGAGGACCGGTTTCTGGCATTCCAGCCGTCTTCGGCCCGGCTTGCTTGAATCCAGTGGCAAAGTGAGCAAGGGACTCACGTCTCAGCATACCCTGCCACACTTATGGCGGCCAAAGGCGGTACAAAAGGGGGTGGTGATGGACGGAGCATCTGAATCAAACACTCACACCCAGTCAAAAGATCTGGGTTTAATCCATCACCGTTCTTTAGCCCACTCTGCCACCCCAGTTCAGACATGGATATATGCAAATCAGTCCGACCCTGTGCCTCATGGGAACAGTCCAGCCCGAACTGCCAAGCCATGTCTTCCCTGGACCGGAAACAAGCTTCCGAGAACCGGTTTCTGGCATTCCAGCCGTCTTCAGCCCGGCTTGCTTGAATCCAGTGGCAAAGTTAGTAAGGGACTAACGTCTGAGCATACCGTGCCACACTTATGGCGGCCAAAAGCAGTACAAAAGGGGGTGGTGATGGACGGAGCAAAACACTCACACCCATTCAAAAGATCTGGGTTTAATCCATCACAGTTCTTTAGCCCACTCTGCCACCCCAGTTCAGACATGGCTATATGCAAATCAGTCTGACCCTGTGCCTCAGGGGAACAGTCCAGCCCGAACTGCCGAGCCATGTCTTCCCTTGACCGGAAACAAGCTTCCGAGGACCGGTTTATGGCATTCCAGCCGTCTTCAGCCCGGCTTGATTGAATCCAGTGGCAAAGTGAGCAAGGGACTCATGTCTGAGCATACCCTGCCACACTTATGGCGGCCAAAAGCGGTACAAAAGGGGGTGGGTATGGACGGAGCATCTGAATCAATCAAACACTCACACCCAGTCAAAAGATCTGGGTTTAATCCATCACCGTTCTTTAGCCCACTCTGCCACCCCAGTTCAGACATGGCTATATGCAAATCAGTCCGACCCTGTGCCTCATGGGAACAGTCCAGCCCGAACTGCCAAGCCATGTCTTCCCTGGACCAGAAACAAGCTTCCGAGGACCGGTTTCTGGCATTCCAGCCGTCTTCAGCCTGGCGTGCTTGAATCCAGTGGCAAAGTGAGCAAGGGACTCACGTCTGAGCATACCCTGCCACACTTATGGCAGCCAAAAGCGGTACAAAAGGGGGTGGTGATGGACGGAGCATCTGAATCAATCAAACACTCACACCCAGTCAAAAGATCTGGGTGTAATCCATCACCGTTCTTTAGCCCACTCTGCCACCCCAGTTCAGACATGGCTACATGCAAATCAGTCCGACCCTGTGCCTCATGGGAACAGTCCAGCCCGAACTGCCAAGCCATGTCTTCCCTGGACCGGAAACAAGCTTCCGAGGACCGGTTTCTGGCATTCCAGCCGTCTTTAGCCCGGCTTGCTTGAATCCAGTGGCAAAGTGAGCAAGGGACTCACGTCTGAGCATACCCTGCCACACTTATGGCGGCCAAAAGCGGTACAAAAGGGGGTGGTGATGGACGGAGCATCTGAATCAATCGAACACTCACACCCAGTCAAAATATCTAGGTTTAATCCATCACAGTTCTTTAGCCCACTCTGCCACCCCAGTTCAGACATGGCTATATGCAAATCAGTCCGACCCTGTGCCTCATGGGAACAATCCAGCCGAACTGCCAAACCATGTCTTCCCTGGACCGGAAACAAGCTTCTGAGGACCGGTTTCTGGCATTCCAGCCGTCTTCAGCCCGGCTTGCTTGAATCCAGTGGCAAAGTGAGCAAGGGACTCACGTCTCAGCATACCCTGCCACACTTATGGCGGCCAAAGGCGGTACAAAAGGGGGTGTTGATGGACGGAGCATCTGAATCAATCAAACACTCACACCCAGTCAAAAGATCTGGGTTTAATCCATCACCGTTCTTTAGCCCACTCTGCCACCCCAGTTCAGACATGGCTATATGCAAATCAGTCCGACCCTGTGCCTCATGGGAACAGTCCAGCTCGAACTGCCAAGCCATGTCTTCCCTGGACCGGAAACAAGCTTCCGAGGACCGGTTTCTGGCATTCCAGCCATCTTCAGCCCGGCTTGCTTGAATCCAGTGGCAACGTGAGCAAGGGACTCACATCTGAGTATACCCTGCCACACTTATGGCGGCCAAAAGCGGTACAAAAGGGGGTGGTGATGGATGGAGCATCTGAATCAATAAAACACTCACATCCAGTCAAAAGATCGGGGTTTAATCCATCACCGTTCTTTAGCCCACTCTGCCACCCCAGTTCGGACATGGCTATATGCAAATCAGTCCGACCCTGTGCCTCATGGGAACAGTCCAGCCCGAACTGCCAAGCCATGTCTTCCCTGGACCGGAAACAAGCTTCCGAGAAACGGTTTCTGGCATTTCAGCCGTCTTCAGCCCGGCTTGCTTGAATCCAGTGGCAAAGTTAGTAAGGGACTAACGTCTGAGCATACCCTGCCACACTTATGGCGGCCAAAAGCAGTACAAAAGGGGGTGGTGATGGACGGAGCAAAACACTCACACCCATTCAAAAGATCTGGGTTTAATCCATCACAGTTCTTTAGCCCACTCTGCCACCCCAGTTCAGACATGGCTATATGCAAATCAGTCTGACCCTGTGCCTCATGGGAACAGTCCAGCCCGAACTGCCAAGCCATGTCTTCCCTTGACCGGAAACAAGCTTCCGAGGACCGGTTTATGGCATTCCAGCCGTCTTCAGCCCGGCTTGATTGAATCCAGTGGCAAAGTGAGCAAGGGACTCATGTCTGAGCATACCCTGCCACACTTATGGCGGGCAAAAGCGGTACAAAAGGGGGTGGGTATGGACGGAGCATCTGAATCAATCAAACACTCACACCCAGTCAAAAGATCTGGGTTTAATCCATCACCGTTCTTTAGCCCACTCTGCCACCCCAGTTCAGACATGGCTATATGCAAATCAGTCCGACCCTGTGCCTCATGGGAACAGTCCAGCCCGAACTGCCAAGCCATGTCTTCCCTGGACCAGAAACAAGCTTCCGAGGACCGGTTTCTGGCATTCCAGCCGTCTTTAGCACGGCTTGCTTGAATCCAGTGGCAAAGTGAGCAAGGGACTCACGTCTGAGCATACCCTGCCACACTTATGGCGGCCAAAAGCGGTACAAAAGGGGGTGGTGATGGACGGAGCATCTGAATCAATCGAACACTCACACCCAGTCAAAATATCTAGGTTTAATCCATCACCGTTCTTTAGCCCACTCTGCCACCCCAGTTCAGACATGGCTATATGCAAATCAGTCCGACCCTGTGCCTCATGGGAACAATCCAGCCGAACTGCCAAGCCATGTCTTCCCTGGACCGGAAACAAGCTTCTGAGGACCGGTTTCTGGCATTCCAGCCGTCTTCGGCCCGGCTTGCTTGAATCCAGTGGCAAAGTGAGCAAGGGACTCACGTCTCAGCATACCCTGCCACACTTATGGCGGCCAAAGGCGGTACAAAAGGGGGTGGTGATGGACGGAGCATCTGAATCAAACACTCACACCCAGTCAAAAGATCTGGGTTTAATCCATCACCGTTCTTTAGCCCACTCTGCCACCCCAGTTCAGACATGGATATATGCAAATCAGTCCGACCCTGTGCCTCATGGGAACAGTCCAGCCCGAACTGCCAAGCCATGTCTTCCCTGGACCGGAAACAAGCTTCCGAGAACCGGTTTCTGGCATTCCAGCCGTCTTCAGCCCGGCTTGCTTGAATCCAGTGGCAAAGTTAGTAAGGGACTAACGTCTGAGCATACCGTGCCACACTTATGGCGGCCAAAAGCAGTACAAAAGGGGGTGGTGATGGACGGAGCAAAACACTCACACCCATTCAAAAGATCTGGGTTTAATCCATCACAGTTCTTTAGCCCACTCTGCCACCCCAGTTCAGACATGGCTATATGCAAATCAGTCTGACCCTGTGCCTCAGGGGAACAGTCCAGCCCGAACTGCCGAGCCATGTCTTCCCTTGACCGGAAACAAGCTTCCGAGGACCGGTTTATGGCATTCCAGCCGTCTTCAGCCCGGCTTGATTGAATCCAGTGGCAAAGTGAGCAAGGGACTCATGTCTGAGCATACCCTGACACACTTATGGCGGCCAAAAGCGGTACAAAAGGGGGTGGGTATGGACGGAGCATCTGAATCAATCAAACACTCACACCCAGTCAAAAGATCTGGGTTTAATCCATCACCGTTCTTTAGCCCACTCTGCCACCCCAGTTCAGACATGGCTATATGCAAATCAGTCCGACCCTGTGCCTCATGGGAACAGTCCAGCCCGAACTGCCAAGCCATGTCTTCCCTGGACCAGAAACAAGCTTCCGAGGACCGGTTTCTGGCATTCCAGCCGTCTTCAGCCTGGCGTGCTTGAATCCAGTGGCAAAGTGAGCAAGGGACTCACGTCTGAGCATACCCTGCCACACTTATGGCAGCCAAAAGCGGTACAAAAGGGGGTGGTGATGGACGGAGCATCTGAATCAATCAAACACTCACACCCAGTCAAAAGATCTGGGTGTAATCCATCACCGTTCTTTAGCCCACTCTGCCACCCCAGTTCAGACATGGCTACATGCAAATCAGTCCGACCCTGTGCCTCATGGGAACAGTACAGCCCGAACTGCCAAGCCATGTCTTCCCTGGACCGGAAACAAGCTTCGGAGGACCGGTTTCTGGCATTCCATCCGTCTTCAGCCCGGCTTGCTTGAATCCAGTGGCAAAGTGAGCAAGGGACTCACGTCTGAGTACCCTGCCACACTTATGGTAGCCAAAAGCGGTACAAAAGTTGGTAGTGATGGACGGAGCATCTGAATCAATCAAACACTCACACCCAGTCAAAAGATCTGGGTTTAATCTATCACCGTTCTGTAGTCCACTCTGCCACCCCAGTTCAGACATGGCTATATGCAAATCAGTCCGACCCTGTGCCTCATGGGAACAGTCCAGCCCGAACTGCCAAGCCATGTCTTCCCTGGACCGGAAACAAGCTTCCGAGGACCGGTTTCTGGCATTCCAGCCGTCTTCAGCCCGGCTTGCTTGAATCCAGTGGCAAAGTGAGCAAGGGACTCACGTCTGAGCAAACCCTGCCACACTTATGGCGGCCAAAAGCGGTACAAAAGGGGGTGGTGATGGACGGAGCATCTGAATCAATCAAACACTCACACCCAGTCAAAAGATCTGGGTTTAAACCATCACCGTTCTTTAGCCCACTCTGCCACCCCAGTTCAGACAAGGCTATATGCAAATCAGTCCAACCCTGTGCCTCATGGGTACAGTCCAGCCCGAACTGCCAAGCCATGTCTTCCCTGAACCGGAAACAAGCTTCCGAGGACCGGTTTCTGGCATTCCAGCCGTCTTCAGCCCGACTTGCTTGAATCCAGTGGCAAAGTGAGCAAGGGACTCACGTCTGAGCATACCCTGCCACACTTATGGCGGCCAAAAGCGGTACAAAAGGGGGTGGTGATGGACGGAGCATCTGAATCAATCAAACACTCACACCCAGTCAAAAGATCTGGGTTTAATCCATCACTGTTCTTTAGCCCACTCTGCCACCCCAGTTCAGAGGACATGGCTATATGCAAATCAGTCCGACCCTGTGCCTCATGGGAACAGTCCAGCCCGAACTGCCAAGCCATGTCTTCCCTGGACCGGTAACAAGCTTCCGAGGACCGGTTTCTGGCATTCCAGCCGTCTTCAGCCCGGCTTTCTTGAATCCAGTGGCAAAGTGAGCAAGGGACTCACGTCTGAGCATACCCAGCCACACTTATGGCGGCCAAAAGCGGTACAAAAGTGGGTTGGTGATGGATGGAGCATCTGAATCAATCAAACACTCACACCCAGTCAAAAGATCTGGGTTTAATCCATCACCGTTCTTTAGCCCACTCTGCCATCCCAGTTCAGACATGGCTATATGCAAATCAGTCCGACCCTGTGCCTCATGGGAACAGTCCAGCCCGAACTGCCAAGCCATGTCTTCCCTGGACCGGAAACAAGCTTCCGAGGACCGGTTTCTGGCATTCCAGCCATCTTCATCCCGGCTTGCTTGAATCCAGTGACAAAGTGAGCAAGGGACTCACGTCTGAGCATACCCTGCCACACTTATGGCGGCCAAAAGTGGTACAAAAGGGGGTGGTGATGGACGGAGCATCTGAATCAATCAAACACTCACACCCAGTCAAAAGATCAGGGTTTAATCCATCACCGTTCTTTAGCCCACTCTGCCACCCCAGTTCAGACATGGCTATATGCAAATCAGTCCGACCCTGTGCCTCATGGGAACAGTCCAGCCCGAACTGCCAAGCCATGTCTTCCCTGGACCGGAAACAAGCTTCCGAGGACCGGTTTCTGGCATTCCAGCCGTCTTCAGCCCGGCTTGCTTGAATCCAGTGGCAAAGTGAGCAAGGGACTCACGTCTGAGCATACCCTGCCACACTTATGGTGGCCAAAAGCGGTACAAAGGGGGGTGTTGATGGACGGAGCATCTGAATCAATCAAACACTCACACCCAGTCAAAAGATCTCGGTTTAATCCATCACCGTTCTTTAGCCCACTCTGCCACCCCAGTTCAGAGGACATGGCTATATGCAAATCAGTCTGACCCTGTGGCTCATGGGAACAGTCCAGCCCGAACTGCCAAGCCATGTCTTCCCTGGACCGGAAACAAGCTTCTGAGGACCGGTTTCTGGCATTCCAGCCGTCTTCAGCCCGGCTTTCTTGAATCCAGTGGCAAAGTGAGCAAGGGACTCACGTCTGAGCATACCCAGCCACACTTATGGCGGCAAAAAGCGGTACAAAAGTGGGGTGGTGATGGATGGAGCATCTGAATCAATCAAACACTCACACCCAGTCAAAAGATCTGGGTTTAATCCATCACCGTTCTTTAGCCCACTCTGCCATCCCAGTTCCGACATGGCAATATGCAAATCAGTCCGACCCTGTTCCTCATGGGAACAGTCCAGCCCGAACTGCCAAGCCATGTCTTTCCTGGACCGGAAACAAGCTTCCGAGGACCGGTTTCTGGCATTCCAGCCGTCTTCAGCCCGGCTTGCTTGAATCCAGTGACAAAGTGAGCAAGGGACTCACGTCTGAGCATACCCTGCCACACTTATGGCGGCCAAAAGCGGTACAAAAGGGGGTGGTGATGGACGGAGCATCTGAATCAATCAAACACTCACACCCAGTCAAAAGATCAGGGTTTAATCCATCACCGTTCTTTAGCCCACTCTGCCACCCCAGTTCAGACATGGCTATATGCAAATCAGTCCGACCCTGTGCCTCATGGGAACAGTCCAGCCCGAACTGCCAAGCCATGTCTTCCCTGGACCGGAAACAAGCTTCCGAGGACCGGTTTCTGGCATTCCAGCCATCTTCAGCCCGGGTTGCTTGAATCCAGTGGCAAAGTGAGCAAGGGACTCATGTCTGAGCATATCCTGCCACACTTATGGCGGCCAAAAGCGGTACAAAAGGATTGTCAGCTATCCTGTAAAATTTCTGTTTCACAGGCAGACTATCTCCAGTGTCCACATCATAGACGCACCAATTGGTGACACCTGGGGTCAGGGAGAACTGACCCAATACTTGGCGACAGTCTCTTTGCTGTTCTGGGGTCAGGGTGGGCGAGAGGACCACACCATCCACTGACCCGTCTTGCTTCTTAACTGCCAGGAGGTCAGGGAGAGGATCACTATCCTCTACCCTTCCTGCATCTGTAGCAATGAGCATTGTCACTTCAGACCTCTCAAAGTGTGGTTGGAGGCGGTTCACATGCAAGACTCTTAGGGGTTGCTTGGGGGTCCTCGGGTTAACCAGGTTGGTTACCTCACTTTTCCTTTCCACCACCTCATATGGCCCAGTCCACTTGTCTTGGAGCGCACAAGGCTCCACTGGCGCCATCACCCACACTTTCTGACCAGGTTGAAATTCGACCAGAGTTGTATTCTGGTCGTACCATCTTTTCATTTCTTCCTGGCTAGCTTCCAGGTTCTCCTGAGCGAGCTTCCTGAAGCGTTGTGTCTGGTTGCGAATGGCCAGCGCATAGCTGAACACATCCTGGGGGGTTTTCCCACGGGATTTCTCCCACCCCTCCTTCACCAGTGTGAGAGGTCCTCTAACAGGGTGGTCATACAGGAGCTCAAAGGGACTGAACCCTAAGGACTTCTGAGGCACCTCCCTGTAGGCAAACAACAGGCATGGTAACAAGACGTCCCACTTCCGTCTCATGGGATCCGCTAGACCCATAATCATACCTTTTAGGGTCCCGGTTGAACCTTTCAACCAACCCATTTCCTTGAGGGTGGTAAGGAGTGGTGAACTTATAAGTTACCCCACACTCCTCCCACAGAGACTTCATGTACTTAGAGATGAAGTTGGTACCCCGGTCGGAGACCACCTCTTTGGGGAACCCCACATGGGAAAAGATCCCCATCAATGCACGGCCCACCACGGGTGCTGTGATTGTCCTGAGAGGGACTGCTTCTAGGTATCGGGTGGCATGGTCCACCAAGACCAGGATGAACCTGTTGCCTAAGGCTGTGGGGTCCAGGGCCCTACTATGTCTATGCCCACCCGTTTGAAAGGGGTGCTCACCACTGGGAAGGGTTGAAGGGGTGCCTTCAACTTCATTCCAGTCTTGCCACTGGCTTGACAGATTTGGCAAGATCTGCAAAAGGAACCAACGTGCTTTCTCATCTGGGGCCAGTGGAAGTGGGTGACAAGCCGGTTCAGGGTCTTGTCTTGGCCCAGATGTCCTGCAAGAGGCACGTCATGAGCCAGACCCATTAGGAAGTTTCTGTAGCGCTCGGGTACCACCAGCACACGGGCTGCACCGGGCTCAGCAAACTTAGGCTCGCTATATAGTAGGTCATCTTCCCAGTAGATAAAGTGATCTCTAGACGCTCCACCTGCTGCCTGGTCTGCCGCCTGTTGCCGCAGACCAATGAGGGAAGGGCATTCTTTCTGCGCCCAACAGAATTCCTCCCTGGAGGGACCACCTTCTTGCTGCCAATGGGTCAGCTCAGGTAGGTCACCCAGTTCGGCCACCTGTTCCCCTGTAGGTTCCAGGGCATCCCCCTCGGGTTCTGCTCGTTCCTGGACCGTGGGAACTGCTGGAGCGGGTTTCCCGCGCCCCTTACCTCTTCCTCACCTGGCAGGTCTCTGGGCCACTGTTTCAGGCTCCAGCTCCGCTGAGTCACCCTTACTGGCTGCCATAGCACGCGTGGTCATACAGATCCACGCAGGCAAACCCAGCATCTCCAAATGAGATCTCTCCAGGTCGTTACCTAACAGACAGTCTACAGGCAAGGCATCACTGACCACTACTTCCAAAAGACCAGAGACTGCCCCCCATTCAAAGGGAACACGCGCCAGCTTGCAGAGGCGCACTGAGCTGTCAGCTACCACTACAGGGCGGAGTACATCAGGGATGATTTCCACCCACTGACACCTCACGGATGTCACGCTGGCTCCTGTGTCTCTCAGAGCCTCAACCTCCCTCCCATTGATGGTCACCTTCTGCCTATACTTCTTAGTGTTAGAGGGCAGTAAGGTTTCCTGGACCATCTCTTGGTCTCCTAGGGAGACAAGGGTCATAACTGCTAGCTCCCCCAGTCACTAGAAACCAAATCCCCTCCCAAAGCTACACTTGCTAACGCTGGGGCGGGAGCACCAGTGGGTGCTAGTTTCTTCTTGGGACATTTTGGAGCAATGTGGCCCACCTCATTGCAGTGATAGCAGGTAGGGGGACCTTGGTTATCTCTCCTGTCTCTATTGTCCCGCCTGCCCTTAGGGGGCCATGGCTGTCTAGGTTTGGGGGATTGGTATTCCTTTCCCTGGGAACTATTTTGGGGCCCTTGTGAGAACTCCTTTTGGTTACCCTTATCCCCACCACTCTTCTGCTGGGGACCCTGCCCACCTTTGGCTGGGGTACCCACAATTCCTCTGTGGACCCTGGTACTGGTCCAGTGGTCCGCCTCCTTAGCAAGCTCAATGGGGTCTGTCAGCTTGCTGTCTAAAAGATGCTGGCGCAGCTCTGGAACACAAAGACTACTCAAGTGCTCCCAACTGAATAAATGCAACAACCCATTAAAATAATTTACTTTATCCAACCTTCCAGTGCATGTGAGTACTGATTCACACATTCCACCCAAGTCTCAGACTCTCTCTTCTTGGAGTTTCTAAACTGCAGTCTATACTGCTCTGGAGTAAGGCCTCCTTCATATTGGGGTAGGTCATGGCACCTGCCATCTCTAAGGGCTCTAGAGACTCCTCCCAGAAGCCTCAAAATGTTTCCACAGGCCCGCCCCCCAAAACTGATCAGGCAAACCATTCATCTTCAATGCAATTTCATACGAAGTGAACCAGGCATAAATATCCTCACTCCTATGGTAATTCTGTACCAGGTCCTTGGGAATATATACTTTACCCCCATGCACTGGCTGCGCGCTGCCACCATTTGAACTGGTATCCACCTCCTTGGCTTTAAGCAATTTCTTTTCCTCTAGGACACAGGCCTCTTTCTTGTCTTCCGCTGCCCTTTCTCCAACTCCAATTGCCTCATTTTCATTTTCATGACTTCTCACTCTCTGATTCTCTTGTAACTCTTCTGGGGCGAGGCCCCTACCGGAGTGGTTGCTGCCAGCTCCTGAGCCTAATCTGCCCACTGGCAGATCTGTGACTTGAAAACCATTTCCTGACCTAACTTAATTTCCCTCTTGTGCCTCCCAATGGGCCTTCAAGATTCTTTGCAGCTCATCCTTCCTGTAGCCGCTCTTTATGGGGCACTCAAACTTGTTGCAGAATTGCTGAAGCTGTGTAACTTTGTAAGAATACAGATCCTCAATGCTGAAGAACCGGGATTTAGAATCCAGCGGCGCCAGGGGCAAGCCTAAAGTCTGCGGGTTCACCTGTGTTAGAATACAGAGACACGGGACTCTTCATGGTGGCATCAAAGATCGTATTTATTGACTGCAGCCAGTAACAGAAGTCCTAGAAAATCAACACGGTATGAGTTGTCAGGAGACTGCTCAATTTTACAAAGCAAGTCATTCCTTTTATGCCAAAAATCACATTCCAGACAAACCCCCAATATTTACGAATTGTCCAATCACATGTATCCACACCAAAGGTATCGCATGACGGTAAAACCCACTTTTCAGTCATCCGGCCCAAGGTCAATCATCGGACAAACCCAACATTCTTCTTTAGACAAGCCGGACAAACCCATAATAAAGAGGTCGCAACCCATATCATAAATAGACCATAAAGAAAGAAGCAGAAACAGGTAGAGTAGGATAAGGCATATTTGTGTGCAGTAGAACTTTACGATGTCCTGCGCTCCGATCTTTAGTCTTGATCAGCTAGCGGGCAGGAACTGGCTTAGCAAGGTCGGCTTCAGGCAACGAGGTCAGTTCACTTCGGGTCATGTAAAAGTCAGTACAAACTCGAGCTAAGGGGCACGGGTTCGTTAGGCCGCAGTCATCGGCCTATGTGAGGGCAACCACAGAATGGCTGCCTTGCACAAAATGAAATCTACGTTTCGGAACGAAATCTTCAAATACACAGTGAATCCATGTGTGTAACATGGCGAAAACACTCGTACTTGCCGAACTCATTAGTTACGGTTCGCTGTTACCAAAATCGTAACAGAACCATGACATTTAAAACATGGGTTCAGAATTCACAGAACCTCAATGCGAAACTCTAGTTCTGGCTCCATACTGGGTACCTTTCCATTCATAGACATGATTTTTTTAGAAGAGTTACTCAAAAATAGAACCAACCAAAAAGAACAGTAGTATGCGGTGGCGTAGTGGTCTGCACTCACTAGTGATGTACACCAATCACTGTGGGTCTAGTACAAATACAAGTTCAAATCCACACCGCTGACCAACAATGTTAGAACTGGGGGTCTCTAAATGGCAGAGGTAGGTACCACTGACCAAAAAGGGACCCTTGCTTCTAGTCAGGGCAAGGAGGAAACCCTCTGAGATAACCCCTGCTCACCCACTAGGTAGCTTGAGACGAGCAGTCAAGGCTAATCAGAAGGCAATGTGTAAAGTATTTGTACCAACACTCACAGTAACACAGTGAAAACACCACAAACTGACTCCACAACAGTGTAGAAAAATAAAGATATTTAATCTAAACTACACAAGACCAAAACGACAAAAATCCAGCATACACAGTTCAAGAATATGGATTAAAAAGAGTTCTTAAGGTTGTAATGTAAGTTCTTTAGGTTGCGATAAAATAATCCCCAGATGCGTGAAAAGTTCACAGTTGCGTCACGTCTACTCACAGTACCTTTTAGTTGCGACAAAGTTCCACAAGCAGAAGCTGGTGCGGTGGAAAACAAGCAATGCATTGCTCCTGAGACCCTGGGGAGGCGATGCGAGAGCCCTGCTGCAGCAGCGGGCGTGTTGCGACGAATCTGGTCTGTATGAGGAGGAAGACCACTTGTATGGATTCAGGTGCGTAGGTTCCGTAGGAAGTTTGTTCTTGCAAAGGCATGATGCAACGATCTTTGGAGTTGCGACAATCTCCGGGGCGACGATGCGCGAACCAGCGGTGATCTTCTCTCTCGCAGCTCTTCGATGCAATGGTTTCTGCGACGACACTCGCAGCGACGTGATACGATCCGCAAGCAAGCAGTGCGGCAATCTCACCCAGCGACGACAGGCTCTGCGACGACACACGCAGCGATGTTAGGCTTCCCGCACCAATCAGGTGCGTCCCGCAAACGAAGGATGCGACAGCTCTGGCAGCGGCAACAGGTGCTGCGACGATCTCGACCTTCGCAGGGGCGGGAAACTTCTTGCACTGTCGGGGATGCGCTCCGCAGCGAGCGATGCAATACTTTTCAATTGCAAAAGTCTCTCAAGCTTAGATTCAAGCTTCCCAGGACAGGTACAACTTCCAGAGGCCCCACAACTGGACCAAGCACTCTAGGAAGGACAGAACTCTCTCGGCAGAGTTCAGGGAAGTTGGGGGTGAAGTCCTTTTGTTCCTGGGACTTCAGAACAGGGAGCCAGCTCTTCTCAGGCCCTTGGAGATTCCTTCATGTAGGAAGGTGGCTACCTGACTATGGTTACCGCAGATTTTTTGCCTTGTGTTTAGCTGGTTTTCGACTTTGTTGGCCTGGTTCCCCGCTAATCAGGGCCCCAGGCTATCTGCTCTGTAAAATGGATTCCATGTACCCTAGGTGCATAACTAGATTGGCTTGGGTCACCTTATCAGCCCCTGTACAGAGCACTATAGGTGCCCAGGGCATAGGTGCATCCAAGGCCTACCAGGGGCTGCAGCATATCTTTTGCCACCCCTGCCTGGCTATCTAAAATTGACACAACTGGCTGATCACTCAGCTGGGGCAAGGTGGTGTAATCACCCCTTGCTTAGATATAGTATGTATGTATGTATGTGTGTTCTTATATAGCGCTCGATGTTACTCTTGGGCATCTCGGCGCTTGCCTTGGGAACCCGTCCTGGTTTTTCCCTGTGAGATCACCCATGATGGGCGTCCCCAAGGTGAAAGCCAGGGGGGGCCGTTGTGGAGATTAAGCAAGCTTGTTGCCCAGAGCTGCATAGTGCGAACTCGTGCTTAGAGTGGGCACCGAAGCGAGAATTATCGAGTCCATGGACAATTGGGTTCAGGACCCTGCCGCGTCGGGAATCGAACCCTGGTCCCGGGTCTGACCTCAGCTTCAGGGTATGCCTCCTCTAACCAGTGAGCCACACTTCTCCACCTATCCTTCTCCATATGCCTATATCTAAACCTATCTGGACACATATAAACCTGTGAGTCACTCCTATGGCAGGCTGTTAGACCTGGCACCTTGGCGTGAGTCTCCCTTCCACTTTTTGCTGATGTGCCTCCGATGTTTTGCTGGTTTTCCGATACTCAGGGCACTGCGCCACGGCTGACCCGTGCCGCAGTGCAAGTGCTCCCTACTGTAAATTGTACATGCGATTGGTATCCATGATTGGTTCATTGGATTTACTGTTAGTCCCTAGTAAAGTGCACTAGGAGTGCCGGGGCTTGTAGATGCCAATACTGCTGGTGGGCCTGCAGCGCGGGTTGCGCCTCCCACCGAAGCAGCCGTAAAGATGTGTCTGGGAACTGCAACCGCAGAACCCGCGTGCGGTCTCGTACTGTCACGCTAGCTGGGCAAGTGCACCCACTTGCCAGCCCCCGAACCTTCCCTTGACTACATATTAGTCACCCCTATGGTAGGCCTGCGGGCAGGGTGCGTTGTAGGTGTAAGGTGGGACAAGCCCTGATGTGTGTGGCATGTCCTAGTAGTGACTTACAACCAAAACCGTATTTCACTATTGAAGGCTACCTGCTCCATTAGGCCAGACTGAGCTGCTGGAGTTATTACACCCTATAATCCCAGCAGGCTCAAGGAGCATAGTAGCGCGTTGTGTTTAGTATGCCTGAACTCAGGATGATAAAATATTTCTTTTAGTAAAGTTTATTTTAGTATCCTGGGTTTGCAAATGCTACTTTTAGAAAGTTAGCCTTTGCTTGTCTAACCATTTCAGCCCGCCTCTGCTGGTATGTGTATCTGACTGTCTGGGACGTGTGAGTGACAGGGCTGGGAGGATGACAGGTGGTGAATGCGCAGATTACACCTTAGTGGGAGGTAGGAGTGGCTCTTGACTCTGGATCTTGCTGTGCTCTGCCACCACAATGCTGGCTCCACCCTCCTGGGGAGCGTCGGATGACTCAGCCGACACCTGGCCCAGGAAGGGCGAAGCCCCATCAACAAGGTACTCTGGCTGCCCCTGTCCGCACAATGCTGGCTCCACCTCCTGTGGGGCGTCTGATGCGCCTGCCCCTCACACTGAAAGCAGAAGCCGGAGTACACCCGCCAGGGTACTCAAGGACTGAGAGTGGCTATGCAAAGGCCCCCCTGGCCTGCGAGAACAAAAGAAATGCCATATAAAAGAAGGAGCCCTGCTCCTTGGAAATTAGATCCTGTTTGGGCTACAGAAGGAACTCTGCCCGACGAGAAGGACCGTGAGAGACAAGGAAGGGTGGTGCCTTGCTGCCGAAGGAGAGGAAAAAGGAAAGACTACGAAAAGACTTTTGCTTTACAAGACTTTGTGCCGAACTCTGCTAAAAGATCTCCAAGGGCTTGAAACTGAACTTGCCCCCTGACCAGCGCCCCAGGACCAGTGGGCGCTACACCCTGAAGAAAGCAACTGCGTGTGCTGTTCCTCGTGGCAGTACCGATGGAGGAATCTCCTCCAAGGCAACGACATCCACCTGACCACCGTGACCGGGGCCCAGAGCAACAGCGAAAGCAAAGTGAGGACCAGCCGCCGCTGGCCCGAACACCGTGACCGCAACTGCACCGGGAGCCCGAGAGCAAAGCGAAGGAGGACCCGTCCGGTCCGAGCTCTCGAGTTGACTGCGCAACGAGCAGCCAATCCACTTGCAAAGACGGACAGTCGCCCTGTGAGAGTCCCCTAGGTCGGTACCTTGCCCGACAGCCAGCTGTGAGCGCACAGCTGCACCGGCACTTGGCTGGGTACGTCCTGCACTTGAGGACCGTACTGCCACTTGCCGCCACCACGCAACCGCCGCCTCCAGGGTCGGAGCGGACGACGAGGAAAGGACCCTGCCGCCACAGAACACCGCTGCCCCGGATGACCCGTGAACGGCTCGGCTGAGAGCCGTAACGAACAGCGACCCCGGGAAGGCAACGCGACGTGGGACAGATCCCCTGGGAGCCGCCTGCTCCACAAGAACTTTGTTGAACTGGGCAGAAGGCCCTAAAGAACTCTTATTGCTAGAACGATCTGTGGCAACTTGAACTAAGTAACTTGGAACCGCTATTTGAAAGTCTGATAACTGTATTCATAAGCCTGCTTGAAGTCTATATAAAGATATATATTTTTACAGAATACAGTCTGGTCTCATTGTGTGGTGGGTTGGTTGTGACGGTATACTATTGCAAGTGTTTAACCCTATGTGCCCCAAAGATTAGCCTACGACTGCTTAAGCCACACTACCTAGAGGGTAAGCAGAGGTTGTCTGGAAGGTAACCCTCAGCCCTGACGAGGAAGAGAGAGTCCCTGCTTGTCGCTAGTGTTGCACTGCGCCAACTAGAGCCTCCCCCTTCCTACACAGGCCTTGACAATCCTGAAGGCAGAGTGCGTGGTTTAATGTGAGATGGTGCTCTAGCATGAGCTGAGCCTGTCTGAGGCTGTCGGGACCAATTCCCTTAGCTGTTCCGGGATAATGCCACACCATATACTCTTAAGTGCATTATAATCCTCGCGGTTATATGTTAACTTTGGTTTGGCTTTATCAAAACATGTCATGTAAGGTGCCAAATGATTTGGAATACTATCCCCTCGACAGTCCTATCGACGGGGATAGCATTCCACCCTTCTAGAGGGGACGACATGTTACTTTTGCTAAAACGCGGTTGATTTTTAAAAGAGCCTCAGATCCACAAAATGGATGCTTCTGCCACAGATACATGTCTGACCTCCTGCTGCTGACCAAAACTCAGCAGAGGAGGCCTGGACAAAGGCTTTCCTGTCGCAGGGAGGTGTCACACCACCCCAGACAGGAGATAGTGGATTGTAGCAGGGAGGTTTGAAAGAAACCAGACAGTGCCTGGGGAGCACAAGGCTTCCCCTTGCATAATCCGGTCAAACCGGTTCTGGGGCACACCAGCCCCAGCTCCAGTGTGACCTGGACAAAGGAAAGGGGGTGTAACCGCCCCCCTTCCTGGTCCCACCCACAGGGAGGGAACTAGCAGGAGATCCACCCCTCAGATTCGAATAAGAGTGGAGGCAGTGCCAATGCAACCCAGATCATCCTGAATCAACTTTAAACTAAGAAGACGACTGGACTTTGACATTCTGATGAATAGAAGACTGAAGAGCATCTCCCTTGTGGCCTAGGAGGGGCCACCCTGTGAACACAGGCACCATCCAGCAACTCGACATCTGCTTTGCTGCCGCCTCCCGCCGGAGCCCGAGTGCAGAGCCTGACAAGACCCAGACTCCCAGACTTCTCACAGCCCGATCCACAGTCCCTGCAAAGAAGGGACCCGTGGAGGCACCGAGAGACGTGGGACCGGACACCTTGGAAGACCCCCGAGACGCTGACTTCACAGCACCCGAGGCACCCTCGACTCTGTGCTTTGGAGTTTGAGAAGCCCCACAACCGAGTAGCATTTGCACCAAAGATCAGCCCCCCAGCATCTCCACGATCTGCGTGGGGCCCTTTTTAGGTCGAAGGCCTAAAAGGCTGCGCTTGCGCAGTCTTAGGCCGGAGATTTAATGAGTCTGAGTAGCGCCGAAGGTCCCGCCTCCGTGCCCCATCTCTCCTTCATTGGCTGGCTTCCTAAACGGAGGCCAGCCATTGGAGGAGAGATGCGTCACTCCAAACAAGCCCCGTCTTTTTCGGATTTGGGGGCGTGATTTTTTACATTCTTTAGCCCTGTGACGTCGTCCGTCACTCAGGACCACAAAACCACGCCCCCAATTCCGAAAAATTCCAAAAGCTTGTGGCCGCCATTTTAAGTCTCCTTAAGATGAGGTAGGCTGCTGTCCTCGTTTACCGCTGTCTTTTTCCCGCCCCCCTCCCCGCTGTCCGTGTTTGTTCCCGCCCTCCTCCCGCTGATTAGGTCAGCCCGTTCTATTCTTCCCCGCCGTGTCTTTTTCCCGCCCCCTCCCGCTGTCCGTGTTTGTTCCCGCCCTCCTCCCGCTGATTAGGTCAGCCCGTTCTATTCTTCCCCGCCGTGTCTTTTTCCCGCCCCCTCCCGCTGTCCGTGTTTGTTCCCGCCCTCCTCCCGCTGATTAGGTCAGCCCGTTCTATTCTTCCCCGCCGTGTCTTTTTCCCGCCCCCTCCCACTGTCCGTGTTTGTTCCCGCCCTCCTCCCGCTGATTAGGTCAGCCCGTTCTATTCTTCCCCGCCGTGTCTTTTTTCGGCCCCCTCCCGCTGTCCGTGTTTGTTCCCGCCCTCCTCCCGCTGATTAGGTCAGCCCGTCTTATTCTTCCCCGCCGTGTCTTTTTCCCGCCCCCTCCCGCTGTCCGTGTTTGTTCCCGCCCTCCTCCCGCTGATTAGGTCAGCCCGTTCTATTCTTCCCCGCCGTGTCTTTTTTCGGCCCCCTCCCGCTGTCCGTCTATGTTTCCGCCCTCCTCCCGCTTGTAATCTAGTCCGATGTGAATCTCTGCCCCCCCCCCTCAATGGCTGACGCCCCATGCTTGCACTCCCGTGCCCCTTCTCATGACCCCGCTCCCACCCCTACAGATCGGATCCATATGCTTCTGCCTTCAGCCCGCGTTCGGGAAGGATGGTGCTGGAAGGATGGTGCTCGAAGAGACCTAGACTCTTCCCTCACTCGAACACCACGAGAGACTGCAGAGAACGAGGAACGTGAAGCCAGACACTGCAGCGACCTGAAGGAAGAGTCAAGAGACGACACCCACTGGACGGCAGTGGGTGCACCCTCCCTGGAGAGGACAGACCGCACCGCTCGAGGTAGGGGAGAGACTGCAGAAGCCGTGACTCCTTCACGCCATTGCCAAGGTGAGAGGCTCGCGTGATCCATTGGGGGAGGGGGGGGTGAACTCCTCATTCAGAGCCATCGAGCACCGGATTATGAATGGATTTGGGAGGAAGGACCCCCCATCCCCTTTGCATGCACACCCTGGGGGCATGCGGGCTGCGCCAACGGCCCGTCTGCAGAGGGACAGCGCTTATTCGGCCCATGGTAAGTAAGGGCTTGTAGCGCTTGTAGTCTGCGCACAGCAACAATGCCTCCTCCCGGGGCGTAATTAGGTGTGTGCTTCCATTCTATTTTATTTTTTAATTCGTCGAAATGTTGTGTTTATTTTGTTTTGTACCATTGAGACAACAGAGGTCTGTAACCTTTCTTATCAAAAACGTCTCCCTGACCTTGGAGAGATGAAAGGCTTACCAGTCCTGCAGACTTTGCGCCTACGTCCATAAGGCCGTCCTTACCCACTGAGTTGCCTTGCCGCCTAATCCACTATGGTCCGACTGGCTGCATGCAGGCTGGCCGCTTTATCCTCGTTAAAAAGAATGAGGTGGGCTGTAGGGTTATGGGCGCACATGTGGGATTTATGGGCCGGGCCTGCACGGTATCAACCCGAGAGGAGGAGGCTGGGCACAAAAACGAAGACAGGAAATGATTGTAGGGTTTTAGCCTGGGTCGAACGTGTGAATCGGGGTCCCCATAAAAGCTGGGTAACAGACGAGGCGGGGTCTAGCGGAGCTTGAGAGCAGCAGTTTGTAGTGATAGGAGAGGGGGTGCAGTGTGCCTCTATGGGGATGGGAAACAAAGCATATTTTTTTGTAGTCCATGTTGCATAAAGCTATTTGAACCAGAGAATCGAGGAAACCAATTGCGACACTATTGCAAACATGTTTTATAAAAATGTAGGATGTAACTCTTGCTTAGAAATTGTGAGCTTGTTGTAGATTTAATTAAAACACGTTCTAGAATAATAGCCTTTCCACAAAAAAAACGCAGTTTCCTCTTATATTTTCAGTCTGAGAGAGCGCAAAGTGATTATGCCCCAAACTCGGCCGCATGGTCCCCGGTCATTCACCTCATCATTGTGGTAAATGGCCTTTAAGAAGCAGAAATAGTGCCCCCGGGGTGGTTACATGAAGTGGGTTTGCCCACTTCGTGCATGGTTCAAAGTCTTATGGAACGTCACTTTTACCTACTGACCGTGCCACTGGAATTATGCGCCACGGGAGGAACTTATTGTGCAGCAAGTGCCTAAACTATTTGGTCAACAGGAGGATTATGCTGCTTAATGTGGCACATGTTGTGGTACAATCGATTCATTCTCTGTTCTGCTGTTTTCTTGCATGTTAACCCTGTCTGAACTCGTTCCGCATCTGTAGTATCAGTTTTACACCCAAATGCAGCAATAAGCAAAGGTTTCCCGCCAACTTTTGGCTAGAGAGTTCCTTGTGCAGCAACAGCTGTTGTCACATTTTTAGTAAATGTTGGTCCGTTTGAGCGTTTTTGTTAAAATCTATGCAGTGGGTGATGTATTATGTGGTAAATGCGAAAATCCATAATTATGCGGAAAATACTGAGCCCTAAAATGATTGCCGCCTTGTAATCTTCAGTTCTCAGAGCCCATGTCTCCCTCCTCACAACTCTTGCTCCACAGCCTTCACTCGAGCTGGAGTGCAGTGCAGCAGCCGGCACATACCTTGAGGGTCTGCAATGTGGCACAGCAGCCAGCACGACCCCAGGGTCTGTAGTATGACGCAGGAGCTGACACACAGGGGTAGCACAGAGGGCAGGCCTGTGGGTCTGTAGTATGACGCAGGCACACACTGGTAAGCACAGAGAGCAGGTCTGTATGTTTGTGGTGTGGCGCAGCTGCATGCACAGGCGGCAGGCCCGAGGGTCTGGTGTTGTTCACCAGCAGGTACACACGGGTAGACGCAGAGGGCAGGCAGGCCTGTGGGTCTGTAGTATGACGCAGGGTCTGTAGTGATTCAGGAGCAGGCTCTCACTGGTAGGCGCAGACGGCCATGCCCGCTGGTCTGGATGTGGCACAGCAGCAGGCACACACGTGGCCTCCTCGTCGTATCTGGGCAGTGTCATTGCGGGGTGAGGTCATGTCTCGGAAACGGATACCCGCGCCCCCCCCCCCCGCATCGAGTGAACGAGCACCAAACAGTGCACACACTTGCATGTACTTCCCCTGGCCCATATAGCGCCTCTCTGATGAATTCACCTCCCCCGGCCCCAAACTGCCCCGCCTCCTTTCGAGTGTGATTTTTTATTTAAGTCCTTTCCTCGTGGGAGGCAGAAATGACCCAAAATGTTTCACTGAAAGGAACGCAAATAAAGTGACTGAAAAACACACTGCATTTGTCATTAATGGTTGCAAATGTTCTTTTCAATAACAAGCTGCGAGTCGACTCCCTGTGTCCATGCATGTGCTTCAGAGAGCTGTCTCGTTGTTGTACGTCACAGGCAGTGGTACAGGAGTAAGGTGATGGGGTCTCGGTGTATAGGGGCACACAACAGTAAGATCAGCTAATGAGCGCTGTGGAATGGGTTGTGAGTAACTTGTCCATGCACGCGCTGGAGGGAGATGCCTGTGTCCTGTACGTGACACAGGCAGGGGAGCAGGAGTAAAGTGTTGGGGTCTCGGTGTATAGAAGGGACACAGCGGTATTGTCAGGTTATGAGACAGGAGGTGGCCGTGAGGCTCGGGAGTGTGAACCCGGACTCTAATCCAAAATGCCATGGTTTGTGTGGGGCTCTATGTGAGTGTGTGTGGCTCTCTGTGTGTGGGTGGCTCTGTGTCCACGAATACTCTCTAATGTTCACCTATTGCCATTGCAAATGACAATACCATTTATTTACGTTTAAAAAAAATATATATGAAAAAAAATGTCATGAGCAATGCCAATAGCTCTACCTTTAATAATGCCGAGACCATTGCATTGTAAATGCTTGTTCTTTGTGCCACTCGATGCGCCATCCCGGCCACTTGCCACGTGCTCAGCGGCCATCTTGGCGATGAAACTGACAATTCATACTGCGGGTCTGGTTGCTTCAGATTTGCCCTCGCTTCTGTAGAAAGGAGCACCCGCTCTGACCTTGCTGGTCCGAGTAATAAGCCTTTTCACTTTCTGCGTGGCTTGCATTAGCCAAGGACTGTTTGCTTCAATCAAGTTTCCGACACCGCCATCAGCTAGAGCCTTTGTGGGACAGCCTGTGATCGACTCCTGGACATCCTTGACCTCTTCGTGTCCACGTGGCTGCAGAGAGAAGCAACACCTCATCACCTGTTTGCACCCGACTTTGCCTGGTTCCAATCTGGTTCCACGGTGGTCACTGGTCAGTGACTTTGAACATTGTCCCCTCTGCTTTCAGGTCTTCACCACTTCAGATCCACCCTTGGATCCACCGGACACTTCTTCTTCACATCGCCTGCAGCACCTTCAGCTCCAAGCACCAAGAACCTGCTTGTCAAAACCGAAGCCTCTTCGACCCGGTGCACCCACTTCCTGTGGGTGAGGTAACATTGCAACGCCGGTGTTCCCACACTGGTACACACCTCTAGGGTCTGTGTCTAAAGTTTTGTCCTTCTAGGTTCAGCGGAAGTATCCTAAAACTCTACTTGTTTAACTTTTACGCACCATTGACATTACATTGGTGCAAGCCGCACTTTACGTGCTGCACCCGAATCCCGCGGGCTTTTCCCGACTTCAGCATTGCTAGTCCCGACTGCTCCCAGCGATTCCCTAGGCCCTAGGCCTAACCACTGTTCGATTGGTATCTCTTATACCACTTTCTTAATATATGGTTTGAGTGGCCACCCGCCCTCATCCATAATTATGCAACTTTGTATGTTATACTGTGCTTTTGATTTAACGCTTGTGCCCCTTTGCTCATGAAGAGTACTGGGGATTATTTTAGAAATAAACACATATATTTTTATAATATATACTTGTGTGGTGTCCTTTCATTTGATATTACAGGATTTTATGTGGTAAAACAGCTTGCTTAACACGACCTCTTAAGTTAAGCCTTTAGGCTGCTTAGTCCATGCTACCCCTAGCATAGCTTGTCTTACAAGGTTGACTTACAACCAGACACCATAAGGGATTGTTTGGACTGATACAAGGTGGTTCCAGAATTGGAAACATCATATATCAGGCCAACTTCTCACATTGGTGCGCAGCGGTGCGGATTTGAGCTTGCTGTTGTTTTACCATTGCAATCTTTTTATCAAATTGAAAGATCGCATCAAGTACCTTAGGTACATATAAATCAAAAGCTTAGCATATTAAGTTCTACTGAACTTAGTAGTTATAGATAAAAGGGATTAGCACACCCTGACTACAACTCACTAGCAAGGTACAGTAGGAAAACACTTAGTGTAGGTAAGTGCATCACTTGCACCTCACTAGCAGTCATGCCTGACGCAGGTGGAGCCTCAGGCTCTAGCCCTGTCACAGTTGAACTTACCAAGGCAACTTCCAGCGATGACAAACTTAGCCACAAAGACTTTGGTGCCTTGTGCACTGCAAGGGGGCTAAAACGGGGCAGAAACCCCACCATTCCTTCCCTGATAGCCATCCTGGAACAGGATGACTTAGAAACAGCCAAGGCAGCTTCCTTAGCTTTAGGAGATGGAGTGAACAACCCTGAGAATGAGATAACTCCAGAAGAGGAGGGAGAGGGCTCAGAGGTAGATGAGCCTGAAAATCAGGATCAAGGGGATATCCAGGTACATGTGGGGAGGCTTAGCCAAACCAACTTGGACCTACTTGGAAATGGAGAGGGCCAGCACCTCCCCAGAGTACAAAGCAGAACTGTTCCAGGCAATAGAAGGGTGAGATCTCCCTCAGTGGATTCTCACATTTATAGTGTCTCAAGAACCTCTCAAAGGGGAATGACTTCCCCCCAGAGAAGAGAGCATAAGGCCAGGATGAGGGCTGTAGAACTCCAGATAGAGAGGGAAGAGTTAGCCCTGGCCCAAGCTAAACTTACTTTAGCAAGGGAACAGAAAATGTGTGGCTTAGATGCCACTGGTGGCAGCAATATTCCTAAAGAGAAAGACAGGTCCTATAATACTAGAAACCTGACAAAGATTGTGCCCCCCTACACAGAAGGGGATGACATCCACAAGTGGATAACTGCTCTTGAGAGAGCCTGCATGGTACAGCAGGTTCCTGAGGAACAGTGGGCAGCAATCTTATGGTACTCCTTTTCAGAGAAAGGGAGAGATAAGCTCCTCACTGTCAGACATGAGGATGCTAAAAACTACAAAGTCCTGAAGAGTGCTCTAATAGATGGGTTTGGCTTAACCACTGAACAGTACAGGTTGAAGTTCAGAGATACCCAGAAGACACAGACACAGGACTGGACTGATTTTGTTGATTGTGCAACTAAGGCTCTGGAGGGTTGGCTACATGGCAGCAAAGTACATGACTTCACAGGATTGTATAATTTAATTATGAGGGAGCAGATCCTAAGTAATTGTCAGAACCAGCTCTTACACCAGCACCTGGTGGACTCTGATTTGACCTCTCACCAAGAATTGGGAAAGAGGGCGATAAATGGGTCAGAACCAGGATTAGGCCTAATAATCAGGACAGTAACCAGAAGAAGGAGTCTACCAAGCCTCAAGATAAGGGTGGGGATAAAAGTAAAGAAAAGACTTCCCCAGGGCCCCAAAACTCCAAGAATGGAGGTGGGTCCCAAGACACTTCATCTACCCAGAAACAGCCTTATTGTCATGCCTGTAAACAGGTTGGGCATTGGAAAACAGACAGCTGTTGTCCCAAGAATGGCAATAAAGAAAACATACCTCCAAAGCCAGCTCCAACACCTCCTGTTACTGTCAGCAGTAATCCCCCAGGAAGTGGAAGCACACCCAGGAACCTGGGTGGGTTTACCTTTGGAGCCCAGGTGGACCCTGGCCTATCCAGGTCCCCATCCCCAAATGATCTTGTTTATGAGACTGGCATGGGGTTTGCCAACTTCTCTGATTGCCCAAATACCTTGAGCAAATATAGACAAGAACCCATCATCAATGGTTTGAAAGTTGAAGCATTTAGAGACACAGGGGCTAGCATCGCCATGGTGGCTGACTGTATAGTCCTCTCTAAACAACTTTTACCTGGTGCCACATACCAGGTAACAAACACTGATGGTATCCAAACAAATCATCCCATGGCAGTAGTAAGTCTCAGCTGGGGAGGTGTCACTGGCCCAAAGAGATTGGCAGTGTCACCAAACTTGCCTGTAGACTGCCTACTTGGTAATGATTTAGAAATCTCAGCCTGGGCTGAGGTTGAACAGGAAATCCATTCTAGAATGGTAAACTCCAACGGAAAGGTTAGTGGGGCTGTACTGGCTATAGCCCGAACCCAAGATGTCCTTCCTGAAAAGGTTGGTAGGGCTGAGCAACTCTCTGCCCCATCTTTAACAGAAGCTCTTCCAAAACAGAATAGCAAAGCTGTTATGATAACAGCAGAAACCCAAACTGAGTCTCCTCCTGAAAAGGTTGGTGGGGCTGTGATGGCCACAGCCCAAACTCAAACAGATACGGTTGTTGTGAAGCCTGAAATGATGGATCACTCCACCCAAACTGAGAGCATGGAGGAGGAAGAGAAATCTTCCCCTCGTCAGACATTAGGACAGGATCAGCCTCCTCAGGGAACTGATCTTACCCCTGATGAAGGAACTGCCCCAGAGGTTGTTGGGCCTGGCCTGACAGAGCCTCTGATGGCAGTGGACGCTTCTCAGGTGGGACCCAGTCTGGAGCAGGTAACCTGCCCCTCTCTACCTTGCCTTAGTCAGCCCAGGGCTGCAGAGGACAAGTAGGACAGTGAGACCCAGAGGGCCCCCTGTCAAATAAAGCACCCCCATCAACATATTAGGGGAACCAAAACTAGTAGCCCTAGTAAGGTGAAAACTTTAAAAACTCCTGAGGGAGCCCCCTTAAAAGTAGTTAGGGACCTCCCACAGATGGATTCTGTTGGGCACAGCCAAACCTGGTACCCAAAGGGCCCAAACCTGAACTGTCCCTCCAGCAAGCCAAACAGAGGGACCCAGCCTCCAGCTTTAGGTAGCCAGAGGCTGACCCTGAGAGCACAGTGCAACTCAGTTGAAGAAAGAAAGGCACACATGGTGGAAGATAATTGGAGGAAGCTGAGCCCCAAATTAGTGGAGCCTCACTTCAATACTCCATATCCAAACCAGCCTTTAACTTTGCTTAAACACACCCAAGGTAGTGATTCCCTATGGTGGAGACCCTCTAATACCCCAAGGGTGAGGGACTGCTTAGTGGACCATGAGACAGGGGGTACCCATGCTAGTGCAGGTACTTCCTTATATGGCCACTCAGGCAACAAAGGCTTACCTGGACAAGGATAGCCTTATCTCCTTTCATTTAGGGGGGGTTGTGTAGGAAGGTGGCTACCTGACTATGGTTACCCCAGATTTTTTGCCTTGTGTTTAGCTGGTTTTCGACTTAGTTGGCCTGGTTCCCTGCAAATCAGGGCCCCAGGCTATCTGCTCTCTCTGTAAAATGGATTCCATGTACCCTAGGTGCATAACTGGATTGGCTTGGGTCACCTTATCAGCCCCTGTACAGACCACTATAGGTGCCCAGGCATAGGTGCATCCAAGGCCTACCATGGGCTGCAGCTGCAGCATATCTTTTGCCACCCCTGGCTGGCTATCTAAAATTGACACGACTGGCTGATCACTCAGCTGGGGCAAGGTGGTGTAATCACCCCTTGCTTAGATATAGTATGCCTATATCTAAACCTATCTGGACACATATAAACCTGTGAGTCACTCCTATGGCAGGCCTTGACAATCCTGAAGGCAGAGTGCGTGGTTTAACCCCTTCGATGCTCATGACGGAACGGCTCCGTCATGAGCATCGGTTGAGCTGTGGGTGTCCATTTTAAAGGATCCAGCACTGGAGGAAAATCTCCGTAGCAGCGATGAGGTTAATGTGAGATGGTGCTCTAGCATGAGCTGAGCCTGTCTGCAGCTGTCGGGACCAATTCCCTTAGCTGTTCCGGGATAATGCCAAACCATATACTCTTAAGTGCATTATAATCCTCGCGGTTATATATTAACTTTGGTTTGGCATTATCAAAACATGTAGTGTAAGGTGTCCTACGATTTGGAATACTATCCCCTCGACAGTCCTGTCGACGGGGATAGCATTCCACCCCTCTAGAGGGGACAACATGTTACTTTTGCTAAAACGCGGTTGATTTTTAAAAGAGCCTCAGATCCACAAAATGGATGCTTCTGCCACAGACACAGGTCTGACCTCCTGCTGCTGACCGAAACTCAGCAGAGGAGGCCTGGGTAAAGGCTTTCCTGTCGCAGGGAGGTGTCACACCACCCCAGACAGGAGATAGTGGATTGTAGCAGGGAGGTTTGAAAGAAACCAGACAGTGCCTGGGGAGCACAAGGCTTCCCCTTGCATAATCCGGTCAAACCGGTTCTGGGGCACACCAGCCCCAGCTCCAGTGTGACCTGGACAAAGGAAAGGGGGTGTAACCACCCCCCTTCCTGGTCCCACCCTTAGGGAGGGACCTAGCAGGAGATCCACCCCTCAGATTCGAATAAGAGTGGGAGCAGTGCCAATGCAACTCAGATCATCCTGAATCAACTTTAAACTGAGAAGACGACTGGACTTCGACATTCTGATGAATAGAAGACTGAAAATCATCTCCCTTGTGGCCTAGGAGGGGCCACCCTGTGAACACAGGCACCATCCAGCAACTCGACGTCTGCTTTGCCGCCGCCTCCCGCCTGAGCCCGATTGCAGAGCCTGACAAGACCCAGACTCCCAGACTACTCACAGCCCGATCCACAGTCCCTGCAAAGAAGGGACCCGTGGAGGCACCGAGAGATGTGGTACCGGACATCTTGGAAGACCCCCGAGACGCTGACTGCGCAGCACCCGAGGCACCCTCGAATCTGTGCTTTGGGGTTTGTGAAGCCCCACAACCGAGCAGCATTTGCACCAAAGATCAACCCCCCAGCATTTCCACGATCTGCGTGGGGCCCTTTTGCTTTGTGCCACTCGATGCGCCATCCCGGCCACTTGCCACATGGTCAGCGGCCATCTTGGCGATGAAACTGACAATTCATACTGCGGGTCTGGTTGCTTCAGATTTGCCCTCGCTTCTGTAGAAAGGAGCACCCGCTCTGACCTTGCTGGTCCGAGTAATAAGCCTTTTCACTTTCTGCGTGGCTTGCATTAGCCAAGGACTGTTTGCTTCAATCAAGTTTCCGACACCGCCATCAGCTAGAGCCTTTGTGGGACAGCTTGTGATCGACTCCTGGACATCCTTGACCTCTTCGTGTCCACGTGGCTGCAGAGAGAAGCAACACCTCATCACCTGTTTGCACCCGACTTTGCCTGGTTCCAATCTGGTTCCACGGTGGTCACTGGTTAGTGACTTTGAACATTGTCCCCTCTGCTTTCAAGTCTTCACCACTTCAGATCCACCCTTGCATCCACCGGACACTTCTCCTTCACATCGCCTGCAGCATCTTCAGCTCCAAGCACCAAGAACCTGCTTGTCAAAACCCGACGCCACTTCGACCCGGTGCACCCACTTCCTGTGGGTGAGGTAACATTGCAACGCCAGTGTTCCCACACTGGTACACACCTCTAGGGTCTGTGTCTAAAGTTTTGTCCTTCTAGGTTCAGCGGAAGTATCCTAAAACTCTACTTGTTTAACTTTTACGCACCATTGACATTACATTGGTGCAAGCCGCACTTTACGTGCTGCACCCGAATCCCGCGGCCTTTTCCCGACTTCAGCATTGCTAGTCCCGACTGCTCCCAGCGATTCCCTAGGCCCTAGGCCTAACCAGTGTTCGATTGGTATCGCTTATACCACTTTCTTAATATATGGTTTGAGTGGCCACCCGCCCTCATCCATAATTGTGCAACTTTGTATGTTATACTGTGCTTTTGATTTAACGCTTGTGGCCCTTTGCTCATAAAGAGTACTGGGGATTATTTTAGAAATAAAAACATATATTTTTCTAATATATACTTGTGTGGTGTCCTTTCATTTGATATTACAGGATTGTATGTGGTAAAACAGCTCGCTTAACACGACCTCTTAAGTTAAGCCTTTAGGCTGCTTAGTCCATGCTACCCCTAGGATAGCTTGTCTAACAAGGTTGACTTACAACCAGACACCATAAGGGATTGGTTGGACTGATACAAGGTGGTTCTAGAATTGGAAACATCATATATCAGGCCAACTTCTCACACTTGAAGACAGGGGACACAGCACATTAGCAAAGTCCTTCCCCTCTCCTTGGCAGCAAAGCAACAGGTCAGTCCAGCAGAGCAACAGCAGGACAGTCTTCCTTCTTCAGATTCAGCTTTCTCCTTGGCAGGGGTTCCGTCTTGATTCCAGGATGATCTAATTTTCTGTTGTCAGGGGTCCTGTACTTATACCCCTAAAAGTCTTTGTTCTCTTTGTGCATGTGGGCCCTGAGCCCGGTCTGAACCAGTTCTGGGTGTTTCTTGAGTACTTTGTTTTGCTGGCTTCTCCTTTCCTTTCAGAGTGAGAGGCAGGGTCGTCAGCCGCCCAGCAGGAGGTGAAGCCAGCATTGTGGCAGGCAGGCACAGTCCTATTCAGGCCCAGGTGCTAACTCCCCCCACCAATCAGGTTGCAAATGCAGTCATTCAGACAAGGGCTGACTCAGCCAGGCTCCCGGGGAATCCCCAGCCCCTGTCACTCTCAAACCAGACAGTCAATACACAAACAGGCCAAGGCACACAGAAGGGTCAGACAAGAGAAAAGCAACTTTCTAAAAGTGCTGTTCTCAAACACAGGATTTAAAAACAACCTTTCCTAAAAGATGTGTTATTAAATTCTGAGTTCAGGGATACTAGACTCTTATTTCCTATCTTGTTCCTATGGGAAGAAATGCTGGTAGCCACTGTAGCTGACATCCCCCATGTTAACCTATGGAGCAAGATAGCCTTACAATAGTGAAAAACGAAAATGGCTGCCTTTCACTAACAGAGCATGTCACCTGCACCAGTACATGCTCTACCTTTCACATACACTGCACCCTGCCCAGGGGGGTACCTTGGGCCTTCCATATGGGTGACTAATGTGCACAAAAAGGGAAGGGCTAGGCCTGATCAGTGGGGACACTGACCAGGAGGACACAGCAGTTCCTAGACTGCACACAGGCACTACAGTGGCAGGCCCGAGACACCATTTTAGGGCTACTCATGTGGGTGGCACAATCAGTGCTGCAGGCCCACTAGTAGCATTTGTCATCACCAGCCCTGGCACACCCAGTGCACTTTACTAGGGACTTAGTGGTGATACAAATATGCCAATCATGTATATCCAATCATGATAACAATTTACATAGGGAGCACTTACACTCTGGCACTGATCAGCAGTGGCAGAGTGTCCAAAGCATCTAAACCAGCAAAAACGAAATCCAGCACAGCATCAAAAATACAGGAGGCAGAGGCAAAAAGATAGGGGAAAACCACGCCAAAGATGCCAGGTCTAACAGGAGCACTAATCAAATACTCACAAATCTGAACAAAAATTAAGAGTTTTCTTACCCAAAACATTCATCCCATCCTTGAACTCAAGACCCTTCTTCAGGATCACCTTAACTTCTGCCGTTTCATTCACGGTTGTGTTTACCAAAGCCAAGATAGTCTCCGTGATGTTGGCGGGCTCCTCCGGCGGGGGCGGGGGCGGCGGTTGCACCACCACTTTCTTGGTCACTGTCTGGATCTGAGAAGAAAAATGAAAGGAGCGCCATTTAATAGGTTTACATGAGCACACTGACCTTTCACGTTATGTAATGTCAGAGTGCTCCCATTCCCACCTCTCTGGTAAAAGAGCTTAGTCTGGTCCACTCCCCTATAACATCAGAGCGCTACAACTTCTGAGAAATAGAAGGGAAGATTTAGAAGATCACAGAAAACACCTGGGTTACTCCTTTATTCAAAACACTATTACTGTGTCCCGCTGATCTCACAGATCAATAGCTGAGATCCACATCTCCAAGGACATTCTTGAGGATTTGCTCATATGGCGACTGACTGATATTGTGGAAGAAAAAGCTCTCTATGGGGAGTGGTACTCTACGTTAAGGTGCCTTCAAAATCCAGATCCGGTACTATTGACATGCAAGAATGGCAACTGGAAATAGTGGATGGGTAAAATGTTACTTGACATCTTGACTGCTAGTGTTATTAACCAGTTTGAAGTTTAGTTTATTGTGCATAGTTAATTAAAACCTTTGCAGTGCATATTACAAACATTCTTAAAACATCATTGTTTAAAACCATTAAAATAGAGCATAACATTTTAGGAGATTTACACAGAAGTAATTCAATGAGACTATTCAGCACTCTTTTTACACTGAGTGGAAAACAGTGCAGGTGCTCATATTTCGAATTGTTCCCATCTTGTTCGCCCATGTGCTGTTTTTGCCCCTGCATTTTTGCGTTTCTCAAGAATTACCCTCTGGTGCTGGACAGACATGTGCACTAGTTGTGCCCTTTGGGTGCTGATGGTCGGTTGCTTATCGACATAAGTCTGTGGCGTTGTCCCCCAGTTTCGGCTGACTTAACGCTCTTCGCTCGGCCGTTCCGAGAAATTTTACCAGTATGCAGTTTAATTTGATGTTTGGCGGATTCAGATAGGCGAGCACCGCTTGCCTTCTAGTACTAATCCTTTTTTGCTTGAATTGGTCTTTGAAGAGCAGTTGGCGTGTTTGTTGCAGTTCTGTGCATGAGCAGATTACATGAAGAATGTCACCATTCTTTAAGTTGCATAGCGTGCAGGTTTCTTTCCCGTCTTTCCTGAGCCATGGCGGTTGATGCTCTGTACTTGGCAAGATCCCTAGTCTATATTTTAAAAAGTTCATTTTTGTGGCTCTCGGATAACCCTGATTGAAGTATGTTTGTGGTGTTGGTGATTTGTAAGAATTTAGGGTCATCCATGTGTGCAATCTTTTTGAAAATAGTGCCTTATCCTCCAGTAAGGAGAGTGATTTGACATTTTTCCAGACTAGTTTTTTGAAAGTGCTATGTCCAAGTTCTAAGAGTTTGGCCCAGAGCTCTAAGAGTTTAGTGGCTTCCAATGCTGTTCGAAGATAAATTCTTGCCTCAGAAGCATCCCTGCTCTGTATATCCTACCATAGCAGAGAGTTTAGTGTATTTGAGGAGACACTTCTGAGTTTATGCAAGCAAATGATGTATTCCCCGTTCCGGGCTAGATCTTGCTTTTGCAGTCCAAATTCTAGTCTCATTTGAGCCGAAGATGTGTATGGCGGGAGCGAGAACATTGTTCTGTAACTTTAACCTGTATGCTGTCCAGGTCTTTGGAGTCTCTTCCCCGCATAGCCTCGCTGCTGCTGTAGGTGATCGAGGGAAGCAGTTTTGCCTTGATTACTTTCAGGAACGGAGTCAGAGTCAGACCCATCAATTGAATTGCCAGATTTTTCATCGTCAGAGCAATCGATGAACCTCTCCTTCTTATTTCCTGTTTCTGGGGCATGAAAGCACCTTCTTTATCGAAGATGACTCCCAGATATTTGTACACGCTGGCTGGCTCAATTTTTAGACCACCAAGAGACCAGCTCTTCTGTTGTTTTTTATTGCTGTTAATTGACATTGTGCGTGTTTTGCTGATGTTTATTTTTAGGTTGTTTTCCATGGCGTATTTTTCCATTACGGTCAGAAGGCGTTGAAGACCAATGTAGGTGTGGCTAAGTAGCACTACGTCATCTGCATACAGAAGATTGCTCAGAGTTTTTCCGCCTATCCTCGGTGAGTGGGAGTTACAAGGATCGAACATTCTCGGCAGATCCGCCATAAAGAGGTTAAACAGAATTGGCGCAAGCACACACCCTTGTTTGAGTCCTATGGTAATTCGTACTTTCGAGGACAGGTGTGTGCCGCTGCCTAGTTTTACCTACACCCAGGTGTATGCGAGGAGCATCAGCATGTTTAGGATCGGCTGCGGTAGACCCCATTGTGCCAGTTTCCCCCATAGTCTACCTCTCTCGATGTTATTGAATGCTGCACGGAAGTCGATATAGCATAAGTGAAGCGGGAGCTTGGAAGACTTTGCTGCGTCGATGATTAGTGAAGTAGCAAGGTTGTTTGTTGCTGTTCCAGTTTTTTTTCGAAAGCCATTCTGATTCAGTGGTATAATCAGATTAGACTCAGCCCAGAGTACGATCTTCTCTAATATGGTACCGGCAAAGTATTTCGCCTCGTTGTCGAGAAGGGCTACTAAGCGGTAATTGTTTGGGTCAGCCTTATCTCCTTTTTTATATATAGGAACAATCGTCGACCCCCTCCAGGATTCTGGGATTCTGTTTAGTAGCTTGACGTCCACAAATAAAGGTTGCATGATGTCCGCCCACTCTTTGTTCTTTGCAGAGGGCGGGTGGGATGCCGTTTGGACCTGGGGCACCTTCTTTTCTGCCTTTGGCTATCTGATTTTTGATTAAAGCTATTTGCTGGATTCTCAAAGTCTCTGGGAGGTTGATGTTTGTGCCTGAAGAGGCTTGACCCTGTAATTCTAGTGTGTACTTTTCACAATTAATCTCTATGAGCGTATTAATCCTCATGTGAGCTCCTGGCTGCTCTGTGTGCTCGTTGAAGTGGCTTGAGAGGTATTTGACCCAGGTCTCTTCAGTGATGTGAGATCCTATTTCTTTGTGCAGCGGGTGCATGATCTCATTCACTATTTGCCAGAAGCGGGCACTATT
The DNA here is from genome assembly GCF_964263255.1 of Lissotriton vulgaris. Taxonomy (NCBI): domain Eukaryota; kingdom Metazoa; phylum Chordata; class Amphibia; order Caudata; family Salamandridae; genus Lissotriton; species Lissotriton vulgaris. The sequence goes on along the minus strand of NC_141688.1, from coordinate 204,653,747 downwards.
GTTTGTTTTTATGTCATAAAGAAGTTTAGTCCAGAGCTCATTCTCCCCATCTCTCTTAAAGCTCCATTTTATTTGTTTGAGCACTGCCCTATGGTGTTTCAACTCTACTCGTAGGCTAATGTTGTTAGGGGCTGTTCCCAACTTCTGTAGCATTAAGCTTACTGATCTTTTTAGTTACTTTATTTTTACTCTTTGTTCCTTCTTTAAATTGTTCTTGCTTCTCTCTTTGCGATGATTGTCTTTTGGAATGACAGTGACTGCAAGTTTTTTTAGCAGTGTAACCGTGAAGTGATTCCAGTAGGTGATATGCCCGGCTGCAGTTGATAATTGAGTGTCGAACAGTTGGAGTGTCGCTTCGGCATTGGCGATCGAGTTTACTGGCGTGCATTTGATCCTTTTTTGATTCAGTAAATGGATCGACCCCATTGTTATATCTGGCCTGATTAGGTTCGGCATGTTTTTTTATTTTTTTTTATTTTTTATTTTTTGTCCTCATATATGCCACCAGGATTCGTATGCTCTAGATGGGTCTCGCTGTTGCCTCTTATACTGATAGTTTCGAGTCCGCCCTGGAAACAGTATCATAGCAGACAGGGATGTCCCAGAGGTAGGCTGTTTTCCTTATCCTACTCCCCCTAGCCTATTTTGGGAGCCCTAAGCCCGGGGGAGGACAGGACCGACACAACCTCTGGCATAATCATCGGACCGCTTACTTGTTGAGCCAGACCACCAGTTTAGACCAGACATTCTCAGTGTCGTCATTAAGTCCAACCATGTCCATCTTACATACTTCCATTATATATTTTAAACATACTGCAAATCTGGGGGGAGCTGTTGACTTCCACTCCATAAAGATTTGTCTCCTAGCAATGACTACTACGTAGAAGATAAACTGGATATCTAGACTATTAATATTATAATCTTTCAATAAACCGAAGAAAACAAGTCTGGGTAAACATATGATAGTTGTTAACAGTACATCCCCCAAAAAATCCATTATTGCTCTCCAGTAGTCCTGAATAGCTGGACAGTCCAAAAAATATGGATATCGTCAGCTGCACTGTGGTTACAACGGGGACAGTAATAATTATTATGTGTTATCTTGTGCAATTTGGCCGGGGTCCAATATACTCTATAAGCTGTGAATAGATGGTTACGTCTTAAATAATCTGGTTTAATTAGCCTCTGAGAAAGGAGAAAGGAGTCTGACCACATTTTACTAACTTCTTCGGGAGGATCAGCTATACTGTTTTCCCATAATTTTATCACCTCCAAGTCTAGTTTGTTCTCCTCATCCTTAATTATCGATTTATACCAGAACGATACTTCTTTTAACCATTTCCCCCTTCTACCAACTGCATCAAGAATATCTGGGTCTTTTTCCCGTTGCAAATTCTGACTTGACCACCAAGCAGATAATTGATAATATTTAAACCTAGTCAGCTGACCATTTGTGAGTTGTATTAAAGAATTCCAATTCATAAGACCTGAATCTACCCAGAGATCTCCCCACTTTTGTAGTCCGGCTGTTTTCAAAGGTTGTGAAAGTTGATCTTGGAGACATAGGGGTGTACCCGGGGAATCCCAAATTGGGGTGTGGGTGTGATAGTATGGAATATCGAACACCTTCCGGATAAACCCCCAATTTTTAAGTGCAGTCTGCAGTATCTTAAGTCGAATTTTAAAAAAAAATTCTGGTCTCCGAACTTGAATAGGAAGTAATCATGGTCATAAGGTAAGTCATTTAATAAAGCTTTTATTTTATTTATTTTTATTTTATTTATTTATTTACAGACTTATATCGCGCTGGGAATCGACTCCCTGAGGAGTATCTCCGCGCCTTTGGCAGCATCTGAGAACAAGCACGGCTCTATCTGAAGTTTAGCAATTGCCTAACCAAAACTAGTAGTTAAACAGAAAAGTTTTTAGTTTTTTCCTAAAAGGAAAGTGTTCCTTACAGACTCTGATATCATAAGGGAGATCGTTCCAGAGCTTCGGGCCTGCTACAGACAGAGCCCTACCCCCTTGTCTGGTCTTCCAGAACCAAGGGACACATAACAATTCTTGATCTCCAGATCTCAGAGCTCTCAAGGGGATGTAGGGAATACATTTTTTAGTTAGATAATCAGGACCTTTACCAGTGAGGCATTTATGAATGATGCAGCACGTTTTAAACAACACCCTCTGTTTCACTGTGAGCCAATGCAGTTGATTTAGTAACGGTTTTGAGGGTGTGCGTGCCGGGGCATTCAAAACTAGACGTGCCGCAGTGTTCTGCACGACTTGAAGTCTGGTAATGATCTCCTCGTTGGCGGCTAACAGCAAACCATTACAATAATCCAGTCTGCTCAACACGAGCGACTGAACTAGTGTTTTCCTGGTGGTGTCAGGTAACAGGGGGAATACCCTACGGAGAAGACCAATAACGTGGAAACAGGAGCTTACCACTTGATTAGTGTGATGTTTAAGGGCGAGCTCCTGATCCAGTTTAACTCCTAGGTCTTTCACTACCCCTTTGGGCACAGGGACTGGGCCTAGGTCTTGAGGCCACCAGTCAGGAGTCCATAGTCGTTTGGCTTCTCCAAAGAGCATCACCTCAGTCTTTGAGACGTTACACTGAAGGAAGTTTGCTGCCATCCAATAAGCCACCTCTTTCATCCCCCGGGCAAAGGAGTTGCGCACTTCAGGAGTCATGATTTTAAATGGGAAGAGGAGTTGAGTATCGTCTGCATACGATACAGGGATGAACCCGTGGGATCTCATGATGTTAGCTAGGGGCGCCACATAGATATTAAAAAGCGTTGGGCTCAAGCAGGAGCCCTGTGGCACCCACTTTGAGATCTCCACCTCCTCTGACTGGTAAGGACCCAGTATGACTCTCTGAGTGCGCTTGGTGAAAAAACTCCTTAACCAGGCCAGCGCCTTGCCTCCCAGACCGATGTTAATTAGTCTGGAGGTCATGATATCATGTGACACAGTGTCAAACGCCGCTGACAGATCTAAAAGCACCAGGACAACGGAATAACCCTTATCCTGTAGCATATGAAGATCGTCAGCGATGGACAGCAAGGCGGTCTCAGTGCTGTGCCTGGGCCTGAACCCCGATTGGGAAGGATCAAGTCCCCCCGCACTTTCGATGTATTTAGATAAGTGCCGGTTTACAAACTTCTCAGTGAGCTTCCCTAGAAAAGGGAGGAGGGAGATGGGTCTCAGGTTTGTCAACTTGAAACAAGCGGCCCTGTGATGATGCATCTAACGTGTTCGCAAGTAGCCTAAAGTTTTTAAAGTGAAACGCATGAAAGTATGATAGTAGATCTGGAAGGGCTAGACCTCCAATTTTTAAACCCCTTCTCAATTTCTTCCAAGCTATTCTCGTTGACTTACAGGCCCATATAAATGATCCGATCTTACCCTGTAAAATGTTGATATCCTTTGAAGAAAATGATAAAGGGATGCAATTATATAAAAAGGTCAATTTGGGAAAAATTGTCATTTTAATAAGATTAACACGGCCATAAATATTTAAAGGCAGGTCCCCCCATCTTGTTAGAGTTTTGTTAATATCTTTGACCACAGTCTGCCAACTAAATGATGTTATGTCTTTTAGTGCTTGAGTTAAATAAATTCCCAAGTATCGCATTTTATATTTTACGCCCTGTATGTGTATGTTATTATTCCAGCCCATTATCTCAGTTTTCTCCTTATTAATCTGATAACCTGACAACTTCCCAAATTCTTCCGATAAAGAAAATAGCCTAGGTATTGCCACTGAGTGATTAGAGGTATACAAGAGAAGGTCGTCTGCATACAAAGCAACTTTCAGTGATATATTACCAAGCTTAAAAGGTTGAATTATATTATCATCTCTGATTCCACAAACAAAAGGCTCCATGTAGACATCAAACAAAAGAGGGGATAAAGGGCAACCTTGTCTAGTACCTCGGGATATGTCAAACCAATCAGATAGTATTCCGTTAACTAAAACTTTTGCCTTTGGGTTAAAATATAGTGATTTAACCGCCTTAATAAAAGTTAGAGGGAGCCCAAATGCCGACATTGCGGTCCATAAATACTTCCAGTTGACCTGATCAAAGGCCTTAGCCGCATCAATCGCAACCAAGGCCAACGGGAGGTTTTTATCGTTGGCATAATCTATGGCCCCTATCGCTTGGAAAGTTAATTCGTTTAATTGTCTTCCTGGAATAAAGCCTCTTTGATTAGGGTGAATTATAGATTTTACAATCTTCGATAGTCTGGTAGCTAAAATTTCGGAGTAGATCTTCATATCCGTGTTTAACAGTGAAATTGGTCTGTAGGACTCTATTCTCTTTGGGTCTTTGTTAGGTTTTACTATAAGCGTTATAGTAGCTTCTGCCCAAGAGGGGGGAACAGAGTAACCATGAATTAGTAAGGGGTTAAAAAGCTCCCTAAGTGTAGGTAATAATTGATCTTTATTATCCATATAAATCTCCACAGGCAACCCATCTGAACCTGCCGCTTTCCCTCGTTTCATTCTCTTCACTTGATTTAGTATTTCCCCTTCTGTGATCTCACTATCCAAGTATACCTTATCCAATTCAGACAATTGAGGTAAGTTTTTTGATAGCAACCAAGTTTCTAAATCATCCCCCTTGGGGTCTTTATCTTCCGTATAGAGGCTTCTCATAAAGGACCTCGCTTCCTCTCTAATCTCTGCATCTGTCTCTATCAAGTCTCCTGTCTGCCTTTGTAATAGGGTTTTAATATTGTTCCTCTTTCTCTCTTCTCTAGATTTCCAAGCTAAGAGGGCTCCACATTTTTCTCCGTATTCAAAGTTTTTTAATCTACTGATCTCCCACTTTTCTTTAAGAATTTTCTCATCCGAGATTTTAAGCTGAAGTTGTAATTCAGTAAGTTCCTTCTCTATCAGGTGAACCCTCCTGGAGTTGGTTAAAATTGCGTTTTGTAGCTCTAGATCTTTTCTTGTTATTGCCACCAGATCTTCCCTTCTTTTTGCTGTCATACTCTTTCTCTTGTAAGTCATTAAAGAGCCTAAGACTCCTCTCAGAAAGGCCTTATATGCCTCCCATACTACCTGGGGAGTAGAGGTACCTGAATTTATTGTAAAAAATTCTACCGTTTTATCTTTAACTTCAATTTTTATTCGATTATCTAATAAAAGTGATCTCTCTAGGGTCCATCTTGTTTTTAAAGGAATTAAGTTCAGTTCAATTACCATTTCCAGTACTGCATGATCTGACATCCCTGTCGGTATGAAGGAAAGGTAATTGATATCAGTGAGAAGATGCTGGTCGACTAAAAGGTGATCAATCCTAGAATAATTCTTATATTTCTTACTGTAGTAGGTAAACCCTGGTAAGGTTCTGTACTTTTTTCTCCATACATCTAAAAGACTGAAGTCCTTCATTATAGCGTCTAGAGTAGCAAGTGATTTCGAGGGAGCGTGATATTTGGCTTTAGAGGTTCTGTCTAGCTTTTGGTCAAAGACCAGATTAAAGTCGCCTCCCAAGATTATTGGGCCGGTTGTCCCTAATAATGCTATCTCTAGTTTAGATAGTGGGCCCGGGTTATCATCATTCGGACCATAGTACGCTGCCAGTGTATATGGGATGTTTTGAATGTATATTACTGCCACCAACCATCTTCCTTATTGATCTGTCTCGTATTTTTTTAGACTTATTCCTCTATTCGCTCGGATTATGATGGAGACTCCCCTTGTAGTACCGATTGCCTGGAACAGATTATTTCCTGGACCCACCTTAAGTTCTTAAAGAGAGAACTGCAGATATCAGCCTCTAAATGGGTTTCTTGTAGCATTATAAGATGTGCTTCTGAATTTTTTAAAAATTCACAAATTCTATTCTGTTTCCTTTTTTCCCCTAGACCGTTAATATTCCATGACAGGACTTTAAGCTTATATGGATTACTCATAAGTCTATTATCCTCTCATACCCATCCATAGCTATGTACAAAATGTGTTCATATATGAGGATTTTTTATTTTTATTTTTTCCCCTTGCTCCCTCCACCCAGTGAACACCCTCCCCCCTGAGGAACCCCCCCGACATACCAGACGATGGCTTCGCCTTTCGGAGCACCTAGGTGAGTCCCTTGACCAAATCAACTATGTTATAGCGAGTGAAAATTAAATCATTAATCAGTCATGTCCCCTATACTGTTGTTTAGTGCTTCTGTGCTTCAATTTACTCTCTCCCCTTTTTTTTTTTTTTTTTTAAGAGTAATAACTAAATCTACCCTTTATTGATCTTCCTGATCACTTCTCATTCGGTCTAAAAGATTATCGACCTCTTCTGGCTGAGAAAAACTATAGGTCTTATTCTTCCACATAATCCTGAGCAAGGCAGGAAATCTCATATGCACGTGTGCCCCCAATGACCTCAAATCTGGCATTCTAGTGCCCAGCTCCCATTGTCTCTGTGCAGTTCTTGCACCTATATCAGACCTGATAAGGTAAGGACTGGACCGATAGCGAAGATCTGTTTTTGAAAGGAATCTTCCCAGAATGAGCTCCTTGACGCTATATGTTTGAAAGTTTACTAATATTTTTCTAGGTTCTTTCCTGTCTGTGCGTCTCTTATAAGGATCTCTATGCACCCTTTGAATTTCGGCTTCCAAGTCTATATCTGGGCGATCTTTTAAAACGCCTTCTCTCAGGAGTTTATAAACAAACCCCTTTATGTCCTCCAACTCTTCCCCCTCTGGTATTTTCAGAATCCTTAAATTATTCCTTCGTGCTTGAGTCGCCAATCTCTCGATATCCATAGCCAATGATCTATTCTGGGCCTTCAAAGTATCTATTTCTTTTAAATTTTCATGTACAGTTTTATTCAGTGCAGCAGTTTCTGTTTCCAAATTCCCTGTACGAAGAGTAACCTCCTCTTACTTAGATTCCAAAAGGTCAAATCTATCATGTATTTTTTTTGAATATTTTCTGATATCTCAAATTTTGACATATCGCTTCTCAAAGATCGAAAGAGATCCCCCAAGCGATCGTTCTCTTGCTCACACGAATCTTCAGAGCCTCTCCTCGCTCCATTAAAAGCTGGAGCTGGAGCCGGTTCTGATTGATTAGCCTTATTAAGATCCTGTCTCCTCATTCCCTCACCTGCTCCCTTTGAACTACTTTGTGCAGGTTTAGCTGTTACCGGCTGGCTCTTGGGTCTAGTGTCCTGCTTTTCTTGCACTTTATCACCAGCGGGTGCTTTATTTAAATTAGCAGGGGTAGATGGTGCGGGGGGCACACTTGGATTTTTAAGCTCAGGAAAATTCGACTGAGCCTGTTGGCGCTCTAAACCAGCTATTTTCAAAGTCTCCACACCTCCCTCTTCCTCACATGTCACTCCCCCAGCATTTTCCATGTTACCCAAGTTCTCCAAAGGCCCAAAACGATTTTTTAGAGGAATAGTGCTAGTACTATCCTCAATTTGCGCGTAGGAACTCCTAGCCTGATCTAAAACCTTAAAGTAGGATTTGAGTGAGGGGGTGCTCTTTACCACTTGATTTTCAAGGGTTACTCCCTTAGATTTTTTTACTAGGGTAGTTTTTTTGTTTTTTCTTTTACAGGGGGTTAATGGCATAGGTCTTTCCCTCTCTTCAAATTCCAAGGCACCTCTCTCTTTTAACTCTACCCTGGATCTCAACTGGTACCTATTCCTTCTTATTGGAGGGGTGTTCCTTTTTCTCACTGTATTTGAAATTATATCTACAGTGGCAGGCTCTACTGCTGCTGCAGTTAAGACAGTTTTCGTTAACTTTTTTGTTGACTCAACAGGTTTCAAAAAAGACGGCTCCTGTACTGGACCTATCTTCAAAAGTACAAAATTGTTTTTGATAATTGGAGCCTCAGACTGCGTTTGATCCATACAACCTTGCCTCCCAAAGGAAACCTCGTAATTTGCCACTTGCCCCCCTTTCTCTCCACCCCTTACCGCCAATGGGTAGAGCTACTTCGCAGTCTCCGTTTTGCAAGGTTTTAGTTTAAATACGTTGAACACCGGACCTCTTAACTTGATTTTGAATAGAACGGAGCGAAATCTGCTCCATAAACACCTTGCTGTGAGGTGGTCCGAGGTCACGCCCACGAGGAACATGGCGGCAGGCTGAGAGCCGGTCGCGGACGCACCTAGGAGTCTCCGTAGACCTAATGGAGTGTGAACGAGCTCTACGCGAGAGGAGGTTTTAAAGCCTTATGTCCCCTGTTTTGAGGTGAGATGCGAATATTGCAGTGTGAGAGGGTCCCGCACATTCTCTAAATCGGCCTCGCTCTGCTTTCCTTTTTCTGAGGCATCGGCTGCATCGGCTGGTTTGGATATACAAAGAAGAAGACGGCGCTAGGACCTGCACGGATCCGCGCCCACCTGCATTCTAATCCACGCTGGAAGAACGCCGGCGGTGTTTATGGAGCAGATTTCGCTCCGTTCTATTCAAAATCAAGGTTCGGCATGTTTGATGTTATGTGGCATTCCTGAGGGCGGAGGTCGCTGTCGCCCTTGTCACCCATTCTGTACCCTGAGGTGTGTGGAAATAGTGCAAGGCTTACAAAAGTATAGTCCAGAATGGAACTTGTTGTTGTTGAATAGATGGATTTTAACTGGTGGAGAGTCTGTCGGAAATCTTCCATTCAGTGCCTGAAGGTTTAGGTGTTCTAGGTCGTGAAGAAAACGGCTATTGCAATGTTTTTTTCCTGTCTGGTGGGTTGTTTTGCAGTGGAATATTATAAATTCTATTCAAGGCCAGTACTTCCTCTCCTTCAGGTGAGCCAAATAGATCTTGATTTAAGTCCCCTGTCAGGAGGAAGAGTGGGTTTTCCATCTGGGTGGCGTACTCAGCCAGTTGTTTAGAAATGTTGCTTTGTTTTTTGGATGGACGTATGAGTTGATTATGCATACCTCCTCTTCTTTGTTCTCAAGGACTAATCTTATATTAAGTGTTGTGTTTGAAAGTGAATCCATAAGAGTTGCTGAAGCTATTGTTATAGTGTAAACATAGGTGGCCAATCCTCCTAAGTGATGGCCGAATGTGCTGGTCCTTGTGGCTGGTGTGGAAGAGCATGTATAGCCCTTGAAGTGCTGTGGGGCCTTCAGCCAAGTTTCTTGAAGCATTATTATGTCATGGAGGGAGTAATAGTGCTGAAAATCTGGGTCATCTATTTTAGTGGTTAGACCGTTGATGTTCCAAAAGCAGATGCCTAAGGTTGTCGGCCTTCCCCCGCTGCCAGCTCTTTCTTTTGAGGAGCGTCAATCCTCCTCCACAGGGCGTATTATGATAGTGCGGGACAATGTTTCCCTTGTTGGAGCTTGGTATGAATCTGCTGCTGGAGTTGGACGTAATTCCGGTCGGTCCCAAGGGGTGCTTATACTCCTTTTTGGTGAGCTTCCCCATGCGTCTCTAAGTATACTGTAAGTGTAAACCTGTTTTGTCTTTGGCGCTGGGCTCATCCTACTCAGGAATGGTTGTGGATAAGCTGGTTTTTGAAAGGGAATCAACCTAATTCCCCAGTTTTTGAGCAGCTCCTGTTCAGCTAAGATCGAGTCTGCAATGTTACTTGTGGTCCAGGTTGTCTTAGTTGCTTCGGCGCTGTGTCGGTTAGCCGCCGGTAAAAATTCTACAGAGACTAAGTCCTTTGAGCTTATTCCTCCCAGTTTTGGAATTGATTGCATTAGTCTGAGAATATTGCCACGGTTGCGCAGGTCCTGTTTTCCTTTTGAAGTGTATTCGGGAGAGAAGACTTGGATCTCCGTTGGCTGTCAGCTGTTAACCAAATTAAATTAATTAATTAATTGCAAGTTTATATGGCGCTAGGATCGACTCCCGGAGGAGTATCTCCGCGCTTCGACCGCTGCGAAACCCTTCCTGGCTTCCCTGAGAGATGGTCCCTTAATGGGTATCTCCAGGGTGAGGCCAGGCATCCCCGGCGGTCTAGTGGGGCCGTTAGTGAAGATGAGGCAAGCTAGTACCCAGAGTTGCCGAGTGCGATCGCTGATCAGAGTGGGCACCGAGGCGAGAGAATTATCGAGTCCGCTGACTCTGGTCCAGAAACCTGCCGCGTCGGGAATCGAACCCTGGTCCCAGGCCGTCCTCTGCTCTCGGGTCTGCCGCCTCTAACCAGTGAGCCACACTACTTCAACCAAGACATTTTGATCATTCACCTGCAGCAATTCCATATTCCAACTTCTTTCCATATCCCTTTAACAAAGCCCTTCTTCACCAATTAATCATCTCAAGTGGGGTTGAACAGGGTGTCAGTGGAGGGTCCATCTTTGGAGCGTCCGGAGACAAGATTTTCCAACAACAATTTGATACCTTTACACGACCTGATGGCTGCAGCGAGGTAATGTGTTGCATATACAGGGACAACACTCAGTTTTCAGTCTTTGGGAGTAGGAATTTTGATACTGACTCTGGTACTCTGACCAACTTAAAGGCAATCAAGGTATGGATGCTGAAAAACGAATTAACACACAATACAAAAAAAAAGTAGGTCCTTGTGGGTCTGTATATTTCGATCAACAAGCTGGTGATCTTCACAGCTATCTGTGCTTAGGCAGTTCTAAGAGCAATCTATATTGCATGTTTAAAACTCTTGTGATGGTGTTCAGTAGGATCTTGATAATCAAATCAAAAATGTGATTAAGCCAGATAACCTAACGCTAAACTTAGCTCCTGGAAGGGTACAGCGCCACATTAGCGAGAGGCATAATAGCATCAAGACTTCTGGCACCCTCTACGTGGATACTTCTTAAAAGGTTGTAGATCACTAACAAAAATATACACTATTTTGTGGCGTTGATCATAGCTCAGCCAGGGTGGCGAGAGCATCTGAACCTGCTTACATATTCTTCATTGCCATGCAGTAGTGGAGCAGGTCAAAGTTCAGACTCTTGCTATGGATTTTAAAATAATTTATCACAATGAATGGATGTACTGGAAGGCCAGGTTGAAAGACCAAAATGTATGCATAAGATGAATGGGAAACCAATGGTTGGCCATTTCAGCTGTCATAATTAGTACTTATGGTGCAAAACTACTGTACGGAGCAGGAACTTGCTGGCGGAATAATGTTCCAATGGACATCACGAAATCTGTCACCCTTTCCCAATTTAAGAAAGTTGGAAGACCTATGATTCTTAAGCAATTTTGTTGTTTAGATGTCCCTGTGATTAAACACCTTTGTATTTTCGTGCCTTATTGTTTTTTTGGGTTTTTGACTAAGCAATATTGTATTAATACTATGGGATCCATCTGAACTCTAGGTAACACAAGTAGACACTGCGGCCCTCATTATGATGTTGGGCTGACCGCCACCAACAGGCCGTTGCCAACGGGTGGCAGTCTGCCTGATGTAAGGGCATCGGTGAGACTGCGCATTACGCAGCAGGCAGTAGGAACTATAACGCCAGGGGAAAGACCGCTACCTCTGATAGGATCCAAGATCCAGTCGGGGTGGCAGTCGGACTCCTATTGCTAAAATAGATGTGGTGCCTGTGCAGGCACCGTAGTAGGAATTAGGATGTCCCTAACCGAATGACTGTCCATGGTGCTCCCATGAAAAGGAATCCCTATTGACTACTGCTAAGCGACCTGGGGGTCCCATGTATTTCCCGCCAAACAGCCATGCACCATGTTCCAGGTACTACATAGTGCCTGGCACAGGGTGCATGGATGTTTCAAGTGCCATTGTCTACTGTGGCTTGTGCTTCGGTCCTACTTATGGGCTGCAGCATAAGCAGCAGTTGAAAAACACACTTTCCACCCCACAGCACAGCGGTCCCATCCTAAACTTGTGGATTGAACTACTTGATCAAATTTCGAGCAGTCTCCTGCTCGAAATGATGGAGGACGGTGGAATAGCCGACCGCCATCATAATAAGGGCCTACATTTTGAGGGTTCACTGACACCAATATCACATATAGCAAAGTAAAAAATACTGATGAAAAAAAACTATAGACTACAAAAATATCGGCTCCCGATACTTAAACAGGTAAGTAGAAAAATATTGACTAAAAAATATTGATGTAAAAAAATAGTTGTAGAAAATATCGATTTTTTATATGTGAAAGTTTTAATAATAAATACTAAAATAAATTATATTTCATATACATATTAACGCAATATAACAAATAAACATAATTAAAAGAGTGAAACACACAAACATAATTTATACATTATATATATATATATTTACTTTAAAAACTGTAATAAACTATTAAGTTTAGTTCATTTTATACGTTTAAAATTATAGACACATTTACAGATATATACATAGTAATAATTTAAAATCTATATATTTTTTAAAATCTATTATAAATTATGATAGATAGGGCACTGTATGCCAAACCGGGGAAATATGCATTAACTGGCCCGACCGCACATGCGGTTCAAGTGTGGCATGTGGCTAATAGGTGTCTTGGGTGGGAAGGTAGGCTTACATTGGCTACACCTCTGTTGAATTCAGAGAAGCTGGGTAGCTTATGGAAAACTAAGGGGTTCGACAAATGGGACACTATCGGTATCACACATATAAAGTGTGTGTGGGGGAAAGGTGCGGTGCTTACGTTTGAGTCTCTTCAGAAAACATATAGCCTGCATAATAATGAGCGGTTTAGATATTTGCAGGTGAGACACGCTCTTACTGCACATGTGCCTAAAGACTCATTTCTCCCAGAGTCGTCTCCCCTTGAGGATCATGTGCTGGACGGATATATTCCCGAGAAGACTGTTTCTAGCGCCGAGACACCATTTTGGTATTTGTGCGCTTTATAAATATTATTATCATTATCATTATCATTATAGGAAGCTGGTTAACAACATGGAGAGTCCGTTGGGGCGCATCAGAAACCTGTGGATTATGGATGGGTTGGAACTGGATGATGAGGACTGGTTGAGGCGGTTTCCTCTCCAAAGGTTGTTGCAATTCAGATAAGGCTCCGGCTTGTACAATTGAAGATATTGCATAGGTCATATATCACGGGGCCTCGACTGGTACGGATGGGACGGGGAGGGAGTGGTGAATGTAGGAGAGAGTGTGGTGAATCTGGCACCCTGATCCATATCTTATGGCACTGTGTAGGGATTCAGGTTTTCTGGAGGAAGATTCACGATGTACTGATAGAGGTTTTGGGGGCGGAGATATTGCCGGAAGCCTGGTGGTGTTTAAAGTTACTATTTCAACTACAGTCAGTGAAACAGTAGGGAAAGTGTTTGATAGCGGAGGAGTAAAAATTACTACTCACACTCCAATAAGTGCAACAGTAGAGTAAGTGTTGGATGACAAAGGGATAAAAATTACTATTCCCACTCCAGTGAGTGCAACAGTAGGGAAAGTGTTGAATTGCGGAGGGATAAAATGTACTATTCCACTCCAGTGAGTGCAACAGTAGGGTATGTGTTGGATAGCATAAGGGTAAAATGTATTATTCGCACTCCAGTGAGTGCTATAGTAGGGAAAGTGATGGATAGCGGTGGGACACAATTTACTATTGACACTCCAGTCAGTTAAGAGAAAAAATGTATTTAAAAATAAAAAAATATCAAATAAATAAATAAATATATAGATGTTGAAAATTAAAATCTAAATATATGTAATATTCAAAATACAAAAGCATATTTAAGGGTAATTACATATGACAAATACCTACAAATGTTATGTAAAATAAAATAAAAAATAGACTTCAAACATATAAATATTTTTAACTAGAAAATATTCACAAACAAAAATATAAATTCTTACAAACATTTTCACATTTTATTTCCTACCCTACAACAACATACACATCACAACACACTTTTGAATTAAAAAATATATATACTTTCATAATAAACATAATTACCAATTAAAGAAATATTATTATTAAAACAAAATAAAGCTCATACAAATTAATTAACTTCCCACACTTGGGTCCCCTAACAAAGAGCGAGTAAGAAACAACCGCTATCAAGTTTGCACGTAACACTGTGAGACATTATGAACCTATTAATATATCCATTTCAACTTAAAACAAGAACAATTCTGCAAACGTGTGAATAAATACCATCAACGTTTGCTGACTTTTGTAAAATGTGCCCAATTGTTCTCATAATTAGATTCCCCACTGTGATTCACCGAACAGTCTCCCCGTAAATGCTAAAACTGCGAATAAAAATATCACGGAAAATAATACCCGTATTGATAATTTGTAAATCATTGACCACCAAAATGGTGCCAGGCAGCTAAAAATGTACATGCAGAGGTACACCAAGAATATCGTAAAAATTGATAAATATTTGATTTTGTGATTTCTATTTCAGGTAAATTGTGCCTTGATTTAAAACTACGGTGGGTACAATTACAACCCCTGACATACTGCACAATAGGTGTGAGTATAATTTTAATACGTTTTGTCCTGACGAATGCTCCATAGACCCGGCTGGGCGGCAAGGAGCAGAAACATGTTGACTGTGTGTTTTAAGTGATATACGAGGATCCAGTTGCTTGATCCAATAGTATACCCAAGTGTTATTTTTAATAACGAATCACATCCGTTTATAAATAAAGTAGTTGCTTAGATGTAGGTTTGTTTTTTAATATTAACCTTCCTTTGTGGTGGTACCTATACATATCTCTGGACACTGCTACGCTACTCCAGAGTTGACCTCAGGCTTGAGGCTGGCATGTAGCACAATAGATCACCCGATGATAAATGCCACAACGTCTATGTGGGGCGGAGAACCAAGATAAACCGCACAGCATAAAACATAGCGTTTATGAGGGTTATCTATACAACCTTTTGTAACGTAGTTACAAGTGTCCTGGTCTATTTTTGATAAACGTGCCCTAACAAAGAGCCACAGGGGTTGTAATAGCAGCCAGACCAGGGCACCTCGAATTCTGCGGGCATGGGGGTTTCCAGTTGGGGGTCGCAGCAGTGCCCCTTCATTCACCGTCTTTACTCTGAGGATTCCCAGGGCATCAGTCACTGTGGCCAGGACTCCTTGTTTGCAGTGTGGCCCCAAGGCAGGAGAGCACAATCCAGGGTACCCCGGCTAGGAGGACGATGCCACCACGATAGCGTCAAGACGAAAAGGCTCCAGGGGCAGGCCTCCGCCATCTACCACGCTCTTGCCTGTGTTGCTGACAGTGAGGTGATAGTGTGGGGCTTGAGTGGGATAGCGTGCGGCAGAGGTACTGCGGTTCATAACTGCCATCAGCGCTTCTTCACATTCTCCCCTACCAGGAGACTTCATGGCACCTTGTCTTCACACAGACCCTCCAACATGTGTAGGAGCTATAGCCATAGCTGGAAGGACTAGTCCGTAAAAGAGTTGTTGCTCAAGTCCACCCAACAGCCGTTAAGCCAGTTGAGCCTGGGTTGCATGGAAGAACCCGACAGGAGCGAGGGGTCCGAGGCTCCGGCCAGTCAAGCATTCTTGGAGTTCTTCTTTTCCTCTCTTTGAGACGACATAGCCGCAATGAAGCATGTACTCCAGGCAGAACTGCGGTACGTCCGTCGCAATGTGGATTCCCTAGGAGATCGAGTTCACACACTGCAGGAGCCCGAAATTGGAAGGGACGAGGAACTCGAAAACCTCCAACAAGCAGTCCTCCGGCTGCAGGAGCAGAACCTGGATCTACACGCCCATCCCGAGGACCTAGTAAACAGGTACCTATGTAATAATATCCATATCCAAGGTATGGTGCACAAAGACGGCGACCGTGACATTGAGGCCCTTGTGACGGGCCTTTTCCGCTCCATCTTGGGAGAGTCCTCGGAGTTCCCGATCAAGCTGTACTGCACCCCCAAGATGGACCCACAAAGAGCGGCCCGACCACCGGGCGGACATCCTGACCTGCATCCATGACTATCAACTAAAGGAGAGGATTCTCCGTGAGCCTAGGCAAAATCCAGAATTTAGATACCAGGGACGAAACCCACGCTATTCCAGGATCTGGCTGGCTCCACGTTGCTCAAGCACAAGTCCTTCCATCTGATCACGCTCCACATTCAGGACTCTGGCATGAAATACTCCTGGGGGCACCCGTTCAGGTTGATTTTCTCTTACAAGGGGGAGCTAAGAAAAATCTGTTCACTCCCAGCGGATTATAAACTCTTCGGCATTGCTGAGCCCGCGTCAGACTAATCTAGCCAGAACTCACGTCCTCGCAGACGCTGAAGTGGTCACAGATGGACCACCATTTAGCCTCCGAGTCTGCTGGGACATACGGAACTGGACACTATAGCCAAAGAGCGTCAGGCAGTGCTGTCATCCCTTGCCTCTTCGGAATGAGACAGAATTTCCACTTATTGCATTCTGGTATTTTGAAGGTGCACCCTCACCTTGAGCCGATGGTGTTGATAAATGTTCATGGGCCTTAACTGGTGGGAGCGGGGATCCACTGGCCATGAGTATCCCTCTCACTCTTTTCTAAAAGCAGGACGCTCTGGACATTGACTGTGATTTCTAATTTTATCTTGTGTTATCATTCTTTATGGGGTTTTGTTTCTTTCAATGTTGGGGTCCCCTGTCCACTGTTGAGTTTCTCCCGACGTGTGCTCATGGCAGCAATCCATATATACTATTGGCAACTTACCTAGGATACCTCGGAACTAGGACACCAATGGTACGACTGGCCCCTAAAAACCCGCAGCACGTAGCATTCCCCCCTTTTTCGTAGGTGAGTATCACAATCCTAACATTAAAACTAAAAGGGTTTAATAACCCAGTTAAGCGCAAAGCTATCCTGCCTTATTTGTAAAATACCGGGATCATATTTGTTTATTACAAGGGACCCACCTGATGCCCAGCGATACCCAAAGAATGTGCTCTAGGGCATTCCCGCATCAGTACTTCTCTTCCCTCCCTACCAAGAAAGCCAGGGTTGCCATTCTGGTTGCATGTACATTTCCTGGGAAAGTGGGAGCAAAGGTATCAGAGATAAAAGGGAGGCTTCTGGTGCATTCTGTGACCATAGGGACACACATACTGACACTGGCTACTATATATGCCCCTAATGAGGGTCAGGAGACTTTTTTTCACAAAGCGATAGGTGACATTACCTCTACACCTAATTGACAAATCCTTATTGGGAGCAACCTGAACATTGTGTTTGATAGTCAGCTTAATCGTTTCGCACAGAGGCAGGGACAGACAGAGGCTCTTTCTACTACAAGACGTCAATGGTCGCTCGACCAGGGATTAGTGAATCTTATGGCAGCATTTTCACCCTCACACACTCAACTACACTTTCTATTCTCATGCCCAGGGAACTGATGCACAGCTGGACTACTTCCTAATGACCCCTTCTCTCCACCCGGTAGCGCAGAACTCGGTAATTGAACCCCAAGCACTTTCAGACCATGCAGCCCTGACTACGACTCTGCTGTTCCACCCCCCCCCCCCCACTAGGCCGTTTTACTCCTGGAGACTTAGGGACACACTACTCCACCTCCCTGAAGTTGTTACATGCCTTACAAAAAATGTGAAGACTTTTTAGCCATTAATGACACCTGGGACACCTCGATTGTCTCCCTGTGGAAAACCCTTAAATGAGTAGCCCGGGGCGACTTCATAGCTACGTCAGCTGTAGATAATAGGGTATGCAGAGAGAAGAGGAATGAACTTTCCAAGCAAGTACTCAAATTAGAAGAGAATAATAGGACAGGTGGCCCTCGAATATGGAGGAAGCTAAAAGCAGCCAGGACACAGCTGGCCAGCCTTGATCTAAATAGGGCGGAATACGCTGCACTAAGTTTGAAGCACATGTTTTATACGAGAGGGACACATGCGGACGCTTATTGGCCCATAAATTGCGCGAACAGCGACAGGCGATGACAGTCCCGCTCTTTCTAACTGTAGGGGGTGTCGAGAATACGCGGGGTGAGGCTATAGCTCATTCATTTCGAGATTTTTACGTGAATCTGTATACTGCACAGCCTTTGTCTGAATAGTATCCCTCCAGGTACTGCCAAGGCATAAACCACTTCAAGTTGACGGTAGACCAGAAGGCGGCTTTAAATATTCTCATCAGTACTGAGGAAGCAATCTCAGCTATCGCTCGACTTACCTTGCTTAAATCCCCTGGCACAGATAATTTACCATCCTTTTGTACAAAACATTTTCTTCACTATTAGCCCCCATACTGACTTGATATTTTAATGTCATCAACGACACTGGTGAGCTGCCACCTACAATGCTTCTAGCATCGGTGGCTGTCTTGCCCAACCCCGGGAAAGACAGTAGATATAGCACCTCCTATAGATCGATTTCTCTCTTGAACAGAGACAGGAATCCTTGCGGCTAAGATGGGACCTATGATGCTGGGATTAATAGACCCGGATCAAGCCGTATTTGTTACAACTTGGCAGTGTAGCAATAATACCACAAGGCTACTACATCACCTGGATAAATCCCACTGACAATCAGAGGAGCACATCTTCCTATCAATAGATGCCGAAAAAGCATTTGATAGGGTACAATGGCCCTTCTTGGAAACTGTCCTGTAGAGGTTTGGAATTGGGCGCCGCTTTTGCCAATGGGTGTTTAGCGGCAATAGCCGCCCTTCAGCAACTGTCCTAGTAAATGGCTACAACTCTGACCCCTTTAATATCACTAGGAGCACCCGACAATGCTGCCGCACTACCCCCTTTTGTTTGCTCTTTACATGGAGCCATTGGCCCAGTGGGTTGGTGAGAAGCAGCAGATTAAGGGGATCCCTTATGGGGGAGAGCTACATACCATCATCCTTTGTGTGGATGCTGTTGTTGCCACAACGGAGTACCCCACACTTCAGTTCCAGCTTTCTTGGCTGAATTTGATGACTTTGCAGCAGCTACTGGATTTAAGGTCAATGTGGCTAAGTGTCAAGAGTTAGGCTTTTCATTGTAGCCGACTACCATCACAGCTCTGATCCAAGCATGCCCCATTCGATGGGATCAAAAGGTTATGCCGTACCTGGACATCACGCTGTCCTTATCAACCGCTGAGACAACATCCTTAAACTACTCTCGGCTGCTGCATCAGACAAGGCAGGAGCTCAAAAGATGGCAGCCGTTTAATCTCTTATGGCTGAGCAGAGTGGCAGCCCTCAGAATGAGCATACTCCCCAAAGTTATATACCTTTTTCAAAACCTTCCGGTAGAACCTCCCCTAGATATTTTAAAGCTGCTACAATCTGAATTTATCGCCTTTGTCTGGGCGGATAAGAGGCTGCGAATAAATAGGGATCTGAGTTTTAGACCCCATGTGGAAGGGGGGTTGGAGATTCCCGATCTTGACCACTATTTTAAAGCGACACAGCTGCGGACTCTATTAGAATGGGCTCAACCGGAATCCGAGAAGTGCTTGCTCTTTATAGAGTGCGCGCTAGCGAAAAAGTCACTCTGGAAGATCCCTTTCCTTTGTAAGGCCTCTAAGCTCCCTGGGATATACAGCTCTCTTCTGACACGTGCTACATTGTAGGCTTGGGACGCTACAGCTACCCGCAACAGTCTAACAACCTTCCCTTCGCCCCTCACTCCTATTGCAGAAAATCCGTACTTTTACTCGGGCCTTCATTGGGAAGCATTTAGTCATTAGGACAAAGCAGGGCACGGGTATATAGAGCATTTTTATATATTGAGGGCCCTCGATCCTTTGAGGATTTTAAATCTGATTTTAACATACCGTACTGGAACGCTACCATTATTTGCAAATACGACACTGGGTCATGCAACCCCAGGTTCGACCGGGGTGGAGAGGTCCCTTACTCAGTATGAGCGTTGGCTACTCTCGAAACAATCAACATAACGACTTATTACAGTACCCTACCAAATATTACTTCCCCCAGAACAGGTGGGTAAGTCAGACGGCCAATGATGGTGGGATGTCGGGACCCTGACCCCCAAGGAATAGACTGACATTCATTACAGAGCCCGACATACAGCACTTATTATATCTAGGATAGAGACGGCCACTAAGATCATGATGTATGGATATCTTACACCCTCCTGACTACACAAGGGCGACTGTGACTGTTCCCCTACTTGCTGGAGGGGTTGTGACACTGAAGGCACATGCTTACACCTACCGTGGGAGTGTCCTATACTCGCTACTTATTGGACGCACGTGCTGGGTGACATTGATAGATATTTCAGTACCATATCAAGGAATATGTGGTCCTGGGAGTCTCTGGTAGGTTTGCATTTCCACTCAAATCTCGTAATGGTAAGCAATTGGGGATAGCTCTAGCGGCGGGACTACAAAATATATTATCTCACTGGGTACAGACAAAACAACAACTCTACAGGGATGGCTGCATACGTACTTGGCATGGAACATATCACTTTCTCGCTTCAAGGAGACGGGACTTCCTGTGCTGATATGTGGTGGCCCTTTCTTATCCTGTTATGCACTGAATTCCGTGAGCTGTCCTGCCCTAGATATCTACAGCTACTGCGCTTTCCCGAGTTAAACCACAGTGTGAACTAAACGTTACAGACGTCTTGAATGGGGGAGGTGACGGGAGGGGGGAGGAAGGGGTAGGGTGAGGTAGGGGGGTGGGAAGTTTCATTTTAGTGTTATTTTGATGCTCTCAAAGAAATATGATGGCTGCCGGCCCATGGTCTGGGCTTTATTTTTCACTGCATCTTGTTTGTTGATAAATCAAAAACAAGATTTCAAAATAAAACTAAAAAATAAACAATTATTCAAAATAAATACCAATTAATTCATTAATATTAATTACCAACTATTTATTATTAATTAGACAAAAATTACTTCCCGACCTTTACCACTATAAACCCCACACCAAATACCTAAAAGTATTTACTCCATTTCCATATTAAATATACAATTAATTGACTAATATTAATTAACATCTAATTATTAATTAAACATAAATTACTTTCCACCCTTTACCGATATAAACCCAACATCACACACTAAAACTTAAAGACACAAGTGCCATAATTAGTTTTAAATACATTATCAACTCATTATCAATTAAGCAAAAATAAATTACTACCCACCGTTTACCCCTGTAAGCACCAATACTAGCACCTACAAATAATTACATAATTACAATAACTAATTTCCAATTCATTAATAGTAATTAACAACCAATTAATAATTTATAATAAAGTACTTTAGACAATTAACACTATAAAATCTCAGTTAAATACATATCTATAAATAAAAAATAATCATTAAATTAATATAATTAAATTACATCCCAACCTATTCCCCTATAACACCACTACCTGCTACAGAACTAAAAAAAAGAAAAATTCAATTAAGATAAAGTTAATAACTACGAAAAATGTAACACATATTAATAATATAAACAATTATTATACAAAAATTACATCACATACATTTAAAATATATACTAAAATACATAAAACAAATTAAATAATCGATATTTTAAACAACTATATTTTTGCAAACGATATTAAACACCACCATATTTTTTAAATTGATATTCCATACCTTATATCGATATTCTTGACCACAATATTCTTGCTGTCGATTTCTCACTCAAACTACTTAGGGGAGCCGCTACTCGCTGACCTGGAGTGTTGCTGACGGTCGGGCTTGGCTCCGCTGTGTTTTCTTGGCCGGGCTTGGCTCCGCCGATCCCCTGTTCCTTGGTGTGGTGCTTGCGGGCCGGGCTTAGCTCCGGTCGAGGTCTGGCCGGGTTTGGCTCCGCTCGGCCGCGTCGCACTACAACTCCCAGCAGCCTCATCGCGGCAAGGACGCCGCTGACACGAACAGGAAGCGCCCGGAGGCGCATAAAGGCTCCCTTGCTATCGAGTCCGGGGGGAGACGCTTCTCGTTGACCTGGAGTGTTGCTGACGGCCGGGCTTCGCTCTGCTGTTTTTTCCTGGCCGGGCTTGGCTCCGCCGATCCCCTGTTCCTGTGTGTGGTGCTTGAGGGCCGGGCTTAGCTCCGCTCGTGGTCTGGCCGGGATTGGCCAGGGGGAGCCGCTGACACGAACAGGAAGCGCCTGGAGGCGCATAAAGGCTCCCTTGCTATCGAGTCTGGGGGGAGCCGCTTCTCGCTGACCTGGAGTGTTGCTGACGGCCGGGCTTGGCTCCGCTGTGTTTTCCTGGCCGGGCTTGGCTCCGCCGATCCCCTGTTCCTTGGTGTGGTGCTTGCGGCCGGGCTTTGCTCCGCTCGTGGTCTGGCCGGGCTTGGCTCCTCCGGGCCGCGTCGCACTACAACTCCCATCAGCCTCATCGCGGCAAGGACGCCGCTGACGCAAACAGGCAGCGCCTGGAGGCGCATAAAGGCTCTCTTGGTTTCTCGTCCCGCGGGACGCGCGCGGGTGCGCCCGTGAGCAGCCCGGGACAAGGGCGGGCCGTCTGCGGCCGCCAGAGGCCAGAAGAGGCTGGGCCACAGACTTTGGCTCTTCTCCCTCGGATTCTACACAAACTGTAAGATAATATAACACGTACTTATTTTATTCGTTTTTTGTTTCCTGGTCCTTATCAACGATATCGAACTATAATTCCCTCTGGGCGAGACATTATCGTTCAACTGTACCTGTGTCTAGTACCTTAGGTCCATTAATATGTCAAAGCTCAGATCAACAAAACCTTCGTCAGTAAACGAGACAAGGACAATGGACAATTATCTTGTGAAGGTGGTTAGTAAGATTAATAACGAAAGGCGACTCTCACTCAATAGGGTAAGCCCAAATGCCTCACCTACAAGGCCGAGTTCGCCCTCAACTCCCTTGCCCCAGCCAGATAGTTGCCTGGAAGACCCTATCGTTATTGACACTAATGACGTAGTGATCGTAGTGTCACTGGAAGAGCGGGAAGTCATAACCCACCCTACCCCGAGTCTGACCCCGACGCCCTCTCCAAGGCCTTCACCAGTACATTTGCCTGCTCGAAGAGTTGTGTGGGCATGTAGGAAGGCACCTGTCAAGTGGGTGGTGGGCCGGAAGTAAAAAAAGACGGGGAGTACATCAACTTGCAGTGGAAGTGCTTCAAAATCCACAAATAACGTTGAGTTGAATAATTTGCACCCTGCCCACATCGAGCTCTTGGCAAGTATCATCGAGTCAAAAATAGAAGCTATGATAAGACCTCTTGTGGTAAAGTTAGATCAGGTCACCCAAGAGGTTTCTAGATTAGGGGGCCTCCTAGATTCACTCATGACTCGAACTAACACACACACGAGTCCCCCTACTGGCAGCAATGCAATAGGGGTTGTGGGTTCTGCTAGCATAGGGGGAAATGGGCCAATGGTCACCGCACAAAATCCACCAGTCACTCGACCACAGAAAGCCCCATCTCCCAACCTACCATCAGTGCCAGCCCCATTAGTAAAACCAACCCCACCAAACATTGGCAGCCAGAACACTACAGTGGGGGGAGACAAGGGTGGAAGTAGTAAGCCTAAGAGAAGAAATACAGTTAACCTCCCACCGGAGTGTGTTCCATACACAGTGGTATTAACAAATGTCCCTGAGGTTGATTCCTGTCTTTCTGATTCCAGTTTAGAAACCCATGCCGCTTTAAAAAACAAAACATTAGCATGGCTAAATAGGAATTGTGGTTTTCCGTTTGCCTTTTCAAATGACATAATTTCCACCCGAAGAGTCAGCTGGATTAGCAATGCTAGAAAGAACTCGAGTGGGGACTGCATTATTGTAAATTTTAAGCATCCGCAACATGTTGCAACAGTCCTCCTTAGAGCAGCCTCCTTACCCACAGTGGATAACTCTGTATGTGCTAGGCCTCTTGGGCTTTTTCTATAATCACCTGGATAACACCCAACGTCCATCATCCCATCAGCATAAGCATCCAGCTAATGGGTATAGAAGGGGTTATGCCGGCTGTGTCCCAAATGTTTATCAACACCATAATAACGGGGATCCTTATTCTTACCAGCTGGCAAGCAGGCGAAATCAATTCGATCAGGCCCTACCACTATTTAATCGTTATACCCCTTTATCCTCACTGGAGGAAAATGATTGACTCCCTATCGAACCAGGGAGTACAGCTCAGCCCCCCACACCCTCTTTTAAAATTGTTACCTGGAACATTGCTGGTATTAAGACCAAAGCTGGAAATGTTGAGTGGCTCAATACATTAAAAACTTTTGATATTATTGCTTTACAAGAGACATGGGACCAAGCTAATAGCTTCTCTTTGGATGGCTACAGTCACTTTTGCATTCCCGCAATTAGCAGTGCTGCAGGTAGAGCCAAGGGTGGCTTAATAACTTTATTTAAACTTGATGTAAAAGGCAAAATAACACAGTGTAACTCAGGTTGCGATAATTGTCTGATTGTTGAACTCTCTACCCAGGATAAGGCCAAGATCCTATTTGTAAATTTTTATAACTCAAATGCAATTGTGTGTACCGGTCATAACTTGGAAGTACTGGACACATTCTTGTCAGCCTACAGTGTAAATGTAAATACTTTTGAAATATTATTTTTGGGGAATTTTAACATCCACCCCTGCACCCTACCATGTATTAGCCAGGATGAAGAAGGCCCGCCCCTCTCCTCATTTATCCATCTGGAACACACTAGGCGGGGGGAGTATTTAGAAAACTTTCTTGCCAGATGGAATCTATATGAGTCAGGTTGCGGGGATGGTAAAAGTAGGTCCCCTACATTTAAGGGCAAAGATGATGGCACTATTATAGATTACATTTTTATGTCTTCTTTTTTGTTGTGCAAGGTTTTAAACTATCACACAGAGTTATCAGTTTTTAGTGATCATAACCCTGTTTTATTGGAATCAAAGTATTCAGATCTACTCTCACTAAAAACGGTGACACATAGAGGGGGACTAAATGTGTCCGTTAAAGATCAGAGGCGAAGGTTAAAATGAACAAAAATAGTCCCTGAAACATTCCTCCAAGAGGTATTGATCAAGGTAGAGGATGAAGTGGCAATATGCCGAGCAAATCGGACACAAAATAAAGATGTTATTTCTGCGTTTGATAACATTTGTATAGAAGTCAACCATAGTCTACAAGCAGGATTAAGTCAGAAGCCGCTTCAAGGTAAAAGGTGGTTTGACAAAAAATGCTCCAAAGCCCATGGAGACTTACTTAAAGCCCTGAAAGACATGCCTAAAAACTGTGTACATATAGATAGCTTAAGGAGCATATATAAAAAAGCTATCCTAGAGAGAAAAAAGGAACTGAAAGACGCAGGTTGGGCCTAACTAATGGACCCAGAAACCATAAACAATAGTGGTTTATTTTGGAAAATTATAAATCAGCCATTATTTTCGGGTGAGGAGAATACTCCTCTTGAGGCAAACATCTCAGACGAGGGTTGGATCCAGCATTTCAGTAAAATATATTCAGAAACTAGCAACGACTTGCAAATTAAGGGCACTATTCATAACGTCGAGGGCCCTGCTGTAATTTTTGAGGCTGCAGAAGTGTAAAGGGCAATAGATCTGACCCTGAAAAACAAAGCGCCGGGCCCTGATGGGGTTCCGGCGGATGTTTTCAAATGTGCCCCAAAATTTTGGTCTAAAATCTTATGTAATGTTTTAAACGCTCTACCAAATGACAACATCCCGGCCTCGTGGAAAAAATCTATCATCATTCCGGTCTATAAAAAGGGTAACAGGCAAGACCCATCTCACTGATTGATTCATCTATGAAAATATTGGGCCGGGTTATTTTATCTAAATTGAATGAATGGGTGAATGAGAAAGGGGTCTTATCAAATGTTCAGTACGGATTTAGACCAAAAAGGAGCACGTTAGATCAAGGACTCAACTTGCACTTATTAGTGGATAAATATACCAGGGCCAAGGAGGGGTCCATGTACCTGGGGTTCATGGACCTCTCGTCAGCCTTTGACCTTGTTAATCGATCAAAATTGTGGCAAATCCTAATTGACATGGGTCTGGACAGGACTTTAGTAAATCTCCTGTCGTATTTAAACTCCGGCCTTCTAGCCTCCGTCAGGGTTACCTCAGAGGGTTGCTGCACTAGTCACTTTAACTCCGAAAGGGGTGTTAGGCAGGGGTGTATTCTGGCACCCCTCCTATTTACCATTTATATAAATGCACTGGAACCAGCGTTAAAAGAGGCATCCCTTGACATCCCGCGTATAGGAGAACTTGGAATTCCAGTTCTCCTATATGCGGATGATGCCGTCTTGCTTTCGCGGACCGGTGTTGGTTTACAACGCCTCTTGGATGTATTTGAAGGGGTGTTGCCGGCTGTGTCCCAAATGTTTGGACTCAAGATGTTTGGACCTCAAGATAAATGTCAAGAAGTCTCAAATCATGATAATGGGCAGGAGTAGCAAGAATAAGAACCTAAAAACTTTTACATGTGGCAAAGAAGAACTTTGTAGAGTAGCCACTTTCCCATACCTGGGGATCACTTTTGATGAGAGAGGGAACTGGGATCCACAGATAAAAAACAGAAACATCTCCCTCGCAAGAACATTCTCTGCCCTACAGGGCTTTTCGAAAAAATTGGGGGTAAGGCCAATAGTAACTTTAATGAAAATCTATAAAGCAAAATGCCTTGCGGTGGCTACATATGGTAGTGCAATTTGGGGATACTGTTCTCCAGACAGTATACAGACTACTGAGAATACATTTTTAAGAGCTGTCCTTTCTGTGCCACAGTCTACTCCATCATATACAATCCACACTGAACTAGGAGTAGGTTTTATTTCAGACATGATAAAAATGGCCCCTCTTCTAGCATGGCTGAAGATCTGGTTGAACCAGGAAATCCCCCTTAATCAAATCATTTTAAAAGATTGCTTACAGCTAGATAGAGCGAATAAAATCTTGTGGCTAGCATACATTAAAGATAGTTTTGCTAAGCTATCTTTATCCTATCGCTATCCCTAGACTAGAGCTTTTTTCCTCCCCGGAGTCCATAACAACAAAGGACATTGCCTTGATTAAGGGTACAATGGGAGAAATGCTAAGCCTGGAGAGGGAACAAATGGAACTAAAAAAAACTACGGCGAGGGATAACATCATTATGAGCCCCCAAGTAGGCCCTGAATTGTATTTAACTACTGTGAATCAAGCTTATCACCGGTTCCTTTTAACCCGATTTCGGTTTAATTTGATTCACCTGAACCTTGGTCATTTTCCAACCTGGAGTACTCCTCAAAACGCAATGCTGTGTTCTTGTGACAATTTTTCCACCCAGAATACAATGCACTTTCTGATGTTCTGTGGACACTACACGGCAGTAAGGACGAAATATCTGATCCCTATTCTAAAGGAGGCAGGGTTTATTCAAGTAAAGCCAGCACTCCTGTTTTTACAGTTATTGCAGACCCCTAGGATTATGTTTCATGTTGCCAATTTCCTAGTGGGAGCTGTTAGGATCAAGAAGAGGAAGACGACCAATTACCCCTATAATGTTGTTTTATAGTGGATGAAAGCAAGTACAGTGTTTACACTACGGGAATGTTTACTGAATGAAATTGATAGGTGGGATTGTATAATGAATGATACCTTGTATTCCTACTTAACTGACCTCTTTTTTAATGTATTTTAAACGTATTGTTAAAGGTTAACATTTTTTTATACTTTTTGGAAATATTTTGACTGTGTAAATTAATCGTGATTTTATTCTGTATAAACTATGTATTTTAGAACATGTGAATTTTGTATAGTGCTATTGTCTTTTTATGATATTGATTTATCAAAATAAAGTATTTTGACTGACTGACTGACTACTTAGGACTTGACATTAAAAACTTGATATTTTGTCTGCGCACCCATTTTGAGACCGTAGATATAAGAAGCATGTGACTGTCCTTAAGATACTCATTATGTATGATCTATGTGTAGATGAAATGCAGAGCCAGAGCAGTACAGAATTATAGAAGACCCGCAGGAGGTTGACACTTGCTCTTTCACCACAACGTATGACATTGATCAAATGCCTTTTCATTATTTAGTTCTTGCTCAAAGGCTACACAAGACTAATTGGCAGAGCCCTGTCATGGTATTGATAATGGATGACTTCAGTACATCAAAAGTATTTGAGCTTCGTCTCTGCAAATTATGCAATTTTTGTTGGAAACATAAGTCAACAGTGAGCCGGCTTCAGTTCACTGTCAGCCTATTTTTCAAAAAGTTGAAATCAGTGCTTGCAGAAATTTAGCTAGCACTGGCAATGGAATAACTTTGCCCTATTTGCTGTAGGAGGGCGTGAAGGATGAAGGTATGGGACTTTTGTTTCAGCTGAATGTCTGATTAATACTACAGAGTTGATGGGATTGAATATGCCAAGATGCTTATGTCCTGTAATAAATCACCTTTGCATTCAGGCAAAGAGCTGTTGCCATTTATTTATTGGAATCAATTGTAACGAAATGTGTGTTTGCTATTAATGTAGTCATTATTAGGATTAAATCGTTTTCATTATTCTAACATTGCAGAGTAGATCACCTTGTAGTACACTGCAAAGACAGAATTGAGTTCACTGCAACTCCATGATACCTCAAAATCAGTGAAATAAGAAAAATAAATCAATATTAATCTATGCATTGCAAATCAACCACTTGATACAGCACAGTAGACCCAACACCCGAGGGACAGAGGGATGGCAGGGAGCCAACAAGCAACACATGACAAAGAAGGCACACTTTGATTTACTGCAGCATCTCCTCATATCAGTTTCTGCCCAGGGGAGGACAACTGACCCAAAACAAACATTCTGACCGAAATTCCAATCTAAGTAGTGCTGAAAAGCTACCTGTACATTCTAAGTAGGAGTTTCTACTACAAGGTTTTGCACAAAATTCTTGGCAGAATCCTCTTTGGAAAACATAAATGCCTTCCGATTATAGTCAACCCGTAGTAACATTGGAAAGTTAACCAACGTTAATTTCATACGAATGAGGGCATGTTTCATGGACAATGTTTCTATGTTCATCTCAGGAAAAACAGTAGTCGCCACCATTAATCAACAAACTCTACTTTATAGTATCTGTCCCTAATATCTTTCTACATTCTGCAGGTTGCTCAGTACAGCACTAAATCTATTCACATTATGTTCTTTGGGTCTCTGGCTGCAGTAATCACAACCTGCAGGACCACCACCTTCTCGAGACTCTAGCAGACTTCTGAGGATGGTATGAATTTCACCCTGCTGAGACTCGTTGGAAATTTGTACAGGAACCTCATCAAAGGCCCTCGGTGCAAGTTGTCTAAACATTCAAGTTTTACGTCTACTGGCAAGACCCTGCCCATCATCTTAGATTTAAATGCCTTTAAATGCCTCCAGGTCCACCACAACAGAAGATCATTTTCCACACCTGGTCCCCAGGACTAATACTGTATCCTCATATCTCCCTGCTCTTTCTACATCCCTGCTATTCTGGTTGTGAGTTTGCCTTACATCGGCTTCACAGCTCTCACTATCTTTTACAATGTGTGGATCATTGCAATCCTTGTTGCATTGATAAAGCTTAGGAGTAGTAGTTCCAGCTGAGTGAGATCCTGTTCAGTAGGCTCTGGGTGCCATCTTCTCTGCATCCAGACATGAATCCAGTGCAAGACCTTAAAAATCTTCTTTTTTGCTCATTTCATCTGATGTGGTGAACAGCGAAGGGAGTTGGTAAAAAAGAAAGAAGCCACTTAGGGCACCAGCCTGCCCATCCTAGGTTGCACTGACCACGGTGCGTTCCAACCTGCAAGAAGGTAAGGGCTGACACAGCTGTCAGGAATCACCAATTCATTTCCAGCTGTCTTCATAGGGGTATGGACGCTGTGTGGCATCTGGTTAGTCCCACCAGCTGCTGTCTACATCGGTATCCAGATGATCTCCACAGTCCCAGTTTCACCGGGGTGCATGGAAGTACCAACCTCAGTAACTCTGGGTGGTGGACTCCAGGCCACCTGGGTCCTTCTCACCTATTGGCATCTCTCAGTCCCTATCATCTCAACAATGCCTTCACCGCACGACAGCGAAGATATGCAGCTTGTTTGACTGCACCAAGGGGCCAAACAACACAGCCACCACCTCGGTTACTAAGGTGTACTCTCAGTTGGCTCCCTCCAAGGCACTAGCCACTCAGCTACACTCGTGTTTGCCTCAACTACTTCCATAGTCCTCCGGGGACACTCAACAGCTGGTGAAAAGAGACCACAATCAGGAGAAGTCACCATCTCGGGATCCGGCCAAATCCTTTTTGACAAGACCCCCTCATATTGTGTCATATGGGCTTGACGCATGTCTAATGTGACCTGGACTGAAACAGACCTGTTCTTAGATACATTTGAACTGCAATAATTACTTAAACTGTGGTAGGTTTTTCTCTAGTCTCACAAATGAACTGATGAGTTGTAACTTAGAAGAAGCAAGAAAAGAACAGTTTGGTTCAGGAAAATTGGTACATTTAATTTAACAGAAGGTGGCAGTGTTGGACATCTGCTTTACACATGTACATGGACATAGCTTCTAGAGCTTCTAGAACACTAGGTCACTGTGTCTTAACTATCACTCTCTTAGAGTCATAGCTGTGAGCATTCTGCCACTTGGCACTTCATAATGAAACTGAATATGGCCACCCAGAAAAGCCCAAATGCAGATTAATTACTAACTATCCAAATGATCAGCCTTTGCAAGTCTTCTAAAACCCTGATGCCTAATAAAATTACAGTTGGATAAAAATGACCCCTTACAATCTCCTAAAGTAGAGGAAGAAATGTGATATACACTGTAGGTGTCCACCAGAGGATCTAACAGTACCTAAAATGGAAGAGGGTACAACAGAAGACCAGTCTGTATGGTTGTATGTAAGTATGCATGTGTTTATGTATGTAAGTGTGTATATTTGTAGAGCATGCACCTAGCGAGGGAGCAGCAGTGGAACACTGAACATTGGCAAGTGCTATGAAATACTATTCAGAGTGCTTTAAAAAGGTCTCATATTTGTGGGCGAAGAATACTAGCCGATAGATATGTAGTAATCCATCAGATCCCTTCCCAATTGTCAGAGGACCGGCTCTCCTCTGATCTTGCTGGTGATGCTGTCAATGATCTAAGAGACATATTGGAGAACGATATATTCTGTTCTTTTTTAGCAACTTGTTTCTTGTCTGGCCATATCCTTAGTTTCCTATGTGGAGCAGTTATCCTAAATTGATAATCTTTTCTCCCGGTGTGGAAGAGTGGCATTTATAGTGGGCTTTTATCATGTGTCGAAACTGATGCAGGCTTGGAGAGGTAGCTAAAGAAGTTCCTTTAAGGTTGGGTTCATGTGGTTGAACTTCTACAGACCTTTGATGAGACATTTTACAACACCAAGCATGCCTTTTGAGATGGTACAATAGAGCACAGCGCTGCAACCCTCCAGATGTGAGGGATCTGATGCTAAGGGCCTTATTCCAGGTTTATGGACCGGCAGATTTATAAGGGCACGGCAATGACGGTGCAGCCACCGCTGCACCGATAGTCCTACCAGCCCTATTATAAGTTTGGCAGTCACATCACTATTTGACTGCCACAACCGCCAGGGTACCGCGTACCTTAGTGGTAGCGATGCAGTCAGGGGCTCAGAATATCCCGGCGGTACTGCTGCTGCTTCGCCATGCATATTTTGAGTTTCTCCACCGCCAGCTTTACAAGGCCATGTAAAAGCCGGCAGTGGGGAAACAAAGGGAGCTACAGGAACCCCCTTACCCCATGTAGGTAGATGCATGCAGGGGGACACATATTGTGCCCCCCGGTGTGCAAGCACCCACCTAGTGCCAGCATGTTATGGAATTTACAGTCCATGCCCTGCTGGAACGCGCTGTGGCAGTCCCACGTTGGGGCAGTATTCAAGGCTCATTGAGCCTTTTTAGTGCACTGTTGTGAGACCACCACTCTGCATGCCCATCAATCAATGATTTGTATCGTAATTTTGCAGCCAGCATTCACGTTTGGCGGCATGGGAGCAGGGGGGTGGGTAATTGCCCCGCTCCTGCACCACCAAACTCATATTAAGACCCTTAGATTATGGCATAAGCAAAATGTGAATGGTAGAGAGACCGATAATCAGCTGAAGGACTAAAGTTTTGCTTTTTTGATATCTTTCACATACACTAGATGGGTAGGTAAAGCTCCGCCAATGCGCTCGTATAAGTAAACAGAAAGCAGCTGACCTGCTGGAAGCAGGCTTGAACCAGGTTTTCAGGAAAGAGGTTCCTAATCAGATCCATAAAGGCATCCAAGCTGGAGACATCGTCATTCTTCTGCCCCTGCCCCATCTGCTCCCTGAGCTTTGGGTTTCCTGGGTGGATCGCCAGCACCAATATGACTCCGAGTATAGCAGCTATGATAGTGGTTACCATGTAGTACACCATGGCTCTCGTGCCCAGCCGACCACTGGCTTTGGCATCTAAGCCAGATAGACCTGAGGAGAAGGGGGAAAACAGAAGAGAGGTAATAAAGAGTTGTGTGGATTGCTCAACAAAAAAAGAAGGACTTTATTAGCTGCCCAAAAATTATAACAGTGTCAATATGTTCTCCATGTAAGGAGTTTTGTTCAAATAGTGCATCACACTCAGAAACAAGGGGCAGCTGTAATGGTGCAAACATTTTTATATCATTTGGCTACATCTCGAAATACGGGAGACCATTTGAGAAGGGTGGACTATAGTCTAGGCCTAGAACAAACTAATCAGCCAGGCTGGGGGTTGATGGTTTTACTGTTGCTGCTAAGTGGTTTCAAATTGAAGGTGGTATTACTTTTTTCTTGCCTCTGCTCTCGCATTACAGATCGAAATGTTTTATATAAAATGTACCACCTGCCAACTAAAAAGCATCTGGGCATGCCAAGGTGCCCCATTCATGAGCTTATTTTTTAGCACTCTCCAGTGGCGTACGAAGGGGTGTGGAGGGTGCGGGCCATCCCAAGTGTCATCACTGGAGCGGGAGTTGACAATATGGCAAAAATATGTGTTTAAACACATGTTTTTGCCCTTTTGTCAAGCTGGGTGTGTCAAGAAATTTTCCGCACCGGGTTCCACCTGATCTTGCTGGGCCATTGGCTCTGTCCTGTCTCTGTCTATAGCACCACACCCACTACCGGGTTGTATGTCAGAATGTCATTGACAAATATGTCATCTAGCATAAAAATTGTGTCCTACATATCATTCACAAAAATACACTGGTACACTTTGTTTCAGAGGGAGAAATTCCTAAACAATGTTCTTGGCAGAAAGCTATTCCTCAAGTTAGAGGTGGGTGAGCCGGTGAATTATTAGTGAGAGCTGATACAATGGTCTGGCTTGACTGCAAGAGTCCGTGCAAAGTTAAACCTTGAAATTATTTGGTATACAATTTTTATATTGTGGTTTGGCAATGCCACTTAAAGACAGTGGGCATTTTCTTGCTGAGCCATCCTGTGTGTCTCTGGTGGTTTGTGAATTGACTGTCTGGCTATGGAGTGACAGGGGCTGGGGATGTGCATCTCTTCAGGCAGCCATTGGGGGGGTTGATGTGTGCCCTGACTCTCCTGGATGAGTTAGGGCTGGCCTGAATAGACCTGGGCACCATTTAGAGTAGTGGGAGGAGATTTACTTGCACCCGAATGGGCCTGGTCTGCTTTGGACAATGTTGTCTCCACCTCCTGCCAGGAAGCAGACCCAGAGAGGACAGAACTGGTTTGGACTGAGCATAGACACTCTCTGCCACAAGATAAGAAAGGGAAATGTGGTATACATATTTGGGACCAGACCCCAGGATTTTAGAACTCAATTGGATCAAGGAACCTGCCAAGAAGAAGTGCTGGGGAAGCTGTGAGGAGAGACTACCACTTTGCTGTGTGCTTTGCTGTGTTGGCTTGCAGTAGCTGCTTCTGTCTTGGGCAGGGAAAGGACTGAACTGAACTTTCTGTAACTTTTTCTGCTGCGTATCTCCAATGGCTAGAAGTAGAGCATCCCCCCTGTTCAAGAAGTCTAAGAAACAGCAAAGACTTCACCTTCCCCTCGATACCACCTCTGGGAGGTATCCAGAGCCACAGAGGGAAACCGCAGCCTGGCGCCATTACCAACACTGCTGCTGACTGTGTGTTTTGAAGACACAGCAGAGGGCACCGCTGCACTTTGCACCACAACCCTGGTCTCACTGACGACCGCTGCTGCCAACAAGCCGCTGCTTGCACCTCAACCTGTGTGCACTGCTCTCAGCAGCACTCGGGTTCACTGCACCACCTTAGTCTCACCAACACTGATGGACGACCGTTACTAAGCCGCTGCCTGCACTGCGACCTGAGTGCTCTGCACGCAGCACTGCAATCGTGATGGTAGCCACAACTGGGCCGCACCGACGCGGTTGACCAGAACCAAAAGGTACTGTTTACAAGTCTTCTGATACTGACTCCAGTCTACAACAACTGAAGTTTTTCTTTGATCAAAAAATGTATCACAAAGTCACATGTGTGGCATGTACTTTAAAAGACAAAGCACCAAGAATTCTAACCCAGTCACTACTTCTGTAGCTGTTGTTAGCTTCTTAGCATGAGCTGAGCTTGAGTGTTTAATTATTAATCAAGGACTTTTTTAGAGTGATGTGTGTTGGCAGGCGGTTCATCAGAGCGCTGAGGTTTTATCTGTAAAAGTACAATTGGCAGAGGGGGAAGTAAGAGACCAGTCAGCAAAGGGGTGGCCTCAATTTAATATCCTTTGTCACATACCCCAGCAAGAAAAGCTAAGTCTTCCTGTAGCACAGACTCTAAGGTTCAGACATCATACTTGGAGCCAGGGTACTCCACAAATTTAGAGCCTGCACTCTGTAGTCCCCGATTCTTGTGAAATTATTGAGTGCAAGGACCCGTGTAGGTCATAGCAAGGTGCACTGGTCCCATAGTCGGCCACACTTTTCATACAGTTCAGATAACCTTGCTTTGTAGAATCAGGATATTGTAGAAGGCTGATTTTGGAACCTCTTGGGGTGTATTATTGAGTTACTGAGGGAGCACAGAGCTGATGTTGGTTCCTTCCACAATAGGGGCCACAAATGTACCTGCAAGAAGGTGGTTTAATGACTGTGAAACAAGGAGCAGCCAGCTCTGATCTTCTCCTTGCCATTTGACCACTTTACATGATTCTAGACAACTCACCTTTTTGCTCAGTAACTCCCTTTATTGCCCATAACCTCACTTTCCTTAATTGATTAAATTAGGCTCAAAAACACTTGCTATAAAAACAGGCCATGTATATTAATCTCACCTGTGATCAAACTGGAGATAACCAGGGGAAGGATCAGCATTTTTAGCATCCTCATAAGTATGTCTCCTGGGAAAGCGATCACCATGACGATATCAGGATGAATCGGCGATGCCATTCGCAGCAGACCCCCACTCACTGCTCCCATGATAACACCTAAAAGAATTGCGATACAGTTGTAAATTCATTGCTAATAGCTGACGTCAGATAATATGTAATAATAGAGGCCTTTTATAAGCATGCATTGAAAAACATAACATTACCGTGAAAGAAATTGGGTATTAGTTGCAAAGGATTGGAGTCCTGCACAAGTAATAAGCCTGCAAATGTCTTTACTGGGAAGCAAGAACCCTATTGTAGTGCTTGACTCTCTGAGCGTAGTGAAGCATAGCAGTCCAAGGCCTAATCAGGAGAGGTGGTATTGCCTAGCAGTCTCAATTGGCTTGCATGCAACAATAGCACACAATTAATTATTGTCCAGTCAGTGTTTTTTCTTTCCTTTGTAACAATACTTTATTGATTGTTCATATCATTAACACTGAGCAGATTTATTACATGCACTACTAAATACTACAAATGAATTTACATATATGTATATATATACATTTACATATATATATATATAAATATATATATCTCACACAGGATTTGTCCAAAAATAAGCGCGCTTTCAGGAAAGTGAAAAAGCCAGCACTCTAAATGGTGTAAGTGTTGTTTAATCCACAACACGTTTCGCCATGCACAATGGCTTGATCACGTGAATTAGCTATCGACCAATCACCATCTTATGTATAGTAACAAGTGAAACAACATAAACATAGAACTCGAAAGTACATATCAACATTGTCTAAAAGTTGTATAGAACTTCTCATGAGACAATAAGTGCATTCTTCTTATTGAATTAAAAGGTTGAAAATAGTGCTGCATGTTAATCGTCACAATTCAATCTTCATATACAATCGTAAATTCAAAAACCGCTGTGTTGAAAATACACAAATCATATTGATAAACATATGTACATAACGTTACTGAAGTTGTCAACTCCAATATGTTGTATGCCGAGAAATTGTCATGTCAGCGGGGAATACCACCGCCATCACACACTACTCACGTGGTCCCTAGCCATCCAATCACCACGCCCCTGTGTGCATATACGCATTGGGCGTGAGTGTTGAAATAGACGCGCAATAAAGTTATGCTAAAAAAATCAGTGGAACTTAGAATCATGGACATGTAACAATACGACATGTCCTGCTGGTGTCGAAGACACAGTCATGAGCACAGCACGCTGATCAACAGAATTAGAAAATTAGTTAAAATAAAGTTGGTAATTATACACAGTGTTGGCAAGTGCCAGAAATCCTGTCGGACTAAGTCCATAATGACTGTGTTCGATCTCATATCACCAACTATTCATGATCCATTCATGATACATACATATCTCTCAGGTGCTGTATATATATATTCACTGAAAAAAACATATGTTTCAGGCACGTTATAGTTAGAAATTAGCATTTAAAAAAACCTTAGAAATTCACTGAAAGAACCATAGGTTTTGGGAAAGTTATAGTTAGTTGGAAATTTCACTCGTACAAAACCATAGAAATTCCCCAGTTATAGTTAGTTCCTGCAATGCACTGCTGATAACGTCACATGTTACATCACTCATGACATGGTCAGTGACATCACTGATGACATCTCAAATTACATCACTGTTGACATCATCCAGTGACCATGTGTTTCTGTAAATTTTAAATGTTTAATATATATAGGGAAAGGCGTATTGAAGAATGAGTGGGTGTATAAGTGTCTGAATGGATGATTTAGTAGGTGTGTGACTGACTCTATAAGTGAGTGATTAAACGTATCTTACTAAATGGATGGGTTAGTGAGTAAATTGTGTGAATGTCAGTATCCGTCTGTCTGTTGGTGTGTAAGCGGTTGCATGGATTTGCGAATAACTACATGAGTGTCTATATGGGTTATTGATTTGTTGTCTGAGTGTCTGTATGGGTGCCTGAGTGTTTGTGTGAGTGGGGAGTGCGTGACTCTGTGCATAGATGTATGCGTGTATTATTTACTGGGTGCATGGTTTTAAGAGTTCAGCTGTGATGGGCTGTATGGGTGGGTGAGTGTGTGTATGGGTGTGTTAGTGAGTGACTGTATATCTCAGTGGTACATGTGTGAGTAACTACATATGTGAAAGGCAGTATGTATATGTGTTGGAGTATATAAATGGCTATAAGTGAGAGTGTGTGATTGTGAGAGTGGCGGTATGGATGAGTGTGTGCTTGTATCAGTGATTTTATAAGAGCGTAAGAATATGGTAGTATATGTAGGAGTAATAGAGCTGGTACACATAGGTGGGAAATGGCAGTGTGATTAAATATTTTCATGACTGACTAGGTGTGTGAGTACTTCTGTGGATGAGTGGCGGTGTGTGAGTGTCTATATAGGAATATGAGTGCATATGATAGTCCTGTACTGAGTGACCATAAGTATGAGTGACTGTATGGGTGAGAGATTAGATGTGTGTGTAAACCTAAGAATCAGTGAGTGGGTTTGTAGCTATTGGTGTTGGAGGTTCTATGGTTTTGAGAATGGCAGTCTGTAATTTATGGTGGGTGTATCAAAGGTTATATTAGGGTGTGAGAAGATGCATCAATTTATCATCAGTGATGTCATCAGTGATGTCATTTGAGATGTCATCAGTGATGTAACTGACCATGTCATGAGTGATGTAATAGGTGAAGTTATCAGCAGTGCATTGCAGGGGTGTGAGTTATAGTTAGCTGAACTAACTATAACGGGGGAATTTCTAGGTTTTGTACGAGTGAAATATACAACTAACTATAACTTTCCCTAAAACCTATGTTTTTTCTGTGAATTTCTATTGTTTTTTAAATGATAATTTCTAACTATAACGTGCTTGAAACCTGTGGTTTTTAAAGTAAATTTCAAAGGTTTTTTAAATGCTAGTTTCTAACTATGCTTACAGAGGTAGGACATGTGACTAAAGAAGAAAAAAGGCACAGAAAGAAGCAAAAGAAATGCAGAAAGAAGCAACAGAAGTCCACAAAGACGAAGAAAAGTGCAGGAAGAAGCAAGACATGTGCAGAAAGAACCAACAGAGGAGCAGAAAGAGGCCTTGTTGCAAAATCATCCTGTGCCCACAACTTTTTCAGATGGGTACTGGTGGTAACTGACTCTGACTAACCAAGCCTAAAGCCAGTGCTATGCTAAAAGACACTTAGAATACAGTGAAAACACCTACATAAACTAGGGAACACTATGCGTTGGGGTACCCCTGTGAATAGCATGACCTCCTCTGTCAGGCCCTAGTACATAATAGGGCAGGGGGATTAAAACTACCTGTAAGTCAGTGGTGCAGAAATATGCTACTTTAGCTAGTAGTCGCATTTGCAGAGTGGTGGAGAAAGGGTGGTGGGCGTCCAACCAACGCTCAGGAAATCTGCTGCTTAGGACTTACAGGAGGTACCAGGAGGGATTTTAGGCCCCCAAACTCCCTCAGGACTAAATTTGAATTCATCCTCCATCCCGTAGTCTGCAACAAGGCACGTTTGCAGAGAGTTAGAGAAAGGGGGCCATGGCCTCAGAAGACGTCTTAGCAATCCCACTGTTTGGAACTTACTGGAGGTAACAAGAGGGGTAGTTGGCTCTCAAAGACCTCCTTGGGGCCAACATCCCAAACTAATACCAGTCAGTCCCACACAGCAGCACTGGTAAGTACTCGTACCAGTCCACGCCCACTTCGCCCAACACTCTACAAACACGCTCCCTGGCACGCTCTTGCATGGTGATTGTAGTCCCCTTCACTTCTGGGGGTCCTTTAGGGGCGAACTAGCCTATCTTTTACCTCCAGTAAGCCCCACACAGTGGGATAGGTGAGAGATAGACAACGGCCATGCCCCCTTTCTCCACCACTCTGCAAACGTGCCCCCTAGCGTGTTGTAAGTTGGGGAATTAAGAGCTGCGTTGCAGAGAGGTGTAAAAAGGGACGTGGCCTGGGCCTCCTCTCTCTGCAACGCAGACCTGTGGCGCTTACTGGAGGTACCTGGTGGACTAGTCCGCCCCCAAGAGCCCTCAGGATTGAAGGGGAATTAATTCCCCAACTTAAAACGTGCCACAGGGTGTCTTTGCACACGTCACCTCAGGCCCCGCTCCCTCCCTTCACCACTGTGTAAACACGCCCCGTAGCACGGTTTAAGTTGAGGGATTAAGTCCCTCAGGATTCAAGGGGACTTAATCCCCCAACTTAAAACGTGCCACAGGGCGTGTTTGCACACATGTCACCTCAGGCCTCCCCCACTCCCTTCACCACTGTGCAAATGTGCCCCGTGGTGCGTTTTAAGTTGGGGTATTAAGTCCCCTTAAATCCTGAGGGTCCCTGGGGTCCAACTAGCCCACCAGGTATCTCCAGTAAGCACCTGCACAGAGCTGCGTTGCAGACAGCTGTAGAAAGTGGCGTGGTCTCTCAACACCTCTCTGCAATGCAGCTCCTTGGTGCATACTGGAGGTACCTGGTGGCCTAGTGGGCCCCCAGTGACCCTCAGTATTCAAGGGGAATTAATTCCCCAACTTACAACGTGGGCACGTTTGCTGAGTGCTGCAGGGAGAGGGTGAGGCCTAGCCAAGATATGGCTTTAAAAAAATAAAAAATTTAAGAAGGTGGCTGTGTGGCCCCCATCCACTTTCCTTTTTTTGGTGCCTGGGAACCCCATCCTCTAGGGCCTTCCCCCTTTTTTAAATAAAAACAAAATGTAAAAGGGTAGGGGGCTGCGTGGCCCCCATCCCGAGGCCAATTTCGGCCTGGGGACCCCATCCCACTGGGCATTGCCATCATTTTATTTATTTTTTCAATCTAGGTGGGGGGCTGCACGACCCCCCTCCTGAGGCCCCTATTCTTAGCCCCAGGGACCCCATCCCCCGGGGCTGTACCTCATTTACATTTTTTTATTTTTGATGGAGGGGGGCCGCGTGGCCACCCTCCTAGGCCACTATTGGCCCTGGGGAACCTATCTCCCGGGGCCTGGCCATCCTTTTTTATGTTTTGGGAGGGGGGTCACGTGGTCCCCCTCCTCAGGCAAAATATGGCCCCAGGGACCCCAACCCCTGGGGCCGGGCCTGTCATTGTTTTTTTGGGGGGGGCCACATGGTCACCCCTGGAGCCCATCCCCTGGGGCCTGCCCCCTCCTCTGGTGCCGTGGGGGGAGCACAATGCCCCAAAGTCCCTGCCGGTTACCCGCGTCCTGTGGGAGCCGGCATTGCTTTTCCACATGGGGAGCTGCTGACATGCAGCTCCCCGTGTGGAGAAGCAATGTAGTTTTGATTTTTAAAAATGAGAGCAGGCCCCCCTCCCACTATTTTCACAGCCCCATGGAGGTGGTCGTCCCCAGGGCTCGGGGATCCATAACAGCCCCCCCATTTTAATATTAGTGCCCCAGGGAAGTGGTGGTCCCCGGGGTGTGTGAAGGGGGCTCGAGCCCCCCCCCCACACAGGTGTATATTATTTATTTTAAAAAGGCCGGGGTTGGCGGTTCCTGGGGCAGTTGGGGGCTGTATACCCACCCGCAAAATCAGTAATAAAAGCCCCGGTTAGCGGTTCCTGGGATTTGGGGGGCCTTGGAGGGCCCCCCACCTATTAAAAAATCAGCCCCGGGGAGTGGTGGTCCCCAGGGCTGCGGGGGGCTGCGTGCCCCCGTGCTTTGTGTCTTGAAATTCGCTCTGGGTGCATGAATCTCGACATTTTCTTTTTTTAATGCTTTTTTGGGCCCTGTGGTTCCTTGTGGGAACCCCTGAGCAGTCCTAGGGGGTCAGGGGTTTCTACCCTGCTCTCTTTTCTTGATTTTTTGTATCTGTTTCCCTGTTTTCGGGTGCCAACACTTCCTGGTTTGGAGTGTTGACAGCCACTTAGAATGCAGCTCGTGGTCGGGAGGGTCCGCGGATCGTCCGTGTCTCTAAATATCAAAACTTTTATTGTTTGATTTTCTCAGCAACTACTGAACGGATTTACACCATTTCACAAAAAGAGTTCTTTCTGAAACAAGGGCTACCTTGTTGCCAAATTTGGTCTAATTCCGTTCTGCAGTTTGGACTGTAGCCGTGTCTAAAGTTTCCTATGGGAGTTAACATGGAGAAAACACGTTTTGGGACCCCCTCTTTTCTCGGCCCCCGCTTGCCGAATCACCCCGAAACTTTCAAGATAGGAGCTGACCAGAGCGCCCCACTAGTTTTGAAAATTTCGCGAAGATTCGTCAACCGGCGCCAAAGTTATTGGGATAAGAAAAAATGTTTTATTAATAGAAAAAAGGTCCTAACTAGAGGTCGCCGATATCGAACTGCACTCGTTCAGCGCAAACTAGCACACCCCAATGTCCCGGGGGACCGCCGATCCGGACAAACGAAAGCTGGCCCAGTCTTCAGGTGAAGAAAATATTTTTATTTAATTTTGATGCATTGCCACCAGCATGCTCAGAGGCCTTGGTCACATGACGCTAGGGGTGGGACAGAATGTTTTTAAGGTGCAAGTGCATAACTGTGGGAACACATGATTGATTGAACTGTAGCACATGGTAGTAAACATAAAAAACATATCAATGACCACGTATAAAAAGCCAGTGAATGTACAATGTTTAAAAAAAAATTTAAAACAGATTTACAAATGTACAAAGGCCAAGATGGAATTTATATACATTATTACATTCCACGTGCCAAAACAACCACTATTTATCTATAAAGGCCTAGTGTTGGTGAATTTTGTCACAAGTGAAGAAATGGCAACTAGTAGGAATCGCAATAATATGCACTTTCCCAATCTGCATCATGTTGCCCACATTTCACATCATTCGATCCATGCCATGTGGCGATTTTTAATGTAATTTAACCCAAGTGGGTGAATATAACGGGTCATGTTGGATGGTTATTTTAACCACGAAATATGTTTCGGCAATGAGCCGATGTTCATAATCATAATTATCACCATGTCAACCATAATGTGAAACCCAAGAGAAAATAAAACGAAGGGTGTCGTGAATAGTGATGACACGAACTAAAAACGTAACATTAAAACACCTCCCTTGATGGAGAATGGGAGTATGATCAAGTCATCATCTTGAATCATGTATCAATGCAGGGGGGTTGTGGCAGCAATATCAACATTTTGGACAACATTAGGATATCAACATACAAATAAGAATACAAGTTTACAGAAATTATTTGTATGGATGTCAATGGTGAGGCCATCAGGAAACTAAAGATGAGTATAAAAATCCACACTAATGTTTAAACCATGTGGTATCTTGGTATCGAGATCAAGGATATATTTGCTCTCAAGAACCCTTAAAATAGCTTCACGGTTACCACCTCTGCGAAGAGGAGGAGCCGAGTCAATTGCAAAATATTTCAACAGATGGCTCTGTTTACCATGGTGTTCCTTAAAATGACGTGCCACTGTGTAGGTGGGGACCTCAGTGTTGATGGCCCTATTGTGCTGGAGTATCCTTTTGAGCACCTGCGACTTGGGCACACGGACACTCCAACACATACACTGTGAACTCTGTTTTGCACCCTAATTGCTTGGTGATAAGCCGAGGAACATCAGAAAAGGGGGTTAAATACTCAATCATATTCATGCTGTGACTGCATGCCTTGCAGGACAAACATTTCTTGAAACATTTGATGGCTTTAAACCAGGACGTTGATATCACGACCTCAGGACTGGATTTGACCAGTGCTTCGCTAAGGGAATAAGCTTTCCTACATGAGATGTCAGGTCTAGCTGGCATTAAATGACCAATCACTGGATCAGATTTAATGAGATTCCACTTTTTGGAAATGATTATCCTTAATGCCTGAAATTGACGATTGAATGTTAATACTAATCTGACAGGTTGATCAGTATTGTCCGTCTCTTTATTTGTAGGTGTCCTAGGTTGTAGGGCTGTCTCCCTGGGCATAGCATTAATCTTACGGATGGCTGCATTTATTGTGTTCTGAGCATAACCCCTGGCCAGAAAACGGGCTCTACTGTCATATTGGGCCTGTTTACATTGTTCCTCTGTGCTACAGATCCGTCTGATGCGCAGCATCTTCCCGTAGGGGATGCTGAGAATCAGATGTGCCGGATGATGACTCTTAGCATGTAGCACGGTATTTCCGGAAGTCGGTTTGCAGAACAATGTAGTGTGTAAATTATTGTTGGTGATCAAGACCCTGACATCCAAGAAATCAATACATGTTTGACTCATGTTGTGGGTAAACTCCAGATTGTATGTGTTGTTATTCAGTTGTGCAATAAATTCAATTGCCTCCTGTTTGGTGCCCCGCCATATAAGAAAAATATCGTCAATGTAA
Source organism: Lissotriton vulgaris (assembly GCF_964263255.1). Taxonomy (NCBI): domain Eukaryota; kingdom Metazoa; phylum Chordata; class Amphibia; order Caudata; family Salamandridae; genus Lissotriton; species Lissotriton vulgaris. Next base: position 204,610,209 of record NC_141688.1, on the reverse strand, counting down.
CGATACCACTGGGCTACCAGATTAGCCATAATCAGACCGTACGTACCCATTAGGACCTGTCTCTCCCAGTAGCCCATATGCAAACAGGCATAACTGGGAAAGAAACAGGCCCCCATGGCCACACCCCTGATTTGTTGAAAGTATTGGCTGTTGAATTGAAAATAATTGTTGTTTAAACAGAAGGAAATCATGGCAATCAGCATTTTGTTATGATCCACATATTGCACAGATATGTTACCCAAGAAGAATTGAACAGCCCTTAGTCCGTCACGGTATATATATATATATATATATATATATATTCACAGAAAAAACCATAGGTTATAGACCATATATAGTTAGGAATTTGCATTTACAAAACCTTGTATATAGTTAGGGATTAGCATTTAAAAAACCTTATTTTATTTGCACAAAACCATTGAAATTCCATATATAGTTAGTTGCACTAACTATATATCGCGGACCCGCAATCCACTGCTAATGATGTCACATATTACATCATTCATGACATGGTCAGTGACATCACTGATGACATCACTGATGACATCTCAAATGACATCACTGATGACATCACTGATGACATCTCAAATGACATCACTGATGACATCACTGACATCTCATTTGACATTACTGATTACATCACTGATGATATCATTTATGTGATAATACATCTTCAGACTCTAATATAACCTTTGATACACTCAGTGTAAACAGGCACTCACAGACTGTCACACATCCATGGAGTTACTCACACACCTATTCAGTCATGCAAAGAATCAATCACATCTCCATTTCCTTAACTATACAGTTATACACACCTTACTTATTCAAACATATACTAACACATATTTACTCTCTTATACAATCCTTGATACAAGTTCACAATGATTCATACAGCCACTCTCACATTCACTGACTCTTATGTTCAGTTATTTATATATGTCAACTCTCACATGGAGTGTGTTTTACATATGTACTTACTTTGACATGTAGAACTGAGATATCCATTCACTCACCAATATACTCATGCACACAGTCAACTGTCCATACAGCTGTTTCTACATGCACTTTTGAACCCATACACCTAGGGAATCAACCGCTCACACATCTATGCACAGAGTTATACACCTCCCAGCCACCCACACACACACTCAGTCTCCCATACAAATACTTGGGCAACCATTCAATAACCCATATAGTTACTGATATAGCTACTGATTTAAACATGCAGCAGTTTACAGAAGAACATAAATATTGATTGCCAAATTAAGACACTTTAATCACTAACCCATGCACTCAGTGAGACACATTTAATCATTCTCTCATACAGTCAGTCATGCACCTACTAAATCCTTCATCCAGACACTTATACATCCACTCATTCTTCAATATGTAAGACATATTTTAACTTTACAGAAACATACAGTCACTGGGTGTTGTCATCAGTGATGTCATCAGTGATGCCATTTGAGATGTCATCAGTGATGTCATCAGTGATGTCACTGACCATGTCATGAATGATGTAATATGTGACATCATTAGCAGTGGATTGCGGGTCCGCGATATATAGTTAGTGCAACTAACTATATATGGAATTTCAATGGTTTTGTGCAAATAAAATAAGGTTTTTTAAATGCTAATCCCTAACTATATACAAGGTTTTGTAAATGCAAATTCCTAACTATATATGGTCTATAACCTATGGTTTTTTCTGTGAATTTCATTGGTTTTTTAAAAGCTAATATCTATAGCTGTAAAATATATTCTTTATTAAGTGACGTATCACGTAGCCCGTGAGACGCCTCATGATGCATCGCATAACCGTGACGTATCGTCTCTGCAGCGCAAACCAAACCCAAAACGTAAGCGCGCCAGAACACGCTTAAAGATATATATATTTTTTTTTAACCTTAATTAGACAAAATCCACACGTGCACATATCACAAACGTTCAAAAAACACAATATGTCGGACTCCCGTTACGCTGCCGGTTAGCTGCCCGGTTAACGTACCAGGAACCACCTTTACCGCGAAAAATCGCAAATTTTTTTTTTTCACCCCCCAGGGAACTTTAATAGCCCCCTCATCAATCCTAGGGGTTCAGGAGGGGTCTGCCTTACCCCTTTCATTCATTTACACCTTTTTTTTTTCCACCTCTTGTCTCTCGAACCCACAGAGAGACAAGATGGCGGCCGCTCCAGACTGTTTACAATGATAACAGCCAATCAGCTTCTCCTCAGACTCTCGTTACACTGCCGATTAGCTTCCCGGTAGCTGCCCGGTTAGCTGCCCAGTTCGCGTACCAAGACGCGTCTCTACGGCGAAAAAATCGGATTTTTTTGTTTGTTTTTTTTTGGCCCCACGTGGCTTTATAATATCCCCCTCATCAATCCTAGGGGGTCAGAAGGGGTCTACCTTGCCCTCTTTCCTTCATTTCCCCCTTTGTTTTGGCCTCCTCTTGTCTCTCGATCCTACCGAGAGACAAGATGGCGGCCGCTCCGGACTGTTTACAATATTGACAGCCAATCAGCTACTCCTCAGACTCCCGTTACACTGCCGGTTAGCTTCCCGGTTAGCTGCCCGGTTAGCTGCCCGGTTCGCGTACCAAGACGCGTCTCTACGGCGAAAAAATCGTTTTTTTTTTTTTTTTTTTTGGGTTACACTGCCGGTTAGCTTCCCGGTTAGCTGCCCGGTTAGCTGCCCGGTTCGCGAACCAAGACGCGTCTCTACGGCGAAAAAATCGGATTTTTTTTTTTTTTTTTTTGGGCCCGGCGTGGCTCTATAATATCCCCCTCATCAATCTCTTTGGGTCAGAAGGGGTCTACCTTGCCCCCTTTCCTTCATTTCCCCCTTTGTTTTGGCCTCCTCTTGTCTCTCGATCCTACCGAGAGACAAGATGGCGGCCGCTCCGGACTGTTTAGAATGTTGACAGACACCGGAGAGCCAATCAGCTTCGCTTCGCAAAGTTCCGATACGCGAAAAAAGTTCGCGAACCGGAGCGCTGCCCGGAGCGCTGTTACAGATATATATCTTGTTTTAAACGTTAATTTCTCAAAATCCACTGAAGCACATATATTGAGACCTAGCAAAGGCACATCGGGCTAACAGTCCCTACAATTTTGCCAAGTTTCGTGCAAATCCATTCAGCCGTTCGAGCTAAAAGTGAGTCCAACCGCCCTATGGAAAACTCAATGCAAAAAATGTGTTTTGGGACCCCCCTTTTTTCTCAGCCCCCCCTTGACGAAACCCCACCAAATCTTCAGGGGCTGCTCAGAAACAAAATGTGCCATTTTCCTGAAAATTTCAGCCGATTCCGTCCACAAACGCCAAAGTTATTAGGCATAGAATTTTCAAAAGTTCCATAGAGAAAAAATCCTAACTATATATACCTACTGGCTATCGCCAGTAGGTAATATATATATATATATATATATATATATATATATATATATACACATATATATATATATATATATATATATATATATATATATATATTTTTTTTTTTTTTTTAAGGGACCTCCATGGGCTTCTGCTTTGCCCCAAACTACGCCAATATCATGGTGGGGTGTGGAAGAAGCAGGTGCTCTGGAGTGACAAAACGGAACATTGGATCTTTAATGTTACCAAATGGTTAAGGTATATCGATGATATTTTTTTTGTCTGAGTGGGGACAGAAGTGGAACTTAACAAGTTTGTAGATACGTTGAATGATAACTATGTACACGTGAGATTCACTAGACACTACAGCAAACAATCTATTGATTTTCTAGACCTCAAGCTCACAGTTCATTATGGCACCATCTGTACCAATCTCTTCAGGGGAAAAAAACTGCTGGTAATTCGGTATTATAAGCCTCCAGGTGCCACCCATCTAGCTTGAGAGGGCATACCATACAGCGAGTTTTTAAGGGCCCTACGAAACTGCAGCACTGCTGCTACCTATGAGCAAAACAAACAACACATGATAGAGAGGTTTAGAGAGAGAGGCTATTCTCGCAAAGCACTGAAACAGGCAATAGCAATGGTGGAAAAACAATCTAGGAGCAAGATTCTATTCAAACAAAACTCAGAAAGAATCCCCAAAGAAGCCACACTAGAAACCTTACGGTTCATCACCAAATTTAGCAGTCATGCAGATCAGCTACGAAAAATATTGAAAACCAGATGGGGCATTCTTAGGTAGGATCCTAATCTGAGAAACAAAGTGGGTCCTAATCCATCAATGCCCTACATGAGAAGTGCCTCACTCAAAGACCTTCTTGTACACAGTCACCTCCAGATCAGAGAGACAAATTGGCTTTAACAAGCCAAGGGTTTCTGCAGGTGTGGCAACTGCAAAGCCTGTAATGTGTCGGACGTCACCCTAGATAGCTACAAAAAAAAACGATGGAACAAATCTAAAACAATTACCTGCAGTACTGAATATGGGATATACACTATTGTGTGCCCTTGCGGACTATGGTATATCGTCTCCACTAAATTTCCGGTCAAAAAGCAGATCTTAGAGTATTGGAGGGCTATCACCAACAAAGACCATACCTATAGGACATCTAGGCACTTTACTGACAGATACAAGGGAGACTGGACACTAGCCAGATACTTTGGTAGGGATTCTATGAGCGTCAACCCAAGAAGGGGCAACCAACAGGCGGTCCTTCATCAGTTAGAATCCTGCTTCATCCTGCATGCTGGCACAAAGTTCCCAGATGGGCTTAATGTGGATGAGGAGATGTACTTCCATCTGTAGAACAGTGTAGCTAATAAACATGCACCACATGACAGATCACTCACGGCCCATCTTTTTCCCATCTTTGTTCCTTTTTGTTTTTTAATATGTATATAGAGCGCTTTTGTTACAGGATGCATTCAATAACATATTATGACCTTGCCTATGTTAGTACACTAAAAAATGTTTATTAAGTGATTACTATCGATTGGAAAATTGGTGCCCTTGCTGCTACTAATTGTTGTGTACAAACTTGTTTTTACAGGCACATGTAGCTGAGAAATAAAACGGATGATACACCTTCGTTGGAGTTATGTGCACCGGAGTGCTTGGACGTCCCAGGAAATCCCCATTACTCCTAGTCACCATAGTTACCCCCACACTGTCTACTGTAGACTTTTTTCACTTGACAGCACGGAGTTACTAACATGAGGATGGGTAGTGACGTCAGCTAATTCCACATGGTAACTGTATCTCATATAGTTTAAACACTCTCTTGATACTATACCAGAATTTCAGCCCTTCCTGTGTATCTCCAGGACAGTTATTGGCTATCACACGTCTCTGTAGCACCGCTACAATGGTATTCAAAGCGACGCAGTCCCTGTAGGGCACTATATCAGCGCTCTTTGACCACTGTCGGCCCATTACTCATGACTGTGGGCTCCTCACCCTTTTCTTTTGGGCGGGATGTCACACCGGGCCACCTGATTACACCTTTGCTTCACTACTCGACAACTACCATACCAACTCATCTGAAAGCAATATTACTACCACAGGACAATATTGGAATGGATAATTCTGGTTGGAATGGTTGATTGTTGCTGCAATTACAAGCAACTGGTAAATGAATATGCAATATGTGAAAATGTTGTTTTAAATATTTTCCCATGTTTCTCATTTGACATGTGGTGTCCACATATGTATTGGTTGCATTTAAACAGGGGTTGACCCAGGAAGAGGTCATGTGACCAAGACCATGGACGTAGTTGAAACGCGTCTTTATCTGCTACTTGATTAAAAGGCCTTGTAAACTCGATCAGTGTGCTCGCAGAGATTCTTCTTAACAATACTCCTCTCAGCGCTATATATAAATATATATATATATATATATCTATATATATATATATATATGTGTGTGTGTGTGTGTGTGTAGATATATATATATAATATCTCAAGAAGATATCCTCATATTACATTACACTCTTAGGGGTCCTAAACATCAAACAGCTATACCAGATGCACCTTCATATTATAAGTGGGTGTGATTATATACAAGGCAGTTCTACTTGCATTTGTCAGTGTCACCACATTATTAAAACAGGCTTATGTCCTAATACCACCATTAACACCAATAGGGACAATAAACAGGTTCATATGTATTCATTAGAGGCATGGCCTTTGCAGTGATTGTCAATACAATACAGTATTTTTAAATAAAGCATTTCAATTCAGAGTATATAAAGAAGCAAGTCAGAGTCTTCTTTCACTGTCTACAGACATCGTAATGTGGCCTTATGAGCAACAAGAGAGGTCCCCGAACGTCAGATACGGAAATGCAGTTATAGAAAGGTAAGCCTCTCCTGGGGTCTTGCTGACTAGGCCCCGGGAGACTGAGGGTTAATTTCCAATAAGAATCCTTGATCAACCACTATCTTGGAGTCACCACAAGAAGACGCTACTAGGAACATTAGACGATGAGTGTCAGTATGAGCTAGTCATCGACCTACTGTATGAAAATCATGTGAGTGGGTTTCTCCCGCCCTTCTAACGTGCTCTGGGCTTGAACCTGGGAACTCTATTTTTTGGTCCCCTGTCTCAAGTCACACAGTTTGCATTTTTTTTTCTTTTTTCTTTTTCTTCAGTGCAGCACGGGAATTCTCTCCAGCGCTGCTGAGGTAGCAGTCCGTCTGGCCAGCATAATCCATTTCTGGAATGGATGTTGGCATATTCCTTCCACCACCTGTGTCCTCGTTGCTGTGTTGCTGCCTGGCTGTGTCTCCTTTGCTAACGCAGTCACAAGCATGTAAATAATCCTGTTAATTGTATTTTCCCTTTTCATGAACCTTTCTTTGGTCCTGCTGGTGTAGTGTATTGAAGGCCGACTTTAGCCCTGGTGGTGCCAGTGTGACAATGTTTTTGTGCGCTCCCCAATGACCACCTCCACCACGGATTCCCTCCCCACCATTCTTTAACAGTCTCCATAAGCACTCTCTCTCAAATGTATTTAATTAATTTTATAGCATCAGTCACAAAAGTGAAGGGTGTCAGAGCACTTTACATAACACACACATTAAACAGAGACCATAAATCATAGGTGTGTAAATTAGTGTATAGGAAATGTTACATTAGACAGTGGACAACAAGGGGTGAATTCACATATTATCCATACAGGTAGGCAGTATAGTTGAAGAGTACTTGGTGTGGAGAAGCACAAACTCTGAATTTAATAATGTCACCTTAATAACAAGTACTGATTTGTAACCAAATGTACTATTTTTGCAACATTAGAATAATGAAAGTCTGGGGAAAATAGCCATACCTCTAATCTATACCTTGAAGTCTGCACACAGTTGACAGTTAATAGCTCACTGTAAACCACAACTAACAAAAGGAAGTCTCTGACGAAAGCAGTAACACACTGCCCTGTTTACATTACATCCACTTTGTGATCTGCATGGTACATGTACTTTGCAGCAGGCATATTAACCCTCTGCGCTACCTTACCATGAATCAATACTTTCACAAGTTAAAACTTCAACTAGACAAAACTCCGATCTCGCCTAGAAGAACATTTATCACCTGAGTTTTCTTGACATATTAATTGTTGCCTGACAATTGCTGAGGGCCAGGAAAGTGGCAGTGGGTGCTTTAACCCCTCCCCTGCTGGTGACAGAACCACTCCGTCATCAGCCGCGGTCGCGCTGTGCTGATGACGGAGCGGTTCCGTCACGGCCCGCTCGGAACGCCTGCGCGGAGCGGATTCCGTGCCTGCGCTGAACGGACGGAGCCGTGACGGAACCGCTACGTCATAAGCACAGCGCAACCGCGGCTGGTGACGGAGCGGTTCCGTCACCAGCATGCACCCGCCGCTCTTCCACCCCGCCCCATTAGCACTGCGGCGGAATAGCCGCCGCAGTGAAGAGGTTAAAGCACAATATGAACTAGAAAACAGGCTCCCCCATTTAAGCAGCACCCTATGCGGTAGCACCCGTCGCACCGTCCTAGAGCAGCCCCTGAGTGTATTTTGTAATATTCAAAAGGTTGGATTAGATTTCCAATTTTTGGGGGATTCACATAAGTGTTCCAAGAAATTTATACCACTGTACTCACACATATAGATTTTACTGAAGCAAAAATATCTCCTGGTGGAACATTCTGCATGCATAAATATGACATATTTGTGTATTTAGATACTTACGTTTTATTTTGTGTCTCCTTATGGAGAAACCTATTTCCTGATATTCCCATTAGGTACAGGGCAGTGGAAGCAAACTTACTCTTGTCATTGACAGGAGCACATTTCTTCTAGGAAAACAAGTTTCATCCAGTGAAGGTCCAATTCATGATCAGTGAGCCATTTCATAAACCATGAATGTGAATGAGTCTGAATGACTTGCTTTCCAGGATATGTTCTCTTGGGTATTCATAATTGCCCCTGTGTGGGAAAACTCTCACATTTCTCTGGGATGACTTCTACAAAACGTTTCTTAAAAACCAAATATTTTAACCAAAGAGGCAATTCTCAAACTGCAACATGACCAATGAAAGAATAGCAGCTTCAGCAGCCACATTTGAGTAAACGTTCTGAAGTGAGTTTGAAAGAGAAATTAAACTTTTGTGTTCATCGTTACACTTTCCACCGCTGATGGAGCTGCAGAAAATGTTCTAAGATCAAACGTTAGGAGATCCTGTACTTTTGTTGGCAGGTTTTGGGCAGCTATTAACTGGTTCCACAGTTGTTAAAAGTCTACACTTTTCTTATGGCCTGGTTAACTTCAATCTCATCCCTCATTCTATGTTGCAAGAAATTAGGAAGCAGTGCAATTTCTATGGAGACGAACCATCCCTATACTAGGCATTTTCCTAGTGTGAATTTACCTGCTCCTTCCAAATTTCACATACTCCAATGCAGTTTTCAGTTTTACCACATATTGTAAAACCCCATGCTTTCCCTTTTTCATTGATACCCACCACAGACTTATGACCTCCACCTATTTGGCCCCCTCCCACAAAGATTTCTCAGTGGAAATCCTTGAGGAACTTGCATAAAGATAATTCAAATGAATGCACTAAATTTATCACATGACTTGGGATGTCAGATTGGACTCAAACACTGTTTGAACTTGTTACTGTAAGGCTACAATTTTCTCCACATTGCACAAGGTATTTGGAAAACATTTACAAATTAAGGGAAAATACAAAGACAAATTGAATAATTTTACATTGTGGAACAGGAAACAAAAGTCAATTTGTCCTCAACCTTGATGAGGAGCTGTTGACCTATTTGGGATGATATAATGTTATGATTGATAGTCACAGTTTACGGTTCCAGTGCCCAAGGACTGTAGAACAGCTATCTGTTTCCACATTTAGAGGACATCCCTACAACCTTCGGAGTCCATTCTCTTGGGTTGTAAGTACATCAGCCAATACAATACATAGGATGGCCCTGCGTCCTTACACAATGACCCCCTCTAAACTGTATGTAACGAACCCTATTGTGTTTCTCATCAAACAAGTTGGAATCATACCTCATACACCGTAAACAGTGTGATAGGTAGATTCCAGACTGTAAAGCTCCCCCGAGAGGCCCTCAGTGCTACCGATATCCATCTTGTAGACCCTGGCAGCAAACTATGGCTGTTGACCACAGAAACAATTCTGTCCTCCTACTGCTGCCCTCCAAGATCACACAGAGAAAGGCAGGTCGATAGGTATGCTGTCACAGGAAGGGATGACCACCTCCCAGACAGGACTTAGTGTATTGGGACAGGGTGGGGTCAGTTGCCAGCGTCACTGAGACTGCTTGAGGGACGTGCCTTCCTTGCAAACTCCAGTCCAAACCAGTTCAGGAAGCCATTGACTCCTGCTCTGGTGCGAAAATGGACAAAGGACATGAGAGTATCCTCCCCACTGTCCAGCCCCTCTTCTGGGAGGTACCCCTGAATCATTCTAACCCTTTCTTTGGGGTACTTAAGGGATTACCTTCAGTTGTGCTGCAAGATTCATCATGGGACAAGATTCAGATCCAACACCTCTTGAACTTCGACCATCTGGGCACTCAGGATATCACTTAGGGGAACCGAGTCTGTAAGTGGGAAGACTCTTGCTGCTCCTGGTCTCGTTGTACTGCAAGTCTACAGCAACGTCTGTGCCTGTGTTCATACAGGTTCTTTACAAGGCCTGTGTACACCCAAAACTCCCAAAGGATACTTCCTTGGAGCGAAGAAGTCACTTTCCTGCATTTGCTTTCAGGGACTTCTCCTCTCTAATCCACATTTGGGTTCCACTGAACACTTTCCCATCTTCGCCAGTGGTATCTTCCTGAAATCCTCCATTGTGGTCTACGGCTGTTTCTGAAGTCTCTTTGTACCTATGCACTCTGCCACCCTAGCAGGTATTCTAGTACCTGGGGTATCAACGGGTGGCGCGGCTCCCTAACGTTCCACCTTCCACGAGGTTTCTCAGGATCCACTAGACTTCCATTGAGTACGCGTCATGTACTTACTCTACACACAGCCTTTGTGGGGTTCCTAGATACTCACCTTGGGTGGTTCCTTGAGCGCCCGACTAGTCTACATCACCTGGGTCCATCCTTGACTTAAGTCGGGGTACGTATTCCACTAGTTTAGTATATGGTTTGATCTCCCCCTGGGTACTACTGTGTATTCTGTGCTATTCATGTATTCTAGTGACAAATTATTGTGTGAATTGTGTTTATATCTCCAGATAGGAGATATTGCAATGTGCTAGTGAGTGTTTATAATAAATACATACTTTTTATAACTACACTGTGTGGTTGTTTTTCACTTACCTATGCCAGAAGATTGAGTACTGGTAAAACAAGCTGCTTTACACTCCTTCTGTACTAAGCCTGAAGGGTGCTCTCCACAGCTACCACTTAGAAAGCTTTCTAAGGTTGTCTAGGACCACTAAATGCACCATTAGGGTTGTCTAGATTAGTGCAGGGTGGCCACTTACATAAGTGTACATCATACACTGAGCCAGCCTCCTCGTACTAATCGAAGGCTGGGTATGGCCAACAAGATGGCAGGACAGATCCTTGTGGTGACATTAGAAGATAGAATGGCAGCTACCCTCCCTCCTAATGTTATCAGAGAACTTAAACAAGCTTCACCCACACAGACAGCAGGTAGTAGAGAATGATAGCAGCTTGTAACTGGCCTGACCCCCACCCCCCAACTCTACATGAAGGGAGTTAACAATATGCTCTCCCAGGTCTGTCCTCTCTGCAAATAAAAGAAAAACTAAACTAAAACACACATAGGCGCACCTACATTGCCATACTAGTAGACAAACACACACTGCCACTGCCTACTTTTCTCAAAAGAAAATAACACTTATCAAGCATTTGCAATGCAATCGTTCTCGCCTTCAAGACCTTATACGTATTAGCTATGCAGCACATTAACCTGGGTGCTGAAACATCTACTGTTCTTTAACATGGAGGGAAAGTAAGCACCAAACTGCGAGACACATGGAGAGAAATATTGCCTTTCATCTGGAAATGGTATAGTTCAAGGCTCTGTGGGCCTTATTTATGAAGGCCTTGTGTCAGTTTTGCGCCGCCGGTGCGTCACTTTTTGTGACGCACCAGCGGTGTAAAAAATGCGCCTCGTTGCACCATATTTAAAAAGTGATGCATCTAGGTAGATGCGTCACTTTTTAAACTCCTGCACCTCATTATACCTGCGTCAGGTATAATGTATGCAGAGGGGGCGTTCCACTGCAAAAAGCCTCGTAATAGTGATGCAGTTAAATCTATGAGATTTAACTGCGTCACTTTTAGGACACTGTTGCGTCAAAATCTTGCGCCTGCCTCACAGCAGGCGTAAGACTGACGCAAGCCCTTTCACATGGGGCTTTCCCCATGTGAAAGGACGCATTACTGGACACACTCCAGCAATGCGTCACTTTTGTGCTTACAGATACGTCAGAAATAGTGGCGTATCTGTAACTCCTTGCGACATGATGCGTCATACATTAAATATGACGCATCAGGAATGTCGTAAGGAGTGCGCAGTGAAAAGTGACGCATCGCTGTTTTCACGCAGCGACGGTCACTTTTCATAAATGAGGCCCTGTATTTTTAATATAAAATAAGGGCCTTCGTTGGTCATACCACTGAAAATACAAGATTTGAAAAAAATATTGTGTATGGGTGCTCGTGGAGGACAATGTCTATGGACTGAAAACTAGAAAATGCTAATAGAGGCAGTTGCCAGAAAAATAAAAATAAAAGACAGTCCCTCAGCAGAAAGCAATTCTGGTACTTTACTAACCGCTGCTGGTCGTTTTCTATCAAGACAGTTAAATCGAAGCAGTAGAACAGAAAAAAACTCCCTAAGTGGAAGCAGACAAGTCCTAGGGTTGATCTACAGAGCCCATAAAGTACATATACTAAAGTATATACAAGAGGTCTCGAATGCTCAACTTAAAGATGGTAAATGAGCACTTTTTGTACATCTGTTGGCTGGTACTGGAATCAGTGGCATTTTTAAATGTATTCATCACTAAATAGAGGCTGAATATGGTGCTGCACCCTTGTAAGTGCTCTTAAAAACATGACAGTCCTCCTTACCGAACACAGTGAGCGTCAAGAGGAGGTTGCCCGTTAGTGCCTTCCAGATTTTCAGGCATGCCCGCAGAGGATTTATCCGACGAACCTCTTCTGTGCTCAGGTGACTCTCGTTCATCCGCACTTCCACCTGTTTAGGCATGTTGTTGGCACTGCAGGTAATGAAAGAAGAGGGTATGTGTAAGTTAACATGAATAATATCATAGGCAGGGCTCTGATGAATGATCAGTGAGCCACGGGTTAACATGCAGGACTGCGCAGACATCAATGCTACTCCTGTCATCAAACTCTGAAAACTATAAAAAGTTAAAACAGACTCCTAGGGCATATTTACAAGCCACTATTGCCACGGGGGCGCTTTCTATATTTATATTGCGGAACTAAGCAACTTAGCGTGGCTTAACACCACCTTGTTAGTATGCGCCTTTCTGCCGCAGTCCTCTGTGGCAAAGGGTGTTGCTGCGGGCTTTCTAAAGAAACACCCATTGTTTTCTGATGCTGCCCCAGATTTACAAGGATGTGCAAATCTGAGGCAGCACGAATAGCTAATGCCATGCAAGAGCAGTCGTAAGCATGGTGCACGTGGAGAAATACTTTGATTTCTCCTCGTTTTTGCTTTTCTGCAAAAAAAGACAGAGCTAAAAGCTATTGACCTTTTCCATGCTGATGACGGAACTGCTCCATCATCAGCCGCGGTGGCGCTGTGCTGATGACGGAGCGGTTCCGTCATGGCCCGCCAGACGCGCCTGCGCGGTGCGGATTCCGCGCCTGCGCTGGGTGTTCTATTGAGCGGGCGGGGCCATGACGGAACCGCTCCGTCATCAGCACAGCACAACCGCGGCTGGTGACAGAGCGGTTCCCTCACCAGCATGAACCCGCCGCGCGGCCACCCCGCCCCCTTAGTGCTGCGACGGAATAGCCGCCGCAGCGAAGGGGTTAATGATTGTCTAGTTTATGTGGAGGAAGGTGTTCCATCCTGCACATAAACAATCATTAAATAATGACGATTTTCTACTTCTATGTGTGCTGCGGAATGCTGCACAAACAGAAGTAACGAATAGCCATTATGGATTGTTTATGTGCAGGATGGGGCACTTTCCTGCACATCAACAATCATTCCCTACAACACAGGCATCCTGGTGCAAGGGTGTCTGTGTTGGCTCTAGGCAGCTAAATTTAGTGCCAGCACTAGGGAAAAGACAGGGTGTGCCGTATTGTAGTAAATACGGTACATCCCTTTGTTTTGAAAATGTTGGAGCGCGGCAATGCCAAATTTGGCTCAGCTCTGGCCTCCAACATTTTCTAGTAAATATGCCCCCTAGATTCTTTTACTGCTACATTGCACTCAAATGGGTGCAACAAATGTAACAATTCACTACTAAGTGTTACTACTTTTAATGTAATAACATTTAAAGTCCAGTATGGCCCAGCTACATGCACACATTCTGTTATTTACAACAAACACTTTCTTTTGCCTACATAAGTCAGCCGATTTTTGTCACTGTTACTGCGATCTCTACAACATGTATCTCCAATTATGCCTCCAGATCACTGGTAGCCATGTTCCCCTGTATCACTTCAGCTCCAGTGGCAATCCGGTCACCACTAACAAACTCAATCCACAATGGCCAAAAATTGAGCTGACCTCTTCAGAACCACGAAAAACCATAAGCTTGCTCAAACTCAGTTACGACAAAACAGAATCTGTTTCCTAACCGTACGTGGCTCACTAACCACAGCACTGCTCTCACCACCTCATTCACAGTAAGACAAGCCATTGTAAAAACAAATGTTTTGTGTGCAACACTGAAGAGAGTTATGGCACTGACTGTCCTCATCCGATCAGTAACCAGCACCTGCCTCGACCTCCTTAGTTCCATCAGCATACTAAATACCATTCCTCCAACCTCCAAGATCCATTCCAGAATGCCAGGTTCCAGCTAAAGCGTATCCCCGGGAACAAATGAATCTTTCCCTGAAGACACCAGATATGCATTTAAAAAACACCCAAACCAAAAACGACAATCCCCTTTTTCAGCCAAAAATGCATCAATCTATCAACCAACACATCTACTGCTAATGAACTAGGACCACACAACCCTAGATGCTCCCGCCACTCTGTCATTCATAGTGCAGACCACAGCCAAGCTCAAAAGGCAAATGCTGCCTCTCCCCTCATGGACACTTGCACCCTGGACAAAGCCACTCTGGGACAAATCAGCAAGACAAAAAAGGTGTCAATGTACCTCTTGTGAACCTGATGTCTCTGCCTTTTTTTCAGGCAGGAGGTACTGCTGCTCTATTGAAGTTTCTACACTTGGGTGATATGTGTAGAATCTCAAACTCAATACCTAGCCACTGTAGTGTGTGGTTTTTTGGGGACTGATATCAAAGAAGTGAAGCTATCTTAAACAGCAGAAGAATCCAGAAATATATAAAACTGTACAGCGCAACTAAAATTACAACAACAGTTCGTGGTTAATACCATACAGGAATCCATTGCATTGACATATTATTTTACACTCATAGAATCATGAGCGAAACCACTTTATCTTGTACCTGGCAGTCATTAAGTCATAAAGACACAATTAATTAACAACTAAAATCTCTTATTAGTCTTAATATATTGATCACATACTAGCCATTTTTTAAAGATTGTTCACAATCTTAGAAATTATCTGACAGTCAGATTGGCCAACCGCTCATCCACCCCTTTTGCCCCTTTCAGGCCCAAGTGATCAAGCCGTTAGCCCACTCATCCAATGTCCTGACGACGCCCTTCACCCTCATCTACCACACCCTACTCTCTGGTCCCTCCAGGAGGACTTTAAATCTGCTGTTGTCCTACCACTGATTAACAAAGAGAGAGCAGATCTGTATTTCTCTTTCAAATAGCATCCAGTGTCACAACGTACCTTCCTTTATTCTAGAAACTGCTGAATATGTTGATATTGACCCATTGCACCTCCCATCTCTCCTCATCCAACTTTCTTGACCCACACAATCTAAACTCTGCCTACTTCACTCTTCTGACACAGCTAACATTTATTTTTCAAACGTCATCAACTCCACTCAACATTATGCTCAACTCTTCAACTGTAGACAACTCCAACCACATCTTCCTTTCTTTGCACCAATCCCTGATCAATGGTCTAGTGTCGAGTAACCATGATTATTTCAATAGTTTACATTCCAGGCTATAAACCTCTCTTCCCCTTTGAAATAAACATCCATTTCACCAACAGAGAGTTGTACAAGTCAACCTCTTCCTACAAGCAAAAATTAGGATGCAATTTGTGAGTCACATTTAAGGAATGTGTAGGAATCGTAAACTTTTTTACGATTCCAACATGCATAGGCAATTGGGATTCTATGACTGCGATTCCTTAAAAATCACAATTATAGAATCGCAATTACCTATTTTGATGCATGTCCACCTATAGAAATTGCTAATAAATAGATATGTGTAACAAACACACTGTACAGTAAGAGCAGACTACTCACAAGTATCTGTTACTTTAAAGGGACATACTTTTAATTTAAAAAATGTTCTGCGGACACACCAGTGTCCGTGTCGTGCCAGAGGCATCACTCTTATTACCAGTGAAAAGTGTGCTAACAGAAAGGATGAAATTTGTATCCAACATCATATGTAGACCGCAGTTGTACTGCCTACAGCTCAAAGATGTAGGTTCCGAAAAAGCTAAAGATTTAAATATCACACACGAGGCAAATTTAAATCATACATTTGCAGAGTCTTGGCATTTACATGTTCGTGTCAAAGAGCAATACTTGTATCTTTAATATGGCATGCTACCTGTTTGTACATGCAACCGGTGCACGACATATATGTTCATCATACTGTGGACTGTACAAGATATTGTAAATAGGCATTGTCCTATTTGGTTGATGAATGAAAACAGTATGTACTAAACAGGCAGTCTTGAAATACTAAGTTGAGATGCTCAGTTTGCTTGGGAAAGGAGTACCTGGTCTCTAGCCATCTGTATTTTTATGAAAAGGCATCTCTGGTTGTGGGATAAACCGGTTTCTCTCCCAGACAAAATGATTGTAGGAAGAATTGTTGGTGAAATCTTCCTATGGACACTCTTGAAGAAGTTTGGTCGAGCTAGCTTTGCACCATGAACCCTGCAGTAGCAATCTTTTTAGGCCTCTTAATGTATCTACTCAGAAACCCTTGCTTTATTCCAAGAGGTTACTTGTTTATGCAGAACAGTGAAACACAAGCATCGACACAATTGAAGGAGAGTACCTCCCAGTCACACTGCTACTGATGATGTCATACCTGACACGTGCTGGGTAGACTCACAAACCTTTCCTCATGTGCCTTGATTCTAGAAACTTCCAATAGTCACTTTAAATGTGTGTGTTTCCTCGCCATGGGAAGCTCCGCTCCTACACAAACACCCAATTTTTGTGTGATCACAGATTTTAATAAATGCAATTTGCAGGCTCAACCGAAAATGCAGAGCACGGAAGCCTTCTTTGACAGTACTCACACCTAAACGAAGATGAGAGCGAAGCCTCCATTGGGTGTATTCTGGGTCAACTCGGAGTATTAATTTAACGTCAAGAGTACTTTATAAGTCATGTTATCAGTTTTATAAATCACATGGCAATTATCTTGATAAGAAGTAATAAACATCATAATGAGCTTGGCTACATCTGTCTGCACATCTTGATTTGTAAACAAAGTATGGGAAAACATAATATTCAATTTATTGAATATTTTATTATTTTATCTAATATAACAAAGTACTTGTACTAAAAATAATGTCCTCCTTATTTCAGCATCATAGTGTCAATTCTGTGCTACTGAAAAGCAGTACTAAAGAGTAAGAACGGTCGAATTTAGGCATTCCCATGGTCTATTTGACGGGTTACTTGCATTCAGGGGCGGCACCTTCATTACGCTTCAGGCAGAAGAAAAATAAAATGACAATGAAACTATTATACTGTCCTTTCATATTTCACTTCCAGTCCGCGAGTCTGGGGCGTTTTTCAGCAGCAGGGGGCGGCGTGATGGTAGGCAGTAATAGTGGACATATCGGTTTAGCCTTCTTAGGGTGGCCAAACTGACATGCGCACTTGGATATCTACAAGATATACGTCAGAGATGTGAGCAGTGCTCAGTGCCACAGGCTCCCAGTCCCTGCTGGAGTGTGAAACTGGCCCAGTCTGCCCAATACCGGCACTCCTCTCATGCTGGGAGTAATTGCATGAGGGAAGCACTGGGATTGCATGGGGAGCAGATGATCTTGGCGGCCGGCAGCGAAAGGTAAGTGTGTATTTTTCTTCCCTGCACTGCCCCCCTGAAGTCATATTTGCAGCAGCCACCACTGCTTGCAGTATCACCTCTCTTTACGAACACCGCCACCAAAGAATGTCGAAGGTGACCATTTTTACCAAGGTGTACAAAATTTGTGCAATTTGATTATGTATAATTCCACAAATGTTCGGAAATAAGAAGGAAGATTATGTGAAATGCCAATCTGTCTCTAAGCGCCATGTTTAAAAATAAAATGTGCCCTTGTGTCCGTTTTTGACGCAAGTACGCATTTCGCAGTAAAAAAAATGCACGAAAATCACACAAGTGGTATAAGCAAGAGCCACTCACATTCATCATTCCCGTATATGTGCAGTAACATTTTAATTATAATAATTACGTAATGTGGTATAACAGTGGACTTTCAGAAATGTTAGGAATTTTGCATAAAATGCACTGGAATTACCTAGTTATAGTTTACTGAGCTAACTAGAACTTGTCCCCCTGCCATGCCTACTAATGACCTCACATTTTACATCACTTAGGACATATTAAATGACATCACTGATGATATCAATGGTGACATCTCAAATGACATAATTGATGACATCACTGATGATGTCATACAATTATTCTGACACGGTCCTATTAGGGTCTATGAACTTGAATTACGTTATGACACTAAAGGTGTGTACAATTTGTATTCCTCTTAATGGGATTACCCATCTAAAGCCTTCACATGACCAACAATTTTTAGTTAAGAGGATGACTGATATACATTTGCCAGTGTAACAACAATTTCTTTCAGGCCCTCTGGGAAATACACTATTGTTTGATAAAATGCTCTACACACACTTCTGAGATGGGCACAGTGGCACACAGCCTTAGAGCGATGTTCACACAACATCAGTGAGAGATAAACCGACTCTAAGTCGGACACCGCACATGCTACTTCAGTCAACCATCTTGCAAAGCTGTAAATTCTTCTGCGAAGTTCTGTAAAAAAAATATCTAAGTGTTTTAACTGCCACGCTATATAGAACGTGTCTATAACACTGCATTACTAATATGTAATATCAGGACATGCCTAGGTATCCAATGGGTGATAACTCGTTGTCGACCATTGACAAGCCCAATAGCCCTGGCGTTATATGATGCGCAGCGTTATGTATTTCTTGACACCCATAACAGAAAGCAAGGCGAGGAACCAGAACACAAGTTGGATGGCTCACTATGGACATCACAGAAATATAGGTTTTATGTTTAAGCCACACCCTTCATGACATTAGCCACACCCCTTTTAGTGACCCGCGGTTGTTTCCCCACACTTAAATCCCTGATCATCCTCTTTCTAGATGTGCCTCATTTAGGGTATTTTGGTCGAAACAAAAAGCTTAATCGAATAGGACAATGCTCTTGCTGCAGCCAATTGATAAAATATTTCTGGCCGCGTGCAACCTTGTGCAGCGCTTTAAACTTGATTCAGCCGATTTCTAGGTGCGTTCCGGATTGAGAGAAAAGGGACCTAATGATGGAGAGTTATATGGTGCTGTATCGAGGATCACACGGTATAGTCTAGTGGGGAAGCAGACATTTATGACGATCTACCTTTTGCCCACCCTTCAAGTTCCTTGATCCCTAAACTACGCCCCCTGCGGCCTTCGAGGACCACACAGCAGAACACACGCTGCCCGGAATCCGTCATACGTGACCAACAACAGTGACCTCTAACACAGAGGTCAAGAGGTCACGCTAAAGCTGAAGCCAGTTGCAGCAGGGTCCCGTGCATACTCTGCCAGTGTTTCCAAAGGGAAGGGCATGCGGGGATATTAAGCCTCGCTCGCTTCCACTGATGACCCGACACCATCTGTAAATAATGCAGAACAGCTCTTTACAATGAAAGCCCCGGGCGGAGGTCAGCATTCCAAGCAAGGAAGATTCCGCGGCCATCCCCCGAAGGGTTTGCTGCACACTGTGCGATGGGTGGCTCTATGCACCCTTCTCACCCAGTGTGTCTGCATCGTCAACAGGGTGCAGTTAAACACGTTCACTCTGTGATGCTTCAGAGACGCTTTGGCTTACACAGTTGCCCGCAGCCCAGGGCCCCTACCTTCCATCAGGGGAAGAGTAAACAGTCCCTCCATCTCGCTCATCTGTCTAGTTCTGTATCTGAACCTCTTAAGTTCCCTGCCTACATTTACCTCTGAGTCTGTCTCTCTTCGCCCAGTGGCATTGTAAGGAGTCGCCTCTGTGCAGGGAGAAAGTTTCAGTGTAAGTTCCTTAATATGCACGGACCTCTATCCCATCTCTACATGGAGACAGTTTCATTGTGTGTTGCATAATGTGCGCGGCCTCTATGTACCATTTGCATAGTGAGACTGGTTCTTTACGTGATGTCATAATGTGCTCCGGTCTCTGTCTCAGTCTCACCTATGCAGTAAGAATCCTTCATAGCGTGATGTGATGTGCGCGTGGCCTATGTCCCATCTGTGCAGTGACAATACGCTATTGTGTGGCGTCATGATGTGCCGATACTACAATGTCGCATGAACAGTGAGACCGTTTCGGCGCCCTGCCCCATCTGTATTGTAAAACAGTTTCATTTTGCGATGTTATGATGTGATCGGACCACTATGACCTCTCTATATGGAGACTGTTTCATTGTGTGATGTTGTGATGTGATAGGACCTCTGTGCCCTCTCTATATGGAGACGGTTTCATTGTGTGTTGTCATATTGCACCTAGACTACCATGGTGCATGCACAATTACATTTTATGTTGTCATAATGTGCTCGAGGCCAGTCCCATCTCTATATGGAGTCTGTTTCATTGTGTGATGTCGTGATGTGAATGAACCTCTGTGCCATCTCCCTAATGAAGACTGTTTCACTGTGTGATGTGATGTGATTGGACCTCTGCGCCCTCTCTATATGGAGACTCTTTCATTGTGTGATGTCATGATAGGTTCAGACCTCTGCGCCCTCTCTGTATGGAGACTCTTTCATTGTGTGATGTTGTGATGTGAATGAACCTCTGTGCCATCTCCCTAATGAAGACTGTTTCACTGTGTGATGTGATGTGATTGGACCTCTGTGCCCTCTCTATATGGAGACTGTTTCATTGTGTGATATCATGATAGGTTCAGACCTCTGTGCTCTCTCTATATGGAGACTCTTTCATTGTGTGATGTTATGTGATTGGACCTCTGTGCCCTCTCTGTATGGAGACTCTTTCATTGTGTTATGTCATGATAGGTTTGGACCTCTGTGCCCTCTCTGTATGGAGACTGTTTCATTGTGTGATGTCATGATAGGTTCAGACCTCTGTGCCCTCTCTGTATGGAGATTCTTTCATTGTGTGATGTCATGATAGGTTCAGACCTCTGTGCCCTCTCTGTATGGAGACTCTTTCATTGTGTGATCTCATGATAGGTTCAGACCTCTGTGCCCTCTCTGTATGGAGATTCTTTCATTGTGTGATGTCATGATAGGTTCAGACCTCTGTGCCCTCTCTGTATGAAGACTCTTTCATTGTGTGATGTCGTCATGAGATCAAACCTCATATAGAGAAGTCACAGAGGTCCAATCTCATCATGACTTCACACAATGAAACATTCTCCATATAGAGATGTCACAGAGGTCCTATCACATCACAACATCACAAAATGAAACTGTCTCCATATAGAGAGGGTACAGTGGTCCAATCACATCAGAACATCACACAATGAATTAGTCTCCATATGGAGATGGCACAGAGGTTCGTTCACATCATGACATCACAGAATGAAACAGTCTCCATATAGAGATGGCACAGAGGTCCGTTCACATCACGACATCACACAATGAAACAGTCTTCATTAGAGACACAGGGCACAGAGGTCCCATCCCATCACAACATCACACAATGAAACCTGGCGGTCAAGAGGGAACGCCACCTTACACCCACAATTGATGACATTGTCGTGGATCTGTACGGAGCCAAGTGGTTTTCTAAGCTGGATTTGAACGCAGGAAACCACCAGTTGGAGCTCGAACCCGAGAGCAGATATATCACCACATTCTCAACTCACGTCGGCCTCAGGAGGTACAAGAGTTTTGGAGTATCATCGGCAGCCAAGGCCTTCCAGAATGCCTTCAGGGAAGTACTGTCATAGTTGCAAGATGTCATTAACTTGAGCGACGACATCCTGGTGTTCCGAACACCTTGGAAGAACACCACACTCACCTCCGGGCCACCCACCAGCGGCTCAAATATTACGATCTGACCCTCTACAAATTAAATTGCTCATTCTACCAAGATCAAAAAGGTGGGGAAACCCAATATACCCTTGTCGGCTTGGGCAGTGAATAGTTCAGGTAAGGGATGGCTACAAGGGATTTTGTTTTCAAAATTGATTCACTGAAATGATATGTTATTTATTGGTTCTATAGCAAATTGAACCTAATGTATCCTCAGGATTACTCTAATGTTCATCACCAATTTCAAACAGTAAACAAATACTATCAAGAGAAGAAAATAAAATAAACACACAGCAAGAAGAGAATATATTCAAAATTATTTATATTGAAATTGATCAGTTAGAAAATTTCATGGGGATAAATATGGGACAAAACTCTTCACATAAAAGTTATGAAAGGCAGTATGTCTGTATCAACTAATCCTTTCATAACAGTGCATCAACTCTAGTAATAACAAAGGAAAACCAAAATCATAAATGCATCATGGTGTCCTTCAATACGAATAATGTTGAGGAGTTGAAGTATTAGGTCGAAGTTTCGGTCTTGTATGTTTTCATCTGTCAGACCTTTTTCAAGGATGGCTGCTGATTCCAGCCGGATATAATTAGCCAAGTAAACCTTAAAGACTCTTATTTGTATTTAAAGAGCTTGTTAGATGGAGATGTTTGGTATCCAGAATAATCAGGAATACTCACAATGTTTGATTAGGGCTCAAAAACGCTCTGCAGTCAAAGGCAAGTTGTTCAACTGGAGCCCGAGAGATTGCCTCGTGAGCAGCTGCCTTTGGCTAATTATATCCGGCTGGAATCAGCGGCCATCCTTGAAAGTTAGCTTCTTACATTTGATGTACCCGAGGGGTTTTTACTTTATGAAAAGCTTAGTCCTGATGATGGTCTGACAGATGAAAACATACAAGACCGAAACGTTGACCTAATACTACAACTCCTCAACGTTATTCGTATTGAAGGACACCATGATGCATTTATGATTTTGGTTTTCCTTTGTTATTACTAGAGTTGATGCACTGTTATGAACTGATTAGTTGATACAGACATACTGCCTTTTATAACTTTTATGTGAAGAGTTTTGTCCCATATTTATGCCCATGAAATTTTTGAACTGATCAATTTCAATATAAATAATTTTGAATATTTTCTCTTCTTGCTGTGTGTTTATTTTATTTTCTTCTCTTGATAGTATTTGTTTACTGTTTGAAATTGGTGATGAACATTAGAGCAATCCCGAGGATACATTAGGTTCAATTTGCTATAGAACCAATAAATAACATATAATTTCAGTGAATCAATTTTGAAAACAAAATCCCTTGTAGCCATCCCTTACCTGAACCATTCTACCAAGAATCAGTCGACTTCTACGGGTACGTCTTCACCAGAGAAGGGTACAAGAAGGACACAAGAAGGCGGTGGCCATACGTGTAGCTAGCACCCCAAAGAAACTCCATGCAGTTTTCTCAGCATGCCCACATAATGTGGCAGATACATCCAGAATCTGGCCTCACTGTCAGTACCACATCGCATCCTCACCCACAGTGACCACAAGTGGGAATAATACTGCGTTCAACAACATCAAGGCCGCATTCATGGACCAGACAGTGATGGGCTACTTCCTCCCGGGGCGATGCACCAAACTGGTCATCGAGGCCAGCTCACTAGGCCTGTGAGGAGTCCTCCTTCAGGAGCACAGTCATGAGATTTGGAGGCTGGTGGCGTACGCCAGCAGGGCACTATCGGACACTGAAACCAGGCGCTGGCAATAAAATGGGAGTGCCAGCATTTTCACCTGTACTTGTAAGGACAGGAATTTCAAGTGACCACCGACCACAAGCCACTGCTACCGCTATTTACTGGGTCATCGAAACTGGCTCCTCCAAGAATAGAGAGATGGTGCAGCTACAGGCCTACAACTTTAAAGTCGTCTTCCGTCTGGGCGTACACAATCTGGCGGGCTACCGCTCAAGGCACCCTGAGTCCCTAGTCCCTCTGAGTGCACTGGTGGTTGTATCGTACTCTGAGGCATTTGTGAAAATGATCTCTCAGGAGGCCCGCTCCACCGCCATGACGCTAGAGGAGATCGGCGAAGCATGGGAGGATGACGAAACACTGGTCAGAGTGAAATCCACCCTGTTGAGCAACGAATTGGCACATTTCCTGGATTGGGCTCAGGCCCTCCGAGCCAAAGAAAGCCACCTTTGGAAACAGATCTGGCAAATCTGCCATGAACTAAGTGTAGGAGACCGAGGTGTCATGCTGAGGGAACACGTCATCATATTCCCGAAGAGGCTGCAACACTGGTTCCTCCAGCTGGCACACAACAGCCACCAAGAATGGTGAAGACCAAGGCCAGACTGCGGAACTAGGTGTGGTACCCACCCAGGATGCCATGGTGGAGGACATGGTGAGACAATGTCACGCTTGCACCATCACTGGTGGGTACCCGGCGCCGGTAATCATGGAAGAACCCAGCGAATGCCCGTGGACCAAGATCAGCATCCACTTAGGAAGCTTTCCAGATGGTCGCAACATGCTAGTGGTGGTTAACTCCTTCTCAAAGTTCCCGATCGTGGAGGTGGTGACGTCTACAGCGTTCGTGCATGTCCGGAGAGTCCTGGAGAAGAGCTTTGCACTTATGGGGTTACCCGATGAAATATACTCATACAATGGACCTCCCTTCCAGGGTCAGGAGTTCCAGGAATACTTGGCGAAGAAGACGATTCGACACAGAAAGATCACCATGCTGTGACCAGAAGCCAACGGGGGGGGTGGACCATCTGATGCAGCACTCAACCGGGCCTTGCGCATTGTTGATCGAGGTGCAGATGCAGAAGCGGCACTCGACCATTTTCTTGACGCCTCCAGGCAGACGCCATACAGCACGACCAAGTGTGCACCTGCTCATCTGCTCTTCAAAAGGCCCCCGGGGGACAGCATCCCAACTGACCCAATGTGGAAACCGTCGGAATGGGACAATGAAACCGCCAAAGCGAGCAGAACATCACCGAATTAAAAGGCGAGTGAAGCCCGCAGAGCAACAGAACTGCAGCTAAGAGTGGGGGACTGCGTCATAGTCAAAGACAGACACCCAGGATGGAAGTTTAGAACATGGTATGAACCGGAAGAATGGGTTATTATCAAGATTCAATGGACCATGGTCACGCTCAGTGAGGGCAACAAGTGGTCATGAGGAACGTATCAAGCTACAAGTAGACAAGCGGGACATGTTGTTGACCAGGAAGAGTCAGGAGGTCAGAAGGACAGCCCAAGCCTCACCTCTATCGGCTTGCCAGGACCGCTAGTTTCTCCACCAAGTTCCCTGCAGGCAGATCTCAGAGGGTTTGTCCTTGAGGCCAGTGGGTCACGCCAAGGACTTGTGACTGTTTCTCCCCCGTCCACTCCAAAGGATGCAGTGGCCAGTTCCAACTCCAGGAGCCAGAGGTATGGTTTTCGGCCGAACCCTTCACTCAGTCAGCGGCTGAGAGACTTTGTGTGCAGCTCCCCGTAACTCTGAAGAATCTTGATGGACCATGTCTAAAGAAAAGGAGAGATGTAGAGAGCCACCCAGGCTCTCCACTACTTTGTTTCACTCCTGTGCACTCGCTCCTCGGGGCGGGCTCGATCCGAGGAGATAAATAAACATCGGAAGACCGCTCTGGGTCTTCCCGCCGCAGTGCTAGCAACCAGTGTGTGCCTCTAATTATTTGATCGCAGTGTAGGCCTCTGATGACTCTAGGCTCCACCACCCTACAATAATGTGCGCAGTACCTCAGTCTCGACTGTATGGGACCTTCTACCTCTGCTCTGTACAGTGAGAATGTTTCATTCTTTATGTATGTGGTGTTACGGCTAAAGCTGCTGACTATAGAACCAGGTTCGAGTCTGGGCATTGCCTCAACATCTTGTGATTCTCGGCAAATTATCTCATCTGCCCTGCTTATAAAAGAATATTACCTTTAGTATTGTAACAGAAGCTCATGATAAGTGCTCCATAACCTTGGGATTGAGTCCACACTCTATAAAATTGTAAAACAAAAAAGACCCCAGTGAGTGCCCCCTCATTTGTTTCCCAACCTCTGTTGGATCACATGATTAGTTGCAGTTGCAAAGTATACGCAGCAACTTTTCTTTTTCATATAGGGCGAACTCGGTGGCATTGTAGTGCTTTACATGTGCACCAGTTACATTACACAAGGACCATTCATTTTTTGGGTTGGTACGAGTAGATTAAGTGATTTGTCAAAAATGTCAGAATGCTGACTCTCAGACTGGCTCTCCAGTGCTGAGGTTGGCAATTCCGGACATTACACCACATTCTCTTCCCTTGCAGTTAAAGATCTCTACTCCTACCTCGCAGCCAAGACCTTGATCAAACTCCCTCCTCACCTCTGATGAAGCCCAACACTGACCAATTCAGGAAGTACCTCAAGACCTGGCTCTTCGAATGACCCTTACGGAGCTGCCCACATTGACCCCCAGTGCCTTGAGACCTCACGGGTGAGTAGTGCGCTTGACAAATCCCTGATTTATTGATTGAATTTGTTGAATAATTAATCTGTCTTAGTATTTTTGATAAACCAAGAACAGGTACCAATATTGCCACGTAATTTTACACTGGATCTCGGATGATCACTCGAATGACTGAATAAAGCAGTAATTCTCAATGAACCAGATTTCAGAATAAATCATTTATGTTTTATTTTTTGATTTAAGTGCATGTATCTATTTAGTATGCAATTTTTTGTATTTTTTAATCAAGGAACATTTCGTTAGTTCCACGCTATTAAACTGAACACAGAATTGAAACAAATGACATTAGGCAAAAACAGTAATTTGAACAGACAAAAATCAACTCACACTCGTCAGTCATACCACACAAGACAATCAGGATATATTTACAATTATTTACAAACCATATAGTATCACAGTGGAAAAATAAAGCATTGGAAAACAACAGATCAACAAAATCATTATTTTCTGAAATGATCAAGGGTTCCTAATGCTGAGTAGAAGAGGTCTACGCGTTTCGATAACCCCTGGATTCGGGGAAATCTCATCAGGACCATGTGCCTGTGAATGGAGAACGAGATTGAATCAACACGGGGGGGACAAAACCAAACTCCTCACAACGCTACAGTGTGGGGAACAAATGAACTAATCATACCTCTCAATGGCCGACTTTACTTTTGTGGATGTCACTGTAGGTAAAAAAAATTTGGGGGGAATTAAGCCTCTCTAGTGAAAGCGCCCGAGGGGCAGAAATTCAATCATGACCAGAACATTCATTCGTGTCTACTTACATCTTGTTACGCCTAATGCGGCTGTTAGTGCGACTGAAGGGCAGCTTGGGTAGTTGCGGGTTGCTGGGGGGGGCAAAGGAAATGGTTTGAGTAAGTTTGCGGGAAGCGATTGGAGTCCTTATTTCTCATTTGAGACAATGACCACTTACTGTTTAGTAGGTAGCGCAGGGAGTTCACGTTTATCTATGTTGAAGTTGAGCGAATCTGTAACGTGCTCCAGAAGCCTATAAGTGAAATGGAGCTAGAATCAGGTATCCAAACAAATTGAAGCGTTCGCCTAGTTAGCGGGGATGTCTTGGTTTTGGGTCAGCGTCTTACCTGGAAGCGTCGTGTCCGCTGTCTGCTACAGGGGGTCTGCGCTCATCGGTCTCTGTGCGATTTGTCCAGTGACCGGCACCTTCCAGTCGGTGAACTGGCTCTCGCGTTCGGTTGTGTTAAAACTCACTTCCTGGTTGCCCGAGGATTCTGGGGATTGTAGGTTAGCCTGTTGCCATGGGGACGGGCCGCGTTCAGACATCTAAAATGTGTTGAGCCGTCACTCACGGTCTAGTAGGGAAACAGCGGTTTGGGTCTCAGACAAGTCAGCAAATTAAAGGCGATAAAGTTCTGAGAGTTCATTGAGACCATTTATGGCGGAGTTAAATTTCACTATCAGCATTGCTTCAGTGTGTGACAATTTCTCCTCCATGTCACCACCTCTGGGGTCCTTTTCAATTTTTGCAATTACTGTCCATCTTAATTCCTCAACGGTGTGTTTGTGATTGATCCAATGGCTGACTAATGGGGCTGTTAGCACATTCTTTTTTATGCGTGATTTGTGCTGGGTAATGCGACAACGCACTTCTTGACTGGTTTTACCGATGTAAATTTTGTCACAGGGGCATTTGATACCATATATGACGAACTTAGATTTACAATTAGTAAATTTGTCATGTTTCCACGATATTTGTTTGTGTTGGAAAAGATTTCCTTCCTCAGTACTGGCACAGCAAATGCAAGAGCCACATCTATGATGTCCTTGTACTGGTGGTAAACCAAGCATAGTGGTGATTGTGGTTATGTTTGGTTTAAGTGCTGCTCGGACCAGATGATTAGCTACACTTTGATCCTTTTTGAAGGCAAATAATGGTTTCTCCTTAAGTGACTCATCGATGTTTTCCACTAGATGCCAATTTTGTAGGATTGTTTTTTTGAGTTCATTTGAATTCGGGCAGAATGTAGAGACGCAAACCATCCTATTTTGTGGTGGTTTAACCTTGTTTGTTAATAGGGTGTCTCGGGGGATCCACCAAACTCTTTTCATTGTTCTTTGAAGAAGTTTTTTTGGGTAGCCTCTTTGAGATAGTTTTTCGGTCAGGTTAGCAGCATGTAGCATGTATGCGTCCTTGTAGTAGCAATTTCGCTTGATCCGCAGGTATTGTGAAAAGGGAAGGTTCTCTCTCAAATTCCGTGGGTGGCTACTGTCGAAATGCAGTGCCTTGTTTCTGTCCGTCAGTTTTTTATACAATGTTGTGACCAGACCGTCATCTGTTGGATGAACTTCAACATCAAGAAATGCCATTTTGATTTTGGAGTAGTTGATTGTGAATTTAATTTCCTCCGTTCTCGCATTAAGCCATTGGTGGAATTCATTCAATTCATCTTCCGTTCCTTTCCATGTCATAAAGACATCGTCGATATATCGACTCCAACTTGTGATCTTGTCTTTGAATGGATTAGACTGGTACACAAACTTCTCTTCAAATAATGCCATAAAAAGTATGGCTAACTCCGGTGCAAAGGGGCAACCCATGGCTACCCCACTTATTTGAAAAAAGAAATCTCCGTTGAAATTAAAGAAGTTTTTCTTTAGTGCCAATGTGGCCAGTTGCACAATGAATTCCGTTGGTACTCTCGTGGGTCTTGGTCGTTGGTCCAGAAAGAACTGTATTGCATCTAGTCCGTCACTCTGGGGGATCTGGGTATATAGCGAGCAAACATCCATGGTGACTAAAAAGTCTGAATTTTGATCGAATGGGATAGTGGGAAGTTTGTTCATAAAATCAGTCGTGTCTCGAAGAAAGGATTTAACTTCTGTCATAAACGGTTTCAAGAAAAAATCAACGAACTTAGAAATTGGTTCGAATAGTGACTCGCATCCCGAGACGATGGGTCTACCGGGGGGATTTTGTTCATCTTTGTGGATCTTGGGTAAGACATAAAATAAAGGTGTTCGAGGGGTGTTACATTTCAAATATTCAAATTCTTTTTTACCAATTATACCTTCTGCTAGGCCTTTTTCCAGAATTGGATGCAGTTGCTGTTGTAATTCTGTGGTGGGATTATGGTTTATTTTCTTGTAGTATTTGACATTCTGTAGTTGACTCATTACTTCTTTTTTGTAATTTTCAGTGTCCCAAACAACAATGGCTCCGCCCTTATCTGCCTGTTTGATTACGATTGAAGTGTCTTTTTTCAGGTTCTCCAAAGCACATTTTTCAGCATATGAGATGTTAAATTTAATCCAATTTTTCTTTTCTTCCATTTTACTTATTGCTGATATGATTGTTTTTTCAAAAGTAATAGTGTCTTTCGCAATTTTGTTGGCTGGTGGGCAAAATTTAGATTTTCTTTTCAATCCGGTCACTTCTAGCGGTGGATTCACTGGTGTTAGGGCGAAGAAGGATTTGAGTTTAATTTTTCGGCAAAATTCTAGGGCCTCCATTTTTAGTTTGACAAAGTTGGTGCGTCTCCTGGGGACGAAAGAAAGACCTTTTTCCAGTATACTTCTCTCTGATGATGTGAGAATTTTATTAGACAGGTTGAAGATTGGGGAAACTACCAATTCTTGTAGTTCCTCCTCC
The DNA here is from genome assembly GCF_964263255.1 of Lissotriton vulgaris. Lineage (NCBI taxonomy): Eukaryota > Metazoa > Chordata > Amphibia > Caudata > Salamandridae > Lissotriton > Lissotriton vulgaris. Next base: position 204,579,980 of record NC_141688.1, on the reverse strand, counting down.
GTGTCGACATTTCCCATGGTTGGTTGTACCGTGGGCGCGCTCGGTTTTCTGGTTGGCCTCTTCCTAAAAAAGGACCTGCAGAGGGTCCTGGTTGCTGTTGGAAAGTTCCTCTTTTATTTCCTCCTCTTCTTTGGTTATAACCGTCACTATCACTATTACTTGATGCTGAAGAGGTGTCTGAGAAGGAGATGAACTTGTTATTCGATCGTCCTTGATATTCTCCTAAGAATCTTCTTGACTCAACTCTGGAGTAAAAGTCAGTTTGGAGGTAGGGATATGTTTTTTCGAAGTTGAAGTTTTTCTTATCCTTTTGAAACTGATTTTCTTTTTGATTAATTGTATAGTCTTTAAATTCTAGAATGTCCTTTTCGACTTTCTCCAGTAATGATTTAGCATCCGGAATAAGTTGGTTAGTTTGTATTTCGCTTTCCAGAGTTTTAATCTCTTCTAATTGTTGCAACGAGATCCTTTGTGCTGTCTCAACCGTTAGGACCATGAGGTCTCGGCTACACTTTGTCTCTATAAAACTGTACCCTTTCTTGTAAACGGGGTCATCGGTGAATATCACGGGAATATTTTTAATCTGTAATCCTCCTGGTATTGTGCCAGCTCGCAAATGCTGGAGGAGATAATGACCATGTAGGTCTGTGCGAATTTGTTTCTTTTTGAGTCTCAAAAGTTTCTCTGTCTCATTCTGATTTCTGGCAGTTGTGCTTAATGTAGCTGAAGTGAAGGGAGGGGGTTTTGCCAAAAGGTTTTTTATATGTTCCTCATTGTAGGCAAATGTTTGATCTTCAGACATACTGTGCTAGGATTCACTTGTGACGTAACCAAAATATTCAAAACCAAAATATAACTCAAACAAACATGCAACACCAAAAAGACTTTGGTCAAAACAAAGTCAAACCCTCCACATGGGGCATACAGAGGGCCTCGCAGAACAGCTTCTGCAAAAGTATTAACACCAAAAACAGGGTCTGGGCTCTCTGGCAATAAGGACAAGCCTCACCAGAATAATGATAAACCAAGAACAGGTACCAATATTGCCACGTAATTTTACACTGGATCTCGGATGATCACTCGAATGACTGAATAAAGCAGTAATTCTCAATGAACCAGATTTCAGAATAAATCATTTATGTTTTATTTTTTGATTTAAGTGCATGTATCTATTTAGTATGCAATTTTTTGTATTTTTTAATCAAGGAACATTTCGTTAGTTCCACGCTATTAAACTGAACACAGAATTGAAACAAATGACATTAGGCAAAAACAGTAATTTGAACAGACAAAAATCAACTCACACTCGTCAGTCATACCACACAAGACAATCAGGATATATTTACAATTATTTACAAACAATATAGTATCACAGTGGAAAAATAAAGCATTGGAAAACAACAGATCAACAAAATCATTATTTTCTGAAATGATCAAGGGTTCCTAATGCTGAGTAGAAGAGGTCTACGCGTTTCGATAACCCCTGGATTCGGGGAAATCTCATCAGGACCATGTGCCTGTGAATGGAGAACGAGATTGAATCAACACGGGGGGGACAAAACCAAACTCCTCACAACGCTACAGTGTGGGGAACAAATGAACTAATCATACCTCTCATCCCCAGAATCCTCGGGCAACCAGGAAGTGAGTTTTAACACAACCGAACGCGAGAGCCAGTTCACCGACTGGAAGGTGCCGGTCACTGGACAAATCGCACAGAGACCGATGAGCGCAGACCCCCTGTAGCAGACAGCGGACACGACGCTTCCAGGTAAGACGCTGACCCAAAACCAAGACATCCCCGCTAACTAGGCGAACGCTTCAATTTGTTTGGATACCTGATTCTAGCTCCATTTCACTTATAGGCTTCTGGAGCACGTTACAGATTCGCTCAACTTCAACATAGATAAACGTGAACTCCCTGCGCTACCTACTAAACAGTAAGTGGTCATTGTCTCAAATGAGAAATAAGGACTCCAATCGCTTCCCGCAAACTTACTCAAACCATTTCCTTTGCCCCCCCCAGCAACCCGCAACTACCCAAGCTGCCCTTCAGTCGCACTAACAGCCGCATTAGGCGTAACAAGATGTAAGTAGACACGAATGAATGTTCTGGTCATGATTGAATTTCTGCCCCTCGGGCGCTTTCACTAGAGAGGCTTAATTCCACCTAATTTTTTTACCTACAGTGACATCCACAAAAGTAAAGTCGGCCATTGAGAGGTATGATTAGTTCATTTGTTCCCCACACTGTAGCGTTGTGAGGAGTTTGGTTTTGTCCCCCCCGTGTTGATTCAATCTCGTTCTCCATTCACAGGCACATGGTCCGGATGAGATTTCCCCGAATCCAGGGGTTATCGAAACGCGTAGACCTCTTCTACTCAGCATTAGGAACCCTTGATCATTTCAGAAAATAATGATTTTGTTGATCTGTTGTTTTCCAATGCTTTATTTTTCCACTGTGATACTATATTGTTTGTAAATAATTGTAAATATATCCTGATTGTCTTGTGTGGTATGACTGACGAGTGTGAGTTGATTTTTGTCTGTTCAAATTACTGTTTTTGCCTAATGTCATTTGTTTCAATTCTGTGTTCAGTTTAATAGCGTGGAACTAACGAAATGTTCCTTGATTAAAAAATACAAAAAATTGCATACTAAATAGATACATGCACTTAAATCAAAAAATAAAACATAAATGATTTATTCTGAAATCTGGTTCATTGAGAATTACTGCTTTATTCAGTCATTCGAGTGATCATCCGAGATCCAGTGTAAAATTACGTGGCAATATTGGTACCTGTTCTTGGTTTATCATTATTCTGGTGAGGCTTGTCCTTATTGCCAGAGAGCCCAGACCCTGTTTTTGGTGTTAATAATTAGTATTTTTGAGGCATCTTGGCTGTGGGGTGTCATTACCCCTTCCTATTTTGTTAGTGTCCATATCAGTTGTCTTTGTAATTTGTGCAAAACTTATCCTGATGATGGCCCAGTACATCTCAATAAAAAAAGTTTTTTTATTGAGATGTACTGCCTTGACTTGTTCTATAATTATTAATCCCCCACCACGTCTTTTCTCTCTTCAGTCGTCTCTCCGCATCGTCCCTTAGCTGGGCCGGAACAGGAAGCACCCAGGTTCCCCTGACTCCCCTGACAAATCACAAGTTAGCAGTGCAGCATTGTGACTGGTCTGAGTGCCGTGGTTCGGCGGTCAGCCAGGGAATGGGAACCTAGGTAGGGGCTGTAATGCAACCTGGTGGGAGAAAATGGAAAGTGCACATGACTGTGGAGCTGGCCCAAGATGGCCACCCAAACAGTCATTGCACACTGAAAGAACGCCCATCACTCCTCCCCCTGCTTAGAGATCAGAAACGCCCAGTCCCACTCTGTCCGACACAAAGACACCACAGCAGGAATAAATAAAATGATAATAACAACAACTTATTATCATTTTATATTTCCTTTATTTATAGCACTTAGTTGAGGAGCCGCCACTGACTGACTTCAGGACAGCCATGAGCTTGTGCTGCCCCCATGGCTGTGCATTCAAGTGACACAGGAAACACAGCTACAACGCTGCTCCGTGTTCCTCTGTGCAGGTAGCAACCGGCCTACACTTTTATGGGAGGAGAAAGTTCTATTTGCAAGTGGGTGCAGTGAGTGACTGGAAGCCATCAGAAGGCGCAATGTAAGCGCGCCCCCTGATGGCAGTCCTCTGGAAGGGGTTAAGGGGGTACTATAGACCCCCCTAGACATCCCCTTGGAGGTGGGTGCAGCCACTTAAGGCACCCACAGCCGCGGCCGGTAGTGGGAGGGGGAGGGGCAGGGTAGAGGGGTAGTAATGTATGGATTATGGAGTTTAACAGATAAGTAAACATAAAAATAAATAAAACGAATTTCGTTGCGCGCACTGCATCGCATTTGGTGATGCAGTGCATGCAACAAAATGTGTTTTATTTATGCGCACTCGCCTTCAGTGAGCTCTCTCTATCGATGAGTGCAACCTGCACAGTGAAACACGGAGCGGTGTTAATGTTGCTGCTCTGTATTTCAGTACGCAGCCGCGCTGAGTGCCGCGCATTCAGCCTAAAAGGGGACACTACCCTGTTTGTGCATGGCCCCTTTTTGAAGATGCACCATGTTACAACCAGGGAAAGTGCACTTTATAAGTAATAGGGTCCTTGTTTTTTTTTTCATATGTATTTTTTCCTCTCTCAACGTTCTCATTCTGATTTTACGTATATGCAGTTTCTAATTTAATCACATGACTGGTCCGGCACGTTAACATTTCGTTGTAAACATCATAGTAACACGTCAAGATTAGTATCAAACATACTATTCACTTGTATACAAAAACACATCATGCAACAATATACACGCCTCGGATACAACTAGGGCCATATTATCAAGAGAGGGCGATACAATATCGCCGCTTTTATCGGCAGGAAACTGCCGCTAATGCGGCGATAATGGGCTTGATAATAGGCCCTTGTGAATTCCCATAGAAGCCCAGGTTCTGGTGTTAACCTCATCGCTGCTAAAGGAATTCTCCTCCTGTGCTGGCCCCAATTTAAATGGGTGTGGTTGTGACTGAACCATTCCGTCATCAGCACAGCCCAGCCGTAACTGATGACGGAATGGTTCCGTCACAAGCATTGAAGGGGTTAACCTGGGCTTCTATGGGAATTCACAAGGATCTATTATCAAGCCCATTATCACCGCTTTAGCGGCAGTTTCCTGCTGATAAAAGCGGCGATAATGTATTGCCCTTTCTTGATAATATGGCCCCCAGTTCCTCCGTCAAGAGCCTGCCACCATAAATGTTTGGAGTGCAGATAGGAAACCAAATATACCCGATTTATCAAGGAGTCGGAATTGAACTTGGCTGGATATGGGCATCGGCGACCAAGTCTGTGTAGATATATATTTTTATGTAGTCTTTGTTACATGTAGTCCTCATATTTAAACTAAAACATTTTAGGCTAGACTTGGCAAGTCAATATTTTGGGGGGAATACGGCTGGTGAATGTGTGTGGGTCTCACTGCATGTCCAGCTTTTCTGAAGAGCCAGTCGTTGGATATCGCGATTGGAGGAAAGTATTTTCAGTAGTAGGTATGAATGGCTTGGCAAGATATGAATATAAAATGTTTACCTGAAAAATGTTGTTCAATCAGAAACATACATACTAAAAAGACAGCGATTTTGTCGCATTCATCAATGAAATGCAACAATCTTCAATTACCAAAATTACTCGGCTTCACTTGGGAGAAGGTCAATCATTAAACAGAAGCCAAGGCGACTTTAGAAGGAGCTAATCATTTCAAAAACCTGATTTTTTATACCAGGGCAAATGCAAGGTTGTTAATTGAATGTTTCTATCTTGACAAGAGCAGCAAGGTGATAGATAATGTGCCCAAATATGGCTAGTGAAGGAATCATTTGCAACTGATCGACTTGAAAATTAAAATTGTTGGATCAATAAAGAATTGGCAAAGACTAGAAGGCTGCTACAGGTGTTCCTTATGGGCCATAATTGTGATGGTTTTATTTTAAAAATCATTTTTTAACAGTTTAAAGACAGATGATCTTAGCTTTGTTGTAAAACTGGTGGTTTACACAATGTTGGTACAATATCTCCATATAATTCCTGTTTATTATGTTACCAATTAATACTGCCGTTTTAGAATGATGTGCCATACAACACTACTGACTCACTTGGTCCCCATTCTCTCCATACTCGTGCCACATATGGGTTGACATTTAAGAACAACAAATTATTTGTAAGTTTCATCTTTAAATGAATATAAACTTTTTTCCCTATGCATACCTACACACATCTTGTAAATTCTAGCTTTGTAAATCGTATCTAAGTTACGTATACAAAACGTAGGATTTACTTAAACTTACTCAACGCATAAGCGTTGCCATTTTTCACTTCATAACATGAGAAAACACAGATGGTCTTTTCCTACAAAAATGAGTTTTATTCTAGCCCTGCAAAATATCATAGCCAGAATATCGAGTTCCACATATATAAGTAAGTATAGGTTTATTATATTTCACTTCATACTTAAGTACTTCGACAATATATATATCTTCAAGATATGTAGATGGGGAGTTACGATTAGTAAACCTATACTTATCCAATATACTTTACCTTCATAATATTGTGGTAATTCTGTCAGGGTGAAATTTTAGCCTGGGATCTTCTGACATCTAGCAGTCCTCAAGCTGATCCTACAAGCGGTGAGTAATACGCAGACAGAGATAGAACTAAAGAGCTTGCGATACACACCAAGACACCACAGGGGAGCGAGAGTAATTAGGCATCTTGATTAGGTGCGTGCCCACCAGCTGCTTCTCTTAATTTTGCCAATAAGGCTTGAATTAAACTCTAATGAGTTTCATATTACCAGCAGTGTAAACAGCGAAGAAATTAACGCCACTCGCATTAGTGGCCCGCGACTGTTCAGTACTCAGTCCCCAAGTACTCTCGCGGATCACGATTATGGAAGAGATTGTGCATACATAAGCGAGCCGCGAGCCATGCTGATGTCTAGAAAGGAGCAATACATGAAGTTGTTGCGCAATCTTCTGCCCCTCCATTGACATGGGTGGAGCACTTGGAAGCCCTTACGTCTACAGTATGTATTATCCAAACTCCCAGCCAATCAGAGTTTATTAATGGTTGAGCGGTTTATTGATGAAACTTACTTCCACTGTTACAATCAAATGACAGTATAAGAATTTAGGGCTCATGAGGAGGGTTGGGAATAAAAACTTTTACCCAAAGGCGAAATGTGTGGAACCATTGGGAATGTGTTCCTCCTGTCAGACCTATTGCAGCAGAGGTATTTATTTTTTAAATATGTAGACTACCACTATTTGAGATCAATATACTAACATAATTAAGATTTCTAAGTTTTAAACAAAATAACAATGTTTCAAATTTGTAGAAAAGTAATATTATCACTTCCTCTCCTTACAGTGTAAGAAAAAAACCACATAAAGGGAAAAGTGTGTAGAGCCCAGTAATCACCAGAAACCTTTTCCGGGGCTCACCCTTAAGACAATATCCCAGTTATAACCAGGAGTGGAAGCGGTACCCACATAAGGCATGCAGCATCAGCATTTCAGACCCCGTTCATCTCAGTGACGCCTCTGACACCATTTTACTTCTAGCAAAGGAGAGCGGTAATGACAAGCAGAATGAATGTTTGCACTGGTAATTTTACACATTTTCACCCTACTTAAAATGTAATGTGCCTGTAATGGTAATGTTATAAACGCCTAAGACCTTTTTATACAGTATTTAGTGCCCTGTTTCCTCAACAGGCCCAAAAAAGATTCAGCATCAAGTGTAGCGATGAGACAAATTGTGATATATTTACTGGAATCCAGAGCCCAAGTTAATCTATTTTTTAACACTTTATTGAAAATTGACTAACACAGAAGAGCTGATAGAGAAACAAAGAGCTATGTATTCCTTGAGACTCCTCTCTTAAGAAAATGGAAGTGATGTAACTCTATAAATCTTATAGATAAAGCTAAGATAAATAAATATTTGAACACTGGTACTACAGCTGTTCCAATGGAAATAAAGGTGACGCTGACAGATGTGTTTGCAACACCAATCACTCGCAAGCTAAGAGTGTCACATAAAGCAAACAAAGCAGGAGTTAGGGCACTCTGGGTAATTCCCTGTCTTGAGAAGGAGAGCTGTTTCTCTTCTTAGAGAGCAACTGCGCCAAGGAGGCTCTCTGCCCACCTCAAACCAGTGTGTGCTGACATCATTTTGAAGCACAGGTGTGCCTCTCTCCATCCATGCCAAGCTAGAGAAGAAACACCTTTCGGGGAGCCAAACAGACGCAGAGGTGTAACGCAGACCAAGACAAGACGACAAGACAACTAACCAAAAAAGGTACTATGTCTGTGAATGCTGTTAATTTTAATACAATCTTAGTAGCAAAGAGAACCTGTGTCAAGAGATGCTGAAGCAGTTGATTCAGTTCATTATTAATATACAGGCATTTCTGACAAACCAGTATTGTATGTTTTACGACCTAAAATACACAACCAATATCCTACAACCCAAAAAAGGTCCCACTGACAGAAGAGTGATTTCTGTAACTGAATAGTACTCTTATTTTTTTGAAGACCCTCACCGTCGCTATTAGTGGCATGCTACCAGCGTTGCCCGCGCCTAAAGCTGTGGAAGGTTGGGGATGCCAATACTAAGGATGTGCAGTCTTGATACAACCTACTGCCTTGTTAATACGCCACCCGACACTTACTGCCTCTTTGTCTCACTCTTGCAAGTTCTTTTTCATCATCGTTTTTTCCCTTTTTCACTGTTTTCCATCTTTCTCTTCCTACTTCTGTATCACTTCTGTGTTTTCTTTTCTCTTGCTCAAGAACAAAGGCTTTAAAAAATATACGTGCTGGTCGATAAAAATGAGTGCCAGTGGGCCCCACCAGAAACCAGAGGCTCAAATTAGGCGCTGCATGCTTCATCAACAGATCCAAAGTACACTGCTTCTGGATGCAACGATAAAAAGGGGGTCCTCACGGCGATCCGCACACTGATTTTAATTGTAGGCTTTACTGGAGTGAAGGAACACTCATTCAAAGAAGTCTTTGGAGTCAATGAATGGGGGAAATGTGGTGGTAGCTCATCACGTGAATATGGATTGATATACACTCGTTGTAGGGTTGTGTTCATCAGCGGTAGGACGCCGGTGAAGGTGACTATGCAATTCAGCTACCTGCTGTAAATCACATCCTAGGGCACTGCAACATATGATTTGAGATTGTCAGAAAATAGGCAGTTGTTGTCGTTTTTGAACGTATGGATTTAGTTTTGATAGAAAGTTCAAGATGACACCTCTTTTCCATACTTGAAAGTAGATTAAAAGTTTGTTCTCATTCTTATTGCAAACACACCCTCAAGAAATGCCACACTAAAATCACAAAAAATTACTGGTATCAGCTCAATGTTCTGAAGTCAGTTAAACTATTTCTTCCAGAAAGCAACTACAGAACTGCTGTTCAAGCCTCCTGCACACTGTAGCATGCCTCACCCAGAGCCTATAAAATTTTGAACACATCACTCTGAGCATAAAAGTACTCAATTGGCTTCTCTTTCTGGCCTGCACCCTCTTAAAAAACACCTGCTTTATCATTTACAAAGCTATCACAACCAGCAGACAAGCTGGCCGTCTTTGGTGGTTCTTGGCACACGTTCAGCCAGGCCACCATTAGAGTGCAGGGTAAATTAGGAAAAAACAAGACAACAGGTCTTTTCCATCGATGCACCGAGGATCTGGAAACAAATCCATATATCCATCAGGATTGCCCCAAGCCTGCTCCAATTTAGGAAACAGTTGAAGATTTGCCTCATCAAAGAGCACTACATCATTACATCAGGATGAGAGAGTTCATCCTATTGAGGGTGAACCTCTATGTTTAAAAAATTCATCTCTTTCTCTTTTTTCTATAGTCGTTTCCATTGTAAACACGCAAAGTTCCTGTGGAATGGCCTTAGGGGTTTGCAACTGTCAAGAACAGCCGAACGACAAAGACGTTTGTCGCACATCTGCGCACTCCTTTCACGTATCATCAGAAGTGCTAAGTGGACTGGCTCGGCATTAGGCCTCCAGAGTGTCCATTGCGTGCAGTTATCAGACTGGCACAGGTGTCACTGAGCGCTGGCAGCCTGTTTGAAGGCGGGACCCTGCCCGCCCCAAGATGGAAGAGGTCAGCCATATTGCTACACAGCGTCAGGCCCTTGGAGAGGAGGTCAGGCCTGCTGAGGCGGCTAAGCGGAAACCTACAGCGTATCACAGTGACAGAGCGGGAAAGAGATGGTGGCACTGAGGCCGCGTGCTGCTGCCGAGCCCGCTGCGCCGCCAGCCCTTCCCTGCCGACGAGAAAGAACTGTTCAGAAATCACTGTCAGAAGGAACCTTGAGGCAGGTGTAGCGTGCAGAGTCTATTTCTAGCTGGTGAGAACGTGTTTAATCAAAAGAAGTCTGAAATAGCAGACTACCTCATTCATCTCGACAGCACGCGGCGTGCTTTGAATGAACTCGAGTGCCCACGGTCTGAGGCAAAGGCAGACTTCAACCGCCAGCCTTTCATTAAATGGCAGCAGGAAAGAGCTGTCGCTGCTCGCATCGTCAAAAAGACTGGCAGAACTGGGGCACGCCATTCAGCGGACAGCCGTGGCACGGAATGACTTCCTCTTAAAGAGGAACTGCAGCCAGGGTTTTCTTCCTGGATGGCTAAATCAACCTTTTTTAGAATATCTGGGAATTTTCTTAGTTATTCCACTCTTGAGAAGGTGAGCTAAAGTCTGATATAAAGAGCCCTGGTTACACAGCTACATGACGCCATGTTGGTTAAGGCGGGACTTCCTGCACAACGTCAGGACAGAAACGCTCTGAAAGACGGTGAATTGTTAATTGGACAGGCTAGGTTGCAATAACCCAGCTTTATGTGTATAGGATGGCAGGCAGATTGAAGTTAAATGTTTTTCTGTGTTAGTTTTTCCATTGTAACTGGTGTGCGTTATATCAGACGTATACATTAGGGTAGTTACACTATTTGCAGTACAGTATGTGCTCAAAACACCTATTTTTCTAGAGAAATGTTTATGTAATAAACACAGTAACAACATATATATTTTTTGAAAAAACACCCTCTGGTATGAAAAACATCCAAGTAATTTCAGTAAATAGAGTGTGAATGTAATGGTTTGCAAAATGTGCCAGGGAGAACCGAAGCCTTCCCAGCAGGGCACGCTTCTTTCACTGCCAAGGGGTGTGCATTAAAATGAGGCAAAGGGAAGTTTAGATGTTATGCTCATTCAATTCTTGACCTCTTTGCGACTCCCAGCCAGGGTGGCTATTCTTGCCTATCGTGGTGGTTATTTTGAGAGGAAAATATCTGTGCTGGTGAGGGCCAGATGACAGAGTGACTGGGTGGGACCGTCCCCCACTCATCTGCGAAGCTAACTTGGAATCGAAAGTGAAAGAATGAAATGCGGTTAACAGGCTGTATTAGCAATTTTAAGAGATACTTTGGAGCTAAACGTCATTGAACAGTTTTAGATGAGTCGTTTCACTTTTCAAAGCGCTTCATTTACATCTGTACGATTGGTTCTTAACCTGTGGTCCGGGGCACCTGGGGGTCTGCGAAAACTACTAAAATATTACCAGATTAATAAAGTGTCCATCAATAAAGATGCAATATATACAGACATTCTGCATATGTGAAGGACTTTAAAATTGGAGGGCAAAAATTAAGTTAGTATCCACAGATGGATTCGGGGAAGCAGTGCAAGGGCATCAAAGAGAAAGCAGTATGGACGATGAGTGGCCTTAATTGAAATTATAAAAGTCCTTACCTTCCCATTAAAATTAGATTTTTTTTTATATTTGTCTGTGAATTTAAATAAATATTTCATCAGTTTTGTGTTAGTTTTATTGAAAATCTTTAGGTTGGAGGCCCCGGCTTCCAGTAATTACTAAATTGGGATCCCCGGATTATGACAAAATTTCAGTGAGGATCCACAGATGCCAGTAATGAAAGTGGTGGTCCACATTAGTCAAAAGGTTAGGAATCACTGATCTATATGGAGAGAGAGTGCCCGGCCTCACAGAGTGTGCCCGGCCTCACACTGCTCTGACACCTAACGTGCATTTTTAAAAATTTTTAACAGAGTTTTATATAGCACGCACCTGACCTGAATCGGGTATCAGAGCACTTTACATAGCACCAGTTGCGTTACATGAGGACACATTCATTTTTGTTAGGCGTGTGGAAAATAACCTCCAGATTCATCATGGTCATGTTTTGCGAGTCCTTAATAGCAAATTTTAAGGATTCGCTATTAAAGACTTGCAAAACGGGATGCATGTAGAAATCGCAATATTTCATGCGATTTCTACTGCTTCTTTATTTGCGATTCACTAATTGCGAATCGCAAATAAGGAATGGACTTTCCCATTCATTCCTATTGGCCTAAAGGCCCTTAGGAATGAATGGAGAGTCATTCCTTATTTGCGATTCGCAAAAAGCGAATTGCAAATAAGGAAGCAATTTCAAGGGTGCCCCCCTGAAATGGTAATGTACACTGGTGTTGCGCACACACATGTCCAAAGGACATGTGTGTGTGTTTCATACAACGTAGAAAATGCACTAAAGTGCATTTTTCTAAGTTTTTGCTATTTACCACGTAGTTAGACTTCGCGGTAAATAGCGGCCCCAGATTGCGAATTTGCAATTTTTAAATGGTTCTAGAATTGCATTTAAGGAATCTCAAATTAAGATTCCTTAAATGCAATTCATCGCAATTTAGCGATCTCTAGAATTGCGTTTTTTGCATTTGGGATGATTAATCCCAAATGCAAAAATAGCGCTCGCAAAGGGCCAGATTCTCAGAATCTGGCCCTTTGCGAGCCCATTTCGGCTTGATGAATCTACCTGTTGGAGATTTGCACAGAATCACAGGATATTCTGCATCATTGCTGAGACTAGAACCCAGTTCTTCTAATTCGAGGTCAACCGCCCTAGCCATTAGGCCAACTCCTCTCCCCATTTGTAAAGTGCATGTTCACCCGGCGGCATTGCGGCACTGAATAACAGATGTTTATTGCTACGCAACTCATTGGTACTCATTTTATTGACCTAAAATGGATGAAAGGCTAGGTGGACCCACTAGCATTTGTACCTGTGACCATGAGGCCCCTGCAGTGGACGCATAGTCCACTGAGACACCAGACCCACAACACTAAGTTGAGATAGTACCCGAGGCTCACATTTAGTGTACTTTGTTAACCTCTTGTTTAGTGTTCAGCACCTGGGCCTGTTCCTTCAGCATTGCCTTTTCTCAAGTTGGTAGTTGCCCCATCATACAAAGCATTCACCCTTACCAAATACTAGACGGATTTCACAATAGGCCATTTCGTCTAAAACGATGTGGATTTTTCACCACATTGTTATGTTTAATAATAGTGTACTGCTTAATAAACGTTTGCTTGTGATAAAGTACATACGGAAAGAGGTGACCGTTCAGCAGTGTTACTTGTAGGGGCCTCTAGGGGGCGCAAGCGGCTCAGCATCTATATTCTCCCTCCCAAGAGACCAGTTTCTGTAGAACCATGCGCCTTTCAAATGTGGTACCACACACCCTGCCAATGATCTCCAATCCCTAGCTTCCATCCCCCTCGTTTCCATGACAACCACGTGCAGAAGCACCATTCACCCCATATTTTATAGTGTCACCCCCTATTGTCAGCTCACTGACATCTCCACGCCAATCAGTGAACGCACCTCATTCCTCTAATCTGCAGCTCCGGCTGCTGCTGTACCTACCACTGTAACAACAAAGGGCTCTGCCAGTGTCCCTCCTCACTGACTCACACAACTCCAGCTGTGGGAGCTCCACTAGTTTTTATCAGTGTGCCACAAACATGTCCTGTTCTAGGTACAAGACCCACAGACAGCTCTTTCAATGTACCTCACTCCTAACATACCGGGACTTGGGGGGCAGAGACAACAGCCTTCTCAATGTCCTTCACCCCTGTCCTGCAGCCCTAGCGCTATTCCAACACCTGGGGTCACCGGCGCCTCACTACTGGCATGAAGAGTGGCTTAATGGTCCATTAGGGAGCCCTGCACACAGCTCCGCCAATACACATTGTCCCTACACCCTGGAGACGCCTGCTACTACAGCTCTAGTGACAATACTCCCCCTGCACCAATGCGCCTCAATGCTGACCTAAGAGGCCTATTAGAGAGAGCCACCCTCACAGGTTGACAAATGACAACAACTCCCCTGCACTGATGCACCTCAATGCTAACCTGAGGGGCCTACGACGGAGAGCCACCCTCACAGGTCAAGAAATGACAACACACCCCCTGCACCAATGCACCTTAACTCTGACCTGAGGGGCCTATTACAGAGTGCCACCCTCACAGGTCAACAAATGATAACACACCCACGCACCAATGCACCTCAGTGCTGACCGGAGGGGCGTATGACAGATAGTCATCGTCACAGGTCAACAAATGACAACACACCCCTGAACCAATACACCTCAATGCTGACCGAGGGGCCTTTTACAGAGTGCCACACTCACAGGTCGAGAAATGACAACACACCCCTGCACCAATGCACCTCAATGCTGACCTGAGGGGCCTATTACAGAGTGCCACACTCACAGGTCGAGAAATGACAACACACCCCTGCACCAATGCACCTCAATGCTGACCTGAGGGGCCTATGACGGAGAGAAACCCTCACAGGTCAACAAATGACAACACACCCCTGCACCAATGCACCTCAACTCTGACCTGAGGGGCCTATGACAGAGTGCCACCCTCACAGGTCAACAAATGATAACACACCCCTGCACCAATGCACCTCAATGCTGACCGGAGGGGCGTATGACAGATAGTCATCGTCACAGGTCAACAAATGACAACACACCCACGCATCAATGCACCTCAGTGCTGACCCGAGGGGCCTATTACAGAGTGCCACACTCACAGGTCGAGAAATGACAACACACCCCTGCACCAATGCACCTCAATGCTGACCTGAGGGGCCTATGACGGAGAGAAACCCTCACAGGTCAACAAATGACAGCACACCCCTGCACCAATGCACCTCAACTCTGACCTGAGGGGCCTATGACAAAGTGCCACCCTCACAGGTCAACAAATGATAACACACCCACGCACCAATGCACCTCAGTGCTGACCTGAGGGGCCTATGACAGAGAGCCACCCTCACAGGTCAACAAATGACAACACACCCCTGCACCAATGCACCTCAACTCTGACCTGAGGGGCCTATGACAGAGTGCCACCCTCACAGGTCAACAAATGATAACACATCCACGCACCAATACACCTCAGTGTTGACCGAAGGGGCGTATGACAGATAGACATCGTCACAGGTCAACAAATGACAACACACCCACGCATCAATGCACCTCAATGCTGACCTGAGGGGCCTATTACAGAGTGCCACACTCACAGGACGAGAAATGACAACACACTCTTGCACCAATGCACCTCACTGCTGACCTGTGGGGCAAATGATAGAGAACCACCCTCACAGGTCAACAAATGACAACACACCCGCGCACCGATGCACCTCAAAGCTGACCCAAGGGGCCTATGACAGATAGCCACCCTCACAGGTCAACAAATGACAACACACCCACGCACCGATGCACCTCAATGCTGACCCGAGGGGCCTATGACAGAGAGATACCCTCACAGGTCAACAAATGACAACACACCCCTGCACCAATGCACGTCAATGCTGGCCCGAGGGGCCTTTTACAGAGAGCCATCCTCACAGGTCAACAAATGACAACACACCCCTGAACCAATACACCTCAATGTTGACCCGAGGGGCCTTTTACAGAGTGCCACACTCACAGGTCGAGAAATGACAACACACCCCTGCACCAATGCACCTCAATGCTGACCTGAGGGGCCTATTACAGAGTGCCACACTCACAGGTCGATAAATGATAACACACTCCTGCACCAATGCACCTTAATGCTGACCGGAGGGGCGTATGACAGATAGTCATCGTCACAGGTCAACAAATGACAACACACCCACGCATCAATGCACCTCAATGCTGACCCGAGGGGCCTATTACAGAGTGCCACACTCACAGGTCGAGAAATGACAACACACTCTTGCACCAATGCACCTCAATGCTGACCCGAGGGGCCTATGACAGAGAGCCACTCTCACAGGTCAACAAATGACAACACACCCCTGCACCAATGCACCTCATGAGGGGCCTATTACAGAGTGCCACTCTAACAGGGCAAAAAATAACAACACACCATGCACCAATGCATCTCAACGCTGACCTGCGGGAACTATTACCAAGAGTCACCCTCGCAGGTCAACAATTGACCTTCAGCCGGCCCTGCTATTGGTTCACCTGGAAGCTACATATAGCTCCTTCAAAGCACCCCAGTCCAAATATGTGTGATCCCCCTCCACCCAGGCCCCTGTAGCAGGGTGCAGGTGGGCCAGGCCCACCCAAACATGAGCCTGGCCCACCCAAACTTGAGTCTTGGCCCTCGCAGTGAGGACATGAAGGCCAATAGAAAATGGGCACTATAATTTAATTTGTTCCTCCGAACGTTGTTTTTCTTCCTATTCTGGAAGTTGAGTGATTGGGCCAGGTCTCTCTCTCATAGCCATTCCCAATCACCTGACTCCTTTTATAGAGATGGGCTGTGTCTAAGTATGGGCGGAAAATCCGTTCCGCTCGCGGATTTTGCGGATTTTCGGGAAATTCGCAATCCGCGAGATTCGCGAATCTCCCGCAAAATCCGCAAATCCGCGAGCAGCGGATTTTGCTCGCACTGCTCGCACTGTTCGCGTGAGTTCGCGGCTTCCCAGTACAACTTCGCGCCCCACGAATAAGTGCTAAATTGCAGAAATACGATCTTAGCAAAACTGAAACTACTTACCAGGTTCAAAAGTTCAGGCTCATCATTAGTAGCCATTTCCTGTGGTGCTTCCTGAGGGGCCCCTCCAGAGTTCAGTTGCCAGTTGCAACTATTATGTGACCCTGCTCTGAACCTCAGAATAGTTACACATATGCCACAAAGGTCCTGAATTACAGCTAAGGGAGACAAGCAGGAGCCAGGCTGGAAGTTAAAATCCATTAATCAGCCCCTAATTCATTATTGTCAGTTGGGGCAGGGCAGGTGTTGTAACTAATTTTGCAACAATGAAAGCACTTCGCAAGTGCAAAAGATCACTAATCAGGGCGCACTAAGGAAGCAGGTGCCAGCTAAAAAAATATTCTGTGACACATTAATCAGCCCCAAATTAATTCAGGTCACTTGAGGCAGGGAAGGTGTGCTTTGCTTTGCCGAAAATAATGTACACTGGACAACCAGAGGGTGTGGTGATGAAACAGAGGGTGGCATGGGTGGGCCAGAGGGTGGCATGAGTAGTCAGAGAGTGGCAGTGGTGACAGAGAGTGGCAGTGATGAAGAAGAGTGTCCCAAACAGGCTGGACACGTAGAAACAACAAGTTCGCAAAACTTGCGACCCGACAGGTAAGTTCGCAAATTGCAAAATTGTAAAAACCCTCGCGAACTGGCAGAAACACGGGCGAACACAAAAAAAAAAAATCCGCAAATTCGCGGGAATTCGCGGATTTTGCGGATTGCGAGTTCGCAAATCCGCAAAATTCGCGAACGCTAGATCCGCAAAATTCGCCCATGCTTAGCTGTGTCCCTGCCCACTCGTACAGGTACAATAGTGACTCGGAGAAGGGGAGAAATTCTTTATTTAGCACACAGTAACTTTTGCCTACTGTCCTGGATATTTCCTTTTCTGTTCAGCCTGGAGAAAAGAAGTTTGTGTATTGTGATTCACCTTTTCTGACCCCTGCAGCTGATTATCAGATCAAGCTTTGACACAAAGTTTGACTAACAGAGTAGATAAGAGAATGTGTTAATATTTGTTTTTATTTTTAAAATCTGCACAGACACAGCAAGACACATACTTTGTGTATTGTGAGAAGTTGGCCTGATATGTAGTGTTTCCAATTCTGGAACCACTGGGTATCAGTCCAAACAAACCCCAAAGATGTCTGGTTGTAAGTCAACCTTGTTAGACAAGCTATCCTAGTGGTAGCATGGACTAAGCAGCCTAAAGGCTAAACTTAAGAGGTCGTGTTAAGCGAGCTGTTTTACCACATACAATCCTGTAATCAAATGAAAGGACACCACACAAGTATATATTGTAAAAATATATGTATTTATTTCTAAATTACTCCCCAGTACTCTTTATGAGGAAAGGGGCACAAGCGTTAAATCAAAAGCACTGTTAAACATATAAAGTTGGCACAATTATGGCTGAGGGCGGGGGGCCACTCAGACCATATACTAAAAAAATGGTATAAGTAACACTTATCGAATATTGGTTAGGCCTAGGGCCTAGAGATTCGCTGGGAGCAGTCAGGACAAGCAATGAAGAAGTCGGGAGTAGCCCACAGGATACGGGTGCAGCACGGAAAGTGCGGCGCGCACCAATGTAAAGTCAATGGTGCGTAAAAGTTAGTTAAAGTGAATTAAATGATACTTCCGCTGAACCTAGGAACACAAAACTTCAGACACAGACCCTAGAGGTGTGTACCAGTGTAAAGACACCGGCGTTGCAAAGTTACCTCACCCACAGGCCGTGGGTGCACAGGGTCGAAGTGGCGTCGGGTTCTGTCACGCAGGTTCTGGGTGCTTGGAGCTGTTGCAGCTGCAGGCGCTGTGAAGCAGAAGTGTCCGGTGCGATCCAAGGGTGGATCGATGTAGAAAAGTACCTGAAAGCAGAGGGGACAGAGTCTGGGTCACTCAGCAGTGACCAGGGTGGAACCAGGACGGAACCAGGCAATGTCGGGCGCAATCAGGCGGTTGTCGATAGGCTTCTCTCCGCTGTCACGTGGGCTCTGGGTCATCTGCGACGTCCAGGAGCAGGTCACGATCTGTCCCACGTAGGCTCTCGCCGTCAGCACCGTCGGCTTGAAGATTGTAGCAAACAGCACTTGGCAAAAGCAATCCACGCGGAACCGGGAGATTGCTTATCACTCGAACCAGGAGGGTCAGAGTGGGTGCTCCTTTTCACAGGAGCTGGTGCAGATCTGGAGCAACCAGAAAAGCAAGTCGGATTTCAAAGTTCGTCGGCACAGGGGCCACAAGCCAGCTGGCAAGTGACCGGGCCAACGCGTCGAGCACACACAGGCAGAAGGGCCCCACGCAGCACTCGTCGAGTGTGGAGGGCTGAGCTTTGGTGCAAGTGGAGCTCGGGGCTGGGGCTTCTCAAACCCCGGTGTACAGCTTCGAGGGTCACTCGTGGGCTGCACGGTCAGCGTCTCGTGGCCTTTTCAAGATGGCGTGCCCCACGCTTCCGGTCGCCTCCACGGGTCTCAGCTCTGCAGGGACTGTGGATCGGGCAGGTAGAAGGCAGGCAAGCTTGATCTCGTCGATCTCTGTCGCTCGAGTTCCGGCGGGAACTGCAACCAAGCAAGGGTCGAGGGCTGGATGGTGCCTGTTTGCACAGGGTGGTCACTCCTTGACCACAAGGGAGATTCTTCAGTCTTCTCACGTCGTGTAGAAAGTCGAAGGGTCCAGATTTCGTTTCTTATGTTTCTTCAGGATGATCTGAGGTCCGTTGGGACTGCTCCCCCTCTTATTCGAATCTAGGGGGTTGGACATCCTGCTAGGTCCCCTCCTATGGGTGGGACCCAGGAAGGGGGTGGTTACACCCCTCTCCTTTGATCCTGGCCGCGCTGGGACAGGGGCTGGGAGGCCCCAGAACCGGTTTGGCCGGATCCTGCAAGGGGCAGCCTTGTGCTCCCCAGGCAGTGTCTGGTTTCATTGAAACCTCCCTACTCCAATCCACTATCTCCTGTCTGGGGTGGTTTGACACCGCCCTGTGACAGGAAACTCTTTGTCCAGGCCTCCTCTGCCGGGTTTCGGTCAGCAGCAGGAGGTCAGACCCGTGTCTGTGGCAGGGGCATCCATTTTGTGGATCTGAGGCTCTTTTAAAAATCAACCGCGTTTTAGCAAAAGTAACATGTCGTCCCCTCTAGAGGGGTGGAATGCTACCCCCGTCGCCAGGACTGGCGAGGGGGTAGTATTCCAATTCGTATGACACCTTACACGACATGTTTTGATAAAGCCAAACCAAAGTTAACATATAACCGCGAGGATTATAATGCACTTAATAGTATATGGTTTGGCATTATCCTGGATCAGCTTAGGGAGTTGTTCCCGACAGCTGCAGACAGGCTCAGCTCATGCCAGAGCACCATCTCACATAAAACCACGCACTCTGCCTCCAGGATTGATGAGGCCTCCCATAGGAGTGGCTTACAGGCTATATATGTGTCCAGATATAGGTTTAGATATAGGTATACTATATCTAAGCAAGGGGTGATTACACCCACTTGCCCCAGCTGAGTGATCAGCCAGTTGTGTCAATTTAGATAGCCAGCCAGGGGTGGCAAAAGATATGCTGCAGCCCCTGGTAGGCCTTGGATGCACCTATGCCCTGGGCACCTATAGTGCTCTGTACAGGGGCTGATAAGGTGACCCAAGCCAATCTAGTTATGCACCTAGGGTACATGGAATCCATTTTACAGAGAGAGCAGATAGCCTGGGGCCCTGATTAGCAGGGAACCAGGCCAACTAAGTCGAAAACCAGCTAAACACAGGGCAAAAAATCTGGGGTAACCATAGTCAGGTAGCCACCTTCCTACATAACCCCCCCCCAAACGAAAGGAGATAAGGCTATCCTTGGCCAGGTAAGCCTATATTGCCTGAGTGGCCATATAAGGAAGTACCTGCACTAGCATGGGTACCCCCTGTCTCATGGTCCACTAAGCAGTCCCTCACCCTAGGGGTATTAGAGGGTCTCCACCATAGGGAATCACTACCTTGGGTGTGTTTATGCAAAGTTAAAGGCTGGTTTGGATATGGAGTATTGAAGTGAGGCTCCACTATTTTTGGGCTCAACTTCCTCCAATTATCTTCCACCATATGTGCCTTTCTTTCTTCAACTGAGTTGCACTGAGCTCTCAGGGTCAACCTCTGGCTACCTAAAGCTGGAGGCTGGGTCCCTCTGTTTGGCTTGCTGGAGGGACAGTTCAGGTTTGGGCCCTTTGGGTCCCAGGTTTGGCTGTGCCCAACAGAATCCATCTGTGGGAGGTCCCTAACTGTTTTTAAGGGGGCTCCCTCAGGAGTTTTTAAAGTTTGCACCTTACTAGGCCTACTAGTTTTGGTGCCCCTAATCTGTTGATGGGGGTGCTTTATTTGACAGGGGGCCCTCTGGGTCTCACTGTCCTTCTTGTCCTCTGCAGCCCTGGGCTGACTAAGGCAAGGTAGAGAGGGGCAGGTTACCTGCTCCAGACTGGATCCCACCTGAGAAGGGTCCACTGCCATCAGAGGCTCTGTCAGGCCAGGCCTAACAACCTCTGGGGCAGTTCCTTCATCAGGGGTAAGATCAGTTCCCTGAGGAGGCTGATCCTGTCCTACTGTCTGGTGAGGGGGAGATTTCTCTTCCTCCTCTATGCTCTCAGTTTGGGTGGAGTGATCCATCATTTCAGGCTTCACAACACACATATCTGTTTGAGTTTGGGCTGTGGCCATCACAGCCCCACCAACCTTTTCAGGAGGAGACTCAGTTTGGGTTTCTGCTGTTATCATAACAGCTTTGCTATTCTGTCTTGGAAGAGCTTCTGGTAAAGATGGGACAGAGAGTTGCTCAGCCCTACCAACCTTTTCAGGAAGGACATCTTGAATTGGGGCCATAGCCAGTACAGCCCCACTAACCTTTCCATGGGAATTTACCATTCTAGAATGGATTTTCTGTTCAACCTCAGCCCAGGCTGAGATTTCCAAATCATTACCCAGTAGACAGTCTACAGGCAAGTTTGGTGACACTGCCACTCTCTTTGGGCCAATGACACCTCCCCAGCTGAGACTTACTACTGCCATGGGATGATTTGTTTGGATGCCATCAATGTTTGTTACCTGGTATGTGGCACCTGGTAAAAGTTGCTTAGAGGGGACTATACAGTCAGCCACCATGGTGATGCTAGCCCCTGTGTCTCTAAAAGCCTCAACTTTCAAACCATTGATGATGGGTTCTTGTCTATATTTGCTCAAGGTATTTGGGCAAACAGAGAAGTTGGCAAACCCCATGCCAGTCTCATAGACAAGATCATTTGGGGATGGGGACCTGGATAGGCCAGGGTCCCCTTGGGCTCCAAAAGTAAACCCACCCAGACTCCTGGGTGTGCTCCCACTTCCTGGGGGATTACTGCTGACAGTAACAGGAGGTGTTGGAGCTGGCTTTGGAGGTATGTTTTCTTTATTGCCATTCTTGGGACAACAGCTGTCTGTTTTGTAATGCCCAACCTGTTTACAGGCATGGCAATAAGGCTTTTTCTCTGTTGAAGAAGTGTCTTGGGACCCACCCCCCTTCTTGGAGTTTTGGGGCCCTGGGGAAGTGTTTTCTTTACTTTTATCCCCACCCTTATCTTGAGGCTTGGTAGACTCCTTCTTCTGGTTATTGTCCTGATTCTTAGGCCTAATCCTGGTTCTGACCCACTTATCTGCCCTCTTTCCCAATTCTTGGGGAGAGGTCAAATCTGAGTCCACCAGGTGCTGGTGTAAGAGCTGGTTCTGACAATTACTAAGGATCTGCTCCCTCATAATCAAATTATACAATCCTGTGAAGTCATGTACTTTGCTGCCATTCAGCCAACCCTCCAGAGCCTTAGTTGCACAATCAACAAAATCAGTCCAGTCCTGAGTCTGTGTCTTCTGGGTATCTCTGAACTTTAACCTGTACTGTTCAGTGGTTAAGCCAAACCCATCTATCAGAACACTCTTCAGGACTTTGTAATTGCTGGCATCCTCATGTCTGACAGTGAGGAGCCTATCCCTCCCTTTCTCTGAAAAGGAGTACCATAAGATTGCTGCCCACTGTTCCTCAGGAACCTGCTGTACCATGCAGGCTCTCTCCAGAGCAGTCATCCATTTGTGGATGTCATCCCCTTCCTGATAGGGGGGCACAATCTTTGTCAGGTTTCTACTATCATAGGACCTGGGTTTCTCTTTAGGAATTTTGCTGCCACCAGTGGCATCTAAGCCACTTAATTTCTGTTCCCTTGCCAAGGTAAGTTTAGCTTGAGCCAAGGTAAGTTTAGCTTGAGCCAGAGCTACCTCCTCCCTCTCTATCTGGAGTTGGACAGCCCTCATTCTGGCCCTATGCTCTTTTCTCTGGGAGGAAGTCATCCCTCTTTGAGATTCTCTTGAGGCACTAGAAAGATGGGAATCCCTTGATAGAGATCTCACCCTCCTATTACCTGGGAGAATTTGGTTATGAGATCTGGAGTGGTGCTGGCCCTCTCCATTCCCATGTAGGTCCAAGTTGGCCTGGTTAAGCCTGGCAACCTGTACCTGGTTTCCCTGCTGATCCTGATCTTCAGGCTCTTCTACATCAGAGCCTTCCTCTTCCTCTTCCTCCTCCTCTTCTTCTTCTGGAAGATTCTCATTCTCAGGGGAGTTTATCCCTTCACCTGAATCTAAGGGAGCCGGACTCACCTTATCTAGATCATCCTTTTCTAGGAGAGCTATTAGGGAAGGAATGGTAGGGCCTCTGCCCTTTTTTAGCCCCCTGGCTGTGCACAAGGCACTCAGGTCTTTGTGGCTAAGGTTGTCATATCTGGATGTTGTCCCTATAGGATCAACTTCTACAGGAGCAGAGCCTGAGGCTCTACCTGTATCAGACATGACTGCTAGTGAGGTGTAAGTGGTGCACTTACCTACACTAAGTGGTTTCCTACTGTACCTTGCTAGTGAGTTGTAGTCAGGGTGTGCTAATCCCTTTAATCTACAACTACTAAGTTCAGTAGAACTTAATATGCTAAGCTTTTGATTTATATGTACCTAGAGGTACTTGATGTGATCTTTCAATTTGATAAAGATTGCAATGGTAAAACAAACAGCAAGCTCAAATCCGCACCGCTGCACACCAATGTGAGAAGTTGGCCTGATATGTAGTGTTTCCAATTCTGGAACCACTGGGTATCAGTCCAAACAAACCCCAAAGATGTCTGGTTGTAAGTCAACCTTGTTAGACAAGCTATCCTAGTGGTAGCATGGACTAAGCAGCCTAAAGGCTAAACTTAAGAGGTCGTGTTAAGCGAGCTGTTTTACCACATACAATCCTGTAATCAAATGAAAGGACACCACACAAGTATATATTGTAAAAATATATGTATTTATTTCTAAATTACTCCCCAGTACTCTTTATGAGGAAAGGGGCACAAGCGTTAAATCAAAAGCACTGTTAAACATATAAAGTTGGCACAATTATGGCTGAGGGCGGGGGGCCACTCAGACCATATACTAAAAAAATGGTATAAGTAACACTTATCGAATATTGGTTAGGCCTAGGGCCTAGAGATTCGCTGGGAGCAGTCAGGACAAGCAATGAAGAAGTCGGGAGTAGCCCACAGGATACGGGTGCAGCACGGAAAGTGCGGCGCGCACCAATGTAAAGTCAATGGTGCGTAAAAGTTAGTTAAAGTGAATTAAATGATACTTCCGCTGAACCTAGGAACACAAAACTTCAGACACAGACCCTAGAGGTGTGTACCAGTGTAAAGACACCGGCGTTGCAAAGTTACCTCACCCACAGGCCGTGGGTGCACAGGGTCGAAGTGGCGTCGGGTTCTGTCACGCAGGTTCTGGGTGCTTGGAGCTGTTGCAGCTGCAGGCGCTGTGAAGCAGAAGTGTCCGGTGCGATCCAAGGGTGGATCGATGTAGAAAAGTACCTGAAAGCAGAGGGGACAGAGTCTGGGTCACTCAGCAGTGACCAGGGTGGAACCAGGACGGAACCAGGCAATGTCGGGCGCAATCAGGCGGTTGTCGATAGGCTTCTCTCCGCTGTCACGTGGGCTCTGGGTCATCTGCGACGTCCAGGAGCAGGTCACGATCTGTCCCACGTAGGCTCTCGCCGTCAGCACCGTCGGCTTGAAGATTGTAGCAAACAGCACTTGGCAAAAGCAATCCACGCGGAACCGGGAGATTGCTTATCACTCGAACCAGGAGGGTCAGAGTGGGTGCTCCTTTTCACAGGAGCTGGTGCAGATCTGGAGCAACCAGAAAAGCAAGTCGGATTTCAAAGTTCGTCGGCACAGGGGCCACAAGCCAGCTGGCAAGTGACCGGGCCAACGCGTCGAGCACACACAGGCAGAAGGGCCCCACGCAGCACTCGTCGAGTGTGGAGGGCTGAGCTTTGGTGCAAGTGGAGCTCGGGGCTGGGGCTTCTCAAACCCCGGTGTACAGCTTCGAGGGTCACTCGTGGGCTGCACGGTCAGCGTCTCGTGGCCTTTTCAAGATGGCGTGCCCCACGCTTCCGGTCGCCTCCACGGGTCTCAGCTCTGCAGGGACTGTGGATCGGGCAGGTAGAAGGCAGGCAAGCTTGATCTCGTCGATCTCTGTCGCTCGAGTTCCGGCGGGAACTGCAACCAAGCAAGGGTCGAGGGCTGGATGGTGCCTGTTTGCACAGGGTGGTCACTCCTTGACCACAAGGGAGATTCTTCAGTCTTCTCACGTCGTGTAGAAAGTCGAAGGGTCCAGATTTCGTTTCTTATGTTTCTTCAGGATGATCTGAGGTCCGTTGGGACTGCTCCCCCTCTTATTCGAATCTAGGGGGTTGGACATCCTGCTAGGTCCCCTCCTATGGGTGGGACCCAGGAAGGGGGTGGTTACACCCCTCTCCTTTGATCCTGGCCGCGCTGGGACAGGGGCTGGGAGGCCCCAGAACCGGTTTGGCCGGATCCTGCAAGGGGCAGCCTTGTGCTCCCCAGGCAGTGTCTGGTTTCATTGAAACCTCCCTACTCCAATCCACTATCTCCTGTCTGGGGTGGTTTGACACCGCCCTGTGACAGGAAACTCTTTGTCCAGGCCTCCTCTGCCGGGTTTCGGTCAGCAGCAGGAGGTCAGACCCGTGTCTGTGGCAGGGGCATCCATTTTGTGGATCTGAGGCTCTTTTAAAAATCAACCGCGTTTTAGCAAAAGTAACATGTCGTCCCCTCTAGAGGGGTGGAATGCTACCCCCGTCGCCAGGACTGGCGAGGGGGTAGTATTCCAATTCGTATGACACCTTACACGACATGTTTTGATAAAGCCAAACCAAAGTTAACATATAACCGCGAGGATTATAATGCACTTAATAGTATATGGTTTGGCATTATCCTGGATCAGCTTAGGGAGTTGTTCCCGACAGCTGCAGACAGGCTCAGCTCATGCCAGAGCACCATCTCACATAAAACCACGCACTCTGCCTCCAGGATTGATGAGGCCTCCCATAGGAGTGGCTTACAGGCTATATATGTGTCCAGATATAGGTTTAGATATAGGTATACTATATCTAAGCAAGGGGTGATTACACCCACTTGCCCCAGCTGAGTGATCAGCCAGTTGTGTCAATTTAGATAGCCAGCCAGGGGTGGCAAAAGATATGCTGCAGCCCCTGGTAGGCCTTGGATGCACCTATGCCCTGGGCACCTATAGTGCTCTGTACAGGGGCTGATAAGGTGACCCAAGCCAATCTAGTTATGCACCTAGGGTACATGGAATCCATTTTACAGAGAGAGCAGATAGCCTGGGGCCCTGATTAGCAGGGAACCAGGCCAACTAAGTCGAAAACCAGCTAAACACAGGGCAAAAAATCTGGGGTAACCATAGTCAGGTAGCCACCTTCCTACATGTATGCTTCATTTAAATTGTTTTTTTATCATGGCCATGGATGCAAGACAACAATAAACATGTGCAGATAACTGGCGATGAATGATCCTGCTGGAGAGCAATTCTTTGCCTGTTGGTAGTTTTGAAATGCAAATAAGCTGTATTTTATGTAGATAGCTCAGTGGGGTACTGTCTTTGTCACAGAGATTATTGTGTTACTTTCAGTTCAGAAGTAACAATCCTAATATAGGACAGTGACCTATGAACTGTCATCAAAGAGCTGCCTACAAACATGAATGGTATAGTTAGATTTTTACTTTTTTGTGTTACTATGTAGTTAGAACCAGTCTTTCATTATTTTAATGTTGCTAAAAAAAGGTTTGGGCCGATATACATTTTTATTAGTAAAAACAACCCCCAATCACTGGAGTATGCCTTACATCCTGAGTTTGTGCTTCACCAAACCCTCATAAAATATACTGCCCAGCAGTATGGATGATATGACTCCTACACCTTGTAATCCTCATTGGTTTATGTGACATTCCCTTGTGTGCCTGGAAGGCTTTTGTCTCATCCTGAAGAACCTCCCTGAAGACTAACAGTGCAACAGTCACGACCTGCTGCACTCTTTCCTACACTAGCAGACAGTCGATCCAAGCTGTGCAAATGCTCTCTGCAGAGCCTAACACAATTCAGATCTTGCCCAAACTCGAGTGTAGCGTCAGTATCCATGTGAAGCTGGACCCAACAGGGGAGTAGTTTGAACCCCTCCAGCCACCTTATGTCCGGTAGGAGGTGTGCACGTGAGTGCCCTTGAGTAGGTCTGTTTCCCACATTACTTTACCGCATGTTGGAGATGTCAAACCATATAGCACAGCTCCATACCACGCCCCCTTGCGAGACACACATGTAAGCCCTCCCCCCCTCAGCGCCCACGACAGTGATGTTAGGAGCTGACTTCTTGGGTCATGGGTACATCATATGGTGCAGGACAGAGAGATCTAGAAATTGCGGTCCTAATTCATTGATAAACGACCTAATTGAAGCAAAGATAAGCCTGCACGGGGAGCCGTGAGACGAGACAAATTCCAAACCTCAAACCTTAAACAGGTAAGACACCTAGGATGACGTCACCGCACGCATCGAATGACCTGCAAAAATACACATTGGAACGTGCATTGCACACTGATTCAACAAAGCGAGAATAGGCCACACGGGCAGGTATGGCCGCAGTGTTACGCATCCCTGCTCCCGCTACACACTGTACATCCTACAGTTCATGTTGGATACAGTATCCAACAGTCCATTCAGTTATCAATCGCGGTACTCAAGACTGGGAAAGGCCTACTACACTCTGACACAACTTCCAACAAACATTTACTGGGGGGTTTATAGCTGAACATTAGACAAACTTTTTGGGAAAAAATGAATTATTTTGTGTTCGATGTATGTAAAAGACTTTCAGAATTCTATATGGCATATCAATGGACTACAGGGTCAGAATAAACATCTTTGTGTTGATGAATATAAATCCGTCTACAGTTCTCACCGTGGCACCTTGCACATGTGAATCCTTCAGTAGCTTTGCACGTCACTCTTAGGGCCTAGCACTTGAACTAAATTGAGTAGCACAGAAAACGCTATGTATATGCATCGACCCTCAATCATTATTCGACCCACAGCCAACACAACCCACACAGTTCACAGACACATCTCTTTACCACACAAAATCTAAATATACATCGATCTTCAAACTTACAAACACCAGACTCACACATACAATCTGAACGCACATTAGCAACACCCCACACACCCCTACTGTTAGAATATACCACTGAATGGTAGTGGCTGGCTGGATGGCTTAGGATACCTCAGAGTTGAATACTCACTGCCTTGAGGAGTTAATAAGCCTGACTCCTGGCTACATTACCCTCTCAGCTCTCCGCCTTTCCGAACTGGTCATGTGAACCCTACTACCAGCAGACATGTGGTATGAAGCGTGGTGTAAAAGTCACCACCCAATAAAAATAGCAGGACACATATCAATATCTGATTGCAAAAACACCACACAAATACACAGTCTTCGACTACACGTCTGTGGAGTCTGTTGATGTCATCACACACGTGGTCTAAAAACACAGCCACAAAACCGGGCAAACACCAGAGTGAAATCTATCGTATTTGCATATTTATCAGACATTTGCGCGCCATGGCAAGAACACAGAGGGGCATATTTACAGCAGAATGGAGTAGCATCGCGTTAAGCAAACATTGCTAATGCCACACATCTCCATTTTGAAAGCGCAGGGATGTGCCATATTCACAAGAATGCAGCACACCCTTGTATTTCACCCTGTGCTGGCGCTGAGTTTCGCTGCCTAGCGCCAACATAGACACCCTTGCACCATAATGCAAGGATGTCTGCTTTGGGGGGAAGACTTTTTATGTGCAGGAAGGTCCGACTTACTGCACATAAACAATCTTTAAATACTGTTTTGTCACTTCTATGTGTGCTGCTAAATGCAGCACGCTTAGAAGTTGCAAAACTGCATTCTTTTTAAATGATTGTTTATGTGCAGCAAGCGACACCTTCCTGCACATAAACAATCCTAGGCAATTCCCCTTTTCTATGTGTGCTGCACAAGGCAGCGTACTTGGAAACAGCAAAAACGAGGAGAAGTTAAGCATCTCCTTGTTTCTCCTGTTTAAGATCTGAGTTTCTCTTGGCTTCATTTTGGTGCTGCCTCCTATTCACACTGCTCTTGTAAATAGGAGGCAGCATTAAAATCAATGGGCGTTGTGGTGGAACGCCCACCACAACACCCATTGCCCTTCCCTTTCATGCTAGATACAGAGTGAATGGGTGCCTTATTTACATGGCGTTTCAGAAAAGGGGGTGGTGATGGACAGAGTATCTGAATTAAACAGAACACTCATACCCAGTCAACAGATCAGGGCTTGATCCATCACCGTTTTTTAGCTCACTGCACCATCCCAGCTCAGAACCTGGCTACATGCAAATTAGTCTGTCCCTGGCCCAGTGCATCATGGGAACAGAGCAGACCAAACTACCAAGCCAATTCTTATACTGGGAAGGAAACAAGCTTCCGGGGACCAGTTTCTGGCATTACAGCCGTCTTCGTCTGATGGATCAAGCCCTGATCTGTTGACTGGGTAGGAGTGTTCTGCTAAATTCAGATACTCTGTCCATCACCACCCCCTTTTCTGAATCGTTTTGTCCACCATAAGCGTGGAAGGGTATGCTCAGACATGAGTCCCTTGCTCACTGCACCATCAGGATTCAAGCAAGCCGGGCCGAAGACAGCTGTAATGCCAGAAACCGGTCCCCGGAAGCTTGTTTCCTTTCCAGTAAAAGAATTGGCTTGGTAGTTTGGTCTGCCCTGTTCCCATGATGCACTGGGCCAGGGACATACTAATTCGCATGTAGCCAGGTTCTGAGCTGGGATGGTGCAGTGAGCTAAAAAACGGTGATGGATCAAGCCCTGATCTGTTGACTGGGTAGGAGTGTTCTGCTTAATTCAGATACTCTGTCCATCTCCACCCCCTTTTCTGAATCGTTTTGTCCACCATAAGCGTGGAAGGGTATGCTCAGACATGAGTCCCTTGCTCACTGCACCATCAGGATTCAAGCAAGCCGGGCCGAAGACGGCTGTAATGCCAGAAACCGGTCCCCGGAATCTTGTTTCCTTTCCAGTAAAAGAATTGGCTTGGTAGTTTGGTCTGCCCTGTTCCCATGATGCACTGGGCCAGGGACAGACTAATTTGCATGTAGCCAGGTTCTGAGCTGGGATGGTGCAGTGAGCTAAAAAACGGTGATGGACCAAGCCCTGATCTGTTGACTGGGTAGGAGTGTTTTGCTTAATTCAGATACTCTGTCCATCACCACCCCCTTTTCTGAATCGTTTTGTCCACCATAAGCGTGGAAGGGTATGCTCAGACATGAGTCCCTTGCTCACTGCACCATCAGGAATGCAAGCAAGCCGGGCCGAAGACGGCTGTAATGCCAGAAACCGGTCCCCGGAAGCTTGTTTCCTTTCCAGTAAAAGAATTGGCTTGGTAGTTTGGTCTGCCCTGTTCCCATGATGCACTGGGCCAGGGGCAGACTAATTTGCATGTAGCCAGGTTCTGAGCTGGGATGGTGCAGTGAGCTAAAGTACGGTGATGGATCAAGCCCTGATCTGTTGACTGGGTAGGAGTGTTCTGCTTAATTCAGATACTCTGTCCATCACCACCCCCTTTTCTGAATCGTTTTGTCCACCATAAGCGTGGAAGGGTATGCTCAGACATGAGTCCCTTGCCCACTGCACCATCAGGATTCAAGCAAGCCGGGCCGAAGACGGCTGTAATGCCAGAAACCGTTCCCCGGAAGCTTGTTTCCTTTCCAGTAAAAGAATTGGCTTAAGTAGTTTGGTCTGCCCTGTTCCCATGATGCACTGGGCCAGGGACAGACTCATTTGCATGTAGCCAGGTTCTGAGCTGGGATGGTGCAGTGAGCTAAAAAACGGTGATGGTTCAAGCCCTAATCTGTTGACTGGGTAGGAGTGTTCTGCTTAATTCAGATACTCTGTCCATCACCACCCCCTTTTCTGAATTATTTACATGGCAGCGTTAAGCCATGTTAAGTGGCTTTACGCTGCCTTGTAAATAAGGCGAGGACCCCATCACCACTCCAACGTCACTGAAAGTGAGGTTGTGGTGGCAATAGGGGGTTGTAAATAGGACCCACAACGTACTAAATAGTTAAACAACTTAGAATTGTACTTAAGTAGCATCCCAACACTAAACACACACTAGCATTTGCAATGTAATAGGTCTTGCAATACTGATAGTTTGAGTTATTGCCATTGCAAATATAGAGCAACACTGATAGCTCAAGCTTTCAGTAATGCGCTATCTGGTGCATTGCAAATACTTGCGTAGTGAGCCAGGAACCAGCATTGTATGTCTCAGTGCAGTACCACAAGCTGCTCCTAGATGTCTCTATTGAGCAAGGCACCAGCACTACGTGTCTAGGTGTAGTACCACAATCGACTCCTAGAGGTTCCTAGTGAGAAAGGCACCAGCACTGCAAAACATGTCATATCTTGGTGCACTATCACAAGCTGCTCCTAGTGGTACCTAGTGAGCAACGCACCAGCACTGCATGTCTAGGTGCAGTGCTGCAAGCTGGTACTAGAGGTCCCTAGTGAGCAAGGCACCAGCATTGCATGTCTACAAAGTTGGAGTGACTGGCATTATAAATGACAATGTTTTTTTACCTAGTCATGTTGACCTCTTTTGGTCACATATGGTACTGCCCCTGCAGAAAATATGGTAAATCCACCCTATGCATAATGCATTGCATGTAAGACAGGACTACAAGAACATTCAAACAGCTATATACATATATGCAATTAGTAGCTTTATGTGACAAAAGTATTATTACATTAATTTTGGATAAGGTTGTACTCTGTGTGGAGCTGATGAAGCAATATTTATAGACAGTCTCATATAAATGTGAGAAGTTCTAGTAAGTGAAGTAACCGCTGCCAGTCTAGCTTAGGAGCAAGTGTGTGTCCTGCCTGAAGCCTATTAAGAAAATAGTGACTTGAGGCTGTAATTAAAACCTAGGAAGTGACAACACATGTAACAGGAGGTGCCCTCAATGGAGGTTACAAGAAGAAAAACGGAGGTACTAAAGAGGGACTACTAAGCCAATTGATCAATGAATAGCTACCATTTACAAAAGACAGGGACAGGAGCAAATGAAAAAGATGGGCGGGAAGTGGGCGGGGCTATATGCCCATACCCTGAATACAGCATGACTCGAAGAGACAGTGCAAGAGCTGCCTAGGTGAGACTTAAAAATTGATACACAGACAAATAAATTGCGACTTAGCTCTGCCAAGCTTTCATGTTTTGTTTTTCATACAGAAAGAACACTCCTCCACTACTCACCAACCACTCCAAGTAATTAGCCATAATAAGGAGAGAACAAAACACTTCTCACAGGTTTGGAAAACTACAAAGTTGCAAGAATTCAAAAAATAAAATGATTTCATATATTTACTCACACATAGCAGACACATGTCTTAATTAGGAACCACTTGTCTTAATACAAAATAAAGGTGACAGTTACCAACACAGTTAAATGCAAAAACACTTTCTCTTATTAAAACCCGATTCATCAACAGAAGAATAAGATTGCTTAAAAAATACCATTAAAACAAATAACGCATCATGTGCGCTCCAATGACAAACTGGGGTGGGTAGATGGCATTGGGAGCATGCATTAATCAGTTTTGATATAACTGGTGTGAATAGTGGGCTTGGTTTACAAAGTAACAGTTGCATAGTTTAATTAACAGCTAATATGTCACAGTCGATAAATAGACACTCTACCCACCCAATACACATTTGAAATTGGTTCTTATTTGTAATGCATCAGCTAATAATCTATTGACATAATTTCTGAACATGGAATTTATATAGCAGGGTGTATGAGCTCTATAAAGACAAGTGCAACAAGTAACCAGGTTAGGATCACCAAGTGACACCAGTATCCAACAACAAGCATTGTAAACATTCACACTCCTATGTCTCTCAACAGGAGAGACAATGAGGGCTTTAAGTGGCCTGTACGCGGCACGGGCACTTCTAAAAAGCAGGTGCTGAGAAGGGTCCCTATCGAGCACTCCATCTTTGCCTGCACCCTCTGGAGGGAAAAAATCTTACCTCTGCAACAGCGCCACCCTTCACTGCCTTGGATTTAACAACAAAGAGACTCGTTATAGTTCTTTCACAGTCTCATCATTTCAGAAGTGCAGCATTTTCAATCAGACCCCAAAATATTCGCAATGCAAACTATCTCAAAGCAAAATATATCATAAGACCAGAAAACAAACACAACATGGCACCACCACAATGAGTGCACAGATTCAAAGAATATATTACTGCATTACAGGACACTTCTGCACAAGTCTAAAAAGCTCATTAAACACTATAACTGAGACAGTAACTTCCCCAAGCTAACAACTCAATCAGAGCCAACTTGACAAACAACGCTCACTGGAACACAACAGTAAATTAACTTAACACTACATCTAGATAATGGCAAATTCAACAAAAGACAAATCAAAAGAGAAACCACGAAAATCCACTAAAAATAATAACAACTAAACACACCAGCAGAGACAAATGTTATGTGTGACAACATCTCTGTATCCATCAGGACCACCACAATGCATTAATAATTTCCCAAAAATATAGATTCACCGCTTTACGGAGCACTACATAACAATGTATTAACTGTGCACAACCCAGCTTTCTCTCCTATTACTTGTAGACGTTATGCTTGTCTTTCACAGTGTACAGCTCCCCGCTGCCTTTTTGTGTAGGTTAGCACTATAATAGTACCAGATACATACATACCAATGTAACAACAGTGATACATACATACACTCTCTCACTCACCTACTAAAGTCAGCACACAATTAAAGAATACACAATGAGTCAACATACCGAATCGCGACCGATCACAATGACAGCTACAACAAAGTCGCCCGTGATGAAGAAAAAGGCAGCCGCTTACGTCAGATATCTGATACCACATTTAGAAATGCCACACATACATATTCGTTTTGACTGATGGCCCCACTTTCCATAACACTGCCATTGCAAAGCTTGCCTGTGAAAATAAATTTACAAAATAGTTTCTGACCTCGTGGTAATATCCACAGACTTATTTGCTTGACTATCTCTCCCTTTCTTTGAAAAGCCTCTGCTGCCAATGACCCACTTTAAATTCCTGAATCCTCCATTTTGAATTCCTTGCAACATCATCACATTGATTTCTCTACCAGCTACGGTTGCGATCTCTCCTTTAATACGTGACAATATGTTTTATTGATCAGTGATTCGATCCTGCCTGCGATATAATGAAACCTTGCAGTGGCATTTGCAAGAGATCAATACGAGGAATAATTGGAGAATAATAATAATTGGTCTCCAAGACAGAAGTTATCACTACTTAATTGGAACTACTGGTTTCCCTGGAGCCGGAGACCAGTGGCAATTGAGTGTTAGCTATACTACAACTGGACTGAGAGGGACATCGACCTCTGTGGCTAAATTCACCATACTATGACCGTGTATGAAAGAGTATCCTCTAGCAGGCTCCTGTGACTAGATTAGCAGCTTTTAGTATCCTTCAGCATCCTTCAGCATTCTGTATCCCTTGCATCAGGACCACTCCATTTTAGTCAATGGCGGTTTGCAGCAGTGCCTGTAACTCGACTGGAGACTGCTCTGACTGTGAGGTTACTCTCCAGCCAAGGCTATCTAGCCCCTATGACTTACTCCCTGCTGGAGTTGGTGAACCCAAGAGGGCTGTAGTAGTAGTTTATAATTTTATTTAAAAAAATCAAGGTTATCAAATATGTCATCATGCATGGTTCTTTACAATGATTTATTGAATTAACTGAACAAACTGAATAATTGCTCCTTTAAAATGTATATCTCTGGTACTCTGAAGTGGATTTTTGTTAATGAGTTGGCATTTTGAACATAAAAATAAAACCAATGTCTATAAATTGGTATTGTATATTTATTGTGTGTTCTTTCTTTCTTATTTGACAGTATTTGTACTTCTTAATGTTTATACTTGTTCCTATGACAAATCTGACTGCTCTGTGCCACACCTATCCAGGGTTGAGCTAATGTTTATCCAGGTAACTTACTGATCCCAGTAGAGGTAGTGAGTTTATTACGCGGTCTCATAACCACACCATATAATAAGCTGCTTTCATCACAGACTAAATTTAAACATAGAAAGTTTCACTCTTTTTCTAAGTTAGATTCCATGAAAATACCTACTCTAATGGCGACTTTCATCTGGAAGTGATGTATATGTTCCCAGCACTCTGCAGAGTAGTACAAGCTTTATAGCCAGAGGACACAGGGCCACACACACCGCCTTCCGCCTCCTCTCTTCTGCATATTCAGGGATCCCAGGACGAAAAGAACGCCTCAACAAAGAGGTGCTCACTACTCAGGCTAACTGATTAAAAATATTAGATCCAATATACCCTGGGAAGAAACTGAATATCACAGTAACTGTACCACACTGCGGTGTGAGCGTGGTGAGCATTTCAACGAAATCTACACCACAGATGTAAGACCCCTGTCAAAGCGTACAAAGTTCTATAGTAAATTGTGAGGGAAAGCTGTGAAAAGTGCACTCACTACAGAAATTCACATTTACACCAGACAAGTTCCACAAATTGAAACCATTTGTAGAGAAGATGTACAGATTCAGGATAAGGCCATGGACTAGAATGGCATCTTTGTAGTTGGGTGCCCAGGCTTGAGTCTGGCGGAAGGCTCCCACATACTGTGATTATGGGCTAATCACTTAGGGCCAGATGTAGGTTAATTCAAATTTGTGAAACTTTAATATAGAATTTTACCGATTCGCTATTAAGGACTTGCAAAATTGAATGTAGGTAGGAATCACTAAAATATTAGTGATTCCTTAATATTACTTAATAACGAATTGTAAATTGAGATTCGCTAATAAGGAATACTTACCCATTCATTCCTATGGGGTAGGA
Source organism: Lissotriton vulgaris (assembly GCF_964263255.1). Classification (NCBI taxonomy): domain Eukaryota; kingdom Metazoa; phylum Chordata; class Amphibia; order Caudata; family Salamandridae; genus Lissotriton; species Lissotriton vulgaris. The sequence continues at coordinate 204,544,050 of NC_141688.1, read as the reverse complement.
GGCCCATAGGAATGAATGGGAAGATGTTCACTATTTGCGATTCGCTATTAAAGAATCTCAAATAGCGGGAGCTATTTCAAGGGTGCCAGGGTGTCATAAGGACACTCTATTGCACCCCAGAAATGTGCATGTGTGTGTGCCACATGGCAATTTAAAAAAACCAAAAAAGTGCTTTTTAAAGGAAATCGCTAATTACCACCAACTTGAAGTTGGTAGTAATTAGTGATTCCTTAAGGATAAAATGCACTTTATTTTGTGCTACCTACATTGCATTTCATGAATCACAATTTGCGATTCCTTAAATGCAAGAGCAAAATAAGGATTCGCAATTTTGCGATTCCTTATTTTGCTCGTAGGTTTAAACTTACCTACATTGCTCGCAGCCAAATATCGATCGCAAATGCTGAAATTCTGTGAATTTCAGTGTTAGCGCTCGCTATTTGGCCACCTACATCTGGCCCTTTATCTCCACGTGCCTAAAAATGAATGTGTTCGTATGTAGTGACAACTGGTTCTCATGTAAAGCGCTCAGATAACTTTAGGTTGTGTTCTCTCTATACAAATGTGCACAAAAAAAAATATGGGCAATCTGCAACGGAGACACAAGTCCGGATTTTCTAAGAAGTTGCATGAACTCAAAGCAAAATACAGCAGAAGCGTTGCATGAGATTTGCTATTAAGCACAAAAGGTGCCTCTTAAGCGCAAACAAAGTTTCCTGCTGCCCTCCCTGCGCTTTGTTTCATGAGGGTGTTCCTTATCAGGACCAGTGGGAACACTCACAGGATTTGACATGCCTAATATAGCCTAATAACATAACCAGACTATTCTTTGCATCAAACATCAACACCAACGTGAATCAGACAGAAAGCATGTGGGCTGCAGTGCACAGGACACATCTAATGGTTGGTATTCTCCTGAGTTTGCACAGTAGAAATATTGTTCTAAACAACACACACCCAACTCAGCACCATGGTGTGATACTGTTCGGTATATTTACAATTAAATGTCATTGCGCAGTGCTGTCCCAAATTTGGCAGCGCCAAGCTCTGACATTTCCAAAATGCAGGGATGTACCGTGTTTACAATAAGGCACGCCCCTGTATTTTCCCTAGAGCTGGGGCTAAAATTAGCTGCCTAGCGCCAACGCAGGCATCCATGCACCATAGTTCATGGGTGCCTATGTTGGTAGAAATTATTGTTTATGTGCAGACAGGTGTGCCGTCATGAACATAAACAATCAATAAAGATGATTTGCTCTTTCTATTTATGAGCAGGTTGTAGCACACATACAAAAAGCCATTCTAATGCCTGGCATTTGTATTTATACATCCTCATAAATCTAGGGCAGCTTCAAAAAGCAATGGGTGTTGCGGTGGAACGGCCACATATTCTGGTAGTCGTCAGAGTCAGCCACCATAAAATAAAATGATAATGAAACAGTATCATTTTATTTTTCTGTGACTGGTGGCATGCCTGTGTAGAGTTGGGCGGGGCCAGCCATGAAAGGGAGGAGTGGTGGGTGGACACTTAGAAGTGTGCATGTAAGTATGGCTGTTTGTTTCAGACACTTCTGTTTCTCCAACCTAGCTGTTGGAGTAGCAGACCAGGTTGCTAAGACCAATCTTGGTATTGCTTTCATAGCATGAGAGCAGCATCTGGATTGGATGGGTAGCCTGTGCCTTCTCAGAGATTGCTGGAATTGAAGGATCGAGGCGGAGGCAGTTGAAGGTAAGTTTTTAAAAATAATAATTGTTACCTAAATTCCCTGTCCCTCCCACGGACTCCACGTTCTCCCACCCCCATTTTCTTTTTGTTGCGGCCGTCACTGAATACTAGAGTGCAATACAGCAACAGAGAATAGAGGTTACATTGCAATTCATTCATAACACAATAAGGTCATAGTGTAGTAGAGAGATGATGTTAAATGCAGGCATAGTTACCGTACTATGCAATGCAGTATAGGCACAGTGCACCATATGTGCATAATTAACGATTCAATTAATTAAAAATGCAACAAATTGCAGTTGCAGTGTGAAGTAGTAAGATGCAGCTACTGTGTAATGCAGTTAAAGTAGGGCCAGTTCTAGCGCAGTGCGACCGGTGCCACTGTACTGGGTGCTGACGTCACATGGGGGCTACTGTTTGCTGGTCTATATTATGTTTAAAAGCACTCTGGTCTCTAGCAATTGCAAATGCAGCATTTAATATGTCAAGAAAACTCCGGTGATTATTGTTCTTTCAGGAAGAGGTTGGAGTTATGTCTAGTAGAAGTTTTGACTTGTGGAAAGGTAGCGCAGAGGGTTAATATGCCTGCTGCACAGAACATGTACCATGCAGATCACAAAGTGAATGTAATGTAAACAGGTCAGTGCGTTACTGCTTTTGTAAGAGACTTCCTTTTGTTAGTTGCAGTTTACAGTGATCTATTAACTGCCAAAGAACTGTGTGCAGACTTCAAGGTAACTATGTATTGGAGTCGATGGACTTTTCCCCCAGACTTTTAATATTTTAATGCTGCAAAAAGGGTTCATTTGGGTACAAATCAGTTCTTGTTATTAAAGAGACATTTTGAATTTAGAGTTTGTGCTTCTCCAGACCAAGTACTCTTTAACCATACTGCCTACCTGTATGGATAATATGTGAATTCACCCCTTGTTGCCCTCTGTCTAATGTAACATTTCCTATACACTGATTTACACGCCTATGATTGATAGTCTCTGTAATATGTGTGTGTTTTGTAAAGCGCTCCGACTCCCTTCACTTTTATGAGTGATGCTATAAAATAAAGTTTACGCTTCTGAGAGAGAGTGGTTATGGAGACTGTTAAAGAGTGGTGTGTTTTAAGAGGCACAGACAGGTATTTGCAAGAAGAACTTTATTGTAAGTTTATATGTACAACCCCCAAACACGTCCTTCCTTTGCAACTGCCGGCTCTCTTCTCCCTGGATCCTGGTTACCATGGAAGGAATGCTGAGCATGTTGCCCAAATATTTCAACAAAGGGAGAGGTAGGGAGAATCAAGGACACTCTCTCAGTCCCCGGTTAAATGTACTTCAACAAAAAATGAGAGGTCTGGTCAGTCACAGGATTGCCACAAATTTGGAGCAAATTATGGAAGGATAACACACTCACTCAATTTGAGTAGGAAGGCCCTCACACACCGACCTGGTCAGTGTCATGCTTCATCATCGGGCCCCACCTAGAGGTCGAGTGCCTCTTTGGTGTGCTGCGACGCCAGAAAGACTGCGGAGCTGGTAGTGTGAGGAGGGCGTGATGTGAGTAAAATATAATTAAAAGTGCCTAAGAGGGTATCAAAAAAAGTTTAATGAGTGATCCCTAAGACACAGGTAAGTGGTATATGTGTCTGAATTTACGTGCCAAGGTTGTTAGGATTTGGTTAAATTCAGCTAAATACCACAGAGTTAATTAATCAGTCAACATGTTTCAGCCATACTAGTGGTATAAATTCACCAAGGCATTCTTCAGGACTATACCCCGGCAGTATGGACACTCTAATAGTCCACCCTAACCTGGGGGCGTGAAAGTGAAAAAAGAAAAGGTGAAAAAAGTGCTTAAAATTAGAAGAGCGGGTGGCTCTAAAGAAAAAAGACCCCAAAATCAGGGGTATCTCAGCACCTGTGGGGTGAAAATACACAAACAAACACACATAGACATACATATAATTAATATACGCCATTGCGAGTTATCATAGTGCTCCATAGATAGTGGCAAACATTAGTGTGCCCACAGTAAACGCTATTTTTAGCACCATCCAAGTAGCCCTTTGGGGATGTTTAGCGTTAAACTCTGGGAAGTGAAGTGCTAGAAGTGTTTAAAAACTACAGTTGTAGATGGGGGGATAAAAACACGATATGGATTCTCCTTGTAGGAGGGATCAATTGACCAAGAGGTCTGTGACCCCCCTAAGATGGTAAATATGGGTGATATCTCACTTTAAAACAGGGCGCTACTAGCACCATGGGTCTCGGGAGGAGGATTGGAGCGCACCTGGCACATCCTGAAAAGGAAAAGAGTTAGATGGCATTGCTTCTAAAGCATTCCGATACTTAGCTCGTGAAAATCGGGAAACCAGTCCTGCCGGTAAAGAAAACTCATGCCCTCCGCGCTCACAACCCGCTTTGAACCTTCAAAGTTCCTCGGAACCGGACCCCGACAATGAAGAGCGGGCCGGAGAGTTGGTTTAAATGCGTTTGTTTGTGTTTCAGCGCTGGTTGGTGTCTATTATTGGGATAATAACATTATAGCCATGGTTGTGTTTGTTTACACAAGTAATTAAAAAGGTGGGGAGGGGGGGAAACAGGTATCATTAGAATTCAGGATTTTTTGCATCAGGAAAAACAGAAAGATTAAGAAAACAGGATACCTGTTTCCCTTTTTAATTACTTGTGTAAACAAACACAACCATGGCTAAACCTGCTGAGGCAATCCAGCCGTCAAGCACCACATTTATTGCCACTAACTTGCACTTAACACCCAGTGCCTCGTGAAAAAAAACCCCCTTTTGTATACATTTGCCAAATGCTGGAGCACTCTCCTTAATTTTGCATTCACGCTATAATGTTATTATCCCAATGATAGACACCAACCGGCACAACATCCGTGGCCGGCGAGCGATAGGCTCCCGATTCCAAGCCTCTGTTTGGAAACGGACCGCGCCCCGCCCACATGGGCGTGTGCGCTCCAAGCCTCGCTCAGAGCGAGACACGCCCAACCCGGAATCACGCGCTGAAACACAAACAAACGCATTTAAACCAACTCTCCGGCCCCGCTCTTCATCGTCGGGGTCCGGTTCCGAGGAACTTTGAAGGTTCAAAGCGGGTTGTGAGCGCGGAGGGCGTGAGTTTTCTTTACCGGCAGGACTGGTTTCCCGATTTTCACGAGCTAAGTATCGGAATGCTTTAGAAGCAATGCCATCTAACTCTTTTCCTTTTCAGGATGTGCCAGGTGCGCTCCAATCCTCCTCCCGAGACCCATGGTGCTAGTAGCGCCCTGTTTTAAAGTGAGATATCACCCATATTTACCATCTTAGGGGGGTCACAGACCTCTTGGTCAATTGATCCCTCCTACAAGGAGAATCCATATCGTGTTTTTATCCCCCCATCTACAACTGTAGTTTTTAAACACTTCTAGCGCTTCACTTCCCAGAGTTTAACGCTAAACATCTCCAAAGGGCTACTTGGATGGTGCTAAAAATAGCGTTTACTGTGGGCACACTAATGTTTGCCACTATCTATGGAGCACTATGATAACTCGCAATGGCGTATATTAATTATATGTATGTCTATGTGTGTTTGTTTGTGTATTTTCACCCCACAGGTGCTGAGATACCCCTGATTTTGGGGTCTTTTTTCTTTAGAATGAGCCACCCGCTCTTCTAATTTTAAGCACTTTTTTCACCTTTTCTTTTTTCACTTTCACACCCCCAGGTTAGGGTGGACTATTAGAGTGTCCATACCGCCGGGGTATAGTCCTGAAGAATGCCTTGGTGAATTTATACCACTAGTATGGCTGAAACATGTTGACTGATTAATTAACTCTGTGGTATTTAGCTGAATTTAACCAAATCCTAACAACCTTGGCACGTAAATTCAGACACATATACCACTTACCTGTGTCTTAGGGATCACTCATTAAACTTTTTTTGATACCCTCTTAGGCACTTTTAATTATATTTTACTCACATCACGCCCTCCTCACACTACCAGCTCCGCAGTCTTTCTGGCGTCGCAGCACACCAAAGAGGCACTCGGCCTCTTTGGTGGGGCCCGATGATGAAGCATGACACTGACCAGGTCGGTGTGTGAGGGCCTTCCTACTCAAATTGAGTGAGTGTGTTATCCTTCCATAATTTGCTCCAAATTCATGTTGCCCAAATACCATATTAAGATGCAACACATCTTCCTGCCTTAACAACTACAATAATTATATAACACAAATAGCAAAAAAATGATACAAAATTGAGTTCAACAACACTTTACAATATATATGCAAAAGATATATCAGTAAGTCATATAGTTACGTATCAGTAGGTCACATAGTCATTGTGCCATTTTGGAATCCTCCTGGTACGTTTGTCACTATTCGCAACATCACATTTTATTTCCAACTAATTGCGGCCCTCTTTTTTCAACCAGGTATTAATCTCCAATTTGTTGCACAAGGTTACACGGGGAATATTCCATCCCTTGCCATCACTCAACCAAACGCTATTAGCATTCACCTTGGTTATGGTTTAGGTACAAACCATTTTGACAGACCTCTTTTTAGCCCTCCCACGCTGTACGTTCTTACCCAATCTCCAGCTGCAAAAATGCAGCTGTTCCTTTTTAACCTGTCATTGTGCCTGTGCACAAACCTGTCTTGATAATTCACTATACACTCTAAACTCTTCTAACATACAGGTCGTGAGAAGTCTTTGAACATCCAAGCAGGAGCAGCCTTAGTACCAGGTGGTTGCCCACCCTTGAGGAGTTTAAATGGAGACTCTTTTGTGACTGAATGTGGTGTATAACGGTAGCTCCAAAGCATTTCCTACACTACCTCTTTACAATCCCCACCACACTCTTCAGACAACTGTATACATTCTTTTAAGGCTTTGTTAAATCTCTTCAGGAGACCATTTTCCCTAGGATTATAATAAACAGCTGTGGTGTGGTGAATGACACCCATTCTGGTAAAATACATCTTAAATTCGTTAAGTATAAATTGCGGACCATTATCTGTAGTTAATATGTCAGGATATCCCTCTCTACGAAAGATTTTGTCACAAAAATTCAGTGAAATTATATGCTTTAATGTCTCCAGTAAATGCCACGTCCGGCAATTTTGAATGATAATCAATCAGCACGAGCGCATATTTGTAAACTAGTCCTTTTGCTGAAAACGGACCACAAATATCCATTGCTACTATTTCCCATGGTCTACTGGGAGAATTAGTTGAAGAAATAGGTGATTCCTCTACCCTATGAGTTCCGTCACTGCACATGCATTCCATGCATTCACGTACATTATCCTCTATATTTTTGTCCATCCCTGGCCACAAAAGCTAGCAGTGTTGTGATTGGTTTTGAGAGTCCTAATACGACGGTCAAGCAGGAAATGGAGGCCTGAGCATGTTCTCCACCCCTGCTGTAATGCAGTCGCAATGGACAACAGTGAAAGTGTGCCTGACTGTTTTGGGCGGCCCGAGAAGACCGACCAAACAGTCTTTGCGCACTTCGGACAGTGCAAATCAATCTTCCCCTCCCCTGCTCTACTCCGAGAACAAAGTAAACATGAAATCATAATACCTCAACGTTATTATAATTTTATATTTCCTTAACTTTCCACAACTCATCAGCAGTGTGGCGACGCTCCTCATCCATAGTGGAGGAGCCGGCATTGCAAAGCCCCACCCACTCACGTGACAGTGCAGGAGCTCTAGAAAATAACCAAATTATAGTTGGGACAACGTACCCAAAGCAATACCTTATAAGGATAATGCAAGCCACATACGAGGTCCATGGCCGACTAGAAAAACAAGGCTGAAGGCTGAGTTCTTTTATAAGGTTATGGAACACTTAGGTGACTTGCAATATCCTTCTCATGAACAGCAAGGGGTACGATATTCCTTATAATACATATTCACACTATCACCTTTCCAAAAAGCCACTTAAATCCTTGGTGCATAGCTCTTTTATATAAAAGACACAATGTTTGCAAACACAAGGAATAAAAAAAGAATCTCTAGTGCAGAAATAAACATAGAAAAAAACGTTAGAAATTTGTTGTTAAAAGATATAATAAATGTAATGCAATTCAGTCATTTTATTGAAAGCGTAGAAGCACAGAATATGGAGAAACACATGGAAATAATCTAACTTGTATATGATTATCTAAGGAGGGCAAGAAATATACATGTTGCCATAAATATCTCATTTCTGCTTGTCACTATACCGCTTGAAAAACAGAGTACAAGGAAGAAAAACATTGCTGACTATCTTTCTCCTCAGCTTCTGGCTATAGCAACAACCATTGTGATGTCAGAACTCAACTGTAATAGGTTGTTACAGTTGAGTGGCTATCTCACCTCTTTACAATAGGAACTGTGTGCGTCACAAGTCACTGAATACATATAGAATTATATATGGGTAGCAGTGAATTGCGGCTGTTTTTCACTGAGTGACATCAAACAGGGGAGGAACGCTCAAGTAGTCTATGGTGTCACTTTTTATCCATCATAATTTCATGCTATGTCTGGCCCCGATAATCATCTGTCCCCGTTTTCAAAATAGGGTTGCCATACATAATGTGGCCACTCCTTCGTGATTCCAATGTGAAAACAAATCCGTTACCGGTTATCCTACCCCCTCCTGTAGCTGTGCTTTCTGTGTTAAGTCAAAGCAGACACGTAGCCGGTAGCAGCAGCGGCTGAAGAGTTTTGTTATCGACTGTCGCTATGTCATAGCAGTGAGTTACCAGATTCAGAATCCGGTGTGAACAATAGAGGCTTCATAGGGAAGCCACCCAAAACAAAGAAAGTAGAGACATTTCATACAAGGGTTGCAGATTCTCATTTTAAAACACAATCTGTATATTTCTTCTTATATTTTGTAGGCATTTTCGCTTTTACGTAATTTTTTCTGTACTGTAAATTTATGATGTCATTCAGAAAATTCAATAAAAATTATTTTTAACATAAAAAAAACCACAATCTTGGTTCAATGCAGCCACAGAAAGAAAGAGGCTACCTTCTCTACACAGCCTTCCGGTCACATCTGGAGTACAATGCAGGGATCACATCTGCAGAGCGCTGCTTTGTGCCTGGAGCTCAGATTAGATCCGTTCAAGTAAACACACACAGCAGTGATTCAAAGAGACACGTTTTCAACATCACAGAATCTGTTCATTGAAAACTCTAGCTGCAGATAGAGCCAATGTGTGAGGTGCATCCGGGCACTCACAGCAGTAGGGGCAGAGGTGTGACCACAAAAAGAGTCTCGCTCTGCAGCTATTTTGTTGCAGAGGCATTTCTGGGCGAAGGAGTCCGTTTGGGCTCGGCTATTATGGATAATAAAAGTAAGCCTCAGTGTGAGATGCGTGGAAGTTTAAAGGTGCATCTGTCTGGGATTGGCAGTTTTAGACCAAGAAGCCTGAATGTGACAGGAATTTAAGGACAATGCTGGAATAAGTGACGCTGCCTCTGTTTTAGAACGACATTTACGGACGATGAAGCCGAAGAGGCACAGGAGTGCCAAGAAGCATAGGCATTCGCGGATGATGCATAGACATTAATTGATGGTGCATAGGCATTTCTGGTTGATGCATAGGCATTTCTGGATGATGCATAGGCATTTGTAAATGATGTATAGGTATGTGTGGATGATTTATAGGCATTCGTGGAGGATGCAAAGACATTAGTTGATGGTGCATAGTCATTAGTGGATGATGCATAGGAATTTCTGGATGATGCATAGGCATTTGTAAATGATGAATAGGTATGTGTGGATGATATATAGGCAACAGTGGAGGAAGCAGAGGTATTTCACCACTAAGAACCACATTGCCATAAACACAAAGATGGCCTGGAGCCAGCAATCTCTTCTAAGGTTAGTTAGACTGCTTCTGCCAGACAGCAACGTTCAATCCCTCATACTGTTGCATCTGGAGTGTGGTAATGCACTATGCAATGGCATCCCAGACTCCACACTGGCATCGCATTAGGGATATGCTGTAATCGAAACCTAAACAGGATCGTAAATGACATGATATTCTTCACCAGAAAAACGGCTAAATGACGCACAGTCATTACAGAGAAGCTCAACATAAAATCAGTCAGCAATATACCACACGGCACTAAACTAGTGAGCATACCGTCACCCAGACTCAAGGCAGGGTTGTGCATAACGCTATATAAGAATGGAATAGTGCTTATACAAGCAGCCAATGCCGACTTAGAAAAATTTGACCTCATATTCCCTACGTTAAAAGAATGTGTAGAGAACACAAGGAAACAACAACGCCCTCGGGACGTGCAAGGAGATAGTCCAGACTCCATCGAATCAACCAACACAGGCAGCAGTCTACTGAGAGACACACAGGACTCGCAACACGTAACGCCTACAAGTGACACAGGCGCTACCCAACCTAATGATTATCAACACTCCCAACAATCAATGACATTAAAAGACACATCTGAGACAAAAGATAATCTGAACAGAGAAGGTACAGAGAGCTCAGAAACACGGATACCTTGGGATGCAACAGCTCTAGCTCCAGCACAAGCACAGAGGGAACTAGCATCTCTGCACCACCAAGAAGTTGAGCCACATGGCCTAACAACGCCAGAAGACTCAACGGAGAGAGAAGTCAGGCTGGATGTAGTGACTGAAGACGGAGAGGAAATACCCATAAGCTCTAATAATATTGCCCCGCAGCAAACACTGAGGGAAGAATCAAGGTTGCGCTCACAGGCTATGACTTCGCCTTTAAATAAGCCACCCAGGAGGAATCTAAACGCAAATGACCTGGAAAACGCTACCACCCCAGCAAGCGCCCCATGTTCAAGCCAAAGGGCAAGAAGGAACACAGAAAATAGTCGTCACCCAATACCGAAAGTGAGCGCACACAAAAGAGTTTTTACTGCACGCATCCCACACAATAGAGGCACGGCCACCAGAACTGGGGTCAACAAGGAAAGGAACCTGAGAAAAGGACATGGGGAAACAAACGATGAGGACCGAACGGAGAGGAGGAACACTACGAATACAGGGCCGCAGTCTCAAAAAGAAATTAAAGGAATACAGACACAAATGGACAACATGTCAAAAGACATACAAAACACACTGAAAACAGTGGAAAAGATCCTGGAATTCACGGTAGATACACACGCCAAAGTTGAGCACATGCAAGAATTATTGCAGAAGTCGAGCAGGCAAAATCGACCAATGAGAACCCTCAGGTACTTATAAGAAGAAGAAACCCTGTCCCTACTAAATAGTTACGAACCCAAAACACAGTAGAGGGGAGATAATTAAAACAGTTCTGATTGATGATAACAGAACATTCAGACGAAATGGAAGGAAACCAGACCTCAACAACTTGCAACAAGTCCAAATAACCCCGAATCTGAATGAACAGGTAACTAATAATGCAAGAAAACCGTTGAATTGTCTGTTGCTCAACTGCAGGTCAGCAGTAAAACATGCGTCAGACGTCGCTGCTCTTATCATTAACCAAGAAATTGATCTAGGTATACTAACTGAAACATGGCTTGCGGAATCATCATCTCCATGCATGGACCTGTTAGTGCCTCCTCAGTATAACATAGTAAGACTGGATAGACCAAAAAAGATAGGGGGGGGATAGCCTGCATCCACCGATCGGATATAGAAATCAACCAAATTCAATCTGATCCTATGGAATCCTTTGAATGCCTAGGCCTTAATGTACGATCAACAGGCATGCAAAGCTGCATCCTACATCCCATTTATCATCCCCCAGGAAATAATGCTACCTTTATAGACCAGTTAATGGAGATTATCACGGAAAACTCTAACATTCACTCTAACAACATTTTCCTGGGTGATTTTAACTTACATTGGGACGACAGTAAGGACAAACTGATCAACACTCTGAAAGACTTCCTGATTGAGTTAAACTTTACCCAAGCATGCACACAACCAACACACTCGAAAGGAGGAACCCTAGATTGGATACTTTCAAGAAGCAATAACATACAGATCCAATCGATTATGCCATGCGACTGGTCGGATCACCACGCCATAACGTTCCTAATACCAACGCTGAAAAGGGGAAAGACTATGCAGACTACTAAACTCAAAAAGTGGACCCGGGAGTTTAAAGATTCGAATATCGAACAATTAGTAGAAGAGTGTGAGAAAGATCTCAAGTTACCGAATAACATGCAGAACGTGAATGACCTAATAGAACACTTCAACAAAACAGTCACAAATATAGTTAACACCTCCATGCCACTAAAGTTAAAAAGAGTGTCAGAAAAGGACAAAAACCCTTGGTTAATGATTCACTAAACGAAGATAGACGGAAACTAAGAATCGCCGAAAGGAAATGGAGACAACATCCGGCAACACCAGAGCTGAAATCATTAAGAAAAATAAGAAATGAGTACAACAAAAAGATCCTAAAGTCTAAAAAGGAATATATTAGATCAGAATTGGATAACGCCAAAAACAGACCAAGGAAACTATTTGAGGTCCTAAAGCAACAATCCAACAAATCGGCAAAATCGGCCCAAGAAAATACTAAAACACTTCTGAGCTGTGAAGTATTCGCTAATTTTTTCACTGACAAGGCCAGCACTTTGGATACAGAGCTCAAATCCGATGCGGACAACCTACCCATCCAACCTCACAATCTGTACAATAACAATCAGACAAACGACCTTGAGGAAACTAAAAACAAAGCGCATTGGGACACATTCAAGATATATGATCAGAACACCATAGCCAAAACACTAGCGGACATCAAACCAAATAACCACTTCAATGATCCACTCCCCAGCAAATGTCTACAAAACATCAACCACATCATCATCCCAATATGGACAAAAATAATAAATGCGTCGCTATTGCAAGGGGTCCTTCCAGAATGCCTAAAAGCTGGCCAAGTTACACCGATCATCAAGAAACCAACAGCGGACCCAGCAGATCCTAATAACTTTCGCCCAGTTACCAATATTCCATTACTGGCCAAACTAATCGAGAAATGCGTACAAAATCAACTAAGCCAACACATCACAAACTTCAGACTATTGGACAACTGCCAATCAGGATTCAGAACAGGACACATTACGGAAACAGCGATTCTACATATCGCGGATGACGCTTTACAGGCCCTAGATCTTAATAGAACATGCCTAATAGTCCTTCTAGACCTATCGTCACCTTTCGACACGGTAAATCATGAAAAGCTACTGGACAGACTACACAAGAGGATGGGAATGTCAGGACTTGTACTGAAATGGTTTGAATCCTATCTTCAGAACAGATTGCAAAGATTCTTGGTCAACCAGTCTTTATCTCCCTCCTGTCCAAACTCGATAGGGGTCCCTCAAGGATCTACCTTATCTCCTTCACTCTTTAACCTATACGTTGAACCTCTGACAGAAATCCTCCAAGACGCAAACATATCCTATCACATGTACGCGGACGACACGCAGATTTACATCAAAGTAGCATCTCTAGAGGATATCGAGTTAATCAATGAGGCCTTAAAAAAGACAATTCATTGGTTAACCAGTAATCACCTGAAGCTGAATGCACAAAAAACAGAATTCCTATTAATTTCACCGCAAAAGAACAATACAGAGACGATAGAATGGACCAAAATGATCACAGCATGAACTGCAACCCCACGCTGGTGGACTCAGCCAAATCGTTAGGAGTCACCTTGGATAAGAATCTAGACATGAAAGCACACATCAAACTAATGGCAAATAGCGCACGCTTTCATCTGAACTACCTAAGGAAAGTGAAACCGTTCATTTCGTCGGCAGATCTCAAACTGGCAATTCAATCTTTAGTTATCTCAAGGATTGAATATGGATGTACAACCTTAGCAGGCCTGCCAAAAATGTCCACGGCACCACTAAAAGCATGCCTCAATGCAGCTGCAAGACTCATCACCGGTTCGAAGAAATTCGACCATATTTCTCCCCACCTAAAAGCGTTAAACTGGCTTCCATATGAAGCCAGAATCCAATTTAAATTGGCATGTATCACCCACAAAGCAATCCATTACAAAACACCGAGTTACCTGGCCCAGAAGATCGAGATATCGGGAGGTTGTAGACCGGCCAGACGTGCCAAGGAGCTGCTGCTGAGGCCACCCAAATTCAGGAAGAAGAAAACTTATGACAGAGCGTTCTCTGGGGCAGCCCCCAGAGTCTGGAACTCACTCGCTCCGAATATCAGGAAAATTACTAACATATCTTCATTCAAAAAGGAAGCTAAGATCTTCCTAATGAGTAAGTTCCTTACATAGTCAAATACGGATTTCAACGCCACCGCATCTGGAAGGTGCCTACACGGAGCGGCAGATGGAAAATAGAAACAACGCCCAGTTAGCAGTATTCAACCTAGAGGCGCTACACTCGATTAGAACTAGAAGAAGACTGCACAATCAAAGCCAAATCAGAATGGCCTATACAGGAACTTAGCACGCAATTTAGTTGGATACCGAAGAACAGTTCCAGCATTTATGTCAAATTGGGGAAAGACGCAGGTTGAAATTATAGCATTATGTAATCCCGGTGGTAGTACTAACCGAATCTTTAACAAACTAGTATACGTAGTTAAGTATATAGCTCATGATGGACATATGCCGAATCTACCTCTTATCAGTGTGTTAGACTTCCTACTTAGAGTTATAACTTACCTACCTCAGTCCGGTAGGGCAATGTTATGTGATTTGTAGCAGTAGGTTACATCTAATATATGGAACTATAACCACCTACCTCATTCCCTTCATGGTAACGTTATGTGAATTGTATTGCTAATCTACCTCATATATATGTATGCTGTATTTCTAATCTACCTCATGTATATGTGTTCTGTGAAGCGCTCTGATACCCAAGGGTCACGTTCGCGCTATATAAAACTTTCTAATAAATAAATAAATAAATAAATAAATGTCTTTTCCAGGGCCTAAAGAAATAGGATGCATCCCCTTCTTTTTAGGGAACTTCCCCAGCTCCCCTTACTGGCTGTCAATGTCTTCAAAACTAGCTGTATCATTTACAAAGTTATCATGACCAGCAGACAAGGCCACCACCTCTGTGGACACACCTCAACAGACAGCAGACTAAGAAGTATTAAAAAGAAAAAAGCAAGACAACAGGCTTCTTCCATCTACGCACCCAGGACCTTGAACAGCATCAGGACCACCCCAAATATGCTACTATTTAGGAAAGAGTGAACTCCTTAACTGTTTAAAGAACACTACATCCCAATGCATTAACCGTCTACATCACAGCTTCCTCTCATATTACAAAGTTGACAGTATTCTAATCTTTAGACATGTACAGTGCTCCAGTGCCTTTTGGTTAGGTTTGCACTATAGAAATTTGATATGCATGCATACATACATAAGTGTACACACACATACATATACGTAAAGTATTCTTTTTTAGGGACTCTTACATGCCTTTATGAATTTGTTCCAAAACATCTAAAAATGCAATATAATGGGAATATTCAGGGACTATTAATGTACAATCAGTAGAAATAGCTGGATTATGCCTACTTCACTCTTTTGCGATAAGAGAGGTAGATATATCGGACCAATTCACAAAAGCGTGCAAGAGTGTGTAATAAAGTACTCCTGTAGTAGTACTTCTCATACTCATGATTGCAGCTGTGGAGTGCCCCCACTATGATGAGGAAGAGGTTGCAGAAATCAAAGGGCTGTCACAGTGAACAATACATAAAGTGTGAGATAACAAAGAGGAGGAGATGAGTACAGGCAGCGTACAGTACTACACCAGCAGGAAAGGGTCATAGGAATATAAGACAAAGAAGTAGAGTGCAGAACAGGAAAGGCAAAAAAAATATATAAAACACCCCTTTAACAATAGAGACAAGAATAAAATAAAAGATAGGAAGATTTATAGAAATAAGCAGAAGAGGATGTAAGTGGATCAAATCCTGCTATGGGTTGTGGGAGGAACTAGCAGCCACTATGCATTGACCCTCCCATTGCCGCCTTTGGTGTAAAATGCATTGCTTGAGAAGATGATTTCCTGCCATAGTCCCTCACCCTCCCTCAACTCCTCTGCAATGCAAGTGCTATCATGCACACAGTGTACCATCCACACACAATTTACCATCTCCACACACAATGTGCCATCTCTACACACAATGTACCATCTCCCAGCTTAAGGTGTATAGAAAAATATGTATAGGGGCTCCCAGGGCCCCTCTGGCACAAAAAGCTTACTCACTCCATGCCATTTTCTGCCCTATGCCACCATATAGCCTTTCACTCAGTCCCTCATAGATCTGCCCAGTGATTTCAATGGGAATATAGAAGTGCAGGTACTTGCTATGTAGAGTACCGGTTTACTCCTGAAAAGTGCCAGTACTCTCCGATTAAATGTATTATACCAGTGCTGAGAAGTGCCAGTACTTTCCCATTAAATGTATTACAGAGGTGCTTACAAGTGCCAGTACTTTCCCATTAAATGTATTACAGCAGTGCTTAGAAGTGCCAGTACTTTCCCATTAAATATATTGCAGCAGTGCTGAGAAGTGCAGGTACTCTAAATTTCAAATGAAAGAAAGTTCAGTTATTGAAAGTTGAAAGGCAGATATAAACGGAGACCCAAGCCAAAACTGTTCTTGTTGACCACTAGTCCACAGGATATGCACAACGAACGTACTTGAGGCCGATCTTCCCGTAGTAGCGAGCTTCAAGTTCAGGATCCTCTGCACAATTCATAAACCCGATTGGGGCAATAGCCAGAATAGCCTCTGGTAGACATAGGTGTGGGCAGAACTCACAGAGTTTCACTCTGCGGAATTCCACGGAGTTACAAAAAACACTCAGTGAGTTTCTGCAAGTTGGCAGAGTTTGGCACTTGACGCTGCTCGTGCTGATTTTGACAAATGGGATCTTGTTCCGTGCTGTAAAATCAGTGCAAATGGCTCTCACAGCACGCCAGAGGCCATTGCTTCTTCCTGCGGCTAGTTGACAGAGTTTCACTGGAACCCATTGGTACAAGCGGTGAGTGGACTGGCCCAAACTCTACGCACTCTGCCGGCGTGGTAAAACGGATCGCACGCCCCTATGTAGAACCCAACACTCAGCATACTCTCACCTCATGGACCAATCACCATTAGGTCAGAAACACAGGGACAAATCCTTGGGTCCATACAGCAGATTGCCTTACAACCTGATTTTAGATCTTAACCAAAGCAGAAGCTGTCCAGGAAATGCATCATATCCGTGCTTTTTAGAATGCCTTTCACCTGAGCTCAGCCAAGGATATTGGACTTAACAAAGAATATTGCATATGGGTTCCCACCTCTTCAACCTGGACACTGATGTTGTCTTCTCTACCTAAACGGTATTTCTTGCTTTGATCTTCAACCCTTTGCATTACCTGATTGTCTAGTAAGCTTATAATAAATATATATGTACAGATACATATCTGATGCTATATGATTGTTTGGTAGGCATTCTGAAAGCTGTACTTGATTTTACTGCTTTGTGATTCGATGAGCCTGTATAAGGAACAGAGTGTTACATGATCGGCCCGCTCTATCGGGTTCGGGAACTGCAAAGTTGCCTCAAGTAAAGTCAATTCCATGGGGCATAAATGAAAATTGAAATTTAGTTCTAAGGTCAGTCCCAGAGGACCTCCCTGGACTTCCAATGGAGACCGCGCTCCACAATTTGCTATTCAACTGTTGGACTTGTTGTATCTGGGAACATGGCCAAGTCACCGCTCGTCCAGGGAGATCTTTTCACTGATCACACGACCGCCAGGAAGTATTGCAAGCCAGCGATGAGGAGAGCTCAGACTGGAAACTGGAACAGAAATAATACCTCATTCAGGCTGGGATAAGTCATGAAAAGAAGGAGATGGAGGCCAGCCAGGTGGACGGCTCCCACGGCTCTGAAGTCATGAGCTTCCTCAGCCCCTTGGATCCATTCCCGATCCCAGATTCCTACTGAAAGCGTAACTTTGCCGTGGTTGTCCGGGGACCACCGGGGGATTAGAGGGGTTTGGATGGGGTAGATCTGGAAAAATGTGCAGGAAGTCCATCAAAATTTACAGACGGGGACCATCAGCCATGATTGGCAAAGGGAAATCAAGGATAAGGGACAATTCTGAAAAAAGAATAAACCAAACATCCTAGAAAGATTATAACGTGGCAAACAAGCACTGCTGAATGCAGCTGAGCAGCGAAGTGAGCCAAGAACGCTTTTCTGTAACTCTGGCTGGAAATGTCAGTTTGGAGAGGTCAAATGTAATGGGGTATGAATACTTAGTCAGCGAATAAAACCGCAATCTATATATATGTTTTACTTGTCACTAGTAAGATATTTCAAATCTGACTCCTTTGTGTAAGCTACTTAAAACCCCATAACCGCTTTGAGTAACATAGTTCATTGAGTTTATTTCTTACCTTATTTAGTTTCACCTAATATCGTATAGACAGAACCTTGTAAGGGTATCTGAGCACTTTATATTAAAAAGAAATTAAAAAAAATATTAAAATAAGTCTGAGGAGTACAGCTAAGGCGTTGGTAAATCCACACTGTGAGTTGAGTGATTGAAGATCAATCTAGAAGAGGGAATTGCATTGTACCTTGTGTCGAGGTGCATTCAGTGTTAGGGAGCCTTAAGGGGTGATGCACCCTGCCTAAGATGGGCCATAAATACCAAAAGGGGATACTACTTGCTAGCGCTGGCTACATTTAGACAAAAGGAGTTTTCGTCTAGACTAAGCAGTCACATACACTCTACCGGAGAGGCAACCCACTTAGGGGCGCTTCCACTGGGTACGAAGCTTGTATCCACATGGGGTGCTGTGTCCAGAATTATAAGGATTCAAGTGCCCCTAGGGGTTACATCCATTTTAAAGTGAGGTTACATGCAGTTGGAGGCGGTAAACCAAGCCTAAAAGGCCCAGATCCTACTAAAGGGAATACATAAATAAAATTAGGATTGCAATCACCTAAGGGGGTATACATAGTTCGTATGGAAAACATCCTGTTTATGAATGCGTTCATTCAGCTAAAGGGGGTGCATCCAGCCCAAGGGGGTGCATAGCGCTTAAGAGGCTACAGCCACCATAGGGAGATCATATCAGCGCATTAAAGGCTTGTCCAGTCTCGTTGGAGTTGCATCCAGGTTAAAGGGGTGTTGCAGTCAGAAGAAGGATATGTACCCCTCTTCAATGGAAAGAATCCAGACTGGGGAAGGGGACTACTGGGTAGTACCTAATCCAGAGCGCAATGGCCTCCTGTTTACTGCTATGCTTACAGCCTGGAAGGATTTATTAGCCATTTAGGAAAATACTAAATTAAATCATAAATGCCCACAATTAGTCAGGAATGGGTAGCTTTATACAGGCATAGCCTAAAATTATCCATCACAACCACAGTATATTGGCAACCGTTATGCCAGGGATAACCAAAATGATGCCAAGTACGCCCACAATATTTCGATGATAGACAACTATTATGCCAGAAAGGGAAACAATTATGCCCCAAATGCCCACAATATGCCTGGTCTATTTTCCAGTTTGTCACACTCATAGATCTATTCACTCAAATGCAGACACATAGATTGGCAAACACACACCAGCATGCACACATATAAGTCCCACTCGCATGCACACACTACTCATCAAATGTTCCTATCCTGGGAGCACTTCTTGTGGTCTTTCTCCACTACCAGTTTGGCGTTGGATAATCTGGAACAGCAAAGCCAGGGGTTTTAATGCAGGCTATTGCACTGCAGTGGTGCCCCAAACTTCAAGAGGGTCCCTCAACCCTCCACAGGGCCCCTGTTCAGCCCAAGACCAATGAATATCTGTGAGATAGGGAAGAAAAGGAGCCCCTCTTCAGATTCTGTAGGGGGGGCAGGCACATCATTTCATGTTACGCCACTGACTGAAGCAGTAGGGACCTCTGCCATGATTGACAGGTTCTGCCTAACCCGCCAAAGTCCGTCACCTCTGTTCATGGCTGGGAAGCCGAGGCGGGGTCTGAGGGAGGGCGGGCGTGGTCAGACGCCTTCCTGCCACAAGTGGAGAGCCTGTCAGTAGCAATCTTTACATAAAGTAGTGCTGTGGCTTCAGGCCCTCAGTTTACCCCCTGACTACACCAGTGCTGGTAGGGTGGGAGAGGTGCTCCACTCTCCACACCCAACTGGGGCAGCACCGCTGTTTGCGCTTCAAAACCAAGATCGACTGTTTCAGTACCTAATTTGTAAAATAGTCACAATTTACTACATATATATTTATATTTATTGTTTGTTATTTCAGTTAATTAAAGTCATTACATCGCAATTAAAACCATAAAAGCAGTGCAAATTTATCAACGTAATAAAGTTGAGGATAGTTTATTGTTAAGTGCAAAACATTAATTCTGAGCATACAAGTATATCTTCGCTCATAAAGTAACCTCTAAAACCAGGCGTGGCTCCTCCGTAATGGCGGGGCAGAGTCACACCACAGCCCATGCTAACAGACGATAAATAAAATTATAATGACCAATGTTATTTTTATTTTATTTATGCTGTCTGAGCTCCACAATATAAAAGTATAGGGCCAGGTTGGACTTGTCAGGGAGGAGTAAAGCGCACTATAAGTGCGCATGTGTGTTTGGCCGGCCGTCCTCGGACGGCCAAAAACACATGTGCACTTATGTTTCTCCAACCTGGCCGCCCTCTCCACCTGCGTCCGCCCTACCACTTTAGGTAGACGGTGGCCGCCACTGTTTAAAACAAAAGTTAATAATTATAAAACTAGTGCAAATCTGCATTTGTGCAAGATATCTGGCCAAATTAAACATAGAAATCTGACTTTTGATGCTCTTTTTACGATTTCACGAGCCACGTTTGGGCATTAAAGTTACGTTGAGTGTTAAAAAATGTGACTGCTTTACAAATTAAACATTGAAACAAAGTATATTTAACAATTATAAAAGCATTTTTGAGTGTCATAAGTGTTTCAAAGCATAAGCAAATTACGTGAAGTGCAAACGAAGGGGAGGGAAGACCACACACATTTAAAATGTTAAATACATGTTGTGGTAAAAAAAAAAAAAAAACACACGTGGGCACAGCATGTACCCTGGCCACGAGACTGGAGGAGCTGCTTGCAGCGCGCATGGGGTGACTTGAGGCCTCCCCCCACCCCAGGTCACTAACTGATTCTCAGAGGTCCCCGTCACAGATGCTGTGAAGTGCTGCGAAGCCCATCTGATATAATGCGCTCTAGCAGCCAAGAGCCGCCTCAGCTCTGGGTGCACATTGCTCAGGCAGCGCGAGATCAGGGGGCGGAAGTGAAGCAGCCGAGGCCTTGGGGCTCAGTAATCCCGGGATGATCTCAGTCGACGGGCATGCAGCGCGCGCTCATGAATGGAAGCCCCCTCCCTCCCTCCACAGTCAGGTTTTATAAGCGCTTCCACAGACACAACAACCCACCACAATAACGAATACAAATCTTATTGTTATGTAGTGGGTGATACCAGGGTTGTGCCACTTCGTAGAGCTGTAAATAACAGATGTTGGTGTTACACAATTGAGTTTTGCTCAAAATATCGACCTTCAAACGTAGAAATGCTGACTCGGCCAACACCAAACATGGGTGTTAGCAGAAAGTAGTACTTAGGAGAGGTATTTTACATGCTCGCGTCACCCGTCAACTCTCTCAACTAGCCCATTGAGCCAAGTCCCTGATAGGCACTGCCTGCTCTTAAAACGTGTTTTTTTTGTTTTTAAACGCATTCTATTTTCCTTTAAGGAAAACAGGCTGCATTTGTAAAAATAGTTGCTTTATTGAACAAGCATTTACAATGCAATGGGTTTGCCTTTGTTAAAGTTAGAGCTATTGGCATTTCTCTTGACATTATTTTTATTTATGTTTTTTTAACATAAATAAATGGCATTGTCATTTACAATGCCAATAGCTTAATCTGTCGCAAATGCCACACACAAACACCCACAGAGAGCGCCCCCACACACACACAGCGCCCCCCCACACACACTCACACAGAGCCCCCCCCACACACACCCACACAGAGCCCCCCCCCACACACACCCACACAGAGACGAAGTATGCTACATTTAATGCGAGTCGCAGGGCTTTCTACAACATCGTTGATGAGCCGTGAGACAGTAGTGACATTATAACACTCTGGCTTTAGATCTCATCCACAGAGGATACCAGACCCTTCTGGTGTGCATTAGTTATCATTTTAACTGCTCCACTCTGCTATAATGTGAATAACAAAAACCTATATTTTGTAAGCTGTAGCGCTGACGTAAAGTGTTATTTTGACTGATTTGTACAGATTCTAAATTCTTAATCCAGCACCATCTCTAGACTGAGACTAACTTTTCGACCATGCTACACCGGGGAAACCAAGACCCAAAAAGTGTACCTACTGCATTTTTTAACATGTCAATCATACCAAAGGCCTTAGGACACCAATGGTGAACAAGTTTCTAGTTTAAGAACCGCTGAGTCACCACTGACTGCCTAAGGGCACAGCGAGAAGACCTGGTTGTTCCATCGCATTGAAATCAGCACTTAATCTTTCCTTTTGCCTCGACCATACGTGTGGCTGTCGTGCAGATATGTGGATACCCCCAGGTTCTTACCACATGTAGCTTAAATTGCTTTGCTGCCGAATAGGCTCGAGCCGGTCATTCATTTCCACCCTTGGGAATGTGGCAATGTTTCTTTTAAGTCTTTTGATGTTTTATTCACGGGCTTCCTTTAACACCGAGTATCTTTTCCCGCTCTTTGTAAGTATCCAGGCGCTGAAGTCAATTCTTATGACCAGTAAAACCTCTACAGCCACGTGCTCTTTAGGCCGCTCTAGTTTAGTGAGACTAGCTGTCCTCTGATCGTCAAAAGCTGATGGATAGAGGCGAGAGGATGTGGCGTTATGGCCAGAGCTTCCGACTTTTGAATAGGGGAATCTGGTTCTGTTTAGGTGTCAGCTCGACATCCTGTGATTTTGGTTACGTCACTTACACTCCATGTGCCCCAATATGAATGTTTCCATGTGTAATGTAGCTGGTGCTCGTGTAAAGTGCTACAGGTCCTTCAGGACTGTTTCGCGCTATTTAAAGCTGAAAAAAGACAGTTGGTAATGGAAGTTGTTTTTGTATGAGTGAAGTGACAGTTATACATGGTCGTCTCAGTCAAAATTAAATTAGTGAGAATTGACACACTTATATTTTTTCAACTTTGCAAATTTGCATCACTGTTTTGTTTTAAATAACTTAAAAATTAAGTTCACCCTGCATGGAAAGTAGCAGTTGGCAGCGAACAGAATAACATTTTTCCTTACATATCAGCTGGTTTATCAGGGAGCCACGTGAAGGCATGTTCCAAGAGACATTCTGAGACATAGTTTATTTCTGCGGTAATTCGGTCCTTTCTGTCCTGTGAAGATGTTGGTTTAGGGACTTCTTCCCCTGTGTTGCACTTTGACATGCAGGTTCAGGCTCCTCGTGATGGTGTAATATATTCGTATTAATGTTCGCGCTACGGGGTGGGGGGGACACCGACAATGTGTACCGGCGCCCCTCCCTCTCCTTCTGCCCCACTCACCGGGTGTGCAAGCAAGGATGGGCCAACGAGGGAGCCTCGCAGGCTCTGAATAAACAAATGCCCGCTTGAGCCTCTCCCAGGCTCTAAATGACAAAGCACTGGCCCCTTGGAGCCTCGCTGGGCTCTACAACAAAGGATGCCCCCAGAGCCTCTGTGGACTCTCTAAGAGCAAAGTTGCAGCCTCACTGGGCTGTCGGGGTCCCTCACGGGGGACCTGGGAACACTGGGGCGCCTTCTTGAGCCTCGTGGGCTCTTAGCCAAAAGATGCCCCCTGAGCCCTCAGGCTCCAAATGCGGAATGCAGGCTGATGCCCCTCGTGGGGTTGGGCACCAATGCGGGGGCCTCGTTGAAGCGGCCCACTGCCAGTCGGGGCCGCTCGGTGATGGGTGTGAGGAGCCCCGCACCTCCCGGAGAACAACAACCCGGCTCTTGCACTCACCGGGTCTCTGCAGGCAAGGGTTCCTCTGCTTCTGCTCCGGTCCGCGGGAGCCTTCACGAGAGCTCCCGCTCCTCGGGGCTCTCTCTGCACACTCCTCCCCCTCTCTCTCCTGAGCTCTCCCTCGCCTTGGGAGCCGGGGGGGGAAGGAAAGACGCCGGCTTCTCCTCGCACCGGAGCGCGGGGTGGCCTCCCGTCCGCTTCCGGCTGTCTCTAGGTCCTGCCCCCGGCCTGCCTGACTTCCGGGTCGCGGCTGCAGCCAATCGCAGCGCGGCCCTGGGGTCGGGAGGCGGGACAGCGTCTCCTGATTTCTCCCCGGCCGATGGCAGTGAAAGCATGGGACAATGCCGGGTGGGCACCGGCTTGTGTCAAATAAACAATAATCGAGGTGGGCACTCGATCGGAGCATTTACAAGGGGCCGGAGACACAGACCGCGGGAGGGGGGGCGGGAACGGGCACACCGAGAGGGGGGGCGGGAACGGACAGCGGGAGAGGGGGGAGGGAAAGGGCACGCCGACAGCGGGAGAGGGGGGCAGGAACGGACACACGGGGAGAGGGGGTCAGGAACGGACACACGGGGAGAGGGGGGTGGGAAAGGGTAATCAAAAGGCAGAGCACTCACCTGGACTTCTTGGAGCAACGACAAAAACATGACTTGAGGAAACCAAAAAAATAACCCCGCCCACCGCCGCATGACTACACAGAGGGAACGCCCATGGAAAAAATCTCGGGAACGCCCCCGAATCTGGTCCGTGAATGACGGACAGATCTCTGTTCCAATGGCTAGCCTCCATTTATGGAGCTAGCCAATGGAACAGAGGGGCGTATTCAAGTCCCCCTTACTGAAAACTAGAGATTTCTCCTGGAGGCGGAGCTAAAGCTCCGTGCCCCAGGCAAAACCTAAAAAGGAAACGCAGACATGGAGGTCTGCTGCCCCCCTGCAGGCTACCATCCTTGTGTGTGTAGGTCATTCCCAATGGGTGGCAAATTGCGACCTGTCTCATGAATATTAACCCATTTCAGAATCGCAAATAGTGTCTTGCAAATGAACTGGTCGTACACCTGGCCCCAGTTCCCTTAATTCTCCACCAATGTTCCTTTACCATTGCCACCCTGGATAAACATTCTCTACTGCACTTAACAGGAATAAATCTCCAAATATTTGTACACGGGCATGTGACTGAGAATTCGGGATTGGTGACTTTCAAAAGTAAATTTGCACTCTTATATCAATACATTTTGACTGTAGTTAGATGCTCACAAAGGCGTTCTGTACTTGTTCCATAGTGCACAGGCTGACTATATATTACGGCACACACTTAATGCCTGGAGGAAGCACGCCCTTGTGCAAGAGCACAGCAGGACAGATGCATGTATCTTGAAGACGTTTCCCGTTCAGGGTCCAAGTGCCCTGGTACTCGGGTAGGTGACACCGCCAAGTGAAATACAATATCATAAGGTGCGGTAGTTCCCTCTTTTACCTCTTTTAGGATTACCTCCCCTTTATGAGTTAAGGTGATCAGAACGGGAGACAATGTAGTGAAGATGCTAATTTTCCTCCCATACGAGCTGCAAAATTCAGAATCCTGCAGTGTTTCCTCAAACACATGTCCAATCATTATCCGCTCTAATTTATGGGCAGGAAAGGGTGAAATGTGTGCACAAGTTCATTTTTCCAAATGACTATGTGTTACTTAGGCAGGCAAATGAGACAATTAGTTGGCAATTCGTTTTGAGATCCCTAATGGGAAAGACCCTCTGGCTTGAAAGCGTGTTTTAAGTTTCACGCGCAGCCCTGCCCATCGCCCGCGACAACCAGAGTACTTAGCAAAAGCTCTTATGATAATTAATCTATCCCAGACCAGGCATTAGACCAAAATAATATCTCATTCAGGGAAATATGTTCTGAACGCGGAGGTTCTATCAGGCGCAGACCGAGCAGCCACACCTCTGATCGTCTTCATGTGTTCGGGCTCGGTTGAGCTAATTTTTCAATCTTTCCCACATACTTATAAATAGACAAAGCAGATATAAAATATAGCTGGTCTGGTTTTAGTCTGTAGTTTTTGGTCAACGCATAAAGTACTTCTCCTACTTGTAAAACATTAAAATTAACCAGTGTTTATACATTTTGTCACCCACAATATGGAGGTGATGTGGAGAGAGAGGACGAGGGGTGCGGCCCACCCATACCGGACAGGCAGTCTTACAATATCTTCTGAAATAGATACAATGGAAAGCAACGGGTTTTGGAAGCTTGGAAGGATCACAGGTCACAGTGGGCGGAGGGAATCAGCATGGAAGCCTCCCCACCCAATCCAAACGCTGCTCTCATGCTATTTCCAAGCATCAGAGAAGCGTTGGTATTTGCATTCGCAGACTGGTTTGCTGCTCGATCTGGAGCCTGTGCCTTTTATGCACCCGTCTGTGCAACACAGCTGTATTGTAAAAATAGAAGTGTGCAAGTCAGTTTGGCCAGCTAAAGACAGACGGCCACACTGACAGGCACACTTACAAGTACCCACCACTCCTCCTCCTCCCTGCTGCTTTCCATAGGCATAGAGGACAGGACAGCCTAGAATCTCACCGGCTCAATCATTAAAAAATCCAATAATAATAACATTATTTTATTATCATTTTATTTTTGATCTGCAGGCTGTGAGCAATGGGGCGATGCTCCTCCGCCATGAGGGAGGATCCGCGGCTGTAAAGAAAAGCAAATAGGCGAGGGAGAGAGCAATGTGGACTTAGGGTTGTGGAATTACGTAAGTGGCAAGCATTGTCAGTGGGGGAGAGTGCGTTACAAAGGGGATTTGGAAACCACAATAGTGAAAGAGAGCAGATGGGGGAAGAGAAGCGCTCTAGAGACAGATGGAAGAAACACATGCACTGTTGTGTAGTGCTTAGAAAAAGAAAAAAGTAGTGCATGAAAATGTGTTTAGTGTAAGAACACAGTAAAGTATACCTGCGGCAAGGAAGAACAAACACAAGCAGAAGAAAGAATGCGCAGAAAAGTTAATGAATAGGAAGCAAGTAAATGAAAGTGACAATGAAGTCAATCAATGGTAAGCAGCGGGAGGGCTCTAAGCTCACTGTAAGCTAACAATACATCCACAGCAGACAATGCGCACACAAGCTAATGAATAAGAAGTAAATGAGAGTGATAAGGAAGTCGACCAATGGTAAGCAACGGGAGAGCTCTAAGCTCACTGTAAGCTAACAACACATCTACAGCAGACAATGCGCACACAAGCTAATGAATAAGAGGCAAATGAGAGTGATAAGGAAGTCGACCAATGGTAAGCAACGGGAGAGCTCTAAGCCCATTGTAAGCTAACAACATATCTACAGCAGACAATGCGCACACAAGCTAATGAATAAGAAGCAAATGAGAGTGATAAGGAAGTCGACCAATGGTAAGCAACGGGAGAGCTCTAAGCTCACTGTAAGGTAACAACACATCTACAGAAGACAATTCGCACACAAGCTAATGAATAAGAAGCAAATGAGAGTGATGAGGAAGTCGACCAATGGTAAGCAACAGGAGAGCTCTAAGCCCATTGTTAGCTAACAACACATCTACAGCTGACAATGCGCCCACAAGCTAATGTATAAGAAGCAAATGAGAGTGATAAGGAAGTCGACCAATGGTAAGCAACAGGAGAGCTCTAAGCCCATTGTAAGCTAACAACACATCTACAGCAGACAATGCGCCCACAAGCTAATGAATAAGAAGCAAATGAGATTGATAAGGAAGTCGACCAATGGTAAGCAACAGGAGAGCTCTAAGCCCATTGTAAGCTAACAACACATCTACAGCAGACAATGCGCACACAAGCTAATGAATAAGAAGCAAATGAGAGTGATAAGGAAGTCGACCAATGGTAAGCAGCAGGAGAGCTCTAAGCCCATTGTAAGCTAACAATACATCTACAGCAGACAATGCGCACACAAGCTAATGAATAAGAAGCAAATGAGAGTGATAAGGAAGTCGACCAATGGTAAGCAGCGGGAGGGCTCTAAGCTCACTGTAAGCTAACAATACATCTACAGCAGACAATGCGCACACAAGCTAATGAATAAGAAGCAAATGAGAGTGATAAGGAAGTCGACCAATGGTAAGCAGCGGGAGGGCTCTAAGCTCACTGTAAGCTAACAATACATCTACAGTAGACAATGCGCACACAAGATAATGAATAAGAAGCAAATGAGAGTGATAAGGAAGTCGACCAATGGTAAGCAGCGGGAGGGCTCTAAGCTCACTGTAAGCTAACAATACATCTACAGCAGACAATGCGCACACAAGCTAATGTATGAGTAGCAAATGAGAGTGATAAGGAAGTCGACCAATGGTAAGCAACAGGAGAGCTCTAAGCCCATTGTAAGCTAACAACACATCTACAGCAGACAATGCGCACACAAGCTACTGAATAAGAAGCAAATGAGAGTGATAAGGAAGTCGACCAATGGTAAGCAACGGGAGAGCTCTAAGCCCATTGTTAGCTAACAACACATCTACAGCAGACAATGCGTACACAAGCTAATGAATAAGAAGCAAATGAGAGTGATAAGGAAGTCGGCCAATGGTAAGCAACAGGAGAGCTCTCAGCCCATTTTAAGCTAACAACACATAAACAGCAGACAATGTGTACACAAGCTAATGTATCAGAAGCAAATGAGAGTGATAAGGAAGTCGACCAATGGTAAGCAACAGGAGAGCTCTAAGCCCATTGTAAGCTAACAACACATCTACAGCAGACAATGCGCACACAAGCTACTGAATAAGTAGCAAATGAGAGTGATAAGGAAGTCGGCCAATGGTAAGCAACGGGAGAGCTCTAAGCCCATTGTAAGCTAACAACACATCTACAGCAGACAATGCGCACACAAGCTAATGAATAAGAAGCAAATGAGAGTGATAAGGAAGTCGACCAATGATAAGCAGCGGGAGGGCTCTAAGCTCAGTGTAAGCTAACAATACATCTACAGCAGACAATGCACACACAAGCTAATGAATAAGAAGCAAATGAGAGTGATAAGGAAGTCGACCAATGGTAAGCAACGGGAGAGCTCTAAGCTCACTGTAAGCTAACAATACATCTACAGCAGACAATGCGCACACAACCTAATGAATAAGAAGCAAATGAGAGTGATAAGGAAGTCGACCAATGGTAAGCAACGGGAGAGCTCTAAGCCCATTGTTAGCTAACAACACATCTACAGCAGACAATGCGCACACAAGCTAATGAATAAGAAGCAAATGAGAGTGATAAGGAAGTCGACCAATGGTAAGCAGCAGGAGAGCTTTGAGCCCATTGTAAGCTAACAATACATCTACAGCAGACAATGCGCACACAAGCTAATGAATAAGAAGCAAATGAGTGATAAGGAAGTCGACCAATGGTAAGCAACAGGAGAGCTCTCAGCCCATTGTAAGCTAACAACACATCTACAGCAGGCAATGCGCACAAAAGCTAATGTATAAGAAGCAAATGAGAGTGATAAGGAAGTCGACCAATGGTAAGCAACAGGAGAGCTCTAAGCCCATTGTTAGCTAACAACACATCTACAGCAGACAATGCGCACACAAGCTAATGTATAAGAAGCAAATGAGAGTGATAAGGAAGTCGACCAATGGTAAGCAACAGGAGAGCTCTAAGCCCATTGTTAGCTAACAACACATCTACAGCAGACAATGCGCACACAAGCTAATGTATAAGAAGCAAATGAGAGTGATAAGGAAGTCAACCAATGGTAAGCAACAGGAGAGCTCTAAGCCCATTGTTAGCTAACAAATTGTAAGGAACTCCAGATAAAATCTACAGGATCAACTTAACAGCGCTAGTAACTTGAGGTAATCAGCACATAAAATGATACAGTGGTACTTTTAGGGTAATTTCCGCATTTACTTAAATATTTAGGGACACATGAATTGCAGCCAGGGTTAAACTAAAGGGCCTGTTGATGTCAGGTGATTGGAGGGTGCCAACCAGTACAAACACTGGGTTCCTCTAAAAAAATAATAGATTTTAAAACGGCTATCGACAAATGCAGCTAATCAAATTGGTGTAGGAAGAATGAGGTTTGAGAACGGATGAACTCAACCTTTGACCCCTATTTCTGGGTTGCCAGAATCCGTGCCACATCATAGGCTCTAATGCAGGCAGCCAACTCAGTGCACAAACAGACCACAAACAAACACCTGGAGCTAGACAGAGAAATAACAAGTGGATGAAAGAGTTGATCAATATGCCGAGCTAATTTGGAGTATTCCTTTAAAAGGACAAACTCCCTCAACCCCCCTAGGTGGCATATTTCATCATTGGGAACCTCCTCGAACTGAGATGCCTAGTCAAGGTGCTGGCTACAACTCTACTCAGTTCTACATCCTTCTTAGGTTCAGAATCACATGTTGGGCGATAAGACATCCGTTGTGGATAGAGCTTCGTAATTGCAGGAGTTTAGCAGCAATGGCTACTTTGAATGAATGAATGAATATAAAACGTATTAAGCGCGAACTTAGCCCGAAGGCATCAAGGCGCTGCAGACAGGATCAGTGTATCAAAGTTCACAGGTTACTAAATCACAAAGATTATGGGAGATGAGGGCTGGAACAAGAGAAGAGCCAGGTCTTCAAGGATTTCCTGGAGTCAGAATGTAGTTCCAAAAAGATCACTATCCTTAAATCGGGGCATAAGGGTGCCTTCTTGTTGTCTAGTTCCAGTAACAGTTGTACATCAGAATATCAGCTAGAAAAAAAATATTATAGACGAAACAGTGACAAGCACTATATCATGAATATAAAGCTATATGTATCCTAGTATGTTTTTAATAATCTTGACTCCACATCTATGTACCTTGAAGATATGTGTGCCAGCCCTCTTCTCACTTTGCGTTCATGGTCTAGTAAGACATGACTCGCCAGAGCTTGCGACTCATGCACTAGTAGAAGCACACAGCATGCTCCTATTTTTTCTTTTTTTATTCCCACTTTTTAGTTGTGGCTGTTTGTGCTATAAGTATGGTAGTTCTTCGAATTTGGAACTTATATTGCATACTCATTTGTCTACAAATTTGGACACTTGTGAAACTATGGAGCTTTAAAACCAGTTTAATGCTTATATTTTGTTTATGTTAATTATATGTAAAAGTTAAACAAAAATTGTAACATCATGGATTTGCAATTTTTTTAATGTACTTTTATTCGGTAGACCGAATAAAGATTTCAATTGAATTGAACTGAAAAGATATATATCATCAGGATACATATAGGTGAAATTAAGAATCTATGGACCTTGAATTTACATGTAGCCTGGAATTACACATACATGGACTTAAGAATTATAAATCTATACTTATCTATATATACTTACTTTCACAATATTTCATAGTCACTATCTGGGTATAATATTCTTGTAGCACAATATTAAAAATACGATATTTGGGAAGAATACCATGGTGACATCCATTAGCTTAGTAGATTGTTCTAAATTACAGAGAGAGAAGCTAATAGGCAAGCACTGGAATGAGGTAGAGGGTTTTAATTACGGGTTCAGCGTGCGCAGAAGGGTTATATTGCTATCAGGACAGTGAACGTTTTCAAAATTTTACAGGGCGAGAAATTTTGCAGTAGAAGTTCTATAGCAGCCAATATATCCATACTAATACAATAAAGAGAGAGCCCAAACCTTTGAGGCGTGTATACTCAGGAACCACAGCACAAATCACAACACCCAATACAGCGTTGGAAAGGGCAGTTGCAGCAGAAGGACATAGGCTATGCAGACACCCACCATATACATTTAAAAGGTAAAAGAACAGTGCCAGCAAAGTATTCCCTTGTCGGTGTGTCTGCGTTGTACTGTGGGCGTGTGCCGGGGGCGTGACAAACGCTGGGGGTGTGTGGTACGTTTCGCCCTTCATGCCATGTCTCATATCGTGTGCTAATCCCACCCTGCTCCCTTTAAATACCCCTGCACCCCTGCACCCCATAATCATAACCCACCCTTACTCCTTAAAATACCCCAACACCCTTAACACCTTGGCTGCTAGGTGTTTTCCCCTCCTGTGCTGCAGGCTCCACTTTCCCATTGTTCATGACGAGCTCAGCTCGTCATCAGCACAGCTCAACCGTGCATCATGACGAGCTGAGCTCGTCATCAGCATCGAAAGGGTTAAACACTAACCCATCTTAACCCTATAAATATACCCTGTACCCCAAAACCCAAACCTATCCCTAAACCCTAAGAATACCCCTCTACCCCAAATCCCAAACCTAGCCCTGAACCCTATAAATACCCCTGTACCTCAAAACCCAAACCTACTCCTGAACCCTAAAAATACCACTGTACCCCAAAACCCAAACCTAGCCCTGAACCCTAAAAATACCACTGTACCCCAAAACCCAAACCTAACCCTGAACCCTAAAATACCCCTGTCCCCCAAAACCCAAACCTAAACCTGAATCCTTAAAATACCCCTGTAACCCAAACCTACCCCTGAACCCTAAATATACCCCTATACCCCAAAACCCAAACCTAGCCCTGAACCCTAAAAATAACCCTGTACCCCAAAACGCAAACCTAGCCCTGAAACCTAAAAATACCCCTGTACCCCAAAACCCAAACCTAGCCCTGAACACTTAAAATACCCCTGTACCCCAAAGCCCAAACCTACCCCTGAACCCTAAAAATACCCCTATACCTCAAACCCAAACCTAGCCCTGAACCCTAAAAATACCCCTGTACCCCAAAACCCATACCTATCTCTAAACCCTAAAACTACCCCTGTACCCCATAACCCAAAACTATATCTGAACCCTTAAAATACCCAAACACCCCAAAACATATACCTCAGTACCCCAAAACACATACCCCTATACCCATACTTACCTTATCCAAACATTAAAAAAAAACATGCTTTTACCATTCATGCATTTACAACGAATTTCGTTGAAAATGTATGCGTGGTAAAAGCATATAAAATGTAATGCCATGCGTTATAATGGCATTGCGGAGTCATGGTACTTTCGTAATGAAAGTATGTGGAGTGATGGTATGCGGAAAGAAAGTTGCGGAATACTGGGTGTTTACCCTCCCCCGGTAAGTACATTGGTGGCACGGTGGCCCACATCTCCAGCAACATACTCATATTTTTTCACCACCCATTTGAAAAATGCACAGGTCTCTCTCATTGATGGCCAGCACCGACATACACTTTTAGACACACCTCCCGCCACAAGTTCTAGAATTGCGAACTTTAGAGCTGGGGAGCTACGTTCGAATCTCGGCATCAGCTCAACATCCTGCGATTCCATATATCAAAACAAAACCCTTTCAGGCATAGAGTGACGCATAAATTATGCAAAAAAGAAGGAGAGAACTCTGGGTAGTTCTCAAGTTTAGGTGGAAAGCAGCCCCTGTTAGAGCACTCTCAACACCAGCGACACTCTAGATCTGCTCACCTCAAATGTCTGTTTTTCTATCAAAGTTTTTAAGCATAGCATTAGCACAGTGCTATCCACGCCAAGATAGAAAATGACTTTTGAAATTTATACAGCAAAGTCTTTAAGCATAGGACTAGTACAGTGCAGTCCTTGCCGAGCTGTAAAAAGCCATTTATCACTCCTGGCACAATATTACAGCTAAAATTACATGTATATATATATCACTTCGTTATTTTCCTCAGAGATGCCTATTTTCCACTGCTTTAATTCAAAATTCTTACCTGACAACAGTTCCTTCCAGCCCCATGTTTGTCTCGTAGCCAGGGGATTCCATATCCATATGGTAGCACCAACAAACCTGCAGCTAGCAAGGCTTATATCTCAAGCAGGAAGGACTGTCCATTGGCTGTGCAACCCCTGTTTGTCAATAAGATATTCAGTCCTAAGGGCCATGAACTATTTACTGTAGTATGACGTCACAAACATTGTGGGTTAGACTGTCCTGCTCCCTTTATCTGGGCTTCCTTGCGTGCTCACCAGCTCACGTGCACACAAACAGGTGTATTTTTAGTGTTTTGTTTACATTCTTGCTCCAAAGTCCGAAATTTGGCTGAATTCCTGTCAGATTTCCAGGAAAAATGCGAACTTGGTAAATAGTCCCCATTTAGACAAATTATATGTATGTAGATCCGTTGCCTATAGCCTAAGTAACAGGCATGTATGTCCAACGCTGAGCATCCCTGCTTCAGATTCTATAGTCGGGATGTCCACTGTTGGTCCATGAGGGAAATGTCTATACTAGATCTTCAAGGTTATAACATGCAACAATTTACATGCAATTATTGTGAATGGGAGTCATTTAAATAGTGAGTGGTTATCCTAAAGAGTTGGCACACCCTCAGCCCTCATGGACCAATGTTGTGTTCCCTTGACAGTACTAAAAAACAAAAAGAGTCTATCAGTATTCCATGAACTAACTCCCCATAACATGAAGAAAAGAAAATATTTTCTTATGTATCCCTCACCCGCCAGGGTTTCCCATTGGTGGCATGCTTCATTATCGGGTCTATCCCGTTCCACTGTGGAACGGGGCATGCTGCGACCTACAAGTTACATAGGAGCACTTATAGATGCATATTATATGACATAAAATATGAAAAAATAGGATTGGGGGTATTTTTATGTGGAAAGAAGATGTGACAAACAACTGACTAGTAGTGAAATTGGTTATCCTAAATTGTTGGCACACTCTTAGCCCTCATAGACCAGTGTTGTGTCCCCTTGACATACATGTTTCCATGATCCAGCATAGCGCATTAGGGCCTGTCTTTGAAACACTAGTACTGATGGCTAGAGATAGAGTGGCCTGAAGGGATCTATGTGATTGGGTAACAGGAGGGCACCTATAAATAGCAGGGCTGTGGTAGAGTCAGGGTAGCAGTAAACCATGGAGCTTCCCCGTGATAGTAGGCACTGCTGGGAGTACTCACCCAGGGTACTTTAATATTGTAGTGATCTACCTGCTCCCAGTAAAAGCGCTTCACATGCGCTGCTGGATTACAGGCACATAGTATGATAGCAGCAGGTGTGGTTTGAAGTAACACTGAATAGCTTAATAGTGCCCCAAACAAGCTGTAATATGATGTACAGGTAATATTCCCAAAATGAGTGCTGGCTGGTCTCTGCTGGAGATGTCAAGCTGTCTCTAGTGCCTGGTGCTCACCCGGTACATCTTGTTTCCTTACATTTAGGTACTTATGTGTCTGTTTTGTAAATTCAGGGCCAAAAGGAAATGAACTCGGAGAAGGAGAATCAAACATACATTTTCATGAAACCCACATGAGGTAAATGTACATACAATGAATATAATTGTCTCTCTTTGACATAATTTGCCAGTAGAGTATACACCATCAACATCACTCCCTAATGACCTTATGTTAAATACCTCACATTCTGATGTGTAATCTATCTGAACTGTATGCACCTGTTCCCATCACAATGTTTAATAAAACTGTAAATGTGAGGAGAACTCTAGGCATCTAGAGGCATCATAACTTCTACTCTTACTTCAAATATATATGATATTGCAGATACCAGATGTCACCATATTATTTAATAAAACTGTAAATATATTTCGAATTCTTACCGTCATATTACTTCATATTTACAAATTTCACACCTAAACCTCTCTCCAAAACACTGTTCCTCAGTACCTCCTACGTCTAACTCTCTTTGAACTGTTGGCCGATGGTGACTCTTGAAACACTCCATGGACTGACGTGCTTATTAAAAGAAAAATAAACATAAAACAACCCCATCTGCCTCAGAACAGTCCCATTCCTAGTGACACAGGTTGTGGGTTTGTTGACCCATCTTCTGAAAAGCGAGTCTGACGTCAAACGCTGAGGCACCTCTGAGTCCAGCACGTTAGAGCGTGAACTGTCCATAATATGGTATATTGATTAACTAACCTGTGTGCAGGACTCATCTCTGACCTACTTGTTGGTTTATGTGATTGCTTCGGTACACAACCTACAGTGAAGTTGAAAGTTCAATTGCTTCAGTCAAACCCTGGTTGGACGGCCTTTGGGGAACAACATGCGAGAGCTGAGAGGTCATACACCTGTTTGTTTAGAAGCAAAGGGTTTGATTTAGATCTTGGCATACGGGTTACTCCATCACAACGGTGACGGACATCAGCTGAAAAATAAATCCTATATTATCCTATGGGATTTGTATTTCGGCGGGCGTGACATCAGACCCAAAGAGAGAGAGATTAAAACACTCTGGAGCCCAGATACCCAAGATCAGCGGATCACATACCATTGGGAATGTGGGTCTAGAATAATCCTGAGATACAGCAAATCTTGGTTGTTTCTTTGCAACAAAGGTGTTAAATGTCTTTTCATATATTTACCTATATTTACCAGTTTTACAGTGCACCCGAAGCTGGAATCTCAGAGTCTTGTATCAATTTGAGACATGAGAGTTTGTCTTTCTCCAGTAGCAACGAATACCAGCATTGTAACTACTATCCTGATTCGCTGGTGATGGTAGAGCAGGCTGGGGTTACAGCCACTTTCCTGACATATCCTGTGCACATGGCCTTCCACACAACTGGTAGGATGAGCAGGGCTCCTATGTGGTTCTACAGAAGGTCCAACGACCACAAGAAAGCAGCGTCTATGGTATTGTGACACACACACATTGCACTGCCTAGCCACCATCTTATGTCTAAGTTCGTCTGACTCAGGAGAGCTGGTTTTAAATGTAATGTTGTTGCTATGGTGTTTTATATTTTTTAAATTAATATTCACTGTGATGTTAACTGTAAATGTTAATCTGTTTATGGTTTTAATTGACTAATAAACAAAAATTACTACACTCTCTGAAAATGCAAACTTGCAGCCCAGGTCAAGGCTCTCACAATCTGTAAGGTGCATTTTCAGT
Organism: Lissotriton vulgaris; assembly: GCF_964263255.1. Classification (NCBI taxonomy): domain Eukaryota; kingdom Metazoa; phylum Chordata; class Amphibia; order Caudata; family Salamandridae; genus Lissotriton; species Lissotriton vulgaris. The sequence goes on along the minus strand of NC_141688.1, from coordinate 204,507,375 downwards.
GATGCACAGCATTAGCGGCCCCTACATTTTTGCAAGACGCTGTGCTACAAAGGACTAAAGTAGAGAATATTTCAGAAGTGAGGTTTGACGGCAGGTCCTTTTCAAGAAACATGGTACCAGGTATAAACAAGCAAACTGAACATTACAGAGCAACTTTATATGACCTACCTGCCACCTTGTAATACAACTTTTGTACTAATAGGTCACCAAATGTCCATTTACAAAGAGCTACAGAAGGCCCTGCCAGATGAATATTAATGAGGCATGTGAGGAAATGAGTTGTATTTTATGGTGTGGTTGTGTGACTTTACCATGTAATACACTCATGTTACCGACTTGGGTCCAGTCAGGCTTGTCTGTTAAACCCAAGTTCAAACCTGGGTAGCTGTGGCTTTGAGCTATCAGTTTTATAAAAAAGCTATTAAAAGTACCAAAACAACAGACCAAGAAAGTCACGCAAAGCGAAAGAAATTGAACACCAATTTATAAAAACAGATTCTATTTTTATGAATTTTTAGACACCAACAGAACAAAATGCACCAGAGGATCCTGGAGATACAGATTTTAAGCAAAATGTAAATTTCAGCTTTTCACTCAAAAATGACAACAAGCACTTGGAAAAATCAGAGTTTGGAAACATTGTAACATTTTAAAGAGTTCTGTTTGGCTACTCCATTCTGCATTGGGTGATCAATGACAGGGGGAAGGTCAGAGGGGCCAATGAGGAGTAGTAGTTCAGTTACCTTGGTGCCAAAGCAGTCTCTAGAACAGTTTCAGGCTCTATGTACGAACAACCATAGACTTTAATGGAGCAGACCTGATTTTTAAATTTTTTCTTCGTTTTATATAGCGCATACTTGACCGGAGAGTATCAGGCATCATGGTGCTTTACACGAGCACCAGTTGCGTTACACAAGGACATATTCATTTTTTGTAGGCACAGGGAGAGTAAGTGATTTGCCCAGAATCACAAGATGTTGAGGGTCATTACGAGACTCTAATCCGGTTCCCCAGATAAGTGATCGCTCACTCTAACCGTTTGGCTACATCCTCTCCCCTCTCTTTGGCTAGAGGGGCCAATATCCCGTAGAGTTCTTTTTGGACCTGCAAAATACCAGTTACCACTAGACTACTGGCCTCTAATCACAGCAAAACCATTGGATCTCTTTGGTGCAGGCTAGTGTCCGCCCGACCAACCAATGACTCTCCCGAGTCCGGTAGACTCAAGTTTTACTTTTGATTATCGTGACTTAGTAATCTGGTTACACCTCAAACGTCAGTAGCAATAAGATAATTGTGGCTACTAATTGGCCAGAATGGGATTCTTCAGCTTTTGTGGGCCTGGTTCTCTAAAAGGAAGTCAGCCAACCAACTCTTGGAGAGCACTACTACTGTCTGGTGCTCGGGAGCTGCTTTTCCATGAACCAGAAACCACATGCAGTGTCCTCTCTTTTCTAGCTAAAGGATCAGCATGTGCAATTAAGCAATTGGTGCAGCCTCTCTTGCCAGGTCCAGAGAACATCAGGGCAGTCCTTCAACAGTCTACTCTCCAGTCCAGATGAGATCTGAGGTCTGGGTGTCAGGAGTCTCCAACTTATGTCTAGAGAGTGCCCTCATTGGAGGTAGCTGTTACTAGCTAATGGGCTACTAGGACCCTCCATGCCTAGGTACGAGTTCCTTCGATGTGTGCCATCTAACTATCCTGTCTACCTCAATGAAAGAATAGCCTCTCTTGTGAGTGTCCACCATGTGCCATTCAGAGCAGCTTTCCTTTGAAGTGCATCCTTTGGACTCGCACCCAGCGTGGCTTCATCCAAAACAGAAGTGACATCTTTTCCAGCAGCAAGCCACTATTGTACGTACTCCTGGGAGTCATTCACAATTCTCCCCAGGGGGACAGTTTGTTGTTTTGCAGAGTTTTATATAGCGCTAACTTGACCGGAATCGGGTATCAGATCATAGCACCAGTTATGTTACATGAGGACACACATTCATTTTTGTTAGTCACGGGGAGATGAAGTAATTTGCCCAGAATCACAGGATGTTTAGCGTCCTTGCCGACACTCGAACCCAGTTCCCCAGATTCGAGGTCCACCGCCCTAGCTGTTATGGGTTAGCCAATGAGAATAGGGGGCACATCTTTACTTGTCATGGAGTGGGTTGAAGTCAGTGAGTCTTTCTGACCTCGCCCTACCCTGTGGCAACCGTTACTGAGGGACACTTGGCCCTGGGCACTTTAAGACTTAAAACTGAAATTACGAGGACTGAGGTTATCAGTGATGTTCTCCCTCTACATCAGGGGATGGACCACCAAGCGCTGTGCGGGGCTGAAGATATCCCTCCCACAGCACTGTCTCATGTTCGTCCTAGCAAAGTACAGCCCAGGCAGCCAAGAGCCTGGGCACGTAGTGCCTGTACAGGGCGTGGCTGCATGACCTGCATATGAAGAGTGTCTGTCAGGCTAATCTCCGCTCAGCCTGTCAGACACTCTTGATTCTATGAAAATGGTGGGAGTGGGGCAGGGCACCTCCACCCTTAACGACGGACCACCACTACCTGAAACTACTTTCACCAAAAGGAATCTTTTTTCTTTTTTTTTTTAATCAGCCCTAGTTTATCAAATGAACAGTTGCTGCTGTAAAGAAATAGTTCCCATTCGGAAAGACTTTAAGAAGCAGGTAATAGTCCCAGGGTCCATAGTTACATCTTGGTTAGGGCAATGAAACCCAACATTTTTTTGTAGTTTCTAAATGTTTTAATTTGCAAAGGGATGGAAGGATCCCTATTCACCGTCATCTTTACTCGTGCAAAGGTTTTTCGATTCTGAAATAATAGCCACTGCATAGAGAGAAAGAGTTTGTTCTTATCAAGTTCAGCCAACCTGGAAACTGTGCACAGAATATTCCTCTGAAAGGTTACCATTGCAGACCCTAGGATGTACAATGGTATTACAAAAGACAGTGATTGTTTCTTTCAAAGCATATTCTATGCAGAAACCGTACTGTTATTGTTGTACAGGCATGTAAGTGACAAAAATTGATGCGAAAGTCACAATTTTCATACGTTCTTGACAAAATTATGGGTCAGATTTACAAGCCCCTTGCGCCACTTTTGCGTCACTTTTCCCATGTTAAAAGTGACGCAAAAGTGGCGCAAGGGTCTCATAAATCTGCCCCTAAGGACTTTGCAACTTTTACGTAGTTATCAAGTTTTCAAAAGAATTTAATGAAGATTGAATAAAGAATAAACTTTTGATACCCCAAATCTTAGTTCAGAATCCCAAAACAAGAAAGAATGCACACATTATGCATAGAGAACTCGCAACTGTTGTCCGAGTTTCTGTCAATGCCGCGTCAGAAATCTTTCCAAGCATGACATTGATCGTAGGTGTACAAAAGTTGTGAAAGAGAGTGGTGCTAAGATATAAAAAGTAAATAATGTAATATATGCCGTTCTGTGAGTGAGTGTTACTCAGTGCATTACATCTGTTGAGATAAGTTTCAAAAGATTGGAAAGCAATACAGTAAGAATACACAAAGTGCCTCAGATATTCGTCCAATGTTGATGGGAATAAAAGTCACTGCTCTGTACTCACTCGATATGGAGAACAAGAAATGATTCAGTTTTATACTAAACGCTGAACCTCACCTGGGAGCCACGGAGTTGCCGAGTTGCCGAGATTAGCCTGCCCTTACCCCCTGAGGGTACCGCCGCTGCCGCTTCCCACCACTGCTTGCCGCACCCACTTCGCGGGTGCCGCTTCGTGGATAGAGGCGAGGGGCAAGTGCTGATTGGCCGCCTGAAGTCGTCAGGAGGAGGGAGGAACCAACTGGCTGCAGAGGGAGCGCGCTAGCAGGGACTCAGAAGACCAGGAGTCCCTGCGCTGTACAGGTGTGCACGGCCGCGCCCCCAGTGAGACACACCCACCACGCCTGCAACGCCCCCTATTTAACATCACGCCTGACGCTCAGCGGGACGCTGAGTGAAGCCCAGGCAAAGGGCGGGCAGTCTGTGGCAGTCAGGGGCTGACAGAGGCTGGGCTGGGTCACGTCCCTAACATCTTGCCTACGCTTCTGGTAGGGTGTGTGACTGTGGAAGAGGGAGTATACCCTACGATGTCTACCCGCTCTGGGAAACTGCTAAGGACTGAGGGAGGAGCAGCTGGGAGTTCCACAATAGGAACTATGGACCGTTTCATTACCAGAGTAGCTGCAGTCATCGAGAAGGAGATTGTGATGACCGAACGTCGCCTCTCCGAGGTCTATTTACCTACCAGACGCTCCTCCCTTGGTGCTGTGGCCCAGGCCTTGCCCCCAACATCGGAAAGGGCCCCATCAGCTGACCCCATAGATGCCACTGTTCAGCCACGGTTGTCGGCTATAGGAGCAAGCATAGAAAGACCAGAGAATCTTGCCGACCTATTGCCTGTGGTGGCTGGCACTGAGACAAGGGAGGTTACGATTTCTCAAATCCCATCGTGCCCCGCTAGTGGGCAGACCTCCCCTCTGTTACATCAGGCTCCCGTTACGGAGCCGTTACCGCCCAGCCAGCCCCAAGGCACTTCCAAACAGGCGAAAAGGAAAAGGGTCATGAGCTCCCGCAAAGGTAGTCACACCGCACTTTATAAGCGCCCATGAAAGCAGGGGCTAATGGAATTTGGGTCAAAAGTAGAAAATGTCTTAGCTCCAACTCACAATGGGAGGGTAGGGGAGTCTCCGGGTGCGGGAACATCCTCTGACATGCCCCGAGTACTTTCTAAACCCCATGATAGTATAGCCGTCACCCTTGAATCTGATTCCCTTAAACCAATTATGGACCTGATTAAAACTCTAATTGTCCCGGTGATTGACCAACTTAAGGGTTTGGGGGCGAGAGTAGACAAATTCGAACAATCCACCCTAGATAATTTTTTCTCACTTAAGACTCTTATTAAACATCAGTCTAGAGCAAGTGAGGATCCTGCGGGTAGGAACACGGGAAAAGGACTGCCTCCAAATCCTGTCCAAGTGCAGGCCGTTCCGAGTTCAACCCTTCTCCCCGAGGTAACTCCCGGCAGGGATCCTCCCTTAGTCCCCCTGGTCCCTCCCCCTCCTAAGCCAGGCCCTGCCCCTCGTACTTCTCACACAAAACCAAAGCCCCCTATGGTCTCTAAAAACCAACCCAATAAATCATCTCAAGCAAAAACACCGGCTGCAGTGGGGTTGGTCAAGAGTAGTCAAACTGCTCAGCCGATTGCTAACACCAAGGGGGTTGGGACAGCATCGACAGCTAAGGTTCCTAGTTCCAACTTGGCACCTGATGCTGCCGCAATAGTTCCCCCAAAGGTTACCATTCGGATTCCCCCGGTTAACCTCCCCCCTGATTGCCATCCCTATGTAGTAGTCCTTGTTAATGTCCCACCATTGAAGGTAAATCAGCCTGAGACTCATCAGGGTCTAAAAAACAAGTGTCTCTATTGGTTAAAAGCAAACAAACCACTCCCAATAGGTATGGATGGATTAATTCTTGGTATCCGAAGGGTTGGTTGGGTGGGTCAGGGCAAAAAGCGGTTGGAGGGTGACTGTATTATTATTAATTTCCAAGATAGCAGAGTGGCAGAGATAATCTGTGGCCAAAAACATGAGGTGGATGGCCCTGGTGTCAGAGCAGACTTATTTCTACCCTAGGCCTACTGGCAATCCTCTTAGGCCTGTTAATGGGGAAACTTGTGTAGGCCCTTGGGGAGCCCCGCGACATCCTGTGGCGCTCCTCTTCTTTCCCCAAGCCGGATGGCCTGAGATGATCTGGGGCTCCAGGGGACACTGACTCGAGGGTGGGGGTGGGACGATGGTAGGGGAGTGGAGAGAGTTTTCGCCCCCTCCCATGGTGCAGCCCTTATCCCCGCCCCCAACTGAAATACATTCTACATTATTAGATGCACCGGGAATGATAGAGACCCTAGACATAACTGGAACACCGGGAGATTTACAGGAGGTGTCCCCTTGTCACGACCTTGTATCCGGTAGCGTCCCAGCTGTGACGGACCTAGTCTTTAAGGTTCTCAGCTGGAACGTAGCTGGAATTACAAGGAAGTTGACATTGCCCGACTGGAATGCATTGGTGGACGAGCACTCCATATGCATTTTTCAGGAGACATGGAGCATGGATCCCACTTATAGGGCGGGTTACTCTGCCTTCTCTATCCCAGCAGTTTGCTCAGAATCAGGGAGGGGACGCCCCTCTGGTGGCCTCCTTATCTGGGTTGCTGCCTCATTGAATTGTAGGTTAATGGAGCATCATACTGGTTGTCCGGACCTCCTAAATATGGCCTTGAAGGACTCCAGGGGTCGTGCCATTCTAAATATCTATAACATTTATGCACGAGGCACCAAGGGGGGAAGGCAGTCCCCTACAATTGCTCTTCTGGAGGGTCTTTTAAGTTCAACCCCATATAAGGCTTGCACCCTGGTTGCCGGTGACATTAATTGTACATTCGAGCCCTTAGGCTCGGATGTCTCCCTGGACCAGGACGAGGAGGACGCTAGGAGGGGAATTCCCGCTCTAGAAATAGCCCCCATAAAGAGGTGGACTGAGGTGGCCCTGCAGGTGTACACCATCAGTATGGAGTTTAACTTGAGGGCTCTTAATGGGAGGTCAGAGTCGGATAAGGGGGGGGGGGGCATACCTATAATAGGCCCAATCACACATCAAGAATTGACTACATCTTGCTTGATGTGTGCTTGTGGAACTCGGTGGAGGACATGGTTGTGGTCCCCTCAGTATAGAGTGATCACAACTTGCTCTCCCTCACCTTAGACTTTTGGTGGCTAGCCGATAGGGGAAGCTTGGTCCCCTCCTCCTTAGCGGAATTGGGTGAGTCGCAAGTAGCATTGTGCGGGAGGAGAATAAAGTGGACAAAACTGATCCTCTCGGAGGAGAAGGTTGCAGTAATAACGCACCTGTTAGCCCAAGCACAATGTAATCTGGGGACCACGACGGGAGGGATGGGGATGGCTTGTGGGGTTTTCAGTGCGCTTACCGAGGCCCTAATTAACTTGTTCACTGCTCCACCAAGTAGACGAGGGACCAAAGATAGACAGGTAAGAACCAAGGGATGGTATACCCACACATGCAGGGTGACAAAGACTAGACTGGTAGAGGCAGTCAAATCCAAATCTCAAATTAAGATCAGAGAGGCTAGAAAGGTTTACTCTAGGACCTTCCAAATTGCGAAGAAGGACTGGATGAAAAATTCTGGGCGGATCTATTGGCCGCCAGTAAAAGCAAAGACGCAAGAGGGTTTTGGAATCTGGTGGGTGCCCGCAACAGACCCGACGACACTCTGAGGAAATGTAATATCCCTCCCCAGAACTGGTCGAAACACTTTGGGTCCGTATATGCTCCTGTAGAAGGCCCCTTAAATGACCCAGCCCCCGCCCCCATCTTGCTAGGGGAAGTTACTTTTGATCTGTTTACAGGTAGGGAGGTAGAGGAGGTTATAAAGTGGGTGGCACCACGGAAAGCAGCAGGACCGGATGGGCTTCCGGGCGACCTCCTGCGTGCATATCCATCTGACTGGGGCATAGTAATCGCTGCCCTCCTAAACGACATCTTGAAGGGTGGCCCTGTACCGGATTCATGGAGAGGGGCGGTGGTCGTCCCCATTTATAAAAAGGGTTGTAGAAATAGCCCAGGGAACTGTAGGCCAATAAGCCTGATCGATTCCACGCAAAAGGTGGCAGGAAAGGTAATTTTGGGAAGGATCCTCAACTGGGTGGAGGAAAATAGAGTGCTATCTGACTTCCAGGCTGGGTTCCGTTCAGGGGACCAATTGAGCAGGTTTTCAGATTAGCACTCTTAAACTGGAAAATCGTGGAACTAGGCAAGGGCAGTCTTTACCTGGCCTTCATTGACCTGAAGACTGCCTTTGACCTGGTCCCTAGGGAGGAACTTTGGAGCGTGCTTCAGGGATTGGGGCTGCCCCAATACATTCTATCCCTACTTATTAAACTCCAAACCAGTAATTATGCCCAGGTCCGATGGGGGAAACATAGGGAAACAACGGACAGGATACCGGTCTGTAGGGGAGTCAGACAGGGTTGCGTGCTAGCCCCCACACTCTTTTCGTTGTACGTTAATGGTGTGGTTGAGCATCTCCAGCAAGAACCAGCGGACGCACCCTGTCTGGGGGGAGTAAAGATCCCTACTCTGCTGTTCGCAGATGATACCTTGCTAATTTCAAAAACTCCCCAGGGCCTATAGAAGCTATTGACCCACTTCCAAGACTTTTGTGTATCCAGAGGTCTGGTTATCAACGTGGACAAAACTAAATATTTGATTTTGCACCCCCCAAGGAAATTAGGAAGCCCCCCTGTTTTGAACACCGTCCCCTTGGAGAAAGTCTCCGAATTTGACTACCTAGGGCTTCGCATAATGGACAACATGAACTGGTCCACCCATATTGATAAGATGGTACTTAACCATAAAAAGGTAGGAGGTGCTCTGCTTAGGGAATTTCGAGCATCATCGAGGCAAGTGGTGAGTCCTGCAATTGAGATCTATAAGGCCAGAGGCGTAACATCAGCTTTGTATGGGGCAGAGTTGTGGGGCCACTGCAACCCGGAGTCCCTATCTAAGGCTGAGAATACATTTTTGAAAGATCTCCAGGCCCTCCCTCGAGTACCCCGACAGTCCCGGTGCTCCTGGACGTTGGTTGTAAGAGTATCAAAGACCAGGCTCGCCTTCGACCACTGCTTCTTTGGTCGCGCATATGGAGGGTCCCGGAGCTAAAGTCCTATGCCGACGGCCTGGCAGAGGTAATGAACATGGGAGGCTGGGCCAGATCAAGTGGCTGAAGGACACTAAAAATCTTTTGGGGGAGTTGGGCCTGGGGGACTGCTGGTCTTCAAAATCTGCTCCACCAAAGGCTGACCTAAAAAAACTTTACTGGGACTGGGTCTCTGGCAAACTCATCAGGAACCAACACCATTGTAATCTGACTGCATCATTTTTGGAATTAAAGGATGTGGCTGTTTTCGAACCCTTTCTGGACTTAATCACCTTGCCAGCCGATAGGGCCCTGTATTTTAAACTCAGGGTAGGCACGCTTCCGATCGGGGCCTTTGTATCAAAATGGAATGGTGCTCATCGATCCCCCTTCTGTGCTTTTTGTCCATCTAGGCCAGAAGCGATAGCACATATATTTTTTGAGTGCCCGGACTATACTAAACCTAGGAGGCATTGGCTTAAACCTCTTTTTAAACGCCTGGGAACACGTAGGCACTTGGTTGCACTACGTATCTTATTGACTGATACCGCCCCTTTAATAGTTTGTGGTGTTTCTAAATTTTTAAAACATTCATGGTTGATTCGCTGCAAGAGACTGGCAGTTTCAATTTAATTCACTTTTAGTTAATTTATTTTGGGCATTCCCATTTTATCTGTCTTAGTACTTAAATGTTGACACACATATCACTGTTTTAAAAATGTGTTTTACTTGTATGTATGCTTTAAGATATCTTGCATATCGAATAAAAGCTTTCAACCAACTAAATGCTGATTTAACAATATGTTTATTATACCTTTTTCTAGCCATGAGCAAAGTTATCAAGTTTTCTTCTCATAAAAAACTACAAAATATAGTCAAATGTTGCATAGTTCCATTTGAATTGGGCTTTGTGGAAAAAACTAGACTTTCGCAATATTTTTGTACAGGAGTGTTGCGTCACAGATGTGCGCTTTGGTACAAAACAAGGTTAAAAAACGAAGCAAGGAGGACATTCACATACAATATGGCCATGAGGTTCTACTATCATCCAATACTAACCAGAGAAGACTACAGGAGAGTTTAAGGGCACGAGAGACCTGCACTGGCTCCCGGTCAACAAGAGAATCACCTTCCGTCTCCTCACCCACGCACACAAAGCCTTACACAACCAAGGCCCAAGATACCTCAACAGCCGCCTCAACTTCTACAATCCCACACGCCAGCTTCGATCAACCGGCCACGCCCTCGCCGCCGTCCCCCGCATCCGAAGAGCCATCACAGGAAGAAGGTCTTTCTCCTACCTGGCCGCCAAGACTTGGAACTCCCTCCCGTCCCACCTCCGCCTGACCCAAGACCACCTCGCCTTCAGGAAACAGCTCAAGACCTGGCTGTTCGAGCAGTAGCGGACCCCCCCTCCCCAAGCGCCTTGAGACCCTCCGGGTGAGTAGTGCGCTATATAAATGCTTTGATTGATTGAAGTGCTAGAAAAGAAGAAAGCATGGTTAACAATAGATAGGTCAATATTCGGGAACTTTCCAAGACTATGATGGTGCATTAAAAACTTCCACACCCCTAATTTGTTCATGAATGCCGTTTTGAAGTCTTTAAACAAAAATACATTATTTTAAAAAATCCTGTCCAGAGAGAATAGGCATCAAGATGTTTTGTCAAAGTGTGTCCTACTGAGGCAGGCTTGGTGACTGCACAACTGGGCAGTCCAGCAGTGAAAGCCAGGGAACCACACTTCCCTGGTTTAGCTCGTTAATTGTAGGCTCGATGGTGTACCGCGAGCACGTGCGCCATCTGTAAAGAGCTTTGGAATTTTCAAGGCATTGGAATTCCGCGCAAGAATCGGTGTGATCGCGGAGCTATTTTTATAACAGATTTGAGCGGATATGATGACGACGTCACGCCGGATGCACACACCAGTCCCCTCAGAGGCACGTTTTCTCACTACCTGGTTTTAGCAGCGTGGAAACACATTACAACCTCACAGGCTTATCAAGTGAAAGATCGCGCCGTTAATAATAAGAATATTTGAGGTAATGAAACACCAGATGTATTTCGGTCACTTGGAAACCACAAAATGTATTAATGGATTTTAGTGGCTGTGAATTTTCACAGCGTAAAAGTGCAAACTCCTAGAACAGACAGAAGTTGGATCTGTGGCGAAATCTTGGAATTTTATAACAGTGGGAGACCTATAAGTCCAGTATACCAAGGGAAGAGTCAGTAACATACCACGCTTCTTTACATACCTTGGGAAGTTACCCCCGGCAGCCTGTCACCCAGAGATTTTGCATTCTGGGATGGCTGAAAGGAGGAGTAAACAGCAGTAAAACGCTGGTACCACATGTGGCATAAATCCCAAGGTTCCTTTACAACATTTGTTGCGGAGCTCAGATGTCACACTTCCACCTCAGAGTGTTATCTAGTATACACAAGATTTATCCTAAATTTAGGGCTTTAAGTGGGATGAAAATTGTGAGTCGCCTCTAAAGGGGGAGTGGCCTAAGATACATAACTAGGAATCCTTTCCAAGAGAATGGCCTATATATTTAAGAGTGTGGCTTAAAACATGTGTCGTACAATGAAGTGTTTCCCATAGTGCAGCCCGAATAGCATTTTGGTCTGAGCGTTCATGCACCTAAAACAAGCCAAACCTATTGGCTTTCCAATGCTTGTTACCAGTACCAGTCAAAAGATTAACAACAATAATTTTGTTGTGAATAATTAGAATAAAAAAATGTTTCAATTTTGAAAACATGAGATGAGTAAACATTAGAAGGTCTGTGGAAAGGGCGGTGGTTACTAGAATGTCTCAAGCTATCCCGTACTTCCAGTCACACCACTTTCGTCTTTAGTGTCTGTTATCCATCTAAGCCCTTTATCTTCCCACTTCTTTCAAAAATTCTCTATTTCCACATCTCATCCCTCTGCACCACCCTTTTTTCACTCTCTCCTGCATGTATTACCTTACATCTCCACTACACCTTTCCCTACACACACCATGACCACACTCACCTTTTAGCACACCATCTTCTTTCACTTTTATACTGTTAATATTTCAACATCTGTGCACCTACTTGGTATACTTTGGGGACTATACTTTTTGTACTAATGTCTGGAGTATTTTGCAATGAATTTTGCTCAGTGCTTGCTTTCATAATGAACTCTGGGACTTAGAGCTCTGATGCAGCAAGATTCTGTAAAATTCTGTATTAAACTGGGTCGGACTGTTGGTGGTGGTAACTGTTCTGCGGAAACAAACTTTGTTCCTGCAATTTGGAGTATTCGCTTCATTACATGTAGCGATGATTGGAAAGGCTCTTGCTACCATCAGCAGCACAGGCGTAATACTCACCATTAGAACCCATGGATGAATTTATCAGAATTTATTCTGTTGTTTGCCTGATGGATTAGCATAAGGATGTACTACTACATACTACTATCAAACAGTAGTACTACCGGATAACATCATTGGACCTGCGTTGGATATTGGTGAGACATTTATGCTTAACTGGTTTGTAGCATTTTTTCTTACAGGCGCTTTAATTGTTTGCTCTACCTGCCACAATAGAAATTGCAGAGCGTCCTTCTGCCGCTTACCGCACTCTATTACAGCAGACGCACCTACCTGGTTCTGTCTACATCTCATTAGATTTGTTTCCTCACCGTTCTGTAGTTGGTGCGCATGTCCACGCTCTACATAAGCAATATCAGAAGACGCCATTTTGGATTGGTTCACTAGTCGAGTGCCATGTTATTATGCTCTTTGCAGCGGTGCAATTTGGTAAGTATTAAACACAATTTCTGCTCACCACTATTGTTGTTGCAGCAAGTATTTGGTGCTACGATATGGTGAACATAACAAGACTGGCTTTTTTGAGAATTTACAGATTATAGACTTTATAAAAAAATGTAATCTCACATTAAGTGGTGCCCCAACAAGCCAGGTGAGCACCCTTTATTGAGCCAAACTAAGTGTCGATAGAAATTATACAGATCTTGCACTATAACACTTTGGCGGTTCAGCACGTTGCACCTTTGCTGTGCTCGAGAAGCACACTTAAAAAGCACTTTGGCACTTTGGTACTTTGGCACTTTTTGCACTTTTTGAATAGTGTAGGGGGATTGTTCCTGAGTACTGTAGCACTTAGCACGTTAGCATTTGAATAAACAAAACTTGTATATTTGTAAATAGTTTAAGATGCGGCCAGATCACTGTGGTAACATGTTTTTTACTATGTTTTGATATTTGATCCATGTTGGTTTTATAGCTAATATAAATTTGGCTTATTGAATGTGAAATTATTAGTGTAAGAGCCTGCTGATAATTGTCTGTGTAATGTCCATTTTGTTTTACTCAATAAAAAATAAAAAATAAAATAGAAAAGTATTCGGTGCTACTAGTGAAGAACTAGACTTTGCTGCTAAATTATCTGGATTATTATCTCTGGATGAAGAAGACATTTTCGTTTGAATCTATAACCTTGGTTAGTAGGTGTTAATGCTTTTATTACAGTGACGTAATGCGAACCCTCAGTTAACTTCCTGCAATATCAAGAGGAACCAACCATTCCTTGGACGCGATGAAAAGAAGAATATATTACGTAAACTTAGGCCATTGAGGGGGAAAACATGCCTCTAGAAAGAAAGAAAATTATTCTATTACACTCTTGGGGTTCTGAGGGACAACTCGTTTTCAGGCTGTTACCACAAGTCTTACGAGACAAGGCGACATGGATGTTTTTCAAGTAGTACTATTAAAATTGCAACATATTTATGAACCTACTTGTAGCATTGCACTAAACAGATTTCAATTTTACACCAGAGCCCGAAAAGTTATGAAATATTTGATGAATCTCTGACTACTTTACAAGGGGCTTTACAGGGCTTTCCATGAACTGTAATTTTAGAGACATGTCAGACACAAAGGTCAGGGATCAGGTGATTGTTAATGTCAAAAACAAAACACTGGAAACATTATAATAAAATGTATATTCCCCAAAATATAACACTACTTCACCTGTTTTCATATAGAATCACACTACCATTGGTCTACATTTTCATCCAATCCTTAGCCTCTCTGCAAATCGCACAGAGCAATATCTGTGTGATTTGCAGAGAGTCTGAGGATTTGATGAACATATCGACTGAATCCCATTATGGGCGACTTGCAGGCAGTGTGCGATACTCGTACTGCCTTCAGCCTTAACCTCGATAATTGCACTGCTGACATAGATTGCTTTAACGGTTTCTACAGTCATTTTTCACCCAATCAGCATTTTTTGCCGGTAAAATTACAGACATAATTATAGGGCCTACATGGCCCCATTTCATGGTCTTCTTTTAGTTACTACTAGGTCTGAGACCCAGGTGGACCCGGCCCACTTAAAGCCCTGCCTTATTGCAAATTGTGCCTCGTACCTTACAAAACTCAAAAACAATCAATGACATAACTTAAAGGGGATATCTGGTAAATGAAGTCACTAGTTCACAAAAAATCTGTAAATGTCAGATTCAAAAAACATAATCAAGGGAATGGGAATTCTGCTGAATGCGCAAAAAACAATACACCTGTCCAAAGAAAAGAAAATTATTTTCTTGAGTCTCCTCACTCACCCAGGGCCCAGGGTTGCCCTTAGGTGACATACTTCATCATTGGGGCCATCTCAAACAGCTGCTGCTTGGGGTGTGCTGCGACTTATGGAACTACGTAGGAGCACTTTTTTGTGAAGAAATGTGTAGTGCAGTGTTCGTGGAGTGGTGAAAGTGATGTTAAAAATACCTAGCTAGTGAGCTAATATTTTATTCCCACTTCTAGTTGGAATCCCCATTCCCTTGGTTAGGTTTTTTTAATCTGACATTTACAGATTTTTTGTGAACTACATGTACATTGGAGGTTGAATCTAACCAGTACCTCCAACACTCCCTTTTATTATTGGAATGCCGTCACTATACATCCCAAAACCCTAGCTGCTGTCATCAAACAATGGAACATTCTAGAATGCTTGTTGTCTGGGATTGTTAGCGATGCAGGATTCGACTGACTCTTTACTCTACACTGGGGAGTACCTTTTAAGGGACCATTTAGTGAAAGGTGTAATAATAATTCATAAATCCCCACAGGAACATCAAAAAACAACATTCTGTAAAAACTATTGTTGGTATAACATAACTTTAGTTGTATGATTGATGAAAACCATTACAAACTGCTCTAATTCTGCACAATAAAAACATTAGAAAATGGCAAGCATCAAAAGGAAGTTATAGTACACATATTTAAAATAATAATATCGATGCATGCAAGTCAGGTCGTACGTATCCTGGCATACACCTCGTGGAAAATTTGTGTTGGCCCTCAGAGTGCATGAAATAACTGAGGGGTTGTCAAGCGTTACTACAGTTGAAGACAGAGTGGTGTTGCAGATTACTCTGTGTTCTTGCCACTCTTGCTGTTGAATGTTGCTGCAGCTCAAGCCAGAGTGGCAATTCTGGTTACTGAATCTTTCAGCCACTCTTGCCCTTAATGTGTGCATCTTGTCTCAATTCAATTTAAAAACGGGCATGTAAGTAGTTCAAGGGGGGCCACAGGGACTCCCGGGGACACCATTTGATTCCCTGAAAATGCATAGTGTAAAGTGCTGTTTTGACTAAATCCTCACAAATCACACCTAATTTCAATAAAAAAAAACAGGCAAAAAAAACAGGCAGGTAAGTTTTTGGGGGGGAGGGGCATCAGGGACACGCTGAAGTGTTATTTGACCCGGAGAAACAAAGTGTGTAAAGTGCAGTTCTAACTGATTTCTCACCAATCACAGGCCTCGCTGAATAGCCCAGCCCATGTGGGGGTATTCAACCAGGCACAGACCTCGTGAGCAGCCGGTAGATGCCCTGATAGAAGCATTAGTCAGAGTGGGCTAAGTTTATTCAATGTTCTCCCATATATGTTGCATGAATTACTCGAGGAAACGCACAAAGATGTTACATTTAATGTCATGCGTGTGGCTATTGAAACAGTAAAAAAAAGAGAGTGTAAGAGATTGAGAGTGCAAGATAAGCAGTATGCGAAAATCTCTACTCTAGTGTTAGGGGGGAATTAATGTGAATGGAGCAGTTTTCCTAGATGAAAGTTGAAGTACTGTCTGAGGAGTAGGGCTTAATTACAGACCACTCAATTGGAAAGCGAATAGGTTTTGCCTCTTTAATACAAGTGCAATGATTTATGCTTTGCCACTGCTTGTTGTAAAGCATTATTTAAAAAGGTTTAAAAAAATTGAACCTGCTGGAAATAAGCAAGCATAAATTTTACTGTATCTCAAAATTGAACATTAAATTCAATAATTTCTGTCTTTAGAAGTACTATCATTTATTTTTCAAATTTCATGAAGGAAGATGTAAACAGATGTTAACCCCTTCCATGCTGATGATGGCCCCCAGCCGGCATGCATCACGGTGCTCGTGTGCTGATGACGGCTGGGGGCCGTCATGAACCAGCCTACTCTTAAAAACGGCCGCACAGGCGCAGAATCGCGGACACGACCAAGGGGTGAAAAAGCTTGTTGTTCATGATATATCTAAAAGTATGAGAGTACTTAAATGAAAAACAACATATGCCTGGGGAAGTGTCAGAACTTAAAGGAAAACATTTGCGTTTACTATCCACAAGACGGTTAACTGGCTATAAGGTGCCTGCAGCATCCTAGGATTGACGGCCTTTGAGTAGAAGGGACAACTCTTATCCAGTCACTCTAAGCCGTCTGCTACAGATGCAGACTGAGTGTAGCAGCCCAGCCCCCCCTAGAGCACCATTATATCGTTATTTGTGTGCCAAAGCCTGGGCTTTCATGCAACATGTGTGACAAAAATTGGGGTTATTCATTTGTGAGGGAGCACCCCTACTAACTCAATGGACCGACTCTGATTAGGACAAAGTACAGTTCTGCTCAGCCCCAGGCAGCTATGGCACAAGAAGCAGGCAATGCACAAAGAAGTGTGTTACGTTCGAGCACTACAGAGAATATTTTAGGTACATATAACAACACAATAAAAGTCCATGAGCAATTTAGGAAAATAGATAGCAAAAATCCACTAACATCATCCAAATGTAACCAATGTGGGTAGGGGGACTGGAGCTATTGATTAATAAAGCGTTAAGGGAAAAAACGCCTAAATTAGTCAAACAACATAGGAAAACAGTAGGTCAAGTATACTGGGACCTAACCACAATTTCAGGCTGACCGCAATGGAGCAAAGGTTAGATACATAAAGTGGGTCGTCACAATAAAAGGTCTTACCTTCAAACTTAGTCCCAAATAGCTGGGAAATGTTTTTAGTCAGTTCTGCAGAAGTTAGTTTTTTAGGGGAGTTTTCTGGGAACCTGCAGGAACTACACTAGCTTCCAGTACACAAACACACTTGATTCAAACTCCTCAGATACACATTCAAGGCACTTCACACTTCAGGTCCCACCTATCTGAACAGTCACATCTCCTTCCACCAACCACCCAGATACCTCCACTCCGCAGGACTCCTGGTTCTCTTCATGCATGGAATATTGGCGAGTAGATCATAAGAATGTGTCTTCTCTTATATCGCTTCAAAAGCGTGAAAATGCCTCCATTTCAACATGAGAGTCCACTCCACTTTTCTTGAATTCCTCAATAAGCTGTAGACCTGGTCTATTAATTAACCACCCTACCATAGGTAGGGCTAGACGCAGACACCTGCTCATTGCCAGGATACCCTTCACGGGTGATTATACACTTTACAAATACACATACCATTTTTCCCTGTGTTTCTTGCCATCCAGGTCCTGTAGGCTCTAGCCCAATTTATTCAGATGGGTCCTCTTGGATTCAAGAGTCCTTCAACTTTTTGTGTACCTGAAAGAGGTAAACAGGAGGCCAGCTCCTTAACTCTTGAAAAATAGTTCCAGTACCTGAGTTCCAGCAGAATTCAGTAATCCTTGGGTAAGTCCCCATCTTCCAGAAGAGGTTAGAAGTTAGGATTCATCTTCCACCAGAGCATTCCCAATTCCAGGAGTGTTCTGAGGAGATAGTGGTGGAGGTGAGCGATTTATTTTATGCGCTAGGCAGTGATTTGCGGAATTCAAATACCCACTTTTCTTTCATTTCCCCCAACCTTTTACAGCATTTCCTCTGTACCTTACTGTAAAAGTACCCAGAAGAATTACCCTGCTCTCTCCCGACGAGCCTATCTTTAGCTTCATGGCCACTCCCCTACCTCACAGGTCAAAATGGGATTTTCCTCCTACTGTAGCTGGAGCCTAACTGTCTAGGAGGGTAATGGAGATGAATAGAAAGAGCCCTACTTGGCATATCCAAGTCAAAGCAGCTAGTGCTAAATTTGCCCTTTGTTCTGTCAAATGTTCCTGTCCCCTCACTGGTAGCTAAACCCTTCTAGCAGTTAACAACCATTGGCTGTTCATGGGCCACAAGCAAGCCATGATCCTCTAAGCCAGAATCCTTACCTCTCCCAGCCAAGGATGTGTATTACAGCTATGGAGGCATGATAGCTAGCGAACTTTAGCGATTAGTTCTTTGGTAATCGCAAACAGTATTGTACTAAAGTGTGTTTTACAGTCTTTGCATTTCCCAATTGGTCGTAAATAGACCTACCTCAAGAATATTCATGAGGTAGGTCTCAGTTTGCGACCCATTGGGAATCGCAAAAATCACAGGAACAGTGGCCTACTGGGGTCAGCACACCACCAGGTAAATACAGAAAGCTTAAAAAAATGAAGGCTGCTTGCCATAAAGGAAAAAGGAGGCGTTTAAAAAAATAAATAACAATTTTCTTTTCATTTGTAAGAACTGGCAGTGGTCTGTGGGATCACTGCCTGCTCTTGAAAAACATTTTTCGACCATTCTCAAAGGGGATAGGGTCTCCTGAGTGCCCCTACTTGTTTGTTAATAGGTAACCACCAACTTTAAGCTTTTTTAAAAAGTGTAAATGTTTCACAAATCCATTTCAGTCACAAAACATTTGTACATACCAGTCAGGTTGGTATTAGGAAGAGACACCCTAAACACGCCCCTTCCAAATACCGAATTACAAACACAAATTGTGATTTGGTAACGTGTCACTGAATCACAATTTGTGTTTTGTGTATTTGTAAATGCATTTATGAAGTTGGAAATTGCCTCATCAGCCGTTCCAAACCACAAAAATACTTCCTATATTTGACCCTATGTTCTCTCCTTTAGGCTTATTAAGGAAAGATCTGGCCAGACCTCTCAAGGGCACTACAACCCCAAAATGCAGAGTACTCTTTTTTTTATACTAGTACCCTATCCTGCGGGCTTATAAAGCACTCTTCTAGGGGTGACTTATGAATATATAAGAAATAAGTTTCTCCAACAAAAGCGTTTTCCCTACCAGGTTTCACTGCTGGACAAGAAGACTGCATCCCAGTCAGAGCAGAATGGTGTAACTGGCAGACACAGGTTTTTGTTATATATGTAGATTTTGTAAACACACACTGCACTCCACATATGATATTTAACTTTTCATGCTATTGGTGTACTGAAGACACTGTTTACAATTCGCACCTCTCTGTCAGTCTGGTATCCAGGGCCATTATTGTTACCTATATTACATTAGGAGACAACTCCTATTATTTTTGTTAGGAACCTCATATCGCACTGACTCATGTATGTTGTTGCGCCATTGAAAAATGGACTATGATAAGCTTACTACAAATACCCCATAAGTCTATAAATTATTTGATATGCAATACAATTATTAAAAAGAGATTCAAAGGAGAAGTATTTACAATGGCCTTAAAGGAAAGTAAAATAGGCTAACTAGCGCATTCTAATGTACAGCATATGTTTTAAAGGGGTAACATAAGCACGTTAGTACTGTCTAGCATGGTACAGTGCACAGAGTTCTAAATCTAGCAAATATAGGGTATAGGAGTCGCACACCTCCGTACCCAGATTAGTCACCTCACTCGCGACAACACATTTACTATAACTAAACTCTCTCCATGCACTGGTTAAACCCTTCCATATCCCATCAGTTATACCATGTGAAATCATAGCATTCATCATTTGTGAGAACACAGTGCATGGTATGTGGCAAGTTTGGAAATTTGTCCTGAGCAAATGTAGTCGGAGTTTGTGCACATTATCTTCTAACTTTTATGTTTTTTGGATATAGTTCCAGAGTACCTGTTGCAGTTTATGGCAAAGGATATCTCCGATTTTTGTCTGCTACAGAAATAAGAAATGACAGATTGGAGCCTCCCTGTCATTTCCACTTTCCAAACTTTTTCCATATTTAGGCCACATAGGCCTAACAGATCTTAAAAATGCCAACCTTAATTGGCCTCGCCTGCCCCCCCCCACCCCAGTAATGCAAACGTAGTCTTAGTTTATGAGACTCTAAAAGAAGGCAAGTGCCATGAGTTTCCACTGATAAGTAGCTGTGACATAAAGGCCATTGTGCTCTGGGGCTATTAAAAAGTGTCAGACTTAACAGGCTGATTAGTGAAATTGAATGGTGATCAATTTATAAAAGTAATCTTTTTAAATTTTTATTTATTTAATGCAATTTGTTTATAGCGCGAACATTACCCGAAGATGTCAGAGTGCTTTACAAAAGAACCAGTTGTGATACATAAGGATTTAGGATTACATGAGTTAAATAAAAGATACAAACAGGAAAAAAATTGCAAATGTTCAAGTTGTAAAGTCACACAGGGAAGATATATAAATAGAAAACATTGCACATGGATAAACTCTAAAAATCACATAGGAATGGTAGTACAAAGGTCTACTACATATACTAGTGGTTACAGTAATCTCTATATACATATATATACAAATAGTGGATTTTCACAGGATTCCAGCGATTCGGCTTGGACAAGTATATATCACATATTTACAGAGTGAAAAGAGAAATATAAATTTAAAAAAATTAAATTGAATTAAAATAAAAAGGGGTAGAGAGCGGTATGTGGGGGAGAAGATTGGAGGCTGAGATTGGTGAGAGGAGAGAGGGGGACCTGAGGGGGAGAAAGAGATAAGACAGTCCAGCGTAAGAGAAATGTCTGAAGGTCAGCAGGATGGAATCCAAGGGACCACAGGAAAGGACAATAATTTACAAAATGTTGTACCCGGGTCGTGGGCATCGATGGAAACCATCTCAACATGGCAAGATGCACCAAGGGCAAGAGCGACAACAGGAGAGGGTCCAAAATGGCGGGGCGCACACGAGTTCCAGTCCAAAAGTTACGAGGGCCAAGTCCAAAGAAAACCAGGGAGCTGACCCAACGGAGGAAGAACAAGAGGGGAAAAGGAGCAAGACAGTCAAACAGTCAAAAGTAGGAGACAGTCAAAAGTAGGAGCAACTTCAGTAGTTGCACCTCCTTTCACCACTGCTGCACACACATGATCCCTGGTCTAAATGCTCCCATGCTCCTGTACTGGGCACCACAGTTAAAACAAATCTCCTGGTCTCCACCCAGCTTTCATGCTCGACAAAAATCTGATGTCTATCTTGGCTCTCCCAGGGGGGCGTTAGCGGATTCGTCATATGTAGGGGGTGAGCGCTGTAATTAAAATCCTCTCCCGGTCATGTAACCTGTCTCGCCCGTCCGCTGTGGCACGGGCCCACCATCCCCACACTGCGGTCGGGCCACACAGGCGGATGGAGGCTGCAGTTCCGGCGATCAAGGCCTGCACCAGCTGCCGGCACCCGCCGTGGAAAATTAAAGGGAAGCAGGGGGCCCGCTCCTGATGTCGCAGCCCCGCATTGTTACCTCATAACGTGGGTCCGTTTCACCGCGACCCCCCACTTCTACCTCTGTTTCACCTCGGGTGGCATCTAGTGGTGTTATCGCCAGGGGTGGATATTGCCGATATCACGGTAGAGCAGCCGCTGGTATCGCCTGCCCCAGCGGCAGACGCTCCAGATAGTACGATTTTGGTATTTGGCCCTTACAGATAATTTAGTGGGGCTTGGAGGGCCGCGTTAGGATGTTGTGCGCGGGGTTTCCACGGTGCTGAAGCTCCGGGCAGCCATGCTGGAATTGGCTCTTCCCTCTGGAGGTAGCACGTCCGTTAAAAAATCTATTGTGAATTATGATTATTAGTTCCCTTACCATTTTTATTGTGCAAGGGTGATGTATGTAATTATTTCATAAATAAATTTAACAAAAAAAAGTTATATAGGGTTCTGGAAAGAGGCAACAAATCCTGGGATACTAAACAGAATAGGCAGGTTTTCTACAATGTGGAAACCAGGAGATAAAAGAAAACAAACCCTGTAAAGTCTGCTCTTTATTCAAACCTGGTAAAATATACATGTTGCTGTTCATTTATAGATGACATCATAGAGATGGGGGACCAACACAGAGGTGAAGAAGCGAGGATGGAAAAGAGGCCAAAAAACACATGCACTCCCTTGGAGTGCTCGATGAAAAAGTAAATAGTTGTTCTTACTATAGTCGAAGGGTACAATCTACACACTTAGATGAAAATCTTACGGCACAAATCACAAATGGGAGTTGCTGAGCAGGGTTTCACAACATATAATGTGCCTTGTACTCTGTCCACAAAATCAGGAAGGTGGGAGAAAGTTTCATATAGAAGTAAACCAGATTCTATGTTCTGGGGTTCACCCATCTGAGTCGCCGGTTTAGCCAGGCATTGGTTTAGTAGTTAAGGGAATGAATATCGATAAATAAGCCTTTTAACAATGTGTGGCTGGTGACAAACTAATGGTGCAGAGGTCTCATTGTCAAACTGAATGAACACCTACTTACCATTGATGGATTGCCATTTAGAGCTGTTCAGTATTCCTGTAGTGGTCGCCTTGGATAACCTTAATTGAAACCCTTGGGCTAAAGTCTCACATTACAGCGCTTTGTAGAGAAAAGTCCAGGAACACAGGTTGAGTGTGGTGACATATTACGTGAGATCCCTAGCACATCTATGTCCTAATCTGCGGAGGATAAAAGGATTTGTCTACTTCAGCAATGAATACAGCAGACAGCTTCCAGTCCTGGGGTTTTATGTAACTGTGAAATGCTTTCTTTGTCTCAGAGTCTTGGCGGGCTTCCAGTGTACAAATGACACTAAGACATCAGATACCAAGAATTTGCAGGTGCAATGTTCAGAACTGGAGACACTGTCACGATCACATGAAATATATAGAGGTACCGCACAGGTCATTGGCTTTCACATGTTGAAAGCAGAAATGATTGTTAAACCCTCCCAACATTTTTATATCAATCCCTAGTTAAATATCATACTAGAGAGGTGTCCAGCCACCTTAGACTTACATAAGAACCTAGAGATTGTATTCTATATTTAACATTTTATACACTTACAGGACGTATATAGTGATCGTATCATAGTCCATTGATCACTGGTGCATCAACATTCATGGATTTGATGAGATAGGAGGCTCATAACAATTTCTAACAGAACTATGAGAGTGGTAAGGTAGTGTAATATGGGTAACAGTTATGACCCCGGATAATAAACTGACAGGGGGGTAGGAGAACTGGAGAATGCTTTACTAGCATCAACCAGGGTCACCGCATTTAATGACAGCTACCTGACCCCTGTTTGAAGTCAAGCAACATTAGTAAGGTTATCTTCATCTCCTACATCCCATCTAACAGCACCACAGCTACAACAAGACTTAGCTGCAGTTTCAAGGGGATGTGAAATGAAACAACATCTCCACGTATGACTCCTGACTAATGGACTCATGGAAACCACAGAGCAAGAAAAGAAACATCACATGACTTTTTCTGCCCCTTGTCATTACAGAAAGAAACATCGAAGAACGTTTGACCCCACATGACATCACAGACTAGATCAAGGTGTACTCAGGCCACACAGGGGGAATTTGATACTTGAATAATACAGTGGGAAGATTTGTTTATGCCCCTGTGTTCACTGAAACCCAAAAGGGTAAGAAATAAAACAGCAGAGACTTAGTAACTGTAGTACATAGCCACACATATAGATCACATCTCCAGGGTGACCATCTCACCGTGTCATTACAGAGTTTCTAATGCTAGACTTTTTGTGACAACTAAATGCATTCTGGGTATTGGAGTTTTGGATTGCTTCATTTGAAGGAAATACACAAATACACCATTGTATTGTGGGTGTGCAACCGGCTTTTGCTCCCTCTTTTTGCACCCCTAGGGTAAAGGGTATAACAGTCGGGGCCGCAGGCTCTTGTGTGACCCCTTCTGTATCATTTTGCACAAGCACAATGATAAGAGGATGTTCCCTCATTTGCATAATCGCATGGGGGTGTGGCCCCATGCAAATGAGTGTAGTGCACTGAGAGAGAGCCACAAAAATGTGGCACCCTGATAGTGTGCTTCCTGAAGACAGCCCTCTGGGGAGAGAAACGGTGTCCCATGGACCCCCTTAGATGGCCCACTACAGGCGGGTGCAGTCACTCACTACACCAGCCTGCAAAGGTATCTCTAATCCCCCTCCAAAGTGCAGGCGGGTTTCCACCTGCACAGTGAAACACGGAGCAGCTTTTCAACAGCTTTTTTTTTTCGACGGCCACACTGGTCCTTCACCTCACGTGCTGGTTGGCGGGAGATGCTGGCTCCTGTGTGTGTGTGTGTGTGTGGGGGGCGATTGGCGAAAGGGAGGGCAGAATGATGGGCAGTGAAATGGCGAGCATAGCCGTTAAGAGACAATGCAGACTCCACACCACGCCTGCCAATCAAAGCATGTGTGTACGGCAGATAAGGACATCAGCCCGCATGCCTAGTGACACCATGTCACGCGCTGTCCGACACCTGTCAGTCTTCACGTTTAGACACCAGATGGCGGCATGCTGTGGCTTCCACTGTAATACATTAAGCGTGAGTCCAAAGCACCCTCAACTGGCAGAGGCAGGATGTCACGTGACTGCCACACAGAGCCACTTGTAGTGGGCTCCAGGCCCACCCTCCTGCTCCTTTCTCTCGTTATTCATGACACACCATCCATAATTTATAGTTACACACACTCTACCCTCTAGGGCCTGTCCAGCCAATATTTACATCAACCCTACTAGACTTATTTGGTGTCTAGCTTTACTCTTGCTGAAGGACTATCCTCCAGGGCCTGCCCAAGCAGGATTTATATTAACTATCCATGTTTGTTCTGCATTAAACGTGGTATAAGGCTGCTCCACTAAAACATTCCTGAAACCATTTTTTTCTTCTCGTCCTTCGTGTCTCAAAGAGTGGACTCTATTTCGAGGAATACTCGTCCATCTGGTCACCTTTACATGTGGGTGCATTCAATGTGTTAACCATGTGCTGCTAACTCTCCTTACTCTCTGAAAACATAGGCTAAGACTATTATGCCTCTTCTCAGACTTTTGGGGATAAAATGCTGGAATTATTTGGTCAGCCTCCTCCATGTTGGCTTCAGCCTTTTTAGGTCAATCCTACCCTATGCCCTGTCTCTAAACATAATGTATCGCAGGGATCTCTATCCTTTTCTGTCATAAAAGCTACTCATTAGGGCTACTAATTATTGTAACAATTACCGCATTAGACAAGATTACATTAGTGGTCACCATATGCAAGATTACTAGCAGCAATCACCTCAGTCTATCAGGCATGGGGGCAAGTCACAACATATAACAAGCTTTCTTAATATATAATACCTTTACATGTTTGGACACAACAGCCATAGCTGTAATGCCTCTTTCACAGAGGTAAAAACATTTTTGAAATGTTTTTCCATTGTCACAAAATATATCACTAAAATATCAGCCATCAATATATTTTGGAAACTCAGCATTTTTCTCAAAATATCAGCTTATGAGTTCTGAAGAAAACACTTTTTTGTCTCAACTATAGACTCTAAATATTGTTATACATATAATAATTCAACCAAGTAAAAGCTACTACTTTATTGTACTGCTCTACACACCGGAAAGCTACTAACAGGTCCCTGGAGAGCCACTAGTAGCTTACGAGTTACTAGTTGGAGAAGCCTGCTGTACCTACTTCTGTTGGCTTTCACCATCACATGCCCATCCCTTTTATTCGCTCCTTGGCCTGCCTTTCAAAATTCCTCTGATTTCTTTGGTAAATGCTTTGCATTTGTCCCGCCTTTTGGATTTTTTATTCCTGTCCTAGAGACTGACCCTGTTACATAGAACACTTCACGCCTGGCAATTTAGTTACTTTCTGGAGCACTGCTGCTGCCGACGGTGTGCAGCCGCAGGGTGCCTGGTGTGTGCGCGCGGCTCCGGACCATCTCTGCTGCGTCTTTCTACAGACCGTCAGGTCATTACCACTCGCTAATGATTACCGCATCCTTGTCGGGCAAGCTAACCGCTAACTCATCTTTAGCCACACCTCATGGAATGGGCGCAGTTATTAGGGTTGCAGAAACAACCTGACCATTTTTATCATGTATGTTTTTCTCTGACATATAGGAGGAGGGCAGTATTAAGGAATATATTTATGTGTACCACTTCCAGCACACCCCAAATCAATTGTTAACTTTTGACTTTATAGTGCAGTTCTGAGTATGACAGCAATTCCCAGGGCTAAACTGATCTATATGTATTTTTAGGACTGGCTTGGCAGCACAACTGTCACATGCCTTTTTATGATCAATAAAAAGAGCTTTCTGAGAATTACTAAGAGAAGGGCTTAGGTTCACCCACATGTTGGTACCCTTGAGATCAATATTTGATTGGGCTGAATGTATTTGCTCCCACTAAAAAGAGTGCTTGTTTTGATTTTTTTGGCTTGTGGAAAAGATTATACTCAATACAACATGACTGAGTTGGTTCAGGGACAATGATCATGACAATAGGCCGGATCTGTTTACTATGAAATGTTACAAAAAAGGTGGTAGGCCTGGTGTATTTATTCTGAAGACCATATGCTAACGTCAATAGGTATTTAAGGGTGGGTATTTATTACCCAATATTAAGGTCTATAGATAGGTATTTTGTAACATGGAATATTACTGATTATTATAGTAGGCATAGGTTTTGGTATTGGTTACCCCCATGACAAACCATGGACAGAGTAGGTTTTCTCTGTAAGAATCCTTGCTAGGCCCTCTTACAAGAGACAGTATTTTGCTTAGCTAGTAGTAATTTTGTATATTTTACAGACTATAATATTGTGTGCTTGATGATAGCCTCATGGAAAAGTTCACCCTCAAAGCAGTGGACCTCAGTTGGTTATGGTGAGAAGAAATAGGTTTGATTTTTGCACCTGGAAACGTTATATTCAATAACATAGGTCTGGTCTGCTTATTATTGACAAAGGCATCAATACACAACTATCTAACCACCTCGAAAACACCCCCTACTGGACATCAAAAAGCCTGGATTCTGCAACAACAGAGATAATCCTGAACTTCAGCTACTCTTGTTGGTCTCCATGGGACACCTGGTGGCCAACAGACCTGGGACCCATGCCCACCCTCACCGACCAACTTGTTTACTTTTTTCTGCTTGTAATTTTTTTTATTTAACTTGCAAATGTTGTTGAGTTTGTATGTGTGATTGAAGCAGTCTCCGGGGTGAAGGCAAGAATGAGGAATGGATGAAGGGCGCCTCACTGCAAAGATGACTGACAGAGAGCATGTAGGCTAGCTTACTGAGTGCCTAAATCCATCGACACAAATGGTACTTTCATTCATAAGCCAGAGCTGGTGGCATTACCAGTGCTTATTATTCTTTGGGACGCATCCGATCAGTCATCTGCTTTTTATGTATAGTGGCAGGTAACACAACTTCAGAGCATCACCTTCCTAATTCTTATATCTCTCCTTAGATACAGTATCAGAGCGCTTTACATAAAACAGCAAACCGGTATACACCCGTTACAACGCATCTTTTACTCCGCACTAACATTACAACGCGACTTTTACTCCGCATACCATTACAACGCATTGCGCTGGGGGGCGCTCTAGGATAGGGAATAAGTATAATTTACTATCCAACACCTTCCCTAGGGTCCACGGGGACTGGAGTTAGAATAGTAAATTATACTTACCACTATCCAGCACCTCAAAGCGCTATGCGTTGTAATGGTATGCGTTGTAAAAGTCGCGTTGTAACGGTATGCGGAGTAAAAGTATGCGGAGTAACGTCATACATCCCAGCAAACCAAGTACAGGAGTAAACATTATCCGTAGGACATATAGGTAGGAATTAGGGACCTAAATTATTTTTACTACACATCAGCACTAAAATGCAAGCGGAGTTCATCAACAACATGCCACTGCCCACTCAGTCAGAAAGATGGAAGACGCCAATTGGCCGCAGTGAGTATTGCGCCCAACCTCCAGAACAACTCTACACGTCCTTTATTTTGCCTGCTCCAGGAAGGGTACATCTTCTCTACACATCATCTTTATTTCTTTCAAAACTAGGCCTCACCTACCAGCTACTGTCCCATTTTATGCGTCCATGTGTCTTATGTGCTCCAGCTCATACATCTCTTGAGCATCTGCATTTATGTTCAGAATACTGATGTCCCCAGGGGGATAATTCACGCTACATAAACCCACATCCATCCATGGATGGAAACAGTGCAGCTAATCGACCCAAAGCACATAAAGTCACCCACTCCTTGATTCAAAATGTAGTAGGACACTCTGGTCCTACAAAACGTATATGAGACTTATTGACAATAAATATTTTTTCAGAGGCATAGATGATTCAGTAATATATCAATGGTACTATGGCACACTGGAACTGCAAAACCTTGCTAAAACGAATAGCCAACAGAAATAGACTGAACCTCTGCTGAATAGGACATAAAAATAGGAAACTCCGTCTATGCAAAATGATATTAGAAACTGTGGACAACCAGAGCAGCAAAAATATTTAACAAAAAAGGCAGCCGAAGATGTAGCCCAAGTCATTGGCTTGGGGCAGCCATCTTGATTGTAACACAAACCAATAAAAAATGTCAAAAATACAGACAATGGTTTACTATTAAATGTTTTTAAATACAAAGGAAGAATGATGGTGTCTGTGGCACTCTTGAGTATAGAAGCCGGTGAGAAGTAGCAGGGAGGTACACTATTAGCTTAAAAATGCCGCGACCTGTGCTAGGTGTATTTTTCCGCTCTCTTGGAGAATCACCTCCGAAGGAGCACCCGTCAAGGGATAGTTTTGGTGACTGAAATCTTAAGTGGACTAGGAATTTGTCAATTGGTGATGTGAGAAACCAGAGGCAAGAGAGTGAGTGAGATCAGACTGCCAGGAGGTAGCTTAAACCAGATGATTTGAGGATGGATGTACCTCTCCCCAAACTAAATGGTGGAGGCCAAGATGTCACCTAAGTACTCAGTGTCTGGAAGGAGGGTCGCAGCAGGGCCTTGATGTAGATAAAATAGAGTTCTATGTGACACAGAGCCAGGTCTGGGAGTATGGGACTGGAGAGGTAGCATCTAATATCAGAGCAGCCAGGGGTGAACCGGAAGCACTGGGGTGAACCGGAACCACAAGAGTGACACCTGGATACATTAGCCTAGAGGCAAGAGAAACCAAGGGGGTTGTTGCAGACAGGAGCCTGAAAACTAAGAGTTCAGTGCCACGTGACACAAGCACCACTCTGAGACGGATATACATTGAACAGAGAAGGGCTGACAGAAGTCATAGGGAATAAGGAAGAAGTTTCATTGGAGATATACAGAGTGCCTCAGCGGACAACGTCAGCTGCTAAAACAAGTACCTCTGCGGGGGGGGGGGCAGTTTTATTATCCTGGACACCCCAATGCCGAGAGGACCTACATGTGCAGCTACCAAGACAGTGTTGATATTTGGGGTGGTGGGTGCAGAATATTAGTCTTCCAAACTACCCCTGCAACACAGGAGAGATGTTAAAAGTTCCAAAACATTTAAATAGAAACTAATGGCTACTTCCCTGTGGGTTCCAGCACAGCTCAACGTGTCTTGTGAGGGTCAGTACCACAACGTCACTCAGTTGGAGGCTACCATGGGCTCCCTAGTGCACAAGAGGGTATGTCCCACAACTTCAGTTAGTCGCCAGCCGCCATGGGCTTCCTAGTGCACAGGGGGGTAAGTACCACAACTTCACTCAGTAGGAGGCCTCCATGGCCGCCCTAGTGCACAGGGGGGATAAGTTGCACAACTTCACTCAGTCGCAGAACGCCATGGGATTCTTACTGTACAGTGGGGTAAGTACCACAATTACACTCAGTAGCAGAACGCCATGGACTCTCTAGTGCACAATGGGATAAATCCCACGACTTCACCCAGTAGGAGGCCGCCATGGTCTCCCTAGTGCACAGGAGGGCAAGCCCCACACCTTTGCTCAGTCGCAGGCTGCCATGGGCTTCCTAGTGCACTGGAGGGTAAGTAACATAACTTCACACAGTAAGTAATCACCAGGGCCTTCCCAATGCAAAAGAGAGTAAGTCCCACAACTTTACTCAGTCAGAGGTCGCCATGGGCTTTCCAGTGCACAAGAGGGTCCGTCCCACAACTTCATCCAGTAGGAGGCCGCAATGGGGTTCCTAGTGCACAAGAGGGTAAGTGCCACAACTTTGCCCAGTAGGAGGCTGCCATGGGCTCCCTAGTGCACAGTTGGGTAAGACCCACACCTACGCTCCGTCGGTGGCTGCCATGGGCTTCCTAGTGCACTAGAGGGTAAGTCCCATAACTCAACCCAGTAGGAAGCCACCAGAGGCTTCCCAATGCAAAAGAGAGTAATTCCGACAACTTTACTCAGTCAGAAGTCGCCATGGACTTTGTAGTGCACAAGAGGGTAAGTCCCACAACTTTACTCAGTCCGAGTCCACGATGGGCTTTGTAGTGCACAAGAAGGTAAGTCCCACTACTTCACCCAGTAGGATGGCGCCAGGGGCTTTCCAGTGCACAAGAGGGTCAGTCCCACAGCTTCATCCAGTAGGAGGCCGCCATGGGGTCCCTAGTGCACAGAAGGGTAATCCTACACCTTAACTCAGTCGGAGGCTGCCACTTGCTTCCTAGTGCATAAGAGGGTCAGTCCCATAACTACACCCAGTAGGAAGCCGCCAGGGGCTTACCAGTGCAAAAGAGAGTAAGTCCCACAACTTGACCCACTAGAGGGCTGCTAGGTGCTTCCTACTGCACAGAAGGGTAAGTCGCACAACTACACCCAGTATGAGGCCGCCAGGGGATTCCTGGTGTACAAGAGAGTAAGTCCCACAACTTTACTCAGTCGGAGGCCGCTGGGGGATTTTCAGTGCACATGAGGGTCAGTACCACAACTTCATCCAGTAGGAGGCCGCCATGGGGTTCCTAGTGCATAAGAGGGTAAGTCCCACAACTTGACCCACTAGAGGGTTGCCAGGGGCTCCCTACTGCACAGAAAGGTAAGTCGCACAACTTCACCCCTGGCCGATTCCTGGTGCACAAGAGGGTAAGTGCCACAACTTCACTCAGTAAGAGGCCACCATGTACTGCTCATTGCACTAGGGGGTAAGTGCCACAGATTCACTTAGCAGCAGAAATGTCTCCCAGTAATAAAGTGGTGAAGTCATATAATCCTCCACTTTATGTTGTTGCTCAGCAGTGCCCCTCATAAGGGTATAGCAGATGCAGAGATGTTGTCGTATCTCAGTAATATCCTTCAACTGATAGTAATGTTTTCTCTCTTCTCCTGCTCCATCGCCACATTTTTTTCGCCCTCTGCGGGGTGTGAGAGGTGCACAGAGTGTTTATATACGAGTCACTGTTTTTTCCATACCATAGTGTATGATACAATGTGAGGAGTTGCTATTGTAATTTGCCTAATAAAATGATTTATACAGAGTGAATAACATGCACTATACCCTACTCTTCGGTGCTGAATAAGAATAAGTCACTCAGAGACTCCCTTCACCCCCCCCTGCCAGCACCATGAGACCCTCACAGGTGAGTAGCATACTTCACACATTCCTGATGGATTCACCTTCGTAAAACGTTGTCTTTATAGTAAAAACATAAACAAGGCCCCAGTAATTTTATATGGGAAAATGGTGTCATTTATTTGCTGGTAACCGCTGTCTGTTTGCTACTGATCTTTCCTCATAAATGGGTCACTGTCGAACTAAAAACAGTTTTTATTTTTATTTTTTCAGGTAGAACATATAATAGATAGACAGACAGGTAGGTCAGGTGGGGACATTTCCAGGGTAGGACAATGCTAACTACCTACTTTTTCACTTCAGTGATACCTAGTAACTCTTTGCTGCTTCCATCAATCTCTGAAAAAAGTCATGCTTTTATCTGAAGAGCAGTGACTCCATCTCAGAGATGCTCAACGAGCCGAGACCCGTTTGGCCCTGTTTTTGCTTGTCTCTGAGGTGGTCACTGAGCTTTGTGAGTGAGCAAGATTGAGGCCTGCGGAAGAGGATGCCAGTGTGATTACGGTGATGAAGCATAAGAGGAAAGATGCCAATAAAATGTGCGTTAAAAAGATATCTTTTACACGGCACCTCACTCGACTCCATGGCAACTCCTTCAAGACAGCCCCAAAACACTCAGGAGTTTAGAACCGGCTCACGTTCAAGAAAAACAAAGCAGCAAACACCAACCTCTGTAAGACTGCTCAACAGCTGACTACCAACAGGCCAGCTACATGAATCCGTCTAGAGTGTCATTCAACTACTCTGCACCCAACAAACCCAGAAGGTCCCCCTTTCACTTAAAAAAC
Organism: Lissotriton vulgaris; assembly: GCF_964263255.1. NCBI lineage: Eukaryota > Metazoa > Chordata > Amphibia > Caudata > Salamandridae > Lissotriton > Lissotriton vulgaris. The sequence goes on along the minus strand of NC_141688.1, from coordinate 204,474,937 downwards.
AACTCACCCTGCTACCTTCCGGCATGTCAAGACCATAAATGGTTAAGTAATTGTAGTATTTGTCTATTAGTCAACCACAAATGTTCTTCTGGTGCAAGCACTCCATGGCAAGTAGGAAACCAGACCACACTATTAAACACAACTAGTAAAAATGAATTACCAGCAAATGTATACAACTAAAATAGACAAGAAAACAAAAAAGCCAATAAGTAATAAGTTTTAGAGTCTGTGCCTTTGCTAACAATTAAAGCAAAACCATCTTTCAGAAGGCACGACATCAACAGAGCGCATACCCATTGGTTGATCACACAACACACACAGCAAGGCGCTCCATTCGCAGGCTGTGACGAGTACTGACCTGTGCCTGTAGTCCTTGTGTCGCTTCTTGGATAACAGCATGCCTGGTTATTTTTAGTAAACTTTTTAAAGTATTTTATTCCTAATCCTGGCTAATCTTTGCTGCCGCTCAATGGTCGCAGCTGAGCTCCTGGTAAACCCTAGCTCAGATTTGCAGCAAGCCGTCAGATGACACCCAGAGCTTTTTTTTTCTCCACAATTAATCCTCGCTTTTTTTCCTTATTCTCCACCCTCTGACCAGAAAAAAAAATGTTGAAAAAGACCTGGCAAATGCTGTCTGAATGGGATTGTGAGTGCTCGCTTCTTATTCTCCTCGCCTCCGTAGCCCAAGTAACGCAACGCTGTGCGCGTGCCTGCAATTTGCTGGCTGTTATTTTTATTTCTTTGAGCGGTATTTTTAGACTCATCAGGGAAAAGTGATCGCCTTGTATTGTTCATGCTAGGCCTGTAATCATCACTCGCTGGATTTCACAAGGCCATTCTCAACTGCCCCCCCCCCCCTCATTAGTAAATTCCCACACTCCTGACAATTCTCCGACCCTCCCAGGTTCCTTCTGTTATGTGTGAGACTGTTAGCTAATGTCTTATTTGATGCATGCATTTTCATACTACAAATAAACCACTTATAAGTCTTTTAAGAGTAATTAGAGAAACCATTAGCAAAAAGAAAAGCTAGAACAATTATGTAGTAGATGCAGTAATAGCCAGAAAAAACCTGCAGCTACAAGGTCATAGCGAGGCATTAAATGCTAGGACAAGTAAAAAACAGTGCTTAATTTGATCCAGTGGTTTCCGGTGCTCAGCACCGGCACTTAATTGTCGATACTGACACGTGTGACTGTCTGCCTCAAGGTGGCGCTGTCAGGCTATTTTAGATATAACCACAGCAGCAGTTAATTATTAATTTACTACACATTAGAAAGCACTATTACCAGCCACCCGTGTCATTCATACAGCTTTAGGGCCTGAAATAAACCGAATCTTCAGACTTGTTAGAGTGTGATGGTTAGTGTTGTTAGTGCAATTGGTAAAACGGTATGGTCAGATGTAATGCCGAATACCATAAATGCATAGAAACATTCTGCACTTAGGTTACTTAAATCAATTCGCACCTCCTATAAAGTGTAGTCATGTTTTTTAGAATACAGCACATGAGCTGTCGCTCATTAGATATTTTGTTAGCTTAAATGAAAATGTACTTTTTATCAACATTCTATGATTGGGTGTACTTTGGGACAATAGCCTGGACTGTAAGTTTCTATTTATGGTTCCACTACGATGTGGAGTCGGCAACAGAAAAACTGTCTTTAACAATGCACTAAACACCTTTTAGGAGTCAGTAACTTTTTTACCAACTCCTAAAATGGGTTTAGCAGGAATATATGACGTTGCAGCACATACATTTACAATGCATGCACTTACAACGCAGTTTTTACATCGCAAAAACCACTACAACGCATTCCATTACATTGCATGACAATACATCGCATTTTAAAAAACTACCTTTACAACGCATTCCATTACATTGCATACTACCTTTACAACGAATAATATTACATTTAAGGTAAGTATTGGATAGTATAGGGTTAAAAATTACTATTCTAACCCCAGGGGGTGCAACAGTAGGGTAAGTCTTGGATAGTGTAGGGGTAAAAATTACTATTCTAACTCCAGGGGGTGCAACAGTAGGGTAAGTGTTGGATAGTGTAGGGGTAAAAATTACTATTCTAACTCCAGGGGGTGCAACAGTAGGGTAAGTGTTGGATAGTGTAGGGGTTAAAAATTACTATTCTAACTCCAATCGTATGCTTTGTAATGGTATGCATTATAATGCCTGCATTGTAGTGACATGTGATGTAGTGTCATGCGTTGTAGTGTCATGCGTTGTAATGCCTGTGTTGTAGTGACTTGCGTTGTAAAGGATGTTGCGATGTAATGACTGCTTGTAAGTATAGTGTGATGTAATGGTTGCGTTGTAATGGTTGTTTCCCGTTTAGCAGTGGATAAGCAATTTGGAAGGGCCTTGTTGTAGGCGTCCCTTTTAACCTCTTAAGTGCTGCGTCGGGGCGTTCTTCTCCATTGTGAATGTCAAAAAAGTGATGTGGGAGTAGGCAGTGATCTACTGTACAACTGCAAACTTTCAAACAATCCACAAAAACTGTAAAGTGATTATCTTTTAAACACCGTTCAGTTTCCTTTAAGGTAAAACAAGATGCTTTAAAACGAAACGTGAACTTTGTTGAAAGGCACTCACACATGTGGTTCTCTGCTGACCCCAGCAGGACACCAGCCCAGTAATTGCCTCCCTATGGGGAGAGTCAGTTTGCAACCCTCCTCATTAATATTCGTGGGATAGGTTTGATTGCTCCTCATTATGATTCGCAATTATAAGAATCCACCTATTAGTGCATAAGCTGGTTCTTGAAATTCTTTAAACCTTTCGAAAATACCGGTCTCAAGTTTCCAACAGTATTTTGCAAACAGTACAAGGGACATCTGGCTCTGATCTTCTTCCTAGAATACTAAATCCCTGTCTGGCACTATTATTGAGATGAGAACATACCATTCCTGCAGGCATTGAGTACCCTCTGAGCCCTGGGATTAGATCATCCTGGTACCTTGCTACAAATGTTTGTCTTCATGAAGAGAGTTTAGGGGACTTCACTTTTGAGCATTTACACACACGTCCCTGGCGACGTGTGGCACTTCTAGAAGGCCTTACAATGATGCCGGCGTGATGGAGACCTCTGTCTAAACAAATGTGTATATTTTCTGTCTCCAATATTAGACACCCTGCATAGTAACACCCTTATCCTTCTTGGTCATCTGCTTGCTTGATCTTTAACCCCTTGGCTGCGGCGGTAATTCCGCCGCAGCGCTGGGGGGAGGGGAAGCATGGCGCTGCCATGCTCGTGACGGAACCACGCCGGCATGCGCCACGGCCGAGCTGTGCTCATGGCGGCGTAGTTCCATCACGATGACGCCCAATCACTAATTCGCCTGCACTGGCAGGGCAATAGTGCCGAATGGGCGGAGTGGCCGCCGCATGACGGAACCACGCAGTCATGAGCACACGCCGCCCGTGACTCATGACGGAGTGGTTCCGTCATGAGCGGGGTAGGGGTTAAGGACGATTACTCCACGGGATCTGTCCATGCCGTTGTAGTTCAGTGAATGATCTCATCTGTAATACTCCTGCAAGATAGCAATGCAATACCTTTAATTTTTTTTCTTTGAAAAATACCCTTCACACAATAATTCCAAGCCTCAGTCCTCCACCTAGGCAAGCATTATTTCAAGACTCCTGTGAAACAACCCCACTTCCTGTCTGTATTGGTTAGCGGAGGCCGGTAGCGATCAGTGGCAGAGAGGTGGCGGCAGCGGCAGGGGTCAAATAACAAAATGAATTCAAGTTACCTGCTTGCTGCATCCTCCTTGCTGCTACTTCTGGTCGCGTCTCTCCTACTCCCGCCGGCAGGAACAGGAAGCAGCCTGGAAGCACCCAGGCTCCCCTGAGCCAATCAAAACACTGCAATGCAGCGTTGTGATTGGTCTTAGCGCCTTGGCTCGGCACTCACACGGGGCATGGGGGCCTGGACATGTACTACACCAAGGCAGTAATGCAGCCTGGGTGGAGAAGAGGGAAAGTGAGCATGGCTGTTATGATTGGCCCGAGAGGGTCTGGCAAACAGTCATTTGCATTTAGGAGTGAGAGCACACCACTCCTCGGCTGCTCTGTCAGCCCCACCCTGCCCCGCCTCACAAAGCTTAGCAGCCATGCACTAAAAAGGAAAAAATAAAATGTTAATAACTGAGTTATTATCATTATTTTTTCCTGATACTGCTGAAAAAAAAACAGTGAGGCAACACTCCTTCATCCTAGCGGAGGAGCCGCCACTGGTATTGGTACACAGAAATGTTTAAAATCCAATAAACAGAGGTTAGCATTCTTCAAGTATTTGCCAGAACTTTATCTAAAATCTGAAATGACTGGTTCTTCACATAGGCATTTTGGAGTATTAAAGTATTGCTCCTGTAGTACTCTTTTGTGTGTTTTTACCTGCTTTGAGCATCAAACATTTGGAGAGGTGTGGCTCACTGGTTAGGGATGGCAGACCCGGAAGCAGAGAACGGCCTGGGACCAGGGTTCAATTCCCGAGGCGGCAGGGTCGTGGACCAAGGTCAGCGGACTCGACAATTCTCGCCTGGGTGACTACTCTAACCAGGGATCACACTTGGCAACTCTGGGCATTAAGCTTGCCTCATCTCTACAACGGCCCCCACAGACGCCGGGGATGCCTGGTTTCACCTTGGAGATACCCAGAAGGGACCATCTCACAGGGAAAGCCAGGACGGGTTCCCCAGCAGTCTTCAGCGTCGGGACGCTCACGGGCAGCTGTGCGCTTTACAAGTCCAACACATTTACATTTACATCTAAAATGGAAATACAATGGGAATATTCAGGGAATACTCATATATAGGTAGTACAAGTAGGTAGGATCACGCCCTCTTTGCACTTTTACTAATAGGGAGTTATACTTTTTGGGACAGATTCAGAAAGGCCTGTAAGAGTCTTTAAAATAGTTCTTCGTTAGTACAACATCCCAGTCTCATAAATGCTTATGTGAATCAGCCCCTTAATATTCAACTATGGCCTGAAGCTCAGATTGCTCCAAGCTGTATTTAGCAGCACTGTCCACTCTGGATGGGTGGATAGGAGCTCAGGACCAGCCATCGAGAGCAGTAGCACGTCCACGTCTAAAGAGTGGACAACCGGTCTGAATCTTCACGGCCGGCGATACGATAGAGCAGCTGTACCATACTGGCTATCCTTCCAGGGATGGCTGGCCTGCCTTGAAGATGCACATGTGCAAGGGATACTGGGTTGGGCACTGGGAGGGCCGGTACAAAGAGGACGGAGTAGAGCGTCTTCCTTTGTGGAGCCTCCCTCTGAATGGGTGGGACTTAACGGGGACGAGACGCCAGTGGTGCTTAAGGTCAATTTCTTTTTAGTTAAAAAAGAAAGGGTCTATGACCAGGTGGGCTGGCTTACCCAAGTGAGGACTGGAAGCCCCAGGGCACTAAGGCAGGACGTTTCGAGGTTTTTGGTATTCGTTTGGGGAGGGAGTGGTGGCTCTACGCTGGTTAACAATGGATTATAATGAAGTAATCAGGAGTGAATGGCCAATAAGACGATATTAAATACTGTTCAAATGGACTAGGAATATAACAAGATTGGGTATACTGGGATAGAGTTTAGCCACAGAGTGGAAGTATTAAGGTGTATTAATGAACGGACTTCTGCCATGCTGACTTTTGTATTGAGAGTTATGTAAATTATTATCGATGTAGCCTATTAGTACATAGAAATATCGATCAAAAATGATTTATAAGAATATCACTTGATAGGGATTGTGTGGATTCACTTTTTTGTTTTTAAACAATTCAGTATTTTCATTTTAATCAGCCCACCTCTCCTCCCCCCACCCCTCCCCCATACAGGCATTTTCAAATTGATATACACATACATTGCCAGGTGAAAACATAATGATATACATATTCGAAATTGATTCAGTCATATTTATACCAGTATACTAGGAGAATTGGTTAGTCAGGGCATTCTATCCACCGTGTAAGGGGGTCCCATATTTCTAATCCTTTCCTTTTCTTATTCCTTCCCTTCCTGCTGTAGATAGCTCTTGATAGGGATTGTGTGGACTCACAGAGACAGATAAGGAAGAGTATGAGGTGCCATTTACAGAAAAAGTATTCTAATTAGCATCGTAAGGAACTGAAGGAACATAAGTTGTGAACAACTGTTTGGGGAAAAAAAGCAGTTGATAAGATATTTGCACAAGGTGACCCCAGGGCATTTTGGTTAAAGTTGACATAGTGGTTGAGCGAGAAAGAAATTTGATAAAAGTTGCAGGTCCCTAAGGAATCATAGATCGGCATACTTGACAAACTTTACAGCTTGACACTTGGTACATGCCAGGATGGGAGGGTGTTGAGCTGATACAATGGTTTAATTGAGAAAATGTTGTAAGATAATCTAGTGTATATTAGTATATACTAGAAAATTAGCAACACAGTACTGATATCAAAAGTTGTTATTAAAAATGATCTGGCTTTTTGGTCACAACTGTATTTAACTCTATTTTTTAATAAGTGGCATCAAAATGAAGTATTTGTGTGTCATGGAGGGTGTCGAGAATGAGGACAGTCTTTAAGAAAGGGACTAAAAAGGGGGAGTCTTTGTACTACCTTATGTAACTTTTGGATGCAACCTCCTAAACATCTTGTAAAACAATACAGCTGGTGTGGAATGAAGAGAAGGTACCATATGTAATCATGTTGCAGTGTTTCTACCCTGTTCACAGATTGAGTCAAATTTTTACCTTTTATTATATCACCTGAGAGACCACTGTTGATAGAAATTTATAGGACTTTTGGGTGATTTTCAGCTGGGTGGATGCTTCTACGTGTGGAACAAGCTTAGGTTGATGGGCATTAGAAGCAGATTGTTGGTCCTGCTTGAGGACTTTCTCAGTAGTCATCTTGGGTGGGAATGGCATGATGCTGGTGCTGTATTGAATTACTGCAAGGATGCTGTTTCACTGTGGCACTTCTTTTTGCCTTATTCTTGGAAGATTTGCTGTCTGTTCTTTCAAAAGCTCAAGCGTTCTCTCATAAGTATTTAGGTAAATTCCTAAACATCTCAGTATATGCAGATGATTAAAGGCAATGTTACTTAGATATATTGTGTAAGTATTAAGAAGTTAATCTTCAAATATTTACCAATCTAACATTAAACATTTGTCTTTTGGCGTTAGACAATGTAAAACAGAAAAAGTAGTGGCACACCAGAAAACCATTACAGAAAAATCTTCATGTAGAGCTTGTGTAGGAAGGCGCACACATGTAGAGAATGCTGTAGTTGCCTTAGCCGGTTTTTGGTGGCTGAAATGGATGTTTGGAGTACACAATTTAATGTCAATGTCTGAGGTCTACACAAAAAAAATCCAATTGTAATTATGTAGGGTCATATGAGTGTTAAGGATCCAGAGGGCTATTATTTAAAACAGATTTTTCCTTACTGAGGCTCCTCACAAGAGAAGGAATGTGTACTTAATTGGGACAGAGTCATTTAAATTCTCTGGGTGAGGTCTTAGGGATGAGGTTTATATGCTGTTTGATTAATGAGACCACTCCTACATTAGTTGGTTCGTTGTGTTGGAAAATATTAAAAAGCAAACATTTGTGAGCGGACGTGAAAGGAAAAATTATAATATCTACGCATAAGAAATAATTTGTTAGTTAATGGTTGCATTAGCCATAGGGTCATGGATGTCGATTAACTGCTTAAAATTAAACTCGGACAAGACGGAGGTGATGACTTTTAGCAACTTGTCCCAGGCATGGCCGGACAGTTGATGGCCTATTGGTCTGGGCACCCCGGCAGTACCTGTAGCCAAGGTCAGAAATCTTGGGGTCATATTTGACACCAAATTAACATTTCACCAACATGTTAATGCAGTGATCTCATCATCCTTTTTCACTCTCAGAAAAATCAAAAAAATACTCCCTTATTTACCTCCTGCGGCAGGAAAGACTCTTATAACCACTCTAATATTTTCAAAAGTGGACTACTGCAATGCCCTCTTGCTGAATGCCCAGCAGCAGGTCTTGGACAAATTGCAATCGGTCCAAAATGTGGCGGCAAGAGTACTACTTTCCTTCACCAAGCATCATTCCGTCTCTGCGGCCATACGTTAACTGCATTGGCTGAGAGTCAGAAGCCGCATAAAATTTAAAGCCCTCTGTATCGCCTATAAGGCCATTCACAACTCTGGACCACAATTTCTGATAAAGACCTTCAAGATCTACACTCCGAGAAGGCCCCTTCGCTCGGCCTCCAACTACCTTCTTCCTTCCCACGCACTAGAACAGTTGCCTGGGGAGACAGACGTTTCCTAGTAGCTTCTGCGAGGCTCTGGAATACTCTTCCTTTTACCATCAAGACCAGTCTAACGCTTTTAATTTTCCGTAAACAACTCAAAACCTGTCTCTTTGACCAATGACTTCCTTCAGCATGAAATATGTCAATTGACTATCCTTTGCGCCGAGACACCTTCAGGTATTTGTGAGCAATACAAATCTAATAAACATAAACATAAATATAAACATTAAAACTTGAATGGGCATTTGATAAATCTCTAACGGGACTTACATTGTGACTGTTTTTGTTTACAAATGATGCAGCTTAGGCTCATGTAAAATTATAATTAGAGGTTTTGGTGTGGTACAAAACTAAGATGGATTTTTTTTTATATTTTTATTTAAAGAGTTTTATATAGCGCTGGCTAGACCTGAAGGTATCAGAGCGCTTTACATGAGAATCAACAATGTAACAGAAAAAGATCAACAAGTACACAATACATCAAAAAATAGGCAATACAATTAGGCGAGGAGAGAAAGGAGAGAGAAAAGTAGTGGAGAGGATAGGGGAGGTGAGAAAGGAGAAAGGGGGGAAAAGTGAAGAGACAACAAGGAGAGACGAAAGGAAGTCTGTCTAAAGACCGACTGGGTAGGTGACGACCAAGGAGGGAATCCACGGCCCATCTCCCCTATAGCTAACCCAGGTAGCTCCATCGGGCATCAGACAAAATAGTTCAGTCTCAATACATTGAGAGAGGAGAAAAGGAGAGACATAAATAGAGGGAGGATGGGGAAGGAGACGACAGGAGAGATGAAAGGAAGTCTGTCTACAGACAGACTGGGTAGGTGACTTCTAAGGAGGGAATCCCCGGCCTGTCTCCCCGATAGCTAAACCAGGTAGCTCCATCGGGCATCAGACAAAATAGGTAGATTTCAATTTACGAGGGAAAATTCACAGATAAATAAGGTGGGGACTAAGGTCAGGACAGGTGAGGGCAAAGGTCAGTAGCAGGAAAGTGGAGGAGAGTAGAGCGGAGAGGGGTAGGGGGTAAGGGGTAGGGGGAGGAGGGAGATAAGGTTAGGAGAGACGCAGGAGGGTTTGTTGCTGCCATCATTTTAGGCAGGTACAGGCAGTATTTATATGAGGATCAGAGTTACAGGTTACAAGTTACATTTGTTCCAGGAGCAAAATAAACATAGGTAAAAAAAAGCAAAGTAACAGAAATTCGTCATGGGAGGGATGTGAGAAAAAACAGGGAGACGGGGAGAAACTGTGCCCAATGTCCGTTGTTTGATTAGTGTGGGGTTAGGTGTGCTTGGTTTGCAACAAATGAATTAACCACTAGGTCTTTCGAGCAATTGTGCCTCTCGAACAAAAGAAATAGTGATACCTTAGATCATTGCATATAGAAATATCCCAAGCATTCCAAATAGAGTAAAGAATGTTAGCTCTATCTACAATTAAAAACCCGCCCCAGTATTAATTGGGCTCGGACCTTTAACAAGAGAGAGGGCATTTAATGGCTGGTAGAGCCCGCTACAGAGGGCACTAAGGCTATTAGAACATTCCGCCCCTAGGGGGCAGAATGTACTAATTTTAAAATCAAATGTCTTGCGCAGCCCGAGTGGATGGTATTTCACTCTGGCTCTGTGAGACCCTCGTTAAACAAAGGAATGTTGATTTTCTGTGCTTATAGCAGCCATTAGAGCACAGAGCACTCCATTGTTTTCAATGGAGTGCTCAGTATTTCATTGTTCAAATCATAGATAGCCCTATTTCAATGTAGACAAATAAAGTTTAAAATACCGACCAGGGAAATTGTAGCTCTCATTGGTTCGCTTTTATTGAAAGTTTTTAAGTGACTTTTTGGGAATTGTATTCTGTTCTTCTCTTTATGGATATTAAGTTACATAACAAAGTACTTTAAATAAATGGTAAAAGGAGCACAAGAGTACCAGCAGCAAACCCCAGCTTTGGAAGGTATTTTCTAGCTCTAGATAGGCTAACAAAGGTACATGTTAGCATTTATAGTGAAACAGCTGTCTACCAGCATGGAGTGGCTCGGAAGTGGCCCTAAATCAGCAGGGAACCAACTCAAAGCCATCAATCCAGCCAGTCCATACGGCATTTATTTAATGATAAGTTCACTCTTGCCCTTAACTCATGTGCAAGTACTGAGCGAGGAACCTAATACTTGGGGCAATGAAGATTACTATAAGTAGTCTGGCCACTTTCCCCCTAAACTCAGTCCAACACTCACCGCTGTTCAGTGTGGACACTCGATTGCACATCCCAGTGCAGCTGAATGCTGCTGCAGGTTATGTTTGAATCTGGCAATATTAAAAACAAGTGACACTCGTCACAGCAAGTTTCTGAGAGTGGGCGCAAGCCAGCAGTGCTCATCTCCTCTATTCAGTGGTGCTGGAACAATTTTCAGAGCGTGGGTGCTGCCATCAATGTTACCTCACTGAAGTCGAAGGGAATGTGAAAATCCATTTGCAATAGAAAGTATAGTAAATGAGCCCCACCCTTTCAGCAGGAAGCATGTAGCATGTAGCCAACGGTGCATTTAGGAGCACACTGTTGCAAATATGTTACTAAAGCTTTGTGGACGCCACTGTCATTTATATGCAGCACATTTCCATTTAAATGGCTGCTGCATTTGCACAGACATGCAGTTTTACTGATAAAACTATGTAGCGCACATAGGATAGTGGCGGAAATCAGGTTTCAGGGACTATCATTTCAGCATTACGAAGTAAAGTGAATACATTTGTCTTATGTACATCATTTGTGTTTTACAAATTGCTAACACATTTGTACAGTCCATTTACAGGTATTATTTTGTTTTTATTTTATATAGCAAAAACTGGACTCGAAGGTATCAGATATCAGAGCGCTTTACATGCGCACCAGTTGCGTTACAGACAGACACATTCGTTTTTCTTAGGCACAGGAAGATTAAGTGATTTGCCCGAATATGTGACGAAATTCCGTAATTCAAAAATCCCGCATACCATGACTGTGCATTCATTACAACGCCGAGCCATTACTCCGCAGTACAATCACTCCGCAAAATGTAATCCCGCATATAACTATACAACGAATGCCTTTTCAACGCAAAGGCATGTGTGGTGAAGTTATATGTGGGGTAAACTTAGAAAATGTACTTACACTATATATAAATATGTATATATATATAATATATATATATAAATCGTGTATACATATATATATCTATATACATACAAATAAATATAAATATACCAAATAATGCATATGTATATAAATAAATACATATTTTACATTTATATTTTTTCTTAAATAATTAAAATATATATATATATGTCTGTGAGCAAGGGCGGATGCCCGAAACGCGTCAGATTTTGGAAACTCTTACCTGAATAAACTGTGTGCCTAAAGAAAACATTGGACTTGCGTGGTTTTCTCTGTCGTGGAAATCGGCGTGTTGAGAGACTGCAGCTGTGGGATATATATATATGTATACATATATATATATATATATATATATATATATATATATATATATATATATATATATATATATATATATGTATGTATATATATATATATATATATATATACATATATATATATATATATATATATATATATATATATATATATATATATATATATATATATATATATATATATATATAGTGTATACATATCTATATCTATATACATACAAATAAATATAAATATATATAAATATACCAAATAATGCATATGTATATAAATAAATATAAATTTTACATTTATATTTTTTTTAAATAATTAAAAAATATATACATATATATATATAAAATTTTTAAAAATACACTTAACACCTTAAAAACTAATACCACCCTGCTCCCTTAAAATACCCCAGCACCCCAAATCCAAACCAACCCTTACTCCTTAAAATACCCCAACACCCTTAAACACTAACCCATCTTAACCCTATAAATATACCCTGTACCCCAAAACCCAAACCTAGCCCTGAACCCTATAATTACCCCTGTACCCCAAAACCCAGACCTAGCACTGAACCCTAAAAATACCTCTGTACCCCAAAACCCAGACCTGCCCCTGAACCCTAAAAATACCCCTGTACCCCAAAACCCAAACCTACCCCTGAACCCTAAAAATACCCCTATATCCCAAAACCCAAACCTAGGCCTGAACCCTAAAAATACCCCTGTACCCCAAAACCCAAAACCCAAACCTAGCCCTGAACCTTAAAAATACCCCTGTATCCCAAAACCCAAACATACCCCTGAAACCTAAAAATACCCCTGTACCCCAAAACCCAAACCTACCCCTGAAACCGAAAAATACCCCTGTTCCCCAAAACCCAAAAATACCCCTGAACCCTAAAAATACCCCTGTACCCCAAACCCAAACCTAGCTCTAAACCCTAAAAAATACCCCTGTACCCCAAAACCCAAACCTAGCTCTAAACCCTAAAAATACCTCAGTACCCCAAAACCCAAACCTAGCCCTGAACCCTAAAATTACCCCTGTACCCCAAAACCCAAACCTTGCCCTGAAGCCTAAAAATACCCCTTTACCCCAATACCCAAACCTATCCCTTAACCCTTAAATACCCCTGTACACCATAAACCAAACCCACCCTTAAAATACCCCTGAACCCCTAAAACATATACTCCAACACCCCCAAACTAAAACCATATACTTACTTTACACTTAAATATAAAAAACATATGCTTTTACCAATCATGCTTTTACATCGAATTTCGTTGTAAAAGCATGCGTGGTAAAAGCATATCATATATAAAGGCATGCGTTGTAAAATTTTGCGGAGTAACGGTACTTGCGTTATAATAGTATGAGGAGTAAAGGTATGCGGAGTAAAAAATGCGGAGTGACGGTGTTTTACTGATTTGTCCAGTATCACAGATTGTTGAGCATTGTTGCTGAGACTCGAACCCGGTACCCGAGAGTCGAGGTCGACGCCCTAGCTGTCCATTTAACTTTTTTACATTAAAAAATATTAACATTCTACAGCTATTTCTTTCAAACTAACTACACGCCAGCAAGATTTTGATGCAGGTCAGTTTAAAAAAAAATCTCTCCCAGTTTCGCTTAGAAATGAAAGAAGCTATTCCAGTGTCCGTAAGTTGCAAAAACCCGGCTGTTCGATAAATAAATTGTCCAGGATCCTTCTTGTTATAGCTTCTCTAAAAGCGCCGGGAAACCCTTTTGGGTAGCTGTTGCGCAATAATAAATTCTAATAATAATAATACTTTGCATTAGAGGAAGAAAAGTCAACACCATTGCCATGTTAAAAGAATAAGCAGCAATGCGCCAGAAGAAATAGCCTAACATTAAACCTCTGTCTTTGAACTCTCAGCCAAGCAACAAGATACAAAACTAAAATGGAAAGCGTATTTACTGGTCATCTACCTTCCCAACTCTAGCAAGGATATATATACTTGGGGTGCTGCACTCCCATCTACTTCTAGCACCTATGCCTCCCCTGCTTGGCTTCTGCGCGCACACTCAGATCGGGAAGGGCCGAGGAGCGCGGCGGACATCTTTGTTATTTCGCTGGAGACCGCGGTTCTCTCGGGATGAGGCGCTCACAATGGACCACATTGCCGAATCGCTTCAGTTTCTTCCACGCGTCGCCATGGAAACTACAATTTTCCTCTATTTGACGATTGTTTCCACACTGCTGATTTCTTTCTTACGGTTGCTATCAAAACAGCACGCGCGCGCCTCCCAGAACTGGGAGCAGCGGGGCTCGGCAATGCTGTTCTTTCTTTCAAAGAGAACAGTATTTTCCAAATGTCAGTCACTTGCCTTATAACCCAAATTTGTTTTCCTTCGTAATGAACGCGAAGGATGCAACTTTTTTCTTTTCAGTCCAGAAAATATCTCATTAATAAATTCACTAAACGAAATGGGAAGTGCTCGAGTGGAATAAACATACAAATACTCTCGGTATAGGGGTGCCGTTCTTTTAGAGTACACAACACACTCTTGTGCAATACAAAAAATGGAGGAAGGAGGAGAGGGGGAGGGGGAAGGGAAAAGGAAGGGAAGAGGGGGAGGGGCATTTTACAATAGATGCTGTTGTGCTCCTGGGTTATTAGTGTCCCAATACTTAGGAAAATTCGTCACCCACATGTATAATAAAAGGACATAGGGTGTGACGTCATTGGTGAATGTTCTTCACCAAAGTACATGCTTCCTTGGTCGTATCTCTGACAGGGACAAGACTTGTCCATGGTCCTATGTCACAAATTCCACACCTCAGAAAAGCACTGTCTGAGATTGGACCGCCCGCTTTGTCAAAACGCCCCAAACGGATTGGTCCCGCCCAGCCCATGGCCGTGATGTTCAGAAACAGTTGCAGCATCAATTAACAGGCTTCTAGAAAGAAACCTTCCACCAATCAGTAAGTGGCCAGTTCCTGGTAACAGGTTCCTGGCAACCCAAAGCTCCTCAGAGCAGCGCCCTCCATGGCTCACAGCCAGCAGCCCCAAAGGAGTCCCACAACTCATTAGAAGTGGCACCCTCACCCTCCTTGGCACATGCCCTCACAAACCAGCATCATAATCAGGTCTGCAACGGAAACAGTCCTACCACGGACTACCGTAAGGCACTGCGATGCTATACTAACAGCAGATTGTGCACTACTCAAAGGGAATTAGTAATAACGACACAAAAAGGGTGGACTAGAAATGGATAGCTCAAAGAATATTGCATTAATTCATATTGTGCACTAAATGGATAACTCCCAGCATGAAATACTTTTATAAGTGACCAGGTTCCCTGGTGGTGCCATGTACCCAAAGTCACCCATGCATCTCTGCATTAGGAAGATGTGCCTCTCTGAAGGGCAGCAACACTGCTGACACTGGTCAGAAGGTCACCGTAAGGTTATTTGTATCAGCCTGTCTGAGCATGACCCCCTCTCTGCCAGCCAGGAACAAACCCACTAGCATTGAATCTTCACTCGAGGAGTAAACAGCAGACCAGTGAATTATTTATGAGGGAAACCATATCATGCCTTAAAGTTATAACACACTCCCTTCTTTCTATGCGGGGCAACGCCACAAGGTAAACAGTTTAAAACAAAGAAACAGTGCAAAACTGGAATATATCCATTTGGGAATAGTTACAACTACCAGGTTCATGATAACAAGGAAACAGAAAAGCAGGAAGGAAAGTTAACAATCCTCACAATCCTCCTAGTACAAGAGTGTTGTACGGCGTCTCTGTGCACGGTTCATACCTACATCTTCACTCTCCATGGCAACCTGTGTCTGTACCCCGCTCTCTCCAACAAGAATCCATCTCCTCTCTTCTCATTTATAGTTCACTTTCCATCATCATGAAACCGCTGCACTCATACTTCAGTAATGTTCTCACCGGTGTCAGCAATGTTTCTTCACTACATTTTGGCGACGAGGATGGGATACGAACTAACACATCCAAAGCATAATGGATTATGAGGGATACAACATCATGGTTTAAAGGCATGACAACAACACAATATAGAAAGTCTTTATAATTGGGATTCTCCTAGTGACAGGATGCCTCAGAGAGGGGACAGTAGCCAATTGGGGACTAGGCGTCCCATCACGAGGAGACTCCCATTGATGAACCGTGCCACCTGTGGTGGGTAGGGATTTGTCCTCATAAAGAGACACCCCAAGGGTTGCTGAAGTTTTTTTCTGGATAACCCCTCTTACTCTTGCTCATAGTTTAGGCCTGAGGGTTCTATATTGTGTTATTATTAGTAGAAAGGGGATTTTACCCTAGCATGTCTTAAACATTCTCCTGATACCCCCCCTTCCCTTCTGTGTGTGTAATGTATTAAGGGCATTCCGCTCGGCATAAACACACTGGTTTTTTTTACATTGTCTGGCAGGAAAATCTGTTTGTGTTGGTAAGCATCGATAAATAGCTTTACTGGAAATGAATGGGTCTCAGAGCAAAACAACAAAGCAAATATATCAGGATTCAAGCCTTCTGTTTATGTCTCTCCTCCCACATCCAGTTGTCACTGTGATGTCATTAATGGTGTTATGTGTGCCGTGTCTAGTATAAGGATGTTTAACATAGAACCTGACAGTTGAATGCATCCATGATAGAATTTGAGGATATGCGCATCAGATACATTTACATACAATTGTGCTATGAGAAACTTTATTGCATAGTCAGGGGTTATCATGATAGTAGGGCATGCATCAGTGCCAACTGAACCTGTGCTGGACACCCCAGTTGAAAATGGAACTTCTGCCCCATTAAAAGATGGCTGGTGATGAACCCCTTCACTGCCCTCAAGGTGTGTGTACATGTTATGAAATGCAAAGGAATGCATAGAAACCCTGATAGCGAAAAAAGCATTCAGGAGTCCTGCAATTGAACGAAGTTGTTTGAGTTATGTGGTGAGTTGTTTTACATCACAGTATGTGGCGATTTATTTCCTTCTGTTCTTCGCAGGCATCATGATGGCCAGAGATGCAATGCATGCATTAAAGAGGCATTAAAGACATATGCGCAGCTCAGCCAGGCGTATCACGAAAGGGATCCCTGTCCTGGTGGGTTCATGCACTAGTTACATATCCAGAGTGCTATATGCACACTGAGCCTTCTCAAGGCGCACATTGGAAAGACGCCCTTGAAGAGGACGCCTCGCGCACACACACACCACCCTGGGTTCCGTCACAGGTGATCTGTGCAATACTTTCCTCAGGGGTAAAATAGAGGGACCAATTCACACAAATATTTAGGAGTATGGAAAGTGGTACTAGGGCGTACTTCTTTATATACCTTTGTACATCACCCTAAAACTCCAAGGGCAACTACCTATTGGTGGGCATAGTTTGCACAGTCCTTTCTATTTGTACTAACTGTATATGAATATTACCTGAATGTTCCCATTTTATTGCTTTTTTAGATTTTGGTGGGGTAATTCAGACAGATATGCAAGAGTATGTTATAGAGAACTTCATGATGACTACGTTACACACACCAAAATGCCTTTGTGAATAGACCGGAAACAGTGCAGACCTCCAAACCTAGCTATGTTATATGCATTTATAATGCTCTATTGTGGATCACGAGAATCAAAGCTCAGACAGTATAGTCTACAGTCTCCAGAGTGACAGAGACGCACAAAGGTGAAACTTATTGACATTCGTTTTGAAGGTTGGTGGATGAAGCACACTTTACTAGATTTGGGAAATCGCTCCTCTTTTCTGGCCAACTCGCCAATGATATGGAACACATTTTCCTTTATTGGGTCCATCCAGAATTGAGAAACACTATTATCTTTACCTGCTCCTGAATAGCTAGCAATCGCCAGCAGCAGTAGGCATTCTAGAATGTTCCTTCTATGATGCCTGCTCCGGGTTTGAGATGCATTTTGCCATCATTGAACAGCTAACAATCACCAGCAGCAGTAGGCATTCTAGAATGTTCCTTCTATGATGCCGGATGTATGATGTAACAACGCGTATAATTACAAAGCGTGCTGTTACATCGCAGTCGTCACAACGACTGCATGTTACCACGCTATGCCTTTACAACGCAAGTCTTTACATCGACTTGCGCTAGGTGGCGTGCTAACATTAAAAAAGTGTAATTTACTATTCCAACTCCAGTCCACTTATCAGTAGGGAAGGTATTGGGATAGTAAACTACACCATTTTTAATGTTAGCACGCCATCTAGCCCATGTCGATGTAAAGACTTGCATTGTAATGGCATAGCGTTGTTACATGCGGTCGTAGTAACGACCACGATGTAACAGCATTGCGGTGTACTGACCGCGTTGTTAACGATGTTTTCCATGATGCCTGCTCCGGGTTGGAGATGCATTTTGCCATCATTGTACAGCTAACAATCACCAGCAGTTGGCATTCCAGAATGTTCCTACCATGATGCCTGCTCCAGAATTAAGATGTATTTTGCCATCATTGGACAGCTAACAATCACCAGCAGTAGACATTCTAGAATGTTCCTTCCATGATGCCTGCTCTGGATTTGCGATGCATTTTGCCATCACTGAACATCCAGCAATCATCACCAGTAGCTGTTCTAGAATGATCCTTCAATGATGTTGCCTGCTCTGGGTTTGAGATGCATTTTTCCATCACTGAACAGCTAGCAATCATTAGCAGTAGGCGTTCTAGAATGTTCCTTCCTTGATAATGCCTGCTCTGGGTGGGAGTTGCAATTTGCCATCACTTAACAGCTAACAGCTAACAATCATCATCAGTAGCTGTTCTAGAATGATCCTTCCATGATGATTCCTACTCTGGGTTTGAGATGCATTTTGCCATCACTGACCAGCTAACAATCATCAGCAGTAGGCGTTCTAGATTGTTCCTTCCATGATGCCTGCTTTGGATTTGAGATGCATTTTGCAATCACTGACCAGCTAACAATCATCAGCAGTAGGCGTTCAAGAATGTTCCTTCGATTATGCTTCGGATTTGAGCTGTAATAGGATATCACTCACCGGCCTGCATCAATAAGAAGCATTTCGGGGCACCACTGTAGTCATGGTGCATTAATCCCACTGATGTTCTGTCTTGGAGAAGTGTGTAGTTTGTGGGCCCTTTTAAATTGATTACTCGCAAGAGATAGCTTACCTGTTCACTTGAAATTAATAGAGTCCATTGCTCGTATGTTAAATCAGTTATTTTTATAGGAATCTTGAAGGAAATTAATGGTCGCTAATGAGTAGCCCACTGTATTGTCAATAACTGTAGACAGTGTGATGTGTTGATGTACTTGCCAAGCGCGAGCTGAGCATCGGCAAGCGCGCCCTTAGGGCCCGGCCCCCCGGCCCCCGCCCCCTACCTGATTTAGATAGGGGCGGCCGGTCTGCCCCAATGGGCGACCGGCCGCTTATCTCTTCCGGGGCAGGAGGACGCACTTCCGGTGCAACAGAGGGCGGAGCCTGGTGACCTATTTAGGCGCCAGGGGCAGGGACCCCGGCCTCTCCTTCCTCTGTGGCACCGGATCGTGGCGGCCTCCCAAAAGCGTCCTCCCTCTTACATCCCCTTTGTTTAGTTTTAAACTAGTTTTAAATTTTCTTCTTCCCTCGTCCGGAGTTGGAGGTCGGAGCTTCATCGTGTTGACTTCATCCCAGCCTAACGCGAGGAGGAGAGGCGCGTGGGAGACGATGAGGAGGAGAAGGGAGGAGAGGCGAGGTTGCAGCCGTCCATCTCACTCGGCAGAGAGCAGAGTAGCCTACTTCCGGACCACGTGGCAGCTACGAGTGGCAGTGTCCTTTTATCGGGAACCAGCTCGACAGGTAGGGAGTCGGGGGTCCCTGGGGAGCTGTGGGCAGCCATGGGGGGCGGTGAGGGGCTGTTTTTGTAAAGCCACGGTGTTTTGGGCATCTCCCGTGGCCTGCGGCTGCCTGCAGTGTCCCGCGTATCTGTTGGTACGCACCGGGCATCGGCACCTTCACTTCCGACCTGGGGGGACCTGGTAGTGGAAGCATGGGGGTGAGCTTGCTGCATTTAGGCGGGATATGTAATTGCAAGCTGATTGATTGAGAGGAGCTCAGGGTGAACGTACAATGGAGCCGAGGGGTACAGAGTGCGTAGATATAATCGATTGGTTGGGTCGGTTGGGTTTTGAAAAGCCGGGCGACGCAAGTAACTGGCACCGCAGTGCGATCGGGGTTTTGCGAGGGTCCCGTTTGAGACGTGCGGGGAGTAAATAGTGCTTGCCTGGTGTGTGCATTGGTGTCGTCCTCAAACTGGAGAGTCGTTGGGGCGCAAAATTACAGTTTGAGCCAAGATATGGGCGGGCTGTTTTCCCGCCAAGGTTAATAAACCGTTAGCCACTCACATTGAATCAGCAGGCCTGCCGGGAGCTATAGCTCTGTGATTTGTCAAGTAGGTAGTACTGTATAAACACCAAACCTAATTAACGCTGTAGACGAAGGGGAGACAACAGGTATGGGAGGCCTTCTTCTCCAAGAGTTCCTGTATGGTGTCCGACTCTGTAACGGGGCGGGCAGTGTTGCTAAGCAGTGAGTTGTCCGACAGAGGTATTCAGCAAGGGGGGCGTTTTAGATTTATAGGTTGGACGTCATTTCACCAATATTCAATGGGGTCACAGCCATGCTTGATAAGCTACCTCGGATATGACGTCAGTTATTGCGTGGTCGATCCCGAAACAGTCTTCTTGTGACGTGGCCTGGGTCGTGCTGCTCGGGCAGCGCACGCTCCTGGGTGACGTTTTTTAGGTTGCCCCTGTGGAAGCTCCCAGCCATTTGAACACCTCAAGCCCGGGGGTTGGGTTAATTTACTCATTTCCGGTCTGTTCTTTAGGTACCTCCTTGGGGCCTGGTTTCCCTCTGCCCCCGGTAAGGAGCATGTCATTGGAAGAGATGCGGTTCCCATGTGCTCACTAACCGGTTGCCCTGGGATTTGGGGGGCGTGGTTCAATGCTTGTGGTCAGCCGGGAACTGGTGAGGATTTAACCCAGTTCTGCGAGTGGGGGGTGAGTGTATGAAAAGTTTTTAGCGCTCCGTTCTGCATCTCCTAGTACGTGCTTTGTGCGCCCTAAGTGGCTACTGGTTTCAAACGAGCTGGGCTGATGAGGGGTGTTACGCCTAAACCTGTCTGGGGTGGCTTGTTCCTAGCCCAGGGAGGGCCTGTCTTGGCGGTTCGGGTTGGACTGTTCACAGGAGGGGAGGGTCAAGGCTGTTGGGCTTATGGCTAGTTCTGAACTGGGTTCACCGAAAATGTTGCTGGCAAATATATCCCACAACTACTGGTCGTTTCTGTATGTGGAATACATAAGTCTTACGAATCTAGGGTGAATTAGGTACGTCAGTGTCAGCTGACTCGAACACAGTGAGACTCATGGCCCCTTTTTCTCGTATTGAATATTACACGTTGAAAGAGGTGCAGGCTGAGAGCATGATAGGGCGGGACAAGGCCTATGGAGGTCGTGAGTGGGCGTTTCGCCCGGATCTTCTCCGCAGGAGCATCTGCTGCTTGGGGCCTAGAGTCTATGGCTTGGAAAACGTACAACCGTAATTTAACGTATTAATGACAGCTCTCACAAATGAATGGGTTTGAGAGCACGAAGAGGGATGGTAAACGAGTTATGTTTGTGATGGATTATGAGCAATCTTCGATTACCATTGTGGGGTGCATTGCGCGGGGGAGGTTACGCCCTCTTCGAAGCATACACGAGGAGCTCCCTTACTGGAAGCTGGTGAGGGGAGGGCGGACCTCAGGAGTTGAGAGTGCCTCTTAGTTTGTTTACAGGAATGTCACATCATTTGTTAACAGGTGCCATCTTAAGGTACGGCAGATAAAGGACATAGCAGCTTACACTTAGGGGAAATTAAGTGAACCCTGTCGTCTTCAATAGTGCTGCCAAAGGGCAGTGGTGCAGCAGCAAGTGATAGGAAAAAGTCTTCGGTGTTATAATGTATACTAGGTACTAAAGACATTCAGAAGGTTGACTACTAAGCTTGCCTAATCTTTGAACTTCCGTCTGAAGGCATCTGTAAGAATAGCTTGTCTTATAGCGCTTCATGCACGTTAGGTCTTCCTTAAACAGTATAGATGACAGGCTACTATTGTCCAGTGTAATGGTACTCTATTGAGGAACATGGATGGCCGAGCGATACTGAAAGCTTTGTCAGGTGTCAAATGTGGAGTTACAGGTTCCATTGCAAACTGGCAACTTTAATTCAACGTATTAATGGCAGCTCACAAAATGGATGGGTTTGGGGGACAAAGGTGATTAATGTCTCCTTGGGGATTCACTGGCAAAGTTGAGGATGCTACTGAATTTTTGCACGAGCGTCCCTTAGTTATATATTCCTATTGAATCAGGGGGTTAAATGTGTGCCTGATTTTCGGTTACGGAGTGATTCTACCCTCTGGGTGTCCTCAGTGAAACAGCAATAACCTGCATATAGCTGAATTGAATAGGTAATTAAAAGGTAGAGGCCACAAGGATACATGTAGATAATTCGAGGGTATAATGTAACATGGAAGCTTGGCCCAGCTCTTCACGGTAAGGCTAATTCCGTAGTGGACGGAACTTAAGGGGAGCTGACTGTCGCGGGCGGGCGACTCTTTAGTGGGAGTCGGTGGTTTTTATCGATGAACGAAGGGATTAGTAGGTGCAGAGCGCGCAAGAGTTGAAGTTTAGCTCTGCGTGATCTAAATAGGACAGGAGCTCTCACTTACCATCGAGTTAAGATGTTTAGTGCTAGTACTAGAGGCAAATGAGGGTAGCGCCAGGGGGGTACCTTGCATAGTAGTCTCAGGGGCTTATAGTTATTGTGTACATACGGTTCACGGTACTGCTAATTCCGGAGGGGTAACCATAAGAGATGCTGCGTCATTAATTCACTCCGAGACCGTCATCCGGGAAAATAGGCCAGTGTTGGAGAAATAAGAGGTAGCTAGATTTCTCTGGTCTTGCCGCCTTGTATGGTAACATAGGACCCCGCCTTCAATTGGCGGGTAGTCCCTATATACTCTAAATGGATCTGTCAAAGTTAGGATATCATAGACTAGGTTATGTGGGTAGACCACAAATAAGAGGTAGCTAGATTTCTCTGGTCTTGTCGCCTTGTATGGTAACATAGGACCCCGCCTTCAATTGGCGGGTAGTTCCCTTATACCCTAGATGGGTCTGTCAAAGTTGGGGTATCATAGACTAGGTTATGTGGGTAGTCAGCCCCATGCACCCCCCCCCGTATACATAGGCTATATGGATCAGCGAGCGCTCAGAGTCGCTTCAATCTCCACCAGTTACTAGCATCCTCAGAGCAGGACGGCCCTGATCCCCAAGGGCATGGAAACTATACAGTCACTCGGGCTCACTTAATTTGTCTCAGGAATACACAGTGTAGGACAGGCTGGCCGTCTCCATAGGGAGGTATATACCAGTTTCCCTGGCGCACAGCAGGAGTGGGACTGGCTTGGGGGATGTGCTGGTAATATGTCGACTACCTGTAGCAGTTCCTAGGCAAGCCGTCAGAGTAGTGGTAGCGGGACGGGGACTGAGCGTCTTGGTATTCCCGGCCCCCTCGGGCAGGATAGGTAGGGCATCGCTAACCGCAGAGGCAGGCTTAACAGACAGCTCAATGAAATATGTCGGGCGCTGGTCGTCCAATGGTGGCATGAGATCCACTTGACCAGAATGGTAGGGTCAGAAATGCTAATGATTTGCCAATGACCATACTTGACTTTTCTATTTCTCTCCTGTTCAGTGGTGTGCCCGAGAAAGTGGTGGTGGCACGGGGCACTCGTCCATGCGGCAAGGCGACTATGGCAGTGGCGAGTGGTATGGCCGGTGGGCCTGAGAGGAACGGAGTTCCTATGTCGGGGCGGGCGGCCCTGGGAAGAAGTCGAGAGCCTGGAATGTCTCGGGAGGCGGCTCAAGTTGGAATTGCCCAAGTTGCGCTCAGTGTAGGGCCGCTTGTGTAGCATTCCACCCGAAGGGTCTCCAGTCTCTGGAAAGGTGAGGTATCACAAGGTTGGAGGTGACCAGGTGGGCTCAGTGAAGGGCTGCCGGTGTCACATTCCGCACCGGATGGGTTTTTTCCGGTAAGGTGATGTATCACGGTGATGGAGTACAGGTATCGGGCATCAGCACATAGAGTTGGGTCAGAGGTTTAGGGTCTTTCTTGCAGAGCGCAGGTGGGGAAGGTGACGGACCTGTGGGCCCTGATCACCTTTGTGGCAGTAGAAAGACCTTGGGACAGTACAATTGACCGACGGAATGGACGGGAGTCCGCCTTGCGTACTCCCTAGGCCAGCACTGAGGGGGGAGACGGTCAGCTCTCCGCTGTGAAATAGGGCCCCGGATGGGGAGGCTAGGGCGACAGGTTACGAGCCTCCTGGGTCCCTGGTCAGCCTGGTGGTCGGAGGGTGGGCCCCTGGTGAAGGCGGACAAGGATCAGAGGTTGGGGGCTCACTCCTTTTGGGTTCGCAGGTGGGTTTCGCCTTGCGTGGATGCACGGCATGGAAGGGGGGAGCCGGAAGCCCCCTTAGTGCTGGTGGATTGGAATCTTAATCTGGCGGAAGAAGATCCGGAAGTCAAGAATGAAATTGTGTTGATAACTGTATGTAATAAATTTTGAAATGCCTTGTCATGTTTATGAAATGTCAAAATATTAAACATGGCCGTTTTTTACACCCACACAAATCTCTGTGGTTGATTCTCATGTGGGTCGTCAGGTTACAAGGAGGGAGCGGGGAGCATGCTGGGGGATCCGGGTCCTATGCCAAGCGCGAGCTGAGCATCGGCAAGCGCGCCCTTAGGGCCCGGCCCCCGCCCCCTACCTGATTTAGATAGGGGCGGCCGGTCTGCCCCAATGGGCGACAGGCCGCTTATCTATTCCGGGGCAGGAGGACGTACTTCCGGTGCAACAGAGGGCGGAGCCTGGTGACCTATTTAGGCGCCAGGGGCAGGGACCCCGGCCTCTCCTTCCTCTGTGGCACCGGATCGTGGCGGCCTCCCAGAAGCGTCCTCCCTCTTACATCCCCTTTGTTTAGTTTTAAACTCCCACCCACCCATCCCTTTAGCTCAGTGGATTGTAGTGGCGTATTCGGTAGAAAGACCTTGGGACAGTACAATTGACCGACGGAATGGACGGGAGTCCGCCTTGCGTACTCCCTAGGCCAGCACTGAGAGGGGAGACGGTAAGCTCTCCGCTGTGAAATAGGGCCCCGGCTGGGGAGGCAGGGGCGACAGGTTACGAGCCTCCTGGGTCCCTGGTCAGCCTGGTGGTCGGAGGGTGGGCCCCTGGTGAAGGCGGACAAGGATCAGAGGTTGGGGGCTCACTCCTCTTGGGTTCGCAGGTGGGTTTCGCCTCGCGTGGATGCACGGCATGGAAGGGGGGAGCCGGAAGCCCCCTTAGTGCTGGTGGATTGGAATCTTAATCTGGCGGAAGAAGATCCGGAAGTCAAGAATGAAATTGTGTTGATAACTGTATGTAATGAATTTTGAAATGCCTTGTCATGTTTATGAAATGTCAAAATATTAAACATGGCCGTTTTTTACACCCACACAAATCTCTGTGGTTGATTCTCATGTGGGTCGTCAGGTTACAAGGAGGGAGCGGGGAGCATGCTGGGGGATCCGGGTCCTATAACTGCAAGCTTGTCACACTGAGGATGGGAAGCACCATAGTGGTCATGGTAACAACGCGAGGCAGACCATTCACTGGAAGACATTAGAGGTGTAATAACGCGTAAATATCAGTTTACACTCACCTCAAACTAAGCTTCAGGTCTTCACACACAACCATTGCTTAATTTGAGCCAGTGGTTTCTAGGGATGGGCGGAATTGGAGTAATCGCGTTATGCAAATCTCCGCGAAATAGTACAAAATCTTCGCAAACACCCAGAAATTCTGCGAACACACGGAATTGCTTGTTCGCCAAGCTTATTTCCTGTTCACAATCGCTGTTTGCATGCTCGGGTGAAATATCTCATGAACACGCATTTTGAAAACGCGAACAAGCAAAAAATTTCACGAAGTCGCGGAACACAGAATTTTGGGCAATTTCGCTTTCACCGCGGAACGCAAAATTACGCAAATTCTGCGAGTGGAACTGAATTTACGGACCACACCTAGTGGTTTCCATTGCTCAGCCCCCTCACTTGTCAAAACTGGAACTTGTGACAGTCTGCCAGAAGGTGGCGCTGTCCGGCTAATTTAGAGATGACCACAACAACAGTTAATTATTAATTCATTATACATTAAAAAAAATCCTTTTACCTGGCCCCCAAGCAATTCTTTTAGCTTTGTGGCAAGAAATATTAGGAATTATCACACTTGTAGGAGTGTGATGGTTAGTAGTTGTGTTGTTACTATCATTATCATTATTATTTTACCTTCTATTTTTTGGGGTGTCATTTGTGTAGGTTTAAGTTGTGTTACAGTTGGGGAAACAATCGTCTTCCTGATATTTATGGACACTGTTTCTAGTCATTTATGAACTTGTGATCACCTAATGCATTCTGGGTGTTGTAGTCTTGCTTTGCTTCCTGTGAACTAATTCGACTAGCACACGGAGAAACGATGGGGCAAATTCACGAAATCATTTAGGCGTACCAGAGGTCATACTACGAAGTATACTTTTGCATACTCTTACAAGCCACTGTTAGTTGCCCCCAATGATTGGCTGAAAGGTTCAGGACTGGAGACAGCGTGTGACACTATTTCCTATATGTGAAATTCCTTGCAGTTCCTACTGTTATACTACTTACATTTCCTAAGCATGATACTGTTTGCATGCTACATATAGTCGTTAGCCACATGCACTCTCATCTGATTGCAAATGTAATATTATAAAGACTACAGAGGGGTACTGTCCGTCCAACACCCCCAATCGTTGAAGGGATAGCTACACCCCGCAGAACACACTATGTTATATGACTTGCATGTCCCATGTTAAAGGTACATGGAGTGGTAGACCCCCACTCACTGCCCTCCCTGCCAATCACTTTACAGGTGAGACAGCCCTGGGTAATCTGTTCAGGTGACGCTGCCGGAAGTCCTACTCAGAGGGCGGGGCTTATTGAGCCAGGAAGTGCATAGGTATGCAAAATAAAGGGTTACATTCAACTGATCCTGGCCTCCCTGGACCTCAGTCCAAACATGACAATGGCTGAATGCCAATATGAACCACTCACAAACACACGAGGATGGCAGCTGAGCCATATGGCTATACAGATATTCACAATGTATAGATCCTGCCTTGTAAGGTAGCACAGCCAACAAAAAGTAAAGATGGCGTCGATAGGCTGGTTTACTTTCTAAATCCCACATCTCTTGCCCCGCCCCTAACTACTCAGCATCGAATAGTATGCTGATGATGAGTTAATGGTGTAATAATGGGGTTAGGGCCCTCAGCATTGCTTCCTACTCAAAGCACTTAGGGGCTTATTTACAAGACTCTTGCTCCGCCAGTGCGTCACTTTTAATATGGGAAAAAGTGACGTACAGGTGGCGCAAGGGACTTGTAGATAAGCCCCTTAGTAAGTAAAAGTGTTTATGTAGTGAAACCTGGCAAGGAAGCAAGGGGCGCTGAACAAAGGGCAAGACCCCACTCCGGGACAAGATTCAGGGTCGTAAGAGACCGTCCTACCTGTGCAGGCATGTACGGTTGGGTAAAATGTATGGCTCTTTATTCCTCTGATATGTTTGAGGTAGAAAATACCAAAGTCTGTGTGATGGAACACTGGGGTGTCCGCCCTCCCCCCAAAAGCACCAAAGGGCATAGGCGCAGTGCTCGCAGCCTCTCAGAGGTGCCTGCACCACCAGCATCCTGGTACCTCTACAGTCCATGCCATGACCTCTGACCCTCCTACAGCACAGACCATCACACTCTTCAAAGGGCTGCATGATGTGGGTAGAGACATTAAGACTGGGGTGGTGATGTTGGGTATCTGAACTGGTAATTTGAAACTAAACGTGTCTTCGGGGATCTACATGGGCTATTCGTGGCTATTTCTGCATCTCTGGGGAGTGAATGCCCTGGCATGTGAGACAATACTCACTCAATCAATCAATACTTGTAGAGAGCGCCACTGTCACCCCTGGGGGTACTGGGCGTTTGGTTGTGATGTTTCCGTCTAAAAGCAAGGCCTTGTGGGAACAGCAGCAAGCGGGAAGAAACAAGCAGAAAAGGCAAAAGAGCGAGCATAAAACAAAACAGAGTGCAGAAAAGTGAGCTGCAAATGTAAAACAGAGCAGAATAGAGAAAAGCAGAGGGCAGAAAAACCAGCAAAAAAGGCAAAACAGAGGGCGGAAAAACGAGTAGAGATGCAAAATAGAGGGCAAAAAAACTAGCAGCAAAGGCATAACAGAGGGCAGAAAAACGAGCAGAAAAAGTCAAAACAGAGGGCAGAGAAAGGCAAAGCATAAGACAGATTAACAAGCAGAAAATGCAGAACATAGCAAGAAACGAGCAAACAGAGGGCAGCAGAGGGTAGTAGACTGTGGGCAAGGCAGATAGGAGGACTGTAGCTGGAGGAACTGGCACAAGGACTCACCAAGGCAAGAATGCACACTTGCACAGGACATGTGAGGACATATCTACATGCGCTTAGTCTTAGTTTGGTATTTTATGGCAAGCCTGCCAACATTTGAGGGTGTGCATGGGCACTCAAGTGTTGTGACTCAACATTTGAGGGTGTGCATGGGTACTCAAGGGTTGTGACTCGACATTTGAGGGAATGCAGCGGCACTCAATGGTTGTGACTCGACATTTGAGGCAATGCATGGGCACTTGAGGATTGTTACTCAATATTTGAGGGAGTGCATGGGCACTCAAAGGTCGTCACTCGACATTTAAGGGAATGCATGGACACTCAAGGATTGTCACTCGACATTTTAGGGAGTGCATGGGCACTCAAGAGTTGTTACCCAGCATAAGAGGGAATGCATGGGCACTCAAGGGTTGTGACTCGACATTTGAGGGAGTGCTTAGGCACTCAAGGGTTGTGACTCGACATTTAAGGGAGTGCATGGGCACTTAAGGGTTGTGACTCGACATTTGAGGGAATACATGGGCACTCACGGGTTTTGACTCGACATTTGAGGGTGTGCATTGGCACTTAAGGGTTGTGACTTGATATTTGAGGGAGTGCATGGGCACTTAAGGGATGTTACTCGACATTTGAGGGACTGCATGAGCGCCTAAGGGTTGTGACTCGACATTTGAGGGAATACATGGGCACTCAAGGGTTGTGACTCGACATTTGAGGGAATGCATGCGCACTCAAGGGTTGTGACTCGACATTTGAGGGAATACATGGGCACTCAAGGGTTGTGACTCAACATTTGAGGGAATGCATGTGCACTCAAGGGTTGTGACTCGACATTTGAGGGAGTGTATGGGCACTTAAGGGTTGTGACTCAACATTTGAGAGAGTACATGGGCACTAACAGGTTTTGACTCGACATTTGAGGGTGTGCATGGGCACTTAAGGGTTGTGACTCGATATTTGAGGGAGTGCATGGGCACTTAAGGGATGTTACTCGACATTTGAGGGAGTGCATGAGCGCCTAAGGGTTGTGACTCGACATTTGAGGTTGTGTATGGGCATTTAAGGGTTGTGACGCAACATTTGAAGGAATGGATGGGTACTAAAGGGTTGTGTCTCAATATTTGAGGGTCATGTGTCTGTATTTGGGACCATAAAGGGACATTCAAGGCTATGCCAGGCTACTTAACTACCTACCAATGAATTTAAGATGATATTTAACTAAGGAAAGAAAAAGGGAATGTGGGAGGGGAGGCTGCAGAAGGAGGGAACAGGAAAGAGTTGAAGACAGCGAGGAAAGAAGACGAAAATGATGGGACGAAGAAGGAAGTGTTAGAGACAGAGAGCAAACAAGAGCGAAACTGCTGGGGGAGAAAGGACAAATGTAAGACAGCAAGGAGCGGCGAATGAGAGAATAGTGAGAAATGATGGATAGAGTAGGGAGCGAGGGCGAGTGAAAGAGTGGGGGGGAAACAAAAGGGGGGAGGGTAGATGACTGCATAGACTGCAAAGGAAGAGAGAGGTGTAGGTTGGAGGGGAAAAGATGAGGATTGGCTTCGGAGCATCAACAGGTACTGCTCTGGTATTTCAGCAGTGATGAGTAGTGCTGGCACTCTTCCTTTCAAATGAAAGAAGTGTGGGCACTCAGTACCGGACCGTATCTGGCCATTTATAGCTGAGCATCACCGCCCTCTTGCTTTCAAGCCTCTACATATTTTAATCCAGTTCTGTTGCTTATTATCATGCACAGCGGTCCTCCCTGTCTCGCGCCCAGACAGCCGCATCTCCGCCTCTGCTCTTTCATCTTATGAGGCGAGGAACGCTCTGCCTGACGCCTCAGTGCAGCGTGGACGCTATGGACGAGCCGCTCATCACACCACCTTGATGGACAGGCGGGAGGTGGCGTTCACGCCTGGCGGCTGGCGCTGCCGCGCGACGCCTCATCAAGGCCAAGCGGCCACCCCGGCACGCCAGCGCCACTCGAAGTCTGAGATGGCTACCGGAAAACAGGCGTAAAGTGTGCGCTCCTCGGGGGGAATCAGAGGGGCCAGGTTGACAGAGACACTTGACAGAGTGTCAGGGGCTGTCTGCAAACACGGCCTCGAACCACAGAAGAATGGCAGGGCGGCCATATCAAGGCAAGGGGAGGCCTGAAATGGTCGCCTCCCTGCACGAGTTTTAATAGTTTAAGTCAGTCGCGTAATTCATCGTACTCGTGTGCTGCTTAGATTCTGGCGTAACTTTCACATCTCAAAGCTACAGGACTCAACTACGCCTTTCTATTGCGTTGTGTAATTAACATATCTGCTACAGTGACTTGGATCCCTGTGAGAGCCATCTAATTAATTATTTTTTGAGACAGCTTTGTGAGTAAGCTAATTAAGACCATACAGGGGTTAATTTCGAAAATATTAGGTGCTTGCACAATAATAAATGCCAGTGCCCAAAGATGTCGCAGAAACCCGTGGCCAGTGCAGCCTAATGCCGTGTTTGCCAATACCAAGGCTTGATTCCACCTCGTGTCTCTTCAATCCTCTACTATACACTCTTTGCGACCCTTTATCTTACACGTGCGGGTATTTTCTGCACTGTGCCTTACATCTGTCACAGTATTTCAGTCTTTCTCTTCCTCCTTCTTTCCCTTTGTAGGTCTTTTCTACTACCCAATGCATGCGCTGTCTGTTGCAAGACGCCTTGTTCGCTAACCAAGAACATACCGGGGCTTGGAACCCACACATTGCTAACCATTGGCTGGTTTTCCTGTCACTGATTTGCCTGCTTCCTATTCATGTCCTAAATGATTAATCATGTGTTTCTCCCTCCCATGAATATTATTTATTTACTTTCAGTTTTGATTGGCTGGCTTCTATGATTCCACTGCTTCTCTTTTGCCTGTTTGCTACTCTCATTCCACGGTGCTCTATCGGCTATTGCTACTCCTCCCCAGCCTTCCACGTTGCTTCCTCCCACGCGTGCCGCCTTCTCACACCCGCTGCTTCTACTCCCCCATTGCCAGCTCAGTCTTGTGTCCTCCCCTGGTGCTCCCGGTTGTTTTACAGTGCATTTGACATCCATCCTTGTAGGGCGCCTCAACTCCTTGCTGAGAGGACCAATAGCTTACCATTGCCAATGCCCTTATCCATGATGTGACACTTGACAATGTACGGGCTTCAAACATAGAATTCAGCCCTACCTAAGGCCAGGTCTGCTGCAGCAATCGTGGTTTCTGATACCAACATTTGTTAAGTTTGATTTACTTAGTCATTGTAAAATTACCACATTTTGACCTTAAGCAAAATATGTTGATGCTCCCTTGTGCAGCCCTGCTGCCTCAACCCTCAGGGGTTTTGTTTTTGTCTACTGCCAGCACTGGCATGTGATGGGCTACTTCCTGTCCTCCTACTGGTCTTTTGTATGCAATAGACTTTTGTTCATCTTCCTTCACCGGCTACACTGATTCACCATGAGGCGATTCCCACGCTCTGAAAGATGTTGACTTCTTCATCCATCTTTTACGTGAGGGCACCTCCTTTCTGGACCAGCGCACAGCGCGTTCTGTGGCGACGCGCCCACAGTAGCTCTTGGATGAAGGCCCATGGCAGCTCAGGGAGAAGAGTCGCTGGGTCTGGTGCTAAGCGCAGAAGCAAGATGCCATTGGCCAGGAGCCCAAGGGTATGCATGCACTGTGCCCTTGTAGGCCATGACTCACCCTTTGCAGGAAGCCCCAAACGCTGAACACAGTTATTACCAGAGTTTATTACCGTACACAATGAACTCGTGATCGCACAAAGCACAGCCTCGCTGTCGCGCAGTAGCTCGTTTGGAGGCGGCAATTTCATTAGTAGCTTAAATTTCCTCCAGGAGCAATTACAGCAAATGTTGGCGCATGAAGGCACACACAATTTGCTAACAAGAATCCTTAATGCAGAGATTGCTCTGGTGGTATTTCAGTGTTTAAGAGCGAGTTCAGTCCCAGATGTTTGCCACGGAACCACCCACGCGAGTCCTTCATTGAGGAGGGCTTAAGACAAATTCTGGATGCAACGTGGATCATTTGTTTGGCTTGTGGTCAGTCCATTTAAAAAGCATAACTTACTAGCCTATGGCCAAAATATATTGAAAGAGAAGGTGCCTCGTTTAGAGTTTGGAGGGAACTATATAATGACGCTGAAGTTGTACTGTTTGTACTTCATTTGTTCTCTCTACATTTGCTACTAAGGTCATGGGTTGTTGTAGCAGACGACCATGCCACAGAGATTCTGTTTCTATGTGTCAAGTTTATGTCGCTGTTAAATAGTGTATGACATCTATTATCTAGGAAATGTAATAAAGTAAAAAATAGTTGGTATTATCTAAAATCCCTTCAATTTCTAAAGGAAACATTAAATAGAGAACAGAACCCATTAGCTGATTTCAGCGCAGTTTAGAGATTGCATTATGGCGGAATCCCTCAGTATCTGGGAGCAGATTTACAAGCCCCTTGCGCCTCTTTTACACCACTGTTGCGTCACTTTTTTGACCCAGCGGCGGTGCAAAAGATGCGCCATGGTGTGTGGTATTTACAATGTGACGCATCTGGGAGATGTGTCACGTTGTAAAGTCTACGCCAGTAGTGGGCGTTCCTGCGCAGGGGTGGCGTTCCGGCACAGAAACAACTCCTAAAAGTGGCTGAGTGAAATGTACAAGATTTCACTCAGTCACTTTTGAGCCCATGCTGCGTCAAAACCCTGCGCCTGCTTGAAGCAGGCGTAAGGCTTGACGCAGCATTTTACAGATAGGGACCCCCAGAGCATTGCTGGAGCTGCGTCGCGCTCGCGGCGCAACTTTAGCAATGCACCGCCTTTACGGCACAGATGCTTCACACATTTGTGCCATTTTTGCCCCATGGTGCACCGCATTGTAAATGCAGCGCATCCATGGTGGCGGAGCTGCAGCGCATAATAACTGGCGCATCCCTGCTGAAATGCAGGGATGCGCCAGTTATCGTAAATCTCCCCCCTGGAGTTTTAGTGCAGAGTCCAGGTATGAGCAGGAACTAGATAAAAGAAACGAGAACTCTTCAGGTGGCTGGGGACAAAAAAAAAAGAAAACTTGAGAGGCACCAATCAAGTC
This sequence comes from Lissotriton vulgaris, assembly GCF_964263255.1. Taxonomy (NCBI): domain Eukaryota; kingdom Metazoa; phylum Chordata; class Amphibia; order Caudata; family Salamandridae; genus Lissotriton; species Lissotriton vulgaris. Next base: position 204,441,487 of record NC_141688.1, on the reverse strand, counting down.
GAAGAATATTTCAGAAACTTGTATCTGTTGTATTTGGAACACACATGAATGTGCATTAAAGCTGCAGAGTCAGCCGGTGCATTCGTTCCATGGGTAGAAATATGTATAGAATCCTAGAGCAGAGAATAGTAATCGGTGCTATGATAAAAACGTTCAGTTGTTTATTTATATGTCTATTTTCTGGGGCATGACTATAAAACACAAACCAAATACCCAAAGGCCAGTAGAGCCCTAACACCCCAGATATTTAGATTGTATTTTGTGCATAATAAAGACCTCTGATAGATCTGGTCTCCAAGACAGGCTGCTACACCTACAAACCTTAAGTAACCTGCATTTGTTCTGGAATCACTACGTGTTTGTATTTTTTACTTTAGCATTTACAGTCCATGAAAGGTTGTTCTAATATTATGGAGGGGCGTGTACCTATAGATACCCTCATCTAAAGGTTTAGAATTGTTATCCTTCGTGTATCCACAAGCAGATACTAGCAGCACATTCACCAGCAGATGAATGCAGAGGACAGATAGTGACTTGTCAATGGAGAAAATATGAATAATTCAGCCTGAGGGGGAAGTAATGGGCCAGATGCAGGCGACACTGGATTTCCATGGCTACGGCAGAGCGCGTCCTTCCAACTCGCGTCATGGGCCACGGTTGCATCAATATTGCATCTTAATTAAAGAACGGTGGCGGGGAGTCCACTGGCCCCCACCAGTGCGTAAGGTGCTTGGGTGTGCAATATATTTCACAGTATTAATGTGCATTGCCGGAGGCAAGGGTTTTGTACATTATGCATGAGTGTCAACGGTAGCCTCATTCCAAGACTTCTGTTGTGAATCGAGCTGTAAAATGGGGTTGTGGCATTGGATAATCTATATCCACCAGTATGTGCAGGGGGTCCGCGACTGGTTAGGTACAGAGATCAACTAAAACCGATAAGTGCAAGAGGCGGTGCCAATAATCAGTTTCAATATGCAGTTCGATTTGGCTAGAACCATCGAGGTCATGACTAGCACAACATGACACTACGGCAGGCATTCTACTTTTTGCCTACGACGGTTCACCCTAGCTCACTGTAGATCAGCACCTGGATCTACTACAGATGTTTTAGAACAGGGTATAAAAAATGTGGTATTAGTCGAGGGAGGTGAGAACCCAACTCATATAATAATCACAGTCCTGTGTCTTAGCATCTGGTAGCTTGGCACAAAGCAGTCAGGCTTAATTTAGAGGCACGGTGAGAAGTATTTATCTATACTAGAATGCTCAGCTCTGTCCTACACTGAGGCTCAGGTAAGTCCTACACCGAGGTTCAGGTTAGTCCTGCACCGAGCCTTAGCTCCGTCCTGCACTGAGGCTCAGCTACACCCTGCACAGAGGCTCAGCTCCACCGGCACAGAGGCTCAGCTCCACCGGCACCGAGGCTCAGCTCCACCAGCACAGAGGCTCAGCTCCACCGGCACCGAGGCTCAGCTCCACCGGCACCGAGGCTCAGCTCCACCAGCACAGAGGCTCAGCTCCACCGGCACCGAGGCTCAGCTCCACCAGCACAGAGGCTCAGCTCCACCAGCACAGAGGCTCAGCTCCACCGGCACCGAGGCTCAGCTCCACCGGCACAGAGGCTCAGCTGCACCGGCACCGAGGCTCAGCTCCACCGGCACAGAGGCTCAGCTCCACCGGCACCGAGGCTCAGCTCCACCAGCACAGAGGCTCAGCTCCACCAGCACAGAGGCTCAGCTCCACCAGCACAGAGGCTCAGCTCCACCAGCACAGAGGCTCAGCTCCACCGGCACCGAGGATCAGCTCCATCGGCACCGAGGCTCAGCTCCACCAGCACAGAGGCTCAGCTCCACCGGCACCGAGGATCAGCTCCATCGGCACCGAGGCTCAGCTCCACCGGCACAGAGGCTCAGCTCCACCTGCACCGAGGCTCAGCTCCACCGGCACAGAGGCTCAGCTCCACCGGCACAGAGGCTCAGCTCCACCGGCACAGAGGCTCAGCTCCACCGGCACCGAGGCTCAGCTCCACCGGCACAGAGGCTCAGCTCCACCTGCACCGAGGCTCAGCTCCACCGGCACCGTGGCTCAGCTCCACCTGCACCGAGGCTCAGCTCCACCGCCACCGTGGCTCAGCTTCACCGGCACAGAGGCTCAGCTCCAACCTGCACAGAGGCTCAGTTCCAGTGGCACCGTGGCTCAGCTCCACCGGCACAGAGGCTCAGCTCCACCGGCACAGAGGCTCAGCTCCACCGGCACCGAGGCTCAGCTCCACCTGCACCGAGGCTCAGCTCCACCTGCACCGAGGCTCAGCTCCATCCTACATTGACGCTCAGCTCTGTCCTGCAGCGAGGCTCAGCTACTCCTGCACCGAGGCTCAGCTCCACCTGCACAGCGGCTCAGCTCCACCTGCACAGAGGCTCAGCTCCACCTGCACAGAGGCTCAGCTCCACCTGCACCAAGGCTCGGCTACTCCTGCACCGAGGCTCAGCTCCACCTGCACAGAGGCTCAGCTACTCATGCACCGCGGTTCAGCTCCACCTGCACAGAGGCTCAGCTACTCCTGCACTGCGGTTCAGCTCCACCTGCACAGAGGCTCAGCTCCACCTGCACCAAGGCTCAGCTACTCCTTCACCGAGGCTCAGCTACTCCTGCACAGAGGCTCAGCTACTCCTGCACTGGGGCTCAGCTCCATCCTACTCTGAAACACACAAGATGATGGACGGAATGTTGCTCAATGGCAAAACAGTCACCCCCAGTCACAGATCTGGGTTTCATCCAACCCCCCTTTTGTATCACTTTGTTCGCCCTCAGCTACAGAATTGAGACGGAAGGAAGAGACAGCAGTGAGAGGGAAGGGAAGCAACGGTGGTGAGAGAAGAGACAGCAGTGAGAGAGAAGAGAAGTGACAGGTGGTGAGAAGAGAAGAGACAGTAGTGAAAGGGAAGGGAAGCGACAGGAGGTGAGAAGGGAAGCGACAGGAGGTGAGAGGGAAAGAGCAGCAGTGAAGGAGAAGGGACATCAGTGACAGGAAGGGACAGTGGTGAGAGAAGAGACAGCAGTGAGAGAGAAGAGAAGTGACAGGTGGTGAGAGGAGAAGAGACAGTGGTGAGAGGGTAGGGATAGCAATTAAAAGGAAGGGGCAGTGGTGAGAGTGAAGGGAAGTGACAGTGGTGAGAGGAGAAGAGACAGTGGTGTGAGGGAAGAGACAGCAGAGGAAGGGACAGTGGTGAGAGTGAAGGGAAGTGGCAGTGGTGAGAGGAGAAGAGACAGTGGTGAGAGGGTAGGGATAGCAATTAAAAGGAAGGGGCAGTGGTGAGAGTGAAGGGAAGTGACAGTGGTGAGAGGAGAAGAGACAGCGGTGAGAGGGAAGAGACAGCAGAGGAAGTACAGTGGTGAGAGTGAAGGGAAGTGACAGTGGTGAGAGGGAATAGACAGCAGAGGAAGTACAGTGGTGAGAGTGAAGGGAAGTGACAGTGGTGAGAGGAGAAGAGACAGTGGTGAGAGGGTAGGGACAGCAATTAAAGGGAAGGGGCAGTGGTGAGAGTGAAGGGTAGCAACATTGGTGAGTGGAGAAGAGACAGCAGTGAAGGGGAAGGGACATCAGTGACATGGAAGGGACAGTGATGAGAGAAGAGACAGCAGTAAGAGAGAAGAGAAGTGACAGGTGGTGAGAGGAGAAGAGACAGCAATGAGAGGGAAGGGAAGTGACATTGGTGAGAGGAGAAGAGACAGTGGTGAGAGGGCAGGGAAGAGACAGCGGTGAGAGGGTAGAGACAGCAGTGATAGGGAAGGGAAGATACAGTGATGCGAGGAGAAGAGACAGCAGTGAGAGGGAAGAGACAGCAGTGAGAGGGAAGAGACAGAAATTAAAGGGAAGGGACAGTGGTGACAGGAAGATAGAGCGGTGAGAGGGTAGTGACAGCGGCGAGAGGGTAGAGACAGCGGTGAGAGGGTAGAGACAGCAGTGATAGGGAAGGGAAGATACAGTGATGCGAGGAGAAGAGACAGCAGTGAGAGGGAAGAGACAGCAGTGATAGGGAAGAGACAGAAATGAAAGGGAAGGGACAGTGGTGACAGGAAGATAGAGCGGTGAGAGGGTAGTGACAGCGGCGAGAGGGTAGAGACAGCGGTGAGTGGGTAGAGACAGCGGTGAGAGAGTAGAGACAGCAGTGAGAGGGTTGGGAATGACAGCAGTATAAGGACAGGGAATTGAGAGCTAGGCATTCATACTAGTTTGAGCTGAGATCGGAGTGCTCTGATGGAAAATGCCGCAGACAGACAGGCCGGTGCACTGCTTGCATTGCCAAGCCTGCCTGCGTCTTTTGCAAAGTCTAGGTGGGTCCATATGACGGGATCTGTATGTATCGGCCTCTCTAGACACATATAGTGATGATACACAACCACAAAGCATTTGTAAAGCGCACAGCTACCTCGAGTAAAGGTATGCCGGCACTATGCAGATATAGCAGTAGAGGACTAGCCAAACAACTAAGCCCTACCCTGGCTACAGAGCCAGGTTTGAAGGCGAGCTTCGCCTGTCACTCATCCCTTATCTCCTCCTCCTCAAAAATTGGCAAAAAATTCCTCTGAAGACTAACAGCCCCTGAAATACTTGTTAAACCGCAATCTCCACTAAGTGGATCCAAACAGAGATACTGCACATATTCAGAAACAAAACCGATCACCGTAACATATGAAAATTCAAACTGCCTTCTTGCACCCAATTTTGCAAATTATAGCTGCTTGTCGCATAAACTAGCCCTGTTGCAAGTTCATAAATGTATAAAGGCAACAAAATTGCACAACTCACTCACAATCTCTAGCAATTAGAGCGCATTTTACTGCTCAACAAACCGCAGTTAATGCAAAATACAGGCTGCCAGGTATCAACCACTCTGCGTCCTGGCCTGTTCGGGTGTGAGCTTTCTTCTGAGCACAGGCAGAGCAGTGCAGAATTTTCCCGTTTATGAATGAGCAAATAAGCATTAGGTTTGTGTGTAATTCACGTGTTTTGGTTTACATAATTACATGAAGTTTTAGAAAGCGACTCACAATAATGCAAATCAATCAGTTAGTGCTATATTTCAGCTTGAAATGCATACCCGTGACAATTTCTGATGCGAGGAAGAACTTCATGTTACAAAAATATATCATTAAAAAAACAGTGGAGTGAGCCAAAGCTGCGTGCCTTTTGGCTGTTCTCATTATTTTGAGGCGCCTGTGCTCACATTTTAACTTGAATGGTACATAATTATGTGACGTGGTGTAATAGATTTTCACGTAAGTGTAATATGAAACTCCTGAAATAATGCAATTTACACTAGCGTAACCCAAATTTCCCCCAGCTCTCATGAGCACACATAGTATGCCAAATTAAACCTAATTAAACTTTCGATACAATGGTTTCAAGTGTTTCTGAGTTGTGTGTGCCACCGTATGGAACAGCTAATGTGGCATGCATGGAACAACTTGCGTGCCATCAGTGAAACTGCAATAAACTATAGCTAGAAAAAAATTGTGATCCACATATTGGCTAATAGAAACCAGATAATGGGAACAGCATATTCGAGGTTTGTTATTGTGAATATAATGTGGGGAGTATAGAAGGATTGTCCATAGAAAATATGTATGTTCATGCTAGCTACCTCATCTATACTGGTTAGAAATCATGGAGGTCTTTCAAAAACATAGGTGTGTTTTATGATAATATATGGGTCTAATACGTTCTGGATTCAAAAACACTGTATACAAATTTTGTGCTATCTCCTAGTCTGAAATGTTTTTATAATCGCCAGCTCCCAGATACCCCAAAGGGTGACAGTGTTGCGCTTTACAAATGCCATTTGATTGATTGAATCTCCAAAATGTAAATATTAATGTAGGTAACATTGTTTTAGCATTGTTTTATTGTCATATTTTCCTATGTGTTTGTATTATTTGTTTGTGCACAGCCCTGGAGTAGTACAGCTTTGCAAAACGAAACATGTTGGCTGTATATAAGATTTACTTTGAATATTTAATAAAGGAATACATTAATATAAACACTTAAATAGTGTGGAAGGACTCTATTTATGAACTAAAAGAGCTGAACATAATCTGACATAGGAACGTGGATTGCAAGAAAAGTGGGATTTACCTATACTTCTCTCTCTGGAGTGCCTCTCCTGTTTTAGGACTTGGCTAGCGTAGGCTGCGTATGCGCAGTCTCAGTGGCAAGATCTTATGTCTCAGAGTAGAGAGGCTTAAACCCGCCCTCTTCTCCATTGGCTGGCTCCCTAAACGGCAGCCAGCCATTGGACAAGAGGTTTCTGTGATGTAATTTTTGGTAGCTAAGCCCCATCCTTTTCGGATGGAGCGGCATGTTTTTTTCGTTTCTTTCTCTCCTCGAAAAACACTCCCCCCAGTCTGCAAAGGACAGGGCTTAGTTCCTTTGTGTTTACCTCATCCTCGTCGCCTCCTCTCCCCCCACCCCTCTTCTGACCTTTCTCCTCTCCTTTCTCCTGGGCTACCCCCTCCCGTCTTGGCCAATGCGCTCCCTGGCTGCTGCTGCTGCTGGGCTCTGTGTGTGCTCGCCCTCTGCCGGCTCCTCCTCCCCCCTTCCCAGGCAGAGACAGAAAAGGCTTCCCCCACTGCATTCATAAACATAGACTTTCTTTAATTGGGTTTTCTGTTAACATGTCCTTTGTGTGTCCACACACAGGAGAAGACTTTTCGCTTCTTTGTTGAGGAGTGAGTACTTTCGCATGATTACACGTGTTTTCGTGGGGCGTGTTGGTAGCTATTTACACAGAACTCTTGTTGATGCTCCCAGTCACCCGAGCGACTGTGCACGCATACACATCTACTTTCGCTTTCTGCACCACACTTGTATCCACAACCTATAACACTGCCTTCCTTAAAATAAAAGATGACAAACTACTAAACTTAGACCTGACTCTGTGATTTCACGGGGAACAGGATCTATACGGGGCTGTTTCAAGCCGCCAAAATCGATCACGGAGGAAAATGATTCACTACCGCGCGTGAGGCAATCACAGGCCCTCATTGATTGAGTAACGTGAAAACCAGTTCCGGGTCCTGACATTTTTTTAGCACATTAAGGCATTCTGTGCAATTAGCTACGTGAACATATCTGGCCTGGTGACAGCGGAGATCTTTCCGCCGCTCGGCAGGTCTGCTGTCTGCCTCTTGTCGTGGTGTGTTCCTTGCTCCGAATCCGTGCAGATTGAGCTGTGCCCTGCAGAGTAGGGGGGCGCGCGTCGCACGCTCACTCAGACAGCCGGACTCTGATGTAGGTGCACCTTTCAGGGAAAGCAACTTCCCTAGCTTTTTGTGGTCACGTGCGTGTACAACTGAATGTCTTTGTTTAAATAGGAGGTCACTGAGGCTTGGGGTGTGCCCCATGGCACCTCCCCTCCTCTTGAATCTGTGTGTATTTTTCTCCTAAGGCGTGCACGCGCCGGTGTGTCAGATAGGAGCTGAGGCTACAGGAGTGTACGGATTGTGGATTTCACACACGCCAGGCAGTCCGGGATGTTCTCCGCAGCCGGCTCCTTCCCCTCACCGCCGGGATGAGCCCCAGACACAGCGGGTGTCGTTATATATGTGCTTGTGTCTTACTCTTTTTTACATCTCTGTGCCTTAATATGTGCAGCCCGTTTGTCAGTGTGTGTTGTGTGCGGTTGTATATTGAGCCAGCTTGCCAATGTGTATAATGTGGGTGTTTAGGGCTCTTGTGGGTTTTTGTCTAGAGTGTAAATACAGAGTGGCTGTGTGTTTTGAGCCTGCGTTTGTTCTTAATATTTTATTACTTTTTGAGTGTTGATACGGGTGAACCAGGGAAGTGGGCAACCCTGGGAAGAACCACATGGCATGCAGCAGTAACTACGACAAGTGTCTTTCCATTTATCGTAGATGCACAACTGATATTGACCACCTGGGCCTAAATAACAATTAGGGTTCGCTGTCCCTGTTTGCACGCAGATCACATTACAATTGGTGCACAGAACATATACTAAGACAATGCACCCTGTAACTGATAATGGGCTGCCCTTGGGCAGACATGAACATGCGGCTCATTGCATTAGTGAACTCCTGAACAGCTGCTTGAATCTGCTACTGCATCTATCACTGTGCAGGTGGCACACACCTCTACTTCGGCAGAGGGATAGAGCTTCCCATGTAGAAGGCTGCAGATAGTGACTGGGTCTGCCTGCATGGGGTGTCTGGTGGGGTTCACGGGATCCTGTTCCCCCCCTTCAAGGAGCTGCCCTCAGAGTGCAGACTGACTGTGTGGTACCCTGTCAGTGTGCCTCCTGGAAGTATCTTTACCTCTGTGCCCGTGTCCATAATAAGGTGCGGGCATAGAGGAATAGTGGTATACACTCTGGCATGTGGCCACACCCCAATGCAAATGAGGGAACATTCTCTTAATATAGCGCCAGTCCTAGATATGTACCAGTACTATCTGTTTTATAGTAGGAGCTACATAAATATCTGTGACTCCTTCTGTAATACTACAGTGCCACTAGAGCAAAAAAAAAAGATCACACATGCCAGTTGTGCCCCCAGGGCACTGTACGGAATATTGTTCCTGGACATATTTTATAGAAAGTTTTTTTTTTTGATAATCAAGTTTATTCAGTTTAGAACAAACCACAAATTTACAGAAAGTTTTAATGCGTTTGTTTTAAGCCCAATTAAGAAGAGCCATGTGAAGGTTTTACACTTTTAAACCGTGAATATAAGGACATTTTGTGGATCTAGCATCGATTTCTGGGTTCCTTTGCTTAGCTGATCCGTACGGTTTCCCAGAACCTGTAGAAGACCACAGGACCACAAACCAGGAGAAATGTCCCAAATTTGTGTAATTATAAAATGACAGCCACATTTTCGTAATTATGTAAAATACAAATTTGTCATTTAGCTTTATATTTTAGCTTACAAATGCATCCTCGCCTCAATTTCTGGACAGCCACTTACAGTAAATCAGCTTCCACTTACTGCAGACAGACCACCTCCCTCCTGCAGATGCCTTCTAACCTCAACATTGACACGAGACCCCCTTAGATGAAAGTAACAGAGCCTAGTACACATTGTCTGCTAGAAATATCTTTGCTGTGACCAGGCATGTTGCTTTAAACACTAGGCATCTTTTGGGATATGAATTTTTGGAAAAGGCAAAGGATCCTGCCTGGATCTAGCGTGTAGGACAGTAAATGCTAGAAGGTCTGTAAGATGCAGTCTTCAACTGAAGGACTACATGACAACCGTGTAAGGGTGGAGTTGTAGAGCGTAAGCAAAGATCTATAATCTACATCCAATTCAAGCCTTTTTTAGAGTCAAATGCTTGATTGTGGGACAAGGTTTATGTTGAAATATGTAAATGGGGGTATTTGTGCATGGTAGATATTTATTTTGGTAGTCTTTGTTTGTTGGAAATGAGCCCTTTCTGCATGGTCACTGTAGATTTTTGCCTTCTGCTGTTTTACCTGTTTTTTATGTTGACTAAAAGACTCTGCACGTTACCACTGTTGCACAGTGGTAAAGTACATGCACTCTCCCCTTTAAGCATGGTAAAATTGGGACATAAATTATTGGTATGTTTAGTTTACTGAACCCTTTCGCTGCGGCGGCAATTCCGCCGCAGCGCTAAGGGGCGGGGGAGCCGTGCGGCGCTCCGATGCTGGTGACGGAACGGCTCCGTCACGCCCCTCGGGTGAGCTGTGCTTGTGACGGAGCGGTACCGTCACGGCCTCGCCCGCTCAATAGAACGTGCCGCGCAGGTGCGAAATCAGCACCCTGCAGGTGCGGCGAGCGGGCCGTGACGGAACCATTCCGTCACCAGCATAGCCCACTCGAGGGGCGTGACGGAGCGGTTCCGTCACCAGCGTGGGAGGGGTTAAAGGTCCCTGGATTATGGTACTACCTGAAGCAAGGGCCTGTAAATTAAATGGTACCAGAGGACTGCAGCACTCCTTGTACCACCCACTAAAGTAGCACTGGAAAACATGTCTCAGGCCTGCCACTGCGGCCTATAGGGCAGTCTTAAACTGACATTTTCACGTGGCAAAATAAACAATTCTGGCTGGCCTAAACATTGCTTTTTAATACTTATAAGTCACCCCTAAAGAAGGCCCTAAATGTTTCTTGGGCAGGTGCATAGTATTTAAAAAATCAGGATTTAAAATCCTTGTTAATGGTAAAGTTGGATATTAAATTATTACTTTGAGAAAGTTGGCAATTCCCTGCCTAAATTTGCTGGGGTCTTTCTATACATGGCCAGCTTCCTCCAGGCTGATGATGGCTACCACGCTTGTAAATATGTATTGGAGCCGCACAGTGTACAAAGGGCCTAGATGTAGAGGGGAGTGAGACTTCCTGACAGGATGGTTGGGGGAGGGGGTTGTGCACCGCCCTGATCAAACTTCAAAGGTTTCTGCCCAAGCACACCCAAAGGAACATGACACCTAGCCTGCCCTTGCCATTTAATCCACTAGCCAGGCTGAAGCCAAACATTCTTTCGTCTTCAACTCTCATGTGCCAAAAACAGACCTAGAGTACTGTTTAACATTATTAGAAACCAAATCGCCTAGGCACCCCTTAACCCGGTAGACTCTACTAACAAATGTGAAGAAATTGCCAACTTTTTCTGTGGAAAAATTGCAAAAATAGACCGCTCTTTCCTCGATACTCTACCCTCGCTCACCCCTCAACCCCCCCTGATTACCGAACCTCTTCCACCTCTCCCCTTGAACAAGTGTGACCCCCTCTCTCCCTTCCTTCTCTTACCCCTCCAAAACCCATTTCCCTTCCGCTTAAAAATGACGCCTCATTGGCATAATTTCCATCCTGTATCTGAACAGGAGGTCTTCAACAATTTAGCCAAAATCAAACCTTCCTCCCACACCAAAGATACTCTCCCTTCCGCACTCATCCAAGATCTCTAACATGTCATCGTCCCCTACTGGACCAACATCATCAACGCCTCCCTCTCAATAGAGAGTGTGCCCATCTCCCTTTAACTCAGGCAAATCACTCCCATCCCCAAAAATCCCAAAGCTGACCCCAAACGACCCTAATAATCTCCGCCCCATCTCCAACCTCCCCCTCTTCTCCAAAGCCCTGGAAAAATGCACCCTTCTCCAACTGGACAAACACATTGACACGTTCAACCTGCTTGACCCCCTTCAATCTGGCTTCCGCAAAGGGTGCAGCACGGACACCGTGCTCCTCAACATAGTCGATGATATTCACCTAGCCCTGGACAAGGGTGAGACCTACGTACTCATCCTTCTTGACCTTTCTGCGGCATTTGACATAGTTTACCACCCAACCCTACTCAACACACAAAAATCGCTGCGACCTCAGTGGCACTGTCCATAATTAGTTCACCTTCTACTTTCAACATAGAACCCCAAAAATAAAATTCAAAACTGCCTCTCTAGACCATCCTCTGTCTCCCTTGGTGTCCATCCTCTCTCCCGCTCTCTTTAACCTCTTTATGGAACCCCTTACCCGGATACTCAAACAAGAAAAAATCAACTACCACCTATATGCTAATGACACCCAATTGTACTATAAAATAAATACCCATGCTGATATCCTGCACCTTGACATGGCCTTAACCAAGATCCAAACCTGGTGCCACAACAATCATCTGAAACTCAACCCTAACACAACTGAGATCATCCTCGACTCTCCTAAAAACAACCCTCTCCGCATCCAAACATGAATCGCAGACCTTAATGCTCTAAACTGCTCTCTCTCCCTCACCGATTCGGTTAAATGACTCGGTATCACCATCAACAATAAACTCACACTAAATTCCCATGTCATTAACTCAGCAAAAAGTGCACTCTTCACTCTCCGGCATCTAAAAAAAAATCAAACCTTTTACCCAAGACTTCAAATTAATTATCCAGTCTCTTGTTCTGTCCCAAATAGGCTATGGCAATGCACTTCTCTCTGACACCCCCAAAATCCACCTGGCCCCCATCCAATCCGTTCTCAACCTCGCCGCCGGGCTAGCAACAAACTGTAAACGCTTGGACCACATCTCCCCTGCCCTCAAGTGGCTCCCTATTGAAGGCAGATCCTCCTATAAAATTGCCTGTATTACTCACAAAGCCCTTTACCAGAAGACCCCATCCTACCGCTCAACTAAACTTAAAAAAGCTGGCTGTGCCCGAACACTGAGAAGCACCAACACTTCTCATACCCCCCTACTCAAAAAAGATGCTTCGCAATCCGGCTCCTTCCCTGGTAAGGCCCCAGCCATTTGGAATGCCCTACCCAAAGACCTTCGATGCAACCCCACCTACTCCAGATGCAAAAAAGACCTTAAAATTCATTTGCTCACAAAATTTTGGGGAAACTAAATCCCGGGTCGCCTTTCTGACTACCTCTCCTCCTCCCTTCTTAGACTACTCCCCCTTCACGCATTCACCCCCCCCCCATTTTTTTCTCTTGTCGCCTCCCTCTCCACCCTCCCCCTCTTTTTACCACCCACTACTTACTATGTCCTTTGAATCCTCCTCAACATACTATTAACTGTACTATTTACAATAATATTCTGTTGCCTGCAACTTGCTTCTCTATCTCTTCCTATATCTACCTTTAATCAATATTGTTTCCCTAAATTATTCCCTGTATTTTTTATTGGTTTGAACACCTGTATAACCCGTTTCGGTCAACTACCATGATTGTTTTTTTTTATTATGTACTTCCATTACTGATGTAAAGCGCTATGATATCCTCAGGTGGAGCTAGCGCTATATAAACCTTCAAAATAAAATTAACTAAATAAAAATAAAATAAATAAAACTGGCCAGAACAGATCTGAACCTGAGAAGATTCAGAAGGCTGTCCTGCTGTCTGAAGAAGTGAGACTGTGCCTGTTTTCTTTGTAGCCAGGACCCCAGAGGCGACTCTAGGGGTCAGTTGGCTGGCATCCTGGTAAAGCTGCAGAGACACAATAAGCGTGTAAAGGCCTTTCCCTGCAACTGCCCAGTTGATCAGACTGGACCCTGCTGTAGCACCGATCTGTCACCTTGTGAATCTCTAAGAGTCCTGGAGGGCTGTAGAAGTGTAATGCTGTGGTGGGGTAGGAGTTAAAGGACTATACCCAGAAGGTAAAATTCATCACTTGGACAAACCTGGATGGTATGTCTGACCTGCGTTCGCTTGTGATCCGCATCAATTTGCATCTAGGTCCTGTTCTACTACAATGTTTGTTTATTGGCACATTATGCTTCTTTGTGCTATTTTTACTGAACACCTTCAGCGCGGCACAAATTTTTGCGCTGTGCTAAAGGTTCTAAAAATGGGCGTGGTCGTGACGGAACGGTACCGTCATAAGCACAGTGTGGTATCTTCCTTTTCTAAACCCCCCGGCGCCTTCGCGTGTGATGGTGCTGCTCGCGGTGACATCACTTAGAATGTCACCGCGAACAGCGTTCCAAGGCGAGCGCCAGGGACTGTGCATGAAGAGGCTCTGATAACTCGAGGCTGTGGCTGAGGTCGCAGTAGTTAAGTCTCCTAAATAAAGACTTCTTGTTGAATCGTCTTCCTGCCTTTGGGTCATCATTCTTGAATACCACACTGGCGACGAGGGAAAAACCTTTTCTGCGACCTCAACACGCCGGGAACACGAAGAAGTGAACAGCTGACGCGAGGAAACAGAGGCGGACGTCTGATGAATGTATCCGGAAGCGCCGTGGTGAAGAACAGTTACGGCTCTGTGGGGTAACGAGTGAAGAAGCAGCAGTGAAAAGAACGTAAGAGGGTGACTGCAAGTCGAGGAAAGCCTGTCATCCGTCTGCTCCGGACTGAAAGTAAGGTGACCCCTGCCGGCAACCTCTGCGCGCACATCAGTTGTTTTTTTTTAGTGACTTTAAGGTCCCTCGCTAGCACTGTCATTTGTGGGTCTGCAGTGGTGTGAGGCGGTTTGTAGTGCCTCAGCCTGTCAAGCAGGGGAAGATTTTCACCGGACTATTGCCTCGCTCCGCGCACGCTCCTTTCTCTCACCTCAGGAGTATTGTGACGGCCGTCACGAGTACTGACTTTGAAGTTTGCACTGTATAGTCCCGCATGAATAATCACGAGCAGCAGGGCAGAGCGGTGTGGGCACATCTTAGGAGCGTGTGTGTAAAGACTTCTCAGTGACTTTTGCTCCGGGTAGCGTGTGACTGTATCTCTGCCTATTTCCAGGGAGGTGCGCAAAGGGCAGTTTTAGAGGAGGAATTTGAGCAGCACGCCCCCCTCACAGCCTGTGCCTGTGATTCATGCCCGACGGCAGCTGTGTGAAATATATGAAGTGAAGCGCGAGTGCGCAAGCAGCAGTTTTCCTAACTCGACAGTGGGCACCCTACTTATGACATTGCCAGGGTGAAAGGAGTACAAACGCACACGCGCTATCACTGTGAAGTACAGGCGTTGCCAGTATGTGGGATTCGCACTTGCCAGTGCTCTACCGATGTCTGATGTACTGAAGGGCCTGCGGACTCTGTCCGCAACCTAGGAGTCATGCTGAACCACTGGCTCAGTATGGACACTCACGTACAGAAAACATCGGCCGGCTGTTTTGCCATCCTTCGCTCACTCAGGAAGGTTCTGCCCCTCTTACCCCCCCAGGCCCGTGCACAAGTGGTTAGATGTACCATCCTGAGCAGGTTGGACTACTGTAACGCCCTCCTGCTCGGGTCCCCTGAGTATCTACTGGACAGACTCCAAAGGGTCCAATCTGCGGCGGCGAAATTGGCGTTGGGACTGCCTAGGAGATCTCATGGACCTTTCGCCCTGGCAAAATTACATTGGCTTCCTCTTAGACAGAGGATTCAATTTAAAGCCCTCTGTATAGTGTTCAGGGCTCTCCACGGATGCGGTCCAGCCCCTTTAAGGTCCAAGTTTGTCTGGTACACTCCCTCCAGACACCTTCGTTCATCGGATGCTAAACTGGTAGTCGTTCCTAGATTTAGGAAGGTCAGAGCTGGTGGTAGATCCTTTCAGGTGACTGCCGCCAGACTCTGGAACACTCTCCCCCTCGAGATTAGGGCCACTAATGAACTTTTGCAGTTTAGGAAAAAGGTAAAAACCTGGCTTTTCCCTGGCTAACCTCTCTTCACTGGTTTGCTCTACTGCTTCTGTCTCTATCTGGGTTTGGATTCTACTAGCGCCAGGATGCCTGTAATGGTGACAGTCGCGCTTTACAAGTTCTTAAAATAATAAATAAATAATAAGGGCTGTCCTTTCAACTCATTTGCCTTCTCCGCCACAGGCGTGGCTTAGACTGAACTGGCAGTAGTAAAAGTGGAGTGTTGTGTGGTGTATCAAAAGAACGTAGCAGTGTCATTTTTAAGGAGGAGGGCCAAGGATCATAAGAGTCAGCGCTGTTCTACATTTAAAGCTTTATGTACTTTTCTCATTGGAGGGTGGACTGTGCATCCCTCTCTCTCCTTTACTGTCCCTGTTTGGAGTTGGATGGGGAACCTGTAGTTTGAGAATGTATGCTCTTTCTGGTAGTTGCTAACAGACCTTTTCTCCTCCAGTGTAACTGTGGTCTAGTGGGTGTGTACATTTCCTCTGGGTGCAAGTACAGGAACATATAGCACCCAACTATGCAAAGTGTGACTCCCCCGCCTTTTTCCTTAACCACCCCAGGGGATTCAAATATCCAGTGGAAAATATGGAAAAAAGTGTTTTTAAATTACGCCACTGTTTGTGGACCAAACCTTGGATTAGAAAGAAAGGTTGCATTATTGGCTTATTATCTAAGTGCGGAGGGGGAGGAAGTTCTTGATCATCTCCCAGATTTAGGGGCACAGGAGGCAAGGGGTCTGAACGAGTTCGAAGTGAGCCTAAAGAAGTTAGATTTACAGTACCACCCCAAGACTAGCACGATCATGGAGAGATACCACTTTGGGAAAAGGGCACAAAAAGAGGGAGAATCAATAGAAGATTTTGTGTCCGACTTGAGGAAACTAGCCGCCACTTGCAAGTTTGGTGGTGCAAGTGAGGAAAGGATTAGGGACCAATTTGTTTTGGCTTGTAGGATGGAGCGAGTGCGTGAAGAGTTATGGCTCAAGGATGACCCGCCGCTGAGGGAGGTGCTCATCATAGCTAAGCAGGTGGAGCACATGCTTTAGTGCGTCAAGGAAATAAAGCAAGACGCAGGGGAGAAGAAAAGTGATGAAAAGGCTAATGTCAGTGAAGTGGTGACCGAGTGTGAGGCAGTGTCTGTAGTAAAAGGCAAAAAATTAGCGGACAAGGAACAGAAAGAGGGCAGGTTGGGGGGATCATTCAAGGGCACCTGCTAGAGGTGTGGCAAGCAGGGGCACTTAGCAAATGACAGAGAGTGCCCCGCTCTCAGATTCACGTGCAACAAGTGCGGGAAGAAAGGGCATTTCAAGCAATACTGCAAGAGTGGGCAGGTAGTCGGTAGACAGAGTAGAGACAGGACGAATGTGGTGTGTGACGAGATTGTGGTGCAAGTACAAGAGTCACAAGTCCCTAGTCCCAGCAACTCCGTGTGTGCGGAAATAGTAGTGCAGGTTGAGGGAGGACAGGTCAGCAGCCTCAAGGACACCATAAAAGTAGGGGAGGTTGATTTGGAAGCATTATTTGACTCATGTTCAAGAATTACCATTATCAACGCAAAAGAGTTCTCACGAGTGTCAAAGGGAACGATAACTTTGAAAAGAATGGATTTAAGGCCTGGGGGGTATGCTGGTCGCCCCATCTCCATGAAAGGGTATTTCCTGGGGAAAATTGAATACAGCAATAGAGCAACGGTCACCAAAGTGTATGTGTCCACGGTAGGAGACAACATCTTGGGTTGGCAGGCACAAAAAGAGCTGGGGGTCTATTTGAATCCTAACAGTAATCCCCAGATTTTGATACAAGAGATTCTTGAACGCACAGCTGATGTCGTGACAGAGTTCAAAGAGGTGTTCAAAGAAGAACTGGGATGCCTAAAAAACTACTGTCACAAGATAAGATTGAAGGAGAACGCCAGGCCAGTCGTGGCTAAAAGTTAGGAAGCTTCCCATTGCCATCCAGGAGGAAGTGAAGTCCGAGCTGGAGAAACTGTGCAAGGCCGGAGTCATTGAACCGGTGGAGGCGACGGAATGGCTGGCCCCCATCGTGGCAGCAAAGAAAAAGGATGGGTCGGTCCGGCTATGCATCGACCTAAGGGCATTGAATAAGGAGGTCGTGATCGACCGATACCCTTTACCCAACATCACCCAAATGATGAGCATGCTAGAAGGTGCCAAGGTATTTTCCACCCTCGACCTCACCTCAGCCTATTTCCAAATAAGACTACACAAGGAATCTCAGGAACTCACAGCTTTTGTGACACCTATGGGCGCATACAAATTTAAAAGAATGCCTTTTGGGCTAGCCTCGGCGGCCGTCGTTTTCCAGAGAATCATGGGCAACATCTTGAAGGGCATCCCAGGCATCATGTGCTACCAGGATGACGTACTTGTATTCGCCAAGGACCATGAGGAGCACGATGGAAGACTGAGGTGCGTGCTTGAGAGGTTTCAGTCGCAAAGCCTTACTGTAAAAAAGGACAAGTGTGTGTTTGGCTGTGCAGAATTAGACTTCCTGGGAAACAAGGTGACGAAAGAAGGTATATGTCCCAAAGCCGAACTGCAAAACACCATCGTGAATCTGACACCCCCCAAGGGCAAGGACGAGATCAAGTCATTCATGGGGATGTTGGAGTTCTACGGGAAGTTCATAAGAAACCTGGCGGGAAGGACTTACGCCATCAGGCTACTGTTGAAGAAGGAGAATGAGTTCCGATGGAGTCAGGAGTGCCAGAGGGAGTTCGAGGACGTAAAAAAGGCGCTTGCTGAAGCCACCAGTTTGAAGTCTTATATACCCAACCGGGCAACGGTAGTCACCACCGATGCAAGCGCCAAAGGATTGGGAGCTGTCCTCACCCAAGTTGGAGAAGAAGGAGAAGAAACAATAGCCTTTGCCTCAAGGTCACTCCAGAAGTCCGAGAACAACTACTCTGTGATCGAGAAGGAGGCCCTGGCAGTGTCTTGGGCAGTAGGGAAGTTCAGAGACTTCCTCTGGGGAACCCAGTTCACTCTCCGCACGGACCACAAGCCGTTAGTGGAAGTATTCAGTAAGAAGGGATTGGATGCCATCTCCAGCAGGATAAGGCGGTGGGTGGTCAGCCTACAAGAATACACTTTAGATGTCGAGTACGTCCCCGGTACACAAAACCTCGCAGCTGACTGCCTGTCCAGACTCGTCAGTGATGAAGAAACACAAGAGAGGCAAGAGAAGACGGACGAAGAAGAGGAGGACCTTCAGATGGAGGATGTCTGCACCATCCAGAGGGCGTTGGGAGAAGAAACATGGAGAAAGGCGTTGGATGAGGACAAGATTCTGGAGAAAATTTTCATAAGAGTAAAAGGCGGATGGAAGCATGGTGACAAACAGGACGAAAACCTGCGGCCATACCTGGCCATTAAGGACGAGTTGTCCATAGTAGACGGGTGTCTATTCAGGGGCACGAGACTCGTACCACCTGCAACTGTGAGAGACAACCTGGTCGAGATAGCCCACGAAGGACATTTGGGCATCACCAAAACCAAAGAAAGACTCAGAGAGAGCTATTGGTGGCCGAACATGGATCTAGTCACCGAAAGGAGAATCAGAGAGTGCATCCCATGCAGCAACAGTGACAAGGTCCTGAGACAGCAGACGCCCCCTATGGTGTGTAGGCCGCCCCCGTCGGGACCGTGGGTTGAGTTGGCATTAGACATTGTGGGCCCTATGTCTGGGGAACTGAGGACGCCTTACATCTTGGTGCTCGTGGATTTGTATTCCAGGTGGCCAGAGATAAAGCTCGTCAGTGAAGTCACGACCAAAACAGTCATCAGTTTTCTAGAGAAGGTGTTCATCCGAGAAGGGCTACCAAGCAACATCCTCACAGATAACGGAGTGCAACTATGTTCGAAGGAAATGGAAGACTTCCTGGATGGAAGAGGCATCAGACATAAGCGCTGCGCTTTATACCACCCCGAAACCAATGGCATGGTCGAGCGTTTTAATAAAACCCTCAAGGAGAGCATCCAGTTGGCCAAAGCCAGTGGCATAAACTGGAAAGAAGAGGCGTGGAGACGAGTAGAAGCTTACAGGTTCATGCCACATCAGACGACGGGCGTCGTCCCGTTCGAACTACTCCGCGCCATGATACCCAACACCAAGCTAACCCCAGGGTGGATGGAGTGGCACAAGGGGTGGTCAGACCGAACTAAAGAAACGAAAAGCTTGAAAAAGCAAGAGGAAGCCATGGAAAAAAGAAAAGAAGGATACGACCGGCACAAGGCCACACATATGGTTGAATACAAAGTAGGAGACAGCATAAAAATCAAAGCTCCCACAGGAAAGGCAAGTTGGTCAGAGTACACCACTCCCACCAAAATCACCAAACTATTCAAGAATGCAGTCAAGACACAGGAAGGGAAAATATGGAACCTAGGGAGAGTTGTAAAATACCATCCGCCAGAGAAAGACCCTGAGAGTTCAAGGGGGTAGGTGGGAGACTCTAGGCAGGACCTTAGTTCCACCACTAGGAGGCAGTCAGTGGTCCCTCACCCTAACAATAGGCTCAACAGGAGAGTGACCAGACCACCTAGGCATTTTGATCAGTATGTTATGATGTAATCTATGCCACTCTGTCTACCATGTGTCATGTACTTCCACCAGGCCAAGGTCTTTTGTTGTTATACACCCCCCGTCAGGTGTCATCCTGTCACCTGGTGTGTTCTGCAGTTCATGTTGTAGTTAGGTTCTTCTGTCCGCAGGGAAGGGGGATGTGTGGTATCTTCCTTTTCTAAACCCCCCGGCGCCTTCGCGTGTGATGGTGCTGCTTGCGGTGACATCACTTAGAATGTCACCGCGACCAGCGTTCCAAGGCGAGCGCCGGGGACTGTGCATGAAGAGGCTCTGAGAACTCGAGGCTGTGGCTGAGGTCGCAGTAGTTAAGTCTCTTAAATAAAGACTTCTTGTTGAATCGTCTTCCTGCCTTTGGGTCATCATTCTTGAATACCACACACAGCCCAACCTGTGCTCATGACGGAACCGCTCCTCATGAGCGTCGAAGGGGTTAAATCTTTACAACTTCATAACGCTGGTCCCTCCTATTGGATTCATTTTTGTGTCATCTTGTTTAATAAATTATACTCTATTTTTCTAATTGTCAAAATTACTTCGGCATTTCGATTGTTTTGTATTTTGACTTATTTACTGCTTTCGTGCTGCATACATACTTTTAATGTTGCCCCTAAGTTAAGCCTGACTGGTTTGTGCCAAGCTACCAGAGGGTTAAGCACAGCTTAATTTAGTGACTTTTGTGGTGCACCTTGATTGTGATTGTTATGAAAAGGGGGATCTCACTTCCTACAGCAAAATAAAGTTTCTTACATTGTTTATGATTCCGGTTGGTATGGTAATTTTGAGTAAAGCCGGCTAAGGTCATTGCGGTCAGCCACGGGTCAAACAAGGTCTATGAACTATGTACTTGACTGATATTTCCTACGCCCATTCTTTCAAAGAGTTTCATGGAGTTTCACTATAAACTTGAATTATTATTTAAGCTTCTATTATTATTATTGGATATCATTTTTATGGATCTCATCGCATCATATGGTTTTGATTTATTACCTAGTGTTTTATTTTAATGAGTGCCTTTTTTTTCTTTCTTTTTCTGTGATCTAGTTTGTTGTACCGATTGTTTGTAGAGGCCTCGGCTTGTTTGTAGGCCTGTAGAAGCTATTTTTGCTTCTGACATTTGCCAAACTTTATACATTAAATAAAAAATGCTATAGAAGTTATGAATCATTTATCTTCGTCACACGTCTTCCTTTCCAAATGGAATCAATATTTTTTGCTATATTTTTGCAGTAGCGGCTCCTGGAGGGAGTGCTTATGAAGAGAGGTTGCAAACCTCCACCTTTCAGTTTTTGGCATCTTAGGTGAATGCTGGAATTCGCGCCAGTGAACAGATCGGACCCTCCGGATAAAAAGCGCGGTAGAGACGATGCAGGCATAGTTCATAGAAGGGAGTGTCACCTGTTTTATCAGATTAAGAGGCATATTACCAAGGACCTTATCGCCGCTTTAGCAGGAATTTTTCCAGCTAAAGCGGTGAAAATTTTATCGCCCTATTACCTAGCTGTCGCTAACACCAGTTAGCGACAGCTAGTAGGAGATAGCGACCATCTTGAGCTCCGCTGTGCATGTCAGCGATATTTATCGCTACTGACATGCAGAGTGGGCGTGCCGAGATGTTAGCGACTGTAAACAGTCGCTAAAATCGCTATCTTCTATTACCTACAAAGGCGTACTTTTGGAAATATTCGCGCTAAGCGCAAATATCTCCAAAAGCTAACGCCTGCCCAGAGCAGTACTTAGCCATGTTATCCAATGGTAGGTGGAAAACATGGCTAAGAGCATTAGCTCTTAGCCATGTTATATATATATATATATATATATATATATATATATATATATATATATATATGCATGAATATCACAGACTTTTCATCGATATTCATGCATTTCGGACGATTTTCATCGCTTTTGAGATAAACCTTGATAATAGCAAGGTTTATCTGCGATAAAAATCTTGGAGCTCGGCGATAATAACATTGCCGCTTACCGTGTTAAGCAGTAATTATCGCTTAATCTTGGTAATATGCCCCTTAAATCCTAAACGCCACGCCTTACATTTTATCTCCATATCTGAAGTCTTTCCTGGCATCCCATTCTAGGGCACTGTTGGCACTGGAAGAAGAGAGCGCGTGACCTGGAGTTTGATGTCAATCTGGTTAATCAGGCCTCTTGCCTGCTGGTGTTGTACCAGCGGTGACGCCATGTGATTGGGTGGGGATGAGGGGTCCCGCGAGTCATTTGCATATTCAGTGGCTTTGTGGAAAAGCCTTTAACAAATGGATGCCTTTACAGACGCCAGCATCCCACAGAACACAATTACAGCCACAAGGAGCAGCGAGTCGTGACTTCTGCCCTCGCGCTGATTGTAATATTCTCTCAGCATAATCAGGTCGTCAGACAAGCAGAAATATTCACATACTGCCTGGGCTGGGCTGCTGGGAAACGACAGACGCAGCCCTGTCTAAACGGGGAATCCAGCTCCCAGCCTGCTGTGCTGTGGCAGCGCAGCGAGTTGATGCCCGCCTGTTGGCTCACGTGGCCGCCGCACTGGGCCGCGTGCAGAGGATCACAGCTGCGCTCCGCCTTACTGGAAGCTCCCGAGCAGTCGGAGTGGGATGAGAGAAAAAACACACTACGCCGAGGCCGTTTTGTTTGCAGGATATCAGGAGGCCCGGAAGGAGGGAGCAGGGTGAGGGCAGCGCGCCAGAACATTACCGTAATGAAATATACAAACACGCATGTTCAATCATCGCTCCCCCGGGAGGCCTCTGTGGCATCAGCGGGCATCAGAAATGAAGTGAGCAATCAGAGGAATTCACTGCAAGGCCTGCATATATATATATCTCGAGCACCCTCTAACGTACAAGACCTGTACTGAGGGACAGAACTGTCGAAACTACACCGATAGCATTATGCCAACTTCCTCTGTGATACTTTTTCAACTAATGTACCTAGGTTTGTCACAATAAGTTTAGGTCGCAGCTAAGAGGACTGCAAATGGATTTAGCAAGGGAAAATGTGTCTGTGATTGTTGCTCATTTCTGAGAGATGTGATCAACAATGGACCAGATTGGTGTGACAGACAGTGTCAGATTTGTGGGTCTATACACAAGTGCTATCAGGGAGTGGATCTTCTAAGGCAGTTGTCTTCAAATTGTTAATGCCTCGCCCCCCATAGGAAACAAAAACATTGCCCCTCCCCTCAAAATTATTCACAAATATTCCATTATTCTAATGGACTGGCAATGTTTAAATATGTCTAAAATGATTTACATTTTGCAGTTCAGTTCAGTTACCGTTTTAAAAATGCAATCAAATACATGATTGTGCAGCCAGGCAGGCCTTACTAACGTGCAGTAGTATCCCGAGTGTAATTATGAGAAATGGGGGCGCGAGGTGTCAAGAATTTTTGGAGTCCCTTCCCATTAGACACCTTCTCCCAGTCAAGATATAAATGACAAAAAGTGTTAGTGAAGGTCCATTGCAGAGATACTTACTGCCGCTAATCCCCTCCCCCTGCTGAAAACAAAGAACACTTTTCGGTATAATGCTTCTTTGGTACAGAGCCTGGTGCCCCTCTGGGATCACTGGAGGCCCCACTAGGGGCGCCCACCTGCAGTTTGAAGTCCCCTGTTCTAAGGTATGAAATGGCTGTGACCAGCCACGGCCCGTGGAGGGAGTTTCGGTGGGGCGGAGAGGCGGGGAGGGGGAGGGGCAGCGTTGGGGGTGCTAAAAACTGGAGTATGGATAATTGAAGGTAAGTAAACAATTTAATAAATAAAACGAATTTCGTAGCGCACCCTGCATTACATTTTGCGATGCAGGGCGCACTACGCTTTTTAAAATAGGGAGTGATGCCTATATCTCTTGGGGACAGGGCTATTTCTCGACCGTCTGTACCAGGAGGGTTTGACACAACAAACCTAACCCAACTCCTTTATTTAGCAAAGGGTTATCCTGTACCCTGGCATGGATCTAGCTCTCCAGACCTTACATTGGACGCCCCGGTCTAACCAGTAGGCAGACGGTTACAGACGCTGGGCATAAAACATTCAACCCTTTTCAATTTTAAGAAGATGTGAACACTTCTAATCTCATTGGGGAGTGTGAAGGCCAGAAATGCGTTAGAGATACGAATATGGAAGAGAAGAGACGGAATTGGGGAGGCAGCTGTAAAAACATAAAGAAGTCAGCAAGTGAACCAGAAATGTACAGTGAATGTCTACGTTTTTTAGGTCGAGCCTGGGCAGCTCTTGTGCTGCTCATGCTCCGCCCATGTATGTCATAGGCTTATAAATGTAAATGTAGGTGTACTTATATAGCGTGACCTGTCACCCAAAGGGCATCCTGGCGCTTGCTTAGGGAACCCGTCCTGGTATTCCTCTGTGAGGCAGGGTAGCCACAAGGTGAAAGCCAGGCATCCCGCCACGAGGGGCCATAGTGGAGATTAAGCAAGCTATTGACCAGAGTCGCAGAGCGTGAACCCGTGAGTCAAGAAGGCACCGGAGCGAGAATTATCGAGACCGTGGAATTTTTAGCCCAAGACCCGCCGAGGCGGGGAATTGAACCCTGGTCCAGGGCCGATCTCAGCTTCTGGGTCTGCGGCCTCTAACCCCTGAGCCACACTTCTCCACTTTGTAGTTCTGACTTATGACTTTGTCATTCTGACTTATGACTTTGTCATTCTGACTTATGTCATTGCCTTTCGTACATTCTGGTTTCTGACTTGTTAATAGGCCTGATAGTCCCTCCTTAGTACCGCCTTGTCTTCATTTGTAACATCCCACGAGGACTGGCCCTTTTACTTCGGTTGTTACATGGTATGTCTTATTTAGTCTGTAGGCACTATTTTCTTGAATGGGTTCTCCTACTGCAGGCACTACATGCTTTCCTGCAAAATTAAGCGCATTCAGCGCGCCATATACACTTTTATGGCGCGCTTTTACAAAAAAATTGTTTGTCAACTTGACAAACAACTGCTTTTTCTGGTAAAAGTGCCCCATACCGTGCCTTCATTTTAATAGTGGCTGCAAACCTTTCTTTAGCCACGGCCTGGCTAAAGAAAGGGGTGTGTCCTCTATTAACGTGAAAGCGCAGCATGGGGCACACGTAAACAACAAGCATTTGCACTGCAATAGGACTTGCATTTTAGAAACTTTGACCTATTGGAAATGTAAATGACAATGCCTTTTATGATTGCACTTTTTTTAAACACAAATAAAAGGCATTTTCATTTACAATGCCAATAGCTCATCATCTCGCAATTTCAAGACCTATTGCTTCGCAATGCTTATTTATATAATGAGTAATACTGGGATTAGCCTGTTTGTAAGTACTCCCAGTTTCCCAGAATCACACAGTTTGAAAATAAAGTAAAGCATGATCAGAATCCAGGCTAACAACTAGGCACATCTCCTCTCTTAGGGATAGGATAGGAGTCTGAGCAATGCGGTCACTTGGAGGAGGACAGCTTCAAGGTCTGATGTTTCGAAGTACACATCAGAACCTGAAAAACTGTTATTCCTGCCCCAGAATGGCTTGAATAATGAACGTAAGTATCAAGCTTTGTCGAAATTTGGTCTACAGCGTACCTATTTTATTGTCCTCAAGAGGATTGTGACTTCATTCCAGCTCATCATTTTATAAAAGCAATGCACTGGACCCTTATAAATAATTGAAGGATGCCTCAATTATTTACAGATAACTGGATTGTGCTCATTTGGAAATAATAGAAATTAAAGGAAACAAAAAACAACTAAATCAATCTCATTTTATGAAATCTGAATATGGGTTTCAGTCCCCTTGGAGGGTAGATAATCCTTTTATAAGATGATATACTTGTTTTTCGAAAAGATTCAATTCTGTTCTCCATATGGATTTCTTTTTGATGTCTCAGCTTTTCCCTAAGAAAGATGTGGTGATAATTGCAAACAGCTTCTCTGATCACACAACATTCAATTAGATGTGGAGATAGAGTTAAGAAATACCTATATACCTAGATTTTTAAAATACATTGTTGCATGGGGAAAGTTGTGCTGCACCTGTATCGTTCTTAATACATTCTTTGAACAAAAAACAAAAAACAGGCACAACAACACTATCTATTGTATGGGGTACTTTCTAGGCTGTCTTGAGAAGGCAATTGTACAATTATCTTTCGTACACAAAAAAGGGAGGAAAGATCATTGAGTGTTAGAGTGTGTTAAAAATGGACCCTGCCAAATGTTAATTACTGGCTCACAGAAAGCATTCAAATCTGTGAATAGGCAGGACACACTCGAAAATGTGAAGTTACTGGGAGAGGAAGATTTTCAGACATTTGCGAAACTTGAGTAGGTCAGGTTCGCTACATAGGATAAGGGGCATGGAGTTCCAACAGGAGGCGGCGTTCCAAGAGAATAAACGGCCCCCCCATCTAGCTCGTTTAATTTTCAGAGTTGCTGCCAGAAAGGTGGTACTGGAGCGTAGAGTTCTTGGGGGTTGGTACGGGGTGACTAGGGAGAAAATCAGTGCAGGGCCTGCGTGCCACAATGCTTTATGGGCTATGCACATCTTCTTGAATTGGAGGCAGCCAATGGTGTTTTTCCAAGGCGGCTGACCCTGAGTGTCTCCGAGACATTCCAAGCAGTAGGCGTGCTGCAGAGTTCTGAGTAACCTGAAGTTTTTTGATGGAGCTCGCTGGAGCGCCTAGGTACAGGGCGTTTCCGTAGGAGCCGGGACAGGATAATAGCCTGCACCATGATCCTCCGAGCCTAAAAGGGGAGGGGAGGCAAAATTTTCCACAGCATCCTCATCAGGCCGAAGCAAGTTGCGGAGAGCTTGGTGGCTTGTTGGTTGAAACCTAAGGTGCTGTCTAGCCATGCTCCAAGACTTTTGATCTGGTCTTTGGGTTCTGGTAGGGTGCCCATACAGGTCAGCCAATCAATGGTTGCTCTGTGAGATGGGGTCTTCCCCAGGAACATCAGTTCCGTCTTGTCCCCATTTAATTTCAGATGGGAGAGTGCCATTCAATCGGCTACTGCTGCCAGGCAGATACCCAGGGTGCTAGACGCGCCCTCGGGATGGTTGAGCACAACCACCAGTTGAGTGTTGTCTGCGTAGGTGACAATTTGGATGCCGAAGGGGCGCACTATCTCTGCTAAGGGCTCCATATAAGTATTAAAAAGGGTGGGACTTAGGGAAGAGCCCTGGGGGACCCCGCAGTTGAGGGGCCATAGTTTGGATTGAGTGGCACCCTCCGAGACTAGGAACACCCGGTCTTCCAAGAAGGATTGCAGCCAGGTGAGGGCTAGTCCTGTGACTCTGTGGTGTCTGATGCATGAGAGCAAGATGTTGTGATCCACTGTGTCAAAGGCGGCACTAAGGTCCAGCTAAATAATTGCTCTAGTGCCGCCTTGGTCCATGTACCTCCATGCTGACTCAGTTACTGCCAAAAGGGAAACTACTAGGTAGATGCGCCACTTTGTAAACTCCAGCACCACATTATACCTGCTCCAGGTATAATGTATGTAGAGGGTGTTCTGACGCAAAATGGGTCATAAAAGTTACGCCGTGAAATCAATAAGATTTCACTGCTCCACTTCTAGGACGCAAAAGCGTCAATATTTCAGGCCGGCCTCATGGCAGGCATAAGACTGACGCAGGCACATTTTTACATGGGACTTGCCCAGGTGTAATGACCCATTGCTAGAGTGTCGTCACTTTTGGGACACACACCAGCAATGCATCATTTTTGAGCCTACAGATACGTCAGAAATACTGACGTATCTGTAACTCCGTTATACATGATGCATCATACTGTAAATATGACGCATCATTGGTGGCATAGGAGTAGAGCGCATTTCCAACACATTGTAGCCAGATTGTAGCCTCTCCCATATTCTTTTTTATCAGGCAAGGGTCCTCCCTGATTAAAGTCATTTAGAGGAATCCCACCTCTATTCTAATCTTCACACTTCACTTTGACATCTACACATACTAGGCCCCTTACACCCACAGAACCTATATGGCAAGGAACAAAAGACCTCCACCAAAGAGCCCCCCTATGGGTGCCCGTCGGGTATTGCATTGCCGACCCGACGAGAAGCAGGCCCAAATGATGAAGCATGACACCTAGCTTGCTAGGTGTGTGAGGGCCCTAGTTCCAAAAGGAGGAATTCCCTTCCAAATGGGATTTCCGTTAAACCTTTCACCATACATCACCTTCATTTGTGTTCTTTGACCCACTGCGGAACTCTGTACTGTAATTTTCACAGTATATTAGGGCATGTACATTTGGACAACCCCAAAAGCCCTATGTCCGCCCTCTTTTCATCAAGCACCATTGGTGGCGCAAGGAGGGTGCAATGAAAAGTGAGGCATCGCTGTTTTCTCGCAGTGATGCGTCACTTTCCATAAATGAGGCCCACCGAAACGATCTAACCCACATCGAAGGCACAACTAAGGGTGGTCTTATATAGCTTAGCAAATTGAAAAGCCGGAGGAAATTACAGGATATTATGAGAGTTTTATAAAAAGTAAAAATCCACAAATTCATGGATCTACTGGTGGGAGGTTTAGGGGGAGGAGGGTGGATCCCTAACACATTTTCTGAGGCCAGAATGGCGAGTTAAAAAAAAAAATAAGCAACAGGATGATCCAAATTCATCTAGATAAATTAATGTATTGAATTTGGACTATATATTATAGCCAAACATTTTAGTAAATTATATTGTGCAGGTAACCCAAGAACTGATTTATTTAGGTCGAAATGGCTTTCTTCCATGTAGAATTCTATCAGCTTATACATATTTTCTTATGGAAGCCATTCACATTCCCCCCCCAAAAAAACATAATGGCACCGAAACAACGGGAAGCCATTCACATTCCCCCCCACAAAAAAACATAATTCCACCGTAATCAATGTTGACAGGGTAAAAGTATTTGATTTTTTTAATTGGACTGTGCTATTTTTAATATTAATTTCTTTTAGATTATGCAGTAGAGCTAATTCAGCTGCTCAAAGATAACAGCAACAATAATAGCTGATAGTAAGTATGTGGGTAAGGTTTAAATGAGCCATGGCTCCAGACAGAAGTGCCCTGTCACCGGTGCCTTTTACACTATTTATTGTGCCTTTCTGCATCTCTGTTCATACAGACAAAAGGATTCAATATCCCCTGTCTTGAATGGCCAAACTACACGCTGATGATATGATATTTTAATTAAATACTAACAAATCCAACATAAATTCTGCCTGTGGATAAAATCCATGCTTTTCTAGGATTGGTGGAAAGAAAATGAGCCATGCAAAGACCGAATATTGCTGAATTACCACTATAGCTATTCTCCAGATAGCATAATCAATAGATTTGCCAAAAAATACACTGTCAAATATCTAGGAATCTATATCACAGCTATGTACACAGATTTCTTTGATCTACACGATCTTTCAATGTTATCCAAAGTCTAACAACTGCCTGGTAGAGGCCACCTTCTACAGTAATCAAACACAGGCAGGTATCATCAATTAAGATATTGATTCTCTCACTGTTTTTTTTCACACTTCCGCTGTAGAGTACCAAGTAACTTATTTTGATCACGTTGATGTGGTGATCGGCTGGACCCAGCAGGCCACCATCCCTGTATTCACAATGATTCATAAGGGTCACGGTTTGCTACCTACCAGAATTCATGAGTTATTCTTGCATTCTGCTAGTTCTTGCTTTTTATATCATACAGCACAAGGTCTTGTCTTTTCAAAATAATCAACAAAGAGCATTTAAGCCTGGTTTAGTGTGTTATGGTATGGTTATGGTTCCCATGTATAATGTACGATGTGTTCTTTATAAAATGCACATCAAAGTGTGTTTAAGCCAGGCATGGTATGCTAGCATGTATTAGGCAGAGAGGCAACTTCAGCTTCCTGGGAGCTTTATGCAAGCTGAGGTCCGACGTCCCCAATGAAGGCCACCGACTCCTTGGAAAAGAAGGTCCTTATCAGTTCGGGAATGCCATAACTGAGACAGAAAGCCAACAGCTCCAAGCACAGATGCTAACTAAACAACACTTCTGTTGTTGAGCTAAGGTATGCTGGCTAAAGGCCATCTAAGTAACTTAGAAAGGCATTTTTGCTGCAAAAAAAAAATATGTAGAGGCTAGAAGGAAGGAGGTGGTAACTGATAAAGAGGATTGTACTTATTGAAATTGTGTGCCTTTTATTATGCACATTTTTGTACTAAAATGTAAATCCTGCACTTTGCAAAATTGTATTTTTGTGTACTTGACTAAAGAAGGCTAGACTCAAATGTGATTGTTGCCCCACCCATGATGTGCATTTTCATGTATCCTCTCATAACACGTAGCAAAATGTGCACTATGACAAAACTGTGTGTTCACATTCTATTTGTGGTGTTGTCGTCGACCCCTGAGTCTCTTCCTCCCTTTGGTACTGAAGGCCTATTCACCAATGAGATTGCCTTAGTAGAACTAAATTTGTATTGATACATCCCATGACATTAGCTCAAAGGGGTTGTTCTATTATTTGTTTAGGGGATGGCCTGAGATGGTGCTAGAAGATGCTTAACTGCATTTGGTATTTTGACTTGTTAGTTTGTGAAATTATGTATGTTCACCTTATGCTGACAATGTGTGTGTTCTATATAAACACCTATTTTTGGTGGTAAACCATGTCTGGTTTGCCCAGAAATTCGAGAGCGGGCCTACGTTAATCTGTCTTTTGAGTTCAACGTAGAAATATTTTACTATGAAATTTGACTCTTGTCTTTCTCTTTCCAGCATTTGATTGAGCCTTATGCAAATTCCCTATATTGATTGCCCTTGCTTTGTGATTATTCTTTTTGCCTTCTGTAATGTTCTTTAGCAATTGAATAATCCTTCATGATTTTGGACTTTAAGAAGGCTTCTTCCCTCTTCTTGTTTCTACATTTGTTTAATTGACCATGCTGATTTATTTGCTGTTGATCTGCTGTCTGTAGAGACACATTGCCTCATCCAACTTGAGCTTCACATCATCTCTGGTGCAGCATAGGCACTCTATCATAGACTATCAGACAGGACAGTGTCAACAGTTTCAATGATTTCACCATTTGATTGAATGAATTACTGAAATACCATGCCAGATGTCCACCCAGTGTGCTCCACGGTGGTGTCTCCCTCATGTTGCAAACTTTCTCTTGTGTACTCCTTCCCCCGCCAAACACCCTCCGTCACCCACAGTCCTTATTGCTTTCTTACTCGAGTGGTACTACCCCCGCCCATGTTGCTTGACCCACCCCCGTGCTGCAATCCTTCATATGCTACATTTGGCCTCCCCACTACCAGTTGCTTCGCCTGCCCACTCCTCCGGCCCTCATACCCACTGTTTTTATTTAAATATATTATTTTTATTAAGTAGTAGGATCGGTTAGTACATTGCTGTAAGCCTCTCCGCCTTTTTTATCTCGAATCGTCTGCGTCATGCATTCATACGGATTGACATACATGAGTTTATTGAGGCGTCATTGTGGTTTGTTTGTTATTTCTTTTTGCTAAAAGGTCTCAAAGGCGAAACCTGTTGGCCTTACCTATGCTTGTTAAATATCTCACAGCACACATACATATCTTTTAGATACCTGGTATGTTCTGAATAAAAAAATGTTAATTTGTGAGGTCATAAATGTTAAAATGGTAAACGTCGTCTACAACGCGGTGTTCACACCGCACACCCTTTACAACGCTGCCATTACAACGCAAGTCATCACTACAACTTGCGCTGGATGGTGCTCTTGGTTAAGGAATATTGTGATTTTCTATTCTTACACCTTCCCTACTGTTACGTGGGCTGGAGTTGGAATAAAAAATTATAATTATCCTCAATCTGCGCCCTCCAACGCAAGTCATTGTTACGACTTGCTTTGTAAAATCTGCGATGTAAAGTACCGCGATCAAAATGATCGCGTTGTACTATTATACATCCGTTAAAATAAATTAATCATTCTGACCTTTTACAGTTTTGGAGGACGTACTAATCTAAAGCCGGAGGGACAAGATGCTGATCGCCCATATGCAAATCAGACTTGGTCCTACTCAAAATATCAATAGTCCAGGCCAAACTGCCAGGGCAGGTGCCCTCCAGACAGTAACGCAACGTTCCCGCAGATGGGTATCGGCATTGTGCATTAGCAGGCCTAAAGTAGGCGGCGCTTTGATGTGGGTATAGCCCTCCATTCTCAGCACCCATAAGTGATTGGTGGGAAGAGGTGCTCACACTCTATAACTCATTCATTGGATATCTTTACTGAATATTTTCAATGCAAAGTTGCTTCTCTTCTTTGAAATATATGGTGAAGAAAGAGGTAGAAGCAATATCAGCCTCAATGCTTCCAAAAACGACTAAATTGTATAACACCAAATATAAACAATTACCATTAATAAACAGTGTACATTATTTGACACTCATTTATTTATTTTATAGTTTTATAGAGCGGGAACCAGACCTGTGAGGATATCAGAGCGCTTTACAGGATTAAGGGTGGTATACAAGGTGTTAGGAAGGGAGGGATCAATTGGGTCAAATAGGGTATACATTATACAAGAGAAGCACGCAGTCTAAAGTCCTAGCTACTTATGGTATAAAAATAAAAACAAGGTAGATACATTATACAAGAAGGCACGCAGTCTCAACTCTTGGGGGATGCCCAGGAGTGCAGGAATAGGTATCATCCGTAGAAGCCGTGGATAAGGCCGAGGTAGAGGGTGGAACATGTCACTGAGGTGATTGTAATGTATTCATTAGATGAGGTATTTCCGCGTTAAGAAGGATTTGGTCTCCTCCTTAAAGTGTGCCAAGAACGGAAGTCTTCTGATGGCGGGTGGGAGAGAGTTCCAAATTCTTGGAGCAGCCCCAGAGAAGGCCTGCTCGTAGGTTTTATTCTTCTGGGAGCGTGCTGGGAGCAGCAACAGGTCTTTGGCATATCTGGAGTTTCTGGCTCCTACGGATATCACAAGTTTTTGGGCGTGCAATGTAGGGGAATTGGAGCAAAGAGCTTTGTGAGTAATGCAGAACAATTTAAATTGGAATCTGGCCTCTAGGGGAAGCCAGTTCAGAACCTTGAGGTATGGAGAGATGTGGTCGAATTTCTTTGAGCCAGTTAGGAGTCTGGTGCGGTGTTGAGGCAGGCTTTCAATGGGTCCAGAGAGTTCTTGGGTAGCCCTGCGAGAGTAGAGCATCCATATTCTAGTCTGTAAAAGACTAGTGTCTACATTGCAATTTTAAGGTCAGAAACATTGAGGAAGGGTTTTAGGTTTCTTTGGTAACTCAGGTGGAATCTATCCATTTTGACTATCGAGTTTATATGGCCATGCATGTTCAGGCTACGGTCAAGGGTAATTCCAAGGGATTTAGCCGGGTCAACAATGGTAGGAGGGCAGTTTAGTGCTGTGATGGTCTTGATCCATTCCTGGATGTCTGGATTGGGTTTGGGTGGGGAGATCAGGAGAAATTCAGTTTTATTTGCGTTGAGTTTGAGCTGGTTGGCGGTGAGCCAATGAACTGTCAGCTTCAGGGCCTCGTTCAGGGAGAAAATGTCCTCAGGGGAAGAGATATTATGGGCGATATCTGGAGCATGATCAAAAGGAGAACATTAATTTTATAAGATGTAAGTTTAGTTGGTTTTATTTCCAACACAGCAGTAACCAGCCTCTGTTATGCTGGTGAAATCACAGCTTCGTCATCACTGTTGACTCCAAAAGCCTCCGGGTATCCAGTATTCAGATGGTGGGAATTGAAGAAAATTTTGTACCTCCCTCTGCCATTGTGTCATGGGGTAGGACTGCATTATTACTAAACTATGCAAACATGCCCCTGCGTGCAGTGAACATTACGATTCATGTTGTGTTCCAAGGGAGAGGTCTCAGCCATCTGGGAATCTGTTGTTCATACATGGAATTTGTGATTTTCCATGCCAGCTCAGTGGAGTTTGCTTACTTTTAGTCTGAGGAAATGTGACTTTCTGTCAGATACACAATTGTATATTTCATCTCGACCTGTCTGTCATCTCAAATCCCATTGCATCCACTGAAATATGGCTCTGTGATTGAACAAAATTACAGAGGGAAAAAAAGAAAAAAGAAGAAGAATATACCAAAATAAATTTACTTTTTTGGTTCTTTTAAGTACACCCATTCAAAAATGTAGGATCGAAACAGGAAAGGGACTGCATTTTTAGATAAGCCCTTTTTAAAACTTTTCCAATCAGCTGACATTCACCCTGTTAGTTAGGAATATAATGACATAGGAATGCATCGACCTATTTGTAATACTGTACAGATAATATGTGGAAAAGATGAAACATAAAAGTTTGCATCATATTATTTTTTTAATATACCCATAATTTCCTACGTCTCTGCCCCTATGTAGCCTTATTTATATTTTCAAAGTAATGGACGTCTCTGCCTCCTCGATGTTAAAACTAGCCCGCTCCCTTCCCTTCCTCCTCTCTCATTTAATCTCTTTCTATCCCCCCTGTTGTCTTCTCTCTCTCTATCTCTCTCTCTCTCTCCCTCTCTCTCTTTCTCTCTCTCGCTCTCTCTCTCTCCCCTCCCCCCCTTAAAGCACCCACAGTGCCAGTTGCAATGAATGTGGTGAAGCTGGAGAAAGTAGAATAGGTACCAGCAGCGGCTCTCTCCCTTCAAAAACCAGGCTGCGAAGGTTTCAGCCCAATGGGGAAATGTCCGGTGGAGCACATGGACAGTCCAGCACTGCTGACTCCATGCAATGGACCAACTGTGGCTGTTCCAGCTCATAGGTTGTGGACCTGGCATGCTGTGACCACACCATCCCAATATACATTAAGATTATGGTCAAACATTATTCAGAGTGCAGAAAAATAAGGCCTATTACGCATGTCATATTATTTACAGAAATTAAAACTTAGTTGGTACACACAATTTAGTCACAAGGTCCACTGAAAAAATAACTACAAAAAACACCTTAAGATAAAACCAACAATGCGTGAGGATTCCCAGAATGCTGCCAATACTGTATGAGGATTCCCGGAATGATGCCAATAATGCATGAGGATTCCCGGAATGCTGCCAATAATGCATGACGATTCCCAGATTGATGCCAATAATGCGTGAGGATTCCCCAAATGCTCCCAATAATGCATAAGGATTCCTGGAATGCTGCCAATAATGCGTGAGGATTCCAGGAAAGCTGACAATAATGCATGAGGATTACCGGAATGATGCCAATAATGCGTGAGGATTCCCAGAATGCTGCCAATAATGCATGAGGATTCCCAGAATGCTGCCAATAATGCGTGAGGATTCCCGAAAATCTACCAATAATGCATGAGGATTCCCAGATTGATGCCAATAATGCTTGAGGATACCCGGAATACTGCCAATAATGCGTGAGGATTCCCGGAATGCTGCCAATAATGCGTGAGGATTCCCAGAATGCTGCCAATAATGCGTGAGGATTCCCGAAAATCTGCCAATAATGCATGAGGATTCCTGGAATGGTGCCAATAATGCATGAGGATTCCCAGAATGCTGCCAATAATGCATGAAGATTCCCGAAAATCTACCAATAATGCATGAGGATTCCTGGAATGGTGCCAATAATGCATGAGGATTCCCAGAATGCTACCAATAATGCGTGAGGATTCCCGAAAATCTGCCAATAATGCATGAGGATTCCTGGAATGGTGCCAATAATGCATGAGGATTCCCAGAATGCTGCCAATAATGCGTGAGGATTCCCGAAAATCTGCAAATAATGCATGAGGATTCCTGGAATGGTGCCAATAATGCGTGAGGATTCCCAGAATACTGCCAATAATGCGTGAGGATTCCCGAAAATCTGCCAATAATGCATGAGGATTCCTGGAATGGTGCCAGTAATGCATGAGGATTCCCGAAAAGCTGCCAAAATCTATTTGGGATCTTCCAGCCTGTCATTGAAATGTTAAGCCCTGACCAAGATCTTACACCAAGCCACGTAGACCACATAGTCAAACATCAGTGGGGAATGTGAGGTCTAGTCTAAAATCAAGACCCTTACATTCTGGGCCTCACCTGAGCAAACAAGAATTGGAAAAGCAAATAGGTTTGGCTTGCCTGTAGAAGAGCATTTAAAAACTGGCAAGCACAAATGTTGTTCTAGTGGTAGTGGGAGGGATAATTAAGTTTAGTGGTGATGTTGGTTGTACAAAAAAATGATGGCGGTATAGGCTCCCGCGCAGATCCTGACAATTTTTTTGAAACAGACCATCACAGTAAAAGACAAACAAATCACAACGGATTGCTTTCTGTACATAGTGAATGTAAGAGATGATCAAATGGCCTATGTGATAATTGAGTGCAATTTTTCTAACACACAAATACTTCTAAAGGAAAAAAAATAAACAAAAAACACCCTTGTGTCGAAATACACCCCTTTTCTCACTCATTAAAATTATGAAATGGATGAGTCAATAAAACATTTGAACCAACATCACAGCGGCAGAGACTCTCAGCTAGATAAAAAAACTGAGGGGCATATTAGCAACAAATAGCAATAATTATCGCTAAATGTGCTTAGCGCATTTTTTTTAATCGCTGGCTATCGCCGGATATTATCGCAGATATAACGTGCTATTAGCAACGTTTATCGCCAAAGCGATAAAATATCCGGAAATAGCAGCTCAATGTGTGAACAACGCTCGAAATCCAGCGATATTCAGGCATCATCTCTAATGTTGACTTAACCTGAATATCCACCTCCCATTGGATATACAGGTTAATAAGTGGTCTGAGCAGACGTTAGGTTTTGTCCATAATCGCGCTTAGCGTGAGCTTTTTAATCGCTTCGCCTGCCTTGCCAATAGGCGATAGCTGTGTTAGCGACTGCTTTCAGTCGCTAACAGGTTGGGTACGCCCACTTTGCATGTCATTAGCGATAAATATCGCTGACAGGCAAAGCGCACCCCAAACCTGTAGCTATCGCCTACAAGCTGCCGCTAACTGCTGTTAGCGGCAGCTTGCTAATAGGGCGATAAAAATATTGCTGCTTTCGCTGGAAAAAGTCCAGCTAAAGCAGCATATCACCCTTGCTAATATGCCCCTGCATTTCTCCCCATCATGTATTACGACCCGGAAGTTATCTGGTTGCTCCGGATGAGGTGGAAGGGCACCAATGTCACCAGGACATTCCCTTAGGAAATGAGTGCTCCGTAACTACTCACAGCCTTATTTATAGCTGGCTTATCGTTCATTGCCCCTATCACACAAACATAATGAATACACATGAACGGACAGTGGTTGGTGCTAAAATGAAAGAAAACCTTGTCTTAAGTTTTTCAGGCAGTGCTTAATTTGTAAAGAAATAAGTGTCAGGGCCCTTGTTAGCCGACAACAGCTGCTTGTATCGCCTATTGCGCTACTAATGACAAAACAGACATTTTGTACATCAAAAATGACTAAAACTCTCCACCTAAGCAATTTGTATAGCTTTACTGACATGTCTTAGTCATTTTAATGTATATAGATTTATTAAATAAATGTTGGTGTGTACATCACAAAATTGGACAAACCGCACCACCATGTGGCTGGCTGTCATAAGTCCCAGTGGTGAAAATAAAGTGCAGGTGCCGATCACCGGAAACCACATGCTCAAATTTAGCACTGATTTCGGGCGGATTTCTGGTACGCAATTGCATACGACGAGTTGGCGGATATCTTTCTTATACTCTTCCAAATAGAGGAGCAGGAGTATTTTTATCCAGGTCCTGCACACGTACTCCCAAAAGTTAACTGATATAGAAAAATTGGTGTGCAGTTCCGACATGTGGGTGAGAATGTTCACATCCTAGATAAAGTGCCCTCACACACCCCAAAAGCTGTCATGCTCATCATTGGGCTAGCTCCTCGTCGTACCGGTGCTGCTGCACGCCGACGGGCACGTGCATAGGGGCTCTTTAGCGTAGTTCTTTTGTGGAAGTGGGCTCACTGGTTAGAGCAGGCAGACCTGGAAGCAGAGGTCAGCCCGGGATCAGGGTTCAATTCCCGGCTCGGCGGGTCTTGAGTCCTAAAATGTCCATGGACTCGACAATTCTCGCTCCGGTGCCTACTCCATTCATGGGTTCACACTCTGCGACTCTGGGCAATAGCTTGCTTAATCTCCACAACGGCCCCTCGTGACGGGATTCCTGGCTTTCACCTTACGGATATCCTGCCGGGGTTATCTCACAGGGGAATACCAGGACGGGTTCCCTAAGCAATCGCTTAGAAACTAGTGGTGATTTTATATAAATTCCTGTACATTTACATTTACATGATTCCATTCGGTGCATGCGGTTGTGTGGGCTAGTTAGTGCTGTGAGTGGAAGGTGGTGTTAAAATAGATTTAGATCTACCCTTTAGTCTAAATGTTATTCCAGGGGCGTGCTAACCTAACTAAAAGCGTATAATCCTAACTGGCTGCAATGATCCTAAAGGGCATGTGTGGTGTAAAATGTTGACATGTTTCTTGCCATGGGTAGCCACAAACAGGTCTAGTGGCAATTCATCAGAACTGAGTGTCAAGACAGTAGTAATTTCCTATTAAACTCTAACACTACTGCAAAGCTGGTTCAGGAACAGGCCTAATGGAGTAGTAACCCGCTTTGCAAGAGGACATCAGGTCCGGTTGACCTGGTGTAGTGAGACTTGAAAAAAAGATTAAAGAAAAGCTTGAAATATTTTTTATATCGGAAATCTTTCTCAGCCAGTGCTCTTACCAGAAAGCATGCACATGTGCATGCTCCTGCTTTTTAAAGTAGTACAGGAACAGCAGAGGTTGTCAAAAACTGACGTATACTTGTGGAGCTCTTTGTACATACGCTGACACCAGTGGTCAATGTGGGCAGATCAGCAGAGCATGGTGAGCCCCAACTTTTTTATTAAATATAATTCCATCCCCTACTTTTTTATTTCAGAAATGCTTCCCATTCCCATTCAGCGTTCGGACACAGGCGGAGTGGACAGAGAATTAAAAGTACTCTGTCTATTCCTTCTTGCCCAGAGAAGACAAGGACAGTGTCCACTTCTCCTGCTCTGCTACTGCCAGCTGTCGCCCCTTTCTCTTTCTTCCTCTTCCTCTTATTCCCTCTCTTTCTGTCTCTGTCTCACTAGCTGTTCAGCTGCACAGCACTGATGTGCACTGGTGGAGCTGTGTGTGGACATCATTGCAAGCAGAGAGTGGTGGCTGCTTTGGAACGGGGTGGTGGTGCGGGGTGGATTAAAATACTCAAATAAACACACGCACGCTGCATGCCTCTCCTCCATCTGCTGTGCTGGAAGCACAGGGAGCACCCAGGCTTAAGGACTCTCCTAACCAATCATGACGCTGCAGGAGCAGCGTCGTGATTGGTCTGAGCGTCCTATTTAGATGCTCAAGCAGTGCCAGGGGAGGCGGGGCACGTGACGCCAAACCATCAGGTGCACTTAGAGGAGTGTATACCACTCCGCCCGCGCTCTGGGTTTACGGAGCCCAGCCGCGCCCCGACTCCTGCTTAAAAGAATAAAATCATAACGTCTTTTTATTATCATTTTATTTTTATTTTTTGCACTGCTGAAATAATAGTGAGGCAACGCCCCTCTGCCTTAACGGAGAAGCCGCCACTGCAAACACAGCAGAGGGCGTTGCTGTTCAGCTTTAAGGTGCACTTGTAACGCTGTGCTTGGAACACCGGCACAGACTAGCAGAGGTATTTCTCTTCAGTGATGAGGTGCCTTACCAGACATATAAAATAAAAATAACAAACAAAAATAAAAAGTATGCTGCGAGTCGGAATTCCAATCGTGATCCCTGGTTACGTAGGGAAGAGTCAGGCTGATTACCCCTTAAATAAGCCCTCTTCTACACATCTGAAACATGGAGCAGCCTGTAGAGCCAGAGGTTGTAAGCTGCCTTTTCTTGAGAGGAAACTGCATTTATTACCAGCCAGGCATCTGGTGTGTATATGGAATTCTATAGGGACAGCAAGTACTTCCACTGCATGCGTGAGTTACATGGTGGCAAACCATCATATATGGGGCATTATTCCTCAGAGACAAATGATGGCCCGCAAAATAACATTACTCAAAGGTTGCCTATGTCCTTTATAACTACTACAGTGACTGTATCACAAGCACATCAATGTGACGGGAAACAACCTTTACAACGCAACTTTTACAACACACTACCATTGCAACAAAACTATTACAACGCAACATCCATTACATAGCATGCCATTACAATGCAACCATTACAACGCATGACACTACAACGCATACCATTATAACGCATGTCATTACAACACATTCATTACAACGCACACCATTACAACGCATACCATTACCATGCAACACTTACCCTACTGTTGCACCCCCTGGAGTTAGAATAGTAATTTGTACCCCTACACTATCCAACACTTTCCCTACTGTTGCACCCCCTGGAGGTGGAATAGAATTTTTTACCCCTACACTATCCTACACTATTGACGACTTCAAGAATGAATTACACGTGATACAGGATATTAACACATCTAATCCTGAAACTGCAGCCATCATTTATACTAATTGCCTTCAAAGCCTAGTTGACACCATGGTTCCTATTAAAAAAAGATCTACTAATAGAAAATCTAATTCTGCTCCATGGTCACTGAGTGTCTTAGGCTAGAAAACCAAAATTGTAGACTACAAGAACGTAAATGGCGTTAAAAATATGACCCTCTTGAAACGATCTGTTATAGAGAGAAATTAACTAAATTCAAACACATGATCATCACTCAGAAAAGTTTATTCTTTAACAACCAAATAGAGTCAGCACAAGACTCAGTTACACAACTTTATCAGGTTGTATCACATCTCACAGGTCAGGACAAATCTACTCCTATAGAGGCCTCTCAATCCATGTGTGATGCCTTGTCAACTTACTTTCAAGACAAAGTTTGTGACATTTATTCAATATTCAATAACCTTTACCATGACACCACTATCTCTCATTCCACCTCTGAACCCACTTTTACTAATTTACCCACTTTTTCTTTTGACCAAGTCTCACCAGAACTGGTTCATAAACTTATGATGACCATTAACTCTGGCTCTCCCAATGATCCTTGTCCTCGCTCAATACTTAAACTGGCTCCTGTTATTCTATCCAAACCACTCTCTGACATCTATAATACCATGTTCACCTCAGGTATTTATCCTTCTATATGGAAAAGAACAGTAATAAAACCTTTACTTAAAAAATCCACACTAGATCCCTCTAAGGTAACGTACTACAGGCCAATAGCATGTCTCCCCTTTCCTTCCAAAATCATAGAAAAAATCATGAACAGTCAAATCTTTGAATACATCGACAATAACAACTCTCTTGATGATTTGCAGTTTGGATTCAGAAAGGGTCACGGCATGAAGACGGCATTAATAAAAGCGGCCGACAAGATCAGGAGGTTCTTAGATAAAGGAGGTGCAGCGGTACTTATAATGCTCGATCTTTCCGCAGCCTTTGACACGGTCGATCATTCAATCCTGAGCGACTGTGTCAAAAAAACGGCAGTATCTGGGACCGCCATTTCCCTTCTTTCCTCATTTCTAGCTAACCGGGAACAGTCGGTGACCATGGGCGGATACTCCTCCTGCTCCTTCTCTCTCCCCTGTGGTGTCCCCCAGGGATCCTCGCTGAGTTCAACACTTTTTTACATTTATGTGGTGGAACTAGCGAGGATCGTTAAAGCTCATCGCCTAGCAGTTACATCTTATGCTGACGATACGCAGCTTGTCCTGGCCATTAATAACAACGGTTTGGAAGTAGCAAATAACTTCCAACGAGAAATGCTTGCCATTAGTAACTGGATGAATAAAAATTGTTTAAAGCTCAATTCAGACAAAACTGAAGTCATGGTATTAGGTAAGCTCACCCCTAGTTGGTCCCCTACCTGGTGGCCTCAAGAACTTGGACCTTCTCCCGTCCCTGTCACCAAGGTCAGGAACCTAGGAGGGATCTTTGATAATAAACTCTCCTACGCACATCAAGCAAGCTCCATAGTCTCGGCTTCATTCTTCACGCTAAAAATGATTAAAAAACTACAACCTTCTCTTCCTGTAAATACCACCAATACCTTGATTTCTACATCACTCATGTCTCGAGTTGATTATTGCAATGCTCTCTTGCTTAATGCACAAGAACAGGTGTTAAACAAACTCCAGTTAATACAAAACGTAGCCACCACACTTGCAACCGGAACACCTAAGTTTAAACCCATTTCAAATATTATCTGAATACTACACTGGTTACCTGTGAGGCAGAGAATTAAATTTAAGGCTTTGTGCATAGCCTTCAAATCCATCCATGAAAAAGGCCCATTTTTTTTAAAACACGCCCTCTGTCCATATAGACCATGTTGTTCTCTCAGATCCGCAAAGTCAAATCTCCTGGAGATAGCTAAACCAAGAAAAGCCACATGGGGAGACAGATCCTTCTCAATTGCAATGGCTAAACTATGGAATGCCCTTCCCAATCAATTGAAGAGCACTCCCACATTAACTCTCTTAAGACAAAAGTTAAAAACCTGGTTATTTAACCAATAGTTTAAGCTAATTCACTTACAACCCTAGTTCTTTTTTGATCTTCTGTCTAGCCCCAAGACATCCCAAGGGTAATCGCGCGCTCAACAAGTTGTATAAAATAAAATAAATAAATAACACTTACCCTACTGCTGCACCCCCTGGAGTTAGAATAGTAATTTTACCCCTACACTATCCAATATTTACCAAACATGCAATGTAATGTTATGCGTTGTAATGGTATGCGTTGTAAAGGTAGTATGCGTTGTAATGGAATGCGTTCTAAAGGTAGTTTGAAAAAATTTGTTGTAATGGCATGCGTTGTAATGGAATGCGTTGTAATGGATGTTGCGTTGTAAAAATGCGTTGTAGAGGTGTACGTTGTAAAAGTATGCGTTGTAACGTCATGCAACCCATTGTGACTAAATAAAAAATACATTAGCGCAGGATATTCATTCACCCCAGCATTTTCACCCCCTTTCTTGTGCTATATAATAAGCTTTTCATCCATTAGTCGTATTTTATTTTATAACCATCTCCAGAACCGCCACTTCGACCCAGACAGAATTTTATTGGCCACCCTCGGCATCCTGCCTGTACCTCAGACAAGAGGTAAGAGGAGAAAGTGCGACAGTAAAGTGTAATCAAAAACTGACATTTAAACCACCTTTTTTCTCATATTCCACTTTGTAAATCCACAGTTAGAGGCAGATTTAGCCGTCCCTTTCTCAGCTGGTTTGGACATGGTTTAAATATGAGGAAAAAGCGTGAAGCCTGAACACACCTTTTCCACATGTTTTCCCATCTCTTCCACATGTCAACAGTATAAATGAAGGAAGTAGACCCTTCAGTACTGAAACTGTGCGCGTTATTTCTTCTGCCACCTTGCATGTGTGCTGTACAATGGCTCTCACGTGTAAAGCTGATTAAAATGGAGTTTATAAACGTATTCCCTAGTTTTGCCTCCTCCGAGGCAGCGTACGTTTTTGACAAATATCCTTGACGGCCAATGTTAGTGAATAGGGTTTTGCTGCGAACCTATACGTACTAACGTGAACACCAATGTATCACCCATGAAATGCCCCCTTGGCGCAAACTAATGCAAAATAACATCACTTAACTCATTTGGCTACATTTCCGGTGCAAATCCTGATTCACATTAGAAGGTGCATACTACTGTGCAATAAAAATAGTGCTTGTGTTAAAATAAAAGGTAAGGCAACCCCGGCTCCAAGTGTTAGTAAACCAGTGACAATGTGTGATCTTGTGTCATTTCATTGCTTTTCCTGACCAGCAGAGATGGACTGGCATGAGACGGAGAGTAGAACTCTTCCCTAAAAGTGCATGGGACTAAAATACCTGCATGGCCTGCTTTCTGTGCCTCCTGTGTGACTGACTCTACCCCAGCCCACCACCTCACCTGCCTTTCAGAGTGCGCCTGACTATCAGAACAGGACGCGGCTTTTCTGTAGGCCCCTCCGACCCTCTCAGTTTTCAGAAAAGTGGGAGCTTAAAAACAGGCCGCCTCGGTAGAAAATCCTGTAGGGTGGAAGTCAGGCTGCCCTCTCTAAAGACCCCACCCGCTTGCACCAACATAACTTACCTGGAAGGCCTGGTGACGTCTGCCGCTACCCCCAGCGGTGGGACGGTCCTCGCAATATAGTGCACTGCCTCAGGCCGTGTTTTTAGCCCCGGACTGATCTAAAATGAATCCAGGCTCGTGTCTTCAGCTGACTGCAGAGGCACCGACACAGGCGCGGCACTTCCGATCCGGGAAGAGACCCACCGCACGCGCCTTCCCGGGTACAGTTTGCATACTAATTGCACCGTTGTCTGAGCGCGCGCTAGCCCCAGGCCAACACGCCTTTTGTACAGACAACTGGTAAAACGGGATAGCAGGTCGAGGCCCTCTAGCGGAGATCTCTAT
This sequence comes from Lissotriton vulgaris, assembly GCF_964263255.1. Lineage (NCBI taxonomy): Eukaryota > Metazoa > Chordata > Amphibia > Caudata > Salamandridae > Lissotriton > Lissotriton vulgaris. Next base: position 204,397,299 of record NC_141688.1, on the reverse strand, counting down.
GCAACCATCATGCCTTTATGCTAGCAGGGCCAATTCTGCCTTTTATTCTCCCCGGGATGGTAAACTCAGTGCCACTGTTTTGTGTTTCGGGTCATGGTGCTACTACATACAGGGTCATTGGAATAGTAAGATTCTGTGGATGCAGTGTTTGCCACAAGAATCGCATATTTGCTGTATAAAGTACACAACTGCGCTGCATAAGTAGCTACTCCATTTTGTGTGTGTGGGGGGGGTATATCTATGTATATATGATATGTGATCAAGACAGTCTATGCCGAAACGAGGAACTACTGAGGATTACACCTTGCACTTAGTTCTACAACTCCTGAGAGCGTGTTCTTATTTGGAATCGACTGGAGAATCAACACCAGGTTTGGCTCTTACCGGCACACACGCGCCACCAGACTACAGGCAGAGAATCCGGAAGGAGCTTCAGGGTTGTATTTATGTATATAGACACACACACATATACATGTATATATATCTGACAAAATCTACATTCAAAATGTTATTGAGGGTGCATGCAATCTACAACCCCCCCTCGCCCTCCGCACCCTGTAATTGGCTAATTACCACTTATGGTTTCCACCTCCACCTATCTACCATAAATCCTTGCTTCTCTTCCAAAAGAATTTTATCATGAGTGTTTTACAGTTTGATGGTGAGCAAAACAAAAAAAAACGGATTGAGTAAGTTTTAGTCGTAGGGGGCGCGTACGTGGCCTAATTCTCTCTAGTGTAATACTCGTTATTACCACAAAATGACTTGTAATTATGCGCTTTATTCGAGAAGTGTAAAATAGCATTTAGCATTATTTGATATTGCAAATTTCCCCTTTGCCTCTAAAATGGCCAGAGGAAGCATTTTACGGCTAAGAAAGTATCACTAAATTCTACAGTACACAAAACGCAGTAGCAGTAGACGCTCACTCTCTCTTAGATCATTGTTCCTATGCTCCTGCGGTAGTATTTTGGTCCCAAATTACACGTAACTACGTTGGCGTAATTTCAGTAATTACACATCACAAGCGTAATATGACATTTCTGAAATTACTCCTATTAATGTGGCGTAATTACAATTTCCCAAGGCCTAATTTTAAGGGGCAGATTTATGTTGTGAATGCGCCACGTTTGCGTCACGCAACTGTGGTGTAAACGTGGCGCATCCCTATGACCGATTTACAACGTGACGCATCTAGGCAGATGCGTCACGTTGTAAAGCCCTGCACCGCTTGTGGGCGTTCCGGCGCAGGGTGGGCGTTCCGGGGCAGGTGCGCCTCGCAAAAGTGACTGAGTGAAATCTATAAGATTTCACTCAGTCACTTTTAGGCCAATGCTGCGTCAAAAACCTGCGCCTGCTTGAAGCAGGCGTAAGGCTTGACGCAGCATTGGTCAGATAGGGTACCCCGAGCCTTGCTGGAGCTGCGTCGCGCTTGCGACGCAACTCCAGCAATGCGTCACTTTTACGGCACAGATGCGTGACGCATCTGTGCCGATTTTGCCCCATGGTGCGCCGCATTATAAATGCGGCGCACCATGGGTGGCGTAGCTGCAGCGCACGATAACTGGCGCATCCCTGGGGATGCGCCAGTTATCATAAATCTGCCCCTAAGTGTTTACACATTACTTAAACATAACTTTTTTGCTGTAAGTTTCACAAAAGAATTTCTGGGGTTTTGCAATGGTATACTTTTCTGACTCATGTAAATCTCTCCTATAAATTAAATTTATTTGACCGTGCTTTCTTTCTTCTTGAATTATGATTGTTTGAAGCACAGTCGTGATCAGTGGACATGTTCACATCTGGATTCAGTACTACATTCTTGAATTTACCAGTATCTTACAGATTCTTGGGGTGAATGAGCCTGCTATGCAACCCTCCGGCGTGTGCTCTCATCCTCAGAGGTGGGGCTGTGAACTTCTCTGTGACTTTAAAAATCTCATTCATCGTCACTAATGCTGCTCCTCGGTGACAGCTCTCTAGTCCTCTCTAAAATGTTCTACCACAGATTACATTGCACATTTAGGCACCCCTTAAACGTTGATTTGTGTGGTAAAAAAGTGCAAATTCGTAATGGTTCCCACTACCTAAATGAGTTTTCGTTCAATTAAAAGTTAAAGGGTATTAGTACAAAAACTCAAATACGCGCTACAGGGTAAATGTAATAATGGCTTTCAAGTGCAAACTCTGCACGTACAGAGTGTGCAAAAGTCAAAGTCACTATTGAAAGCAAAATAAAAGACCAGCTGGAGAGCATCCCAAATAGAACAGGAACGTCTTTCAGCTCAACTCCAGAATCACAGGGTTTTTATACTCAATTCTCACATAGCAAATTAGTAACACCACAAAACATCCTAATGTGAGCAAAAATATTCTCTTTGCAAATCAGAACACAGAGGAAAATACGCATCATTACTTTAACACATAAGCACCATCTATCCAATTCCTAAAAGCATATGCAGCACCCTCTATGCTAATGCCACACGAACGTTCTAAAAATAATGAGACATTTAAACAATGGAACTTCACCGCAAATGAATGAACTGCTATGTACAACAGAAGGCAGAGGACAATGCTTCAAATCATAGGGGAAGGGTAAATTTGCCTTCAAGGGATTTATTCACAATATATTTTGTTTGATTAAGGTTATTTCTGAAAAGGATCAATCACTTATCCTTATAATGAATCCATCAACAATTTTGTAATTCAACACGAGCAATATATCAACATATAACATGTAAACATGAAGACAAAGACACAAGGTGTATACGAAAAATATGATTTTATCAAATAGCTTAATCAAAGAAATCAGCTACATGTACAGATCAGTAAGTGAATAAAATTAGGGCTGTAGGTACACATATAAGTAAATTATCAAGTGACACAACAGAACCTAAATAAGACACCTATCCCAAAACATATTGAACCAAACAAAAGAAAGGGATAAAGTGTGAAGTCGACGTTTCGGTTTCTCTGACGTTAGTTTGCTGAAACCATCCTCAGGACTGTTATTGAATTATGGTCTGTAAAGAGATTGTAATCTGTAAATCAAAAAAATAGGTCATAGTTTACAATCTGAAACTAAATATTAACGTAACACCTTGGTGAAAAAAGACATTTGAGACAATTCACTACAAAGAAGACATACTATATACATAGGCAAACATTTTACACATGTGTGAGATATTTTCAAACAGTCACTTGACAATTTACAAGTTTTAGTCAATTCGAAAACAACATTTCTTAGTTCCAAACAAATTACTACTAAGAGGTAAAAGAAATTTCTGTTTACAGTCTTTTCTATTGAACATATGTCCACTTTAAATGAAGACTTTGTCTAAAGAGACAGCATATATATACAATGGCTTTGAGTGTGGCCCGTACGTTTCTGTATATGGTTTCATATTAGACATTTATCATATGAATTTGATGTGAGAACACATCAAATTCATATGATAAATGTCTAATATGAAACCATATACAGAAACGTACGGGCCACACTCAAAGCCATTGTATATATATGCTGTCTCTTTAGACAAAGTCTTCATTTAAAGTGGACATATGTTCAATAGAAAAGACTGTAAACAGAAATTTCTTTTACCTCTTAGTAGTAATTTGTTTGGAACTAAGAAATGTTGTTTTCGAATTGACTAAAACTTGTAAATTGTCAAGTGACTGTTTGAAAATATCTCACACATGTGTAAAATGTTTGCCTATGTATATAGTATGTCTTCTTTGTAGTGAATTGTCTCAAATGTCTTTTTTCACCAAGGTGTTACGTTAATATTTAGTTTCAGATTGTAAACTATGACCTATTTTTTTGATTTACAGATTACAATCTCTTTACAGACCATAATTCAATAACAGTCCTGAGGATGGTTTCAGCAAACTAACGTCAGAGAAACCGAAACGTCGACTTCACACTTTATCCCTTTCTTTTGTTTGGTTCAATATGTTTTGGGATAGGTGTCTTATTTAGGTTCTGTTGTGTCACTTGATAATTTACTTATATGTGTACCTACAGCCCTAATTTTATTCACTTACTGATCTGTACATGTAGCTGATTTCTTTGATTAAGCTATTTGATAAAATCATATTTTTCGTATACGCCTTGTGTCTTTGTCTTCATGTTTACATGTTATATGTTGATATATTGCTCGTGTTGAATTACAAAATTGTTGATGGATTCATTATAAGGATAAGTGATTGATCCTTTTCAGAAATAACCTTAATCAAACAAAATATATTGTGAATAAATCCCTTGAAGGCAAATTTACCCTTTCCATTGTATTACCCAAGCCCTCAAGGGTATTCCGGGTCGCTCACTCCTTCTAAATCAAATCATAGGGGGCAGGAAACGTTTATCAAAAGCAATGTAATCGCAAAAGTGGAAATAAACCATTACAGATCAGCCTGTCTGTGATCTGTTGAGCATGTGGGGAAAAGATGCATGCGGGGGGGAGGGGGTGATGCAAGAATAAGTGACAGAGATGACATATATCTTGTCTAAGATAGTGTCTAACAGGAAAATGTGGCATAACTCACACACATTAATAAACACGCTTTATACATCATATACCATTTGGTAGAACTGTAATTTTGTTAATTCGGCCTACATGTGCAAAATCGAATGTCAAAAGTTATATTAATCGCCATTTTTAATTAATTATTTTTCTAATACCAGTACTTCCTGGGCCTTTGGCTAAGCCCTATCCACAGTACATATTGGAGGCAAACAGCGTTTACAACTAGTCTTTTACCCCGCAGGGAATCACGTCGCGGTCGTTACAACAACCGCTTTGTGATTCCGCAAACCATTACTCCGCAAGTCAGAACAACGACTTGCGGAGGGTGGGGTGGTGTTGGATTTAAAATCCAACAACTTCCCTAGTCTCCATACAGACTGGAGTTGGAGTAGTAAATTATACTATTCCAACTTCCAGCGCCCCCCTCCGCAAGTCATTGTTCCGACTTGCGGAGTAATGGAATGCGGAATCACAACGCAGTCGTTGTAACGACCGTGTTGTGATTCTCTGCGGGGTAAAAGAATGTAGGATTTAATGGTACATTCCATACTGGACAAAGCACCAACGAACAGGCCAAGCACCCATAGAACACCAGGTAATGAACACAGAGGTGGTTATCCCAGAAAGTTCTTCTCAGAAAGGTACAAGAGAGTGCAGTTTATGGGTGGAAAAAAGCAGATGGACAAGAAAGCAACATGTAGCAGGAGGGGGGACAGAAGGACACAAGCGAGCCAGCTGGAAAATGCTCTCTTGTGGAATGCTTATGCAAAAAGAAAAAAGTTGTTTCTTAATAGTGAGCAATGGAAGGATACAAGTCAGCAAGTCAAGCGGCTATGTTCCGTGGGAGGTTTAAACTCAAGGGGGCATATTACCAAGCAATAGCGATAATTATCGCTATTGCTTGGTTAGAGACAAAAATTTACCGCTGAGCTGCGGCGATTTTTATCACAGATAAACCTTGGTATTACCAAGGTTTTTCGCAAATGCGATAAAAATAGCCGCAATGCATGAATATCGCTGAAAAGTCAGCGATATTCATGCATTACTGAGCTAATGCTCTTAACCATGTTATCCACCACCCATTGGATACCATGGCTAAGAACTGCTCAGGGGCAGGTGTTAGCTTTTGGAGATATTCGCGCTTAGCGCGAATATCTCCAAAAGTTGGTAATAGGAGATAGCGATGTTAGCGACTGTTTCCAGTCGCTAACATCTTGGCACGCCCACTTTGCATGTCATTAGTGATAAATATCACTGACATGCAAAGCGGGGTCCAAGATGGTCGCTATCTTCTACTAGCTGTCGCTAACTGGTGTTAGAGACAGCTACGTAATAGGGAGATAATTTTTTCTCCGCTTTCTTGGCTTTTAAAGCCAAAAAAGTTGAGATAAACCCCCTTGATAATATGCCCCAAGATGTACAAGGCAAGCCAATGAACAAGTAGAAATGAGAGTAACAGCAAAGCTAACCAATGCTAAGCAATGGGTGGGCTTTAAGCTCAGTGTAAGATCTTGGTAAACTGACAACAGGTCTTTTTCAACCAGACAGCTTGTGCTGTATGGTGGGTTCCCCCTAAAAAAGATATAGAAATAGATACCCACCAAGCAGCTGGATTGCAAAATATGAAACAGTAAAATCTGGGTTCAATGCTGGCTTCCCTACTTTTCAAAAATGTTGTAATCCTAAAACATATTTTATTTCACCAGCCTCCTTTTTCTTCATTATCGCATATTAGAGTCCCTTCAAATACTTTAATCGAGGATGTGCTCTGTACAAAAAAACACAAATTATGTTTGTTTTAATCTGTTGTAATGTTGCCCCATCTATAGTAAAATCTCTAGTTGGTTGACTTGTGGGGGCAGGATTAGACAATGTTTAACAACTGTGATAAATATCTCACAATACAGTGATATAAACTGAGGTACTAAATTGAAACCAGAGATATCATCTGAGTTACCAAGGTGAAATGCTTCTATATGCTAAAATAGACATTTTTGAATGTTTAAGAGACTTTATCATATTTTCACACGGTGTTCGTTCTATGACGTACAAGCCAAATACCCTAATGGCTTGGGCACAGGCTCTTAGATCCAATCCAGGTCCCTAACTTGTATCTCTGTGGCATTTTTTGACTCACCCACCCATTCCTAGTGTTATGTCATGCAGTCAGTACACACAGAGCACACAACATAGGCATCCAGACGGCACTACACCATTTCAAATGTGTGTCTAGGATGGCACACCTGGGTCTGAAGATTACTAGCTGTGGTGATTGTCCTTGAGTCTGCCTGGTGATGTTTACTTTGAGGTTTGGCTCTTGGAAGGTTGTGAGGCATGAGGTCTTATTGTGACAATTAATGCGGTTGATGTGTTGGTGGTCGCTGTGCTAGACTCTCGGCTCCTCAAAGAAATCCCTGTCACTGGTATGCAACACTCTTGATGGGTATGTAGAGGTGGTGTGAACCACGATTCACCCTTTGATATATATCCAGGTCTCTTAATCCTGACTTAATGTCCCACCACCACATTTTGTTAGTCTGTTTCCTCATACATATCCTCATACCACCGTGCACACCCTTCCTCACGTCAACTACACCCGACAAGTGTGAGGAGTCTGTAGTACATTGTTCCATCCACTCTATTCAGTTTGGTACCCAGAACACGCCCTCTCAAAAGTATAAATAGTTAAACTCCTGTTGTTGAGACTTTGGCCATCAGTATATAGGCCGACAACATATTGTCCACCACTAGCTTCAATTCAATTTGCTTGTAACTCTAATAAATCCTTGAAGTTGTTCGTAAAAAGCTCAACCATGCCATTGCTTCTGGAATAGGGATGTAATGTGTTTGATGCCATGGGAATCCTAGAATATTCACATGTCTGCGGAAATCAACTGAGTGCAATTATCAATTAGAATCTCACTTGGGGACCTTTCTATCATAAACTCTTTCTGCAAAAGTTGGATCACAGACCCAGTGTTGACGTTATTATTAATGCTAACTACTAGCCACTTGGACATGTAATCTATGAGTACCTGGCATATTTAAAATCCTCCCCCAAAACTTTTATAGGTCTTGTTATGTCAAAGGCCGTTTTGCCTATGGAGTGGTGGGAGCACCAAAAGGCATACTCAGCGAAGGCTTGATCACTTGGGGGTTGTCACTAAAAATGGAAGGCCCACAACCTCTCACAAAACAAATGACTGACTGAAATGAATGACAGAGCATTTATAGAGCGTGCAGCAGTAGTGTCCTGGCACCGAAAAGACTCTATAACATCCTCTGCTGATCCTAGAAATGGGAGACCAGGAATAGTAACAAAAAAGCCAGGTTTAAAGCATGATAGATATATCAAAACACAGCCTCCAAAAATCCTCAAGCACTCTCTGTTTCATCGCCCGATTGTCTATGAATCTTTCTTGGTCTAGATCTCGCCGCCGGTATGAATCTCATTATATAATATGGGATTTATATTTTGGCAGACAGGATATCGCCACCATTGTGGGGGAGTAGCACATGTGCAGGGATCTACAACCAACCCGTAAGATCTTTTATCCTCATGAAAGTTGGTAACAAATTGCCCAAGTTTCTGTCGCAACCCATTATCACAAGATAGTTCTGTAGCAATTTGCTCACGAGACAGAGCATTTTGGTCTTTCGTCTTGGAACAAGGCCATCCTTGTACAATCAATGACATGACTTTTTGGAGATCTACATCCTTGTCCAAATTACCCCCCTATTCATCTTCAACAGTTGTAGCTCCGCAGAACATTCATTTACTGACATTAAATGTCTTTCCACAAACTACTCGAAGTTGGGAGACCCTGTCAGACTGTGAAGCCCGCTGCACAGACTTGTAGACAGTGATGTGTTTTGATGGAGACAATCACGAAAAAACCTCGGTCAATGTTCTCAACGTTTGAAAGTGCCTCATGGTCGGTCGGTACCGTGTGCAGCGGAACTGAACTCCGCCAGTCTACATTATAATACTCAGTAAAGCTGAGTCATGGGCCGAACTCCTGTTGTCTTGGAGGAGTCTAAAGTTTAAATAACTTATATGTTTTCTGAGTTAGTGCACGGACTTCAAACTGAACAAGCCAGAAACAGTGAGCAGGTATTGCCTCTCTGCCTCTCTGCTCCTGACATGCTCTCTCTAAATCTCAGTACAGAAATTCTGATTTATGTGTTTGAACTTTTGACACCTCATTTGCAAAAACCATGTGCTTGATACAGCCTCTGGGAGACACACCCCACTGGAGGCAGGGAGACTAGACTTCTTTCTTGTCATGCCTAGGGTATGTACCTTGGCTGTAAACACGCCACACAGGACACATCTGGGACAGTCTTGGCAGACAGCTGAAGCCAGTGGGTCACTGTTGGTGCGTGGTTCTGTGGCCTTTCAGCACACTGCCAGGGCTGAATCTTGGCAATTACTGAGTAGCCATAGGTGCCCGTTTTAGAACTCGGTGGACGCGTCACTCCTTCACAATGGTGACGATCTACCGTCAGCTAAAATATAAAAACCAGAGGATCCAATGGGATTTATAATGAGCCGGACGGGATATATGTCAACTTTGTTACAGAGAAACCTGTCAGCCGAGATATAAATCAAGCCCTAAGAAAGAAACTATTTTAAATAAACAACAACAACATTTTTAATGATGTGCACAGCACTCTTGGGGCCACCTTGAGAACATAGTTGGCATTTACATTAGTCCTGGGAGAAATGTACATTTTATGGCATAATCTTGCATAATGTCTGGCATGTGGCTTGATGCTTGTTACATAAAATTCCAAGAACTACACCTTTATGCCACATCGTGTAATTTAAAGTCTGTGCCGGTAAAATCTTGTTGCAGGAGCACAGGTACAATGCAAATGAATAGAATGTAAGTGGCTATTCTTCACAGCACTTGTGGTTTTTCACTTTTTTTTAGCATGAAATGCCTCCAGGCACCCAAAATACATTTGAAAATAAAGCCCTAAATGCAAGATGTGCAGCTTATGTAATTAGTCCTGAAATTTCACATAATTATGTCAAAGAAAATTACGCATTTTTCACTGGCCCTGTGTATTTTACTTGTACATGCTTTGCACACTGAAGCTGCCTGAATTGGTTTCTACTCTCCAGCACCCAGTTACAGATAGATAGCAGGAAGAGATGGTTTCCTAACAGGCGAATCGTGATCTCTTTGGAATTTGTAGTCTGAGACCCATTCTCACTAATTTGGTTTGGGTGTTATAACTAGTATTTACTGCCCATATCGATTTCCTCGTATCTCGGGGAATCGATATGGATGATACATAGCACTTTTACTGATTGAAACCTTTCTGGAAATTATAATTTACCTAGGAAATAATAACGAACAATCCGGACGGCGTTACACCTCAAGTTGAGGAATTCGATTTTGAAAACTGCAGCTTTTAAGAAATTGTATCTTAAAAATATTGTACGATTGCCCTGACGAAGTCAATTGGCTGTTATGGCCAGACGAAACACGTGTTGGCAAAGAGCAGTTGGCTATTTTGTATATGAAGATACGTTGATGAATTGTACCTAGTGATTGGACTTATTTTGAAGAAAATAAAGAAGATACAGAAAACTACATAACCTCTGGAAAGCTATATTGATTGGACTCTGTATATTTCCTAGAGTTGCTCAAGCTGAGAGTTGTTATTGAGAATTTTAGGCATACTGTGTATACCTTTTGGTACAACTCATGGCAGGAGTTGTATCTCGACATTTGAGCATACGCTAGATTGGCTTATAAGCAACAGATTTGGATGTACACTAATTTTGCGCAGCGTTCCCTACTGCGTTAAAATTGTATATTGTTTTTACTGCCACCTGTTGGGAAGTAGTTAAATGTTGCTATTGTGTAGGCTGCAGTAGTTTATCCAGTGGAATGTATATGAAGGGGTCACTGGTGAACTACGAAACACAAGTCGTGTTTCATTGTGAACAGAAAGAAATAGCTGCTACTGCAGGCAGGGCCAAGACACTGAGCAGAAGGGACATATACCAGGAAGAGGAGTCCTGTGAGTGTGGTATCTACTGGAGATATTTGTGGTAACCAGCAGGTCACAAGCACATGACACACGAGGAGGCATCTGTGACCAGTTTGCAGCTGGCATGCGTTTTCTGGACAAAATACACAGCTACTGAATTGTGGCTGAATAGCAGTTCTTCCAACAGTCTCTTCAGAGGGCAAGGGCTGAATGCTCATGGAGCCTGTTATGATGCAAACTCCCCCAAAATAGTACTCTGAGAAGGAACCAAAATCAGGGGCAGAGCTTTAGGTAGTGCAGCAAACGCAGTGGCACCAGGTCCAGGGATGAAAGATACAAATATAGCAGTTTTGTTTACTACCAGACCAGGAGATGGGGCTGTATTGCTTGCCTGCAATAGGGTCCATGGCACCCTTGCTATGCCATTGAATTGAATCACTGACAGCATGCACGTGTGCATGTCATGAAGTGCATACAGGGGGGGCGTGGCTTACGCGCCGGCGGTGGAGGACGTCTCTCCCATGAGCTCCGTCTCGGACAACCCACGGATGCCGTGAGAAATCGCCAAAACCGCCTTCGGACGGTTTTTCTTGACGGATTGCAGGATCGGAAGGTGGGGACTCCACAATGCTGCACTTTGCCGGCCAAAAGGAGCGCTGTCTCACGGACAATTTACGTTGGTAATTATCCCCTCAACTCGAGATACGAACGGCCGCCATTTTGTATGCCGCCGGTTCGTCTGTTTTATCTGCGCTGTTCCTGCTCTTCACTCTGGCGCTAGCCTGGCACTGATACCACCTCTGTTCCTACGATGTTCATGAGTTGTTGTGGACTCTTTTTCACTTTTAAACGCCGCTCCCGTTTTTCATTTTAATTGCGCAGTTTTTTCTTGTCTGTGTGGTGAAACGACCGCCATTTTGTGCTTCTGGATGCTTAACCCTCTACTAGTGTTTTGCTCAAAGCATGCGACAAATACCTCAGCGTTACTACAAACTTCTTGTTCTTCTGGCCTCCAATTACCATCGGTCTGTTCCACTGCCTCACTGCGTTGTCTATGCTTCCTTGTGAATGTCTTGGCGCTCCAGTTCACTTAATCTAACACTCCATAACGCCATGATGGTCCGTCACAATGTCAAGCCTTTAAGTTAGTGGATGCCTATTGTTTGTCCTCGTGTGGCCGTTTCTTCATCTGCGCACTGACAAGTAGTGTCTCTCAGTGTCCTCTTTTTTTGCCACAAGGTGTGCCCCTATTACATTTGGGCGTCCACATTATATTTCATTGTCGACAGCGCTACTGGACATAGCTTCCTTCCATCATCCTGCACCATGGCGAATCTCTCTACTTCGCCGAAGTTGTCGCAAACAGGAACAAAACCTAAAAGACAAAAGAATGACCCTCCCTCCCCCATTAACTCTTCGAATAATCCTGTTCTTGACTCAATCCTTGAGGAGGTGCGTGGTCTCCAACCTTTTATGACTGCTACCAACGCTAAGCTTCAGCAGATCGAGGAGCGATGGGTAGTCATGGAAAATAAGGTTTTGAACTTGGAGCAACGTGTCAGCGATGTCCAAGACCACTCAACCCGGATTCCACTTTTGGAACAGGAAATCCACAAACTCAAATTGGACACTGAAGATTTGGAAAATAGAAATAGACGCAACAACCTACGCGTTTATGGTGTTCCGGAAAATTTGGAGGGGTCCGACATGGTCTCTTTTATTCGAAAACTTCTTCAGGAACTTTTGGAACTCTCCCCATCGACTCATCCTCTCAACATCCAGAGAGCGCATCGTCTTGGCCGTCTCAATTCCAATGCAACCAAACCACGTGGAATCATCATGTTATTCTTGGAGTTCACAGAACTCATGGCTGTTCTAAAAGCTGCCAGGGCCAAACGTCGTCTCCAGTGGTCTGGTCACAACATCTTCATTTCCCAAGACCTCTCTTCTGCTACCAATGCTCGACGTAAGGAATTCCTGAACCTTCGTCCCACGATGCGACAACTCAACATTCAATATGGAATTCTTCATCCCTGTTTCTGCAAGATCACACACAATGGGCGTACCAAGTCGTATGATGATCCCCAGAAACTTCGAGACTATTTGATGAGTATCACTCCTTCCACCATGGAAACTGCCAGCTAATGCCTTTTCATCTTTCAATGTTTCTCCTTTTCTAAAGTCACTGCTCCATTCTATATATTCTCTCTTAACGTATCTCCCCTTTCTACCTTGCTCTTGACTCTCTTCTCACATCCTTGTGTATATCCTTTTCTCATATGTCCGTATCTGGTTTGCTCGTGGGTCATGTCCTCTCTCTGGTGTACCCGCGTCTCACATGTTTCGGTTACTGTTTTCTTCTCAGATCAAGCCTTTGTGCCTTGGTCTGTTTTCTCATTCTCTCTCCTTCTCTATGTATCTTCCCTCTTTTTTTCTCTTCTCTCTCTCTTCTTGCTTCCTTCTTCTCAAGCTACCTCTGCTGTTTTCTTTGCTTCTTGGTTTCTTTTTTCCTTGCTACTTGATTTTTCTTTCCCTTCTTGAAATGAGCGTTCCCCTACCCCAAAGTCTAACCGTTATTTTTTGTCTTCTCCTATGTAGTGATCTCCTTGATGTGTGTTGCATCCACTCTTCGCCCATTCCTCCCTTCTTCCGACATGTGTAATTTTGTCTCTTGGAATGTTCGTGGTCTTGGTCATCCTGTCAAGCGTCAGAAGGTATTGTCTCACTTAACCAAATTTCATTCACAGGTTGTCTTTCTTCAAGAAACTCATTGCTCGGACATTGATTCCCTTAAATTGAAAAGACAATGGGTGGGTCAGGTTGTATTTTCCCCTGCGGTCAACAAAAAAGGAGGGGTTGCTATATTATTTCACAAGACTTTAAATGCACAAATTATTTCCTCTCAAAATGATGATGAAGGTCGTTGGGCAATGGCAAAGGTTGTTATTCACAACAAGACAATGGTCTTATTGAATATTTATGGCCCTGTTCGTCCAGACCCCAAATTTTGGAAAGACATTAAATTACTTATTTCATCCATTGACTGTCCTAACTTCATCGTTGCTGGTGATTTTAACCAATGGTTAGACCCTTTTTCAGACCGCTTGTCTTCGAGTAAATTTCAACCTGATAAAACCCATAAGGCTTTTCAATCTGCCATTGCCTCTCGTCCTTTGCATGACTCGTGGAAAGTGTGTAATCCTGATTTACTGGAATATACTTTTTTTTCTAATGTCCACCACACACGCTCAATGATCGACTATATTATGATCAGTAAGTCTCTTCTTCCCTCCCTTCACAAATCTGTTATTGGCTCTATTTTTATTTCTGACCATGCACCGGTTTACACTACCTTGGATTTATCCATTACTCCCTCCACTTTTAGTCGTTGGAATTTTAACTCTTTTCTTTTATCTGATGCCACTTTTATGAAAAAATGTACTGAGTTTTTTAATGAATATTTTTCCCTTAATGACCCCGTTGATACTTCCATTCCTAACACTTGGGATGCTTTTAAGGCTTCTTTTCGTGCTTTTACAATTTCCTATGTTTCTGCCAAAAAGAAGCTTAACAAGCAAAAATATGAAGATCAACTTAAACATATTAAAACCCTTGAACATACATATTTCTCCTCCAAATCCCCATCTGCCCTTCAGGACCTGATTCAGGCCAAAACTGATCTCAATAAAATTATAACTAATGAAGCTTGTCATACTCTTCTTAAAATAAAATCTAAATATCATGGGGGTCAGAACAAAGCAGGTAAAATGTTGGCCAACTACTTGAAAATCAAATCTGAACGTAAAGCTGTTGGCCCAATTTTTAATGACTCACTCAACAAGCTGGTCACCTCCGATGAAGACATTGCTGATGTTTTCCACAACTACTATCAAGCCTTATATACAGATGATACTCATCCTACTGATGCTAACCTAACAACTTTTTTTGAAGGTCTTCCCTCCCCCCCAGCCCTTCCTGTTGAATTTTCACACCTAGAACTTGAAATTACCCTCCAAGAGATTACCTCAGCTATTCATTCCCTTAAAAAATCAAAAGCCCCCGGTCCTGATGGCCTACCGATTGAATTTTATTCCTCCTTTCATTCGTTTTTTGCCCCCAAACTCCTTCACTTATTTAATTCTTTTATTTCTGAAGCTAAAGCCTCTGGGTCCTTTTTGGATGCCCTCATTGTCATCATCCCGAAACCTGATAAGGATCATACCCAATGTAAAAATTTCCGCCCCATTTCCTTAATTAATTATGATTGTAAAATTGTTGCTAAAATTCTTGCCTCTCGCCTTGATTCCGTTATCCCTCGCTTAATCAACACAGACCAGGTGGGATTTGTTAAGGGCAGACTTGCTGCTGATAATGCCCGTCTTTTTTCCAATGTCCTCTCTCATAGTAAAAATGTCAAAATCCCATTGGCAGCCCTCTCCCTAGATGCTGAAAAAGCTTTTGATCGTATTAATTGGCAGTACATGTTTCGAACCCTTACTTGGTTTGGTTTTGGTCCAAATTTTATAGCATTAGTCAAACTCCTTTATTCTTCCCCTCGTGCCAGTATTTTTGTTAACAATCAATTTTCCAGATTTTTCTCTTTAACAAGAGGCACAAGACAAGGCTGTCCCCTTTCTCCCCTATTATTTATCCTATGCCTTGAACCCTTTTTGCAACGTATTCGTTCTAACCCTCACATAACTGGTTTAAAATTCTCCTCTATCGAAGCTAAACTCTCAGCGTACGCTGATGATGTCCTCATTTACATGTCCAATCCTGAATCTTCCCTCCCACCCTTTTTAGATGAAGTTCAGTTATATTCCTCAATATCAGGATATAAGCTCAACTTATCCAAAACAGAAGTGCTTCCCCTTAATTCTTTGTGTTATCAATATATGTTCAATAATACCGATTTTGCATGGTGCCCATCTAAAATCAAATACCTCGGTATATGGTTTTCTTCCTCTCTAAAAGATACCCTTAAATTAACATTTGATTCGTTACTTAACAAAATTCAATCACTTCTACAGATTTGGTCTCCCCTATTTCTTTCTTGGTGGGGCAGATTAGATACCATCAAAATGATGATTACCCCTCATGTTTTATATACAGTCTCTATGCTCCCCTTCAAAATCCCTAAATCCTATATTTCCCGTATCAATTCACTATGTACAAAATTTTTGTGGAACAATAAACATCCCCGCATTGGGTTACATAAGCTGGTTCGTCCTAAAAATGAGGGTGGTGTTCGTTTCCCTGATTTTTGCTCGTACCACTCTGCCTTTCTTATCAAACAATCCTTCTCCTTGGCTTATGATTTCCTTGATACTCCTGTTCCTAAATGGGTGCTCCTGGAACGCTCTTTTTTAAAGGATTTCTCATTTCAACATGTTCCTTTCATGTCAAATTGTACCTTTATATCCAAGTATCCTATTTTGAAATATTGCCAATCTACCTTGCAAAATGTTTTTTCCTCTTCCCTTTCCCCTCTTCAATGTTTTTTATCATCTGTAGTTTGGTACAACAAATTTCTTAGATATAAAGGTAAATCATTTTACTTTAAACACTGGAAGGAAAAGGATATAATGTTTGTACATCAATTTTTTCTTGATTCTACTCTTCTTTCTTTTGTGGATCTACAAAATAAGTTTAACTTACCCTCCTCTTTTCTTGCTGAATATTCTATTATAATCTCTGCTATTCAATCTCATTTATCCTCGTTATCCTCTTCCTCTGATTCTTTTTCTTCTTTTACTCCTGTCACTCCACTTTATCCTCTTTTTTCTACCCAACAACCTAAAGCTGCTCTTGTATATTCACTCTTATTATCTAATTGTTCTGTTCGATCTAAGTCTACAGTGGAAACTGCTTGGGAAACTGATCTTGATGTCTCCTTTGACACTGCATTGTGGGATCGTTTATGGTCTCGACTCTTCAAAGTTTCTGTTGCTGCACGCATTACCCAATCCTTACTTTTTATTTATCACAGAGTTGTTATTACCCCGGTTACTATACATAAATTTTCTCCAACCTCCTCTCCTTTATGTTGGTCCTGTTCCAAAGTTTCTGGTACTCTACAACACCAACTTTACTATTGTTCCCCAGTTTTATCTTTCTGGACTACTGTTTGGAATATATGTATGAAAATGTTATCTTTTTCTTCACAATTGTCTTTTATACACATATTTTTAGGTTCCTTATCTGATGATATTGATATTACTACACCCTCTTCTGCTAAGCTGTTAGATCTCTTTATTGCACTTGCATTTAAAGTTGTTTTATCGTGTTGGAAAGATAATTCGAAACTCTCGGTCCACACATGGTGGAATTATATATGTGACGAACATAGAATTTCTATTGCCTCTTCTACCTCTATTCCTTTGAAAATTAAATCTGACTTATTATGGCTTCCCTTTACTTCATATCTCTCTTCCAATCCTTCTCCCTTACCGCGTGCTCCTTATCCCTCATGATCCCTCCATTTTACTTCCTTTTTCGTTTTTCCTCTTTCTCCCCTCTCCTCTTTTCCTGTCTTCTGCTTTCTCCCTTTTCTTCTTTCCTTTCCAATCATTTCCTCTCTCCTCTCTCCTTTCTATCTTTCCATACCTTTCTTTCTCTATATAAATTACTGTAGATTGATGTCTTTTAATTATTATTACACTCATATGTACTTTTTCCTAATTTTTCATGACATATTTCTTGTATCACTCTTTAATGCTTAATAAAAATTTCTTAAACAAAAAAAAATGAAGTGCATACAGATATGCAGAAAATCACAAAGTGGTCATGTACACAAGTCAGCAGTAAGATGTCAGTGGGTTTAGTTCTTTGCAGTTTCGGATTTTACAAATGATGCACACCTCTGCTTTTACAATTTACAGCTAGTAACTCCGTTAGTTCAAATGACTTACGAGTTTGGTGGCCCTGGAGCAGGCCGCCATGCCACCACCCCCGCACCAGGACTGCCTATCAGGGCTACCACCCGCCCGCCAGCTTACAAGTCTTGCATGGTCTGGCGGGTGGGTGGAGTGGCAGTTCTGCAGCGGTGTCTTGTAAAGGCACATCTGTATGCTACAGAAAGGCACCTCCCCAGGGCCGCCACAGAGCATTCCTGCATGACATGGGCTGTGTAGTCGATGCTGTGCTGGTACTGGTGGTGCATGCACACAGGGAGACACAACATATGCCCTCCTGCATGTACCCCTGTGCATGGGGCATGACGGGGCTCTGCATGTCCCACTTTGTTTTATGACTGTCAGCTGTTTCATGGAGGCAAAACCTCCATGACACCACTGGTGGTCTTGATACTCATAATATGCATGGCGGCACCGCAGCGGCACTGGAAGCATTTTTCAAGCCGCTGACTACCACGGGACTGCCTGGTAATGCTGTTCCCTGGCAGTTGTGGCAGTGCAATGGCGGTCCGACCAACAAAGTTGTTATATGGAGGTGGGACTGCCGGTGCGGTTGTGGATGGGCTGCTACCGTCATCTCCTTATGAGGTTAGTGGTCTGAGGACCGCCAGACTCATTACCAGGCCCTTAATCGCTGGCCCCTGTGCCAGTCTATTTCTGATACATCTTCTTGCCCTTCCAATATGTATGTCCAGTGTTGCTCACTATATTTATTCTACGGTAGCATGGGCGTCCGCAGGGGAGGGCAAGGGAGGGCACTTGTCCTCCCCCCTGGATCACCGGTCCATCACTATTGACAACCCCAACAGTGGTGTTTGTCTTCAGGGCCGAGTTAAAGGCAGAGTGGAGCTGCAGGGGCCCTAGGAACAGGTGAAAACCATCAAAGTTTCTTTAGCAAAAGGCTTTAAAAGACCTGTGAAGTACTAAGGTGCGGCGTGTGTGTGTCCGGGAACAGTCTTATCCCGGCCCGGGCCGTCACACACAATGGAAGCTCTCTTATAGAGTGTTTGTACTGTTAGGAGTTTCTCCCACTTCTCCACAATCCTCTCTCACTTCTCCACAATCTACTCCCACAGCTCCACACTCGTTGCACCGTCTACTCTTGATTGAATTATTTGCCCAGAGATGCAATGGGTGTTTCTGCCTGTTTTTGTCACCATTAGCACTAGTATTACAGAAGGGTCTGAAATGAGATGGATTAAAGAGTTTGCGCCTTGAGCTTGAAAGGGGCAGTCCCTCAGGTTCAATGCAGCATCAAGTGTAGCCCCTGGACCACTGTCTGTACTCACTGTTGCCTAACATGATTCCCGAAGGGAGAGATGTCCCATAGAGACAACTTTTCTTTTCTGAATCATGTACCAACTGCAGCTCAGTGTTGGTATCGGATCAATGGTTTGGGACTGCCATTGCGTTTGAAAACCATTGATACATGTCATTGTAAATTGCAATTTGAAGATAGCACCCTTTTCATTGCCCCTCCAAATTCCTAAGATGCAGAACCCCTTTTGTCAATCATGATGGTTATACACAACTCTAAAAAGGGGTTTTGCAGTAGCAACCACTGCGATGCTGCAAATTGTAAGCTTTATGACCACAAAATCCTTTTGTATATGCGGGCCCTAGTTATTTATAGAAAGCAGGTAGTGCAGTGAAAGGAATAACGCTTCAAATGAGTAGTGCCTTTAATGCTCTGGAAATGCTAGGATCTCCAATCTACTTCTCTACCTCTCTATCTCTCTAGCTCTCTCTCTCTACCTCTCTCTCTCTCTCCCCCTCTCTCTCTCTTTTCTCTCTCTCTCTCTCTATCTCTACCTCTACCCCTCTCTCTCTCTCTCTCTCTCTCTCTCTCTCTCTCTCTCTCTCTTTACCTCTCTCTCTCTCTACCTCTACTTCTCTCTCTCTCTCTCTCTACCTCTCTCTCTCTCATTCTCTCTCTCTCTCTCTCTACCTCTCTCTCTATCTACCTCTCTCTCTATCTCTCTCTCTCTACCTCTCTCCCTCTATCCCTCTACCTCTCTCTCTCTCTGTACCTCTCCCCCTCTCTACCTCTCTCCCTCTCTACCTCTCTCTCTCTATCTCTCTCTCTACCTACCACTCTACCTACCTTTCTCTCTCTACCTCTCTCTACCTCTCTACCTCTCTCTACCTCTCTCTCCCCCTCTACCCCTCTCTACCTATCTCTACCTCTCTACCTCTCTCCACCTCTCTCTACCTCTCTCTCCACGTCTACCTCTCTCTCTACCCCTACCTCTCTCTCTCTCTACATCTCTCTCTACCTCTCTCTCTACCTCTACCTCTACCTCTCTCTACCTCTCTCCACCTACCTCTACCTCTCTCTACCTCTCTCTCTCTACCTCTCTCTCTCTACCTCTCTATCTCTACTTCTCTACACCTCTCTCTACCTCTCTACACCTCTCCACCTCTCAACCAGTTAAATTCCGGGAAGCCCAAACCATCAGTATTTCAAATCTGCGCATGAAACGTGGGTAGGATGAGCAGTGCAGCTCAGAAAGGGATGTTCTTTTACATAATTTATATTTAATAGAATAGGGAAGCAAGAGAACAGTCTCACATTTGGGATTCACATACGCTGGTGACAGCTTTTGAATTGGCTTTAAAACCATTCAAAGATGGCTGCAGCATCTACGTGGGATGTGGTGGACTAAGTGGCAGCCGGAGCCCTATAGCACTGCTTGTCCTTGAAAAAACAACAGCATTAACATAGCCAATAGGTCTCCCCTTTGGGATCTTTTTAAGTGTTTAGTAGTCTAGTACAATAACCTTGGTGCAACAACATCAAGTCTCCCACCCCAAAAGGTTTCTTTGTATATTTAAGCTATTTGTCTTATTAGATTTTTATTTATTATTTAATACGGTAGCCCTCCAAATAAACGTCTGTGTAGTCATGAAGGGCCTTCTGCTCAAGTTGAAAATGTATGCATACTTATTAGAGGTGGTTTCAGTGCATGAATTGCTCAAGGTTGCTGCTCTGCACCCAAATAGTTGAGTCTTGAGATTTTCACCAACAAATCATTCTTTTCATTTGTGTTAGTCTAATTAGTTCAATTGAAGTATAGCAAGTCTACAACTCCCAGACTGCATTAGGTTATCACACAAAGGTCAACTATGGAAAAAAGTATCTGCAATGACCTGGAAGGAGATAGTCTCCCGTTATGTCTTTTGTAGGCAGATGCCAGGTTCTACAAATTTAGTGTGAAGCCGTATGATCCCTTCGCTTTTGCGTTATTAGTGGGTGGTGTGCGCATGTGTCCAGCTGTGAATTTGTATTCGGGGCTGTTAGCAGGTGTGTCTAGGTTCTTTATATTCAGTTGAGGGCGGGTAGCTTTTGTGTCCAGCTGTTGCATGTTCATCAGGTAAACAAGTGTGCATGCCTGGATTATGAATGTTCATTAGAGAACTTTCTGCCCAGAACCCCAGCATCTGTTGTGTAATTCGGAAGCCTACTTTAGATGCTGGTCTCTAGTACATACCTAAAGTGGGTGCTTAAAGGCACCCAGCTGATATATTCATCAGGTGCTGTCAGTTCATGTGCACCCAGCTGCTTCATATTCATTAGGGGAGCACTTAACCATGATGTGCCCTGCTGCCTAGGGGACTATTCACAGAAGTCAATTGTGTCATAAATATACATTTAAGGCTAAAATTATCTTTTATTTTTTGACTCCTTTGAGGGAATGTATGACGTTACAACGCATACATTTACAACGCATGGCTTTACAACACCGGTTTTACATTGTAATATTCTTCACAACGCATACATTTATATTGCATACCACTACAACGAATTTTTAAATAACTACATTTACAAGGCATTCCATTACATCGAATTATACGTTAAAAATGTATACCATTACAACGCACACCATTACATTGCATTTAAGGTAAATGTTGGATAGTGTAGGGGTAAAAATTACTATTCTCACTCCAGTGGGTGCAACAGTAGGGTAAATGTTGGATAGTGTAGGGGTAATTTGCGTTGTAATGGTATGCGTTGTAATGACATGCAATGTAATACCTGCATTGTAGTGACATGTGTTGTAGTGTCAAGCGCTGTAGAGACATGCAATGTAATGGATGTGTTGTAGTAACATGCGTTGTAAAGGATGTTGCGATGTAATGCCTGCATTGGAAATGTAGTGCGTTGCAATGACTGCATTGTAGAAGGTTGTTTCGCCTATGAGGATTTTACAAAGAGATGCTGTGTAAATGGTTTTATGAGGACTGAGAATTCCACCACGAGTAAAAAAATGTGCACACTGGGAGTGGGTGGAATTCACGGTCAGTCAGGGGAATTCTGCAAAGTTACACAAAACTATATGACATTCAGTGGAGTTCTACGAATAAGCAGAAATCAGTAAGTTGTACAACTTGTGCAGATTTTAAGCATTGGGAGCGTATTCCATGCAGGAAAATCAGCACAAATGGCATCACACAGCGTGCCAGAGGGCGTTGCTTCTCAAGTTGCTTTTGCTGTTACTTTAGAAGGTTTCTACTCGTGCTGCAGCCGTTCCACTGTGAGGTGTCATGACCATGCGAGTTGACAAAATCTCACCAGGGGCCCTACTCGCGCCCACAAAACAGGCTAGGGGAAGCAAACTCTTCATTGCCAACTTACCATTGGAGGTCACTTGCATAGAAAAGACTTTGACATACAGGGGCTGGTGGCATTTAGCAGGAACTCTGTGTTACATGCAAAATGCAGAGTAACCAAGACTCTGCCAACTACACCGGTAGCCAAAACTCTGCCAACTGCACTGGTAGCCAAAACTCTGCCAACTGCACTGGTGGAGCGGAATTTATCGCCCACCCCTGTTGCACACTCATACATCCCACTCAAGAGTTGGGAAGAGGGCCTTCCAAAACATATTTTTACCCCAGCTCGGATCTTGCATTACACCTCTTTAATGTTGGGCTGGGGAACAGAACACCACAACATTTGAAGGGCATGCAGAAGAAAGGCTTTCTCCATGGACAACATTACCCCTATGTGTAATTTCTATTGATAACTCCTCACAGGGGAAATAGGAGACTTTTCTACAAAGTCACCTGACCTTTACACTAATACACCTGGAGACCTGTACCAAGTGCATCTTTCTTGAAAGAATATCAGGAAGTATGTGAATCAAAATAAATGGTACAAATATGGTCAGGCGTAGACATAAATTTTACTCTGTACTTTACAATAGTTTTGTGAACAGGCCACGTGGCATATGGCTGTAGAATGAGAAAACATTGTCCAAGCAACCAACAGTGTGCCTGCACTGGGCAATAAAGATACCTCTGCTCAGTTACCCTCTTCAATTTCACTCCAGGTGAATCCATGTTGAGACTGAACTGTTGCAAAACAGCTTTAACCCCTTCGATGCTGATGACGAGCTCAGCTCGTCATCTGCCACGGGGGGCGTGTGCGGATGACGAGCTGAGCTCGTCATGTAACGCGGCTTTTGTAAAAAAGGAGCGCAGCGCAAAAATGACCGCCGCAGCGATGCGGTTAAAGTTTTACACCAAATCTAAATATCCTGCAGTAATACATTGACCATGTGGATTCTGAGCACGTGCCTAGCATCCATGTGTGCAGAGCTGCTGGGGGAATTTATCTGACATATCCAAAGGCTGGTAGTAGAGATGGCTTAATGGAAGATTCAATGTACTCCGCACTTAAGCAGCACTGGGGGAAATGTCAGTCAGCAATTCATCCTGGTATTTTGGTAAACATTCATTAGTGAGAGAGAGAGTGCATCCAGATTCCACAATGAAGTGCGATTTCTAACCTCATTCTAAAGACTAGATGGGCGATTTACGAAAGCATGTATGCTTTCTCTGCCTCCCTCAGGCTTGAAGGCGATTACCTGCGGTTCAGAAAACTGTTGAAAACTTGGCTCTTCACTATGGCCTACGACTAGCTGTTCCTGGCATAACACTGCATTCATTTTCTCACTTCCACAGCGCCAAGGAACCTGTTGGTGTACGTTGCGCTAAAAAAATTCCCATGTAACATAACATAACATAACACAACATATCGGGATTACCTTATACCTTTGTCAGGGGAAATCCAGAAAAAAATCAACTTCGTCACATATTCAATGATGAACACCTGAATGCCATCCGTGACTCTAGAAATTTGAAAATATTTGAGACGGAAATTTCCCGTTTAGAAACCATGTCTTTTTCACAGAAGCTCAAACTTCAAACAATGTTTACTGCGACCTCTCTGTCCGCTTCATACAGGACTACCTGTGGGTAGGGGCAAGTGCATGCTCACACTTGTATCAGATACTTAGATAACCAAGGGGTTGGCTGCCTCATTCCCACCCAGCATGCTCAATTAACATATACAGAGTACACAGGAGTAAGTGGTTTACACACAAATAGGAGTGCGCTGTCTCACCTCTCATTATTGTTCTGAATTACTGAGCCCATGAGGTGAACCAATAGCAAAGTTCATATTACATGGTGGAAGAAATTCTGTAATCTGATTGGCTGCAGACCTAGAGAGGGCGCAGACTGGCCTTGGTGCTTTGGAGGAGAAGGAAGTCTCTTTGAGTTGTGCTCACCAATATGGCTTAGTTTGGAACTGACAGAGACTGGGATCTTCAGGTGCATTTCAGAGAGAGCTCCAAGTTCAGATATTTGATAGTATACGTTATGTGGTTTATTGAGAAGTGTTAGTAAGTTTACTAGTGTTGGTAAACTTATTTCACACACGGTTTACTGAGTGAAAAGCTGTTTGTAGAAGTGTAGATTTCAAATATAGCTTTTGAGAAGTAGAGATTAGAATGTTGAGAGGGATCAGCAAGGATTGCACATTGAGTTAAAACGTTAACTGTTCAATCTGTATGCAGTTGTAAGTAAAAGTGGCAGTGTTTCTCAAAATCAAATCAAAGAATCTACATTCTGCTTAATACAAGCCCTATTGTTTTATTAACCTTACTGGACACATACCAGAGCCCTGTGAGATGTTTGAGTGGAGATATTTATAGATAAAAATACTGCACTCACTGTTATGAAAAGGCGTGTCAACAGGAATGTGTTACTTTATAAATGTTAATGGAACCAGGGTTGATGGAATGTCATAATTTAATTGTGAAAAAATACACTGGTTGACAGTGTTTAATTTTTCATGAGACAGGAATAACAAGATAGTCATATAGTATATATAAATATGTGTTAGTTGGAGTAAAATGTAGAAAAGTTAGCAGAATATAGTGATGGATCACTGTAATCAATTATTGATCAGTATGTAACTAATAATGTTTTGATTAGTTAGTATTTTTAAGAAGTGTAATGAAAAACGGATGTTGTGAAAAGAAAAGTACTAAGCCACACTATATATGGTGGAGGAAAACAAAACTTGTTTACTTTGGAGGAAGCAGGAAACAATAACTGTAGAATGTGAAGAAAAAAATGACATCGCAAAAACGGTTATGTTCTTACTGCCGAGGGGACCATTTGTGATCTTGCAGAAGCTTGTTCTGTGCAGCTCTACTTATTTCTGACAAGAAAATAATCTGGTTACATAAGCAGCAAAAAAGGGCTTTATTTAGGTAAGCATTAAGTAAGTTGTTGTCTGCTTGAGCAGTGGGTGCCTGGGGAGAGAGAGTATCTCCCAGTAGATAGGACGGGGAGGCACCTGAAGAGAACTCTAGTTTGGCTGCACTAGCTGACTCTGCCTGAGCTAGATTTTGTGAAAGCATGGATGCTAAATGCTTTGACGCTCCTGGAATGTGTATAGTACACTGCTTCTTTCTTCTCTCCCAGCTGAGCTTCTTTTTATGAAATGTACACATCTCAAGCTTCACTGGGACTATTTTACCATCCAGTCTGATAAGGAAAAATTGCCACAATGAACATTCTGTGGCAGGCTGTGGTGGCTGAAACAAGGCAGGCCTAAAAGGTTTACCCACACTAAAATGGAATAGACAATGAAGGGAAACGGGTGGAGTGTTTGGTGCCTATTCATCAGACTCAGAAGGACATATTATAAATTAGTAACGTTGGTTGTTTTGTGTCTTCTACAAAAACACAACTTCATCAATCTCACCTCCTTCCTACAAAAGTTTTGGGATGTTCTGTCGAGCTAGGGCTGAGCAAAAAGGAGGGTGCCAAAACTCAGAATTCCCTTTCATCTTCCATAGACTTCTGCTAGACGGGCTACTGAGAGGCTGACATACAGCTGGGTAAATACAGTGAGTCAAATGTATGGTCCCCTCCTCATGGTACTGAGAGCCAGACACACAGATGGATAGATACAGTGAGTCAGTGGCTTGTTGGTACCTACTTCCTGGTGCTGAGAGTCAGACTCACAGCTGTATAGAAACAGTAATTCTGTGGTTGTTGGTACCTTCTTCCTAGTACTGAGCGACTGACACACAGTTATAGATATACAGTGAGTCTGTGGTTTGTTGGTACCTTCTTCCTGGCACTGAGAGACAGACATACTGCTGGACTGATACAGTGAGTCAGGGTTTTGTTAAAGCAGGCACAGCTAGTTAGAGACACCGAGGGCCTTATGTACAAGCCCCTATCGCCACTGGAACATCACCTTTTGTGATATTCCTGTGGCGATAGTGCCTAGCCTTATGTACAAGGCAGTGTTAAGCCACTTAACATGACTTAACAACGCCTTGTACATAAGGCACCCTTTCATGGTTTGTTTAGCGTGAAAGGGGTGTGCAGTGGGTATTGCGGTGTATTTGACTCTGCCCCTATGTACAAGGGTGGCGTATATAGGAAGCAGCGCCAAAATTAAGACCCCCTGGTCTTAAGTTGGCGAAAGGAAGAGAAATGCATTATTTCTACTAGTTTCTTGCTTTTTCCATGTGTGCTGCCTTGTGCAGCACACATGAAAAAAGCAAAATGTCACTGTGTGTTTATGTACAAGAAGGTGTCCCTTCCTGTACATAAAACTTTGTTTGTAAATGCTATTTTGTAACTTTCATTTGTGCTGCATGTAGCAGCACACATGAAAGTTACAACATGGCATTTTAGGATTGTTTATATGCAGGAATGGACACCGTCTTACAAATAACCACTCCTCCCCTGCAGGCAGACACCTGTGCACGCTGGTAGAAGGGGTACCTGCGTAGGCGTTATGTTGTTAAATTTAGCGCCAACGCAGGTGCAGCCTGCGATGGCGCTAAATACATGGCTGCACCACATTCCTGTAAATATGGTGTAGCCTTGCGTTTACAAAGTGGCAGAGCGTGTCGTTAAGCCCAGGAGGCTAACGACACGCTCTGCCACTTCATTGTACATATCCTCCTGAGTCCTTAGTGTGTTAGTAATCCTGTCCGTGGTACTGAAAGTCAGTCGCAGCTGGTTAGAGACACTGAGTCCATGGTGTGTCAGTAATCCGCCAATTGGTCCTGAAATGCAGACAGAGTTAGTTTATCAAACCTGTATGTGTGCCCTCTCTGTGTGCTAAAAGGCAGACACAGCTAGCTGGTTACAGACACTGTGTCCTTAGAGTATCAATCAATCAATCATTATATTTGTAAAGCGCACTACATACCCGTGAGGGTCTCAAGGCGCTGGGGGGGAGGGGGCTCTCCGTGGTACTACAAAGCAGGCACAGCTGGTTAGAGACTCAAGGGTGTGTTAGTAATCTTGTCCGAGGAACTAATTGGCAGACACAGCTGGTTACAGACACAGTGCCCTTGGTGTGTTAGTAATCTGTCGCGTGGTACTGAAAGACACACAGAGTTGGTTCATCGGACCAGTATATGTACTCGCTCCGTGGTACTGAAAAGCAGACACACAGATGTAGTATAGGGTCGGCATGTCTGCTCTCTCCGTGGTACCGATAGGAAGACACACAGCTGTTGCATAGGGCCGGTGTGTGTGCGCTCTCCATGGTACTGAAGGCAAACACAGCTGTTGCATAGGGCCGGTGTGTGCGCTCTCCATGGTACTGAAGGCAGACACAGCTGTTGCATAGGGCCGGTGTGTGTGCTCTCTCCATGGTACTGAAGGCAGACACAGCTGTTGCATAGGGCCGGTGTGTGTGCGCTCTCCGTGGTACTGAAGGCAGACACAGCTGTTGCATAGGGCCGGTGTGTGTGCGCTCTCCAAGGAACTGAAGGCAGACACAGCTGTTGCATAGGGCCGGTGTGTGTGCTCTCTCCATGGTACTGAAGGCAGACACAGCTGTTGCATAGGGCCGGTGTGTGTGCGCTCTCCATGGTACCGACAGGAAGACACATAGCTGTTGCATAGGGCCGGTGTGTGTGCGTTCTCCATGGTACTGAAGACACGTAGCTGTTGCATAGGGCCGGTGTGTGTGCGCTCTCCATGGTACTGAAGGCAGTCACAGCTGTTGCATAGGGCCGGTGTGTGTGCGCTCTCCATGGTACTGAAGGCAGACACAGCTGTTGCATAGGGCCGGTGTGTGTGCTCTCTCCATGGTACTGAAGGCAGACACAGCTGTTGCATAGGGCCGGTGTGTGCGCTCTCCATGGTACTGAAGGCAGACACAGCTGTTGCATAGGGCCGGTGTGTGCGCTCTCCATGGTACTGAAGGCAGACACAGCTGTTGCATAGGGCCGGTGTGTGTGCGCTCTCCAATGTACTGAAGGCAGACACAGCTGTTTCATAGGGCCGGTGTGTGTGCGCTCTCCAAGGTACTGAAGGCAGATACAGCTATTGCATAGGGCCGGTGTGTGTGCTCTCTCCGTGGTACTGAAGGCAGACACAGCTGTTGCATAGGGCCGGTGTATGCGCTCTCCATGGCACTGAAGGCAGACACAGCTGTTGCATAGGGCCAGTGTGTGTGCGCTCTCCAAGGTACTGAAGGCAGACACAGCTGTTGCATAGCGCCGGTGTGTGTGCTCTCTCCGTGGTACCGACAGGAAGACACATAGCAGTTGCATAGGGCCGGTGTGTGTGCTCTCTCCATGGTACCGACAGGAAGACACATAGCTGTTGCATAGGGCCGGTGTGTGTGCGCTCTCCATGGTCCTGAAGACACATAGCTGTTGCATAGGGCCGGTGTGTGTGCTCTCTCCATGGTACTGAAGGCAGACACAGCTGTTGCATAGGGCCGGTGTGTGCGCTCTCCATGGTACTGAAGGCAGACACAGCTGTTGCATAGGGCCGGTGTGTGTGCGCTCTCCAATGTACTGAAGGCAGACACAGCTGTTTCATAGGGCCGGTGTGTGTGCGCTCTCCAAGGTACTGAAGGCAGACACAGCTATTGCATAGGGCCGGTGTGTGTGCTCTCTCCGTGGTACTGAAGGCAGACACAGCTGTTGCATAGGGCCGGTGTATGCGCTCTCCATGGCACTGAAGGCAGACACAGCTGTTGCATAGGGCCAGTGTGTGTGCGCTCTCCAAGGTACTGAAGGCAGACACAGCTGTTGCATAGGGCCGGTGTGTGTGCTCTCTCCGTGGTACCGACAGGAAGACACATAGCAGTTGCATAGGGCCGGTGTGTGTGCTCTCTCCATGGTACCGACAGGAAGACACATAGCTGTTGCATAGGGCCGGTGTGTGTGCGCTCTCCATGGTCCTGAAGACACATAGCTGTTGCATAGGCCCGGTGTGTGTGCGCTCTCCATGGTACTGAAGGCAGACACAGCTGTTGCATAGGGCCGGTGTGTGTGCGCTCTCCATGGTACTGAAGGCAGACACAGCTGTTGCATAGGGCCGGTGTGTGCGCTCTCCATGGTACTGAAGGCAGACACAGCTGTTGCATAGGGCCGGTGTGTGTGCGCTCTCCATGGTACTAAAGGCAGACACGCCCGCCTTGCACGGGTTTACTTCCGGGCCTGTAGTGTCCCGTGCAGACCCCTGAACTGAGCTCATAGTGACGCCTCCGCTCTCTAGTCCCGGGTTTGTATCCCTCTCTGTGTGGAATGAAAGTCAAAACCACTACCTAGGTATGTGACGTGACTAGTAGCTGGGACCGTAAGACTGCCGCAGCTGGTTCCATGCACACCGAGCATGGGGGTAGTCGCGCCCTCTCGTGGTGCGGACGGACAGACTGCCACCCGCCCTTTTGGTAAAGCTGGCAGAGACACACCAGTCCAGCCGATCACATGTATTAAATGCTGTATTCATATTTCTATGCAGAGGTGTGCCCGTGATGCCCTGGGACGGGGCGGGCATGTAGGCTTTGTACTGAACGCGCCAAATTTAGAATTGCGAACAGGCGCAGTTTCACCCATTGATCGTTGGGCGCGTGCATCTGAAAGATCTGTAGAGCTACCATGGGCCTGTACTCGCATTACCTGTGACACCAACATGGCGGCTACCCACGCGCCCACCCACAGACAGCGGATGAACGTGCTGAAGCGGTCAGGGTCGTCGCGTGCCTGTGTACGTGGCTGCGCGTAATATGTGCATAGATGTTCTTGCCTCACATAGCTAACGGTTATGACGCCACGTACACGTGTGTGACCCTTTTCCATATGCGGAATATAGCTGGGGTGAGAGGGGTTACAAGGGACGAGGTGTGGGGCTCACCGTCATCGATAAAGTAAACTTAAAGGGGGCAGGTCTCGGGGTGCTAGAAAAACCTGAGCGCAGTGCCATTGTGGAGACATATATAAATATATGTGTCTTAGTCTCAGAGATTCTGGGCCACACACGTGGCTAACAAACACTGTACAGATGGCAGAGGAGGGCCAGTAAGGACACATCTGGCGAGCGTTATTGGACAAACAGCCAATACCTCACAGGAGCGAATAGACACCGACTGGTATTACTCACTAATACATCAGACTGTCACACTCTCCTTCGGTTTTAGATCTAGCCCTATGGATATTACAGATCTCGTCCTATGGATAACCGAGAAAGTTTTATTTCTATTAACATATAATATAATAAATACACGAAGAGAACGTACATTACAGTTCAGGGTGACTTTCACAAAGCAGTCGGCCTTTCGATCTAATTCCTTAGTGCCAAGTTACAAGAAGCTCACGATTGGACCACAGTAGGCAGTAAGTGGAGTGCTCTACAACTGGAGAACAAAGGTGTGTCAGAGCACAAGCACGCTGTGTTCAACAAAAGCTAACGTGATTAAAAGGAAAACAAAATAAGAACGAAACCTTCTGGCCACAACCACAGGGACCCAACCTGCCACACAGAAAACTAGGTCATGCATGTTTTTATAAGTATCTGTTAGTGCCAGGTAGGTAGCCTCGCTGGAGATTCTCTGTGCAGAGAAATGGGGGCAAACATTTGGACTCACATGAACCAACGTGCTCTGTACTCCCCCCTAGCGGAGTACTGACACACAATGACTGTGGCACGGCTGGTTGTGATGTAGAGTTCATATAAAGCCTCACCCCCTGCGTGCAGTGCCCCGTGGTACACTCCTCTGCTGTTGTCCCTTCGGAGCGACTCGTGCAGTTCTGCGGCGGACCGTACCATACTGGACAACAACGTAGGTGGGGGTCGACCTAAGTGTAACTTGTACACTTGTGCCTTCCCCCGCGCGTGAACCCGAGCTGCACAGCCCTCCGTACACTAAACGCAGTTCCAGTTCAGTCCACCAGAGGCCTTGGCCAGTGCCCGGTCCTTACAATGCTGACAGTCCTGCATGGACGGTGTTGACACACTGGCCGCAGAAGTAGGCGCCATGCCCGTAATAAACACTGCCAGGGGTGGATTAACAGCGATTATCGGTCCTATGTCAACAGGGCTAGATGGGGCGTTGCTCAACGTGCGTCTGTAGGGGGTGTGGCACACGTGATGCCTGCGTGAACTCAGAGCCAGCTGCCAGCCCCCGCCCCCTGTGGGCTCTCTGCTCTGGCGCCTTCCGTCCCCTCTCTCATCCTGGACCTCGCACCTCGCAGGGACATTGCAATCCGTATTTGTGTGGTGAGGGGAGCATGTAACCTCCATTGATTATCACTTTCTGATCCTGTCAAGCGCCCGACCCTCTGCTATGGAGAAGAGGCGCTGGAAAGAGAGGCAGAATAAAGAATAGAGGGAAAGACGGGTCTCGGAGGGGTGGGGGAAGGGCAGGTCCTTTCCTGAATTATTAAAGATGCTGACAATAGATCGGGGTACTTTCAGGTTTCCCTTCAGATGCGTTTGTTACGTGTGCACCGGGAGAGAGGTTGTGGGTGCGCGTTGTTTATATGTGCATTTAGAGGTAGGATGAGTGTGTGCTCCTTCTATCTTATGAGCGCCAGGAGGCGAGATGAGGGTGTCCTTTGTGCATTATATGTGCATCAAAAGGTAGGTTGAGGGGGTGCTCCGTTCATTATATGTGCTCCAAGGGGTAAAATGAGGCTGTGCTCTGTGCATTATATGCACCCCAGGAGGTAGGTGGAGGGTGTGCTCTGTGCATTATATGTGCACCAAGAGGTAAGATGAGGGTGTGCTTTGTGCATTATATGTGCAACAGGGGGTAGAGTGAGGGGGTGTTCTGTGCATTATATGTGCACCAGGGGGTAGGGTGAGGGGGTGCTCCGTTCATTATATATGCAGCAGGAGGTAGGAGGAGGGTGTGCACCTTTATTATATGAGCACCAGAGGTAGGATGAGGGTGTGCATCCCATATTATATATTTGTCAGGAGATAGTTAGATGGTGTGCTCTGTTCATTATATGTGCACCAGGAGGTAGGGTCAGGGTTTCCCATTTATTGTATGTGCGCCAGGAGGTAGGGTTAGGGTTTCCCATTTATTGTATGTGCACCAAGAGGTAGGGTCAGGGCTTTCTCCTGTATTTTCCCTGTGGTTTCCCATTTATTGTATGTGCGCCAGGAGGTAGAATGAGGGTGTGCACCTTTATTTATTATATGTGCACCAGGAGGTAGGGTTTCCCATTTATTGTATGTGCGCCAGGAGGTAGGGCTAGGGTTTCTCATTTATTGTATGTGCACCTGGAGGTAGGGTCAGGGCTTTCTCCTGTATTTAATGTGCGTCAGGAGGTAGGATGAGGGTGGGCACCTTTATTATATGTGCACCAGGAGGTAGGGTCAGGGTTTCCCATTTATTGTATGTGCGCCAGGTGGTAGGGTCAGGTCTTTCGCCTGTATTGTATGTGCGCCAGGAGGTAGGATGAGGGTGTGCTCATTTATGCACCAGGAGGTAGGGTGAGGGTGTGCACCTTTATGATATGTGCACCAGGAGGTAGGGTCAGGGTTTCTCATTTATTGTATGTGCGCCAGGAGGTTGGGTCAGGGCTTTCTCCTGTATTGTATGTGCACCAGGAGGTAGGATGAGGGTGGGCACCTTTATGATATGTGCACCAGGAGCTAGGGTCAGGGTTTCTCCTGTATTGTATGTGCGCCAGGAGGTTGGGTCAGGGCTTTCTCCTGTATTGTATGTGCGCCAGGAGGTAGGATGAGGGTGGGCACCTTTATTATATGTGCACCAGGAGGTAGGGTGAGGGTGTGCACCTTTATGATATGTGCACCAAGAGGTAGGGCCAGGGTTTCTCATTTATTGTATGTGCGCCAGGAGGTAGGGTCAGGGCTTTCTCCTGTATTGTATGTGTACCAGGAGGTAGGATGAGAGTGGGCACCTTTATTATATGTGCGCCAGGAGGTAGGATGAGGGTGTGCACCTTTATGATATGTGCACCAAGAGGTAGGGCCAGGGTTTCTCATTTATTGTATGTGCGCCAGGAGGTAGGGTCAGGGCTTTCTCCTGTATTGTATGTGTACCAGGAGGTAGGATGAGGGTGGGCACCTTTATTATATGTGCACCAGGAGGTAGGGTGAGGGTGTGCACCTTTATGATATGTGCACCAAGAGGTAGGGCCAGGGTTTCTCCTGTATTGTATGTGCGCCAGGAGGTTGGGTCAGGGCTTTCTCCTGTATTGTATGTGCGCCAGGAGGTAGGATGAGGGTGGGCACCTTTATTATATGTGCACCAGGAGGTAGGGTGAGGGTGTGCTCATTTATGCACCAGGACGTAGGGTGAGGGTGTGCACCTTTATGATATGTGCACCAAGAGGTAGGGCCAGGGTTTCTCATTTATTGTATGTGCGCCAGGAGGTAGGGTCAGGGCTTTCTCCTGTATTGTATGTGTACCAGGAGGTAGGATGAGGGTGGGCACCTTTATTATATGTGCACCAGGAGGTAGGGTGAGGGTGTGCACCTTTATGATATGTGCACCAAGAGGTAGGGCCAGGGTTTCTCATTTATTGTATGTGCGCCAGGAGGTAGGGTCAGGGCTTTCTCCTGTATTGTATGTGTACCAGGAGGTAGGATGAGGGTGTGCACCTTTATTTTATGTGTTCGTAAGAGATCACAGCCACGAACACTGTCAACTTTGTGGGAATCATAAAGAAGACATTATACACATCCTATGCCTCTGTCCAAACCTGCTGCATGAAAGACGGTCCCTCTTAAGGAAACTCTGGAATATAAATATGGTTAGATCGTGCAGAGCAGCAGTACTGGCATGCTGTGATCCGTGGAACACCAAATTAAACTGTGCCCGTGGAAGGTTTTTGGATCAAGCAGAAAAAAAAAATTGTGAGGGGACCCAAACCTGTGAACCTCCATTAGCTTAACAACTCGGCAAGGTCCATCTGCCACTTTTATCTACACTGGACTGGAACTCACATTCTCTTTTATATGTATACTTTTAATATTTTTATATTTTGGAATTTGCAAAGGTTTTTTTAAATCACGCAATAAAGTTTAGTGATGTGTTATTATATGTGCATCAGGAGGTAGGGTCAGGGCTTTCTCATTTATTGTATGTGCACCAGGGGGAAGGATGAGGGTGTGCACCTTTATTATATCAGCACCAGGAGGTAGGATGAGGGTGTGCACCTTTATTATATCAGCACCAGGAGGTAGGGTCAGGTCTTTCTCATTTATTGAATGTGCACCAGGAGGTAGGGTCAGGGCTTTCTCATTTATTGAATGTGCGCCAGGAGGAAGGATGAGGGTGTGCACCTTTATTTTATGTGCACCAGGAGGTAGGGTCAGGGCTTTCTCATTTATTGAATGTGCGCCAGGAGGAAGGATGAGGGTGTGCACCTTTATTTTATGTGCACCAGGAGGTAGGGTCAGGGTTTTCTCATTTATTGAATGTGCGCCAGGAGGAAGGATGAGGGTGTGCACCCATATTATATATTTGCCCAAGAGGCAGCAAGATGGTTTAATTCCTTTACTATAAGTGCATTGAGGTGCCCCATGAAGCATGCTGTGCATGTGCTCTGTTGATTGATTCACAGGAGAGAAGGAGCATCTATGCTTCCTTCACTATATGCCAGGAAGTATGATGCAGGCTCGCGCTGCTCATTAATTATACAATTGGAGGATGGTTGTCAGTTTGGTGGCTTTATGATAGGTGTAGGATTAGGAAGTATATGGGGGTGCTGGGCTATTTATGTGCACATTGGGAGTTGGGATGTGGGTTTATTAAAATGAGATGCCTTTTGGGAGCCTCTGCTGGTACTTAGCTGTGGTCTGACAGAGCTCATTGGATTGGACCTGCATTCTGACAGGCTCTTTGGAAACCTGCATTCTGACAGGCTCTTTGGAAACTTCCATTCTGACAGGCTCTTTGGAAACCTGCATTCTGACAGGCTCTTTGGTAACCTGCATTCTGACAGGCTCTTTGGATACCTGCATTCTGACAGGCTCTTTGGAAACCTGCATTCTGACAGGCTCTTTGGAAACCTGCATTCTGACAGGCTCTTTGGGGACTTAGTATTTATGTTACAGTCAGCTGGGCTGAGATCCATTATGCAGAAGACCTTTGGGTTTAGCTACATTCTGGCAGTGTCTTTGTGGACTTAGCTACATTCGGGCAGTGCCTGTTGGGACGTAGCTGCATTCTGGCAGTGTTTGTAGGTACTCAGATACGTTCTGGCAGTGTATGTTGGGACTTGGCTACATTCTGGCAGTGTTTCTGTGGAGTTTCCTACATTCTGGCAGTGTCTGTGTGAACTTGGCTACATTTTGGCAGTGACTGTTGGGACTTAACTACATTCTGGGATTCTGTGTGAGGACTTAGCTACGTTCTGGCCGTGTCTGTGTGGAGGTGGCTACATTCTGGCTGTGTCTGTGTGGATTTGGCTACATTATGGCAGTGTCTGTGTGGACTTGAGTACATTCTGGCGTTGTCTGTGTGACTTAGCTACATTCTGGCAGGGTCTGTGTGGACTTGACTACATTTTGGCAGTGTCTGTGTGGAAATGGCTACATTCTGGCAGTGTCTGTGAAAATAGTTACATTCTGGAAGTGTCTGTGTGAAATAGCTACATTCTGGCAGTGTCTGTGGGGACTTATACACGTTCCGGCAGTGTCTGTGTGGACGTGGCTACATTCTGGAAGTCTGTGTAAAGACTTAGCTACATTCTGGCAGTGTCTTTGGGGAGTTAGTTACATTCTGGCAGTGCCTGTGGGGACTTAGTGACATTCTGGCAGTGTCTGTTGGTGCATACTTACATTTGGGCAGTGTCTGTTGTGGCGTGTCTACATTCGGGCAATATCTGTCAGGACGTGGCTACATTCTGGCGGTGTCTGTTGGTACTTAACTACATTCTGGCAGTGTCTGTGGGGACATAGCTACATTCTGTCAGGGTCTGTTGGGACTTAAATACATTCTGGCAGTGTCTGTGGGGACATAGCTACATTCTCTCACGGTCTGTTTGGTGGTAGCTATATTCTGGTAGTGTCTGATTGGACGTAGCTACATACTGGCAGTGTCTGTAAGGGTTTTGCAACATTTTAGCAGTGTCTGTGAGGACTTAGCCATATTGTGGCAGCGTCTGTGGGGACGTCGCTATATTATGTATGTATCTGATTGGACAGCTACAATCTGTCTCTGTCTGTCATGCCTTGGCTACATTGTAGCTTTGTTGTTTGGGACTTTGCAGCATTATGATCGGGTCTGTTGAGGCTTAGACTCATTCTCGGACAGTTTTGTGAGAACTGCTGTATTCAGGTAGGGTGTGCTTTCCCTTGGGACTCGGTAGGATTGTAACAGGGCTGCAGGGTTTGCTGAACCTCAGACACATTTTGACAGAGGGGTCTTTTGAAAGTAATGTGTATTCTTGAGGGATTTGGAGGGACTCAGTTCCATTTATGAGGGTTGTGGGGGAGCTGCCTCTGGAGGGCTAGTGTGTGGCTTCGCAGCTTTACCCGATGGGTTGTGGGATTTAGCTGCATTCTGGGTACCCTTTACATATTTATAAAATAAGGCAAGTGCCTTCTATCCCCAACACCCCGTCTACAGAGCATCAACAAGACAAGCTACCCACCTCTTCCCAGAAAAACTCACAAACTACCGTTCCTGAATTATTTACACACTCACTCCCAATAAACCCCAAGTAACCTCGGGAGGACTCTGTGCATAAAACCGTATGGTAAAAAGGTCCATTCATTCATCCATCTATTCAATCACGACAAAAAAAACATGGATTAATTCACATGAAGCAAAGACAGGAGACGAAAAACAAATTCCAAACCCTAATACTGCGGCATACAAAGAACAAGTCTCTTTAACCAAAGCCACTACTACATTTTAGGTTTCTGTTCCTTTTCTGTACTAAAAGTACGAATTATTAAAAAAAATGTCCTTTACTGAACAAGTTAAACTACAATGTATTTTCTCTCCCACGTTCTATTTGAGGGCTTTATTTTTGTGGGTTTCATAAAATGGTCTTTCCATTGTCTACGAACCATCGTCAATTTCCGTGCATCAAAATAAAGTACCCGCGATATTTTTTGTATTTTTATATTTTTGCATCCATAGTCGCTTTTTGTATTTCTCTTGTTTTTCACAAATTCTAACGTATAGTTAGGCAATGTATTAAAAAAAACAATAAGAACGACAGCTGTGTTGCATTG
Source organism: Lissotriton vulgaris (assembly GCF_964263255.1). NCBI lineage: Eukaryota > Metazoa > Chordata > Amphibia > Caudata > Salamandridae > Lissotriton > Lissotriton vulgaris. The sequence goes on along the minus strand of NC_141688.1, from coordinate 204,360,059 downwards.
ACAACACCTGCGCTGCTTCCCAGCCAGGGCTAATAAAAGAGCCGGTCAGTTTCCTAATCTGAATATATAACTGAGGTGGACTTAGACACAAAGCCGGCACATTCCTCCGCACCACTAGCATGGAATTGTGTTTCCAGTTATTCCAAACAAAGGAACACGTCCATCACACACTACACACTCGCACTGCCTCCTCACCTTTCGTTGGAAGTCATGTTGCCTCCGATGTACCCCTCGTTGCGTTCCAGACGGGGATGGGGAGGACAGGGGTCCAATGTGTGCCCAGAGACCCCCTTTTCAGAAGAACAATGCAGCCTCAGCAGGGGGCATAAGCACAGCCTTGTGCTGCATAGAAACCCTCCGAGCTCCCCAAAAGACCAGATTCCAGCGGGGTGCTGCGCTGCCGGGGTCCCCCAGCCTCCTCTGCTGGCTGCGCTCGCCGTCTCTTGCAGGGCTGGCTGCTGCGGGAGGGGGCGCGGCGGAGGATGCTGGCCGGGGGGAGGGGGCGCTGGGACACCTTGCTCCTGCCTGGCTCGCGGGGCCCCGGCGCTGACCTGCTGGTGGCAGAGGCGGGATTGCAGAGGGTTTACACGCGGCTAGCAGTGGATTTGCGATGCTTCCCGCTCTATTTTAGGCAGAGCTGACATCACGGGCGGTTGTTGCTCCGCTAAAGCCCTGTGCAGTAAACGCGCGCAGCGCTGGCGGCCGGCTCACTGCTCGCTTCACGGACTCCAGCGAGACGCGCAGCACCCCAGAAGCCTCTCGCACTTTCACGCCCTTTCTATCAAATATGGCTATTTTTATTTTCACCTAGATTTTTTTTAAACTTAAGCCTGCATCGTTCTTCGTGTTTTTTTTTGTTATTCGCTTTTTTGTTGTTCTTGTATTGGAGTCCTTTCTGCCATCTGCTACAATGGTTTCCCTTCCAGATATTAATTAGGATGTCATTTCAGAAGAGAGCAGGTTTCCTGGGGTTATGGAGCATGCTTGTGCATGGGTGCTATGTGCCCTGCTCTGGGGGGAGCGGAAAAGGGGATTAGGAGGGAGCCCCTCTTCATTTTAGACTATTATCTTCGTTTTTTGAATGACAGAACAGCGGCGTGCAAGGGGGGGGGGGGGGGGGGGGGGGCACGGGCCAAAGCCAGCAAGGAAATGGCCTACGCGTTCCCGGACTGTCATAGTTGAGTGCAATATGCCCCTTCTACTCCATGCCACGGTATCACTGCACCTGCTGCACAGGTGATAGCTAGGCCCTTTCGAAGGTAGCCATGATTACCTTTTATGAGTGTGTGGGGGGGGGAGGGGTCATGCCCTAACAATATCATAGTTTCCGCACTTTCGTTTAAGTTTCCAGACAAACTAGAGTGAAGAAAGACTGTCATCTCCATAGTGCATTGGGGTGAAAAACAAAAACTGGAGGAACGCATCCTTGGAGCCTTATGGCACCCTTAAATCGATAAACCGTCCGAGTGGCCACCGCTTTTCAATGTGTATATTTATAACAATAGACCCCTGAATGTGAGCATGCAGAGCCAACGACCAGTAGGCCCAAGGGGTACGCAGAAGCGCTCTGATACAGCAGGATTGAAGACTAGGCGCTATACGCAGAAAAATAGATATTTCCTAGACAAGCATGTCTGAATTATTTTCAGGGCTGTATATAAAGGCAGTGTGGAAGTAAGGAGGCGGCTCCCACCCCCCGTCTTTTGTTGTTGGAATCTAAATTTGGCACGGCCATGCCCTCAGGGCTCCCGGAATAACGCAGCTGATGCTTGTGTGAGACCCCTCCCACCTCCGAGCATGGCGTCTGCCTTGACAGCCCGCGTTCTCCTCTTTTCCAAGTCTATACCGAGATTCCTCAGCTCTAACCCCACTTGAGTAATTTTAGTATCATCATCCTTCTTCGACAAGCCTTCTCTCGCCCCCCAAATGGAAGAAAAAGTCCCCCCAATACCCTGGTAATTCTGCAGTGAATTCAAATTATGTTTTTTTCTGGCATTTAAAAATAAATAAATGCCTTCCACTCGGTGCATACATAAATATTCTACCCGTATAGGATGGCAGAATACTGTCCAAAAAATACCTTTTAGGAAAAGAACATAGGTACAATATACAGAAAGGCACCCTGTATGATATGCGCCTGTCTGCTCATTGTGTATCTACAAATACGCTTTACACCTAATTTCTTTACTACCTGGATTTTCACAATTTCGAGTGAAGCGACGTGTGCTGTTTCTTTAAATCCGTACATTACAATGAGATCGTGCTGCAAGTAATAATATCGTCTTTCAAACTCTACTGAGGATATGCTGAGGATTTGCTGCCATCTAGCGGTGAAACCAGATATCGATGTATACTTCTATTGTGTCCCTGAAAAATTCTACTGATAAAAATCTACTGACAAACTTTAATTTCTCCCTTCATTTGACATACAGAAATTTGAAATTCTATATGTGAAAATAAACAGTTCTGAGGTGTTTCGAATCTTATAGCTCCGATGGGGCGGTAACAGCTGGAATTAAAAGGGCCCTTTTTAAGCACTTTATTATGGCTAGATCTGTTTTACAGCCAGTTTGAACCATTGTTCAACCAGGGCACTTTTGAGGATGTCTACAGACAGCTACTTTCCCCCTTAACAGTCGCTATTCGCCATGTAGACCATAGCCCGCTGTACTAATTCGGGTACACACACGCCATCTTGAGGGCTTCGTTTCTGACCCTAATCTTCAAAATTTACATTGAACCTTTGTTAGGACTCATCCACTGCTTCGCCCTCACCTGTTACAAACACTCTAATGAGACTCAACTCGAGAATGCTGTGGATGTAACCCTCTGTCTCTCTACTTTCATTGCAGATGTGCATCCGGCATTAAAAGAGCGTGTGTGAATCAACTTAGGATACAGTGAGTCCAACACGTCTGGAGTCTTTTCTGAATCCTGGACCGACTCAGGGAGCCCCACCCATGCCACACCCTCCGTAGGAGGGGAGTTATGCAAGCCACAAGGGTCGCAAGAGGGAATCGTGACGGCTTGTGGCACTATGCAGCCTTCTCACCACACAACCACTAGTCACTCTTATGGTTGAATGAAGTAGTCCCACACCTGTGGCTGTTTCAGACAGTTTACTCCATATACCTATGAGGGTGCACTCAGTCACTACTTGGAGACAGACTTTCACAACGTACTACGCTCTAGTGTGAGCTTTGAGGTGGGAGTGTGCAGCATCCAGTTCATATAGCGCCTCTAGCAGGGTCAGGGTAAGGCAGGACAAGAGCACTCCACAACATCAGACTCAAACAGATTGTACCAGAACCAAAACACTCAGCAAGACACACCCTCAACCCGATCTTTACAGCGGTAAGCTCCCTCACCTTCAGCCACACCACCGAAGTCACATGGACGGTCCATCATTGCATCCACTTCACCATGCTAACAGCACTCACAAACATCCTCCCCAGCACTGAAACTGCCCCTCTCGCTATGACAGACAGCATCCGTTTCCTTCTCGACAAAGGGGAGACTGTGGCCCTCATTCTCCTGGACCTCCCTGCTGCCTTCGACACAGTTTCACACCGCACCCTAGCCTGTAAACTACATGACGCAGGAATCCGAAACAAGACCCTCAACTGTAACCGCTCATTCGTCTCCAGCAGAACACAGCGGGTCATACTCCCTCTTTTCCTCTCGTAACCCACACTGACCACCTGCAGAGTCCCGCTAGGAACCTCCATCAGACCCACCCTGTTCAACATCTACATGGCCCGCTTGCTTCCATCGTCAGATCACACAGACTCAACAACATATCATATGACGATGACCCCAACTCATCCTCTCTTTATCCAATGAACCCAACATCTCCAAACACAACTTTCAAGAAGTAATGGAAGAAATTGCCAGGTGGATGAAGAACAGCTTCCTACAACTCAACACGGACAAGACCGAAGTCCTCATGGGCCAAAACCCCGACACCTGGAATGACAACTGGCTGCCCCCCGCCCTCGGGAGCCCCCATATCCCATGGACCACACACGCAACATCAGAATCATCCTAGACTATGAACTCACAATGGACCGCCAGATCAACGCTGTCACCTCTTCCTGCTACCAAACCCTCCACCTCCTCCGAAAGACCCTCTGCTGGATTGCCCTCATACACACAGTAAAAACAGCATCCACAGCACCATCAGCTGCAGACTGGACTACGGCAACACACTCTATGCTGGGATCAACTAGAACCTCACCCACAAACTCCAGAACATCCAGAAATGCACCAGATTATCCTCAACCTACCGCGCCACTGCCACATCAGCCAACATCTCCGGACACTACACTGGCTCCCTGTCGTGAAGAGAAACACTCCTCACCCACGCCAGCAAATCCCTCCACAACACCAGACCAGCTTACATGAACCACTGCCTTTTGTTCCAGGCACCCAAAAGATCTATCCGCTCAGCCCAACTCTCTCTAGCAACGGCACCCCACATCAAGTTGACCAGAGCTAGAAGTCGCTCCTTCTCCTTCCTCGCGGCCAAGGCATGGAACACCCTCCCTCTCCACCTCCAGCAGACACCAACACTCTCCATGTTCTTGTAGGACCACAAGTCCTCACTTTTCGACAAATCACAGTATACATCCAGGAGCTGCGCCCCCCTCAGCGCCTTAAGACCCTTTCGGGTGAGTTTTTGCGCTTTATAATCCTGTGATTGAACAAGACTGAGGTGAGGTGGTGGCGCAGCAAAGAAGGTACGTTTATTTTTTTTATTTGATTAGAAATCCAACTCTCAACCCCACCCCATCACCCCCGTCTCGAGCCAGCCACCGCTGAACAATGCCCTACAAATAATAAAAGCACTGGTCTCTTTCTTGGCATCCTATCCTGTTGCATCGCCTGGAGGAGATTGGGCTGGGTGGCCCTGCCCTCCAGTGGTTCCGGTCTTTCCTAGACAATCGTTTCTTTAGCGTTGCCATCCCACAGTTCCAGTCCCAATTCCATCCTTTGAAACAGGGGGTGCCGCAAGGTTCCTCGCTGAGTCCCACGCTGTTTAATCTATACGTGAGACCGCTGGCTGAGGTCGTCAAGCAATGGGGCATGACCATGGTCTCATATGCCGACGACACTCAGCTAGCGGTTACGATCAGCGGGGATGCGGACAGGGATGCCCCCAGGTTTCAGAGTGGACTTAGAGCGGTGGCGAGCTGGATGAAGCACAACTGTCTCCAGCTCAACGCAAAGAAAACGGAGATCATGATCGTCGGTAGGAGATCGGAACTGTGGGGGGACAGGTGGTGGCCCGCGGAGCTGGGGCCGGCGCCCATTCCGGTCACAGAATTAAAGAACCTAGGAGCATGGATGGATCCTGCACTCAGTTTTGTGGGTCATACGAAGAGAACCGCGGCCTGTTGCTTTGGTATCCTACGGTCGTTGCGTCCCATCCTGAAGTTTTTCGACCATCGTACCAGGCAGCTGATAGTCCAGGCTACAGTGCTATCTCGCCTGGACTATGCCAGCTCGCTTCTGGTAGGGACCAATTCAGCGGAGGTTACCCGCCTCCAACGCATCCAGAATGCCACGGCGAGAGCCATTGTTGGCTTACCTCGTACATGTTCCGTCTCCGGCACATTGACATCACTGCATTGGCTGCCTATCAGGGCAAGAATCCAGTTTAAAGTGCTGTGTCTGGCGTTCAAGATTTTGAGGGGTGTGGGTCCTCAAATTCTTGCGGACCTTTTGTCCTGGTATGTGCCTACCCGGTCCTTGAGATCGTTGGGTCAAGCACTTACAGTGATCCCCCGATACAGGCTGTGTCGGGTTGGTGGTCGATCCTTCCGGGTCAGAGCGGCCGAGCTCTGGAACTCCCTTCCAGTAGAGATGCGGTTGCTAGACGATCTCTTAGTCTTCCGTAAAGTTTTAAAAACTTTTCTGTTTTAATAAATTGCCTTTATCTTTCCTTCTGTTGTGTTCCTTGTAGGTGTTGCATATTACCTGCCATGCGCCAGGACGCCCCTTAGCTGGGGCAGCTGTGCGCAATACAAATGTATGTAACATAACATAACATAACAAAACATAACATAACATAACATAACATAACATAACATAACATAACATAACATAACATAACATAAGATAACATATATATAGAAGATCTACCAGTGACCTGGGTCACAGGCTATACTGACTGGCCACTCAAACAGGGTGATGCTTCTAAAACAAAATGCGTGGTCCTCGTCATTACAATGTGAGGTTATGTCATCACGTGATAGGAACAAAGAACAGGAGGATCATTGTAGGATAGCCCCACCCACCCAACCTGGGTGCCATAGAGGGGGCTGGCACATCTGGTTCACCTCAGGTTATACTGTCCTGGCCACCAAAACAGGGTGGTGCATCTACAACAAACAGTTATGTAATCAAAAATGGAGAATAGGCTGCACGCCAAGATCTCCATGGCACCTCAGATCAGCCTGCTAGTTATAGGTCAGTTCATAGGTTGCGTCTTTGGTGCATGATATTCTGATCTTTATTTGGAGTTTGGTGGATGAGATACTCATTAACAAACATAGTGGATGTCCCGTTCACCACAACACAAGTGCATTACAGTCTATGGCAATTCCAACACTGCAAATTGGATATTTGCCACGTTTTGACAGAGTATCCCATATGCCAAAGTATGAGTAAGGCCCTGGTTATTTTAGCATCCTTGCTGCCATCACTGTAGTTCTAAACAGATAGAACTACACAATGGATTCCTTTCAGGTTCACCGGCCCAGCTAAGCTCCAGTCGGGAAAAAATCCAAAAACACAGTCCCTTGACTGCCATTACACTACATTTCTGTGCCCCACTGTCACCAAGCCAATATTCTTAACCACATCGCTGCTTGAGAGATTCCTCTGCTGTGCTGGACAGCAATAAAAACGGGTGTGGTCATGACGAGCTCAGCTCGTCATGAGAACAGGAGGACTGTACTGCATGACGAGCTGAGCTCGTCATGAGCATGGAAGGGGTTAAAAACTCTGTACATCTCAGCAGCATATTTATAGCATAAATGGCATTGATACCACACGTTTACAGAATACATTGTACACACACCACTTCTAACATTGGGATGCAAATAATATCCTAAAAATATTGCCAGGAGAGACTATAGATTTCACATCTGGAACTTTACAGCCAATATTGTCTTCTGACATTCAATGAAAATCTGTATGTTCCTTCTGTTGTAGGCACTTGATACTGGAATGCAATATGGACCACAGCTGGTCCACTTCCTTCACACCACCACGCTTCCTGCACAGACATTCTCTTGGGTTCACCAAGAATGTCCATCCTTCCAGATGTTGACAACTGGAAGTTGTAAAACATGTGCAGCCATTGTGCAAAAGCTCTCACGTTGACTATGGACCGGTATTTAATTTGGCCAGTGGTTGTAGACTATAACCACCGGCCAAATTAAATACTGGTCCATGTGCATGTGAGCACTCATTTTTAGGGGACGTTTCTTAGTTTTCCTCTGGCCCAGCGCAAGAGAGAGAAAAGCACACAAGGGGGAAAGAGGAGGAAGCAAAGAGGAAAAAAGTGGCTAATAAAGAAAGCAGTGAGAAAATGAAGCAGTAGAGTGAAATAAAGGATTGGGGGTGTCAGGAGGTGGAAAAAAGAGACACAAGGTGGAAAAAAGACTACAGTCTTTTGTATTCAGCACCCCGTACTTCGATAGTGTACATCTAAACAAAAGTTTGGGTCCCAGCATTTATTCTTTAACAGATAAAGTTCTGCTAAAAAAAATAGGTGGAAATAAACTTTCACAAGTACCATCACAGCTGACTGCACTCAGGTGAAGCTGTTTGACTCAAACATCTCTTCACAGCATACCTAGAGTTGCAAATATAATTACTGACACCAGACTGTAGCTAGGCAGATGTGTTATGTTCTTGCATAAAAAATATATATGTTGTGTTCTTTCATTGTGTGTTTTGGAATGTTATTCTTTTTCCTGGCAACTTGTGAGAAAAATCACCTCTTGTCCACTGTAAATCAAAAGGAATACAGGGAGTCAGAGATAAAAACATCTGGTTTATTCAAGCTTGAACGGATGAAAGACCAACAAGGAAAAAGCGGTTCCGTGTAGGTAATGAATAACCCTAGGCTTAGTTCGCAAAGTAGCGCTACGCGTAGCTACGCGAAGTGCACTGCGCGAGCTGCATGTAGCTGCGCGAACTGTGTCGTGCACTGTGTAAAATGCTGTTTGCACTGATTGCACAGTGCCGGATGCTTGTCCGCACTGTGCAATCAGTGCAAACCGCATCTTTCACAGTGCAAGTGGTCATTTTCAGCCGCTCAAGTAGATTTCTACTCGAGCAGCAGCTTTCTCAACGCAGACTGGTAGTTTCTCATCGCGAGCGGTCGCCAGCATACGCAACCACTCGCAATGAGAAACCCAACCGCCCAGCGTTGAGAATCTCGCCGGGAGGTTTATTTTCCACGCTCACTATCGGCAACTTGATATTGCTGATCGCAAAACAAGGAAAAAGTCTCGCCGGGATGTCATTTTGGTCACTCGCGGTCGCCAATTTGATGTTGAGGACCACGAGCTATCAAAAAATGACCGCTGCACTATGCTACGTGTGTTTGCACTGTGATACGTGCAATTCGCGTACTGTGAAGTAGCGTAAACTACGCGAGCATAGCATAGTACTTCGCCCAGGGTTAGTAATGTACAACCACACTCTCTACTACTCACTCTCTACTATGCTCTACTACTCACTCTCTACTGCTCTCTACTACTCACTCTACTACTTACTCTCTACTACTCTCTACTACTCACTCTACTATTCACTCTACTACTCTCTACTACTCACTCTTTGCTACTATCTCTACTGCTCTCTACTACTCTCTACTACTCACTCTCTACTCTCTATTACTCATTCTCTACTCTACCTCTCTCTACTTCTTTCTCTACTAGTCTCTACCTCTCTACCTCTACCTCTCTACCTCTGCACCTCTACATCTACACCCACTACCTCTCTCTAGACACACACATATACGCATATATATGCATATGCATTTATAAATATGTATGTGTATATATATACATACATATGTAAACATATATAATCTGCATATCTATATAAATACAAATATAAGTGCATGCATACATATACATATATGCATACATATGCATGTTATTTACATGAAAGTTTGAAAAACACAAATAAAAGCAAAGTTAAAAAGCCACCTCATTACAAACAGAATAGCTTTAACTTAAACGAGGGCAAGGTCTATTGCATTTTCAATGCTTGTTTACTTTGGTTCCATCAAGAAGGCTTTCAGATGTGTCACATATTTGCCATACATTCTGAATGTTAGCACTCTAGTTGCTCATTAAAGCTACTGCTCACCAGGGAAGTCTGCTGCTGGTATTCAAAGTGCATGTTTCAGTGTGCATGTCAGAATTTTTTTAATGAAATAGAAGTGGATTTGAGAAGTCAAAATGCGCCCTAATTTTTCTTTCTTCAGCACTAATCATAATTTCTATGGCAAAATGAACCCCCTCATTTTGTTCCTTTGCAAATTAAATGTTTTAAGTGTTACCACTTTATTCCAATCAAGATGACTTCAGGTGTGCCATACTTTTGTTATAAGTAAGACTGTTAGCGCTCTTGTTGTTCTTTAGTACACTCTTGGACATTCTGTCATTGGGCTATACTTGGGCTACATCTGGGGGATATTTGTACTACATTTGGGCTCTTTTGTCTCTGGTGGCCATCTTGGGAGACTTATTTGTTACGAAGTTTCCTAATTTCCTCCTTTACTACATTCTCCTCAGTAGGAAATACTTTCAGTTTTCTACTTTGATTCCACCAAGAAGGCCTTCAGATGTGACACACATTTGCCATAAATACAGAATGTTAGCACAGTGGTTGCTTATTAGATCACTGTAGTAAAGCTACTGCTCACCACGGAAGTCTGCTGCTGGTATTGAAAGTGCATGTTTCAGTCTGCATGTCAGAATGTTTTAATGGAATAGAAGAGGATTTGAGTAGTCACTCCAAATGTACCCTAATTTTTCTTTCTGAAGCACTAATCATATTATCTATGGCAAAATGAACCCCCTCATTTTGTTCCTTTTTAAATTAAATGTTTTCAGACTTACCACTTCATTCCATTCAAGATGGCTTCTGGTGTGCCATACTTTTGTCATAAGTAAGACTGTTAGCGCTCTAGTTGTTCTTTAGAACACTCTGGGATATTATGTCATTGGGCTATACTTGGGCTACATCTGGGTGATATTTGGGCTACATTTGGGCTCTTTCGCCTCTGGTGGCCATCTTGGGAGACTGCCTGTCAGAATTTTTAATGAAATAGAAGAGGATTTGAGAAGTCACTCAAAATGTGCCCTAATTTTTCTCTCTGCAGCACTAATCATACTTACTATTGCAAAATATACCCCCTCATTTTGTTCCTTTTTAAATTAAATGTTTTAAGAGTTACCACTTTATTCCAATCAAGATGGCTTCAGGTGTGTCATACCTTTGTAATAAGTAGGACTGTTAGCGCTCTAGTTGTTCTTTAGAACACTCTGGGAATCTGCAGTAGAACACAAAGGAATCAACTGAGAATCTCTGTCCTTGTTGGATGTACATGTTTTACTGAGAATGTTAGACTTAATTTTCACATGACTGAGAAAGATAATGTGAATTTATAGAAAATATGCTTTCAGTTTAGCTTATAGATCCCCTTCCAATCCACTGTGGGAAAAGCATGACATAATATTTTTCTTTCATACATGATTCATGATGTCCCAGCAGAAGGCTTTTTCACATGATAAATTCACCTTAGAATACACCACAATTCCTAAAATGAATATGGTACCATAAACAAATGATTTATAATGTAACAAAAGTCCTAAAACCTTCTATTAACTGCAATGCTTTTTAATGAGGTGCTATCATGTATATTGGTCCCAAGATGGCTGCCAACACTTCTTGGATGAAGTGCTGACAGCCAATCAGATCTCACAATGAGATGTGTGGTTAGGCTCCGCCCAGATATATATATTTGTTTTCTTTTGATTTTCTCAGGAACTACTGGAGTGATTTACATCATTTAACCAAAAGCGTGATCTGCGTACCAGACCCTACAATTTTTCCAAATTTGGTGTAATTCCATTCAGCGGTTCGGGCTGTAGTCGTGTCTAATCGTCCTATGGAAATTAACATGGGGAAAACCCAAAGGACCCCCCTTTTTTCTCGGCCCCTGCTTGATGAATCTTCCCGAGACTTTCAGGAAAGGAGCGGAGCGGGCCATCTTCTTTGAGAAATTAGCGAAGATTCAACAACCGGCGTCAAAGTTATTCCCAATAGAATTTGCGGTATCTACTGGCGACCGCCAGTAGGTAATATATATATATATATATATATATATATATATATATATATATATATATATATATATATATATATATATATATATATATATATATATATATATATTTATTATTATTTTTTTTTTAAACTTTTTAAAAACTTTTTTCAATAAAGTTTTTATTTTATATTTGTTAAAATGTACATTACATCTAAAAAATAGTTTGGAATTAAGTTTATCTTTAATATATTTAATATTTATTTATTTATTTTATATCTATAGAAAAAAACGATACTTTGTACAACAATATTTATGACCAATATTTTCTCTCTCAATATGTTTGTACTTACCACTATAAGTATAGAATGTAGATAATTTTTGACATCGATATTTTGGTCACGATATGTTTGCATTAGGATACTTTGGGTGTCGATATTTTGTCAGTGAACCCTTGTACACCATTTGGCTAACCCAGTTAGATGTTCCTTAATGGTCTGTTATCTGTGTCATGGCATTATTGTTAGGAGGAGGCCTTACATTTGAGGTGATTTGTATCACAGGGTGGCTGACTTTCAGATGGCACTAAAGACCATAATGTGTGCAATCCTCTTCGTGATGTAATTTGTAATACTTTCTGTGTCTCGACTTCTTAACCCCTTCGCTGCTGGCCCGTTTCCGCCGCTGTGCGGTAAACAAACGAACTGGGCGGGGCCGTGACGAACCCCAGCCGTCATCAGCACACGAGCACCGCGGAGCGTGACGGCTGGGGTTCGTCACCAGCTTACAAGGGGTTAAACCTAAGAACTTTGCATGTAGGTAATCGTTATTTTCTCTTTTTCCTATGAAACTTTATATCACGGTTCTCAATTGTTTTACAGTGTTGTCAGCTTTGTTGCCTTCCATTTCAGGTTCTTTGCAGCAGTTGTCATTCAAAAAGGTGTCATTTCTGATATTTATATGTTTAATGGACTTAATTGTTGGTTTTAGTGAAGGGTAATTGTCACTCTAAGTGTCACACTTTTCGTCATTTCGTGTCACTCATAAGTATACTGAAACCATGGACATGTCACACATACCCAATCTGAAACCTTGGCAGCTATGGAAGTGTACTGAAGTGTTGGTGTCTGAGGTCTTCTTTTATAAGCAATTGTGCTATTGAAGTGGGGAGAAGCTACTACAGGTACGTTGTTGCGTGGATTCTGCACATATACAGAACTATTCACAGGAAACCTGGCCCTCGGTAGATAGTGGTGTACTAACCTATCCCCTCAGTACCGAAAATACTAAAAACCGACTAGCAATAGTGTCTGATTCGTACTCTGACTAACAGCGAAGCTACTAATGATTAGACAACCCAGAACACAACACTCCAGACTCTCTCAGGAATCACAGGTGTAAGATAACTCTTTCGCGCACTCACTCATACTTGTCCACCATAAGAGTATTCAGAGTCACAGCATAGTTTAAAATGTTTATTTTAACTAATGCGCTCTATGGTACAGTACACTTGCCATTACTAGCAGCAAAATGCATAGAAACAATTTTAACAGCATTGTCACAATTCCATAGAATACAAACGCATATATCATTTTATAAAGACAGTGGAAAAGGGTTATAATGCCTTACCACCCTCCCTATGATAAGATATAGTTTATTATAAAAAAGAAGACCTCTGGGCTTTGTCAGCAGACCCCATACCGCAAGGCCTAGATGAACGGTTTAAATCTCAGGCCAAGAACAGCTCTTCTCTCTGGTAGGGTCTCTTTCCAATTGTGTGAACAATATGCTTGGATTGTAATATTAAAGCATGCGATTTTCAGTAGTGCAGCTGTGTGCCATGTTTTGTCTAGGTGCGAGGAACTGACCAGAAAAGAATAACAAGGGGCATTGTTGATCAACCTAGTACATTGTGTGCATAATAAACCTCAGAGCACAGCAGAGTATGCGAAAAGCTGACAGTTCTCATTTGAAAAGGGCACAAACTATATCTAGAAAAATAAACACATGTAGTGTTTTGCGCAAAAGCAGCCTAATGGCAGCGAGGGTCATGCTAACTTAGCAATGTCTACAATAAACCCACTATCCATACTACAACATCTATGAAGTTCATAGATGCTCTGCCTTTCCTGCTCTGGCACCTAGCTGCCTGAAATGAAAATGCAGGGTCGTTAAGCCTTTTTTGTGGAGACAGAATAGAGTCTATTTAGGTGTAAGTGAGGCTGGGCCCAGCTCCTCCCATCCTATCCGTGCTCACCCATCCAGTCACACCTAAGCTCCTATTGTTTGTGGCTGTCTTGGAGGAATACACAAAACCCAACTGGCAACTACACCCAAGTCACGTGCCCAGAGACAGGCTGCGGGTACAAAAATGGTTACGGCAAGAAAATCCCATCCTTCTAAAAGTGCCATTTTCAGAACTGTAGTTCAAAATCCAACTTCACCATAAATTAGGATTTTAAATTAGGATTCCAGAGGCACTAAACATGAACCAGTAATCTCTTCAAATTTGGAAATAAGACTTTTAAAATTAAATAAGGCAACTCCAATGTTTACGTATAGGAGAAATGTGCTTTGCAGGAGTGAAAAATTAATTTAAGAGTATTTCACTACTACAACATATACATTTAAAAAGTACATGTCCAACCTTTTAAATACACAGCACCATGCCCGTGGTGCTGTCCAAGGTCTACCTTACTGGTGACTGATATCTATTAAAAATTAAGGTTTGGATCTGGCAAAAGGTTTACTTTGCCAGGTTGAATTGGCAGTTAAGAACTGCATAAACAGACTCTGCAGTAGCAGGCCTGAGACAGGTTTAGAGGCTACTTGAGTGGGTGGCACAATCAGTGCTGCAGGTCTACAAGTAGCACTTAATTTACAGGCCCTGTGTACTCTAAGGGACTTATAAGCAAATTAAATATGGCAATTGGGTATGAGCCACTGTTACCATGAGTAGCTGTGCTAAGCCACACAAACCAGACACTCAAAAAGGGGCAAAAGAGGTACTGTTAATAACAGCACTGATCCTTGGCACAGAGAGTTGTGTCACATGGGGACTTGACACACACACACACACAAAGGAGTTTGCAGGGAGATGCTTGGAACACAGGGCCCGTACATCAGATTTCACGACAGTGAAGCAGTGAAGATAAAAGCACACAATCTTCGAGAGACTGCTGAATGCAATGGTCAACTCAAGTACTGATATTTTCAAACTGTTGAACGTGGTCATAATTTTGTTTTCCCTTGGTGCTCCAAGTGCTTATCCCCAAAGTTGACAAAGGCGGTTATGTTTTCACAGCAGCAGAGGGTGAGAGAGAAGGGGAACAGTGTTTACAACGCAACTTTTACCACGCAGTACCTTTACCACGCAACTTTTACAACGCAAGTCATTACAACGACTTGCGCTGGGGGCGGTGTAGGATAGGGAATAGTTTAATTTACTATCCAAAACCTTCCCTACTATCCAAGGGGACTGGAGTTTGAATAGTAAATTAAACTATTCACTATCCAGCGCCCCCCAACGGAAGTCGTTGTAACAACTTGCGTTGTAAAAGTAGCGTGGTAAAGGCATGCATTGTAAAAGCATGCGTAGTAACAACATACATCAGAGAGAGAAGGAGGGCAAAGGTAGGGGTAGTAATAGGGACAAGTACATGGGTGAGCAAAACTAGTAGGTATTGGGGAGAAGCAGAAGTGTGACAGAGCAACACAGAGCACAGGGGGATAGTGGCACACAAAGGATACAGCTCAAAAACGCACCTACTCTCTGCTTTGAGTGCCTGCCTAAAAAGAAAAAAATTCTGGAAATTAAGTGGTGGAAGTAGTGAAGGTAACTCTAACATATATAAAGTGTCTAGCTTATAGTCTATGATGCCAAGTTTATTACCCACAGAGTAAACTGTCCATGGATTGGGTACTTAGGGTATGCTGAGGTAATGGAATTAGAATGTGGGAGTTGTGAAGGACAGTTAAAGAGGAGCAGATGGCAAGAGGAGGCTGAGGTTTCTGGAAATAAATACTCGTCTCACCTCGACCTTTCTCCTGTCATCTTGGTGGAGGAACATCACATTTCTGGCGACAAGAATGGGAGGAACACCATCTACAAGCATCAGGCACCTCAAAACAGCTACACAAAACATCAGCCGTTGAACAGACACCTGGAGGAGAAAATAGAGGTGATTGAGGGATAACCTCGAATTTTACCACCTGATCAACATTGGTAGTGCGCAAATCAGTTGAAAAGCGATAGTAAATGTAAATGTAAATGTACAGGAATTTATATAGCGCAAATCACCGAGCGGTTTCCAAGTGCTTGCTTAGGGAAACCGTCCTGGGATTCCCCTGTGAGATAACCCTGGCAGGGTATCCGCAAGGTGGAAGCCAGGCATCCCGCCGCGAGGGGCCGTTGTGGAGATTAAGCAAGCTATTGCCCAGAGACGCAGAGTGGGAACCTGTGAATCGAGTAGGCACCGGAGCAAGAATTGTCGAGTCCATGGACATTTTAGGACTCAAGACCCCGCCGAGCCGGGAATTGAACCCTGGTCACGGGCTGACCTCTGCTTCCAGGTCTGCCTCCTCTAACCAGTGAGCCACACTTCTCCATAGTTGAGGAGGCTTTGGAGGGCGAGGAGGCCCGAGTAATCTGGAGAAGAAGCACCATGCACTTGAGTACAGGTGCAAGCCTCTCTGCAGCCAGGGGCGGCTCTAGGCTAATGGCGGCCCTGGGCAGGTAGCGTAGGTAGGGGGCCCCAGAAGAGGGGTCTGGGCGGGGCAGAGCCCCCAGAGCTCAGGAGGGGGGGAGGGTCAGGGTGTTAGGAAGTGGAACTGAGCCAGAGGCCGCCAAATCCCTGCCAGGGGCCGCCATGCAAATATGTATCCATCCTCAGAGGATTATTATATTAAGGATATATATTGGCGTGGAGGCCCCTGGGGTTAGGTGGCCCTGTGCAGGTGCACAGCTTGCACATGCCTAAGGTCACCCCTGCTGCAGCATAACACACATGCAATAGCACTGCGCGAGCCTTCTGGTGGTGAAGGGGAAGCCTGTGTCCTTCACCACGCAGTCTAAGGTCGCTGTACTTGTAGGAGCGACTGTCACTAACAGAGTGCTGATGTCATGACATCAGCAGGATCATTTGTGGCGGACATTTGCTGTTTGGACAATCACTCGAACTTAATGCAGTGCCACTCTGTTGTGAGGAATGTAATGGTGGTCATTTTAAAAAGGGTCAAAGGTTCCTCAGCGAGCAGCCTGGCAATGTCAGGTAGTCCATTATATGGCTTTTGAAGAAGAATTTGCCAATGCAACAGCACTGATATCCAAAGATAAGGCTCCCGGCCCTGATGCGGTCCGGGCAAAAGTTACTTAAGACCGATCCAGCCTAGTGGGCTAAAATCCTCACTCATGTGTTGAACGCCACTAGTAAGTCAGGTATCCCAGAGTCTTGGTCGATATCTATAATAAGTATGTTTCTTAAGAAGAGAGCTAGGTCAGATCACAAGTGTTACAGTCTCATACCATTAATTAATTTGGTGGTTAAAGTCATGGGCAGAGTGATTCTCTTCAGGCTAAACTACTGACTGGACGAAAAATGATGTAATTTCATTTCTGTATGTGGGTACAGGTAAGGCATGGGCACTCCCGATCAATGCCTCAACTTACAACATGCAAAAACAACAGTTGATGGACAGAATGCAGTACAATGTCATACCTTCACCCCAGTACATAGATCTGGGCCTAAATCCATCGTTTTTTTGCTCACCATGCCATTCCAGTTTGAACCCAGCCATATGCAAATCAGTCTTGATCCTGTGCCTTATGAGAACAGTCTAGCCCGCACTGCCAAGCCAGGTCCTCCCTGGTCTGGAAACGAGCATCCTAGAAAATTGTTTACTTCCCCTGAAACAATTACGGGAGGCGAGCTGGCCTGTGTGAAGAACAATTTTTATCCCTGGCCCATGCTGATAGAGAAGCTAGTGAACTACGCAAACCCCTGGTTTTGGCACATGTTTTATTAAAATGATGTCCTGCGACTGGACTTTACCTCCATATAGTGACCATTCCTCTACACCGTTTCCTCCTCGACAGATTTAGGTTGACCTTCTTGAATTGGTTTCTAGCAGAACAGCAAGGTTGGACACAAGGTAATTAACTTAGGCTCCTATAGTTGTGATAACTACTCGCCTCAAGTTGCTATGCACTTTGTCTTGTTCTGCGAACCTTACTGTTTCCTGAGACAAAAGTATATTCTATTATTGTAAAGAGGAGTGGGTTTTGTGCAGGTTAGACCTGCTCTTTTATTATTACAGATGATGCCTGGGGGCATATTATCAACAACTAGCGATATTTATCGCTAAATAAGCTTAGCAGCATTTATTATATCGCCGCGCATCGCCGTATTTTTTCGCAGAGATAACGTGCTATTAGCAACGTTTATCTCCAATGGGATAAAATATCCGGCGATAGCAGTGGAATGCGTGAATATCGCTGGAAATCCAGCGATATTCAGGCAGTATCTCTAATAGGGTCTTAGCCTGAATATCCACCTCCCATTGGATATACAAGTTAAGAAGTGGTCTGAGCAGGCAATATTTGCGCTTAGCGTAAATTTTTACATCACTACGCCTGCGTTGATAATAGGTGATAGCGATGTTAGCGACTGCTTTCAGTTGCAAACAGTTTGGATATGCCCACTTTGCATGTCATTAGCGATAAATATCGCTGGCATGCACAGCGGGCCCCAAACCGCTCGCTATCGCCTACAAGCTATCGCCTACAAGCTGTCTCTAACTGTTGTTAGACACAGCTTGCTAATAGGGCGATAAAATTATCGCCGATTTGCGGCCGAAAACGGCCGCTAAAGCGACGATAATCTCATATCGGCCGCCTTGATAATATGCGCCCAAGTGTAACAGTATTGCTTTAGTGTGGCCAGTTTTCCAGCAGAGATTATGCAAATCAGAAAGAAATGTCTAGTTCTGTTGATGGACTCTCAGTCCTAATGTCCTATATATATTTGTAACTGGAATAAGCGGTGCATTTTATATTCTTGTTAGAGTGGAATTTATTTATGTATTCCTTTTACATTTTCTGTCATTATTCTTACTATTTGTGGATTTTTTTTAGACATTTCTAATGCAAGATGTCCTTCTTTTTATGATTTTAAGTAATCAAATGAAGAAAATTTGACTGATTGACAGTGCACCGACTTCAGTTAAACAGGATGCGACTGAAGTGTGTGTAGTAAAAACCAAGGTTCCTCATCGATGGAGCACAAGTAACAATACAATTTGACTTGTGCTCGCAGATTACCATAATCTCCAAAAAGACTTTGGAGAAATGTTTCCTTAAGGGAGTACTTTGATGAGATTATTGCATGCCTGGTAGGTATGGTGGTTCCTTGATCAAAATCCTGGGATATTTTGAGGCATGCATTGAAGTGAAAAACTAGTGCACATACTGGAAAGTGTATGTGTCACGTGACGGTGATGATTTGTTGGGGGGAGATCCTGGAGGAAGATCGGGGGTAAGCTTAAATCCCAACAAAGTTCCACACGTTCAGTTAGAGGAGGTAACACTGGGATATGACAGGTTTACCAAGGAATGTCATAGTTTGTATCAGAACAGGCTTGGCAAACTGGCAGGGTACAAACACTAGATCAAGTTGAGGAAGAGTGCAATTCAAGTGCTGTAGAAAGTCAGGTGTATTCAGCTGAGTTGGAGAAATTGTGTGAGATAGGGGTGATTAACGCAGTCGAAACAACCGAGTGGTTTGCTACCCTTGTTTTTGGATGTAAGGGGAATGAGGACATTCACCTTTGTGTTGATCTATGTGCACTCATTAAGAAGGTAATAGTAGACACATTACTATTACCTAACATTGAGGAAATTATTTCAACATTCTTAGTAGTAAAAGTATCTACAACACCTACTACACTACATCTTGTGTCACCTTACCATTAAATTATGCTTCGTAAGACATCACTGGATCTCATAGCCTTTGTGACACCTATGGGGTGTACCATTTTAAAAGTATGCCATTTGTCCTGATCTCAGCTGCTGCTGTTGTTCAAAGGACATTGATAGTGATTTAAAGACATTTCTGGAGTAAAATGTTACCAGGATGACAATTTGATTTTTTCTTCAACTGTTACGGAACATGGTGAGAGAGTCTGTGTAGGACTGAGCAGATTGCAACTCTGAAGGCAGGCAAGTGTGTGTTTTGTGTGATTGAGGAGAAGTATCTGTGTTACAAAAGTTCAGGTGATGGTATCTGCCCACGAAAAGAGTTGGTAGACACGAACAGGTCTATAAAAGACAAGCATCCAAAGATTAGTTATCATCATTCCGTGGGATGGTTGAATACTATAGCAAGTTTGTAAACAGGTTTGCTGGTAGGACATAAAATATGAGGAATTTGTTAAAGGAAAAAATTTAATTTCTATGGGGGAGTGAATGTTGAAAGAAATTTGAGTGGGGAAAGGAAGAACTGAGTCATGCTCCTTCTATGCAAGATTATGATCCCATTTACTTGTGAGAAGGGTGCTGATTTTAATAGTACTTTAATGAATTCTTGCCTTTCAGAAGTTTTCTCCTGGTTTAGTCACAATCATTTAAAATGCAAATCTGAGAAATCCAAGATTATTTTTTTTGGGCCTCGTCCCTCTGAAGATTGGCATACTTGGTGGCCACAGGACATGTCCCACCCCTGTGTTATCTGTCTCAACTGTGAAAAACCAAAGAGTCAATTTGGATGCAACCCTCTCTATGAAAGTACAAGTTCAGAGTGTGGCTGGGGTATGTTTTGTACTACTGAGAATGCTGCGTAATTTCCTTCCCTTGCACACTTTCCCCTATAGGAAAACCGTTGTCCAGGCCTTGTTATTTTCCAGACTTGATTATGTGAATTCCTTATATCTTGGCCTTCCGGACTATCTCCTGGTCCAACTACAAGTAATCCAGAATGCAGCGGCTAGGGCCATCTTTTTGATCGGGTCCAGAACCCATACCCCTCATTTTCCGTCCTCACTGCACTGGCTCCCGGTGCGGAAAAGAATACACCTTACCACCCTGGTCCTGGTTTTTGAAGCCTTCCACAAGATTGGTGCACCCTACCTTAGGGACAGATTTCAACCTTACCTTCCGCAGCGCACTTTGAGATCTTCTACCCAACTGCTGATTGCCGTTCCAAAGGTCCAACTCTCCCGGGTAGGAGGTAGAACTTTTCCTACTGTGGCCTCTAGGTTGTGGAATAACCTAGCTTTCGCTATCAGACAGAGCCCTGACCTCCTCATTTTCAGGAAAAGTTTGAAGACAGGGCTTTTCCAGCTGTGAATTTCAGAGTCGTGGTAGCATGGGTTGATATTATCTGGTCTTGTTTTTACTTTAGCACCGGGACGCTCCTGGGCGCTATACAAATACAGATGAATATAACATAACATAACATATGATACAGAGGTGGTCTGTGATTCAAATGCAATGGGCTTAACGTCCCATCTCATTCGGACAAGAAATGGCCAAATGAAACTCCCAGCGTGTGTCTCATTAGCTTTGAGAGAAGCTGAATGTAATTATTCAGATATAGAGAGAGTATTTGCTAGTTTTCTGGGCAGTAAATGTATTCAAACACTTTTTGTAGGGGATGAAATTTGCAATACAGACCACAAACCTTTAGAAATTTTTTTGCACGTAAGGGCCTTGATGGTATACACTTTTGCATATAAAGGTGGGTTTTAGGTCTACAGGAATATTGGTACACAGTACGGTATATACCAGGAGCAGGAAACCTTTCTGCGGACTTTTTGCCAAGATTGGTCAATGTGTGTGCTCCCCCTGATGTGGAGGTAGGAGACACAGTGGAGGAAGATGTCAGTGTTTGTGAAGTTACCCAAGGGTACATTGAAGAGAGTAAATGCTTAGAAGAACTAGGGAGAGATGAGGAACTAAAATGTGTAATCGATGTGCTACCTGCAGAGAAACCAAGCAAAAGGGAGTTGAAGAAGTGTAGCGGAAGTAGGTGGAAGCTAAGACTTGAACTTGCAGTTGGCAAAGGGTTTCTCTAGCTAGGCACGAGATTAGTACCACCAAGGAGTTTGCGTCAGAAAAACTGCAACTGGCACATGTGGATAATTTAGGCATCGTAAAGACAAAGGTAAACTTTGAAGACATTGCTGGTGGCCAGTGCTTGATAATGTTGTTGAGTTTATGGCTAGGGAGTGTGTTGAGTGTGTGAAAACATTTTAAGAGAGAAAGTTACCTTTGTTATTTGCTCACAGATAATGGATTACGGTTCTGTTTCAGAGAAATGGAAAATTATTTCAATAAGTGTGGAATAGATCACAAAACATCAGCTTTGTATCACCCACAGACCAATGGTGCTACTGAGAGTGTGGTAAAAAAACATTGAAGGAGGGGATGCAAATGGCCTTGATGGGCAGAGTTGTTTCTGAGGATAACTGGATATTGTATGTCTCCACACTTCACCACAGGCAACTCTCCTTTCGAGCTGTTCAAAGACAGAGCTCTATCCAGAAAGTGTGTCCAGGGTGGATGTTTTGGGGTAAAGGTTCTGTGAATAATGCAATGGGAGATTGGAGAGAATAATTATATTTTACAAAATAAAAGAAAGTTGAGCTATGACAAACAGAAGAATGTGAGGAATGTGGTGGTCAAATTGGAAGATTTTGTGGAAATAAGAGTGCCCTAAGGGTGTGCTTCGTGCTCCGGGTTGATGAGTGAGTTTGAGGTAGTCACATTTATTTTTTAAATCAGTTAAAACACATGCAGGCAGGATCTGGAACAAAAACAGAGTGGCGGTTCTTCATCATGTTCCAGTGGAAAATGAAAAACCTAATACAATCAAAATGGAGGGCTGTATCAGGGAGGGATGGTATTAAACAAAAATGTCTAGCGAGCAGAAGAGTGGGAGAATAATCAAGAATGTGCTGTTGTAATGGAATCAGAATGGGGAGAGCTGTGAGGGAAAGGTGAAGAGCTGTTGTTGAGAGGTGGGTGAGGTGTTTGGAAATAAATACGTGTCTCCCGTCATCTTTGTGGAGGAACATTGCAGTAACCAATCAAAAGACATGTAAAGTCTGGCTAGGGGCAAACACAAGAATGACAAGCTGGTTCACAAATGAGAAGTAGGCAAATGAGTGACAAGGAAAGGTCAAACAAAGATAAGCAGTGGGTGGGGGGAATCCAAGCCACTGTATGTTCTCGATGAGCACAAAATGTTTCGCAACAGAAATAATACATTTACAAAATGTGCTGCTTTATTCCACATAATAAGTATTTTTTGCCACATCATTTAGTCAACCCTGCTGTATAATGTGGCCCTCTTCTGCCACATAATTCACTGACTTTGGATGGATACATCGTATCCTGACCTGTCATTCATTGTTTAGTGTGTCAGTCTTCAAGAGCAGCTCAAGCTACACTTCCTTGTGATGTTATAGTATGATCATCGCTCAGAACTTGTGGAAAAAAGCTGTGAAACAGGTCATTCATAGTGTTGAGTCTGTTTATGCTTTGCATTTCGGATACACTTCTACCGGTAATAACATTGTGCGGCAAGCCACAAAAAACACTTGCTTCGAGATTTCGTAAAACTTTTTGCACCATAAAAAGTAATGACACGATCAAGACAAAGAGTTATCATTATGCCATTAGATGGTTGAATACTATAGAAAGTTTGTAAAATATTTTGCTGGTAGGACATACAAGATGAGGAAGTTGTTAAAAGAAAAGAAAGAATTTCTGTTGAGGAGTGAATATTGAAAGGAATTTGAGTGGGGAAAAGACAAACTGAGTCATGTTCCTTCTTTGCAAGCTTATGATACTGCTACAGCGGGACTCCAAAATATATTCTAAATCACCATGGCCATTTTCCCGAATTCTCAGTAATACACATACATTCAACAGTGGGGCCCATTACACCGCACACTACTCTGTTCATTTAATTCAGCTTCACAGATTTGGCCAACGAACCAGGGGGCATATTACCAAGCAATAGCAATAATTATCGCTATTTCTTGGTTAGAGACAAAAATGTATCGCAGACCTGCAGCGATTTTTATCGCAGATAAACCTTGGTATTACCAAGATTTATCGCAATTGCGATAAAAATCGGCCACAATGCATGAACATCGCTGAAAAGTCAACGATATTCATGCATTACCGAGCTAATGCTATTAGCCATGTTATTCACCTCCCAATGGATAACATGGCTAAGAACTGCTCAGGGCAGGCGTTAGCTTTTGGAGATATTTGCGCTTAGCGCGAATATCTCCATAAGTTGGTAATAGGAGATAGCGATGTTAGCGACTGTTTCCAGTCGCTAACATCTTGGCACACCCACTTTGCATGTCATAAGTGATAACTATCACTGACATGCAAAGTGGGGCCCAAGATGGTCGTTATCTCCTACTAGCTGTCGCTAACTGGTGTTAGCGATAGCTAGGTAATAGGGAGATAATTTTATCTCCGCTTTCTTGGCTTTTAAAGCCAAAAAAGCAGAGATAAACCCCCTTGATAATATGCCCCCTGGAGTCCTACTATAACATTGGCGGAGTGTCTAAACCTATTTTACTAATTTATTTACACCTGCAATGTAAAGCAATTTACCATGGTTTCATTTTAAACACCATTTTTTTCAGACACACCATCATAATGGCAATGGATCTGCTAGAACGAAAACTAGGCATAGGAAAAACCAAAGACCAGCTATTTACTTCTCCATTTATCTAATTTTTATTCAAAGCAAACTTTTAGTATGTCCGACATTTAGGCATTTATTTATTTCTTTATTCAATAGGAATCTTTAACTTTATTTTCAAAAATGATCATTTATTTTAAAGCTCAGAAATAGACATTTATTTCTGTAAAGTTTAGCAAAGAACAGATAGTTCCAAATACATTCTCTCCTAACATCCCTCGCTAACACCCTTATCTTCTCCTAACAGACCTGCAAAGAAAAATAACATTCAGTAAGCAAAATCTTATATCCAGAAATCGATCTTGAATCCGGCAGCAACTCCAGAGGAAATCGAAAGAGCGACCCCTTCTAAGCAAAATCAGGGGTTTTTAGACACTATTTTCTAGCTTAGTCTATCTAAAAAGTAACTAACATCACCAATTCGAGTTCTGATTGGACAAATTTGGGGTAGATGAACACTTCCTCATCATTACAGTAGGTTTTTAACGATGAATCAGCAGAAAAATAAAGGGTTTTGTTTTGGACAGTTTGTGGCCTAGGCGCTTCCTTCACTTGAAACATAGGGAAAAGTTCTCAGGCTCTGAGCATTACATCGTCCATGCATGGCACCCATCCTAGGTTTCGGGGCAAGGCGTCCTTGAACCTCCCGTCCAAGCACAGTCAGCTCACTCGCGATTTTAACAGCACATGCGCAGACCAATACTCGCTCGCAGTGAATCAGAGTGGCCATTTTCTGTATAGGCCTCACAGGCCATATTTTGGAACTATCATAGAAACAAACACAAATTCATGTTAATTATGGTAATGAAACACTTCTGTTTACCGCCCACCATTCTAGTATTTCCCTATTAGTTGTTACCTAGCAAATAAGCCACATATATGCATTTTATACTTACATATCCAACGACTATGTGGCACAAAACGTGTACAATAAGCACATTTAAATTGCGTTTGTTTATAATTAAGCTGTGCATTAGTTCACATCACTATAACAACACATATTAGCTAATTTTATGGCATCATATAAGCAAGATTAGTGTTCCCATATGTTCATGTATGCATATTACTCTAAGGTCGGTTATTCAAGCACATCACACAATTAGTGAATGTTAACGTTATGGAACATTGATTTTGAGAGGGGTATACAAAATTTTGCTTTTACCACCTCGCTCCATCAATACAGTGTATGAATGTTATAATTGACTTGTGTATGTCCTTACTCTGGCAGCGTCTTCCCTGTTGCTCAGTTAGTATGTGTGTTAGAATGCCTGATGACCTCATGGAATGTTTGAGTGCCTGGCTTGAGTGTAGAGTGTCAGTTTATGGCAGGCCGGCCGGGCGGCAGGGAGGCTGCTCCTGGTGGGGTTATATTCCATCTACCTATCTTCTTATAATGAACTTGATCTGGAACTAAGCTTTAATAAATCCAACCTTTTTTATACACCTGGCTCCAAGGACTTTCAATTAACACATTTGGCGACGATTTAAAGAACTTACGCATGAAGAAAACTGTCTGTGTTTGTAAGAACTACTGTGTGAGAAGTTGGCCTGATATGTAGTGTTTCCAATTCTGGAACCACTGGGTATCAGTCCAAACAAACCCCAAAGATGTCTGGTTGTAAGTCAACCTTGTTAGACAAGCTATCCTAGTGGTAGCATGGACTAAGCAGCCTTAAAGGCTTAACTTAAGAGGTCGTGTTAAGCGAGCTGTTTTACCACATACAATCCTGTAATCAAATGAAAGGACACCACACAAGTATATATTGTAAAAATATATGTATTTATTTCTAAATTACTCCCCAGTACTCTTTATGAGGAAAGGGGCACAAGCGTTAAATCAAAAGCACAGTAAAACATATAAAGTTGCACAATTATGGATGAGGGCGGGTGGCCACTCAGACCATATATTAAAAAAGTGGTATAAGGAACACTTATCGAACAATGGTTAGGCCTAGGGCCTAGAGATTCGCTGGGAGCAGTCAGGACTAGCAATGATGAAGTCGGGAGTAGCCCACAGGAGACGGGTGCAGCACGGAAAGTGCGGCGCGCACCAATGCAAAGTCAATGGTGCGTAAAAGTTGGATAAAGTGAATTAAATGATACTTCCGCTGAACCTAGGAACACAAAACTTTAGACACAGACCCTAGAGGTGTGTACCAGTGTAAGGACACCGGCGTTGCAAAGTTACCTCACCCACAGGCCGTGGGTGCACAGGGTCGAAGTGGCGTCGGGTTCTGTCACGCAGGTTCTTGGTGCTTGAAGCTGTTGCAGCTGCAGGCGCTGTGAAGCAGAAGTGTCCGGTGCGACCCAAGGGTGGATCGAAGTAGAAAAGTACCTGAAAGCAGAGGGGACAGAGTCTGGGTCACTCAGCAGTGACCAGGGTGGAACCAGGACGGAACCAGGCAATGTCGGGCGCAATCAGGCGGTTGTTGATAGGCTTCTCTCCGCTGTCACGTGGGCTCTGGGGCATCTGCGACGTCCAGGAGCAGGTCATGATCTGTCCCACGTAGGCTCTCGCCGTCAGCACCGTCGGCTTCAAGATTGCAGCAAACAGCACTTGGCAAAAGCAATCCACGCAGAACCGGGAGATTGCTTATCACTCGAACCAGGAGGGTCAGAGTGGGGGCTCCTTTTCACAGGAGCTGGTGCAGATCTGGAGCAACCAGAAAAGCAAGTTGTATTTCAAGTTTCGTCGGCACAGGGGCCACAAGCCAGCTGGCAAGTGACCGGGCCAACGCGTCGAGCGCACACAAGCAGAAGGGCCCCACGCAGCACTCGTCGAGTGTAGAGGGGTGAGCTTTGGTGCAAGTGGAGCTCGGGGCTGGGGCTTCTCAAACCCCGGTGCACAGCTTCGAGGATCACTCGTGGGCTGCACGGTCAGCGTCTCGTGGCCTTTTCAAGATGGCGTGCCCCACGCTTCCGGTCGCCTCCACGGGTCTCAGCTCTGCAGGGATTGTGGATCGGGCAGGTAGAAGGCAGGCAAGCTTGATCTCGTCGATCTCTGTCGCTCGAGTTCCGGCGGGAACTGCAACAAAGCCAGGGTCGAGGGCTGGATGGTGCCTGTTTGCACAGGGTGGTCACTCCTTGACCACAAGGGAGATTCTTCAGTCTTCTCACGTCGTGTAGAAAGTCGAAGGGTCCAGATTTCGTTTCTTATGTTTCTTCAGGATGATCTGAGGTCCGTTGGGACTGCTCCCCCTCTTATTCGAATCTGGGGGGTTGGACATCCTGCTAGGTCCCCTCCTATGGGTGGGACCCAGGAAGGGGGTGGTTACACCCCTTTCCTTTGATCCTGGCCGCGCTGGGACAGGGGCTGGGAGGCCCCAGAACCGGTTTGGCCGGATCCTGCAAGGGGCAGCCTTGTGCTCCCCAGGCAGTGTCTGGTTTCTTTGAAACCTCCCTACTCCAATCCACTATCTCCTGTCTGGGGTGGTTTGACACCGCCCTGTGACAGGAAACTCTTTGTCCAGGCCTCCTCTGCCGGGTTTCGGTCAGCAGCAGGAGGCCAGACCCGTGTCTGTGGCAGGGGCATCCATTTTGTGGATCTGAGGCTCATTTTAAATCAACCGCGTTTCAGTAAAGTAACATGTCTTCTCCCTCTAGAAGGGTGGAATGCTACCCCCGTCGCCAGAACTGGCGAGGGGGTAGTATTCCAATTCGTATGACACCTTACACGACATGTTTTGATAAAGCCAAACCAAAGTTGCTATATAACCGCGAGGATTATAAGGCGCTTAAGAGTATATGGTATGGCATTATCCCGGATCAGCTTAGGGAGTTGTTCCCGACAGCTGCAGACAGGCTCAGCTCATGCCAGAGCTCCATCTCACATAAAACCACGCACTCTGCCTCCAGGATTGATGAGGCCTTCCATAGGAGTGGCTCACAGGCTATATATGTGTCCAGATATAGGTTTAGATATAGGTATACTATATCTAAGCAAGGGGTGATTACACCCACTTGCCCCAGCTGAGTGATCAGCCAGTTGTGTCAATTTAAGAACCAGCCAGGGGTGGCAAAAGCTATGCTTCAGCCCCTGGTAGGCCTTGGTGGCACCTATGCCCTGAGCACCTATAGTGCATGGTACAGGGGCTGACAAGGAGTCCATTTCCAATTGTGGTATGTACCTATAGCACATGTATTATAAATTTAGAGAGAGAACAGCAGGCTGGGGGTCTGATTAGCAGGCCCACAGCCTCAGTAAGTCGAAAACCAGTGAAGCAAAAAGCAAAAATTGGGGTGACCATAGGATAGCAGACCCTACTCTCCTACATAACCCCCCCCCAAACGCAGGGACATTAAACTTAACCTTGACCAGATAAGTTTTCATGTTCTAAGTGGAAGTACCTGGAGAGACCATCTGCATTGCCATGGTCAGTCCCTGGGCGGTGCTCCACTGTAAAGTAGGGAAATGGACCACCTGAGCAGTTTGGGATTTTCACCCTTCATCTGATTTAGCCACAAGAGGGGCTTATGGTCTGTCTGAATTAGGAAGTGAGTACCAAACAAGTATGGCCTCAACTTCTTCAGGGCCCAAACCACAGCAAAGGCCTCCCTCTCAATAGCTGACCAACGTTTCTCCCTGGGGGTCAGCCTTCTGCTAATAAAAGCAATGGGCTGGTCTTGACCATCTTGATTAAGTTGTGAAAGCACAGCTCCCACCCCCAACTCAGAAGCATCTGTCTGTACAATGAACTGTTTGGAGTAGTCAGGACTCTTCAGGATAGGTGCAGAGCACATGGCCTTCTTCAGGTCATCAAATGCCTTTTGACAGCTAACTGTCCACTGAACCTTTTTGGGCATCTTCTTGGATGTCAAGTCATTCAATGGTGTCACAATGGACCCATAGTTCTTTACAAATTTTCTGTAATACCCAGTCAGGCCCAAGAAGGCTCTGACTTGTGTCTGGGTAGTTGGAGGAGCCCAGTCCTGTATGGTCTGGATCTTGCTCTCCAGTGGTTGAACTTGACCCCCACCTACTAGGTGGCCCAAGTACACAACCTTGCTCTGCCCTATCTGGCACTTAGTAGCCTTGATAGTCAGGCCTGCCTTTTGCAGGGCCTCCAGAACCTTCTTCAGGTGGATCAGGTGATCCTCCCAGGTGGAGCTAAAGACAGCAATATCATCTAGATATGCTGCACAAAAGTCATCCAACCCAGCAAGGACTTGATTCACCAACCTTTGGAAGGTGGCAGGTGCATTCTTCAAGCCAAAGGGCATTACCACAAACTGATAATGTCCACTAGGGGTCGAAAATGCTGTTTTGGCTTTTGACTCCTCAGCTAGTCTGATTTGCCAGTAGCCAGCTGTCAAATCAAATGTGCTCAGAAACTTGGCAGAAGCCAATTTATCAATGAGCTCATCTGCTCTTGGAATGGGATGAGCATCTGTCCTAGTGACAGCATTGAGACCTCTGTAGTCCACACAAAACCTCATTTCTCTCTTCCCATCTTTGGTATGAGGTTTTGGCACAAGGACCACTGGGCTAGCCCATGGGCTCTCTGATGGCTCAATCACTCCAAGCTCCAACATCTTTTGCACCTCAGCCTTTATACAATCCCTGACATGGTCAGGTTGCCTGTAGATCTTATTCTTCACAGGCAGATTGTCACCAGTGTCCACCTCATGGGTGCACCAGTTAGTCTGACTGGGTGTGAGTGAAAACAAATGTCTGTGGGCCTGCAACACCTGTCTGCAGTCCACCTGTTGCTGCTCAGTGAGGCTGCCTGCCAAGGCTACTCCATCAACTGAACCATCATCAGGGTTCTGGGAAAGCAGGTCTGGGAGAGGGTCACTCTCTTCCTCCTGTTCCCCATCTGTGGCCATGAGGAGACTCATGTCCTCCCTGTCAACAAATGCTTTCAATCTGTTTACATGGAGCACCCTGTGGGGGCTCCTAGGGGTGCCAAAGTCAACCATGTAGGTGACTTCTCCCTTCTTTTCAATGATAGGGTAGGGTCCAGTCCATTTGTCCTGGAGAGCTGCTGGCCCCACTGGGTCCAACACCCACACCTTCTGTCCTGGCTGGAACTCAACCATAACAGCCTTTTGGTCATGCCAAGCTTTCTGTAATTCTTGGCTTGCCTCAAGGTTTTTGGATGCTCTCTCCATGTATTCAGCCATCCTGGAGCGGAGACCAAGTACATAGTCCACAATGTCTAGTTTAGGCTTTTTGAGAGGTAACTCCCATCCTTCCTTCACCAAACTCAATGGACCCCTTACAGGGTGGCCAAACAAAAGTTCAAAAGGGCTGTAGCCAACCCCCTTCTGTGGGACCTCTCTGTAAGCAAAGAGCAAGCAGGGTAAAAGGATGTCCCATTTCCGCCTAAGCTTCTCTGGTAAACCTTTTATCATTCCCTTTAGGGTCTTGTTGAACCTTTCCACAAGCCCATTGCACTGTGGATGGTAGGGTGTGGTAAACTTATAGTTTACTCCACACTCTTTCCACATTGCTTTTAAGTATCCAGACATAAAGTTAGTACCTCTGTCTGAAAGAACCTCCTTTGGAAAGCCCACTCTTGAGAAAACTGCAATGAGGGCTTTTGCCACCACAGGAGCTGTGGTGGTCCTCAGGGGAATTGCTTCTGGGTACCTGGTGGCATGATCCACTACCACCAGTATAAATCTGTGCCCAGATGCTGTTTGAGGATCCATGGGACCCACAATGTCTATTCCAACTCTTTCAAAGGGTACCCCCACCACAGGTAGTGGTATCAGGGGGGCCTTTGTTGTGCCACCTGACTTACCACTGGCTTGGCAAGTGACACAGGAGCGACAAAACTCCTTGACATTTTCTGACATGTGAGGCCAGTGAAAGTGTGGAACAAGCCTGTCCCAAGTCTTATTCTGGCCTAAGTGTCCTGCAAGGGGAATATCATGGGCCAAGGTAAGAAGGAAGCCCCTAAACTTCAAAGGTATGACCAACCTCCTGGTGGTGCCAGGCTTGGGGTCTCTAGCCTCTGAATAAAGGAGTCCTTCATCCCAATACACCTTATGGGTACCTTGAGCATTCCCTGCAGCCTCAGCAGCAGCTTGCTGTCTGAGGGGTTCAAGGGAAGGGCAATCTAATTGAGCCTGCCCCAGGTCTGCCCTTGAGGGTCCCCCTGTCCCCAGAAACTCAACCTGTTCAGGTTCAAGCTCATCTGAGACAGTCTCCTCTTGGACTGCAGAATCAGTTTCCTGTGAAACTTGATCCTCAACCTGGGGCAAGTGGGAAGGCACAGCCTTAACCCTCTTGCTCCTCCTCTTGGGTTGTGGTTGGTCTATTGTTTCAAGATCCACCACTGGTTCAGGAAGGCACTTCTTAGCCTGAGACCTTGTCACTGCAAGGACATGAGCTGAAATCCCTAGCATTTCTGCATGAGTCCTGTACTCCACTTCTGACCAAACTGAGCTTTCAAGATCATTGCCTAACAGACAGTCTACTGGGAGGTCTGCACTCACAACAACTTTCTTTAGGCCATCTACCCCTCCCCAGGAGAAGTTCACAACAGCCACACTATGTGAAGTAGTGGAGTTGCTTGCATTGGTCACTAGGTAACTTTCACCTAGTACAATCTGTCCAGGGTCCACAAAGCCAGGTGTCACCATTGTGACACTGGCACAAGTGTCCCTGTAGGCCTGAGCCAGTTTCTCATTGATTAAGGGAGTCTGCCTATATTTGCCCAGGTTACTGGGGCTTACTGCAGTGGGCAAAGATAAGTCCACATCATATAGGAGAACTGCCTGTGTGGGGATTCTGACTAGGCCAGATTCTACCTCAGTACCCAGGGTCAACCCTACTAAACCCTTTGGCTGTGTACCACCACTGCTAACTGTACTAGGGGGTGCAGGTGCTTTAGGAGCTGCAGTGGTGGGGACTGGATTTTTCTTAGTGCATTCACTGCCCCAGTGTGAAACTGATTTGCAGGTATTACACCAAGGTTTCTTTGGGCCATCATTCTTCTTTTTCTTGTTTCCATTTTGGGAACCCCCCTCCTTATTGCTAGTTTGGGGGCCTGAAGACTTCTGGTCCTTTTCTTTATCTTTCTGATTCCCACCCTTCTGGTCTGTTTTCTTCTGGTCACCTTGGTTCTGGTTTTTCTGCTTAATCCTTGTTCTGACCCATTTGTCTGCCTTCTTTCCCAATTCTTGGGGAGAGGTCAGATCAGAGTCAACAAGGTATTGATGCAACAGCTGGTTCTGACAGTTATTAAGGATCTGTTCTCTCATCATAAGATTGTACAATCCTGTATAGTCTGAAACTTTACTTCCCTGCAGCCAACCCTCCAGAGCCTTAGTGGCACAATCTACAAAATCAGTCCAGTCCTGAGTCTGTGCTTTTTGGGTGTCTCTGAACAACAACCTGTATTGCTCAGTGGTTAGGCCAAACCCTTCAATAAGAGCACTCTTCAGAACAGCGTAGTTTTTGGCATCCTCAGGTCTAACAGTGAGGAGCCTGTCCCTCCCTTTCTCAGAAAAGGAGTACCATAAAATTGCTGCCCACTGGTCCTCAGGGACCTGCTGTACCATGCAGGCCCTCTCAAGAGCAGTCATCCATTTGTGGATATCATCCCCTTCCTTGTAGGGGGGCACAATTTTTGTCAGGTTTCTATTGTCATAGGCCCTGTCTTTTTCTTTAGGAACTTTGCTGCCACCAGTGGCATCTAAGCCACACAATTTTCTTTCTCTTGCTAAAGCAAGTTTAGCTTGAGCCAAGGCTACCTCTTCCCTTTCTATTTGGAGTTGGACAGCCCTCATCCTGGCCCTATGCTCTTTTCTCTGGGAGGGAGTCATCCCTCTCTGAGATTCTCTTGAGGCACTAGAAAGGTGAGAGTTCCTTGATAGAGATCTCTCCCTCCTATTACCTGGGAGAATTTGGTTATGAGATCTGGGGAGGTGCTGGCCCTCTCCATTCCCATGTAGGTCTAGGTTGGCCTGGTTAAGCCTGGCAACCTGTACCTGGTTTCCCCTCTGATCCTGATCTTCAGGCTCTTCTACATCAGAGCCTTCCTCTTCCTCTTCCTCCTCCTCTTCTTCTGGAAGATTCTCATTCTCAGGGGAGTTTATCCCTTCACCTGATTCTAAGGGAGCCTGACTCACCTTATCTAGGTCATCCTTTTCTAGGAGAGCTATTAGGGAAGGAATGGTAGGGCCTCTGCCCTTTTTTAGCCCCCTGGCTGTGCACAAGGCACTCAGGTCTTTGTGGCTAAGGTTGTCATATCTGGATGTTGTCCCTATAGGATCAACTTCTACAGGAGCAGAGCCTGCGGCTCTATCTGTATCAGACATGACTGCTAGTGAGGTGTAAGTGGTGCACTTACCTACACTAAGTGTTTTCCTACTGTACCTTGCTAGTGAGTTGTAGTCAGGGTGTGCTACTCCCTTTAATCTACAACTACTAAGTTCAGTAGAACTTAATATGCTAAGCTTTTGATTTATATGTACCTAGAGGTACTTGATGTGATCTTTCAATTTGATAAAGATTGCAATGGTAAAACAAACAGCAAGCTCAAATCCGCACCGCTGCACACCAATGTGAGAAGTTGGCCTGATATGTAGTGTTTCCAATTCTGGAACCACTGGGTATCAGTCCAAACAAACCCCAAAGATGTCTGGTTGTAAGTCAACCTTGTTAGACAAGCTATCCTAGTGGTAGCATGGACTAAGCAGCCTTAAAGGCTTAACTTAAGAGGTCGTGTTAAGCGAGCTGTTTTACCACATACAATCCTGTAATCAAATGAAAGGACACCACACAAGTATATATTGTAAAAATATATGTATTTATTTCTAAATTACTCCCCAGTACTCTTTATGAGGAAAGGGGCACAAGTGTTAAATCAAAAGCACAGTAAAACATATAAAGTTGCACAATTATGGATGAGGGCGGGTGGCCACTCAGACCATATATTAAAAAAGTGGTATAAGGAACACTTATCGAACAATGGTTAGGCCTAGGGCCTAGAGATTCGCTGGGAGCAGTCAGGACTAGCAATGATGAAGTCGGGAGTAGCCCACAGGAGACGGGTGCAGCACGGAAAGTGCGGCGCGCACCAATGCAAAGTCAATGGTGCGTAAAAGTTGGATAAAGTGAATTAAATGATACTTCCGCTGAACCTAGGAACACAAAACTTTAGACACAGACCCTAGAGGTGTGTACCAGTGTAAGGACACCGGCGTTGCAAAGTTACCTCACCCACAGGCCGTGGGTGCACAGGGTCGAAGTGGCGTCGGGTTCTGTCACGCAGGTTCTTGGTGCTTGAAGCTGTTGCAGCTGCAGGCGCTGTGAAGCAGAAGTGTCCGGTGCGACCCAAGGGTGGATCGAAGTAGAAAAGTACCTGAAAGCAGAGGGGACAGAGTCTGGGTCACTCAGCAGTGACCAGGGTGGAACCAGGACGGAACCAGGCAATGTCGGGCGCAATCAGGCGGTTGTCGATAGGCTTCTCTCCGCTGTCACGTGGGCTCTGGGGCATCTGCGACGTCCAGGAGCAGGTCACGATCTGTCCCACGTAGGCTCTCGCCGTCAGCACCGTCGGCTTCAAGATTGCAGCAAACAGCACTTGGCAAAAGCAATCCACGCAGAACCGGGAGATTGCTTATCACTCGAACCAGGAGGGTCAGAGTGGGGGCTCCTTTTCACAGGAGCTGGTGCAGATCTGGAGCAACCAGAAAAGCAAGTCGTATTTCAAGTTTCGTCGGCACAGGGGCCACAAGCCAGCTGGCAAGTGACCGGGCCAACGCGTCGAGCGCACACAAGCAGAAGGGCCCCACGCAGCACTCGTCGAGTGTAGAGGGGTGAGCTTTGGTGCAAGTGGAGCTCGGGGCTGGGGCTTCTCAAACCCCGGTGCACAGCTTCGAGGATCACTCGTGGGCTGCACGGTCAGCGTCTCATGGCCTTTTCAAGATGGCGTGCCCCACGCTTCCGGTCGCCTCCACGGGTCTCAGCTCTGCAGGGACTGTGGATCGGGCAGGTAGAAGGCAGGCAAGCTTGATCTCGTCGATCTCTGTCGCTCGAGTTCCG
The DNA here is from genome assembly GCF_964263255.1 of Lissotriton vulgaris. Classification (NCBI taxonomy): domain Eukaryota; kingdom Metazoa; phylum Chordata; class Amphibia; order Caudata; family Salamandridae; genus Lissotriton; species Lissotriton vulgaris. The sequence goes on along the minus strand of NC_141688.1, from coordinate 204,324,985 downwards.
GCGGGAACTGCAACAAAGCCAGGGTCGAGGGCTGGATGGTGCCTGTTTGCACAGGGTGGTCACTCCTTGACCACAAGGGAGATTCTTCAGTCTTCTCACGTCGTGTAGAAAGTCGAAGGGTCCAGATTTCGTTTCTTATGTTTCTTCAGGATGATCTGAGGTCCGTTGGGACTGCTCCCCCTCTTATTCGAATCTGGGGGGTTGGACATCCTGCTAGGTCCCCTCCTATGGGTGGGACCCAGGAAGGGGGTGGTTACACCCCTTTCCTTTGATCCTGGCCGCGCTGGGACAGGGGCTGGGAGGCCCCAGAACCGGTTTGGCCGGATCCTGCAAGGGGCAGCCTTGTGCTCCCCAGGCAGTGTCTGGTTTCTTTGAAACCTCCCTACTCCAATCCACTATCTCCTGTCTGGGGTGGTTTGACACCGCCCTGTGACAGGAAACTCTTTGTCCAGGCCTCCTCTGCCGGGTTTCGGTCAGCAGCAGGAGGCCAGACCCGTGTCTGTGGCAGGGGCATCCATTTTGTGGATCTGAGGCTCATTTTAAATCAACCGCGTTTCAGTAAAGTAACATGTCTTCTCCCTCTAGAAGGGTGGAATGCTACCCCCGTCGCCAGAACTGGCGAGGGGGTAGTATTCCAATTCGTATGACACCTTACACAACATGTTTTGATAAAGCCAAACCAAAGTTGCTATATAACCGCGAGGATTATAAGGCGCTTAAGAGTATATGGTATGGCATTATCCCGGATCAGCTTAGGGAGTTGTTCCCGACAGCTGCAGACAGGCTCAGCTCATGCCAGAGCTCCATCTCACATAAAACCACGCACTCTGCCTCCAGGATTGATGAGGCCTTCCATAGGAGTGGCTCACAGGCTATATATGTGTCCAGATATAGGTTTAGATATAGGTATACTATATCTAAGCAAGGGGTGATTACACCCACTTGCCCCAGCTGAGTGATCAGCCAGTTGTGTCAATTTAAGAACCAGCCAGGGGTGGCAAAAGCTATGCTTCAGCCCCTGGTAGGCCTTGGTGGCACCTATGCCCTGAGCACCTATAGTGCATGGTACAGGGGCTGACAAGGAGTCCATTTCCAATTGTGGTATGTACCTATAGCACATGTATTATAAATTTAGAGAGAGAACAGCAGGCTGGGGGTCTGATTAGCAGGCCCACAGCCTCAGTAAGTCGAAAACCAGTGAAGCAAAAAGCAAAAATTGGGGTGACCATAGGATAGCAGACCCTACTCTCCTACATACTGCAACTAAAGAACATATTATAAACTAAGGAAAAACTGAAACCAAAAAGGTGGTTTGTGATGCTAGTGCAAAGGGCTTACGGGGCCATCTTATTCAGACAAGAAATGGCCAAAAGAAACTCACTAAGTGTATCTCACAAATCTTAAAGGAAGATAAATGTAATTATTCAGTTATAGAGAGATACTTTGGCAGTTTTCTGGGCCGTAAACAGATTCAAACATTTTTTGTGGCAGATGAAATTTGCAGTTCAGCTAGATCACAAATCTTTGTTAGAATTTTTTGCACAAAAGGTACTTGATACTGTACACTCTTGTATTTAAAGGCAGGTTGTAGGTCTACAGAAATACTGCTTCTCTGTACAGAATATACCAGGAGCAGGAAACTCTTCTGCGGACTGTTTGCCAAGATTGGTTAATGTGTGTGCTCCCCTGATGTGGAGGTAGAAGACACAGTGCAGGAAATTATCAGTGTTAGCAAAGTTACCCAAGGAGAGATTGAAGAGAGTAAATGGTTGGTATACCTAGGGAAACATGAGGAACTAAAAGGTGTAATTGATTTGTTACCTGTAGAGAAACCAAGCAAAAAGGAGTTGAAGAAGTGCAGCGGAAGTTGGTGGAAGCTAAGACATGAACTTGCAGTTGACAAAGTGTTTCTATTGCTAGCCACGAGATTAGTACCACCAAGGAGTTTCGTCAGAAAAAAATGCAGCTGGCATATGTGGGCAATTTATTTATTTATTTATTTGGCATACTTATATAGCGCTAATCTGTCACCCAAAGGGCATCCTGGCGCTTTGACTCAGTAAGCCGAACCAGCGATGCGGAGTTAGGCTACTCTAGGTAACAAATGCAGAGTTAGGCTACTCTAGGAAACAAATGAGTTTTCTGCCCTTTTTTGAAGGCTGGGATTTCACCCTGACTTCTTCACGAAAGCGGGAGGGAGTGCCAGAGTCTGGCGGCCGCAAAACTAAATGACCGTTCTCCCATCCTTATTCTCTGCACTCTGGGGACCGACACCAAGTACGCAGACGAGGAACGCAGGCTCCGAGATGTGGTGTACCAGGAGAAAAGGTTCTGTAACAACACTGGGCCCTGTCTATGTAAAGCTCTAAAAACCAGACAGGATGCTTTAAAAAGGATCTGCTGATGAACCGGCAGCCAGTGTAAATCCTGTAGTGCCAGAGTATATGAGGCAGCGCGCGGTCGAGAAAGTGCCAGCTTGGCTGCCATATTCTGAACCCGCTGCAGCCTGCCCACCAGCATTTTAGGCGCCTCCAGAAGTAGTGCGTTGCAGTAGTCCAATCTGCTTAGGATCAGACCCCGCACTACCTCTGGCCTAGCCTGGGCTGGAAGAAGTGGTAGGACCTTCCGCAGCATCCGAAGCAGCATTATGCATGTGGCCACGGACTTGTTTACGAAAAGATCCAGTTGAAGGTTGGGGACAAACATGACTCCCAGATTTTGAGCACACTCTGCAGCAGTCACTGTCCCAGAGAAGGAAGGAGGCCAGAAATCGTCCGGTAGAGCACGCGGTACACGGTCGTTAGAGCAGTAGAGTACCTCCGTCTTAGATCCGTTGAACTGGAGGGAGTTGGAACGCAGCCAGTTCGATGTGGCTGTCAGGCAGCAGTGGAAAGTCTCTAGAGGGACGGTATCTTTGCCCTCCAAGGAGAAAACCAACTGGGTATCGTCGGCGTATTAAACACCGATAGGCCAAAGGATTTTATCAGTTGGATCAGAGGTACAAGTTGAAAAGTATGGGGCTGATGGCCAAGCCCTGTGGTACCCCCTGCCCGACTTTCCGCACATCCGACTTAAAAGGCGGCAGAGCCACTACCTGCTGTCTGTTGTCAAGATAGGAGACTAACCAGTCCCTAGCCAACCCCGTAACCCCGCTCTCCTCCAGTCTCTTGATGAGGGTGGAGTGGCTGACCGTGTCGAACGCGGCCGACATGTCGAGCAGCACTAGAAAGGCTGCCCGGGCTGTGTCGACCCGCGAACGAAGATTGTCTAACACGGCCACCAGCGCTGATTCTGTCCCATGCGCTGGCCGAAACCCAAACTGGGCCACATCCAACCATTCGTTATCCTCAAGAAAACTAGATAGAGAGTGGGTAACCAACTTCTCCAGGATTTTAGCCGGAAAAGGGAGCAGGGAAATAGGTCTATAATTTGACAAACAGGTGGGATCAAGTGAGGGTTTTTTCAGGAGGGGAGAAACCACCGGTAGTTTCCAACTCGCCGGGACGGTCGCGGTAGCAAGCGACTGCTGACAGATGGAATACAGAGGGTGAAAGAGTTCATCCTGGAATGCTTTCCAGATTTTATGCGGAAGAGGTTCTAGCGGAGAGCCAGAGGATACCGTCTGTGCCAGTTTACAAAACTCCTCAAAAGAAGGCAGAGAAAAACAACTCAGCTGAGGATGATTAGGAGGTTCAGCCAGAATTCCCGGACTGAGAGGGAGACCATCCCGCCAAAGATGGCTAGAGCTAAGAGGTTCCTCCGGAGCTCCCAAACCGAGATGCCGATAACTCTCCCGAGGTCGACTGGAAGACTCTTCCGGAGCTCCCACACCGAGAAAAAAGTTTCTCGGTGGGGGTCGACTGGAAGACTCACCCGGAGCTCCCGGGCTAGAGGAGGGGCGGCTCAGCTGGGGTCGACTGGAGGTCACTTCCGGAACTCCCAGGCCGAGAAGCAGACGACTCGACTGGGGTCGACTGGAAGGTTCTTCCGGAGCTCCCAGGTCGAGAGGCGAACGACTCGACTGGGGTCGACTGGAAGGTTCTGCCGGAATTTCCATGGTAGAGTGACTAGATAAACAGTCCAAGGAAGCCGACAGAGATAAAGGCTCCCCCGCAAGTCCACTTAGAATCGTGGAGATCTTATCCTCAAAGGTGGCTGCCAGGGAATCACATAGAACCTGTGAGACTGGAATAGTATTCATGGCACCAACCGGATGGGAAAGGTCATTCACAATCTTAAATAGGGACTGAGATTTATTGGTTGCCTGGTTTAGCGTATCCTCTAGATAAACTGCCTTACCACACTTAATCTGTGCTTTGTATTCCTGTAGTGTCGATCTAAAAACAGTTTTTTACGCTTCTGAATAATGGCTCCTCCACACCCTCTCTGCCCGCCTGCATTAGAGGGGTTTGACCTCCTGGCTCAGCAGGTCAAATCAGGGTCCCCCGCTGATCCGCTTACAGCGACTCTTTTTAGAGAGCAGTCGTTTGTGGGACGGGCCGTGGTTCACTCCTTGATTAACATCTCGTTGGAGTCAAGCACGGTACCCGCTAGCTGGAAGCGGGCGGTGGTTTCTACCATTTTGAAGAAGCCGTCCCTGGATCCAGATAAACACGAAAACTACCGGCCCATCTCCTTGCTTCCGTGGCCGACCAAAGTGTTGGAGGCCCATGTCAACAAAGTTCTTTCGGCTCACCTTATCCATGCTAACATCTTGGATCCCACCCAGAATGGGTTCCGTGCTGGACACAGCACGGAGACCGCCCTCCTCTCCATGGCTGAACACCTTCGCACGGTGATGGATGCGGGACAGACAGCGGCGCTCGTCTTATTGGACCTGAGCGCCGCGTTTGATGCTGTCTCGCATCCTATCCTGTTGCATCGCCTGGAGGAGATTGGGCTGGGTGGACCTGCCCTCCAGTGGTTCCGGTCTTTTCTAGACGATCGTTTCTTTAGCGTTGCCATCCCACCGTTCCAACCCAATTCCATCCTTTGAAACAGGGGGTGCCGCAAGGATCCTCGCTGAGTCCCACGTTGTTTAATCTTTACGTGAGACCGCTGGCTGAGGTCGTCAAGCAATGGGGCATGACTATGGTCTCATATGCTGACGACACTCAGCTAGCGGTTACGATCAGCGGGGATGCGGACCGGGATGCCCCCAGGTTTCAGAGTGGACTTAGGGCGGTGGCGAGCTGGATGAAGAACAACTGTCTCCAGCTCAACGCTAAGAAAACAGAGATCATGATCGTCGGTAAAAGATCGGAGCTATGGGGGGACAGATGGTGGCCTACGGAGCTGGGGCCGGCCCCCCTTCCGGTCACGGAATTAAAGAACTTAGGAGTATGGATGGATCCCTCCCTCAGCTATGTAGGCCACACGAAGAAAACCGCGGCCTGTTGCTTTGGTATCTTACGGTCGCTTCGCCCTGTTCTGAAGTTTTTTGACCATCGCACCAGGCAGCTGATAGTCCAGGCTACAGTGTTATCTCGCCTGGACTATGCCAGCTCTCTTCTTGTAGGGTCCAATGTGGCTGAGGTTACCCGCCTCCAACGCGTCCAAAACGCTGCGGCGAGAGCTATTGTTGGCCTACCTCGAACTTGTTCTGTCTCCAGCACATTGAGATCACTGCACTGGTTGCCTATCAGGGCCAGAATTCAGTTTAAAGTGCTGTGTATGGCAAGATTTTGAGATGGGTAGGTCCCCCAATTCTTGCGGACCTTCTGTCTTGGTATGTGCCTACTCGGCCCCTGAGATCCCTGGGCCAAGCACTTACTGTGATTCCCCGATACAGACTGTGTCGGGTCGGTGGCCATTCTTTCCGGGTCAGAGCAGCCGAGCTCTGGAACTCCCTTCCTGTAGGGATGCGGCTGTTAGACGATCTTTTAGTCTTTCGCAAAGTCTTAAAAACTTTTTTGTTTTAATAAATCACTTTCCTCCTTTCTGTTATGTTTCCTGTGGTGTTGCATTTTTATCTGCCATGCGCCAGGACGCCCCTTAGCTGGGGCAGCTGTGCGCAATACAAAAGTTTGTAACATAACATAGCATAACATCTCAACCTTAGCTGCAGAAGGTCAGGGGTGTACCAGGGCATAGCGCGGTTCTGTCTGTTCCCTGATCGACGCAATGGAGCCGCCTTATCCAGGGTATCAGAGAACTGCCGACATAAACTGGCATAACTTTCATCGACATTGTTTCCAAGTGCAAAACCTTCAGGAAGAAGGGTGGGCAAGGCCGAAGATTTTAATTTAGGAATAGTAAAGACAAAAGGGAGACTTTGAAGGGATTCCTGGTGTCCAGTGCTTGATCATGATGTATGGTAAGGGAGAGTGTTGAGTGTGCGGCGTTTGACACAGGTATGAAAACTAGTAATATCCCTGTGTTGTGAAAACAGTTTAAGAGTGAAAGTTACCTTTGTTATTTGCTCACACATACTGGAGTACAATTCTGTTCCAGAGAGATGGAAAATTATTCAAAATATTGTGGAATAGATCACAAAACATCAGCTTTGTATCACCCACAGAGCAATGGTGCAACTGAGAGAGTGGTAAAAACATTAAAGGAGGGAATACAACCGGCTAGAGCAAATGGCCTTGATGGGAAAATGAAGTTGGCTTAGAGGATAACTGGATATTGTATGTCTCCACAATTCACCACAGGAAAGTCTCCTTTCGACGTGTTCAAAGACAGAACTCCATCCAGAAAAGTGTGTCCAGGGTGGATGTTTTGGGGTAAAGTTTGTGTGAATAATGCAATGAGAGATTGGAGAGAATAATAATCATTTTACAACAGAAAGGAAAGTTGAGCTATGACAAATAGAAGAATGCAAGGAATGTGGTGGTCAAATTGGAAGTTTTTGTGGAAATAAGAGCGCCCAAAGGGTGTGCTGAGTGGTCCGGTTTGATGAGTGAGTTTGAGGTAGTCAACTTCTTTTTAATTGCAGTGAAAACACATGCTGGCAGGATCTGGTACAAAAACAGAGTGGCGGTTCTTCATCATGTTCCAGTGGAAAATGAGAAAATTAATACAGATAATCAAAATGGAGGGCTGGATCAGCGAGGGATGGTATTAAACAAAAATGTCTAGCGAGCAGAAGAGTGGGAGAATAATCAAGAGACCAACCTCTATGAAGATTTAGTTACAAAAAAGTCAAGTTATTGTTATATGCTGTACATTAATATGGTTTATTATATCGAATTTCTTTTCACTGTTTTAAGAGGATTCTATTTGTGTTATCTTGCTGTCAGGTATCTGTTAAGGGAGGAAGAAATGTGGTATATATAAAGTGACTTACTTATATATTATGATACAAAGTTTATTACTTACAGAGTGCACTGTCCATGGAATGGGAACTTTGAATGTGCTGATGTAATGGAATCAGAATGGGGGAGCTGTGAGGGACAGGTGAAGAGCATTTGGTGAGAGGTGGGTGAGGTGTTTAGAAATTAAATACTTGTTTTCTGTAACCTTTGTGGAGGAACATCACAGTAACCAATCAAAAGACATGCAAAGGAGTAGTGCCCCATGGCTAGGGACAAACACAAGATTGACAAGCTGGTACACAAAAGAGAAGTAGACACATGAGTGACAAGGAGAGGTCAACTAAAGATACGCAGGGTGGTGGGGGGAATCCAAGCCCCTGTATGTTCTCGATTAGTACAATATGTTTCGCAACAGAAATAATACATTCACAAAATATGCTGCTTTATTCCACATAATTAGTATTTTTTGCCACATCATTTAGTCAACCCTCCTGTATAATGTAGTCCTCTTCTGCCAAATAATTCACTGACCCTGGATGGATACATCGTATCCTGACCTATTATTAATAGTTTAATGTGTCAGTCTTATAGAGCAGCTCAAGCTACCCTTCCTTGTGATGTCATAGTATGATCATCGTTCAGAACATGTGGAAAATAGCTGTGAAACAGCTCATTAATAGTGCTGTGTCTGTTTATGCTGTGCATTTCAGATACACTACTACCTGTAATAAGATTATGCGGCAAGCCACAAAAAACGCTTGCTGCGAGATTTCACTTGACTTTTTACTCCATAAAAAGTAATGACCCGATCGGTGAGCAGTCAAAATATCGAAAATAAAATATCGACCAACAATAATATCGAGGTGATAATATTGAAGGGACAGAATATCGATGTTACGAATCTCGATGGACAGAATATCGACCCTAAGGTAAGTAATATTGATTTTTTTAATATCGATGTCAGTAATATCGAAGTTAGTAATATCGATATCAAATATATATGGATGCTACTAATATTGATGTTACTAATATCGATATTTATATGATTGGTATGTATTTTATTATGTATTTAATATGTATGTGTTATATGTTTTTGTTTAGTGATCTACTGGTTTTAAAATATATGTATATAATTTGTATATGTTAATAATGTTATTTTAAGTTAATTTTGTATTTTAGTACCATAGCAGGTTGTGGGTTTATAGGGGAATAGGGTGGGAAGTAATTTAATTACACTAAATTATTTATTAATTTTTAGGAATTATAAATTAATTGTAATTAATTTTTGCATGGGAGTTCTGTAGCGGGTTGTGGATCTATATGGGAATAGGGTGGGCAGTAATTTAAATGTAATTAAGTAATAATTTATTTTCATTAATTAATACTGATAATTATATTATTGTTAATTAAATAATAATTGGTAATGAATTTTCATTAATTGATTAATTAATATCTATATTAAGGGTATTATTTTATTATTGGAGTGTGTTGTGCGTTTATAGGGGAATAGTGTGTAAAGTAATTGAAAGCTAAGCAAGTAATTATTAAATTTATTGTTGGGTATTGACAATTCATTTATTGGACATTAATTATTAATTGGTAATTATTTAAAAGTATAATATTTGGGTTATGAAAATTAATGTTGTGTTGTTTAATCATTAATTGGTTATAAAATATTAGTAAATATAATTTATTTATAATATTGATTAATATATTAATACGTAATTACCAATTGGTAATTAAATAATTAAAGCTTAATAAATAATATATATGGTATAAAAAATATTCAATTGTTCAATATTTGTTAATTGGTAATTATTTTTTTATAATTAATATGTTTTTGTTATAAAATATATTTTATTGTTCAATATGTATTAAATGGTAATTCATATTTATTCATCAATATTAATTGGTATTTAATATTAATTTATTGTTAATTAATTATTCATTGGTAATATTTTAAAAAAAATTATTTATTGGTATTTGTAAATAGTTTAGATTTTTTTAATAATTCATTCATTAATTGTTTTAAATCATTATTTTATTTATTAGTATGTAATTTTTGGCTTCTACGCTATACAACACTTTCCCTACAGTTGCACTCTCTGAGTTGGAATAGTAATTTTGACACTTATGCTATCCAACACTTTCCCTACTGTTGCACTCTCTGGAGTGGGAATAGTAATTTTTATCCCTACGCTATCCAACCTTTTCCCTACTATTGAACTCTCTGGAGTTGGAATAGTAAGTTTTCACCCATACGCTATCCAACACTTTCCCTACAATTGCATTCTCTGGAGTGGGAAAAATAATTTTTACCCCGACGCTATCCAATACTTTCCCTACTGTAGCGCTCTCTGGAGGGGGAATAGTTATTTTTACCCCTGCGCTATCCAACACTTTCCCTACTGTTGCACTCTCTTGAGTAGGAATAGTTATTTTTACCCCTACGCTATCCAACACTTTCCCAACTGTTGCACTCTCTGGAGTGGGAATAGAAATTTTTACTCCTGCGCTATCCAACACTTTCCCTACTGTTGCACTCTCTTGAGTAGGAATAGTTATTTTTACCCCTACGCTATCCAACACTTTCCCTACTGTTGCACTCTCTGGAGTGGGAATAGTAATTTTTATCTCTACGCTATCCAACAATTTCCCTACTGCTGCACTCTTTGGAGTGGGAATAGTTATTTTTACCCCCTACGCTATTCAACACTTTCCCTACTGTAGCACTCTCTGGAGTGGTAATAGTAATGTTTACCCCTAGGGAATCCAACACTTTCCCTACTGTTGCACTCTCTGCAGTTGGAATAGTAATTTTTACCCCTACGCTGTACAACAATTTGTCTACTGTTGCATTCTCTGGAGTTAGAATAGTAATTTTTACCCCTACGCTATCCAACATTTTCTTAATGTTGTTTCTTTTGGAGTTGGAATAGTAGTTTTGTTCCCTCTGCTATTTGTTATTTTCTGTATTATTTTAGCTAATGTAGTATATAATTAATGTTTTAAATATTAAAAGTAAAACATCTTTTTTATTTGTTTTACATAATTATTTAATGTTATATTTGTTATTATTTTATGTGTATAGATGTATTTATAATTTATAATATTTTTAAATTATTTATAAGTTAAAATAATTAATAAAACTGATTATTAAGTATATATATTATATATTATTTGTATAAGTTTAATTAATGTTTTATTAAATTATATATCTTACTTATTAATTTTAAACATTATAAAATATGTTTAACTATGTTTATTATATTTATAAGTATTATTTAGTTTATTTTACATTTTCTTTTTAATTAAAAATAGCGATATTTTTTTATAACGATATTTTTGACATTGATATTTTTTTCTCGATATTTTTCTACTTACCATGTTGTAGATAGGTTGTCGATATTCTTGACATTGATATTATTGCTCCGATATTTTTGTAGGTCGATTTTTTGACCGTCAATATTTTGTCATTGATCCGACACGATCAGGTCTATAAAAGAAAAAGAGTTATCATCATACTTTGAGATGGTTGAATACTATAGAAAGTTTGAAAAAGATTTTGCTGGTAGGACATACAATATGAGGAAGTAATGAAAAGAAAAAATTGAATTTCTGTCACGGGTGAATATTGAACGGAATTTGAGTGGGGAAAGGAAGAACTGAGTCATGCTCCTTCTTTGCAAGCCTATGATCCAATGTGTGATACAAAGATGGTCTGTGATGCTAGTGCAAAGGACTTAAGAGCCCATCTTATTCAGACAAGAAATGGCTAAAAGAAACTCACTGCGTGTGTCTCACAAACCTTGAAGGTTTCAGAGAGAGTCTATGGCAGTGTTCTGAGCAGTACATAGATTCAACATTTGTTTGTGGGGGATGAAAATAGAAGTACAAATAGACCTCAAATATTTGGTGGAATCATTTGCACGGAATACACTCTTGTATTTGAAGGTGGGTTGAAGGTCTACATGAATACTGCTTCACAGTACAGTATATACCAGTAGCAGGAAACTCTTCTGCGACCTATTTACCATGACTGGTTAATGTGTGTGGTTCCCCTAATGTGGAGGTAGAAAACAGTGGAGGAAATTGGCAATGTTTGCAAAGTTACCCAATGAAGCATTGAAATGAGCAAATGGTTAGAAGAACTAGGGAGAGATGAAGAACTAAAACAAGTAATTGATTTGTTACCTGCAGAGAAACCAAGCAAAAGGGAGTTGTCAGAGTGTTGTGGAAGTTGGTGGAAGCTTAAATATGAACTTGCAAATGACAAAGGGTTTCTATTGCTAGGCACGAGATTAGTACCACCAAAGAGTTTGCGTCAGAAAAAAACTGCAACTTGCACATGTGGATAAATGAGGAATAGTAAAGACAAAAGGGAGACTTTGTAGGGATTCCTGGTGGCCAGTGCTTGATCATGATGTTGAGTGTATGGCTAGGGAGTGTGTCGAGTGTGCGGTGTGTGACACAGGTATGAGAACTAGTAATATCCCTGTTCTGGGGAAACAGTTCAAGAGAGAAAATTACCTTTGTCATTTGCTCACACATAATGGAGTACAATTCTGTTCCAGAGAGATGGAAAATTATTCAAAATATTGTGGAATAGATCACAAAACATCAGCTTTGTATCACCCACAGAGCAATGGTACAACTGAGAGAGTGGTAAAAACATTAAAGGAGGGAATACAATTGGCTAGAGCAAATGGCCTTGATGGGAAAATGGAGTTAGCTCAGAGGATAACTGGATATTGTATGTCTCCACAATCCACCACAGGAAAGTCTCCTTCCGAGCTGTTCAAAGTCAGAACTCTATCCAGAAAAGTGTGTCCAGGGCGGATGTTTTGGGGTAAAGGTTGTGTGAATAATGCAATGAGAGATTGGAGAGAATAATAATAATTTTACAAAAGAAAAGGAAGTTGGGCTATGACAAATAGAAGATTGGGAGGAATGTGGTGGTCAAATTGGAAGATTTTGTGGAAATTAGAGCGCCCAAAGGGTGTGCTGAGTGGTCCGGGTTGATGAGTGAGTTTGAGGTAGTCATATTTTTTTTTAATGCAGTGAAAACACATGCAGGCAGGATCTGGAACAAAAACAGAGTGGCGGTTCTTCATCATGTTCCAGTGGAAAATGAGAAACTGAATACAGACAATCAAAATGGAGGGCTGGATCAGCGAGGGATGGTATAAAACAAAAATATCTAGCGAGCAGAAGAGTGGGAGAATAATCAAGAAAGCATCCTCTATGAAGTTATTATATGCTGTACATTAATACGGTTTATTATGTCTAATTTCTTTTCACTGTTTTTAGGGGTTTCTATTGGTGTTATCTTGCTGTCCGTTATCTGTTAAAGGAGGGAGAAATGTGGAATATATAAAGTGACTTACTTATATATTATGATGCTAAGTTTCACTGTCCATGGAATGGTAACTTTGAATGTGCTGATGTAATGGAATCAGAATGGGGAGAGCTGTGAGGGACAGGTGAAGAGCTGTTGTTGAGAGGTGGGTGAGGTGTTTGGAAATAAATACGTGTCTCCTGTCATCTTTGTGGAGGAACATCACAGTAACCAATCAAAAGACATGTAAGGGAATAGTGCTCCATGGATAGGGGAAAACACAAGATTGACAAGCTGGTTCACAAATGAGAAGTAGGCAAATGAGTGACAAGGAAAGGTTAAGCAAAGATAAGCAGTGGGTGGGGGGAATCCAAGCCCCTGTATGTTCTCGATGAGCACAATATGTTTCGCAACAGAAATAATACATTTACAAAATGTACTGCTTTATTCCACATAATTAGTATTTTTTGCCACATCATTTAGTCAACCCTGCTGTATAATGTGGCCCTCTTCTGCCACATAATTCACTGACTTTGGATGGATACATCGTATCCTGACCTGTCATTCATTGTTTAGTGTGTCAGTCTTCTAGAGCAGCTCAAGCTACACTTCCTTGTGATGTTATAGTATGATCATCGCTCAGAACTTGTGGAAAATAACTGTGAAACAGCTCGTTCATAGTGCTGTGTCTGTTTATGCTTTGCTTTTCTGATACACTTCTACCGGTAATAAAATTGTACGGCAAGCCACAAAAAACACTTGCTTCGAGATTTCGTAAAACTTTTTACACCATAAAAAGTAATGATAATGCGCACAAATCGAACATAGTAATGCAAACAGGGGTGCGCACCCTTTAGGTAACGCTACTTCATAAAAGTGCCCCCTCTGTATCTGATATTTTCATTGACGGAGGAGGTGGGGGCAACTAAATCTCCTCTCCCCAAAAACTAACCTCCCCGTTCCCACTAAACACTCAATGGTAGGCGCTGGAAGCGAGAAGGAATAATTTTATGTGCCAAAAGCTATCAGTGCTACAAACCACAAACCAGCCGTGGAGCCATTTAGCGGGCCGTTAAATAAATCCAGGAAGGGCCAGTAAAAACAGGCCCCAGGGCGCCGCTTCCTACCAGCTTCTGGCAGACACAGACTTCCAGTACCTCCATAAATGATAGCAGCGTGTGTTGAATCTGCACTCTCCTTCTCTGTCCACTGGGCGTCGCTGGCTTACAATGAACTCATTCGGTTTGACTGAAACATTCCTGTCCTGAGTTTAGGACGTCAGCAGCGGTTAACACACTCTACAGCCAGCAGTGACCTCGGTGAAATGCCAACCCTGCAGTAATGAGCCCTGCACCAATGGACAGGGCACACAAACAAAGGCAGTGGGTGGGAACACACAAGGTCAGTGGGGACAAAGGCACATAAACAGGGGCAGTGGGAGGCAAAGGCCAAGGCACCCAAACATGGACAGTGGGGCTCAAAAGACAAGGCACACAGACAGGGGCATGGGGGATCAAATGCCAAGGCACACACACAGGGGCAGTGTGGGTGGGAGAGGGGGCAAAGGCTAGGGCACACAAATAGAGGCAGTGGGGGCATAGGCCAAGGTACACACAGGGGCAGTGAGGAGAACGGCCAAGGCACAAACAGGGGCTGTGGGGGCAAAGGCCATGGCACACAAACAGGGGCAGTGGGGGCAAAGTCCAAGGCACACAAACAGGGGCGGGGGTGGGGGGCAAAGACCAGGGCACACAAAAAGAGGCAGTGGGGGCATAGGACAAGGTACACAAACAGGGGCAGTGGAATCAAAGACCTGAGAACACAAAAAGAGGCAGTGTGAGTTGGAGGGGGGTTAAAGACCAAGGCACACAAACAGGGGCAGTGTGAGTGGGAAGGGTGGCAAAGGCTAGGGCACACAAATAGAGTTAGTGGGAGCGTCGGCCAAGGTACACACACAGGGGCAGTGTGGGCAAAGGCCAAGGCACACAAACAGGGGTAGTGGGGGCAAAGGCCAAGGCACACAAACAGGGGTAGTGGGGGCAAAGGCCAAGGCACACAAATAGGGGTAGTGGGGGCAAAGGCCACGGCACACAAACAGGGGAAGTGGGTCAAAGTCCAAGGCACAAAAACAGGGTAGTGGGGGGCATAGGACAAGGTACACGAACAGCGGCAGTGGTGGACAAAGACCTGGGAACACAACAGGGCAGTGAGGGAAAAGGCCAAGGCACACAAACAGGGGCAGTGGGGGCAAAGGCCAAGGCACACAAGCAGGGGCAGTGGGGGCAAAGGCCAAGGCACACAAACAGGGGTAGCAGGGGCAAAGGCCAAGGCACACAAACAGGGGAAGTGGGTCAAAGTCCAAGGCACAAAAACGGGCCGGGGCAAAGAACAGCGCACACAAATAGAGGCAGTGGGGGCATAGGACAAGGTACACAAACAGGGGCAATTTGAGTGGGAGGGGAGGCAAAGACTAGGGCACATAAATAGAGGCAGTGGGAGCATAGGCCAAGGCACACAAACAGGGGCAGGGGGGGCAAAGACCAGGGCACACAAACAGAGGCAGTGGGGGCATAGGACAAGGTACACAAACAGGGGCAGTGGGGGACAAAGACCTAGGCGCACAAACAGTGGCAGTGGGGGCAAAGGCCAAGGCACACAAACGGGCAGTGAGCGGCCAAGGCACACAAACAGGGTCAGTCGGGGGCAAAGATCAAGGCACACAAACAGGGGCAGTTGGGGGGAAGAAGGGGTCAATTAACGGTTCTTATCAACGCAGGCTGCCTAATTTACGACCCTGCCAATGCACACCGATTCCAAGATATTAAAAGCTGTCTAAAAGGCGGAGATAAATGTATATTTTTTGTGTTATTTAGAGGCGGCCTACCGACATTTCTGAAAAAAATCCCTCTTTTGTCGGCTCTGGAAGTTCTCATACAGTCCTTGATGCCTTATCAATTTTCATCCTCCTAAGCTTTCGCTCAAAATAACTTCAATTTACACACAACTCATTACGTGCTTGTTGTGGCAGCTCAGGCCAGTACTATGACGGCGGATGAAATTATCTGGCAAGCAGGAAACTAGTAGCATTGGTCAGATTCAGAAGAGTAAAACCAACGTAGATCTATAAATTATATAGATATTCTGTGAAACACACACTTAAGCCCCAATCCACAACCCACCCAATCTGTTGATTGCCTTTGGCGCATTCTCACCGGGTCCATGGAAAACACGTCTGGTGGACAGGACTTCACAGGACTTCACAGAGGCCATTCCAGCCAGAAAAAGAGGGAGATTAAAGTGCACAAGGTGGTATCTGTGCACATAAGGAGTGCTCTAACCTTTCTGCTGCTGCCTGGGGTTCCAGATCAGCCGGGGTAACAGCGAAGGACCCTTCTTCTCATACCGGACAGCCATATCTTGGTACGACTTCTCCAGCACCTCAGCACTGCCCCATCACTCCAGTAATTCAGGAGAGGACTCAAAACCTGGCTGTTCGAATGATCAGATCACCACGAATCAGCTAGCAATAAGCGCCTTGAGACCCTCACGGGTGATATGAGGCGCTTTATAAATACTTGAATAATTGATAGGGGTGACCAGATAGTTCCATCACTGGGACCACACTTTTCCATCCCTGGGTCTTGCTTTTAAATATGATGTCATTAGGTGTGTTGGTCCAATTAAAATGAAACAAGAATACAAGTCTCTGAATGCACTGATATGTGAAATATAAATCCAGTACTTGAAAAAGTTTGTCACAGTGACAAGGTACCATCAGGAGACCCTAATCCCGCTATCAACCGACTTAATTAACTACATGACTTAAAACGTGCACTAAAATCCTGCACATCACCCAGTGTGCCAGCTGATCAGTATTTTCGTGCCTGGCTATGAGTTTTCAGTTTTTGTACCCAGTCATATCACACAACAACAGACATTCATCCAAAGCAAACCAAACGTATTGGCTGTGCCAATGCTTGTTAGCAGTATCAGATAAATGAGTAACAGCAATTAGGAAGCAAGATGGCGGCCGCTACTGCAGCCGTGTGAGGAGCTGTTCGTGTTCTGTCCGAAGGTCCGACCTAGCCTGGCGTCATTGCGATGCTTGCCGCCCCTCGTCTGAGCGCTGAGGCTGGAGGAATTACGGGGGTTACAGAGGTGAAGAGAAAAGAATGATTTGCTTTCTGCTTTCATTGTGTAACGCCATCCTACATTGCTGATATTGGTTTGCTGAGCTGCGAGGGCTGGGCTGGCTCATACTCACTGATCGGCGGAACCCAGGCGGGACCCAGGTGCTTCTGAGCTTCAGGTGTTTCAGGTGCTTTTGTGCTTTCGCGCCTGCGGCGTTTGTGGAGCTCCAACCGTGAACCTTTGGATTTTCGAAACTGGTGCTACGTAGCGAAGAAGCAGCTTGAACGTCTGCGCTGACGACCTGCTCGGGAGAGCACTTCCAGGGAATTTGCTGCTCCTAGCTACAGTGTTGCGAGCTAGCTATTTTCCTTTTTTTTTCCTCGCCTGGGAAGGCACTGTTGGTGCTTTGGACATTGCGTGAAGTTTAAAGATGCGATTAAAGGCGTCACTAGCGGTGTTCAGTAAGCGGCTGAACTTCAAAAGCCACTTGCAGTCAGTAGCTGTAGCAGTTTTCTTTTTTTTTTTTTTCTCTTCTACTGCTATGCTACGTAAGGCTTAACAGAAGACATCTCCGGTGAGTGGAAATACTTTTTTTGAATTTAGTACACTGTGGTGTTCGAACTTTCTTTTAGCATCCAGCAGCCAGCAGCCAGCTAGTATTGACAGCACAGAAGTGATTGAAGGGACCGAAGTGACTGAATAAACTTGTTTTCTTTTGATACAATATCTCAGATAAATATTTCATCCAGCCAGCATGGCTCCTAAAGGCAGAATGACAAAAAAAAACACCACTAATCCAGTTAACCCTGCAAGTGCTGCAAATACCACTATAGCAGCAGACTTAGAAAACCGTAATTTACAAACAAATGGAGCTTCTAAAGAGCCCACAATACCGGATTTATTTAAGAAAAAACCTACAACCAACCCTAATAAAAATATTACAACTGATTCGACCCCCTCTAAGGTTCCAGTACACTCTAACCCTGAAAGAACTAATATAAGCCAACCAGCTAAACCTGCGGCTGCTTTAACTCTTGTTTTAACTTCAGCGGAGGAAGATGATGGAGCAAGAGGAGTAGTCAACGACGATGATGTGGTATCTGAGCTTTGCCTTGCTGTAGAGGAAGTCAGAGTCTCACTGAGACAGAATGAACAACAACAAGATGCAGAGTCTATAGAGTCAGGGGGTCAATTCTTTTCAACATCTGATTTATCAGTCGCATCAGAAGGGGATTTTGAAGAGGAGCCTCTAAATGAGGGGCACTCTCAGGTAAAAGATTGGGCGGCTGATTGCAATCAAATCTCAGAGGAAGACTTACTCGGCTCTGATTTTTTAACAAATGAAGGAGCTTCAAATACGGTCCGCAAGGTTATAGAGGAAAAGTCCAAAGAGATCATAACGGTCATGAATCAACCTCAATGGGATGGGGCCGGAGCAAATAATGTAACTGATCAAGAAAACTTTGAAACTTTTGACTTATTAGAGGAAACTGAGGAGATCACTTTAAAGTCTATATATAAGCTCCAGACCTCACTGTATCGTATGATCTTAACTCACAGAGAAGAAACTAAGGCTGAGGGTCTTCGGACTCAGGGAGCTGTACGTAAACTCCAAAATGCTGTTCGACGATTGGCCAAGTCCAGTACGGACACTAATCTGAGAGTGCAAGAGACTGAAACACGTATATCAACGGTAGAGGATGAGTTAGCGCTACAAAAGAGCTCAATTAAAGACTTGGATAGTACTAGGCAAGACGTGGACTGGAAGCTAACGGACTTAGAGAATCGTGCTCGACGTAATTGGGAGTTGGGAGTTGGCGAAAAGTCAGAAGGGAAGGATGTTCGACGATTTGTAGTAGACTTGTTTTCGGATGCTTTTCAGGATCTCACCGGATGGGATTGGGATAAAGAAATTATAAGAGCCCATCGGTTTCTATTTAATCAAAAACCAGATCTGGAAGGGAGGAATAAACATCCAAGAGCTATTCTCATTTGTGTACAGAACTATCTTCTCCGTGAGATCTTATATGATTTGGCAAGACCGTCTAAACCCAGAAAAGGCTTGGGGCACGAATTCTTTGTTAGACCAGACTTCTGTGCTGCTACTGTTCAACAACGTTGGAGACTCAAACAGCTTATGGCACCAATGCAAGCTAAGGGGGGTCAAACCTTCTTACTTAATCCTGCTAAACTTAAAGTTGTGCATAAGGGAAGAACCTTATTTTTTGTTTCGGAGATAAAAGCGCAACAATACTTAGAAACTATGCAATTAGTGTTATAGGATGGAGGTCATCTTTGACATTGTATTTAGTTTGAATGGGTGGCTGACCCCTTAGTAGTTTGCTATGCTACTTAATTGCTTTGTTATTTGTTGCCTTTCTAGTGCTAGATGCACTTTATTTTTTTGTTAACTTGTCAGGGGGGTCGGACCCGGGCGGAACCTACAGCTGATACTCACATACCATCAATGAGGGCAATAGCCCTTACGCTTCTGATAGGGGGGTGGTGGGGGAAGGGCGGGGAGGGAGGGAACAAATGGGGAGGTGGGTGGGAAGAAGCCTTTCTTTTGGGGTGCAAGGTCATACAGTTGGAAGATGCTTTTGTTTTTTGTTCAAGATTTACTTTTGGCAGATATCGAATTTTGGCAGTTGCTGCTCATGTGTTTGTGCTTAGTCAAGCTTATCTAAAAATGTTTCATAATGGCTAAACTATCGATATGTTCTATCAATGTATGTGGCTTGAATGATAAAAGGAAAAGAGGTATAATGGCCCAGATGCTAAAAACTATGCGGGTGGATGTATTATGCATCCAAGAGACCCATATTGCTTGGTCTAATAGAGGGACCTTAGGAGATCTTGGGCTGGAAGTGGTAAGGTGTTCTCGCAAGAGTTCTTTAACAAGAGGGGTTGCAATTCTCAAGAGGCATGGAATGGGAGAAGTAAAAAGAGTTAAAGAGGATTCAAATGGACGATGGGTGATTGCCGAACTCAAAGTGGGTGGACTGATTATTACAATATGTTCCATGTATGGATCTATATTGGATGATTCAGGAGCGCTTGATCTTCTAAGTGTAGAGCTGGCACAATGGTCACCCAATATTATTTTTTGTGGAGATTTTAATCTACATATGGAAGAAACTTTCGATATTCACAGTAGTACTCCATATAAGGGTAGGAAAAAGAAAGTATTTACAGCACTTAAAGGGATTACCCAAGAATATAGACTAACTGATGTAGGTCATGAGAAAAGAAGAGGAATGTTGGGGCACACTTTTTTTTCTGCACCGCACCAAAGATTTTTTAGAATAGACTATTTTTTTGTATTTAAGGAATTATATAATGATCTAGCGCAAGTAGACTACGAGGTTCTTCCGAAAGTTATCTCAGATCATAATCCTTTAACACTCAAGTTTGTACTGAATATCTCTAACATCACCCGTTCATGGTCTTTTGATCGCAAATTACTGTATGACCCATTCTATATTGATCATATGAATGTTTGGATTTCAGAATTCTTTTCCAATAATAAAGGTACTGCATCACCAGAAATAGTTTGGGATGCCTTTAAATGTGGAGTCCGGGGGGAAACACTTAGTTACTCATTAAGCAAACAAAAGGAAGTGAGAGTCCAGGAAACTCTTGAATTTAAAAATCTTAGATCTTTAGAAGTCCAACTTATGCAAGCATGCAATCAAGGATTACCTACTGAAACTGTGATAAAGAATTTAACAGCTCTGAAAATCAAGATTTATCAACGATTCGCTACGAAATTTGCGCAACAAGTCTCTGTCTTTAGGACAGAGCTATATGAAGTTGGGGAAAACTCTGGCAAATTATTGGCAAAAAGGGCGAGACAGAAAGCAGCTTTTGCTAGCATTTATAAAATAAATAATGATACAGGGACGACTGTCAACAAAATGGAAGATATTCTGAGAGTCTTCAGTGATTTTTATTCCAAACTATATGCTGATGATGATCGTCCTGAGTGTTTAGATCAGATTAATCAGTTTGTTAACCCAGTATTGAACTCTACCCTATCTAATGAAGAGAAGGAGAAACTAGACTTACCATTTACCTGGGAGGAGATCGAACTCTCCTTAATGTCGCTAGCTTCAGGAAAAGCTGCAGGACCTGATGCTATTCCTTTAGAATTTTATAAATTCTTTAGGAATGTGTTAAAATTAGAACTATTGGATTTATGTTTGAATGCACAGCAAGGTAAAGCCCCTCAATCATGGCATGATTCTATCATTACGGTGTTTCTTAAAAAAGGCAAACCTCCGTTATTACCCTCATCTTTCCGCCCTATCTCACTTATAAATTCTGATAGTAAAATTTTTTCCAAAATCTTAGCGGTAAGACTTTCCAACATTATTTCCCCTTTAGTTTCTAAGTATCAACATGGTTTTATCCCAGCCAGAGATACCGCGGATCACATTCGACGTGTGATTTCCTTTTTGGATTGGTCCCAAGCAACTCGGTCCAATATTGGACTTGTATTTTTAGATGCTGAGAAAGCTTTTGACCGGGTTGCTTGGGGCTATCTCTGGGAAATTCTCCTCAGGAAGGGACTAGGACAGGGGATCATTAAAGCTTTGAAAACTTTGCATATCACCCCCAGAGCGTATATTCGTATTAATGGGCAACTTTCATCACCTTTATTAATTACCAGGGGTACCCGTCAGGGATGCCCCTGTTCTCCCCTACTTTTTGCTTTTTACATTGACCCTTTAATTAATCGTTTTTTGCTGGAAGTCAATATCAAACCCATACACCTAGCCAATAACAATTACCGAGTCCTTGCTTATGCCGATGATATTGTGATTACAACTACAGACGTACAAACAGCCTTACCTATCATCGATCTGATTGCTAAACAGTTTGGGTCTTTCTCTGGTTATAAATTGAATCTGGAAAAGACCCAAGTCTTGTGCTCAGGAGAGAACCCACCTATAAATATTCCTACCACTGCAGAAGTTACATATTTAGGAATCAAAATTTCGCTACCTATAGAAAAGATTCCAGAGCGCAACCTAAACCCTATTATAACCCAAATTAACACCTCATTACAGCGTCTTGATCATTTACGACTATCTCTCTTTGGCCGACTTAACATTTTAAAAATGGTGGTTTTACCGAAGGTTCTATACTTATTTCGCACAATTCCTTTGGATTTCCAATTACTTTTTTTAAAAAATTTAGAGAGAACTGCATCTTGATTTCTTTGGGGCTATAAACGTCACAGAAAAGCTGCTATGAAAATGATTCTTAGCAAGGAATGTGGTGGATGGAATGTCCCTTATTTTCTTTTTTATTACTTTTCTGCTGTGTTAAAATACATTGGCCCCTTAATTCTGGGGGATAGAGTCAAACTGGTAGATTGCCAGACCCCATCAATTTACCAAATGATTTTAGGCGAGGAAGTTAAGGGTAGCTTTTTGAGAATAGTTGAACCCAGCTATCATAAAAAAATCAAATATAAGACTTTGAAATCAGCCTTCGGAGTCTGGCAAAAAATTCGAAAACACATAAAACTAGCGAAACTAAATTTCTATACTCCTCTTACATCAACGGAGTTATTTTCAGAAATTTTTTCTGATTTAATTATGTATAGGGGGCAGCAGAAAGGGATAAAGTATCTGGGTGATTTATTTTATAATGGTCAAATGATTTCATTTCACGATTTAATGACTAATTTTTCTGTCGGAAGAAACGATTTTTTAAAAAACTTACAACTTCGTAGCTTCCTACAGAATCATCCTTCAATTCCTCCAGTTAAAATTCCCCTACTAGAGCTTATGCAAAAAAAACCTCGGATAGGCGCTATATATTTAACCCTAATGCAGGAATTTGGGGATGATTTAGGCCAATGCCAGATGAAATGGGCTAACAGTCTAGGTATATTGGATGTTGATATCTTATTGTCGATTAAAATGGCTACAGAGTGTCTTATAACTGGGGTGATGAAATCCCAACATTTCATGTGTATCCATAATCTTTATTATACTCCAAGTAAAGTAGTTAAATGGAGTACGATGGTAGGCACGAATTGTAGTCGATGTGGATTGTATGCAGCCGATGAATTACATATGTTTTTTCTTTGTTCCAAATTATCATTGTTGTATCAACAAATCGAAACTTTTTTATCCATTATTTTGAAATGTAATATAAAGATAACCAATGAACTAGTAGTACTTGGTATAGATCATACTGTTACTAGGCCCAGACCAATTTCTTATTTCCTTTTTCTCTGTATGGCTGCAGTCAGAGCTTGTATTACTAAAGAATGGGTCGCCAGGATCCCCCCACGTTTTCCATGTGGCGGGAAAAATTATTATTTATGTATAACATGGAATCTGCTATCTATAAGCTTAAGGGGGTTAAAAAAAGAACTATGGGGGAAAAAATTTGGGCACCGATTGCCGAATGGATTTGACTTAATTGTCTGTACTCTCTGCCTTATTTTTTTGTTTTCTTCCATTTTTGTATTCTGTCAAAAATTATTATATTTTTTGTTCCTTTTTTTTAAGATACTGTGTTATCTTGCTTATTATTATGCTTTGCTGTATTCCCTTGCAATAAAAAAATAAAACTTTAAAAATTGATAGGGGTGACCAGATAGTTCCATCACTGGGACCACACTTTTCCATCCCTGGGTCTTGCTTTTAAATACGATGTTATTAGGTGTGTTGGTCCAATTAAAATGAAACAAGACTACAAGTCTCTGAATGCACTGATATGTGAAATATAAATCCAGTACTTGAAAAAGTTTGTCACAGTGACAAGGTACCATCAGGAGACCCTAATTCCGCTATCAACCGACTTAATTAACTACATGAATTAAAACATGCACTAAAATCCTGCACATCACCCAGTGTGCCAGCTGATCAGTATTTTCGTGCCTGGCTATGAGTTTTCAGTTTTTGTACCCAGTCATATCACACAACAACAGACATTCACACAAAGCAAACCAAACGTATTGGCTGTGCCAATGCTTGTTAGCAGTATCAGATAAATGAGTAACAGCATTTATATTGTTATGAATAATAATTCTGAAAGGACGAGACTGTGAATTAAACATTACTAAGGTTTGTTAGTCATTTTCTCCCGGCATCTCTCTGAATTTGAGTATTTGTATCTCTCAGACAGCAGCTCCTCCTCTCCATCTCTGACTTGTCACTCTGTCTATCTGGCTTTACTTCTCTGCATCACCTCATCTTCACCATGCATTTATTTATACATTTTTATGCATTTTATGCAGCGCTCACATTACCCAGTGGTGTTAAAGTGCTTTACAGGAAAACTGGTACAATACAAACGCATAAGAGGTCACACCGGTCATGAATATTTAATACAAGATATGAACAGCTACAATGCTGGGAGAGTATCCTACAATATTGAGGTAGAGAGGAGATCCACTGGGAACGTCTAAATGGAAGGTCAAGTCCGAGAGGGTTGTGGAGAGGCAATTAGGAGGGCTTTCAGTTCAGATTTGAAGACTGTTGTTGTGGTGTTGAGGTGTAAACCCAGAGGTGAGGCGTTCCAGACTCTGATAGCGCTTCCTGAAAAGGATTCTGCCATAACTGGTTCCTTTTCTAAAGTTGGAGGGTTCTTCTAGCAGGGCTACAGCAGTCTCTGAAGGCCTGTCCCAGCAGGTTTCTTAAGCTTTTCAGCCAGAAATCAAGGAGCAGAGGTCTGAAGAGGCGTGTAAGTGATGCACACCGGTGTGCACAAGGCACTCTCTTCAGTTTGCAGCCAGCAAACGGTTAGTAGAGTACTGTTGAGATGTGGCCATTCGTTTTGGCCCCAGAGATGAAGCATATCTATTAATGAGTGGAGCCAGATGAATTTTACCCATATATTATAATGCTAAGTTTATTACTTACAGAGTGCACTGTCTATGGAATGTGAACTTAGAATGTGATGAGGTAATGGAATCAGAATGGGGGGAGCTGTGAGGGACAGATAGAGAGCTGTTGGTGGGGGGTGGATGACGTGTTTGGCGATAAATACTTGTCTCCCGTTTTCTTTGTGGAGGAACTTCGCAGTAACCAATCAAAAGACCGGTAAGGGAGTAGTGCTCCATGGCTAGGGGCAAACACAAGATTGACAAGCTGGGTCAGGAATGACCCGTAGGCAAATGTGTGACAAGGAAAGGTCAACCAAAGATAAACGGGGGGCGCCTTGCCCCTGTATGTTCTTGATGGGCCCAGTATGTTTCGCAACAGAAAGAATATGAGGTTTCCTAGGCTTAGGGCTAAACATGAGATGATAGAATTGCAGTTATCGATTCTTGATAACTCTAGTGATTAGCCGCCATATTCATGAAAATCTGCATTTGCGATTCTGTAATAGCGAAAAAAAGCGAATCGCTATTCAGAAATCGCAAATCCGAATTCATAAAGAATTGCGATAAAAAAAAGCAATTCGCACGCGATCGCAAATTCCGTTAGCGATGACCGATAATCGCAGAATAATCGCTATTTTCGGCTACCCGCGCCTGGACTGCGAGCTCGCAAATAGCGATATCGCTATTTGCGATATCGCTATTTGCGAGATCGCAAACTCGCGAGATCGGGAAAACGGGAAGTCGCATTTCGAGCCCAGTGATGACATCACAACCAGGAAGCTGCCGGTTCCCACCACCATTCTCCACAGTGAGGCTGACAGAGAGGGAGTAATTTGGAGAGCTGCAGCTACTCAGGAGAAAACCACAGAACCACAACCCTGGTACAATGGCTGAGGATCCTGCACCTGGCACCAGCAGCTCGTCTGGGCGCAGGTCCCTCGAGGAATTAAAGAAGCGCTGGTACGACCTCCGAGGCCGTGCCAAGGAGAAGGTGGCGGCGCGCCTTGGGGAGTCCTCGGGCACTGGAGGAGGAGGACCAACTGTACCACCCAATACTGCCATGGAGGACCAGGTGGAGGACACCCTGGAGAAGGAGGCCTGTGTCGGATTTACAAGACTGGACTCATCCCGCACCACCCAAGACACCCAAGGTAAGTGGCATGCGACTGCGACCCTGCCCCCTATGGATGTCCATGACCAAATAGGCTCCCCCAATGTCCCATAGGCATGCCATAGTTGCACATCAAGGAATGTCCTGAAGCATTGTGGGAGATGTAGTCTGGCCACAATGTTGTAGTACCACAATGCAGCCAGACAGGTCCCAAAGCACACAAAGCCACTGCCATTCAGGGAATGTCACCCAGCATGCATGTAGCAACTGCACGTCTGCCAGATACATGCAACTAATGATCCACCACTTACCCCCACAGGTGGCGATAGCAGCGACAGCGAAAGGCTGCAAATCGATGAGGGGGTCCAGGAGGAGGAGGTGCACCCGCCAACCCAGGCACCAGACCCTGCCGCTGCATCAACACCAGCAGCAAGAACCACCTGCAGTGTCCCCCCTGCGACTGGTGCAGCACCCACAGCCGCTGGCAGGCCAGCCACCATTGTGCCTCCTGCTACCGCTGCTCCTCCTAGAGCCGCAGCCAGGGCAGGTACCACTGTGCCCCCTGCATCTTCTACACCAGCCACACCAGCCGTCACACCCCCTGCATCTGGCACACCTGCAACACCTGCGGTCATACCCCCAGCAGCTGTCGCCTCTACATCCGGGGCTGCGCCAGTGTCCACACAGCGGCCAGCCACACACTCAGGCCAGCAGGGCAGGCGTGGCAGGTCACGCCAGCACTCCACACCAGCCAGCAGGAGGGCCAATGATCAGGGACTGGCGCGGCTCAGCGTCGAGAGACGCATGCTTCGGATTCACCAGCGCCAGGCACAGCAGCAAGGAGCTATACAGCTGCAGCTGCATATGATAGGGCGCAATGTGGCCACTGTTGCAGGCCATATGGACGGCATGAGGGCAGCCATGGCAGGTGTGGGAGAATGATTGGACAACATGACTGCAGCCATGGCAGGTGTGAGAGATGGAATGGCCCGCATGGCTGCAGCCATGGAGGCCAACACCGCTGCCATGTCGAGACAGCGCAGTGCAGCACGCCGGCGCCACCGCCAACTTATGACCCGGCTGGCCACTTACAGCAGGGCAAGTTATGTAGCAGCAAATGCTACTTCTCTGTTGGCGCGGCGCTCCCTGACCCAGCAGCACCAAATAATACAGTGCAGCGAGGACATGACTAGGGTGCTGGAGCACCTCACCACAGCCGTCATTGCACTTCACCCTCCAGCTATTCCATCTGTTGTGGGGGTGATGATGCCAGTGAGGGGGCGTCCAGCGTCAGCTCTCAGTCAGCTCTCAGTCTGCCTCACAGGTCCCACCACACACCCGCAGCACCAGGCCCACGCCATTGCCTGAAGCCCCGGAGGAGGATGCCCCTCAGAGGCGCTATGGCGCAACGCGCACTAGGCGCTCCTGAGAACTTCAGAATATCAATGGCACAGGCTGAGGTTAAGCCTGCCATGTAGTGATGCACAGCAGTATGGCGTAATACTGTTTGTTGTAGTTATTTGGACTGGAACCTTATTTTTATTTTTGTGAATTGAACAAATACATTTATTTTGCTACACACATTAGCGTTGTGTCATCATTACATTTTGCATGCATTGTTGATTTGTGGGGTGATGGAAGTGGTTGCACTAGAAACTGTTCACTGTGATGTGGTTGCGACGTCTGTGCCCTTCTGCTGGGTTCTCCCCATGTGCATGGCGCGCATGTGCAGGTGGCCGGTTGTCCCCCTCAGATTCACTGCCAGAGATGTCAACAGGTATCCGGCGCTTGGTTGCAATGTTATGTAGTATTGCGCAGACAGCCACAATGCGGCAGCACTTTTCAGGACTGTAATACATGGCCCCACCTGTCTTGTGCAGTATGCGGAACCTGCTCTTGAGCAGGCCAAATGTCCTTTCTATGCAATTCCTTGTCCGTATGTGCGCAATATTGTAGCGCCGTTGCTGGGGTGTAGCAGGGTTGAGGTATGGGGTCAGGAGGTATTCACGGAGGGCGTAGCCACTGTCACCTGAATGAGAGGAGCAGATGGTGATTGCCTGTGCTGCGCTGTTACATCTTTGCAATGTGACATTTCCAACATAGTGTACTTACCAAGTAGGTGTCCTTCCCCAAACTCTCCCCTGACCAGTCGTGTGTGGAGGTCGCTGTGCTGGAAAATGAAGGAGTCATGGGTACTCCCTGGGTACTGTGCGACAATGTCAGTGATGTATGTCTTAGCATTGCAGACCATCTGGATGTTGAGGGAGTGGTAGGACTTTCTATTGCGGAACATATACTCCATGCCAGCTGGTGGGCAGATGGCGACGTGGGTACAGTCTATGCATCCGAGCACATGTGGAAAATGGGCTACATTGTAGAATTGTAGCTTGGTCATGTCTAATTCCTGTTGGCTGGCGGGGAATTTGATGTGACGGTGTAGCTGGGTGAGCATGGCGTCAACAAAAGTGTGGAGGCAGCGTGACATGGTGGGCTGGGATATCCCCCCAGCAGCCGCTACTATCCCCTGGAAACTCCCGGAGGCCAGGAGGTGCAGGCTACACAATACCTGCACATGTGTAGGCACAGCATTGGTACGGCTTGTTGGGTGCTGCATCAGGGGGTCAAGGTCCTGTATTAGCTGCATTATCATTTCCCCATTCAGCCTGTATTTAGCATATATCTGCTCTCTGGTTTGGCCCAGCAAGGTGACCCGCTGGCGGAATATCCTGTCCTGGATCCTGCGTCTCCTCCGTGCTAATCGCTCTAGCCTTCGACGCCTCACCACCATGTACATTCCTGGCATTGTGGGACTCCTAATGCTGCTGATGATGATGGTCCTTATGTGTGATTGGTCAGGCCAGTACCTGTTGGTGATAGGACAACGGTTTTTTGAATGTTTTTTTTGCATGGCTTTCATGGTTACCACCTGCTTTGAGTTGTCCTTATTTTGCGTGGTGCAAATAGCGATTTTTGGGTTTTTCGCTAATAGCGATTTTTCTTGAATACCGATTGCGATTATATTGCGAATTCGCTATTATTTTCGCAGAATCCGTGGTGTGTCGCTATTTCCGATTCGCTAATGCTCACCTGCCGGGATTCTGCGAATATATTAGCGAATTCGCAAATATGTGTTTGCAAATTCGCTATTTTGATGTTGAATGCCGATTACGGAAATTGCGCCCGCATTTGCATTTTCGCAGCGATTGCGGGCGCAATTTTACTTCATGAATCAGGCTGATAATCTGTCTATTTTTGGCCAAGTTGTTGATTTGTGGCTGTAGATGGTGTCTTTTCTCAAGGGTGCCTGAGAGGGATTTTGCACTCAGATAGTAGATTCACCGTTGAGGATGTTGATTGAACCACACAGGTTTGAACCAGTGGAAGAGAATGGGAGGAGGTAAGCAAGAGAAATTCTGTTTTGGATGGATCTGGGGGCATATTATCAAGAACTGCGGTACAATTATCGCAGTTTTAGCGACAGGAAGCTGCCGCTAAAACAGCGATAATGGGCTTGATGATATGTCCTTGTGAATTCCCATAGCAGCCCAGGTTCTGGTGTTAACCTGGGCTGCTGTGGGAATTCACAAGGGTATATTATCAAGCCATTATCGCTGTTTTAGCGGCAGTTTCCTGCCGCTAAAACGGCGATAATTTTATCTCAGTTCTTGATAATATGCCCCTTAGTTCCTAATGAAGAGTAGTCATGCAATTGTGAATAGTGGTTAGCATGATGGCATGGTGGGAAATGTTACTGGGGGAGGAGAACTTTAGGTACAGTTGGCCATTATCAACATGTTGATGATAAAGGATCCCTCATTACTTAACTAAAAAAAAGTCTAAGGGTTTCGATGTTTAGGTTAAATAGGGTTGGGCCGGGATAGAGCACTGAGGGGTGCTTGTGTTAAGATAAATGATATTCGCAAGCTAAAAATAATTTCAGTCACTGTGGCCTGTTTGATGACTTGTACCATTTGTGGGCCACTCCATCTATTCCTATCCGTTTATTACGACTATAAAGAAGCATACAGCACTTTACGGTATTAAAGGTTGGAGATAAGTCAGAATGGATAAGCAGGAGTTGCCGGAGTCGAAGATACGAAATACATCATTTACAACCTGGAGCAGAGCTGATTCTGTGCTGTCATTTGTA
Source organism: Lissotriton vulgaris (assembly GCF_964263255.1). Classification (NCBI taxonomy): domain Eukaryota; kingdom Metazoa; phylum Chordata; class Amphibia; order Caudata; family Salamandridae; genus Lissotriton; species Lissotriton vulgaris. The sequence goes on along the minus strand of NC_141688.1, from coordinate 204,295,147 downwards.
TTGCAACCTGACTGGTATTCATCTAAGAGGTTATTGTCATAAATGTGTTGGGTAAGTTGCTTTGCGAAAGATCTCTCAATTACTTTTGTAAGAGCCAGGAGGTTGCATGTGGAGTGAAAGACCTTGTTGTTTATTGAAGTTCATACTGCTTGGTAGAGCAGCGCTGAGATACTCCTTCTGGAGTGATTTGTGGGCTATTTTAAATGTTTATATTATTATTGTTAAAGTTGTACAGATCACTTCAGAAGTTGGAGTGACTTGAAAACGCTGGAAGCTGCAGGAGTCACGCAATGGCCGATAGAGAGATTCACTGGTTTCGCTACGAAGCATAGCAAGTGCACAACAAGATCTTTGGTAATGTTGTCAAGATCAAGATCTCTAAAATTTGGTGTTTATGTTGATTTCAGTACGACATCTTCTCTGGTTTATTGAAGTGTTGTGACGTGTTCATAGATTTTCAAGATACGCATGGATCAAGATGGGAATCTAAGAATTGTGTGAAATCTTCCAATTTCACAGTTAGTTCATCAAATCTAATGCAACCGGGGAGCTGTTAGCAGCCCTGACCAGATCAGAAAGTTGTGTTGGGTGAGTTTTGGCTGACTGATTCGATATCTAACGCCACGCCTTCATACTGAGGTTGTGCCTCTTATAAATACCTCATGGATTTCAGAGGCAGGCGTGGTTGGTGGTGGATGGTGATTGTCTCCAATTCTTCTCCAGCAGTGCTGTGGTTTTCTTACTTCAAACAGATTTTTATTGAACCAGAGAGCGAATGATTTTTCTTTTTGCTTTTGAGCGGTGACCAGTGACCAGTGCTAGATCATCAAGCAGATCCAAAAGATAGTCAAAATAGAGGGAGGTTGACTAGGCTGATGGGAGGGAGTGACCTCTGCTCACTGGTGCCAACCTTCTTGATTTCAATGTTTTTAGAATGACAAAACCAGGATATCTCTGTGTGGTATGGCCCCATTGTTAAAGTTTGAAAGATAACAGGGAGAAGGGGACAAGATGATGGTCTGACCAGTCCACCATTTTGGGGTGGAGGGATATTTAGTATGTAAACCAAATAAACTTGTAGACAATACTAGTCTCAACTTCATCTTTTTTCACCATGCATTCAACAAACGGATTAACACGCTCAAATGAATCACCACTCCTGACTACGCCTGTACCAATAAAACCATATCCTGCAGTTCACTCTGACCTGTATCTACCAATGAAGTGGATATGGGTCTCTCACTCACAACCCCACCCCTTTCCATCACTCGCTAGCAACTTTGGTATAATATCCAGTCTTGTTACATAATCTACAAGAGACATTTATAATGGGCACCGTTTTCCTATTTCAGATGTGCAGCAAAAACACACCTAAAACAAATGTTCCTTTGCTAAAAGAATGACCTGTTTCCATAAATTAGTCCTGCATTGAACAACTCCTACAGTTTCGACATGCCTGCCGTCACGTTGAGACTTGTTGTGTTTCTATGCTTTTTGCCATACGTATACTCTAATATAAAGTAGTATTCCCAATAGAGAGTATTCTTTGCTGTATGCCATTGTCTCCACAATGAATCACAAACAGAACCTGCCGCCTCCCGTGCAGGTAAGAGCCGTGAGGTGGTAGGGCCGGGTGGGGTAATGAGGAGAATTTTGACAGACGAAGACGAGGGAAAATTAATTATTTATTTAATTTTCCCTCATGGTCGTCTGTCGAAATCCCCACCAAACAGGTCCCACTGCTCTGACCTGCACGGACCGTGGCTGAACAGATCCCAGACAAGCTGATCAATGTACTGCCTTAACTGACGACGGAGTGTAGTACTGTACAAGTCCACACTTTCACCTGACCCAGATACCTAAAAAATGGTGTCTAAGTACTTCTATAATTGGCATAAAATTAATCCCTTCCACGCAGGTCTAATTATCCCGCAGTGTGGGGGGAAGGGGCCACGCACCGCACCGCTGTTATTGTGAGGAGCCCTGCTCATCATGCTGCACAGTGGAGCTGAGCTCATGACAAGCGGGGCTCATCACGACTCCGCCCACTTCAATAGAACCCCCGCACAGGCGGGGAATTAGCCGTGCCAGGGAGTGCTGCAGCTGGTATGACGAGCTCAGCTCGTCATGATCACAGCTCCACTGTGCCTCATGAGGAGTTGAGCTCGTCATAAGCATAGAAGGGGTTAAAACTAGCTTATCGCCTGGGTACTTATCCATGCCATTATTTCTGTTTGAATTTAACTATTGAAGACATTTACCGATAGCCCTCCCTTCTTAGTCAAGAGCCAGTGGAAACACTTTCTTTCATTCAGATCTGATTCCTGAAACTCCTCTTACTCCACAATAGGCTTCCAAAGCATTGACCCAACTCCTCCAAATAATCCGTAGTTCTCCAGAGCTTTTTAGAAAAGGTGAAGGTAGATTTCATATTAACTAAATATATTTCAAATATGAATTGAGACACACAAAAATCAGAGTAAAACTATTACAAAGATGGTGATATCAAGATACATATTTAAGTGTGCACATCACTGTATAGTCTTGAAAATGCTACTGTATTTTTGACTTTGCAGGCAGGAATAAGAAGTGAACAAGTCAATGCATCGATCGTCTAACACTGTGATGACCACTGTACTGATCAACTATCAACAGTTGAGCAATAATATTTAAAACTATAAGCAAACATTCTACCTATAACATGATCCACCTTGAGCAAATAGCTAAAAAAAAGGAGTACAGGGCTGATAGCAGAGAAGGTGTGACTCTTTGTGCTTACTGTGCTGACTGAGGCTAGCCATAGTGAAGATAGGCACAGATAAGGGGAAGAGAAGGCAGCCAAATTAAAGAAAAGGGAAACAGTGCTGGCAAGGAAATAGAACTGGTGAATAGCTGAGTGTAGTGTGGTGAGCAGTGGCAGCTCCACCGCTAAGGCAGAGTAGCGTCGCCTCCCTGCTTTGCAGAGGTGAAATAAAAGGAAACAAAATGATAATAACTTGGTATCATTTTTTGTTTCTCCGCTGTGGCAGCTTTGCGGGTGGGGGCAGGGCTGCTCTGCTGAAAGAGCAGGAGAGGAGCGCCGTCTTGGGCCGGCCAAACAGTCATGCACACTTTGCATGCTCTCCGTGCAGGCTGCATTACAGCCTGCATGGAGACCCATTGTGTCACAATTTTGTGATCATTTTTTGTAACCATTGGTAATGAAGACACCATCATTCCTCAAAGATATCACTGCAGTCCTTAACCTTCTTGAGGGGTTGCGTTAGGAATCCTCTGTTGTTTTACACCTCACTAAAATGTGGAGGCCCTCTACACCAACATACCCCAGGATGCAACTGTGGAGGCGGTTGAGGCCATCCTCAGAGATGAGGAGTGGACCTCTCCCACCCCTGTTAGTTTCATCATGTGGTGTGCCACTGTAGCACTAAAAGAGAACTACTTTCAATTTGAGGAATAGTTATACCACCAGACTCATGCTGGATCGGTGGCAGTACTTTTGCCCCCAGTTTGAGAATAAAAACAGTGAATGTGAAACTAATCCCTATAGAAATAACATCTTGATCTGGCGGAGGTATATCAACGATATACTGATCCTATGGCAAGGAACCAGGGATACCTGTGCAGAGTTTTAAACCTAGGTCACTACTCTACACCGGTTTCTGAGATTCAGCAAAGTGGTCTCTACCACTGCAATGCCCTTTCTAGACCTATCAATTTAACTAAATGAAGGCAGACTCACTACCAAGACATATAAAGAGCCCACCAACTGTACTAAGGTATGACAGCCACCATCCCAAGCAGCTGTGAGACTACCTATCCTTTGGATAGTATTTGTTTCTACACCGCGACTGTAGCAACGTTGACAACTATAAACAACAGGTCAAGTCCCTTAGCTCAAACCTAGTAGCAAGAAACTATCCGAGGGAGTGGGTGCAAAAAAGCATACAAAAGGACCAGGAACAACTACAGGGTAGCTTTCTTAGAACGACAAGAAAGAGTGACCGACAAAGGTATCACCGGTGTTTCATCCTTCACCCCACAGTCTAATCATATAAAAAAGGTCATTAAAAAACCTTGGCCAATTTTACACACAGGGAACATGTCACCAGCTGTTCCCCGGTACGCTTTCAAAAGAACTGCCATCATTAAAGACATAGGTGTGCCCACTAGACCTCCTCCCTAACCAACCACGCGACAACTGCAACTTTGGGGCCTTCCACCTGTCATGGGCAACTACCCAGGTGACTCATGCAGTGTGTGCCCTCTCTCACGACCTTCGTAACAGATTGATCTGGGTCCCACTAATACTTGGGTCCAGAAGACCCACGCCAACTGTAACACCAGGAATTGTGTGTATATGATCACATGGGATGTATGACGTTACAACGCATACTTTTACCACGCATGCCTTTACAACGCGGTTTTTACATCGCAAACCTTTACAACGCATAGCGCTTTGGGGCGCTGGATAGTGAAAAGTTTAATTTACTATTCCAACTCCAGTCCCCGTGGACACTAGGGCAGGTGTTGGATAGTAAATTAAACGTATTCCCTATCCTAGAGCGCCCCCCAGCGCAATGCGTTGTAATGGTTTCCGTTGTAATGGTCGCGTTGTAATGGTAGTGCGTTGTAAAAGTTTCGTTGTAAAGGTTGTTCACCGATCACATGCCTCTGCCAGAAACGGTATATAGGAATGACCAAATGGGCAGTGAAATTAAGAATTACATAACAACACAGGAATATAAGATGCAGGAAGACGAAGATGAAAATGCTGACCCACTACATTGAGTGGGGTCACTCACCTAATGAAATAGACCGGACGATCTTTGATTCATATGTCACCATAATCCCGCAAACTCTACTGATGAGGGAGCAACAGTGGGTGTTCTGTCTTGCTACACACCAGTCAGGTCTTAACGATGCCATTCCTTGAGGAGAAGTGGCACGTTAACACACTTCTCACCGCGCCTCCCCATGTACTTGACTTCTAGTCACATTAACCAACGAGCATATGTTCATGATCTTCCTTTACGTTGACAACCCGCATTTGTCCCTGCATCACCCCCCCCTTCATCGCTGTGTCCACTTTCAGTTTAATTATATTCACCACCAACTGTTTATGTTTGGAATGTGGCAGGGCATTGCACCATTGCCACCTTTCCTGCCCCTCCTCCGAAACAACCCAACCCCGGCCCCCTCGGTCTGCCATCCTAGACTGCTCGCGCACATAATTTGTGACATTTCACGTCTTCGCTAACCCTCGTCTCCTAATCAGTACAGAGAATTGTGTGTACTGTTTATTTATTTTTGGTGAGACTAAAAATAGCCTGGCTATGTATCCTTTCATCACACATTAAAGGCCCGGTTATTACCCATTTAGCAGCCATTTATTCACCGGAACTCCGTTCCAACATGGCCCCTATTTTTGAGCACTGGCTTTGAAATCTAAGATGGCCGCCAATTAGACCGTCTCCCCATTAGCGGGTAAGCACTGTAGGCATCATGTCCTTTCTGAATCTAAGACCATTGCCACACGCACGCCGACACATCTTGTGACGGGCAGACAATGACGTCCAGGGAATTTCAGTCTCCACCCCCAGTCCTCTTAGCTGGACGGACCATTTCCTGGTACAGATCTATGATAAGATTCCAGCCAGCATTGGGGAAAAGCCTCCTCCCCCTCTTTGGAGACGAGCATGGCAAAAACTTGATGGGGCTCTGTTTGAGGCTAGACTAATAAACTCCCGGCCAGATTGGCCTGTTAACTTGGATGAGGCGGATCTAGTCTAAAGAGAACGGATCAATGAGTCCTTGGATTATTTTATACCTAGGAAAATGTCTAGACCCAAACGCAAACAGTCCCACTTATGGTACTGTGAGGCACTCTCAATCAAAAAAAAGCAGTGCAAGGTACTTGAACGTATCTGGAGGCGATCGTAGGACTCTGTTGCCAAATCCAATTTTAGAAGTGCCACTAAAGCCTATCATAGGCTTATAAAAAAGACCAAGGCCAGCTATTACACTGATCTGATCAATGCCAGTACTAATCGCGCTAAAACTATCTTCGCGCTAGTGAAGGAGCTTACTAAACCACCTGTCGGGACTAATAACATCATAGTGTCTGACTTACAATGTGAAAATCTGGCGCGCTTTTTTATCAACAAAGTTCAAGGGATTTATAATACATTCAACTCTGGAGGCCCGTCTATGACTTATAGATCTGTTACAGATCCTCCAGATCTCCCTTACTCCCTCGTAACTTTCCCACACATCTCTCAGACAGATATGGAACTCCTAACTTTAAGAATCAAATCGGGGTCCCCGGAAGATCCTGTCAAACCAGAGATGTTTAGATTGTGTCAGAACTCCATCATGACGGAAGGGCGGGAACTGATTAACACATCTCTGCAGTCAGCCACGATTCCGAAATCGTGGAAGCACGCCAAGGTGATCCCCTTGTTAAAAAAAACCATCCTGGACTCTTCCAAGCCAGAAAGCTTCCGGCCTATCTCCTTGCTTCCGTACTTGGCCAAAGTTACGGAGGCTCATGTAAATTCCATCTTGACGGGTTTCTTGGAGACTAACGGGATCTTGGAGGAGTCTCAGAATGGATTCCGTGCTAAACATAGCACAGAGTCGGCTTTACTAGCCGTTATGGAACATCTAAGGGTGGCACAGGACATGGGCAGCACCTCAGCTGTGGTGCTGCTGGATTTGAGCGCGGCGTTTGACACCGTTTCCCATGGGATCCTGCTTAGGAGACTGTGGGAGATAGGTGTCAGAGATGAAGCTCTGGACTGGTTCGTGTCATTTCTATCTGACCGTTCCTTCCAGGTTCACGCTCCCCCATACTCATCCAGCAGTTATCCATTAGGCTGCGGTGTCCCACAGGGCTCTGCCCTCAGCCCCACGCTGTTTAATGTGTATGTCCGCCCCTTGGCCATAATGGCCAGGGAACGTAACATCAAATTAATATCCTATGCGGATGATACGCAACTGATTTTTACCTTTTCTAATAACACCGTGGGAGATCAAGCCAAATTCCAAGAGGACATTCTGGCCATTTCCAGCTGGCTAACAGAGAACTGCCTTCAGCTAAATTCATCTAAGACTGAAGTCCTCCTTATTGGCACTGATACTCAAAAGTGGGATGAGCGGTGGTGGCCCCCTACATTGGGCCCCCCTCCCACGCCCAAGAGGGAAGTTAAAAATCTGGGCGTGATTCTAGATGACGCACTCACCCTGGATTCCCACGCAAAAAGAGTTGCTGGTACTTGTTATGGTCGCCTGCGCTCTCTGAAACCTATCCTCGGCTTCTTTGAACCTTCCATCCGTCAGACAATTGTCCAAGCTATGGTCTTATCCCATCTAGACTATTGTAATGTTCTTATGCTTGGGTCCAATCTGACAGTCGTTAATAGACTACAAAGAGCCCAGAACGCTGCAGCCCGTACTTTGTTCGGTCTGCCAAAACGCTGCCACACTTCTCAGGTCTTACGTAGACTCCATTGGCTGCCCGTTAAACAGCGCATTCAATTTAAAGCCTTATGTGTTATTCACAGAATGTTGCATTGTTTAGGTCCCCAAATCTTGCAAGGAATTTGCTCCTTTTATGTCCCGCCACGTGCCCTCCGCTCTGCAGATCTCTCCTTTGCCTGTACCATCAAGATTCGGAAGTGCAGAGCTGGAGGCCGATCTTTTAAGTTCCTGGCTCCAAAACTCTGGAACTCTATCCCTCTGGATGTGCGCTCCATCACTAATCACCTTCATTTTCGAAAACATGCTAAAACTTGGCTGTTTTCTTCTATCTAGGGCTCCTTTTTAGCAGGTACTTTATCATATCCCTCTGGGTGTTATGTAATTGGGCTTGTCTGCAAGCGCTGGGACGCCTCGTTGCTGGGGTAGCTATGCGCTATATAAGCGTTTTATAACATAACATAACATAACATGTGTAGGTCCTGTGTCAAGAAGACTCAATTTCAGTCAGTACTTTGTATGCTTGCCTGCCAAGTTCCCGTTTCCTACATGCAATGGACCTTCTAAACCACTGGATTTAATCAGGGTCTATACTATTCATCCGCCTGTGCAGCACCCCGGGCCTCCACTGTGGATGTTAATACGATTCGCTGGCAACAATCAGGGTATATAATATGTACTCTCAAATGCTGGTACCATTTAGGACCATATGTTCAACAGTCGGCTCACCACCAACTGCCTAGGATGCTATAATTATTCCACCCCCATGAGGATCCATCGTATATCGGCAGACGGTTTGCTCTGTTCCGCCTGTCAATAGATAGACCGCAACACGGGTTACCCTACCAGCACGTGCCCTCCCTCCTCTGCTAGTCATCCAGTGGCTGCTTGTGGTCCCGGTGGGCAACTATGTTTCTTAAATGCCCTCTTAAGCCATTTTTGGCTATTTCCTCCTGCTTCACAGCAGCCTACTATCAATTACTGAGTGCTACCTTCCGGCCGCACTATGGCCTATGTCATCGGTCCAATTTAAATTGCAGGTTTTGTCTCCCTCGCTAAACAAGCAAGTATTTTGACCTGTCATGGTTGGGGCTCATAAATTCCCCTTCTGGGGTGAGTGTTCTGATGATTTGTATGGCACACATGCAGTGATACACCACTGCGAGTGGAACACCACCACTCCCTTCCGCAGGACTGCCCACTGCCATCAGATGTACCCTACAATATCATCGAATAAGTGCATGATTATTTGGAATATGGTATTGTACGCACTTGATCCTATTGTTCAATTTTTAATCTACACCAAATGTGTTTATACTTTGTCCTACGCAGATGATTCCTCTTTGTCTTCCTCTTCTCCTACCCTCAATGTCCTGATTGTTTTTCTAGCTTTGTGAATGTGGCTACTTAACCCTATTGTATGTTTGTTTTATTTCTTACAGGTGCCTTTTTTCTCAGAATGTATATACTCTTACCTCTTGTTGTCACCACTAAATAGATCTACAGTTTGAGTCCAGACTTTAGGGGACGTGACTTTCTTCCTTTTTTCATATAGTCAACGCCGTCCCTTAGGAGTAGATGAGGACACTTAGGTCCTGAAGAAATGCCTACATCCGCTTGGACTGTATAGGGCATGAAACATGTTGACCCCCTGCACACATTCCTGTGAACTAAAGTGGGTCTTAATTGCCATCTCCAGTCCACGACTTACCAGTCTGTGTTTTTACTCATAGCACAGGACCCCAATGAATAACCCCTCCCATGCTGATGACGGAACCGCTCCGTCATCAGCTACAGTTGAGCTGTGCTGATGACGGAGCGGTTCCGTCATGGCCCAGCCGCCGCGCGGCGCTGATTTCGCACCTGCGCGGGCGTTCTAATGAGCGGGGCGGGTCATGACGGAACCGCTCCGTCACCAGCATAGCTCAACCGCGGCTGGTGACGGAGCGGCTCCGTCACCAGCATGCGGCCGCCGCGCAGCCGCCCCGCCCCTTTAGCGCTGCGGCGGAATAGCCGCCGCAGCGAAGGGGATAAACTAACCTTGGAGATCCTTGTAGCTATTTTTAAAGCACACTTACACTATCCCACTTCTACTCACTGCACATAAGCCCCCTCCAGAAATTCTTTAGCTTCACGATGACAACCATGGAAGACCTCTGGCAAAGATCCCCCTCACGGCGCGCGTTGGGCATTGAAGCGTAGCCCAATAAGGAACTGCCCCATGATTAAGCATGACACCCCTTCGGATGTGTGAGTACCTTTCTCATTATTGGCGCTATCGCCTTGCAATCAAGCATTCTCTCTTTATACCACCTGTCAGGAGCTGCCCCATGATTAAGCATGACATCCCTTCGGGTGTGTGAGTGCCCTCGCTCCTTATTGGAGCTATCACGTTGCAATCAAGCATTCTCTCTTTATACTACCTGGCTATAAATTCCATACCATCCTCATCCCCCACCTGTTGTCTTCCCTCTACTCCCACATAGGAACAGCATACTCTTTTTGTTTTACCACAATTGCATGGGGCATGTGCGGAGGACCTCCCAAGCCCCCATCCCTCCTTGTGAGAATATTGTCCTTAAATACGTCATATTAAGCTCCTTCTGTTACCGCTTCTATTTCCAGTGCTCCATTCTCTGCTGTAAGTGCAGTATTGAATGAGAAAAGCCCCCCAAAAATAATGATTAGTAGTCAAACATTTCTGCAAATAATTTGCATCTGTAGAAGATTCTCTGTTGGGGAAAATAGTTCAGGAAAATATTTCTCAATAGCACGAATCACTGATTTATTTCTTATTACCCAGCATAGGTATTCATAGTACACCTAGTGGCGGAGATGCACGGTATTGCCCTTTATTAATCAGCAATTGTGTAGTCATGATCATGTAAATCAGTTTAATACTAATTTCAGAGATCTCTTTAACCCCTTCGCTGCGGGGCTAATTCCCCCGCAGTGCTGGGGGGAGGGGAGGCGCGGGAAGCGCCACGGTGCTTGTGACGAGCACAGCTCGTCATGCTGCACGGTGGCGCTGTGCTCATGATGAGCATGCCCGTTCTTCGGAACGTTCAGCACAGCAGGAGAATTAGCCCCGCGTGTGAACACCGCACGTGTCATGACGAGCTAAGCTTGTCGTCAGCACAGCGCAACCGTGCCTCAGCTCGTCATGAGCACGGGAGGGGTTAAGTAACTCCTATTATACTTAATAAAATAATTATTAGGTGTGGTTTATCATCCACATTTTGAGTACAGACCCTGCTATGCAAAGTTTGATAGTGATAAACCAGGCAAAAAATTGAAAAGTAAAACATTTACAATTCCATACAAGTTGGAATTGTTACCTCAGCTTTATTTATAGTGTACTACACCCTTCAACGAACTAACAGTTCTGCACATATCTTTCCACTGTTATTAAGTGTCAAAATGTTTCAGCTTATCATGCTTAGCTGGCATTCATCAGATTAACTTAGTTTTCATTTGCTTTGGCAATTAGACACTCACAGGATATTTAATATCATAAGTATGTCCGCTGGTATGGTGCCTTTTCTGTTCATACACAGCTGCTCACTGATTAACCCAGTTGACAGCAATACTCCTACATATGACAACAAATGTTCCTGAGCCCAGGCACGGCTCGTACTGGGAGTGCTGCGGTGCGGTGAGGTAGGGCGGGGCAGGGTGGGGGTAGTAAACTCCGGCATATGGCTGACCGGAGGTAAGTACATAAATAAATAAATAAAACGCATTAAAGTGCAACGCCATTAGCGCTCCAGTGCGTTCAATGTAAATCGTTTTATTTATTTATTTACTTTCTTGCCTCCAGTCGGCCGTATGCCACAGTGTACTACCCCACCCTCCCCGCCTCTCTAGTCTCTACCCAGCTGTACCCCGACTACGACCCGTGACTGCATGATCCCCTATAATGAGAACACTTTATTCTTTTCTTCAGGATCTACGAAGAAATATTGTATGTTACAGTGCTACTGTGCTAACATTGTTGACCAATAGAGAGCATTTCCTCATTGTACTTTGTAAATAAAGTAAACCAGAAGAATAGTAAGATCCTTCCAAAACCAGATTAACTAACACATGCTCCCAAATTGGGGTAAGGAACTAGCTCACCGATATGCATTACATTTATCGTTGAGAATAATAATGACATAAATACCTACTCCTCTTTTATGTCCCTGCTTACCCTTTCTCCCTCTGCTACTCTTTCTACTGTTACTACTCCTTCTCTTCCTTTTTCTCTTCTTTTTCATCCTCCTCTATTTCAAGGGGACGCTACTAGGTAGTCACTCTATATCCCTGTCCCATGCTGCTAAAGGACTGTCTACAAAGGGTTGCCTTAGTGAAAGAATTGACGTAATGTTCTCCAATAAGCGTTTTTCCTCCCTAGGGCTGGGGAAACAACCATTACAAAGCAGTCATTACAATGCATCATCCATTACATCGCATGACATAACAGCGCAGCCATTACAACGCATGCCACTACAACGCATGACACTACAACACATGCCATTACAACGCATTATAAGGTTAGTAATGGGAAATAGTAATTTTTACCCCTACACTATCCAACACTTACCCTACTGTTGCACTCACTGGAGTGGGAATAGTAATGTGTACCCCTACACTATTCAACACTTCCACTACTGTTGCCCTAAAAGTATTATTTGTTGTAATGGTATGTGTTGAAATGGTATGCGCTGTAATGGAATGCGTTGTAAGTGTAGATTCTAAATACAGGTAGTGATGGCATGCGTTGTAATACATATTGCGATGTAAAAACTGTGTAGTAAACGCATGTGTAGTAAAAGTCTGCGTTGTTACGTTTCCTATTTCTAGGGATGCTGCCATTTAATTTATGAATTAGGGTGATACAACCCTACCAATTTACAAAGATTCACCACTGAAACGTTTACAGCCTGTCCGTGATCATGTCATAGCTACACCTTTTTATTTTCATGAGATATAGAGCCCGATTCAAATTCGGCGGAGGGGTTAGTCCGCCACAATGGTGACAGATATACCATCCGGCAAAATATAAATCCCATAATATTCTATAGGGTTTCTATGCCAGTGGACGGATATCCGTCACTGTTGTGAGTGACAAAGTAACTCATCCGCTAAAGTCTAACTCAGGACAAACTGATAAATGTAGCATCTTTGAGATATGTGTGAGTAATTTAAAAGTTTAAGTTTATTCTTAAGGGCAGCTTCAAGATGACGTTTATTACTGGTTGATCTAAACGGGAAGAGTTGACTCAACTCTCAAGGTCCTAACTTCTGGCATGTTTGTATGTGTGAGTGATTCATACGCTGATACTGCATAGTTGACATTTTATTAGTTTATTGAAGTTGGGTTCACAAAAGATTAGTTTTTAGAATGTAAAAAACGAGGATCCTTACCTTCACCACCATCCGCCTATAAAACGGCTGAGTCCTTTATTTACTATGAAGGATTTTATTGAAACTCTGTACATTCTGACATTCCAGTCCTGGTCATTTCATGTAAATTTAGTTTTTTGGTAAGTAAAAAACGACTTTTATTTAGTTAAAATGATATCAGAAAACAAACTATAATAAAACACTGCCCCATGCATATTCACAAGTCCTGGTAGATACATACAGAATAGGGAGTGCACAATATGGCCCATGTCGTAAGGCTAAAGATGCATACACCAGGTATGCTCTATGTCCATAAAATTGGCTGCCGCAGCCTGACGAATAATCTTCAGGATGAGAATACGTCAGCTTGGTTGGCATCAGACGTGTAGTCATCATGGATAGCAGTGTCTACTGAACTTGCAGTCTTGAGAGCAGTCGAATATTTATATTTATGGCTCCCTCCAGAGGCAGCCGGCAAGCAACAGGAGATGAGTTGAGGCTGCACCGTCTTTACAACAAGGACCAAACTGGAAAATCTCCTTTTGTGCCCTCTTTCAAGTAATATGCTTACTTTAAGTTTTTCGTGATCCAGTCTTGGAAAGGTGCCACTTTTGTGTAGCCCGAGTAGAGTTCATTGCTGCAGGTTTTATCGTAGCCCCAGCTCACAAGACCTCTCAGGTACCACTTGCCCTCTGGGTCAACCAGTGGAGGTATCACTGCTATGCCCCCTGTCTCTGACGGGCAGATATTTGATGTTACCTCATGGGACTGCTGTGCACAGAACATGCTTTCGGTGATACTGACAGAGATGCCATTTTGTTCGTACTGCTGCTCACACGAGAGGGAGTCAACCACTCGAACAGCGCCCGCTCGAATGGTGTCATTTTTGTAACTTGGGTCTTGTGGTCCCATCAGGATTTTCCACCCCGTGATGATGATGAGGGCATCACCAGAAGATGAGTTCAAGTCCGAGGGAGTGGCAAGGCATACTGGCTGGACTCTAGCACTCACCTTAGCTTTGTCGAGTAGTTTCAGTAGAGCAATGTCAGAATCCAAAAGAATGGGGTCATAGTTTGGATGTACAATGATGGCCGAAATCTATAAAATAGTAAAAAGTAAAGATTAATGTTCCTATTGTGATCAACATGAACAGAGAATGGTACGTTTTGGTAGGAAAGTGGCCAGTTTCGTAGACCTAATGTACCCAGTAACTCCCATGACTTTATCTACAACTAGTGATATATCTTGGTTGCTTTTATTACTTTCTCCTTTTTTGTAACATTGCTCTGTACTACAGTGCTGGTGAGAGTGTCAGAACAATATAAAGATGTGCACATACTATGCAAATACACAGATGAGGTTCAGTTGAGGTATCCGCCCATGCGCCCACACACCATTCTACCAGGTGCCTTACGCTCCTCATAATGAGTTGCTGTAATGGAAGAGAATAAGGCAAATATTCTTACTTGTAACAATAGTTGTCTATATATGTTACCCAGTGGCCACTGGATAGTTATAGTTAGAACTACGTTTCCATAGGAAAATCCTTTTTTGTTCGCTAATAACTATGGCACTGTTTGACAAGCCTTCACAAAACTTTTCAATTTTTTTCTTCTACCTCATCTTTTTCCTGGAAAGTTTCAGGATGATCCACCAAGTAAGGGGGGTGAGGGGTATGGGGGCTGAGAAAGAAGGGATGGTCCGAAAAACTTTTTCTCCATTAATTTTTCCATGATAATTGTATACCCAGTTACAGCCCAAATTGCTCAACGGATTTACACCCCATTTAGCAGAAAGCTAGATAGATCATGGCCCAGAAAGAGTGTTTTTTAAGCAATTAAGGCTCAAATTATTTGTATATTTCAGACTGCTGAAGATCCACAAGCTAACAGATCTCATGGTGAGATCTTATTGGCTGCCACTACATTAACAAATATGTGGCAGCAGCGATAGTAGGACTCGGGACTTAGTTCTGAGTCCTAAAAAAGACAAAAAATAACATAAGGGGGCAAGGTAGGGATACCCTGTACCTCTAGGTCTGGTGGTGGGGTTTCAGATGGAGCCCACCTGTGCAATTAATTTATCGGTGAACAAGTGCATGGTTGGGGTCTTAGAGTTTGCGTTATAGTTACTCCATATAATGAATTTTTGTGTTTTTTTCTTTACAACATTACTTTCTAACTGAAATTCTCTTCTAACTAGGAAGACTTAAGAACATGTTAATTGTGACTGGTGAGCACACTAACTTGATGTCAGCAAATCAGTGGCCATTATATTGAGGTTTTTTTTGGTATATGGCTTCTGCTTTTAATGAGAGATGAAGTAGAGTATCACATGTAATGTTTTACGTATTCCCACAGTGCAGAGCTTTTGCTACGGGCAAGTACCTTTTTAATTTCCCATTGTGGAGTACCTAATAGATCCATATTCGGTAGAAAGAGTAGTGAAAATTAAATAGACTCTCAATAGGTGATCACAAAGGAATGTGCAATTACCTGCTAAAGGGTCTGATTTATTTATTGGCGGCAGGGGTTAATCCATCAGATCTTTAGAGTATATTACTATAGCCTTATAACCCACCGTAGAGGGCTATACCAGCTATTAAAGGCCCTCGCCAGCGTTAAAGGCCCCGAGCCGAAGACGAGGGCCTTTAACAAGGGAGAGGGACTTTAATAGCGGTATAGCCCATCTACGAAGGGCTATAAGGCTATTAGAACATTCTGTCACTAGAGGACAGAATGTTCTAACAAAAAAACGAAGCCTTTTGGGAGCGCGAGGGGATTGGAATCCCCTCAGGTTCCCTGAAGCCTTTGTTCACAGCCAGAGCTGTGTACAAAAAAACATTGGACTGTTGGAGCTTCAGGCTTTATAAGCCATTAAAAGCCCGGAGCACTCCATTGTTTTCAATGGAGCTCCCAACATTCCAATGTTCTAATATGGGTCGGGGTTACTCATGTAATTTTGTGTAGCATACTCATTTGGAATTGCCTAAGAATTCTTCTTAATTACGTAAAAATACTATTTCTACATTTAGCCCTATTTGTAAGTGCAAAAATTCCCTTTGGTGTCCAAAATAGATACGAGGATACTTTCTTGCATTAATACATAGCGCTAAATGCAGCAGGACACAATTAACAAGCGGCCGCTTGCTAAATGGACTAATAAGGTAGGATTTTGTTCCAAATTACTCCTGGTATTTTTGGGTATTTTCTTATCAGAAAATGAAACCTAGGGTCCAAAATGGACAGAAGGCTGCATTTGTGCGCTAGGAAATTGTGCTAATTGCAGCAAAACACCATGAACAGGTGCAAGAGGTTACTAATGCTCCCTAGATGTGCTCATGCGGTAGGATTTTTTCCTCTCAAATTATGCCAGCAGGAGTAGTCATACAAGTATCTGTAATTCCGTCAAGGAGTAATGCGGAATTACCTAAATTACTTGGATTATTCCCAAATAATTGCAATTCTGCCAAGGCCTATGTATCACTCTGTTATCGCCAAATTTAGAAATGACAGTCAAAGTACCGGTTATTTCTAAAGCATTAGCAGGAACTGCCGTCTCTGAATATGGCACAAGGCAGCACACTGTACACAAACGCAAGGAAAGTAGAGAAATACAGCACATTCCTGCACTTTCCCTTTCACGCAGAGCAGCAAGATGGATTGTTGTGCTCTGCGAAATATTGGCAAATATGCCCCCCAGAGTACTGGCCTGCAAGTAACAGGCAGCGGATGTGAGAAAGTAACTAATGGCCTTATTTAGATCTTGCCGGACGGGTTACTCCGTCACATTGTTGACAGATATTCCGTCTTCTGAAATATAAATCCCATACGATATAATGGGATTTATATTTTGGAGGACAGGATATCCGTCATCGTTGTAGCGTAGTAATGTTTTGTTAGGTAAACTTGTATATCGCGCAGCTGCTGCAGCGAAGGGGCATCCTGGCGCTGGTAGCAGTGTCAGAAGAAAGCAGGGCTAGCACGTGGGAAACAAATGAGTTTTGATGGCCTTGCGGTAGGGTAGCAGGCAATCTAAGCGACGAGTCTGAACAGGAAGAGTATTCCACAATTTAGCAGAAGGACCGGCCACCCGCTCTGAGGCCTTTCACCCGGAGGACCGTAGTTAGAGATTGCTCAGCGGAGCGGAGCTGGCGTGTGGGAACATAGGAGACCAACACATTAGATAGTATCTCAGGTGGCGAGAGTTTTAGAATTTTGAAGGTCAGACAAAGTGCCTTGAATTCTAACCTCTTAGGAACAAGTAGCCAGTGAAAGCGCCGCAAGGCAGCCGATGTAGAGCAGGTGCTAGGGAGCCTAAGCAGGACAAGGGCAGCTGCATTCTGGACTCGCTGAAGGCGATTCACTTCCGCCTTGTTGGCGCCTTACATCAGAGAGTTAGCATGGTCCAGTCTGGACAAAATAGTCACCTGAACAATCAACTGGAGTGTGGCTGGCAACCCATCCATCGAGATCTAAATCATTCCCTGAGTCTATATACTGAGGAAGGGAAGAGTAACAAATGAGAAACATTGTTTAAAGAATACCCGATTGGTTGGTACCTTTTAATTTTCTGAATATACTTATTAAAGGAGCACTGTAGTGTAGTTAGTATAATTGTTAGGTTGGTGTAACATATTATGGAGAAACTGTTAACTTTCCATCTGTAAATACGGATGAAGGGTTGGATTATTACTGTTAATGTTAATATTATCATTTTTTTAAAATGATTTTAGAGGAGGGGATATAACATTGTGCTGCTGGAACTATTTGAATCTATGTTTAAATAATTTTCCTGAGGAGAAAACCCACCTTTCCTCGGCTTTCTCTCAGGGCAGGTGTTACACGCTTCCACTTCCAAAGACCACCAGTCACCAATGGGCTATGTTTGTGACAAAGTTAGAACGACCTAGAGAAAATGAGCTAGCAGCTAGAATTATATAGCCTCTTAATTCTTTCTACCACCCACCTGAGAAATATCACCACGCTAGCTGGCCAATCTGAAATTATTATATCCTGGCATCGCCAAACTAAAGAACCAGAGTTATAAAAATGAAAAGACGGGAAGACAAACCTTCTTAGGCCAAGCACCCAGGTACTGGAACAACGAACCGGCTAACAACAGACTCACTCGGCTGCGGAAGGGGTCTGTAGGTGCATCTATGCAAGTAACAACTTACACCCCATTGAACGGATTCATTGAGCAACCATTGCACCCTCTCTGCACCTCTGTTTGTTGCATGTTCTTCAATTGCACCTTCACCCCAGACCATGTACAATCTACCGTTGCTTCCCAGCTAGGTATAAGCTATATTGGACAAAATGCACACATTTGAAATTGGCCACTGTTGTCAGAAGGAGAAGAAGAAATTACCCTAATTGTGCCTTCCTTGGTCTGGTCCCTCTGTAGCTTTATGTAGTTGAGAAGTTAGTCAACTTTACACAACTTTGCCTTTGGATTGCATTTTCAGGAGAAACACTTTGGTTGTATAGTAGTCCTACAAAAGTATTTTTTCAGGCTTTTCTACTATTGACACTACATTGGGCGTAATTTTTCACCTCCTTTTTTTTAAAATGCTCAAATTCCTAATCCTCCAACTGCACACGCCCCCAGTGAGCATTCAGTCGCAAATGGTATTTTCATACTCAGAGATGTGAAAAAAGTCCACTGTTCCAATGTTCAACACTTTGAAAAAAATGACCCTCAGTACTACAAAGCTCTCTTTATGACGATCACCTTTGATAACCCGGAATATTATTATTTACTTGTTTTTTTAGATAGCTCTAAGCACCAACAGCTTCTAAGCACTGAAAACCACTGTAAAAAATGGTATCACTCGTTGTTGGATCCAAGAATAGTGGAGAGGTACGGCTCTGCTGCTGTTTAAAAAAGCCCTGCACAAAAATGTAGTGGATTGCCACTCATTACCCATGGTTAGATTGAGCTGACTATGGCAGCATTCAAACTACAGGTCCCACCAGATGTTAACAGCGGGGACGACACTCGTTGAGTCATCTCAAAAACCCCAGGCATGCAGCAATATTTATACTGCCAAAGGAATATTTCAGATTACAAACTTGCACAAAAGGTACACAGAACCCCAAGAGAGACTGCCAATGAAAAACATTAAACTGGCACTAGATTGTGAGAGGCTGTGCTTGGACAGTGGACAACTGGGCAACTAGACTGAGAACATCAACATCCTTTTGTGTAGTTCACCTGATTCATGCCTCAAACAGTCGCCAAACTAAAAGAGGCTCTGTACACTGGGCATTTGGAGACATTGAGTTTACCCAACTTTTAAAAGATTTAGGGCTGAGGGTTTCCATCAGAACATGTTGTAACACATTGTGTAGAAGATCAAATATACAAATCTCAAATGTGCACAAGCCTTGCCACCAACCTGAGCACTGTTAGATAGAATCGGAATAGGTGTAAGGTGTGAGCTCTATAGACTTGGGACCTCAGTCACAAAAGCTTGAGGCGGCACAGCCAGCCCATCCTGCTGCGCTGCCCTGTGTCAAAAGAAAAGGTCAGGAATGCACCCTATCTACAAGATACGGTGCACTCCTGCCCTTCTCCCCTGAGCCGGCACTCAAACACCAGCTGTGCGCCAATGTAGACACTCTTGCGTCATTTTGCAATGGTGCCTGAGTTGCGGGACTGATTGTTTTTATGCAGAAAGGGACAATAGTTGATGGCAGGGTGAAGGAGCCTCTCAATGGGTCATTTATAATAGGACACAGGGGTGAAGGAGCATCTCAATGGGTCACTTACAATAGAACCTTGGGGTGAAGGAGCATCTTAATGGGTGACTTATACTAGTACTCTGGGTAAAGAAGTATCTCCATGGGTCATTTACAATAGGACCCGGGGTGAAGGAGCATCTCGATGGGTCATTTATAATAGGACCCGCGGTGGAGGAATATCTCATTTGTCATTTCTAATAGGACCGGGGGTGAAGAAGTATCTCAATTGTGTCACATGGCCCATTGGGAATTTGTTGCTTTCAATAAGTTAGCATGAGCACGTCGCAGCTTGCCTACTGCTATGCAGACGTTAGTACACGTCTTTATTTTTTGCAATAATTTCGACTACTGTTTTCATATGAGAACTCATCGCTGTGTTCGCTCTCTGCATGTTCCTGGGATTTTTTACTGAACATTACGTCGAAGGTTAAACAACAATGCCCCTTGTTATTTTGTTCTGGCCAGGCCTTGACCCTTAGACAAAACATACCAATGCAGCTGTTGTTTCGACAAATGTACTTGGGTTTTATAAGAATGCCCGAATAGGTAGCACACACCTGGAGAGGGACCTTTCCAGGAAGAAGAGCGAGAAAGCACCTATGATGTAGATATACCATCTATAGGCTACGGTATGGGGTCTGCTGACAAAGCCCAGAGATCTTCTATTATATAATTATATTTCTTCCTAGCAAGTGGAGGGAGCTTAGGCACTATAGTCCATTCTCCAGTGTCTTTTTAGGATGACATCTCCATTCATGATATATGGACTAGTTGCTATGCTGACTGTATTTGTACTCTCAATTTTCCTACTTTTTGTGGCATGTATACTGCATGTTAGAGCACACTAGTTAAAATAAGTATTTAAAACTGTTTTGTGTCTCTGTCAGATCTTATTGTGGACAGATACAAGAGAGTGAGCGAAAGGGTATGTCTTGTTTCATGACCATGATTCCTGAGAGATCTGGGTGTGTTGTGTTCTTGGGTGTCTAATTATTTGCATCTCTGTGAGTGAGTGGGAGAGCAAGTTAGACACTAAGCTAGTCAGTCCTGGGTTTGTGGGTACTAAGGTGGTAGGGGGATCCAGTCCCTATACACCAAGGTCCTCCTACCACCTTCAGACATAAAATGAGGCCTGTAAAATGCTTTCAGTCTGAAATACTTGTGCTGAATTAACATGTGTTTTTGCAGTGTAGAGAAACTCGTGATTGCAGTTTCCTTTTCAGCTTGTAGATTATCATGGTATGTGTTCTCTCTTCCTTTCTACTTTTTCCTTGTAATCTATACTCCTGTGGTGGAGGAGCATTTCAATTGGTCCTTTATAAAAAGGACCCAGGGTGAAGGAGAATCTCAATTGGTCATCTATAATAGGACTCGGGGTGAATGAGCATCTCAATGGGTCATTTATATTAGGATCAGGGGTGAAGGAGCATCTCAATTGGTCATTTATAATAGCACTCGGGGTGAAGGTGCATCTCACCGGGTCATCCATAATAGGGACTGAAGTAAAGGATATCTCAGTTTGTCATTTATAATAGGACCAGGGATGAAGGAGCATCTCAGTGGGTCATTTATAATAGGACCCGGGGATAAGGAGTGTCTCAATGGGTCATTTATAATAGGACACAGGGGGTGAAGGAGCATCTCAATGTGTCATTTATAGTAGGATCCGGGGTGAAAGAACATCACAATGGGCATTTATAATAGTACCTGGGGTGGAGGAGCATTTCAATGGGCATTTATAATAGCACTCGGGGTGAAGGCGCATCTCACCGGGTCATCTATAATAGGGCCCGGAGTAAAGGATATCTCAGTTTGTCATTTATAATAGGACCAGGGATGAAGGAGCATCTCAGTGGGTCATTTATAATAGGACCCGGGGATAAGGAGTGTCTCAATGGGTCATTTATAATAGGACACAGGGGGTGAAGGAGCATCTCAATGTGTCATTTATAGTAGAATCCGGGGTGAAGGAACATCACAATGGCCATTTATAATAGTACCTGGGGTGGAGGAGCATTTCAATGGGCATTTATAACACGACCCGGGGTGAAGGAGCATCTTAGATTGTCATTTATAATAGGAGCGTGGGTGAAGGAGCATCTCAGTGGGTCATTTATAATAGGACCCGGGGTCAAGTAGCATCTCAGCGGGTCATTTATAATTAGGGCTCCCTGTTTTCCGTTTTTACGGATTTTTACATAGAAATACAGACAGAAAACAATGTGTTTTCTGTCTGCATTGATTTTTAAAAGTGGATTAATACAGAAAATTGTGCTCCTTTAAAGTGACTCTACTTGCTGACTTTGATGAATTATAGGCCAGCAGCTGAGCCTATGGACAGCATGGTAAATTAAAAAACAGGACAAAATGTATTTAAATAACAGCATATATCAACATACATTTATGGTATAATGCAAGTATTTACCAGTGGATGTCTTCTTATGTAATATTTGACAGCTTAAATAGCTAAAACCCGACAGACATCAAAGTATGAGTGCGCGCCTATCAGTTAAATAAATATGGAAATGTACAGTTTTTCAACTTCATTTATACGCAAAACACAAAATAAATACGGATAAATACAGATAAAATGACTAAAATATAAATATGGATAAATACAGACGGAAATATTGATAAAATAAATACCATTAAATTGGGAGTCCTATTTATAATAGGACCCTGGGTGAGGGAGCAACTCAATGGGTCATTGGTACTTGGACCCCCAGGTCCAAGCAACTCAGGGGGTCATTTATAATAGGACCCGGGGTGAAGGAGCATCTCAGTGGGTCATTTATAATAGGACCCGGGGATAAGGAGTGTCTCAATGGGTCATTTATAATAGGACACAGGGGGTGAAGGAGCATCTCAATGTGTCATTTATAGTAGGATCCAGGGTGAAGGAACATCACAATGGGCATTTATAATAGTACCTGGGGTGGAGGAGCATTTCAATGGCATTTATAATACGACACGGGGTGTAGGCGCATCTCAGATTGTCATTTATAATAGGACCCGCGGTGAAGGAGCATCTCAATGGGTCATTTATAATAGGACCCGGGGTGAAGGAGCATCTCAATGGGTCATTTATAATATGACCCGTAGTGTAGGAGCTTTTCAATTGGTCATTTGTAATAGGACACGGGGTGTAGGCGCATCTCAGATTGTCATTTATAATTGGAACCCATGGTGAAGGAGCATCTCAATGGGTCATTACTAATAGGACCCGGGGTGAAGGAGCATCTTGATGGGTCATTTATAATAGTGATATAGCTAGATTTCATCAAGATTAAGCATCACTCTGTTTTGTGTTTCAGACGGACTGCATTTATAACGACACACAGATTTTGGTGCAAGTGAAAACACATGGCACATGTATTATCAAATGAGGCCTACTCAAATGCTTTTTAAATGTGGCACTTTTGGTGCATTCAAAGTGAAAGACATATAAAGAGGCCGGTAAAATGCTTTCAGTCTGAAATGCTTGTGCTGAATTAACATGTGTTTTTGCAGTGTAGAGAAACTCGTGATTGCAGTTTCCTTTTTAGCTTTGTAGATAATCATGGAATGTGTTCTCTCTTCCTTTCTACTTTTTCCTTGTAATCTATACTCCTGTGGTGGAGGAGCATTTCAATTGGTCATTTATAAAAGGACCCAGGGTGAAGGAGAATCTCAATTGGTCATCTATAATAGGACTCGGGGTGAATGAGCATCTCAATGGGTCAATTATAATAGCACTCGAGGTGAAGGCGTATCTCACCGGGGCATCCATAATAGGGCCCGGAGTAAAGGATATCTCAGTTTGTCATTTATAATAGGACAGGGATGAAGGAGCATCTCAGTGGGTCATTTATAATAGGACCCGGGGATAAGGAGTGTCTCAATGGGTCATTTATAATAGGACACAGGGGGTGAAGGAGCATCTCAATGTGTCATTTATAGTAGGATCCGGGGTGAAAGAACATCACAATGGGCATTTATAATAGTACCTGGGGTGGAGGAGCATTTCAATGGGCATTTATAATACGACCCGGGGTGAAGGAGCATCTTAGATTGTCATTTATAATAGGAGCGTGGGTGAAGGAGCATCTCAGTGGGTCATTTATAATAGGTCCCGGGGTGAAGTAACATCTCAGCGGGTCATTTGTAAATAGGGCTCCCTGTTTTCCGTTTTTACGGATTTTTACATATAAATACAGACAGAAAACAATGTGTTTTCTGTCTGCATTTATTTTTTAAAGTGGATTAATACAGAAAATTGTGCTCCTTTAAAGTGACTCTACTTGCTGTCTTTGATGAATTATAGGCCAGCAGCTGAACCTATGGACAGCATGGTAAATTAAAAAAAAGGACAAAATGTATTTAAATAACAGCATATATCAACATACATTTATGGTATAATGCAAGTATTTACCAGTGGATGTATTGTTATGTAATATTTAACAGCCTAAATAGCTAAAACCCGACAGACATCAAAGTA
This sequence comes from Lissotriton vulgaris, assembly GCF_964263255.1. Taxonomy (NCBI): domain Eukaryota; kingdom Metazoa; phylum Chordata; class Amphibia; order Caudata; family Salamandridae; genus Lissotriton; species Lissotriton vulgaris. The sequence goes on along the minus strand of NC_141688.1, from coordinate 204,271,057 downwards.
TGAGTGCGCACCTATCAGTTAAATAAATATGGAAATGTACATTTTTTCACTACATTTATACGCAAAACACAAAATAAATATGGATAAATACAGATAAAATGACAAAAAAATAAAATATGGATAAATACAGACGGAAATGTTGATAAAATAAATACCATTAAATTGAGAGCCCTATTTATAATAGGACTCTGGGTGAGGGAGCAACTTAATGGGTCATTGGTACTTGGATCCCCGGGTCCAAGCAACTCAGTGGGTCATTTATAATAGGACCCGGGGTGAAGGAGCATCTCAATGGGGCATTTATAATATGACCTGTGGTGTAGGAGCTTTTCAATTGGTCATTTGTAATAGGACCAGGGGTGAAGGAGCATCTCAGTGGGTCATTTATATTTAGAACCCATGGTGAAGGAGCATCTCAATGGGTCATTACTAATAGGACCCGGGGTGAAGGAGCATCTTGATGGGTCATTTATAATAGTGATATAGCTAGATTTCATCAAGATTAAGCATCACTCTGTTTTGTGTATCAGACGGACTGCATTTATAACGACACGCAGATTTTGGTGCAAGTGAAAACACATCGTTTTTGGACACAAGGGAACCCAGTAGGGGACCTTCGGACCGTGGGTTACTTTAACTTGTTATAGAGAACAGGGGTCCTAAGGATTCAAAATATCACATGCAGATAATAATATAGACTACAGTCAGTACTATATTTTTGGAAAACGCCCAGCCGGACGTAAATTTATTCATAGAATAACATAGAATTGGGTTGGCCCATGGAGGGGCCACGAATAGTGGCAAGATAGGGTACAGTCCTGTACCTATCCCGAAAGGTTTAGAGGAGATAAACCAGGAAGGAGGAGATAGATCGAAGAAAAAGGAAAAGTTTTTCAGGCAAGCAAGAATTTTGAGCCAAAAGGTGACTTGTGGTTAAAGTAAATACAGTCACAACAAATTCACCCTACAGTGTAAACAATTTCAAAAAAACAAATTAAGTAATATGCTACACTGCATTTTGCGTCGACGTTTCGATCCCTAAGGGCTCATAATACAATGGGATCATCATCAGGACAGTTTTAAAGTTAGCGCCTGCATTAAATATAGCCTGGCGCTACTGTAAGTCGCCAATAGTTGGAAGGGCTCTTCCTACCGGTGGGCAAAATTTCAACCGGTTTGCAACATCATTTGCTGGCCACATATGGTGTGGGCCGTGTAGCGGTCTGGAAAACTATGTTATACGAGGTTTCTTCCGGATGGGTCCTCGTGCTTGCTGGGGATTGCCTAGTTACATGTGCTGCAGCCAGGAGCGTGCAATGCTTGCTTCTAGTATGAAGCAGCAGCGGGTTGGGGGCTTGGAATTAATCCGGCCAATTGCTTGCTTCAATGTGGAAGCAGCGGCGGGTTGGGCGGCCAGTTGCTTGCTTCAATGTGGGAGCAGCGGCGGGTTGGGCGAAGCTCGATCGGCTTCTGCCCTTTCACAGTGGCAGCGCAGGTCCGCTGTGAAAGGACCTGCGCTGCCACTGTGAAAGGGCAGAAGCCGATCGAGCTTCGCCCAACCCGCCGCTGCTTCCACATTGAAGCAAGCAACTGGCCGCCCAACCCGCCGCTGCTTCCACATTGAAGCAAGCAATTGGCCGGATTAATTCCAAGCCCCCAACCCGCCGCTGCTTCATACTAGAAGCAAGCATTGCACGCTCCTGGCTGCAGCACATGTAACTAGGCAATCCCCAGCAAGCACGAGGACCCATCCGGAAGAAACCTCGTATAACATAGTTTTCCAGACCGCTACACGGCCCACACCATATGTGGCCAGCAAATGATGTTGCAAACCGGTTGAAATTTTGCCCACTGGTAGGAAGAGCCCTTCCAACTATTGGCGACTTACAGTAGCGCCAGGCTATATTTAATGCAGGCGCTAACTTTAAAACTGTCCTGATGATGATCCCATTGTATTATGAGCCCTTAGGGATCGAAACGTCGACGCAAAATGCAGTGTAGCATATTACTTAATTTGTTTTTTTGAAATTGTTTACACTGTAGGGTGAATTTGTTGTGACTGTATTTACTTTAACCACAAGTCACCTTTTGGCTCAAAATTCTTGCTTGCCTGAAAAACTTTTCCTTTTTCTTCGATCTATCTCCTCCTTCCTGGTTTATCTCCTCTAAACCTTTCGGGATAGGTACAGGACTGTACCCTATCTTGCCACTATTCGTGGCCCCTCCATGGGCCAACCCAATTCTATGTTATTCTATGAATAAATTTACGTCCGGCTGGGCGTTTTCCAAAAATATAGTACTGACTGTAGTCTATATTATTATCTGCATGTGATATTTTGAATCCTTAGGACCCCTGTTCTCTATAACAAGTGAAAACACATGGCACATGTATTATCAAATGAGGCCTACTCAAATGCTTTTTAAAAGTGGCACTTTGGTGCATTCAAAGTGAAAGACATATAAAGAGGCCGGTAAAATGCTTTCAGTCTATAATGCTAGTGCTTAATTAAGATGTGCTTTTACAGTGTAGAGAAACTCGTGATTGCAGTTTCCTTTTTAGCTTTGAAGATAATCATGGAATGTGTTCTCTCTTCCTATCCCATCCTTTTTCCATGTAATCTATACTCCCTGTTCCTGTTTTAAGAGACTTTGGCTTTGTTGCCTATTTAGACAATGCATATTCAGTTCATAACACATCTTCTTATAATGTGTACTAATGCCCCATGCACCAACACTACACGCAGGGCAAACGCATTTTGCATGAAAAGCTATCCAAAACATTAGAGGATGTTGCTATGAGTATGTATTAACTGTGTGTGCTTTGAAAAGCACACACAGTGCATGTATGTTTATGCTATGTTGTACATTGCACATGTTTGCATGTTATGCACAAATAATAGAAAAGCTGCTTTAAACTAATAACATTTGCTAGGTAATAACTAATACTGGGTACTAGTATGGGGGAGGTAAACATAATTGTTTTTTAAAATAAATTAATACCCTTTTGTGTTTGTTTTGTTTTGCGCCCATCATAAAATGGCTGCCTAAGAACCCAGCATGGCTGAGAATTGTGTTGAAATGAGAGACCCATGCGCAGATTATGCCCACTACTTCAAGTGAAAACACATGGGTCAAGGTCACAGAGTACTGTACACTCCTGTCATCGTGCCAATGTACCAGTGTGCGTGCGGTGTGAAACCAAGGAGGAAATGGACTGATACATTTTTCCTATTTAATATTTAAAAAATGTATAATTATTGATGGTGATACATATGACTGTTTTAAGCAATAACCCTTCCTTTGTCAGAACTGGTATGGGTTGGATTTGCAATGAGAACAGGATGGTGAGACCCTCATGTCATCTATGCTAACCAATCACAGTGCGAGTTTCTACTAAAACTGTAACATTATTAGTATAGTCAGCCAAGAATTAGAGTATAAAAATTGAACACATAGGTGGCGTGTCTACCTTAAGCCGTAGAGCCTTAGAAGTCTTAGAGGCAGGAGAGGCGAAGAAGCAGATCTGACACAGACATCATATGGGTAAGGTACGTGAACTTTACAGGTGTCGCCTGGGAGGAAATTACGTCCGAGGAGAGACAGTGGGAGGTGGGGGTACTTGCTTATATTTTTTTCTGAGAGTTCTTGCACATCATATTTTTGCCAAGGCAGATCACAATCCTCTGTGGTCTTGTGAAGGGCGGGTAGCCTCTCTCAGATGAACAGACCAGGGTAGAGAGTGCAGCTGATGTAACAGGGTTTAGATTTGGATGCTAAAATTCTAAGTTTATGCTTTGACTAACTTACTAGTTTTGAAAAGATGTATTTGTCTTATGCATTTATTTCTCTTTACTGGAGATTGTTGTCAATTATTAATTATTGGTAGCCTTGCAAAACTCACTCTTGAATTATATTTTCCTGAACTCTTTAAAGAATTCTGGCTGACAGGTGATGCCTCATTCCCTTCTTTTATGGAATGTCTTGTATTCAGTCTGTAATATGTTCTGTATTAATTCTGTTTTACCTATTTGCAAATCTGTAACCTGATAGATATTTGACTAATGAATAAAGAGTCAGAAAACCTTAACTTTTAACTAGAAAATAAAACCCTTTAAAATACTCACAACTCTCTTTTTTGGCTTAAATATTAATTTCATTTTGATATTCCATGTTTATATAAAGTCTCCTGTAAGTGATACAGGGTGGCAAAGGTCCATTCACCTATTCAGCAGTAAAAAATAGAGGTGAAATGAGGTTTTGCATTGAGAAATGACCCTGAAATTACCACTGGATTCATTGGACCCGCGGTGAAGGAACGTCTCAATGGGTCACTTACAATAGTACTAGGGTGTAGGAGCATTGGAGACAGATATTAGGAGTCAAAACTACCCATCAGCAATGTAGCTTTGGGATTTGGCTTCAAGTGCAGTTCAGCCCCAGTCCCACGCTCTCACCTCACTCCCTCTAGGGCAAGCAAGCATGTAATGCCGCCCCATTCCAGGCCACATCCTTCTATTAACCTATGCTGAGAGCAGATAATAAATGAGTAGGTTCATCCCCATGGAAAACGGCATATTGTGTGAAATTTTACATGGTAAAACTGGATCGGCATAATTATTCCTCATGTCAGCTGGATTCGCGTGTAAAAGATGGATTTATATGTGGAGTTATCTCTGCATCCAAGTCTGCCCTACCAAAAATCCTGGTCTTAGTCTTTTTAGGAGCTCCACACTCACCCTGAGGTTCTGAAGGCTTTTCTCTTCTCTGCCCTCATCTCGGTAGAACTTCCCAAGTACCACTTTCATCTCGGCCGTCTTGATAACGTTGGTCTTGCCCAGTTCTGTCACGCAGTGGGCCGCCACCACCACGGTGCGCTCATTCAGGAGGGCACCGCTGCAGATCAGGAACCAGGATCCCTTGCGCTGACTTGGATCTTTCACACCATTGGTTTTTCTATATATGGCGGCCTGCCAGGGCCAGCGTGTCTCCGTCAAATTTGTGAAGGTGAAGTTATTAATTGTTCCACAAACTGTCAAGAAAATTATAAGAAAGTGATTAAGTTGAACAGAATTTTCAGACAGTCCATTGCACAAGAGTATTCAGGTATCTCTAGGTAACAGCTAGTGTTTGAAGCAAAAAAGAAAAATATTTCTGAGTTAAAAGCTGCTTTATCTAACCACAAATTTCTGTAGGGTATTGACTATTTTGACCCTAGAAAACCAATTTATGGAATGTTTCTCAATACATTTCTTAATTTCTTTTAGTCTGGCCTGGAGACAGCTTTAATTAGTTTGCAAGCTAGCTTCATATCAAATAAAACATTAGTAAAAAATGAATACGAATATACATATACAAATGTGCTTTAGATCAGCTCTTTATCCACTAGTTTGTTCAACTCTCATTTGTATCTCAGTTCTACCCACTGCAGCATACAGCATGGGGCAGTGGGTCAGTCCACTTCAGCCATTCACTCTCTAGTGCTGGGAGTGAAGGCATATTTCCTGATCATCCTCAATGCAGCCTAAAAATAAGTGTACTACGGTGCCAGGCTGGGGAGGCCATAGTTGACGAATATTTTTAATTTTTACCTTTCTATTCTTTGTTCTCCTTTTTCCTTTTTAGTCATTCTTGTCCGTTACAAACTATGGGCCTGATTTAGAATTATGGCAGATTAGACATTCTGTCACAAATACGACAGTTCTACTGTCTGGGATATAAAAGTGTCTTGGGATATAATGGAATTGTAATACCGCGGACGGTATTTAGATAGCATATCAGAAACAGAAATATCGTGGAACAAATTATCATGTAGAGAATATTGAGGGGAAAAATATTGCGACGGTAAGGTTCTATAGGAGTCCCTTTTTTTATATAGAACTTCTCAAATATGTACTTTGAGGATATAAATATATATATATATATATATATATATATATATATATATATATATATATATATATATATATATATATATATATATATATATATATATATATATATATATATATATATATATATATATATATATATATATATATATATATTTACAACGAGTTGGTTCCTTTGTCTCCCGTTTGTGGCGCTTCTCTGTGGGTGCGTGGCTTATGCGGTTGAACCAAACCGCTCTCTATCACAACAACGGATTCCCAAGAAAACGTACAAAGCCGCTACTCCAGTCACTTGTAAGTTTAGACAAGGTTAATTTATTCTTCAATCCATTTCAGCATTATCACAGAAATGTGATAATGCTGAAATGGATTGAAGAATAAATTAACCTTGTCTGAACTTACAAGGGACTGGAGTAGCGGCTCAAGAACAATCCAGAATATGTTAAACAGATGGAGGGGTTTTGTGTCATTAGATATTATTTTGGGCTGAAATATGGGGCACTAGACCCTTAAGCCAGTTTCCCTCCTTAGCATATTGCATATGTGAGATGTATCGCTATGATAATTACTTAGCCTACAGTTAAGACTGGTACCTATGTATATAGACAATATGAGTATAAGTTTATACACACATGAACAAATATACAAACAATGACCAACCACATATCGCGCTGAGTCATCTTGAAAGATGAAGGTGGCAGCTTCACGAGTTTCATAAGCGCTGAACCTCAGCTGATAAAAGTTTAAACATTGATACAATGGAATTGAATTGTTGTTGAATATGTTTACATTATTATTGTTTTGCGCTTAATGTGAATGCTATGTACAGCGCGTTTTTAAGTGTTGCATTTAAAGCTGTAACTTTTCTGTGGCCATGGTGAAATGGTTGCTAAGGCAACAATGATGCCGCCGCGCAGACCAATGAGCACTTTGCATGTTTAAAAAGCACTCACTCACCTGAATTCTTTGTTGTGAGCAAGACGGTTCCATCCGTCGAAACGCGTCGAACTTTGCACTTGTAATAAATAAAACGTGTTCCTGAATGAGACCCCACCGTGTCAGCGCCTGTTTACGATCGTGTAAACACAGGAGTGGAAAGTATATACATATATATATATATATATATGTAATATATATATATATATATATATATATATATATATATATATATATATATATATATATATATATATATATATATATATATATATTTACAAAGAGTTGGTTTCCTTTGTCTCCCGTTTGTGGCGCTTCTCTGTGGGTGCGTGGCTTATGCGGTTGAACTAAACCGCTCTCTATGACAACAACGGATTCCCAAGAAAACGTACAAAGCCGCTACTCCAGTTACTTGTAAATTTAGACAAGGTTAATTTATTCTTCTATCCATTTCAGCATTATCACAGAAATGTGAAGAATAAATTAACCTTGTCTGAACTTACAAGTGACTGGAGTAGCGGCTTTGTTTGTTTTCTTCGGAATCCGTTGTTGTGATATATAGATATATATATATATATATATATATATATATATATATATATATATTTTTTTTTTTTTTTTTGCCCGTATGGTACCGAGTAAACTTGCAACCCCCGAAACGAAGTGAGACACACCGCCCCTTGTAAAGAAATACTGATAGAAATCGGTACATACGCTTGATAACTGCAATGCCGAATACGGAGGAAATCACGGGGGAAAGAGAGTTAGCAGCTATCATTATGTTTAGGTCAAGCACAGAAAGACCACAATGTGCAGAAAACACTGCGGTGGCGCCAGCCACAAACAGCAATTTAAAAATACTTTTTCAAAGACTGGAGAGATTATCGGAGAGAGAGGTGCGAAAATGGTGGGAGGCCACCTCTCTCCAAAGATACATCGAGTGTGATAGAATCCCCAGGGGGCTTCGAATATTTTCAAACCTCGGCTGAGGCATACATCGCAGCTCTAAATGACAACCATTGGAACCTAAGATTTACCAGTACAATAAGCTGTACGAGTATTTGTTATTTAGACTTGGAGGTTTTTGTAGAAGATGGAAGCCTTCAAACTCGCCTCTATAGAAAGCCCACAGCGGGCAATGCCATACTGCACGCGGCTAGCTATCATCCTAAGAGCCTTATCAAAAATGTTCCATATGGAGAACTGCTGCGATTAAAAAGGAACTGCTCTGTAGATAAAGATTTTATAAGAGCAAGGACAGAAGCAGGTGAAAGGTTCAAAAATAGAGGTTACTCGACCAACCTATTCAATCAAGCTGCAGAAAAGGCGTCCACTATCAATAGGAGGGATCTCCTGATAGTCAAGGATAAATCAAAAGAAGATAACCAAGTCAGAATGATAACTACTTTTAATAACAAATCGGGTGATCTGGTACAAAGTTTCCAGAGAAACTGGCACATCTTAACTACTGATGGGGTTTAAAAAAACATCTGACAGATAGGCCTTTAATCCCGTCCTATGAAAACCCAGACCCGAACCTCCTAAAGGATTGGGCGGAGTACACAGCGGACTCCTCCAAAGGAATGGTTTGGTTATTAATAAAATATGCCTGGAGTGATCGGGAAAAATGCCTAAAAGAAATAGCAGACCTGGAGGAAGTTATCACAAAAGAAAAAGATACCAAAATGTGCGTTGACCTAAGAGGTGCAATGAATAAAAGAATAAAGGACTATGAAATGGGTATCAGAAAACGTAAACAAACTAAATTTCAAAGAGATGAGCAGGATTACCTCACAGGCAGAATTTTGACATTTGCTAAAAAGTACGACGCAACGCGGAAAAGACTGCCGCAGGGAACTGGAGGTACCATTAATGTTGATACTGAGGAATCAGAGATAGAACTATCTGATGGAGAACAAACAACAACTCCAGCCACAAAGGAAAAGGCGGCAGAAAAACCTTTTTTCGACGAGTACCAGGTCATAAAAGAGACCCGCCAAAGACCAACACAAAGGAATCATCCACCACAACAAAACCTAAGAGGAGGACGAGGCGGGGCAAGAGGGGCAAGAGGAGGCACACAAGCCAATACTTCACCAATGGTAACACGGAGTGCATCGAACCGCAGGAGGCGCTAACAATAAAGGAGGATCACAATGTAATCAATCTGTCAAAAAGAACACTTACAGAGTCTGAAATAAATGTCCTCAAGAAAGGATTAAGCTTCTGCCCCACAAGTGAATTTGACCTGGTAGAGACTAAAATTGATCTATTCAGATACATAAGAAAACTGAAATTCAAGAAAATCTTTTCGTTACATCCAACAAACGCGGTTATGGGAACGCGTCCGGTTAATACCACGGAAAAACCGACAGATGAAACTACGGATGACTTGACGGAATTCCTGTTAACCCCAACACAAGAAATCCTAGAAGAAGGGTCACAGAGAAGCCAGATAAATGATGTATTTGTTCCAATAGAACAAATCAGAGAACCTAGCAACTTGAGAAATAAATCAAAAAAACTGCCAAATGCTACCCATGACGCAATAGACGTTTTTAATGAAGCGGTACTGTTGGATTTGGAGAGGATGGCAAAAGTAAAGATGGACATGAAAACATCAAACACCTCAAGGAGGGAATGGGAGGCAATTAAGTCCTTAAAAAATGATAAAAAAATTGAAATAAAACCCTCTGATAAGGGCGGAAATATAGTGATCATCAGTAAAGAAAACTACGAACAAGAAGCATTAAATCAACTCAAAGACACTAACTGTCATACAATCATAAAAAGAGCAGAATATGCCAAAAGTATAATTGAATATCATTCAATGTTAGATAATTGGAAAGATGAGGGCATGCTCAATAGAGAAGAATTCTTGTTTTTGAAATGTGATGCACCTATATTACCCACTTTTTACCACCTCCCCAAAATCCACAAGAACGCGAAAAAACCGCCAGGGCGACCGATAGTATCTTCAATTGGAAGCCTTTTAGAAAACACGTCCCGCTTCATTGACTATTTCCTTGCACCTATAGTTAAAGACCTACCCTCATACGTGAGAGATACCCAAGATTTTTTACGGATGATGGACAATATAGCTTGGGAACCAGACATGCTTTTAATCACGCTGGACGTATTAAGTCTATACACATGTATAGAACATGAATATGGTCTAGCAGCTACAAAATGGTTCCTGGATAGGAAGCCTGAAAAATATCGCAAACATAGTAGCATGATTTTAAGCATGATACGTTTTTGTTTGTTTAACAATATGTTTCTTTTTGCAGGTCAAATGTATAAACAGATCAGGGGAACTTCCATGGGCTCGTGCTTCTCCCCCAGCTACGCAAATTTATTTGTGGGCTGGTGGGAGAGGCACAAGGCATGGGGGGAACTCCATCAGGCTTGGAGTGATAATTTGTTATTATGGACTAGGTATATAGACGACCTGTTTATAGTATGGCGTGGCGATCAAACCTCGGCTGAGGCATACATCGCAGCTCTAAATGACAACCATTGGAACCTAAGATTTACCAGTACAATAAGCTGTACGAGTATTTGTTATTTAGACTTGGAGGTTTTTGTAGAAGATGGAAGCCTTCAAACTCGCCTCTATAGAAAGCCCACAGCGGGCAATGCCATACTGCACGCGGCTAGCTATCATCCTAAGAGCCTTATCAAAAATGTTCCATATGGAGAACTGCTGCGATTAAAAAGGAACTGCTCTGTAGATAAAGATTTTATAAGAGCAAGGACAGAAGCAGGTGAAAGGTTCAAAAATAGAGGTTACTCGACCAACCTATTCAATCAAGCTGCAGAAAAGGCGTCCACTATCAATAGGAGGGATCTCCTGATAGTCAAGGATAAATCAAAAGAAGATAACCAAGTCAGAATGATAACTACTTTTAATAACAAATCGGGTGATCTGGTACAAAGTTTCCAGAGAAACTGGCACATCTTAACTACTGATGGGGTTTAAAAAAACATCTGACAGATAGGCCTTTAATAACTTATCGCGGCTGTCCATCATTATCAGATCACCTAGTACGTAGTCATTTTTCATTTTTCATGTCCTGCACATCTAACCTGGGCTTGTCTTGGAATTCTATAACGCATATTAGCAAGCCCATTATCCACGTTTTAGCGGCAGTTTCCTGCCGCTAAAACAGCGATAATTTTAACGAGGTTCTTGCTAATATGCCCCTCGGTTCCTCAGGACTGGAAGGGAGTGCAAAGTAGAAGTAGCCATTGGAGGGATGCAAGATTCAGATCCGGCGTCACTTCCTTAGGTTTCAGGAGAGAGGTCGCGGGTGCATCACTTACTTGGGACGCAGGAGGGTGCACGGCCGCTCCATTTGCCGGTCTTGAGACAGGTGCGGCGGCTGCTGCCGAGGCGCTGGTAGAAGGGGGACAGGCAGTCGTACTGCAGCTGGGTGTGCAAGTGGTGGTACCCCGCCGGAAGCTCACCGGGGGGCAGCCCTGGCCTCTTGGTGGGAAAGATGTCTTGCTTGAGCTTGCTGTAGGTTTCAGAGTAGAGCACGTGCAGTGGGGTCTCCCTATTTTAAGAAGAGAAGTACACAAAGAAAATCAATAGGCAGTGAAGGATTTCCTTAAAAAACAGCAATCACGAGTACCACTGGGAAATGGAAAAAGTAAACGTACTGCATGCAGAAATACCATTTATTTTAGGGAAAAGTCTACTGATGTGATGGCTCTCTGTCAACAGTTAAACAATATTCCAGTCACGGTTTCCTTCTGCAAACCGACCTAATCTAGAACTTTATTTCTGTTGGTTTAAAGGAGGTGAACCATCTAGAGAATGTATTTGGTTGTTAGTTGAGTGTCCAGGGCTACAAAATGGTAACATAAGGTCAGTGCAGCGACGGTTTCTGCAAAATAAAACAATAACTCATTAAAGGCTCATTCTACCCCCAAGCTGGCCTCTTCTCACAGGGAATAGGTAGCAGGCAGTGGCAGCCCGTCATTAAGGGAGGAGGGGCGCTGGCCTATCCACCTTTTGTAAAGTATGAAGTTTGTCTGTCAGTCTGAGCAAAGATTAGTCTGACAGATACTCACCATGGTCGGGTCTGGCAGCCAGGCGTTGTCCATGTGCTAAATGCCCTCCATCACCGGGGCAACAGTTAGAGGAGATAAGGCTCATCTCTGACGCCTAACTTTAGCAAGGGAATGGTCTGTGAGTAGTGGCTATTCACCCGGTGCCTGACGCAGGCTGTGTCATACAGAAGTCAAATATACTGCAGATAACGGGTGCCCAGTCCCATGCCTCTAAGCACCTCAAACATAAATGACCATTCCAGTGCGTCAAATGCCTCCTCTGCTTTTAGCATTGCTGCTGCTGCTGGCAGGCTGGGATCTAGATTGTGTAAGTCCGCCATTAGGGTTTGTAAATTTAAAGTTGTCATTCTTTGTGGTATGAAATCCTGACTGTTCAGGAAGTACCAAGAACTGCATTAATGTATGTAGACGCTGCACTGTTTAGTCTATATTTTATTATCACAGTTGAAAAGGGACAGTGGTCTGTAGGAGGCACATTTAGAGGAGTCCCAGCCAGGTACAGGTAGCACCGTCATGACAGCTTTGTATAATGGAGGTGGACGGTGCCCTTTAGAAACCATATCCTTGTGTACCTCCTGCAAATGTGGGGCTAGAAGATCAAAATAATCTTGGGACGACCATCGCAGCCCGGAGCTCTGCTCTGGGCACATATGGGATGTTTTCTTTTTTTTTTAAATTAAGTTTCTACATTAGAGGTTTCAACAAAGCAGCATACAGTACTTAGCAACTTTGGCAATGCAGGTGTCCCATGCAGTGGAGATATGCATATATCAAAAGTATACAATTGCTGCGGTAATCCTCTCAAGAAGTATTCAAACAGAGACATTAAGCACATGAAACCCCTCAACTCCCCCGCCCTTCCCACCTCCCCCCCCCGAGAAAACATCCGCCAAGCGCTAGAGAAGAACATCTGTAGAGCTCTACATAGAGGAGCTCTCCCAGAACCAATGTTGCAAATCTACTAGTTATATTGCAAATAGCTTCAACAGGGCAATATCAGAACAACACGTTCAGGTTCAGGACCAGGAGTGAAGATCGTCCAAGCAATGACAGCTTTACAAGAATGTCCATAGCAGTTCCATGCTCGTAATCACGCCCTTCATAACATGTCAGGGTGTGCCAACATGTAGGCCGTAATTGGGCTCCAAAAGTCCTTGGGGTGAGAGGCCACAAGCAGCTCCTCCTCGTTTGCCTGCAGCCGATCTCTACAATACGCTAGATCCGTGAGCCACTCTTTGATAGTAGACAGACCTCGAACCCCATCTCCTCGCCACCACCCGCTTCGCCATCAAAGTGGAGATCGCCACTAGGCCTGAGGGACTCGGCAAGGTGTGTGAGATGTGGTATGGAGGATGCCAATTTCTATCATATTGCCTGGGCATGTGGGAAAGTTTTTGCATTTTGGACGGATGTGGCACGATTCTTGTCGGGGGTGGTGCTTGAGCTGGTGTCCTGTACACCTGAGGTGTGCCTTTTGGGTTATGTGAACAAGCTGAAACATATGGGATTTTTAACAGCCTCTACTGTGATCTGGGAATTTAAAAGTTACTTTTAGTGCCCTCAATCCGACCCAGTGCGGCTTGCTCCCGGTACTTTGATATAAACAAGTCGTGAGCTCTGGCCCTGGAGATATAGAGGTTGGCATTCTAATACCACAATGTTTCTAGGATATCACCTATGACAACCCTGTCCTCCACATAATGCTAGAGACGTAATTGTGGTGAGGCTCTGATTTCAGCACCCGTGCCAGTGGTCTTCCCGGTCTATCTACCTCCCCAAAAAGTCATGCTCTGACATTTTAGCGCAGAACTCCTGTATCTTCTCCTGCAGTGCGGTGAGTGGGGGGCGTGAGGACGGCGGGCATAGGTGCGTTGCAGTGAGTTATTCTTTGGCTTAAGTACCTCAGTGGAATTCGAACCAAGGATTATGCCCCACCTCTTTTAAAGGTTACCAGCTACCACTAATATACTTAAAGACCTCCCGCAAAGTGGCAACCTCAGCCACTGTGCGCTCAATTAAGGTCAATTTATTCTGGTATTGTGGACTAGACTTCGGAGTGGAGTATTTCCTGGTGGAGTTCTGATCCTCTTAGGCGCCAACTGATGAAAGGTGCAGGGGTGCTGGTGACTGTGCCACTAACAAGGTAGTGGTCAGACAGAGTCCTGGGGTAGATAGTGGCCGACATTAAAGAGCGGGCTCCCAGCCACGTGTAAATATGGGAAAAGGTGCAATGGACAATGGAGTAGTATGTAAATATGATGTCTGGCAGATGCAGTGCCTGCCACACATCTGTCAGATCATACATCTGCATTGTGTGTAGGAGGGTCTCACCTGCTCTAGGGGCGGCCTGCAGGAATGCGTAGCTCTCTCAGCCTGTCCAGAAAGGTCGAGCTTGAAGTCACCACCCCAGAGTATGGGCGAGTCCTGGTATTTGCTGCATTTTAGCAGTGCGTTAACAAAAAAATAGAGGTCATCATTGTTTGGTGCACAAATATGGACAAGCTAGAGTGGCTGAGCGCTAACAGTACCTGCCACAATGACTTCAGGGAAGACAAAGCTGGTGATTTCCATAACCCATATAAAACATGGAGCAGGAGGAGAAATGGCGACGTCTTGCAAATGCTGGGTCAAATGAGGAATGACTTGTTCTGGTGATATGTGAGTTTCTTGCAGTAGGGTAATATCTATTTAGTGTCTGTGCAAACAGTGTGGAATGTCTCAGGAATTATGTGGCTTATTTATGCCACAAACATTCCAGTTTAGTAACTGAACCATATGTGCATGTCACACTGCACAAGACTTGTTGAGATATGTACCCGCCATTTACAGTAGTCCATTCCAAGTGTACGTACCCAGGGCGTGGTCAACAGTACCCAAAAATAGTAAAAACAGAGAAACTAAATAAACATTTGGTCGTTCACCCATACCCTCCCCACCTCCCATACCAACCCCAGTCTTCAGTCAGTACAGAAGGAATAAACTACTGTAACCCAGAAAATTCTGATGTACATGCCAAAAGGAATCGTGTGTGTGCTCAAACCGTGCGGGTGTGGCGGAGAACAGCCAGTCTGGGATAGGACCCAGCTAACGTCCAAAGCATCAATATTAATGTTAATGTTAATGTTAGGCTACACTTATAAAGCGCACTGACACCGTAGGTTTCCTGGCACTGAGATATAAAATTATAGTGGGTTATGGCAGAGGCTAGATGGAGTTCTAGAAGAGCCAGGTCTTTAAGCTCTTCCTGAAGCTCAGTAGGGTGTTAGAGGTCTTCATTCCTAGGGGAATGGAGTTCCACAATATGGGTGCCAGATAGCTGAATCTGCGGCCACCCAGTTTCTTAAGTTTAACCACCGGGGTGGTTAGGAGGTGAAGATGGGCTGAACGAAGATTACGGGCTGGACAGTGCGAGGTGATAAGAGATTTCAGGAAGGCCGGACACGTGCACTGCCGGGCCTTGTAGATTAGGCAGCCGATCTTAAAAGCGGCTCTTTGTTCAATGGGCAGCCAGTGCAGTTTGGACAGAAGGGGCCTTGCTGACTGCCATTTTGGGGCTTTATAAATAAGCCTTGCAGCCTGGTTCTGCACCATCTGGAGGTGATGGAGCAGGGACTTGGGTAGGCCCCAGTGAAGAGAGTTAGAAAAGTCGAGACGGGAAAGGACAAGAGAGATGACAATTTGCACCAATGCATCGTGCGAGAGTAGGTGAGAGATTTTCCGGATTTTCCTTAGCTGGAACATGCTGGCCGAGATGGTAGCTCCGACATGGGATTTGAGAGAGAGGTCAGAATCAATGGTGACGGCCAAGCTTTTTACCAAGCTTGACGGGCTGGGGGGCGTACCTAGCTCTTTTGTCCAAAACTGTGGGCCCCAGTGAGCCGCGCTGATACCAGGCAGAATGAGTTCTGTTTTCTCCGGATTTAATTTGAGCTGGTTGGAAACCATCCAATGTTGGATGTGGAGCATCACTGCCTGAAATGGTGGTTCTGCCGTATAAACACACGCCTAGTTAACAACAACACAATACTAAAACTGGTCAGAAATGTCTCAGAGCATAGCTGTGGCGTAACTAACCAGCAGAATCCACTCAATTTTTTACATTGAAACAAAATTACCTATACACAATTGAAGGTTAGTACAATACAAACAGTAAAAAGCTCTAATCATTGTCGCTGAGGGTACTAGCGAGCCATTGTTTATCTCTTCCTGCCGAGCGGGGCTGGTAGCCTTTGAGCCAGAGCAGTCACCGTGCCACAGGTAGGTTTCAATTAATTTGGTGGCAGCCTCAGGATACGTGGAAAAGTGAACCCTCCCACTGTAATTCATCAGGAGCTTGACCCGGGTCTAAACTGAGTACCAGCTTTCCTTAGTACACAGAGCTTGTTTGACTTGAGCAAAAGAGCACCTTGCCTACTGTAGAACTGGTGTGAAGTCAGGGTTGAATCACATGGGAGCACAATCATAGTGCAGGTTCAGGTGTGCTCTATTAACACGCAAATAGTGATCTCTGTCCCTGTAGTCCAGCAAGTGAGCTATGTGGGTCTAGGATTTTTTCCCGGCCATGACCTGGGCACCATGGAGTGGTGTGAACGCACGACTATGAAGGTAGTACAGAAGGCAACCTGGCCAAACACAGCAATCAGCATGTCCTTCACAAAAGTCTCCATATTACAAGCGCAAGATGATTTTGCTACTCCGACATTGCACACATTGTTTCACCTCAAGCATCCCTCAAGATCTACATTCTTCACCTTAATAGAAGTAGGTTCACTTTTGACGGCTGTGATGAAGATGATGCCTGTTTTATGAGTCTTCAATATCAGAAATATGTATTTTGGCTTGTGGAAGTCTGGAGTCCTGCCAGTGCATTCGTTCCCGAAAACGGCCTATGAACTGAGTCAGGGAGTCGATCCTGCCATCAATGGTGCGCAGCCCATCTTTTTATAGTATGCTACAAGGGACTTATTTCAAAAGACAATGAATCTTAGTTGTGAGTTGTAAATATGTGACACACTCAAGTGTATCCACAGGATATCACACTTTGTAATTGGCTGGAATAAATCAAAGGAAGGAAAAGAGAGCACACGGAGAAAGTAAATTATATTCTGAATTTTTTTTGGGTATTTAGTGATGCAACAACAAAATTACATCTGGGGAGACGAATACAGAGAAATGAATTCAAGCAACAGTCATGAACAGAGGTATAGATCACAATAACTCATCAGTTCACAACTAAAACATCAACTCCTGGTGAATATAACAGACAACCAAAAATAATTAATAGACAATGGTCGTTTGTTGGTGACAACGCAACGTTTCTGGAGATGATGGAGGTGTCGACGTTTCGGTCTAGTATGCAGTCGTCATGCAGACCATCATCAGGACATACCTTAGTGAAACACGGGTCTCCTCTCCGTAGCGCGGCGTCTGCCGATCGACCGTCGCTTGTCGGAGCTCGTCAGATTCCTAGATTCTAGGTGAGGGTATTAAAAGTTTCTGTTTCTTTTTTCTTTCCTTTCTTCTAAAATCTTATCTTACTTGTATGTCTGATGTAGTGTGGAAGGAGTTTGGTGTTTGATTGCTTCACGGAATGTATGCTGGATGATTGAAGAGCTTGTGTGATTGAGCACTTGCACTTAGGTACTATTCATTTGTTGTGTCTATAATTCTCTGATTCTCCTCACTTTATCAAAAGAAAGAATTTTAAATACCTGTTCCCTCTCTTTGTTTTAATGAAAATTGACAATTCTGTCTTAAAATAAAAAATTATACTTTTTTATCACAAAAAAACAAAAACTAAATTGATTAAATCTGACATTTGTTTGTCTTTTGTATGTGGCAATAGTTTATGGTCGTTGCTCATCTAAAACAGGTGGATCCATTGAGCAGTACTGGCACTCTGTTCTGTTTATACTCATAGTGGCACAGCCTTACTTCACTTTAGCCAAGCCCTTTTGTTGTTTCTTAGTTGATTAACTTTTAGGCACACTGTCCAGCGTTGCACCATGGTGCACCGTTAACTGCTGCACCTGGCAGAGACAGTGACATTGAGGCTGATAACAGAACAAAATTCTGTATCCCCAGAGGCGGCCCAAATTAATAAAGAGAGAAGTGGATTGGGGCTTATTTCTTTTAAGAGGTTTCAGGGATCTCCCTGCAGGCAGATGCAGTGTGTGACTGCCCCTTCTAGCAGGGATGCCTGGAGAACACTTGGGATCCATGTGCCCCCCTACCCAGGGGCACCATCAGTGGTAACCATGAATGTGTGCCACTCAGTTGTGGAACAGAATCAGTGCGCCTACTGATTGCTTCCTCACCTGCGCCCACCGCTGTGTCCCTGTTGCAACAAATGATAGGCGGAATGCTGAATGAATCAGACATTTACCACCAGTCAAGAGATCTTTGTTAAATCCATCATATTTTTGCTCACTATACCACCCAGTTTGGACCCAGATATATAAAACCAGTCTTGACCCTGCTCCTCATGGGAACAGTCCAGCCCGAGCTACCAAGCCGGGTCCTCCCTGTACCTGAAACAAGCTTTCTGGGATGGGTATTCCCAGATATGGGTCCGTTGCTCACTGTGCCAAGGGATTTATGCTAGCCTGGCTGATGAGGGGGTGATACCCCGAAACCAGTTCCAGTGTTTGTTTACAGAATAGCTTAGCGGCAGTCTTAGACCTAGGGACATTGGCACAGGAGAGGAAAATGTCCACTCTTAGGGAGAATCTGTCGACTCAGTTGTATTTGGGCAACAAGATGGGGATTTAAAGAACGGTGTTTATTCTGCAGACAGGTACCTGCTCCTCTAAACAAATTCAAACTACGTCCTACAGTGCTATGAAGAACATGTTTTCACTGGGCCAGATGTCATGTCACTATCAAAGAGTGCATGACGCAACTTTCTTTATGTTAATAATAATCAGTAGAAACAGTAATAACAATAGTGATAAGGTTGCATTAAAGTAGCACTTCCTGTATCCGGGCCAGTACTTTAATCCCTCCCTACTTTTACAATTCATAGTCATATTAACAGTCCTACTGCTTATTAAGTCCTCGCTGGGGCACACTTTACCCTCTCAATTCATAACGTTCTATCTACCTTTAGCACTTAATATATTAGATTCTCACCTTGATTGGACCTGCAGGGGGAGCACTTTCTGCCTGACCAGGTCTGAAATTTTCGGCTCCTTGCAGGCTGGAAAACAGAGAGAAGAAAATGTCAATCAAGTTTAGAGCACTTTGCAAGGGGTGGTAAACACCCAAAATATCGAATTTTAAATATTAACTTTCCAGAATATCGAATCAAAAATATCGAGATGACAGAATATCAAATTCCCAAAAATAGTTGTGTAGAATATAGAATTTGAGGTAAGAAATATAATTTTCCATAATATCGAATTTAGAAATATCGTTTTACATAATATCGATTTTTATTTGCTAGTATATGTGTTAAAATTATGTATTATTTTTGTAATGTATGTTCGAATTTATTTAAGTTATTAATTTTATGTTACATATATTTTTGTGTATTTTACTTCTGTAGTGGGTTGTGGGTTTATAGGGTAATAGAGTGGGTAGTAATTTAATAATAATATATTGTTTAATATTTATTTAAAATTAATTTATATGTAAACTAATTTCTGTGTAATTTAATTCTGTAGCGATTTGTGGGTTTATAGGGGAATAGGGTGGAAAGTAATTTAATTGAAATTAATTAATTAATTATTCTATAATTTAATAATCTAATATTGAATATTTTATATTGGTAATTAAGTTAATGAATTAATTTCTAATTATTAATAACAAGTAATAATTAATTTTAATTATGTTAATAGTGTTAACATATTAATTAGTAATTAATTAGATATTAAATATTGATAATTAGTATGTTAATTTGTTAATTGTGCACATTTTTTAGGAGAAGGTTGAGCGTTCATTGGAGGAGTAGGCTGCGAAGTAATTTAATTTTAAATCATTTTTTTTTATATAAAATGTATTAAAAGTTATTTTATAGTGTTAATTGTGTGAATTAATTTAAATTGATGGTTATTTGTATTGTTAATTGTCATCAGCTAATTAATTAATTGTTAATTAACCATGTGAATTGTTTAATATTTTACAATATTGGGGGTGACGTTTATAGAGGAAAATGGTGGGAGGTAAATACATTTTTATGAATAAATTAATTGGTCATTGATTTTACTTATATTGCCGGAGTCGGTATACTAAGTTATTCCCCTAAGCTATCCAAAACTTTCCCTACTGTTCCACTCACTGGAGTGGGAATTGTAATTTTTACCCACCCGCTATCCAACCCTTTCCCTACTGTTCCTCTCACTGGTGTGGGAATAGTCATTTTTAGACTCCCGCTATCTAACACTTTCCCTACTGTTCCACTCACTGGAGTGGGAATAGTAATTTTTACCCACCCTACTGTTCCGCTCGGTGGAGTAGAAATAGTAATTTTTACCTACCCGCTATCCAACACCTTCCCTACTTTTGCAGTTGTGTGAATACTAATTTCATTCCCTTAGCTAGGAAACATTTTTAATTTTGTTATATTTAATGTAGTGTAAATTATCAATGAACATAGAAAAAATTACTTAAATTATTATATATTATTTATTTTTATATTAATATCTTCGGTCCATATATATATATATATATATATATATATATATATATATATATATATATATATATATATATATGATGCTCCAATTCCTCCTGGTATTCACAAGAAGACAAACAGCACTCGGAAGGTAATTATGCCAATCACGCTGATTTTATTATTGCGGAAGGGGCACACACAGACGCGTTTCGGCGTGCTGCCTTCGTCAGTGTGTGTTACACCGAATACAATGTCGACATGTTTTTAAAGCTGTTAACTCTTCACGGACATGGACATAGACAAAGGACTGTCACCACAATTTTCAAAAGGGCGCGCCATCTTTGAATGACCTGGATGTCATGTATCACACTCATTACCTGAATTGAGTAAGAACAAGCCCATAGATGGGCACTTGCCCTTGATAGAATCGTGATGCATATAATATACACCAGTTCATGAAATGAACAGAAAATCAAGCCGTGGATCGGCTAATGTCCCTTATCTTACAAGTCAATCATGTCCATCATAATTTATAAGTTTACATTTTGTTTCCATACATGGAAAAGTTACTTATAAAGGAAAAGAAGATTTAAATACAGCTAGATACAGTAGGTATAACGGCGGGAAGAATTTGGCATGACAACTACTTGTTTCAGTGAGCTCAGCTAGTTAGTCATGCTGGGTTCAATCTTTGACTGAAAATATGGCAGTGTTATCAAACAATCATACATATCAATTTATTTAGGGTTGCATAATTAATACAAACTCAGCATAGCTCCTTTTCACTAAAATGTTTTCTTTAAATACTGAGAATATAAATTTCATCATGTTGCAATCTTACATTCATAGTTTCTAAGAACATAATCATGGAAAGCAAATCAAATCGTATAGATCTGACTAAAATTACAGTTAACCTGACGAGTATCAGATATTCAATATACAGAACCATCATGTGCAATAAGGAAGACTAAAACATAAGAGATACATTCCACTTCAAACTGGGTCACATGGCAAAATTATATTCTAACAGTGTTCAAGTTCTAAAATCAGTACTGTGAGTGATATTTCCTATTTCCCTAGATGGATTGCCATCTCTTCCCCACTATTGAGGCCTTTCGGATGTTTCGTTGAGAGGTCTATAATGTATCTCGATTCCAACCTCCGCAGTCGCCTTAAGCGGTCACCACCTCTCACATTTGGGGGCACGGTATCAAGACCGAAATATTGCAGTTTATTACGATCCTGCCCATGGGCCTCAGCAAAGTGGCGAGCCACCGGATAGGCCTGATCCGCCTTGTCTATGGCTCTAAGGTGTTCAAGTATTCTCAACTTGAGCTCCTTAATAGTGCTTCCAGTGTAGCGGAGGCCACATGGGCACTGTAAGCAATAGACGGCGTATTGTGTACTACAGGTGATAAACTTGTTAATGGTCATTTTTCTCCCTGTATCTGTTATTATGTACGACAAGACCCGTTTACTACCTGCGCACGCTTTGCAGCGGCCGCAGGGGTAAAAGCCTTTTTGCTCTCTTAAGGTGTTAACTCTCGGGGCCAATTTCTCAAAGTGGCTGGTCACTAACATGTCGCCCACTGATCTTGCTTTGCTAAACGTAAGGAGTGGATGGGTTGGTAAGTCTTCCTTAAGCACATTATCGGTCAGCAGAATGTGCCAGTTTTTATTTAGCATCATTCTTAGATCTTTCGCCCTTGACGAATATGGAGTGATCAACCTAAATTTTCCTTTGTTATTAGTGACCTTCTCCGCACGGCTTCCCCGTGTAGGGTCCGTCGTGAGGAGAGTCCCTCTTTCAATTTCCCTCACTTTGTTCAGAGTCTTTCTCAACAGTTTTTCGCCGTATCCCCTAATCTTAAAACGGGATACACACTCCGAGGCAGCCGCCTCGAAGTCAGAATCTCTGGAGCAGTTCCTGCGGAGCCTGAGTAATTCCCCATAGGGGATACTGTTAATCAGTTGGGGAGGATGGCTACTGCTGGCAAAGAGTGTTGAATTGCCAGCAGTTTCTTTCCTAAATAGGGAGGTATGAAGATGTCCTTCTTCTATAAATATTTTCAGATCCAGATAATCCGCTGCCACCGGACTAACTGAACCCGAGAAATGGAGGTTTACACTGTTTTTATTCAGCATGTTTATATATTCATATGCTGTATCGCAACCACCATTCCATACGATGAACAAGTCATCGTTGTAGCGATGTCAGCATATTACCCTCCCCTCTTGCTCCTCAACCCTGCAGCTCCTGGGCACCTGCTCCTCCCACCAGCCTACGAATACATTTGCGCCGCTGGGGGCAAAGCAGGTGCCCATCGCCGTCCCTGACCTCTGTATGTACAATTGATCCTCAAATAGGAAGATGTTATGGGTCAGGCAAAAATTAACAGACTCCGGAATCATGATGTTATGTCTGGCAAAACGTAGTTGACGCTGTTCTAAAGCGAGTTTGACTGCTTCTAGGCCATGTTGATGTTCAATCCTAGTATATAAACTAGTAATGTCCAATACAATCAACAGATACCCCGATTCCCATTCCAAGTCCTGTATTTTCACCAAAAAGTCCTTCGTGTCTCTAACATATGATTCCAAATTAGACACCAAAGGAAACAGGATGTTATCAACAAATCGGGACATGTTTTCTGTTAGACTCCCAATTGAGGAAATGATTGGACGGCCAGGAGGACAGTCACAATGCTTATGTAATTTAGGGAGGTGGTAAAATGTTGGTGTCATGGGACAATTGGTACGCAGGAATAAATGTTCGTCTCTGCTTAGCATCTGAAGATCGTACCATTTTTTGAGCAGTTCATCATATTCTCTGATGCTCTGTTGATAGATTTCATTGGTACATTTGTTATAGAATTTCTCATCCGAGGGTTGCTTCAGAGCTTCCTGTTTGTAATAATCCCTGGTCATTAAAACCACGTTCCCCCCCTTATCCGAGGGTTTCACTACAATATTCGTGTCTGCCATCAAGGTTTTCAATGCATATTTCTGTGGTTCCGTGATGTTATGTTCAAATTTATGGTGGTCCGCTTTTCGATATTTCATCAGATCGTTGTTCATCGCTACAATGAATACATCCACAGCATCCCAAGGGGACTGAGGAACAAAGATAGAGACTGGTTTGAATCCCCTGTCCTCTCTATCCTGTTCCACTCCTTGCAGTTCTGCTCTCTGCGCCATATCCAGTTCTTCGATATTCTGTGTTTGCTCTAATTCCAGGTCATCCAGGATTTCTACAGTATGTAGATCTCTGCTGCTTAAGGTGTCTGTTGCAGTTGTCCTGGATCCTTTATTCCCCTTATCTTGTAAATGTGGACGCAATTTGAAATATTTATGTAGTTTTAATTTTCGTGTAAAGCGGAACAAATCGATCTTAGTCTGTGTATACTCCAACTCATTGTTGGGACAGAATGTTAATCCGAGGCTTAAGACTTGTTCTTCATCAGTCGTGAGTTCTCTTTTTGTTAAATTGACTACTGTGAGGTTGGCCTGATCCCCAGGGGCACTGGAGGTGAATGAGGTTATTTCTTGTTGGTGCGGCTGCGGTCCGACCAGCGGGATACTCCAGCGCCGCCTCTGCCTCTTCTTGCCGCCACCTGCCCTCCTTGTCCTCCTTGTTTTCCTGTTCCCGAGGTTCCTGCATCCGGTGGTTTGTTTTTTCCACCCCGGAGCCAGGATTTCTTTATTACCTCGAATTCCTCCTGAAAAGGGGTTCTCTTGTTTCTTCCGGGTTCAGTTGCTTTTGATGTTGTATTGCCACTTCGTTCCTCAGGATCTGATTGATTCCCTTCGGATTCGTTCTCGGTAACATCGGATTCCGAGGTGACTGCACCAGTTGCATTTGTAGATCCGGCATCACCACCTGTTGTTTTCTGTAGGACTTTGCGAGGAGCGTCATATTTCTTTGCATATGTTAGTACGCGTCCTGTTTGATAGTCGTTCGCGTCCCGTTCATATTTTTCTTGCTTGCGAAGTCGGATTTTAGTTTCATATTTAACGAGCCGGGCTTTCATTTGGTCTTTCATCTGCCCGATGGTAGTTATTAAGCCCAGTTCTGTTTCACTGTCTAATTCCGTATTGATCAGTGCTATTTCCGCCAGTGCTCTTTCCCTGTCACTCCACGCATACTTTACAAGTATCTTTAGAACCCCTTCACAGTAGGATGCGGTATGCTCAAACCAATCTGTCAGTAGTTGGTGGTCCGGGTTTTCGTATGAAGGAACTGTTTGGACCCTCAGTCCTCGGGGTACTCTCTCCTCCTCAATATAGTTGGTGAGACTGGTTGCCTCCCACCATTTTCGAATCTCCCGTTCGTGGAGTCTTTCAAGTTTCGTCATGATAATTGCAAGTGGATTGTTAGATGTTTCTACTGCCGGCGTAGCTGTTTTTACGGGCATTTTCTCTTGCCGCTTAAACATGCCTTTGGCCGCGCTTGCCGTTCCGCATCAGAAAACATGTCAAGATGTAAAATGTCCTGCACAGTCTCAATGTGCGTCTGGGACTCGTGTGGCCGCCCCGCGCTCCGTCGCGTGTTGGGCTGTTACCTTCCTATCGTCCTGCCGAAATGCTCCGCAGTGTCACTGACATGCAGGAATGGGGATAGGTAAATCCAAAAATTGCTCACCAGGAGATGTCTTCCTCTGGAAGCCTTCGGCACAAGCTGTGTGGTGTCCTCCGTACTTCGTCTCGCAGGTCAGTTTCAATCCCCCATTCTGGGAAACGGCAGTGCGCAGCCTTGCCACTTTCAATGCTCCTACTCCACGAAAACGGCTGCTCACTCTTAGACGGGTGCTGTCGGCGGCTCGTGGACGCCGCTTCACATGACGCTCCAATTCCTCCTGGTATTCACAAGAAGACAAACAGCACTCGGAAGGTAATTCTGCCAATCACGCTGATTTTATTATTGCGGAAGGAGCACACACAGACGCGTTTCGGCGTGCTGCCTTCGTCAGTGTGTGTTACACCGAATACAATGTCGACATGTTTTTAAAGCCGTTAACTCTTCACGGACATGGACATAGACAAAGGACTGTCACCACAATTTTCAAAAGGGCGCGCCATCTGTGAATGACCTGGATGTCATGTATCACACTCATTACCTAAATTGAGTAAGATCAAGCCCATAGATGGGCACTTGCCCTTGATAGAATCGTGATGCATATAATATACACCAGTTCATGAAATATATATATATATATATATATATATATATATATATATATATATATATATATATATATATATATATATGTAAATATATTTCCAATAATGTTTTAAATATTTTATCATTTAGATTAATAATTATTTTATAATATTATTAAGTAAATATATACGTAAAAAAATAATTCCTTTTTTAATATTACATTTATTATTTTTACATTTCAAGCTTTTTTACATTATTTTAACTGTTTTATTTAATTGTGTTTAATATTTAATTGCTTTTATAATATTTTTAATACATTTAAAAAATTCGATATTTTAGTTAACTATATTTTAAACATCGATATTTTGTACTGATATTTTAGTACTTACCTGTTTGTAGATAGGGTCTCGATATTCTGTTCCTTAATATTCTGGACAGTCGATATTCTGTCCCTCGATATTTAGTCACTGATCCGCACGGAAGACTACATAAAACCCCGCGGCATATTTATGGGGGGCTTGTGTCGCGTTTGCACCACTCAGTGTGGTACATGCATGAAGCAAACCTCTAAGTCAGATTCATGTAGCCAATCATAACCACAGTGACCTCATGAATCTGGAGTAGCATAACACATGCAAATCGCTGCGTTGCACTGCTCTGCCCTGGTTAGGCATTCCATGGGCATTACAGTGGGTGTTCCCACTCAACTCACATGGATTTTGACGCATTTCCAATCCAACCTGCAACACAGGCATCCTTGCACCATGGTGTAAGGGCGCCTGCGTTGGTGCTGGGCTTCCAAAATGGCACCAGCACAAGGGAAAAGGACAGGTATGCATCGTATTGGATAAATAGGGAACATTTATGCCCTTTCCTTGTGACACAGGGCAGGGCAGCATGGTGTCAAGCTGTGCTGCACCACAAAAGTTAATAAATATGCCCCAATGTGTTGATCACAAGAACACAAGCAGTCATTTTCAAAT
Organism: Lissotriton vulgaris; assembly: GCF_964263255.1. Lineage (NCBI taxonomy): Eukaryota > Metazoa > Chordata > Amphibia > Caudata > Salamandridae > Lissotriton > Lissotriton vulgaris. Next base: position 204,244,396 of record NC_141688.1, on the reverse strand, counting down.
TACTACCATAGATTTGGATTTGAATCTCAGTGCAACCTATTATAGAATGGAAATGAGGATACAGGGGAGCCTGTATACTAGAATAAGTATTCTGGCATCTACCACCGTCCCTCTGGTCAGGCAAACCAAGTCTGCCACCATGTGCTACTGAAGTGTTATCCCCCCTTGGGTGCGCTCAGTTATCGCTATCCTATGTATTATAAACCAGTCAGTGGTGGGGTTGAGACCCTAGTATATGTCTTTAAGAAGTACTATCTAGCATTTTGTGTGCCATATTGTAATTTTACCTGTGGTAAAAATTAGACTGAATGGCAGTGGAAATACACAGCACTTACAAAGATTTTGGTTTATTAGCATAAACACAAACTATCAACAGGAGAGTAAGGGTATAACCATTCACTCTCTTACCCCTGCTAGATTATTTTTTAACAACAGAAGAGTGAAAGGCCAACAAACAACCTCAAACAAATAAGTGAGGGTTAAGTGGAAGGGAAAGAAAAGGTAAGAAAACTCAACACATATAGGAAATTATTTAAGAACCCTCACTCACCAACCTGGTGGTGACATGCTTCATCACTGGGTTCCCACTGGAAAGACCTAATGTCTTTCCAGTGTGCTACAACGCCTGTTTACAGCGGAGCTGGTTCTTGTGGGTGTTGAGGGGGTGAAAAAAAGCCAAATTGTGCTACGTGAGTGCAATAAAGTATAAAATATAAAAAGTGCGAAGTCGTGACTGTCAACTGCTTTATTAATAGTCCAACCAGCACTGATTAAAAACGGATATGAGTGGACTCATAGGGTTAGTCTCATCTATTAGAGACCCCTAGTCCACAGTGAATACAAATTTAGGTCGACATGTTTCTGCTTTTAGGAGCCCGAGTCGCTCAGCTTTCTTCAGGACCAGATAGTGTGATCCTCCGGTGGTGTACACGCCCTAAGGTGTACCCTGCCGTGAGGATTTTAGTGTTAAAAAGACAAAAAAAGGTATTTTCTACTATACTCACGGCCCAAAGCCGTTCAAACCCAATCAGCAATTTGCTAGGGTCAGGTACAAGAGGAAGGCGATTCTCATTCCGCATGGGCTGGCGCGGTAGGTGTTGCATATATTTCTGCTGACGACTCCCCGCAGACTACCTAGTTTGTCACCACCGCAGCCCGACTACACATGTAAAATCCACCTCCAAAAATGGAACCCATAGGCACACATACAACCCAGTAGATGCATTTAACATGCACGCACTGCACAGCACTATATCCTTCATGTACTGTACCACTAGCAGGCACATTCACGTCCAGCACATGCATTCAACATACATGCACAGAACTACATCCTTTATGTATTGTGCCACTCACTGGCACACATTCATCCAGTCATGCACATAACATACACACACTGAACAGTACTGCATTCTCCCTGTAGGGTACCACTCACAAGCACACATACATCCTGCACATGTACTACACACATGCACTGCACATCACTACACACCAAACCGATGTAGGCCAAGGATGAGTTAAGCACACACCAACTGAACTTTATATGATTGAGCCTGTAGGCCTCACTCCAGTGACTCAGGTGAAAAGGACGTTTCACTCCTACCGATTACTACACAGACTGCTGTTACCACCGCACTTGTGTTGCTTGACTCTTGGCAAAGGCAGTAGACTTTCACCACCATAAGGATAACACTATGGGTGCCCTTCCTGGTCCAACAAGTCCGTAGTCCATTAGACAGGCAAGTGTCATTGCGCAGACACATGATCTGTGTTTGCCTATGACAATTATCAGCATTGGGGATCCCAACTTCAATACAGTTGGGGAACTCAGATCAGGGGTGCACATCTGTCACCATGCACAACACTTTTTTATTCCAACACCTTGAAACACAGCTTAGTAAGTAATGAACTGAAATTATGAATTTGAATGCAAACTGCAAGGCATAAGTTTAGAATTGTACGGTTTTTGTTTCTCAGTCTTTCATCATTCCAAGATTGCTCCTGGTTGAGGGGTTCCTTTGGGTTTGGCGGTCCCTGTTTCTCCTGGGCAGGGAACTCCTTTATGTAGCTGTATTAAGGGCTTCCTGATATTCATGAAACGTCTGCTGCTCCAAGGCTGCATGCTCTCGTCTGCTCTTGGCTGCTTCCCAGCAGCTCGTATTCTAAAGACTTCCTTTACCTCCTGGTGTCCCTGTAACTTCTGGTTCTGGGCCCTCCTTTGACTCTTAAATTCTCTGCTACTTTGGTTGAGAGCTACTTTTCAGTCCCAGCCTCCCTGGAGCATCTGTCAATTGGGCTCTTGTAGCTTATGACTTCTCTGAATTTCTCCCCTTTCCCCCTTGAGTTATCTTTGATAGTCTGACCTCCTTTAGTTCCTGACTTTTATGTGGCTTCTTATCTGCCTGGAGTACCGGCCCCACAATTTTCCCCAGTAGCCTATGGAATGCCAAAGCTGCGTAGTCTTGATTCCACATCATGGCTCTTTAATCCATCACCAGACACTCTCTGCCCCTCTATCTTACTCTTGCAGGTTCCTGCTTTCTCCCTTTGTCATTGTTTTCAGTCTTGATACTTCAGTTCTTTCCTCCTCGTGAGTGTTTCACTCTCTTGCTCAAGGGCAAAGCCTGACAAGGAAAGTGTAGCACTGCCCTGGGTATTGAGTGACTCTTAGAAAAGCCACACTGCAGTGAGGAAGGGTAAAGCCCTGCTTATCTACCTGGTGCCAAAGCTCGTCTATTCAACCCTTGCACAGGGTCAAGCGTGCAGGCACCAGCAGCCAGCCTGACTCTCACACATCAGGAGCACTGCTTGGCCACCCCTCCCAGTGGGAGATATGTTGCCTGGTATCAGATGTGCAAGCTCCTTCCTATGCACTCTTCGGCAAGGGCTCACTTCCTGCTCAGGTGGAAGCAAATATTACACTCATAAGTAATCTGTGATCTGAGTGGGTGGCCACAGCATAGACGGTGATGCGTACCTACAGTGCTTAGTTTGTAAAATGAGAAAAGTAAGTGCCAGTGCTCTCGCCAAGATGCCACTGCAGCTTGCACCACCCATTGCCCCCACCAGTGCTGCCAATGATAGCAACAATACAACCATGAACCATCACACGCCTACAAGAATGACAGTTCAGAATATTCCAGGCCCCCAAAGCTTTAAGAATGTCTGTTATTGTGCTAATCTGTAAATTAGAAAAATATCCCCCCATGGGGCAGACAGTAATAATTAACAATGTTGATAATTTAGTGCCGGTGCCGAGCACTGGAACCCACTGGTTCAAATTAAGCTCTAGTAACCTGTACTCCAACCTCCCAACCCTTCAGTTACAGCCCAACTTTGGATAAAATGAAAGCAAGGCGAATTTAGGACCACATTTAGATCTCGGCGGACGGTGTACTCAGTCATAAAGGTGCCTGAAATCCCATCCACCAAAATATAATCCCACCAGATAACCTTTGATTTATATTTACATATCTAAATCAGGCCCTTTGTATCTGTGACTTTATGCTCACTTCAATCTCTGAGCAATACCATAAACTCTTTCTCTCTCATACCCACATGAAACCACTCATGTCTGTACGTGGTCACATGCTTACATTTATACCAACGCACAAAAAAAAAAAACTCTGTAACACAAACTCACTGAAGCAGGCCCCCTACACATACATGCATATTAATTCAGACGATTGCATGCACACATTCAGTCATGATATTTACACACATAGAGACACCAACACACTCCCACATCTCAGATATTGGGGAGGCAAACCATAATCCCATGAAAACAAATGACTCACACTCAAAAACAAACAGCCACAAAGGATACACACAATGCATGCTGGAAATACAGTAACTAATACCGAAAGACATACATTCATTCACATATATAAGTAGAGGCACACTTACCCATGCACCCACCATCGAGGACACAGGTGCACATTGATACACAGCAGCATGCCAAGAAAAACACATGCACAGAAGCAAAAATACACTTAAGCAGTGAAAAAAATAGGGCCAAACAACCCAAAAATTGGCAGGCAGCCTTGATTCTCCATTACGCTCCCTGGGCATAGAAGAGCTTTTTATTTTAGCTTTCAGCCAGTAAGTCACTTTCCATCAGCGGCGAATGCCATATACAAATAAAATGTAATGTTGTAGAAAATTACTATGTGAGAAGCGTTGTAAGAGGTACTGGAAAAGTAATAAAACATATGCAGTTCGGCAACTCGGCAGACTGACATATCTCTGAATAGACATTTAGCCCATATGTATCAACGCATTTTCTAATGGACACAGAATGAGGAAATCTCTTCTGTACATCGTCCCCTTAGAGATGTCATGTCTTCGAAAGCCTGGTGGGACAGACTCTGTCCCCGCACTGTGACGTGGAAGGACAGGGCTAGGCCGATGGCCTGCTCTACTCTTGCCCTAGTGGCTTCTAAAAGGCCCATCCTGATATCCCCCATCTTCCTTATGTATGTGTAACACCTCTGCAGCTTCAGATGAGACATCATCCCTGGGACAAGGAACAGGAAAGAAACGTTTTGGAAGAATGTGTTCCATGCCGTGAGAGATGGCGGGGCTAAAGTATGTGATGCTCACAACAGAAACTAGACCCACCAGGCTTTCTTTCTATGTCTCAACTATGACTCGCCAGGACTTTACGCATCTTGGTCCCGGAAAGAGCTGAAACGCTGAGAATCAGCCTGCCAAGCACCTTCCTACAAGACTTCCAAAGAGGGTGAGGTCCTTTGATGAAAGAACCTGTAGCAAGCAGCCCCATGTTCAAAGGGAGCCATGGTAAATCACCTAGCATGTGTGATGCAAAGCCAGCCGCGGTGTTGCTGGAGGTGGGGAATCACAGTGTTTTCAATAGTTCAGAATCAATGATATTAATAAAGAAAGATTTGGTAATTGGGGGCCATCGAATACTTTGGTAGGTCACCAATCAAAACCTGGTAACTCTGTTTCAGTGTTTGTGGCTATGATGTGAGTGTGGTGAAAGAAAGCTGAGAGGTTTCGAAAACCATATGAGTCGCAGCTGTAAGGAACCAGGTCAGGTTTCAAGGGCATTACAGATGTTTTGGGTTAAGGAGCCAATATAAAGATTTCCAATTTACTGAAAAGTTGAGTGAGACTATTGCGGTATTTGATGGACAGTTCCTCATGCGTTTGTAAATGATATATGTATCAGCAGGGTCCCACCCTAGGTACCTTTGGTGCAGATGGGCTGCTTTCCAGACCAGATGCCTTCAGCCAGGCACATCCTCTGTCGGTCCCCACTGAGGACATAGGAATTGTTGCAGAAGAAGGTGACCACCGTTCCAACCTTAGCAAAGTGATCTCTCAAGAGGCCACTGTCCTCCTCCACTCTTCTGTAGCCGTGCAGCGGGCCCCCGGGATCTGCACACTGCTTATCTTCCACCACTGAGGACAAAAAGAAGACAGTAGCATTCACCAAGAGAACATATTTCAAATATGACTCAACACAATTCTTTAACAACGAACTTTAAATATGTATACAACAGTGCTGGCGTTGAGGAGCCACTTATTTAGAAGATGGGTGTTGAAGAAGACAAGGCATCTATCTGTGACTTATCGGCAGGACTCAGGCAGGGTCATGTACTTCCGGCTGGCTCACATACTAAATATCATGAAGAGAAACTTGATGAAAGCAAATTCAGAATCCATGTATAGTCCATCACTACTTCAGGGAGAAATCTAGTGGCTCTTGGAGATGATTGATGAAAATATCAAAGATAAAATGTTGTGTAGCCAAAATATCATGGTAACAATATACAGACAAGTAGGCACGTTTTTATAGCGACGTAAAGTTTTACTAGGCTGAACTCCACATACATGTATCTTGATATATATCTTCAAGGTGCGTAGCAGTTCAGATGTAAAAAATAGAAGGAGAGCAGAGAAGCAGCGGGACACAGAAGTACCAAATATGAGGGTAATCCATTCTACTTCCCACTCTGGAATGGGATTCACACCAGCTTTTGGCTGGAGTAAAATATGTTCTCTTTTGAGGGAGGAAACTGGAAGGAGAGGAGTTTGTGATTGTGAATGCTAAGAAATATACTTTTTTGTTCGCATGCACAAACTTCACAGAACAAGCTGCGCCTTGGAACACCAACTATCTCACCACTGAGTCCTATTTATGGGAACCGGAAATCCGTAGTCATGCTACACACATGTAATGTGCTATTGCTTGCCAGAAATCCCTTTGCGAGTTCTTGGCAGTCCTAAGTAAGGTACGTTTGGGCACAAATAAATGTTTGCAACCAAACTTATCTCTGTGAAAAAGTCCCATACATATTCACACTACAGATAGCACAACTTCACAAGCCAGCACAGGCTCTACTATAAAAATAAAACTTTGTATCCATTTGCAGAAACATCAAGGGAGTATCAAAAACTCGGAGTGGTCTCTAAAAAAGCAATAGCATAAAGGGGCTTATTACAATGGCAGTCGGATAAGCATCCAACGACTATTTTAGCAGGAGTTGAACAAATCCGACAAGCAGTCGGAGGTCCCACCTGCCAGATTAGGATGTGACCACCATATAGGCGGTCAAAAAATCCCTTTTTCTATTGCAGCTTGTGCTGCTGCCCAGGAAAGAGCTGCAGAAAAAGCCCCAAAAGAAAAGGGGATGTTTTGAAACATGCATGCGCTGTGTGCCAGGCACCATGTAGTGCCTGGCACACGGTGCATGGATGTTTGGAGGTGTACCCCACGTCCCCCAAAGCCACATAGCGCAGGTCGATGGGGTATTTGGCTCTTCTATGGGCTCCAAAGTTACTTTCCGGCCGCCTTTTCATGGTGGTCAGGCTACCATGAAAAGGCTATCAGAAACTGACATCCTAATCCTTACGGTGGTGCCTCCACAGGCAACCACCCTCCATTTAGAGATTAGGCTCCGAACACCATCACAACGGGCTCCTAGACCCTGTCGGAGGCAGCGTTCTTTCCACTGCCCAAATCACACCAACCACCGGATTATGATACCAGCGGTCGGACCGCAGCCCTCGGGAAGACCAACAATGACCATCTGTCGGTGGAGGTACGCTCAAAATCGTAATTGGGCCCAAATAACTTAGGGCCCCATTAGGAAAGGATTTCCTATCGGAAATCGGGACCGCCCGCCCTAAGGGCGGGGGTCCCGCACGCACCATTAGGATGTGCCCGCCACTGATGCGGGCACATCTGTATTTTTAGTATTGTGGCGGTCGGAGCTCTGTGCTCCGCCCGCCACAATACTAAAAATGCTTTGCAGCATTTACATAATCAAAGCGGCAGGCACCGCGCGGTGCCTACCGCATTGATTATGTAAATGCAGGGGGGTACCACAGGTACCCCCCGTGTGCCACCCCCCTTTGGCCTTCACTCTGGGGGCCCACAGGGGGCCCCCAGAGTGAACAACGCATGCCTTTCCGTGGCGATATTGCCGCCACGGAGAGGCATTGAAAAATGCCCATTGTAATATTGCGGGCGGTGTCTGACAGACACAGCCTGCATGTTACTCGTTTTCTGCCCGGCCGCTAGGCGACCGGGGCGGAAAAGTGGCGGGCGGTGTTTTGCTCCGCCGTGGTCCCCCCGCCATTCTAATATGGCGGGGGGAATACAGGGAAGGATGGCGGGTGGATTTCCCCCGCAAGGCTGGCGGTGGGTACCGCCAGCCTGGCGGGGGCAATCCGCCCGCCATCCTAATGGAGCCCTTAAACTAGCCTGAAATTAAGCACAATCGCACTGTAGAATTATAACAATTTAAATCCTCTGATAAGCTCAGCTGTTGTTCATGAGCAAAGATACTTTTCGAAGAATCCCTCATAAAGGCAAATTACCTTGTACTTTTGCCTCATGTAACTTAACGTTTGCTTTTGTAATTTGTTCACTTGTAATGTTCTCCTCATGTATCAGTTCTGTTCCCAGTGTGTAGCTCTCTGACACCTTCGGGTAAAGTCTGCGCTATATAAAAACGCATAAATAAATAAATAAATAAATACATACAATTCTCCCACAAGGGAGCATCAATACCACCTGTATGAGCCACTCTAATTACTTGTAAAACCTCTTCTGCAGCAGTCCAAAGATTCTATTGGGCACACAGGTAGACCGTGCTTTATATAATGACTATATTTTAAAAGAGGACCTCATACGACAGGCCACATCTGTACAAGGATAGTGCACCGGTCTCTCGTATGCAGATTGACTCGGCCCCCCTGGAATGACTTGTTTGCTCCTGCTAATGTAGTAAATATCTAGAAATTAGTACTTTCCCTCAGGACTCTATCAACAGCTGTACAGCTATGCAATATACCGGCTAAGTATCAGAAACTCTAGATGGCTTTCGTTATTTTTATAAAAAGCATAAATAGTAAGTAATAATAAACTGGTACTCCTAATAATATTTAAAATGTAACTTTTTTGTCACAGTATGACACTATTCTTGGATTACTCCTAAAACTGCTGGTAAATGATGAATAACCCTGTAGGATAAAAGTGTTATATACTAATCAGCTGATCTTTAATTGCAGTGAAAGTTGTCTTCTTTCCAAGCTCTCTCTCATTACACACTGGTTACTTTTTCAACTTACTGGCCGGAGGCAAGCAGTCAGAAAGAGTGTATCAGAGAGTACACTTGGTCCACAATATGCCATACTCCATTTCTGGATTTCTCTCTTCCCCTCCTACCTCTGGTGGTATTTGTTGAGTGGCTTCAAGCTCTTGATCTCCCATTAAACTCAACATAAAGTAACAGGTAATAGGAACTGGCTGTGGTGGAAGCTTTCTGTTTTTTCTGAGTACAACAAAGATAGTGAGCTAATAACACAATATATAGCTTGTAAGACAGGGGCGGCTGCTCTGCTATGGCAGTGGTGTGTTTGCCACATTAAAAATACAGTGATAATAAAACCATTTTCTTATCATTTTATTTTTCTTAACCTATTGCCAGACGAGCAGAGGCTAGCGCAGGGCCATCCTGATAAGCGTCATGTCAATCACTCAATACATTTGTAAAGCGCACTACTTATCCGTAAGGGTCTCAAGGCGCTGGGGGGAGGAGAATGCTGCTGCTACTCGAAAAGCCAGGTCTTGAGGAGTCTTTCGTAGGTCGCAGGTCTTGGGTCTGATATAGGTGGATGGTGGGAGGGTGTTCCAGGTCTTTGCGGCGAGATGGGAAAATGATCTGCCGCCGGAGGTTCTTCTTCGGATGCGGGGGACTGTGGCAAGGTCGGCGTAGCTTAGTTGGCAGGTGGGGGTGTCGAAACCGAGTCATCCGTTGAGGTACGCTGGTCCGGTGTTGTGGAGTGCCCTGTGTGCGTGGGTGAGGAACTTGTAGGTTATCCTTTTGCTGACGGGAAGCCAGTGCAGGTCTCTCAGGTGGGGTGTGGTGTGGCTGTGGCGAGGGATGTCGAAGATCAGGCGTGCACACGCGTTCTGGGCGCATCGTAGCCTTTTCAGCAGTTTGGCCGAGGCTCCAGCGATGAGTGCGTTTCCGTAGTCCAGCCTGCTGCTGACGAGGACCTGGGTGACCGTTCTTCTGGTTTTGGTGTGTATCCACTTGTAGATCTTTCAGAGGGTGTTGAAGCAGGAGCGAGGAGTGGTAGGCACATATAAGTGTGCATGTCAGTTTGGCCACCCATTTTAGGCAGGCCTAACAGGAATGCAGACTTAGGTTTCTCCAATCCCGTTGTGTTGTACAGCCAGTTTGGAGAAAAGCTGCATGCTCCCTGTGCCTGAGCGAGTAGTAAATCAGCCCGCTCATGCCAATCCAGGTGCTGCTCTCATGCTAGGTGCAACATGAGAGCAGCGTCTGGATTCGGTGGGGAGCCACTGAAGTGAAGCGCATCCACATATGGGACTAGATGAGCAACGAGGGAGCCAGTAGCTGGTGCAGAGTGGTAGGTAAGTCTTATTTTAATTTTATTTTTTTTTAAAACCCCAAGCCCACCTTCATCCTCTGCCCTACCACTTTACTATAGCGACAGCCGCTACTGATGTAAGATAGGGCGGGGACAAGAGGTGGACAGGCTTGTATGCACTGATAGCTACTTAGCAGTGGACTGCCGTACATCAGTTGTGATTATACATTATATTACTCATATTTACAGTGTCATTAAATTGCATAAAAATTTACAATTGTAGTTACAGGCAGGTTAAGTGGATCTGCCCCTTACAGTCTAGCACTGAGTTGGGATTGAAACACAGATCCATAGGTTCCAAAGTTACAAGTACTTAATTTGTAAAAATAAACATAAGTACCAGGGCCCACATCAAGAAACCAATGCAGCTTGCACCACCTTTTGTTTACTTTGTTCCTTTTTGCGCCCTCTTTCCTGGAAGAAGGGTTAAATACTCTCGCTCTCACAGATACTACTCACCAGATAACTCTCCCGTCTGCTACGGCTTTGCAATTTGCTGCGGAGAGAGTTATTTCAACTTCTCCATTTCCTGGTTGATCCTTTCACCTTGCCATTTTGGGCAAGCAACTGGCTAGTCGATTTTCTCCTGGTGGGAAATGCCTGGTTAAGGAGCATGAGTTCGTAGACACGCAGTTAGTTCATGGCGAGGTATGGGTATGCAGCGTTTAGAACGCAAGCATTACCACGGAATACCTTTACAACGCGGGCGTAACAACGAAAGTTGTTACCATGCATTGCACTGGGGGGCGCTCAAGGATAGTAAATGATTTAATTTACTATCCCAACACCTTCCCTACTATCCACGGGGACTGGTGTTGGAATAGTAAATTAAATTAATCAATTTTGCGTCCCCCAGCGCAATGCGTGGTAACAACTTTCGTTGTTACAAACGTGTTGTAAAGGTACGCGTTGTCAATGTATGCGTCCTAACGTCATACATCCCGAGGTATGACATCACATAGAGCTTTCAGCATTTTTAATTCTTGAGTTGTTTTGTTTACTTTGTTCCTTTTTGTGACATCTCTCCTACAAGGAGGGTTAAATACTCTCGCTCGCACACCTACGACTCACCATACTACTTCGCACAGGGACACTCTTCGGAGTATCTGTGTGCGTTATAAAAAATAAATAACATATAACTCTCCCGTACGCCACAGCTTTGCCGATTGCTTTGGAGCGATTAATTTCAGCAGCCCACTTCCTGGTTCATATTTTCCTGCCGCCATTTTGGGCATGCAGCTGGCTAGTCGTTTTAGGTCAAGCCTTGGCAGCTCATGCGCATCTCCGCGAGGCATGCTGTATTAGAGTATGCACTTGTAGCTCCACCTACTGTCCACCCATATTTTTCCTTGGCTTATGTCTTTGTCCTTTGTAAATGCTGGCTTCTGATCGGTAAACGGCTTGTTAGTCCTTCCTTTGTACCGCCATGTCTTCATTTGTAACCTCCCATGAGGACTGACCTTTTTACTGCTGTTGTTACACCGTCTGCGTTATTTAGTCTGTAAGCACTATTTCTTTAGTGAGTTCTGTCTTACAGCAGGCAAGACATGCTTTGCAACAACATTCAGTGCGCCATTCGCGCTTCCACTCCAGCAGCCGGGACTAGGGCCGCCGCTTCTCTGGAATGCCATAGGTCTCGCAATTAGGAGAGTTTGTGCTATTGGCACTGTAAATGATATTAGCATAAACCCTCACAAATGGGACACCTATTGCTTTTGTGGGTTGTTTCCAAGCGCACCATGCTGTGCATGGGCCCGTTTCTTTAGATGAGGCTCATCTACAGAGAGGGGCGTGGCCTCTTTTAAGTGCAAGCGCAGCATGGGGCGCGGGGAAACAAACAATATTTGCAATTTAATGGGTCTTGCATTTGCCAGAAATTAAGCAATTTACATTTACAATGCCAATAGCTCATAGCCTCGTAAATAAGTGAATTATTCCATTGCAAATGCTTGTTTCTCCTGATGGGAGATACCTGTTTAAGGAGCATTAGTGCGCGGACGCACAGTTTGTTCTAGGCGAGGTGTCACAAGCACATTGAGCTATCAGCATTTTTAATTCTGGAGTTATTTTATTTACTTTGTTCGTTTTTGCGCCGCCTTTCCAAAAAGGGGAGTAAAATTATCCCACTTTATCATATACTAGTCACCATATAACACACCAGTCTGCCACAGATTTTCAGATTGCTGCAGTGAGAGTTATTTCAGCTGCCCCACTTTCTGGTTGACACTTTCTCACCACCATTTTGGGCAGGCAGCGGGCTAGGCATTTTACTCCTGTTTGGAGATGCCTATTTAAGGAGCATGGGTGCAATGACACACAGTGAACGCTAGCAGCGGGCACGCCGCAGGCACACCTTCCTCCAGAAAAAGCCCCATGATTATCCTGCAGACTAGAACATCTCTGGAGGTTAGGAAACTGGGGTAAGTCATCAATCTGTTCTCCATGGATGTATGACGTTACAACGCAGGCTATTACAACGCCTGCCTTTACAACGCGGTTTTTACATCGCATACCTTTACAACGCATAGCTCTGAGGTGCTGGATAGTGAAAAGTTTAATTTTCTATTCCAACTCCAGTCCCCGTGGACACTAGGGAAGGTGTTGGATAGAAAATTAAACTTATTCCCTATCCTAGAGCGCCCCACAGCGCAAAGCGTTGTAATGGTTTGCGTTGTAATGACCGCGTTGTAACGGTAGTGCGTTGTAAAAGTTTCGTTGTAAAGGGTGTTTACCGTTCTCCATTTGTGTTCAATGAACTCTATCAGAGAGATGGCTGCACCTGTGCCTGCACATTATGTGGGTTCGTGATCTGTACCTTTTCTTCCTTATCCTCCACCCCTACAAAGTCCCATAGTACACTAAAGAGTGATTACACCTCCACAGAGGAGAAATATAGAGGGTTCTTGAATAATTCCGGATCACTAATTAAAAGTAAAATAGATTTTGCAGAATTTACTGTGGCATACGAACAGGACTGGGCCTAGTGTCTGACACTTGGGCACATGACTCATCTGACCCGACTTGGTGGGTGCGATTCCCGCGCCGCACATGATCCTCAGACATGACAGGAAAAATAGGCCAGGTGGAATTCTAGCAATTATACATAAAGCAAAGTATCAATTTCTCATGGAACCCAAACAGAGCTCTACCACCTGTGAGGCTCTTCATTTCTCAGTAAAAATACATTCTACAAAATCCTTTGCTGTTATTCTAGTTTATAGACCCCCAGGACCTAGAAGGTTCTTCACTCTAGAATTAGCCCATGAAATTGAACCTCACCTAGATAAAGTAAACTACCCATTCCTGGGAGATTTTCATTTCCATTTGCAGAATGCTACGTGTAAAGACTCACAGTCGTTTACAGACACAATGACATATTTTGGTTTCTTGCAGCTGGCCGATGACCCCACACACAGTGCAGGACACACAATGAGTGGAATATTCTCTAATGACTCCCGACTGAAGCTTAGTGAGATATTACCGCTCAGTTGGTTGTACCACTATACAGTGGGATTCACACTCTCTTAGTTGATTAAACAGGGGGATCCAAATAGCGATAATAATAGATTTGGAGGGGAACATCTGGAGAAACCTTGTCTACTGCACTCAGGACAAAGTAATAGGACTGACCATGCAGATGTGGAGCTGGCCGCAGTGGAGTTCTCATCCGAGTTCAGTTTTGGTTTGGATGTGGTTGCTACTCTGAAGGATACTCAGAGGGACAGGAAGCATAGGAAGCTGCCAACAGCTACCCCCTTTACTGAGCGGCTGAGACAGCTAAGACAATCTTGCCGGCGACAAGAACGCGCCTTACTTCTGTCCGGTCTCCATTTTGTATTAGGCAACCGATTTTCATCCAATTATCTACTGCCTTCATACAGTTGTTGAAATTGGCAGATATGGACTCATTGTCTTCTGTGCTGGCGACAAGAATGAGCCTGGCTAAAAGCATGTGATTCCAGGAAAAATATCACAACCAAATCCATTAGTAGGGACTACAAGGTAGGAAATAGAGGGGCGAAATTGTACTTCGGCACTAAAAAAAAATCAACTCTGCCAATTCCACTAGAGAATTCAATGTTGTAAAACTTTTATCCGCACCAAAATATCCCACCAATTTAAAGGGTTCCCAAGATTTCTGTAATAAACTTGTGGACTTTTTCCATACAAAAATTCTTACCATCTGTAAGAGATTTGACACGACACAGAACTTCACACAGCTTGACTTGCAGTCCATGCTAGGCACTTCAGATCGCAGAGGTGGAACCGTTTTAAAAGATTGTTATACCATATTACCTTATGTAATACTACATGGTAGAATATGTCATTGTATGTTAAGTACAACACATGTTTTGTGGTCTCCAAATGACAACTACTTATCCTGGAGGTATGCTAGTACAATTTCCATTTGGCCAGTGACTACTCTGCAACAGTTTTGCACTGCACCCCAAGACTGGCATTGTGCTACAGTGACTTAAATCCGTATGCAAAACTCTAACATCAAGACCCTGTTTTATATCATGGCAAGCAAATTCTACGAAAAACGGTTTCTGTAACCTGGTGTTGGTGATTTTAGGCCTCTGCGCACTTATTCACTGTGGTCCAGTGTAAAGTGTGTGCGCTCTCTGTGTATGTGTGGTGAGATGGGCCTGCACTCCCTTAGGAATGCATGGGGGATATGTGTGTCCCTGGTAGTTCCTGATATGAGATGAGTGCAGGGGCGAGTTTGGTATGTGCAAACTCGTGAGAATAAAGGCTGCATAATGGTGTGCACAGATTTATTGTGACTAGTAGGGAAGTGCCACTTTTAGAAGTTGGCATTTCTGTGTGCAGTGTCTGCCTGCCAGATGTGAATTGCATGTCTGGCTTGTGATTGACAGGGGTTAGCTGGTGTGCTTGGCTCCAGGATCCAGGATGGGTCTGCGCGGTGGTGAATAGGGAGATCTGTATGTAGATGGGAGGGAGGAGTTGCACCTGGGACCTGAATAGGGCTATGCCTTTCCTCCACAATGCTAGCTCCACCTCTTGTGGTGTGTCTGATGTCCCTGGCCTGTTCAGTGAATAGAGAGGGGAGGTGAGCAAAACAAAGTGCTCCTGTACCAGTTGTATCTGGTTCTACCCTTTACCTAAAGTTGAGAACAAAGGATTCAGTGGTACAATAAGGGAATGTGACCCCATGTAAAATGTTCTCTTTTGGAATCCTGAAAGAGGGGGGCTTGCTGCTGGTGTGGCCCAGGAGGGACCACCATGGGGGCTGTCTCCTTGCTGGAGTGCCCTGTGTGCTGGCCCCTGGGCCCTACAATGCCTGCCTGATTCCCAGGACTTCTTGGACCTTCTACCTTTACTTTTCCTTTGCCCAGGCTTGATGGAGCCTTTCAGCATCTGGGGAGCGCTTTGTGATCCTTAAGGAGGAGGAGCGCTTTATTTTTGCTTTTAATTTGCCCAACTTATGAATAGCAAGAGGGCTCCACAGCGCGGCGCTGCAACCTTTCTCGGGGGAATCCCGACATAGGGATTCCCCCATGCTGGAGGGGAGAGAGGCGGGAGCCCACCCCGCATGTTGTCGCTTATTTAATTATTTTTATGCGCAGGTGCCCACCCCGCGACTTTACCCGTGATTTAGGCGGGTGCCCACCCCGCTGTATACCTTAAATACCGAGGGAGCGTACCCCTCATTTGCCACCCAGATTGTCGCTGCTGTCCGCAGCCCACCTGGTTGTGGGTGGGACCGCCAGACGGAAGCGGAAGTGTGGCCGGACGTCGAGTAGAAGCTGGGCGATGTGCATGCAAGGATAACGGGAGCCTAACCCGTCTTCTCGAGTGATGGAGAGGGGCCCAGGTGAAGAATGGGCAGAGGCAGCGCAGGGCTCCCAGGAGCCAGGGGAAGCCCCACGCCGTGAAGGAAATGCCGCCGGTTCCCACAGCGAGACTCCTGTGAGTGTGAGAGCCCCGCCCGCTGTTGGTGAAGAGACCCGGTCCCAGGGAGGGGACCGGGCGAAGAGGAGCCCACATAAAGACAGAGCGGCGCAAAGTGTTCTGCCCCCAGAGCAGGTGAGTGGGGCTTTTTTGGGGCTCCCTTGTGTTGGTGCCTGTTCCAGGCACATTGACTGTGCTGGGTGGCCCCGTCTGGCAGAGGGCCGCCCCAGCTAAGGTGTAGAGTCTCTGTGGACGCTCCGAGGCACAGAGCCAGTTCTGAGCGGCCCCCGCCTGCCAGGGGGCTGCTCCAACATGATAGGCACATTTAATTAAGAGGCCCCAGTGGGGGCCCCGAGGTCTGTGGTGGCCATACCTTCCCCGGACGGCAGTACCGAGTCAGAGCGGCCGGTGTGTGCAGTGGGCCGCTCCAACGATGGGCATAGTTGTTTCCTGGGTGAGAGGGACACGTGTTTGCCCCAGTCGAGGGCCCGTGTTATTTCCAACATTTGGGGGCATATTTATTCCAGAGCCTCGATGGCTCCAGCGTGGCCGCATTTGTTTAGAGGGCCTCAGCAGGGTCCTCGAGGGTCTGTGCTACTCCAGTTTTGGCACATTATTACTTAATGGAGCAGAGTGGCCCATGGGCAGTTCCAGGCCCCACAGCGGTACCAAGGCCCATTTTTTGATCCTCTGCGGCGCAGCACTTAGTGCCAGCTGCATTGTGTAGGCCCTCATGGTATGCTTCTCAGCTGCCCAGCAATTAGTGGGCAGCTGCCACGTTTAGTTTGCGCAGATGGCGCTCCCTTGATTTTTGCTGCCCTGAGTTTGTGGACATAGGGCATTTGAGCCCCTATTTGGAGATGGCCAGTTGGCCAGGGGGACTAGTAGATTTATAGGGCGCCAGGCCCTAATGTGATTTATGTGCTAATGTGATGTGGTGCTAGGAGATGTAATGTTATTTAGTATGTTTTACGCACCCTGTTTGAAATCTCTAAATATGGTTTATGATTATGAGGTTGTTTTGCATATCATGTGTTTATACTAGTGAGATGATGTTTTACTGTGTGTTGTACGCCCCTACTGTGAGTTATACTTAGGTGGTTAGGGACTAATGTGTTTAGACTTATGTGACACTGTGCATAATATAGTATAAGTCACAGGCTGATGCTAAGTACAGTGATTACCAGTGTTCATTATTTCAGCATCTCCCTACAACAGCCATAAATCGTCAAAAGACTGGGCACCAAGCGTATAAAGGTTTAATAGGATCCATTTGTGGCACATGAGTTTTTTCAATCTTTGGGCCGTGTTACAAACATTGTCTGGAGTGTGTTGTTTTTGTGGTGTGTGATATTTTGCACCAAGCTGGTACTACGCAACGCATTACATATTTTAAGGGCATGCTATTTGTCTCTATTTCAGTGACAATAGCAAGCAAGCATTGGCAAAGCCAAAACTGCTCGCCTATGCAAGATGTTTTGGCTACGTCAGTGGTTTTTCGGGGGTTAGGTTGAATGGTATGGTTTGTTCTTGTATGGTGGTATGGCTTGTCATTGTATAGTATTCTATTGCCTATAATTGTATAGTTTGATGTGGCATTGTAATATAGGGTATGATGGTAAGGTCTATCATTGTGTATCAGGGAATGGTATGGTATGCATATAAAAATGGCTGAATTAAAACTGTATGTATGCTTACACTTAGGAAAAGGTAGTTAATACTTCACCATTAGCATGCGTTAGAAAATAGAAAATCAATGTTTTGGTGGCACAATATTGACATCCTGAGCAGATATCTGAGAGTTTTTGGGGGTCATAAAGACCTATATACATAATACGACACTGCTAACATATTTCAACAAAGAGAGGAAGGGTCTATTTTTTCCCACAACACCCTTATGCATACAGTGCAGTTCTGTATTTAAGGTTTAAGATATTTTGTAGAAAATGTGATTTGTGAACTTCCTTTAACATTGCGCATATAAAAATTGGCATTGAGATAGCTTGCATATGCTTGAACATATCTCTTGACCTTCTTTTTCTCGGTTCCCCACTTTCTTCCTGAAAGCATGGTGTGTACTCATAACAGAAACCATGGAAACAACGCACACATGTTAGCTGTTTATATACAGAAGCCTGCGCCTTGTGTTATTTGTAGCCATTTAAAAAAACAGGGGACTAGAGCGCGCTCCTCCCTGTAGGTTAAAATGCCCTGCCTGGCACAGCTTTCACCTATGCATTTTTATTCCCCAGCACTCTTTGGCTTGAAATATAAGCAGCAAAGAAATACATGCTCCTACTAAAAGGAACAAGGAGAAAGGAGCTGTGAAGCACACACAGCTGTATACCTGAATCCCTGCAGTGCGTTGATGTGGGTGGTATGTAAGTGGCAGAGTTAATAATGACATCTATCTGGAATCCTGAGGCCTGGGATTCAGAGCTGAAGATGTAGCAGTTCAAAAAAGGCATGGAGCTGTCTCCTTGTCTGAAGCGCTCCAGTACCTTGGGGTAGAGTGAGGCTATCAAAAATGGCAACACAAGTCAAAGCCTGTCATGAAGCAGGACAGTACAAAGGCATCTGGCCTCTGGATCCTTTATTAGGTTGTGTGGGAGTTCAACAGTTCTCTGTAGAGCGGCTCAACAAAACCAAAAATAGCTTCGAAATTCGCGAGCAGTGTAATGAGACAAGTACTTGGGCCATGCTCTACGGGAGGGTCACATGCAAGAAGAGGGCAGTGCTGATAGCAGAGCCTACCACCAGAAAGCAATAAATTGACAGTGGCTTTGAAGTCCATCAATGGTAAGTATTACATAATGGGCTATCTTCATGCCCACTAAGGATAAGCAGCATGTCTCGAAGAGACAGTGCACACACTGTCTAGGTGAGACCTAAAATTCAATGTCTGTCAGTCATACACAATAGTGAAGGAGAATCTTAGGTTAAATGCAAAATACTACCAGAAACCCACATGCCCTGTAGAGCAACCACAACCAGCCTCAACATGCAAGTGACACCTACAGGCACAAAAGACCAGCCTAAAGATGAAAATGGAGTTAACTGGAGTTTCCACTACGGATTAGTCCACTGTTAATAGCCAGACACGTACCAAAAACCAGCATGTGGCCAGAGAATAAGGTAAAAGCATAAAAGCATGCAGCTAGCTTACCGCAGTTGGGGGCGCCTGTGTTCCAGCTCCCATTGAGCTGGCATTTCGCAGTGCTATTGCCCTTGAGTCTGTAGCCCGCGTCACACCTGAAGTAAGCCTCAGCTCCATACCTAAGGTCCTCTGCGTCCACGCTGCCGTGCGCTGGAGCACCTGGGGTCCTGCACACCACCACTGACAGTTCAGATATTTGAGAAAATCCACTTTATTACAAACACAGGGTCAGAGGCTACAGAAAGTCAGTCGTCTCAAAGCATTACAGGCAGAGCAAGCAGACACAATATGCAGAAGAGGTCGAATGTCCCCTCTAAACACAGGCACAAGTTGTTACAAAACATGCACTGTCAAGAACAAGAAGCATTGGCATAGTCAATAGGTCTGTTCTGTTTAGAGGTGAAACTGCTTCTTCACTGTTTGGCAACTTAGTATGTGTGAAGGCCTAGATGTGTGAGTGTGTGCACATGAAAACGAATGAATACTTCAGTGAATGGACAAATGAATGACTACATGGATGGAGGAATGGGTGATGGCTGAGAGTATGGGCAGATTAGTGAGTGCTATAAAGGGTAGACAGGAGAATTGGTAAGCGATTGAGTGCATGAGTTGCAGAATAAGTTCATAGGAAGGATGGGTGAGTGAGTGAAGGCAGGGACAGATGAATGAGTGAATAGGGATTTAGTTGATGAACCAGTTCATCGATGGATTGATCAAGTGGGCTTGTTAGAAATCCTTCTCACAGCCCGGAGTTTGGCTTGTTCTCAAAAGCGTAAGAAACAATGGCTTCTGTTCCTTCACCTGTACAGTATAGTTGCAACTCACCATCAGCAGCTATTCCTGCATGTAACCATTAGTGCATGAAAATGGCTGCCTGCAATAAGCGAACAATGTCCGAGCCAAAATATATTAGAAGTTGATACAATCATGCATATTATGCCAAGAATGACCACCATAACCACACTACGCAATCATCGCGACAAAAAAGGGTTTGCTATTTTTTTCTCCAAAAAAGGAGACGGAGCTGGTCTTATGAACCACGGTGAACTTCTTAACTGTTATGTGTGCTTGTCACACAAGCTTCCTTGTTCAACAGTATAAAGCACGGTTCTAGCTGGTGCATGGGTGCTCCAGCGCACTATACTTTTTCTGTTAATACTACATAACTGTACCTAATGGTACCTACTCATTCCAGAGGTGAACTGATGCAACACAAGCAGCGCACGCCGCAGTCTCAGACTTCCGGCCCGCCAGCCGCCAATCCACGCCCTCACCAGCCCTAACACATACGCCCTGTGAGTCAAGGAAGGCACTGAAAGCGCTTGCTTATGCTAATGTCCACCATCCAGGCTCATTGACCGGATAGAACTTTGTGTCTCTGACCAACCAAACCCGGTCCTCATTTCTCCTGCCCTTAAATAATCATAAGCCTGGGGCAGATACATCCTGTTGGCCCGATTGTCAGTGGCAGTGGCGGTCCAAAAAATCACTGTGCCAGTAAATAGGCCAACTGCAGTTCGTCAAATCAAGAGCAGGTACTATTGAACAACGATGAACCGCAATGGACAATTGAAACACTTTCTTGATTGACTGCAGGTGCCAACTGGGGGAGGAGGTAAAGGCTGAGGCGTGCAACCAGAGCAACAAACTCAGGTTTTTGCTAATCTGTTTTGCATAAGCAATCTCCAACTTTGCTATGATGAAGGGAATTTCCCACAAATGCTGGTTTAGATCAGATGTCTGACACTTGTCAGAGATACCCACGTAAAAAAACACTGGGGAAGAATAAGTATGCCCCCCTCTGTGGATTTAAATGTCCCCTTGTCGATGCACTGGTGGAAATACATGGGTAACTACTGGTGGCAACAATCAACAAATGGCTGATGAATGTGGGCTGATCAATACATGAATGACACCTACAACAACCAATAGCTAATGGAATAGGCCCGGAACATATTAGCATGGTGAGGCAGCACGTGATGCTCCCAGTCAGATATGAAATAAGTATTTGCAGTGCAATAGGTTACGCATTTGTGAGACTTTTTCTGCTATTGTCTTTGTAAATATATAAGCGGGCGCCATATTGCAACATAAAGCACGGTACTCGTATTGTAAATATGAAAGAGGGGGCCATGCTGATACCTAAAGAGCGGCGCCCATGCACATAAAAGTAATGCACGTTTTGCCCGTGCATATTTAAGTCAGTTACGTTTGTGTAGGGAACTGGCACAGGGTAAATGGGGGGAGACTCGTTGATGGGGGATATGACATGGGAGAGTAGAGGGGATGAGGGAGTGGAGGACTAAGAACGAGTTGGGCGAGCTGCACAAAAGAAAGACGCATCTGTTATTCTCAAAGCTAAAGCCGTCATGCCGCGCTGCTGAAAATAAACTATAAGATAAATTGAGGCTCCTGCATGCCGCGCTGCTTAAAAGAAATATATATAATATCATGTGTAGTGTGTAGAATGAGTTGGTGAAGCCGCGCATAAGAAAAGAAAGGCGTGCCACGCTGGTAAAAAAAAAATACCATAAAGTCGAAATTAAAAAAAGCAACAGATAAAGCGCAGTGTGATGTGCTGCTTAAAAAAATATATATTAGGGCGTGTGCAGTAATAAAATAGAGTTGGGCAAGCCGCGCAAGAATAAAGAAAGGCGTTGTAGCCATTGTTGTAGCTGACACAAAAACAAAAAATACAGCGCAGTGTGCCCCGCTGCTTAAAAAAACAAGCCGTTGCAGGAGAGCATGTCTTGTTTGCAACAGGTAGAAGTCATTTAAGAACATAGTGCTTACAGACTGTAAATAAAGCCTACAGAGTAACAACACATGTTACAGGGGCAGTCCTCATGGAAGATAACAACAGGAGAAAAGTGGGTACTTCGGAGTGACTAGTGAGCCAATTCATGAATCAAAAGCCACCATTTACAAAGGGCAGTAATAGGAGCCTATTGAAAAGAAGGGCAGCAAAACGGCAGAGCTTTAGGTCCATACCTGAATACAGTATGCCTATGCGAGACTGAAACCGAGCATTTAAAAAGAAGAAAACACTATGTACCACAGAAAGAACACAACGAAGACACCGAGCCCAAGGTACATGCACTGCAAAGAGGAAGCAAGCCAATCAACGACAAGCACTATACCACCATGATGCGCCAATTAGAGCCTACAACAGTAATAAATGCAAAAATAACACACACAGGTAATGGTACAGATATAATTTGCATGCACTTGTTCCATTTTTGTGCAAGTAGATAATTTGGGTGTGACACTTGGAAAATACCAGGCACAACTATTATTTGCACCAGGTCCTTTTGGACCTAGTTTTTGCACCAGACTCTATGATGCCCCACTCAGAGACCGGGACCCCAATTTAAGCTATAAAGGTATTTTAAGCAAGAAAGGAAATGATCTAGCAGTCTTAGCATGAATAGCCGATCATTCAAGCTGACTCAGTAGGTGACCTTAAAGATCGGAAAAACCAAAAGTATTAATGATACTGTTGGCTATCCCTCCATCTCCCTCTGGCAGATAGATGCAAGTGGAGAAAATTGTGTAAATTGTGAAAATACAGATCCAGCGTTCACCTGGAGTGAATGTCCATGCTACCACAACATAGTATGACTGGCTACATTCTCAAATTATCTAGAATCCAACGATCACCTGTTGTGAATGTCCATATTCCCACTACGCGGTACGACAGTCTGCGTTCTCAAGTTCTCTATTATCCCACAGCACAGTATGACTGTCTGCACTCCTAAAATATCTATGATTCCACAATCACCTGGTGGGACTGTCCATGCATATGAATAAAATTATCTATCCGTGCAAAACTTTATAAATAAAGAATGTTGATATTTTGCCATTATGTTGTTTTGATGATTTTATGATCTGGCTGTGCGCTTTAGTGAGCTCAATTCTGTTAGTTATGAAACTTTGGACTGTTTTGGAGCCATTTATATTTATTAAAGGGGGCAGACATTCCTGTATTTGTTAGTTTCTGTTTTCTCCCTGCCGGTCTGCCCTGCATCAGTTTTCAGGGGACCCTTACATATTATTAGGACTGTCCATGCTCCCACAACAAGGTATGACTGAATTGGTTCTCACGTTCTCTATGATCCCATAACCAACTGGAGTGTTTGCTCATGCTTCCACAACACAGTATGACTGTCTACACTCTCAAAATCTCTATGATCCCAAGATCACCTAGTGTGATTGTCCATGTTCCCACAACACGGTATGACTGTCTGCGTTCTCACATTCTCTATCATCCCACAACACAATATTACTGTCTTCACTCTCAAAAACTCTATGATCCCATGATCACATAGCTGTATTGTCCCACTACAAGGTCTCTATGATTCCACAACTACCTAGAATGTTTGCTCATTTTTACACAACACAGAATGACTGTCTACACTTTCGAAATCTCTATGATCACACGATTACCAGGTGTGATACTCCATGTTCCCACAGCACGGTATGACTGTTTGCGTTCTCACGCTTTCTATCATCCCACAATCACCTGGTGTGATTGTTCATGTTCCCACAACGTGAAATGACTGTCTGCCCTCTAACATTTTCTATGATCCCACGACTGTCTGTGCATCAAATTTTCTATAATCCCACAAGCACTTGGTGTGATTGTCTATTGCCTAACATCCTTCATGTACCCATAAGAAGATGTGCCTTCCTGCTCTCTCACGTCACTTTGTGAAAGACTATGAACCCACCGCAAGATATGTCTTTCCATGCCCTCCCTGGTCATGGGACTGGTCATTCACCCTGCTAATACACACATAGGGTGATGACGTGCCTACATGCACACTGGCAACCTGTTGTGACAGGATACACCCACGATGTGCTGTGAGTGTCTATTGCACTTGCAACCTAAGACTGTGCGGGTGCACACCGAGAGTAGGGTGATAACACTCCTGCCCAGCTTGTATGCACTCACTGCCTAGTGTGATTGTGCAGATTCCCAACACTATGTTCACGGTGTGGCCCAAACTGCATGCAGCAGCGGATACTTTACAGAGAACGCATTTCAGTCAGTGCTTAATTTGTGAGAGAGCAAGTGCCTTTGCCCAAGGCTCTGTACAGTAGGCTGCGGCCAGTGGGATTAAATGTTGGCCAGCAGACTACCAAGGTTTGAGTCTTAAACCCACCTCATGACTTTTCAATTCACTCCCTGCCCCTTCATTTCACTCTTTCATGTTCCTGCTGTCTCCACCTTGGAAGGCTCTTCTGGCTTTCTCTTCCTTCTTCTTTAGCCTCTCTATGTTTTTCCCTCCGTTGGTCTCCGCAAATGTCTGATGCTGAAAAAGAAATGCCGGTCCCACCAAAAATGAGAGTCGGGGGGTGCCACCGGCAACACTGCCTCAAATCAAGCTCTGTTTCAAATGTGCATCCATAGACCTCTGAATTCAAGTTGCACACAAATCTCCTCAAAATTAGAGGGGATGTGGTTGAGCAAAACATACAAATTACTCTAGACTGAAAATAGTGTGTGCTAACTATGTCCTAACTTTCTGGAGAGAAACCTGCATGGACGCCTCATATTATTGACGGAAAGATGATGAACCCAAAGGGATGAAGAAGCGTCCCTCCCTTCTCACCAGACATGCCGGGCGCGGTCCATCTCTTGCGTCTGTGACCCATACTGCGTATACTGACTGGGGTCCCCTCTGCTCCGGCTTTTTTAGCCATCCAGAAATTAGATAATATATTAACTATTGTACCGGTCTCTGCTTTTAAAAAAAATGTTTTAAGAATACGAAAATCAATTTATGCCTCACTGTAAACAGCCAATTTTTTATGTTGTTATGATTGTTGTTTATATATATGTGTATACACATATTCTCTTTTTATAATGTGATTTTTTAAATTGTACTTTTATGGTTGTTTTCGCATATAATAAGCGAATAAAGTTATTAAAGAAAGACTGGGGTCACCTCTGCTCCTGTTGTCTGGGAGCGCGAGATGTAAGTGCAATATTAGCCGGAGATGTCATAGTCTCAGGCTAATATTTCACTTACTGTCCGGCCTGGTCATGGGTCCAACCCTTCAAGGGCTCGCCGACCCTTTAGGGAGCCCAAATTCAGTCTAAGGCCAATGTATAACACTGAAATATGGGAGAGTTAGGGGCCCTCATCACACTGTGCCAGGAAACACCATTTTCTATTATGCCAATGCTGCCAACATGTTTCACTGATCGAATATGGATGAAGTAGGGCAGAAACTTGAAAGGAACTACCTAATTAGAGCGCACACACTAATTCAGAAATGATTCCTAAATATAAATGCCTGCCATAGTGACCACTATTAGGATGTTTATTTTTTTATTTTTTATTTTGAGAGTTTTAGATAGCGCTGGCTAGACCTGTAAATATCAGGCGCTTTACATAAGGTTCCACAGACAAATGTTTACTCAGGCAGCACGATTAGTGAGCTATTGATGACATCAGCACAGATGAAAAGGGGGGTTTATAATATATTGTTTCATAAATTGAGTTTTTGGACTAGGTTTTTGACAGCAGAATTTGTCTGCTTTTACACATGATATGAAACACATATGCACAAGAAATTTAGCTAAATGGCATATGCTGTAATCATGAAGAATGTGTGGTAAGTGCTGCAGCCATACATTGCTTCTGTTTGTTTTATAATTTCACCAGAAATTATTTTACAGACAAAATGCATTTGAGTAATTGAGCAGGAACATAAATCTGCTATTGCTTTGCTTGTTTAAGGTAGGTGATTATAGTTAGTATGATGTTTCCATAGGAAAAGTGTTTTTTGGCTTGCCTATATATTTGGCACCGTTTGACAAATCTTCACAAATGTTTCCCAAAAAAGTGCCCAACGAATCTAGTTGTGCATGGAAAGTTTTAAAGGTGATGCTTCTAGCGGGGGTCAAGATAAAGGGGTGGGGGTCATAAAAAGTATTTTCCCATGTTAATTTCTATAGAGGTATTCGGCACAAGTACAGACCAAACCGCTGGCCAGAATTACACCAAATTTGGCAGAAAGGTAGCTTTGGGTCCAGACCGTAATCTTTTTGTTATTTGATGTAAATGCATACTGTAGATTTTGGCTTATTAAAAGGAATCCAAATTTGTATATGTAGGAATGTGGATCCTCTGAGGATATGACAGTACCCGTGCTGAAATCGGATTGGCTGCCAATTCTACAACCAGGAAGTTTGGGTGGCCATCTGCAAATTGCCACAAAATCATTTAAAAAAAGAAAAGGGGGCAGGGTAGGAATAAGGTCTGGTCATAAGGTCATAAGGTCTCAGAGTAACCCCGCCTGAGCAAAAAATATTTTTTTTAACAGCAAATTTGCAGTGGAAACGCAATGGAGCCATGAATCTGCGACAAAAATTAAAAATAACAAGCGCTCCCATGCTTGCATTGAATAGAGCCCCAGGGTGGGCCAGATTCCAGGGGCATTTTTTTTTTTTTTTTTTTTGGTGTAAGAATTTTATTGCACTTTTTTATCACATACAGGACAAATCGAGAATCACCTATAGTGCGTTCGCCTACAACCGCAATGGGCCGGCGTCATGCAATCATGGTTGTCAGCAACAGTTCTAGTTGTACACAGCCCATCAGCCGACATCCAGCGGACCGGCAGCGTGTTAGCAGATAGAATCCAGTTGTGCGTCAGTGCTATGCTCACTGCCTGATACATCAATAATCTTACGTTTTTACCGTTTTTTTTTTACCCTTTTAACTGAAATTCAACTTAACAGTACATTCCCCAACTTGTAGTTTCCCCCCTGCATCCTTCCCTCAGCATCACAGCATCCTCCCTCCTAAGTGTCAGTACTGTACAATTGTTCGCCTCGTGTTATCACTTACAGACGTTCATTTACTCAACTTCCGTTTCTGAATCTGACGTGCCATGCTCAAGTAAATAGGCACGTAAGTACCCCCAGTAGTCTTTGGGCCTAGAGCCGACTGGCAGTTCCTCCTCGTATGTGTTGAGCGTATCCCGGCAATACACCATGTCTTCCATCCAGCGTTTCACCTCTGGTGCTCGTTTACTATTCCAGTGGATTGACACCCTTCTTTTAGCTAACAGGAGCGCAACAGCACAGAATCTACGCTTCAAGGCTCTCAGGTGTGGAGTTATACCCAACAGACAGATCTTTGCTTTGCACGGCATGACTACCCCTAGCATTTCGTTCAAAACCTGTATGACTTGTTCCCAATATCCCGCCACTTTACGACAGTGCCATGCTAGATGCATGAAGTCAGCATCTTCTTAATTACACCATGTCTTCCATCCAGCGTTTTACCTCTGGTGCTCGTTTACTATTCCAGTGGATTGACACCCTTCTTTTAGCTAACAGGAGCGCAACAGCACAGAATCTACGCTTCAAGGCTCTCAGGTGTGGAGTTATACCCAACAGACAGATCTTTGCTTTGCACGGCATGACTACCCCTAGCATTTCGTTCAAAACCTGTATGACTTGTTCCCAATATCCAGCCACTTTACGACAGTGCCATGCTAGATGCATGAAATCAGCATCTTCTTGATTACACCTGCAACAGTTTGAATCTTCCCGTAGGCCGTGCTTGTATAGCCTCTGAGGTGTGTGGTAAACCTGATGCAAATACTTGTAATGTATAATTTTCAAATTCCCGTTAGGTGTCAGCATACCCGTGAGCATGCATGCGGAATCCCATTCTACATCCGTCAGGGGTTCTGCTAGTCCCGTGCTCCACCTGTCCCTGGCCTTGTGTGTGTTGTCCCCCACCGCCCCCTGTGTACTTGCATACAGCTTGGACACCATGTGAGATGCTTTAGGTGTAGTTAAGAGTAGTTGTAAGGGTTCAAGGGTAGGCGGCTCTTCCGGATGTGTCGGGTAGTGTTCCCGTAGTGCCCTCTGTAACCTATAGAAGTTGAATTTGAACAGTGGAGATGGGTTGCTGATGTAATCTAGCTTATCAAGTGTCTGGAATTCGCCATTTTTGTACAGGTCCCCCAGTGTATCTATTCCGGCCCGCCGGAACTGATCCATGCCAACCTTCTCCTGCGTTACCGAGAGGGCTGGGTGATGAGCTAGTGGGAGTGTGGGTGCGTACAGTGGCAGGCAGTTTGCTTCCTTGCCCAATAGTCTCCATGCCTCTGTGGTCGCGTTAACTGTGTTAATATCACGGTCATGTAGCCTGGGGCGTTTATGCGTGAGTATATTGGCCAAAGGGATTGGGTCAGTGTCGCCTGCCTCCACCGCCACATGTGTCAGGAAGGGCACTTCATGGTACCAGAAGTGTGCGTATTGCGCCTGAGCGCATAAGTAATATAAGTAGAAGTCTGGTACTTTGAACCCCCCCCTAGCATACGGCAAAGTCATGGTGCGCAGTTCCATCCTCGCCTGTTTGCCCGCCCACAACAAGTTAAGGACTAGCGTCTTGATATTGCGGAAGACAGCAGCGGGAGGTTTTATCGGGACATTGTTAAATAAATATAGGAATTTCGGTAGAAGTACCATTTTTACTATCGCAGCCCTGTCTGCCAATGAAAGTGGAAGTCTGTTCCATTTTTTTATTTTGTCTTCCAGGGCATCAATCGTCCGCCCGTAGTTCGTCCTAATGACCACTTCAGGGTCCCTGTGAAACCATACTCCTAGATACTTTGTGGGTTCCTCTTGCCACTCCAACGGATAGTCCAGTTTAGTCGGCTGTGTGCTGTCTGTTAGTGCCAGTACCAGGGATTTATCCCAGTTTATCTGTAATCCGGCTTGGTGACCGAATTTTATATATTCTCTTAGGAGCGGATTTAGGTGTTGTTCAGGGTGTTTAACATACAACCCCATGTCATCCGCGTATAGGTCGGGAGGGCATTTGAATCGCTGAGTGATGATAATGTTGCCGGATTTTGCAGGCTAGAGGCTCCAGCACTAAAGCGAAAAGCATCGGTGAGAGTGGGCACCCTTGCCGAGTGCCTCTGCATATTTGTATGGGTTCTGATATGTATCTGTTCACTCTGATGCGTGCCGTCAAGTTTGTGTAAAGCATCGTTATCCATCCCTGAAATATCCACGGGAATCCCATGCGCACCAGAACTGCATGGATAAAGGGCCAGCCAATAGTGTCGAACGCTTTAGCAGCGTCTAGTAGCACTGCCACAGCCTTCGTTTCCGGAGCCAGATAATGCGCTAATGCGAACAGTGTGCGGGTGCTGTGTGAGGTGGCCCTGTCTGGGATAAATCCCGACTGATCAGGTCTGATCAACATTGGCATAAGTGGCTTTAGCCTGTCTGCCAGCAGACTAGCTATGATTTTAGTGTCTACATTTAACAACGATAGAGGGCGGTATGAGTCACATTTATCTACTTCTTTGCCTGGTTTTAGCAGTGCGATGAGCAGGGCTTCCCTCAGAGACGCCGGCAGTGTCTGGGCCTCATGTGCCGCCCCGTACATTTGTACTAAGTGTGGGGCGAGTAAGTCAGCGTACGCCTTATAAAATTCCGCTACAAAGCCATCTGGCCCTGGTGCTTTGTTATTTGGTAAGCGCCTAATGGTGTCTGTGACTTCCTCTATAGTTATGGGGCGTTCTAAGTATTTCCTATGTCCATCAGCTAACCATGCCATCTCGATATCCTCCATGTACTTCAATAGTTCAGCCTGTGATGGCGAGGGGTGTGCCGTGTATAGTGTGCCATATGTGTTCATAAATTCTCACAGTATACCCTTAGTGTCCGTGACCACCTCCCCAGTGCTGGTTGTTATGGACGTGATATTTTGTGGTGTTCTGCCTGAGCATATCTTCGCGGCCAGCTCCCTGCCAGGTCTACCTCCTTCCCCATATCGCCTCGCAGTAGCTCGTTTAGTCACATATTGTAGCTCGTCAGTTGCAAATTTAGCATGTTCCATCAGTAGTGCCTGGATATCCCCCAAAATCTTGGTGTCTCCCGTCTGGGTGTAAGATTGTTCCAGTGTGTGAATGGCCTGTTCACGTGTGTGCAGTTGCCGTCTGATATCCTTGAGGATGCCTGAGGTTGTACTGAGACAGACTCCCCGGATTGTGGCCTTAAAGGCCTCCCATAGCAAACCTGAGTCTTCCGTTGTTGGGCCGTTAGATCAAAGTAATCCCCTATTGCCTTATGTATTGTGGTGGCGTATACTGGGTCTCTCAATGCAGCTGCGTCAAATCGCCAGGCGAAGGGTGGGGGGTCGTAGTGCGGGATATCTACTTCCAAAAGTACCGGACTGTGGTCCGACAGTGTTCGCGGTAAGTGTACAACATCTAACACCCATGAGAGTACTTCTTCTGTGCCCATCCAGTAGTCTATCCTGGACCAACTGTTGTTCGCCGCGTTTATGTGCGTCGCTGTCGTCACCCCTGGGTTACGAGCCCTCCACAAATCTACCATATGTAGGTCCTCCATAGCGTCTCGCACCATTGTCCTAGCATTCCCATGTTGTTCCGGAGTGTGTGCTGCTCTGTCTAGAGCGTCCTGCATCGTGACATTGAAATCCCCTCCCCATATCACGTGAGGCGCCTGCATGTCCGTGATGGTATGCCACACCTTGCTAAAAAACCCCGGGTCAACAACATTAGGACCATATGTGTTCACTAATAGAATCTGTTGCCTTCTAAGCCTGCCAGCTAGTACCACGCTCCGCCCTGCTGTATCTCTGTGTATGTCGGTAATTTCAAAGCCCGTACCCTTCCTAATCAGTATGCTCACTCCCCTTGAATATGATGAGTAGCTAGAGTGAATTACAGTTTCAGCCCATTTAGCCCCCAGTTTGGAAGTGCCGTCTCGTTCTAAGTGCGTTTCCTGCAAGAAAACAATGTTGATATGCAATCTATCAAAATAAGCAAACAATCGCCTAATCTTCTTTGGGTTGCCCAGTCCCCTCACATTCCAAGTTAGTAATTTCAGCGTATTACTACGTGACATGCGTATGTATTGGGTGATAAATTATCCACTCCAGACGTTTAGTCTGCTTACCATTTCGTGTGTGCCTAATGCTATACCTTACAGCATTCGAACGTGACAACGGCATTCGCTGATTGCAAACATTATATACATGATAGTACATGACTAAGGAGTTCGCCATGTTTCTCAGACACAGAGGTTGCAGTCGGTTAGATTCTGAGTTACCCGCCCTCCCCCCACCCACTTTAGCGCCCAAACTTTGCCAAAGCCATCCCTGATTTAACTTTAACAGTAACTTCTGTGTCCAACATAGTTCGGGGTACACCCTCCTGGGGGTGTCACCAGGTTCACACATCTCCATCCACATAGTGGATGTGGACGGTCGCATGCGAATTTTTTAGTGAATAACTTGCGTGTGATTTCCTCCAACCCCTTCCACCCACGCAGCATAGTCAGTATCGCTGTAATGCCATAACTTTAGTACACCAGACTCCCCTTCGTCACAAGTTCCAGCGTATAGGTAGGGTGGCGCCACGTAATGTACTTAGTCTCTCTCGCTAGGTAAACAGCTGAACAACCGGGCCGGCCGGGGTGGCAGCCACTTGCCCGCTGCCCCCCATCGCCAGTAGCCGGCCCTCATGTCCCTCCCCGCTTACAACATCATTTCGTATACTTACTACTCGAACAGCACTTCCGCGGCATCGCAGACACAAGGTCAGTACTCACAGTAAGTTCGTAAGCGCCTTTCCAGTTCAGTTGCTGCCACCCACGTAGCCACCATAGTCCATGTGATTGTTCGCAGACAACGGCGTCTACAGTCAGCTGCATCCTGTTAGTGTGGTTCGTAGTTCAGACCGGCCTGACAGTGTTCAATCGCACTTATTCCACATCACTTGTTGGCTCATTTCGGTCTTGTTGTTTTCTTCGTTTCCCTTGCTGCTTGACATATTCCTGAGCCGCCTGCACCGTCTGTAGTATGATAGGTTTTCCGCCGTTGACGATTTTGAGTTTCGCCGGATACAACATGGCGTATTCCAGACCAAGTTCTCTTAGCTTCTTTTTAACAGGAGCGAATTCTTTCCGAGCCTGTTGCACCGCCATGGTGTGATCCGGGTAAAACCCTAGTGTGTTCCCTTGATGAGTGATTTTCCCCAGCTCTCTGGCCAGTCTCAGGATCGTGTCTCTGTCCCTGTAATTAAGCATGCGGGCGATGACCATGCGCGGGGCAGCTCCAGGTTTCGGCACAGGCGCCAGTGACCGATGCGCCCGCTCCACTAGGAATACTTGGGACAGTTTTTCGGCTCCGAAGATTTCTCTAAAGAGTGTTTCTATATAGGTCTCCATTTTCCCTGTGTTTGTGGATTCTGGCAGGCCAGAAATCCGGACGTTGTTCCGCCTGGACCTGGCTTCCTGGTCCTCCACCCTGGCTCGCAGGCTCTCCACCGTTTTTTCTAGGCCCCCGCAGGTCTTGGTTGTGGCCCTCTGCTCATCCTCTAGCCTCGAGATTCGCTGTTCTGCTTCCGTGAGGCGCCCGTCATGCTGTTCAATTTTTGCCGCCATGTTGTCGACCCTCTGCACCACGTTGTCGAGCTTTCCATTCATCTCTTGCAGACTCTGCTGTATCGCCCTCAGTACCGACTCCATGCCTGTGCCTTCCGGTGTCTCTTGGGCCCCGTCTGCTTCTGGTTCTGTCGTGTTATTTTTGCCCTGGTTCCGCTTTTCGAATTGGAGCTTTGTTTGATTCCGGTCTGGCTTCCCCATGTCGGGGTACTGCTTGGCTGTGTGTTGTTCGGCCGTTTTAGGGCTGTTGCCTGATGTCGCGCTGGCCGTGGCGATGGTGCGATGTGTTGTAGCCGTAGTCCCTCCTCTTGCCGTTCGTGTAGTCATTGGCCGGCTACCGAGAGCTCAGGCGCTATCCGGTCCGTTATGGGGTCCCTCCCGACAGGTGTAGCGGGTGTTGCCGTTCGCGGGTCGTCTGGGGCGCATCAGGAGCAGCACTCCACAGCCTCACATCTCGCTATGGGAGGGGTGGTCCCTGTACTGTCAGCGGAGCAGGCGCTACGCCGATGGCAGCGTGTGCAGATAGCCGGCGCCGCCGTGTGCGTTTTACCTGGCCTGCGCACCTTTGGTTCAGGTCGAAATGCGGCTCCCTCCGTTTCCTCCCGCTGGAACCCAGCCACCAGTGCGCTGTGCAGTTGCCGATGCGTGGCGCGGCCAACAGTTAGCACCGGGATCTTCCCACCGCTGCCGGCCTACAGCGTTACCTGTCTCCGACAGTCGGTGACGGGGGTCTGTCCAGTGGGAACGTCCGCCGCTGCCGCCAACCTTGTGCGTTCCACTGGCACCGCCATCTTGCCCCCGGTGGAACGCATGTCGAGTGTTCGTGGCTCCCTGTCCTGGAATCGTTTACGGGCCCTGCAGAGCCCCAGATGGTGGTTAGTAGCCACTTACTAATCAGCGCCGGGGACGTTCATGAGCCCAACTGAGCTGGCTGCCTCGTAGATCGCTGTTTCGCCGAGCGTCGGGAGCGGCCATTTTGCGACGCCGCGGCGAGGTCTCCGGGAGTTGGGCTGGATCTTTTATTCCCCGCACAGCAATCCGCTACTCTTTGTGCGGTGATGTCGGCCTTGATTTCCGATGGTCAGATCTTCATTCGTTGCCGCTTTTGGTGGGGATCCAAGGGGTTAAAGGCCGCTAGGCGCGCGACCGTCCGGCGGAGCTGACACGCTAGTCAGCCATTCCGCAGTGCGCCCTCTAGCGCCCCCAGGGGCATTTTTTTTTTAAAAGGAGGGGGGCACAGAGGGTCCCTCCTCCTAACGCTCATTGGGCGCAGGGGACCATCACCTTCCCGCAACTTTGTTTAAACCTAGTGCAATACCGCCCTCCTGGGCTTCTACGAAGCCCTAAGAACCACCACCTCCCCGGGGCTTTGTTTCATTTTATGGACGGGTTCCACAAAGACCCCCCCCCTGGGCTTCTATGAAGCCCCAGAGACCACCACCTCCCCATGTTTTTGTTTCAAATAATGGAGGTGGGTGCGTAATCCCCTTCTTGGGCTCTCAAGAAGCCCCAATGACCACCCCCTCCCCAGGAAAATTAAAAGAATTGGAAGGGGTCGCACGGACCCACAGGGATCACCGCCTCCATGAGGCCAAAATTATAAATTATTCTGGGATGGGGCCACATACGACCTGGGAGACAGAAGTCTCCCCAGGCGGCTCTGCTCATGGAAGGAAGGAAGCTGAGCGACCCCCATCCTGGAGCCATATATAACACTGGAGACCGCCACCTCACAGGGCCAGCTCCTGCTATGTCCCGGGATGCCTGCTTGCCAGCAGCACTTCTGACCCCTGTCTGCCACAAACGTTCAAGACAATTATTTTACAACCTCTACTGCCACTCCAGTAAGAGGAATCATCAACGAGCCAGGATGGGTATGCGCGGTGGTGAATAGGGAGATCTGTATGTAGATGGGAGGGAGGAGTTGCACCTGGGACCTGAATAGGGCTGTGCCTTCCCTCCACAATGCTGGCTCCACCTCTTGTGGTGCGTCTGATGTCCCTGGCCTGTTCAGTGAATAGAGAGGGGAGGTGAGCAAAACAAAGTTCTCCTGTACCAGTTGTATCTGGTACTCCCCTTGACCTAAAGTTGAGAACAAAGGATTCAGTGGTATAATAAGGGAATGTGACCCCATATAAAATGTTCTCTTTTGGAATCCTGAAAGAGGGGGGCTTGCTGCTGGTGTGGCCCAGGAGGTACCACCATGGGGGCTGTCTCCTTGCTGGAGTGCCCTGTGTGCTTCCCCCTGGGCCCTACATTGCCTGCCTGATGCCCAGGACTACTTGGATCTTCTACCTTTACTTTTCCTTTGCCCATTCTTGATGGAGCCTTCCAGCGTCTGGGGAGCGCTTTGTGATCCTGAGGAGCGCTTTATTTTTGCTTTTAATTTGCCCAACTTATGAATAGCATGAGGGCTACGCATCGCGGCGCTGCAACCTTTCCCGGGGGAATCCCGACGTAGGGATTCGCCCCTGCTGGAGGGGAGAGAGGCGGGAGCCCACCCCGCATGTTGCCGCTTATTTAATTATTTTTATGCGCAGGTGCCCACCCCGCGACTTTACCCAGGATTGAGGCGGGTGCCCACCCCGCTGTATACCTTGAATACCGAGGGAGCCTACCCCACATTTGCCGCCCAGATTGTCGCTGCTGTCCGCGGCCCACCTGGTTGTGGGTGGGACCGCCAGACGGAAGCGGAAGTGTGGCCGGACGTCGAGGAGCAGCCGGGCGATGTGCATGCGAGGATAACGAGAACCTACCCCGTCTTCTTGAGTGATGGAGGGGGGCCCGGGTGAAGAATGGGCAGCGGCAGCGCAGGGCTCCCAGGAGCCAGGGAAAACCCCACGCCGTGAAGGAAATGCCGCCGGTTCCCACAGCGAGGCTCTCGTGAGAGTGAGAGCCCCGCCTGCTGTCGCTGAAAAGACCTGGTACCAGGGAGGGGACCAGGCGAAGAGGAGCCCACATAAAGACAGAGCGGCGCGAAGTGTCCTGCCCCCAGAGCAGGTGAGTGGCGCTCTGTTGGGGCTTCCTTGTGTTGGTGCCTGTTACAGGTACATGGACGGTGCTGGGTGGCCCCGTCTGGCAGAGGGCCGCCCCAGCTAAGGTGTAGAGTCTCTGTGGAGGCTCCGAGGCACAGAGCCAGTCCTGAGCGGCCCCCGCCTTCTAGGGGGCTGCTCCAACGTGATGGGCACATTGAATTAAGAGGCCCCAGTGGGCCCCCGAGGTCTGTGGTGGCCATACCTCCCCCTGACGGCAGTACCGAGTCAGAGCGGCCGGTGTGTGCAGTGGGCCACTCCAGCGATGGGCATAGTTGTTTCCTGGGTGAGAGGGGCCCGTGGTTGCCTCAGTCAAGGGCCTGTGTTATTTCCAACATTTGGGGGCATATTTATTCCAGAGTCTTGATGGCTCCAGCGTGGCCGCATTTGTTTAGAGGGCCCCAGCGGGGTCCTCGAGGGTCTGTGCTACCCCAGTTTTGGCGCATTATTGCTTAATGGAGCAGAGTGGCCCATGGGCAGTTCCAGGCCCCACAGTAGTACCAAGGCCCATTTTTAGATCCTCAGCTGCGCAGCACTTAGTACCAGCTGTATTGTTTAGGCCCTCATGGTATGCTACTCAGCTGCCCAGCAAGTAGTAAGCAGCTGCCAAGTTTAGGTTTGCGCAGATGGCGCTCCCTTGATTTTTGCTGCATAGGCAACTGTCAGGATCTGCCAAGGCGCCTACCTAAAGACATGAGACTACAACTCCCATAATGCCTAAACAGGGGGCGGGGTCCTATATAAGTCAGGTGGACCCATTGCTTCCTGTTCGTAATTTTGTGACCGACAGTGCTTTTTGGTTCTAGTAATACTTGGTTTCCTGTCTTCTCTTGGGAGCGTTATTCAGAGAAGTTTTGTCTGTTTATTTCCTGGCTCCAGCGCGAGTGATTGAGGGACGCGCAAGGGGTTTGGTAGTTTGCCTGTGGAAACGGGAACGGAGTTTCCCTTACATTTGATTGTCTCCGGCCAGTCAGACGGGCCATTAATCATCGGGACTGAAATCTGGAGGAAGAGCCACGGATGAAAGGCGAACCGAAAGGAAGCAGCTTTGGGTACTGTGAGTTTACACGCAACGTGTGAAATTAACACGCTGTAGTGAAAGTAAAAACTGTGATGCATAGACATTGAACTGCTGACTGTCTAAGACTTGTATTGGAATACATTTGTTTTTTGTCGACGGAGAGCGGAGTGTAGTGGGGTCAGACTCTGCGCACTGCCGCTACGAAGTAGGCACTAGTGTCCATTGTGTTAAGTGCCAAAGCGGAAGATAGTGGGAAGTCCTACATCTTGCCGTGTTTGGAGCCTTGGATTTTTGAGAGACATTTGGAGTTTGCTGAAAAGGAGCGGAGGACTGTAGTTGGTTGCTACGTCTTGCCGTATTCCTGAAGGAGAATATTGTATGTACTGGCATCACATATATGCTCTTTTGAAGAACATAACTTTGTTTGAGTTGATAACACTTACTTGGTGGATTTATTGCACGTTTATTTAAGGCACACTCTTTTCAAAGGAGGGGTAGGTATTGCCGTGATAACAATAGTTTTACATTCATTATAGGGGTGAGTGAGACCTAATTACTGTTTATATTCCTTAGGAATTTGGTGCAGCCCTATTCACAACCATTGCACAGGGAGGAGGTTAAACACACCCATGATACAGGGAGGAGGAGGAGAGCGTTGATTCCAGAAAGGTGAACCCTCTAACAACAAGTAGTACAGAGGTATAGAGACAGGGGTTTGAAGTGACCAGATATAACCAGTGCATTGTTTTTCTTGTCTTTCAGCCATCCCTTCCCAGCAGCCCCCTTCCTTTCCCTTCCTTGGTATCCAGTTATTTCCCTCGCCCTATCGCTCGAACCCACTGTGTTTTTTACCGGTGTGTTGGTGAGATCGGGAGGTGGAGTTTATGTGCATCATCTGGACCCTGCAGTGTGGAGTCTGACAGAATTACGAACCCACGAATTACATACTGCCTGGTCCGGTTGGGGTACATATGGCCACCTTGGATGATGTGTTGAGGGCTTTGGTTTTGGTTCAGCAAGAACTAGTGGCGTCCAAGGCTGAAGCGGTAGCTCTGAAGGATAGGGTTGAGCAATTGTCCAAGAACCCTTTTTCTTCGGGTGCATCGCAGATTCAAGTTACTGTTCCTCCCCCTATTCCTCTAGCTACTCCGGAACGATATGGGGGGGATCCACGCAAAACACAGGCTTTCATGACGCAGATTCTGCTGCATTTTTCTTGTAAGCCGGCGTCTTTTCCTATGAATCACTCTAGGGTGGCGTTTGCCCTGTCATACCTGGTGGGGGATGCAGCCAATTGGGCTGTGCCCTTAGTCAAAAATGATGATGCAATGCTGTCCAACTGGAATATGTTCAGGGAGGAGTTTGAGAAAGTTTTTGACAGAAGGGCCACCAATTTCAGTGCGGATAAGGAGTTGTTGTCATTGCGTCAGGGGAGAAGCGATCTGATAACGTATTTGACTACTTTCAATCGCTTAGTAGCTGAAACAGAATGGCCAGAGGGTAAAAGAATGTCCCTGTTCTATCAGGGTTTAAGAGATGAACTGAAGGACGCAGTGGCGCACATAGACCCGCAGCCAACCACTTGTATTGACATGGTGAATCTGGTGTTGCGGTTGGATGGTCGTTTGACTGAGAGGAGTGGGGATAGACGGAAGTGGGACAGGGGCTATGCCCGTAATGTAGGGTTTCCTTCTAGAGCTACGGGTTCTGCAGAGGCAGGGGTGGAGCCAATGGAAATCGGAGCTATTAGGCCCCCTTTATCGAAAACTGAGAGAGAAAGTAGAAGAGTCCAGGGTCTCTGTATGTACTGTGGAAAGAAGGGACACTATGTAAGAGAATGCCCTTCAAAACCCAAGACCTCTAATACTTGGAATAAGAATCAGAGGGTGGCGGCTTCTAGCACGGCAAGGGAGAAGGAAGAAGTACAATCATCATTGCCTAAGGCGGAAGAAGTCCCCGATTGGAAACTTACCTCCTTGGCTTCCTCTGGTATAGGGGAAACTGAGTCCCATTTGGTGTTAGAGATGTCCTTGGAGTGCGAACAAAAAACCCATTCTGTAATGGTGATGTTGGACTCCGGGACGACCAGGAATTTTATTGACAACGGGTTAGTGAACCGTCTGTTGTTACCTAGGGTACCCCGAGGCAATCCCGAGGAGGTTTTAGCGGTCGATGGGCAGCCCATTAAATCGGGTCTCATAACCGAGAAAACAGCTGAGGTGGAGTTGTCTATAGAGGTATCAGAAGGGAGACACGTGGAGAAAGTGGAATTGAACATCATAGATGCTCCCCAATATGAAATAATACTGGGAATGCCATGGTTCACATATCATAATCCCTCCATTGACTGGAAATCCCGTACAGTGCTTTTCTCTTCGGGGATGTGCAAGGAACATTTGGTGCCTTATGTATCTTCACCAGGGACAGCGTTAGCCTTGCAATTTATGGTGGCTACAGCAGCCGAGAAGGAGGTAGCACTTCCGAAAACATACGAAACCTATCAGGATGTTTTTAGCGAAAGCAGAGCTGAGAAGCTACCGCCGCATAGGGCCTATGACTGTAGGATTGATTTGATTGATGGGGCAGTGATTCCTACATGTCGTGTATATGCGTTGTCTGTACCTGAAACTGCTCATTTAAGGGAGTACATCACTCACTATGAGAGCATTGGCTTTATAAGACCTTCTCGTTCCCCCGCAGCCTCTCCCCTTTTCTTCATAGCAAAAGCCAATGGGGATTTGAGGGCATGTGTGGACTACCGCGTCTTGAACAAAAATACCATCAGAAACCGTTATCCTCTCCCCCTCATTACCGTGTTGATCGACCAGGTGAGGGAAGCAGTGATTTATACTCGCTTGGATTTGCGAGGGGCTTATCACTTGGTCAGGGTAAGAGAGGGGGACGAGTGGAAGACGGCTTTCAAGACGCGGTATGGGCTATACGAATATCTAGTCATGCCGTTTGGGCTCTGCAATGCCCCTGCGGCGTTTCAGTTCCTGATTAACGATGTGTTGAAAGAGTACATTGACCTGTTTGTAGTCGTGTACATCGATGACATCCTGGTGTACTCGATGGACGAGAACTGTCATGTGGAACATGTGTGCAAGGTGCTGGACAGGTTGCGAGAACATAGCCTCTTTGTGAAACTCAGCAAATGTGAGTTTGGGGTGTATAGGGTGGAGTTCTTGGGAGTAATGATCAGTCCATTGGGGTTGCAAATGTCTGAACGTAAGGTGGAAGCAGTGCGTGATTGGCCTGTTCCGAGAAACGTGAGAGAGGTCCAGAGTTTTCTGGGCTTCGCGAATTACTATCGCCGCTTTATTTTACATTTCTCATTGACTGCGGTGCCGATTACTAGACTTTTGAGGAAGGGTAAGCCTTTCGAGTGGACCAGAGAAGCAGGGGAGGCTTTTGAAACGCTGAAAACCTCATTCATTACAGCCCCGGTGTTGTCACATCCCAATTTAGACCATCCCTTTATTGTTGAGGCTGACGCTTCGGATGAAGCTATCGGGGCGGTGTTGTCACAGAGAGATGGGAGTACAGGGCAGTTGCACCCGGTGGCCTTTCTGTCAAAAAAGTTGAGTTCGGCTGAACTCAACTATACTATAGCTGAGAAAGAATTGTTGTCGATAAAAAGGGCTTTTCAGGAGTGGAGGCAATACTTATGGGGGGCCCTTCATACCATCACTGTGTATACCGACCACAGGAATTTGCAATTTATGTCATCTGCTAGACACTTAACCCAAAGGCAAATGAGATGGATGCTTTTTTTTGCCGAATATAATTTTGTGGTCACTTTTCGTTCTGGGTCTGAAAATAGAAAGGCAGATGCTCTATCACGGCAGTCCCTGCCCTCAGATAGTGTGGAAGAAAGACAGGCCATCATTCCGGAAGGGAAAGTTCTGTGCATAGTCAGAGCTGAGACCTTTTTGGATGATGTACGAATTTATCAGTATCCTGGAGGTTGGATGGCATGGGCTCATGGCATAGCAGAGAGGAAGGTGAGAGATGGGTTGCCTTTTTATCAGAACAAATTATTTCTGCCCTCAATACCGTTGCATAAAAAGGCGTTTGTTTGGGGGCATGAGGGAGAGCTGGCGGGACATCCTGGTGTTCGTAAAACCCTCGAAATTGTTCAAAGACATTTCTGGTGGCCTAATCTGGGTAAGGATGTCAAGGCATGGGTAGCTAGGTGTGATATCTGTGCTAGAGCAAAGGGACTAACCTCT
The DNA here is from genome assembly GCF_964263255.1 of Lissotriton vulgaris. Classification (NCBI taxonomy): domain Eukaryota; kingdom Metazoa; phylum Chordata; class Amphibia; order Caudata; family Salamandridae; genus Lissotriton; species Lissotriton vulgaris. The sequence goes on along the minus strand of NC_141688.1, from coordinate 204,203,652 downwards.
AAAAAAGCGGGGAAGCTTATTACCATGCCTACTCCCAATCAACCCTGGCAGCACATAAGCTTGGATTTTGTGTCTGGCCTTCCGTTGGACAAGGGATTTTCCGCTGTGTTAGTGGTAGTAGACAGCCTCACCAAAATGGGACACTTCATCCCCTGTAAAAGTCTTCCGAATGCCAGTCAAACGGCACAACTTCTAGCTAGCAACGTTGTCCGGTTGCATGGTATTCCCCGGGTGATAGTGTCCGACAGGGGACCCCAGTTCATTGCCAGGTTCTGGCGCATGTGGTGTCGCGCCCTGAATATTGAGTCCAATCTGTCTACCAGCTTCCACCCACAAACAGACGGGCAAACAGAGCGACTGAACCAGACCTTAAAGAAATATTTGAGATGTTTCTCTAAAGAAGCTCACGAATCCTGGGTAGATCTTTTGTGGATGGCGGAGCTTGCCTACAATAACACCTGGCACAGTTCAACGGGGATGTCGCCTTTCAAGGCTACTTTCGGATTTGATGCGAAAACATTGCCGATCGACATACCCCTCGATCTCCAAGACCAACCCTCTGTCAAGGAAAGGGTATTGATGTTGAGGAAGGTACATAAGGGAGTTCAGGTACATTTGAACAAAGCTAAGGAAGTGTACAAGAGGTGGGAGGATCGCCGCAGGATAGAGAGTCGTCAGTATGTGGTGGGCGATAAGGTCTGGCTGTCTACCAGGAACATTAGGTTCTAGTTGCGCAGCGTGTTCCACCCCAGGTTTATTGGCCCTTATTCCATCGTGAAACAAGTGAACCCTGTCACATACAAGCTGAAATTGCCTGGTTCCTTACGCATACACCCGGTGTTCCACGTACAGTTGTTGAAACCTGCTCTTTCCTCCCGCAGGGCAGCCCCTCCGCCAGTGTTGTGTGATGGGGGTATGGAATACGAGGTGAGGAGCATAAAGGACTCAAAGTGGAGCAGGGGTGTTCTTAAATACCTGGTTTCATGGAAAGGGTATACCGCAGAGGATGATTCCTGGGAGCCATGTTCGGATGTGCATGCTCCGGCGGCGGTGCGCTCTTTCCACCGGAGATTCCCTGCTAAGCCTGGCCCTAGGAGGCGCTAGGGGCGGGGACATACTGTCAGGATCTGCCAAGGCGCCTACCTAAAGACATGAGACTACAACTCCCATAATGCCTAAACAGGGGGCGGGGTCCTATATAAGTCAGGTGGACCCATTGCTTCCTGTTCGTAATTTTGTGACCGACAGTGCTTTTTGGTTCTAGTAATACTTGGTTTCCTGTCTTCTCTTGGGAGCGTTATTCAGAGAAGTTTTGTCTGTTTATTTCCTGGCTCCAGCGCGAGTGATTGAGGGACGCGCAAGGGGTTTGGTAGTTTGCCTGTGGAAACGGGAACGGAGTTTCCCTTACATTTGATTGTCTCCGGCCAGTCAGACGGGCCATTAATCATCGGGACTGAAATCTGGAGGAAGAGCCACGGATGAAAGGCGAACCGAAAGGAAGCAGCTTTGGGTACTGTGAGTTTACACGCAACGTGTGAAATTAACACGCTGTAGTGAAAGTAAAAACTGTGATGCATAGACATTGAACTGCTGACTGTCTAAGACTTGTATTGGAATACATTTGTTTTTTGTCGACGGAGAGCGGAGTGTAGTGGGGTCAGACTCTGCGCACTGCCGCTACGAAGTAGGCACTAGTGTCCATTGTGTTAAGTGCCAAAGCGGAAGATAGTGGGAAGTCCTACATCTTGCCGTGTTTGGAGCCTTGGATTTTTGAGAGACATTTGGAGTTTGCTGAAAAGGAGCGGAGGACTGTAGTTGATTGCTACGTCTTGCCGTATTCCTGAAGGAGAATATTGTATGTACTGGCATCACATGTATGCTCTTTTGAAGAACATAACTTTGTTTGAGTTGATAACACTTACTTGGTGGATTTATTGCACGTTTATTTAAGGCACACTCTTTTCAAAGGAGGGGTAGGTATTGCCACGATAACAATAGTTTTACATTCATTATAGGGGTGAGTGAGACCTAATTACTGTTTATATTCCTTAGGAATTTGGTGCAGCCCTATTCACAACCATTGCACAGGGAGGAGGTTAAACACACCCATGATACAGGGAGGAGGAGGAGAGCGTTGATTCCAGAAAGGTGAACCCTCTAACAACAAGTAGTACAGAGGTATAGAGACAGGGGTTTGAAGTGACCAGATATAACCAGTGCATTGTTTTTCTTGTCTTTCAGCCATCCCTTCCCAGCAGCCCCCTTCCTTTCCCTTCCTTGGTATCCAGTTATTTCCCTCGCCCTATCGCTCGAACCCACTGTGTTTTTTACCGGTGTGTTGGTGAGATCGGGAGGTGGAGTTTATGTGCATCATCCGGACCCTGCAGTGTGGAGTCTGACAGCAGCAGCCCTGACTTTGTGGACATAGGGCATTTGAGCCCCTTTTTGGAGATGGCCAGTTGGCCAGGGGGACTGGTAGATTTTTAGGGCGCCAGGCCCTAATGTGATTTATGTGCTAATGTGATGTGGTGCTAGGAGATGTAATGCATTTAGTATGTTTTACGCACCCTGTTTGAAACCTCTAAATATGGTTTATGATTATGAGGTTGTTTTGCATATCATGTGTTTATGCTAGTGAGATGATGTTTCACTGTGTGATGTACGCCCCTACTGTGAGTTATACTTAGGTGGTTAGGGACTAATGTGTTTAGACTTATGCTACACTGTGCATAATATAGTATAAGGCACAGGCTGATGCTAAGTACAGTGATTACCAGTGTTCATTATTTCAGCATCGCCCTACAACAGCCATAAATCGTCAAAAGACTGGGCACCAAGCGTACAAAGGTTTAATAGGATCCATTTGTGGCACATGGGTTTTTCAATCTTTGGGCCGTGTTACAAACATTGTCTGGATGGTGTTGTTTTTGTGGTGTGTGATATTTTACACCAAGCTGGTACTACGCAACGCATTACATATTTTAAGGGCATGCTATTTGTCTCTATTTCAGTGACAATAGCAAGCAAGCATTGGCAAAGCCAAAACAGCTCGCCTATGCAAGATGTATTGGCTACGTCAGTGGTTTTTCGGGGGTTAGGTTTAATGGTATGGTTTGTTCTTTTATGGTGGTATGGCTTGTCATTGCATAGTATGGAATTGCCTATATTTGTATAGTATGATGTGGCATTGTAGTATAGGGTATGATGGTAAGGTCTTTCATTGTGTATCAGTGAATGGTATGGTTGCATACAAGAATGGCTGAATTAAAACTTTATGTATGCTTACACTTAGGAAAAGGTAGTTAATACTTCACCATTAGCATGCGTTAGAGAACAGAAAATCAATGTTTTGGTGCCACAATATTGACATCTTGGGCAGATATCTGAGAGTTCTAGGGGGCATAAAGACCTATATAGATAGTAAGACACTGCTAACATATTCCTACAAAGACAGGAAGGGTCTTTTTTTCCCACAACACCCTTATGCATACAGTGCAGTTCTGTATTTTAGGTTTAAGATATATTGTAGAAAATGGGATTTGTGAACTTTCTTTAAAATTGCACATATAAAAATTGGTATTGAGATAGCTTGCATATGCTTGAACATCCCCTCTTGACCTTCTTTTTCTCGTTTCCCTTGCACTTATAGGTTCTCCTCTCTCTTCCTGAAAGCATGGTGTGTACTCATAACTGAAACCATGTAAACAACGCACACATGTTAGTTGTTTCTATACAGAAGCCTGCACCTTGTGTTATTTGTAGCCCATTAAAAAAACAGGGGACTAGCGCGCGCTACTCCCTGAAAGTTAAAATGCCCTGCCTGGCACAGCTTTCACCTATGCATTTTTATTCCCCAGCACTCTTTGGCTTGAAATATAAGCAGCAAAAAAAACATGCTCCTACTAAAAGGAACAAGAAGAAAGGAGCTGTAAAGCACACACAGCTGAATCCCTGCAGTGCGTTGATGTGGGTGGTATGTAAGTGGAAGAGTTAATAATGACATCTATCTGGAATCCTGAGGCCCGGGAATCAGAGCTGAAGATGTAGCAGTTCAAAAAAGGCATGGAGCTGTCTCCTTGTCTGAAGCGCTCCAGTACCTTGGGGTAGAGTGAGGCTATCAAAAATGGCAACACAAGTTAAAGCTTTTCATGAACCAGGACAGTACAAAGGCATCTGGCCTCTGGATCATTTATTTGGTTGTTTGGGGGTTCAACAGTTCTCTGTAGAGTTGCTCAACAAAACCAAAACAAAACCAAAAAATAGCTTCGAAATTCGCGAGCAGTGTAATGAGACAAGTACTTGGGCCATGCTCTACGGGAGGGTCACATGCAAGAAGAGGGCAGTGCTGATAGCAGAGCCTACCACCAGAAAGCAATAAATTGACAGTGGCTTTGAAGTCCATCAATGGTAAGTATTACATAATGGGCTATCTTCATGCCCACTAAGAATAAGCAGCATGTCTCGAAGAGACAGTGCACACACTGTCTAGGTGAGACCTAAAATTCAGTGTCTGTCAGTCATACACAATATTGAAGGAGAATCTTGGGTTAAATTCAAAATACTACCAGAAACCCACATACCCTGTATAGCAACCACAACCAGACTGAACATGCAAGTGATACCAACAGGCACAAAAGACCAGCCTAAAGATGAAAATGGTGTTAACTGGAGTTTCCACTACGGATTAGTCCACTGTTAATAGCCAGACACGTACCAAAAACCAGCACGTGGCCAGAGAATAAGGTAAAAGCATAAAAGCATGCAGCTAGCTTACCGCAGTTGGGGGCGCCTGTGTTCCAGCTCCCATTGAGCTGGCATTTCGCAGTGCTATTGCCCTTGAGTCTGTAGCCCGCGTCGCACCTGAAGTAAGCCTCAGCTCCATACCTAAGGTCCTCTGCGTCCACGCTGCCGTGCGCTGGAGCACCTGGGGTCCTACACACCACCACTGACAGTTCAGATATTTGAGAAAATCCACTTTATTACAAACACAGGGTCAGAGGCTACAGAAAGTCAGTCGTCTCAAAGCATTACAGGCAGAGCAAGCAGACACAATATGCAGAAGAGGTCGAATGTCCCCTCTAAACACAGGCACAAGTTGTTACAAAACATGCACTGTCAAGAACAAGAAGCATTGGCATAGTCAATAGGTCTGTTCTGTTTAGAGGTGAAACTGCTTCTTCACTGTTTGGCAACTTAGTATGTGTGAAGGCCTAGATGTGTGAGTGTGTGCACATGAAAACGAATGAATACTTCAGTGAATGGACAAATGAATGACTACATGGATGGAGGAATGGGTGATGGCTGAGAGTATGGGCAGATTAGTGAGTGCTATAAAGGGTAGACAGGAGAATTGGTAAGCGATTGAGTGCATGAGTTGCAGAATACGTTCATAGGAAGGATGGGTGAGTGAGTGAAGGCAGGGACAGATGAATGAGTGAATAGGGATTTAGTTGATGAACCAGTTCATCGATGGATTGATCAAGTGGGCTTGTTAGAAATCCTTCTCACAGCCCGGAGTTTGGCTTGTTCTCAAAAGCGTAAGAAACAATGGCTTCTGTTCCTTCACCTGTACAGTATAGTTGCAACTCACCATCAGCAGCTATTCTTGCATGTAACCATTAGTGCATGAAAATGGCTGCCTGCAATAAGCGAACAATGTCCGAGCCAAAATATATTAGAAGTTGATACAATCATGCATATTATGCCAAGAATGACCACCATAACCACACTACGCAATCATCGCGACAAAAAAGGGTTTGCTGTTTTTTTCTCCAAAAAAGGAGACGGAGCTGGTCTTATGAACCACGATGAACTTCTTAACTGTTATGTGTGCTTGTCACACAAGCTTCCTTGTTCAACAGTATAAAGCACGGTTCTAGCTGGTGCATGGGTGCTCCAGCGCACTATACTTTTTCTGTTAATACTACATAACTGTACCTAATTTTACCTACTCATTCCAGAGGTGAACTGATGCAACACAAGCAGCGCACGCCGCAGTCTCAGACTTCCGGCCCGCCAGCCGCCAATCCACGCCCTCACCAGCCCTAACACATACGCCCTGTGAGTCAAGGAAGGCACTGAAAGCGCTTGCTTATGCTAATGTCCACCATCCAGGCTCATTGACCGGATAGAACTTTGTGTCTCTGACCAACCAAACCCGGTCCTCATTTCTCCTGCCCTTAAATAATCATAAGCCTGGGGCAGATACATCCTGTTGGCCCGATTGTCAGTGGCAGTGGCGGTCCAAAAAATCACTGTGCCAGTAAATAGGCCAACTGCAGTTCGTCAAATCAAGAGCAGGTACTATTGAACAACGATGAACCGCAATGGACAATTGAAACACTTTCTTGATTGACTGCAGGTGCCAACTGGGGGAGGAGGTAAAGGCTGAGGCGTGCAGCCAGAGCAACAAACTCAGGTTTTTGCTAATCTGTTTTGCATAAGCAATCTCCAACTTTGCTATGATGAAGGGAATTTCCCACAAATGCTGGTTTAGATCAGATGTCTGACACTTGTCAGAGATACCCACGTAAAAAAACACTGGGGAAGAATAATTATGCCCCCCTCTGTGGATTTAAATGTCCCCTTGTCGATGCACTGGTGGAAATACATGGGTAACTACTGGTGGCAACAATCAACAAATGGCTGATGAATGTGGGCTGAACAATACATGAATGACACCTACAACAACCAATAGCTAATGGAATAGGCCCAGAACATATTAGCATGGTGAGGCAGCACGTGATGCTCCCAGTCAGATATGAAATAAGTATTTGCAGTGCAATAGGTTACGCATTTGTGAGACTTTTTCTGCTATTGTCTTTGTAAATATATAAGCGGGCGCCATATTGCAACATAAAGCACGGTACTCGTATTGTAAATATGAAAGAGGGGGCCATGCTGATACCTAAAGAGCGGCGCCCATGCACATAAAAGTAATGCACGTTTTGCCCGTGCACATTTAAGTCAGTTACGTTTGTGTAGGGAACTGGCACAGGGTAAATGGGGAGACACTCGTTGATGGGGGATATGACATGGGAGAGTAGAGGGGATGAGGGAGTGGAGGACTAAGAACGAGTTGGGCGAGCTGCACAAAAGAAAGACGCATCTGTTATTCTCAAAGCTAAGCCGTCATGCCGCGCTGCTGAAAATAAACTATAAGATAAAATGAGGCTCCTGCATGCCGCGCTGCTTAAAAGAAATATATATCATATCATGTGTAGTGTGTAGAACGAGTTGGTCAAGCCGCGCATAAGAAAAGAAAGGCGTGCCACGCTGGTAAAAAAAAAATACCATAAAGTCGAAATTAAAAAAAGCAATAGATACAGCGCAGTGTGATGTGCTGCTTAAAAAAATATATATTAGGGCGTGTGCAGTAATAAAATAGAGTTGGGCAAGCCGCGCAAGAATAAAGAAAGGCGTTGTAGCCATTGTTGTAGCTGACACAAAAACAAAAAATACAGCGCAGTGTGCCCCGCTGCTTAAAAAAACAAGCCGTTGCAGGAGAGCATGTCTTGTTTGCAACAGGTAGAAGTCATTTAAGAACATAGTGCTTACAGACTGTAAATAAAGCCTACAGAGTAACAACACATGTTACAGGGGCAGTCCTCATGGAAGATAACAACAGGAGAAAAGTGGGTACTTCGGAGTGACTAGTGAGCCAATTCATGAATCAAAAGCCACCATTTACAAAGGGCAGTAATAGGAGCCTATTGAAAAGAAGGGCAGCAAAACGGCAGAGCTTTAGGTCCATACCTGAATACAGTATGCCTATGCGAGACTGAAACCGAGCATTTAAAAAGAAGAAAACACTATGTACCACAGAAAGAACACAACGAAGACACCGAGCCCAAGGTACATGCACTGCAAAGAGGAAGCAAGCCAATCAACGACAAGCACTATACCACCATGATGCGCCAATTAGAGCCTACAACAGTAATAAATGCAAAAATAACACACACAGGTAATGGTACAGATATAATTTGCATGCACTTGTTCCATTTTTGTGCAAGTAGATAATTTGGGTGTGACACTTGGAAAATACCAGGCACAACTATTATTTGCACCAGGTCCTTTTGGACCTAGTTTTTGCACCAGACTCTATGATGCCCCACTCAGAGACCGGGACCCCAATTTAAGCTATAAAGGTATTTTAAGCAAGAAAGGAAATGATCTAGCAGTCTTAGCATGAATAGCCGATCATTCAAGCTGACTCAGTAGGTGACCTTAAAGATCGGAAAAACCAAAAGTATTAATGATACTGTTGGCTATCCCTCCATCTCCCTCTGGCAGATAGATGCAAGTGGAGAAAATTGTGTAAATTGTGAAAATACAGATCCAGCGTTCACCTGGAGTGAATGTCCATGCTACCACAACATAGTATGACTGGCTACATTCTCAAATTATCTAGAATCCAACGATCACCTGTTGTGAATGTCCATATTCCCACTACGCGGTATGACAGTCTGCGTTCTCAAGTTCTCTATTATCCCACAGCACAGTATGACTGTCTGCACTCCTAAAATATCTATGATTCCACAATCACCTGGTGGGACTGTCCATGCATATGAATAAAATTATCTATCCATGCAAAACTTTATAAATAAAGAATGTTGATATTTTGCCATTATGTTGTTTTGATGATTTTATGATCTGGCGGTGCGCTTTAGTGAGCTCAATTCTGTTAGTTATGAAACTTTGGACTGTTTTGGAGCCATTTATATTTATTAAAGGGGGCAGACATTCCTGTATTTGTTAGTTTCTGTTTTCTCCCTGCCGGTCTGCCCCGCATCAGTTTTCAGGGGACCCCTACATATTATTGGGACTGTCCATGCTCCCACAACAAGGTATGACTGAATTGGTTCTCACGTTCTCTATGATCCCATAACCAACTGGAGTGTTTGCTCATGCTTCCACAACACAGTATGACTGTCTACACTCTCAAAATCTCTATGATCCCAAGATCACCTAGTGTGATTGTCCATGTTCCCACAACACGGTATGACTGTCTGCGTTCTCACATTCTCTATCATCCCACAACACAATATTACTGTCTTCACTCTCAAAAACTCTATGATCCCATGATCACATAGCTGTATTGTCCCACTACAAGGTCTCTATGATTCCACAACTACCTAGAATGTTTGCTCATTTTTACACAACACAGAATGACTGTCTACACTTTCGAAATCTCTATGATCACACGATTACCAGGTGTGATACTCCATGTTCCCACAGCACAGTATGACTGTTTGCGTTCTCACGCTTTCTATCATCCCACAATCACCTGGTGTGATTGTTCATGTTCCCACAACGTGAAATGACTGTCTGCCCTCTAACATTTTCTATGATCCCACGACTGTCTGTGCATCAAATTTTCTATAATCCCACAAGCACTTGGTGTGATTGTCTATTGCCTGATATCCTTCATGTACCCATAATAAGATGTGCCTCCCTGCGCTCTCACGTCACTTTGTGAAAGACTATGAACCCACAGCAAGATATGTCTTTCCATGCCCTCCCTGGTCATGGGACTGGTGATTCACCCTGCTAATACACACATAGGGTGATGACGTGCCTACATGCATACTGGCAGCCTGGTGTGACAGTATACACTCACAATGGGATGTGAGTGTCTATTGCACTTACAACCTAAGACTGTGCGGGTGCACACCGAGAGTAGGGTGATAACACTCCTGCCCAGCTTGTATGCACTCACTGCCTAGTGTGATTGTGCAGATTCCCAACACTATGTTCACGGTGTGGCCCGAACTGCATGCAGCAGCGGATACTTTACAGAGAACGCATTTCAGTCAGTGCTTAAGAGTGCTTGAGAGAGCAAGTGCCTTTGCCCAAGGCTCTGTACAGTAGGCTGCGGCCAGTGGGATGAAATGTTGGCCGGCAGACTACCAAGGTTTGAGTCTTAAACCCACCTCATGACTTTTTAATTCACTCCCTGCCCCTTCATTTCACTCTTTCATGTTCCTGCTGTCTCCACCTTGGAAGGCTCTTCTGGCTTTCTCTTCCTTCTTCTTTAGCCTCTCTATGTTTTTCCCTCCGTTGGTCTCCGCAAATGTCTGATGCTGAAAAAGAAATGCCGGTCCCCCCAAAAATGAGAGTCGGGGCGATGCCACCGGCAACACTGCCTCAAATCAAGCACAGTTTCAAATGTGCATCCATAGACCACTGAATTCCAGTTGCACACAAATCTCCTCAAAATTAGAGGGGATGTGGTCGAGCAAAACATACAAATTACTCTGGACTAAAAATAAGTGTGTGCTAACTATGTCCTAACTTTCTGGAGAGAAACCTGCATGGACGCCTCATATTATTGACGGAAAGATGATGAACCCAAAGGGATGAAGAAGCGTCCCTCCCTTCTCACCAGACATGCCGGGCGCGGTCCATCTCTTGCGTCTGTGACCCATACTGCGTATACTGACTGGGGTCACCTCTGCTCCTGCTTTTTTAGCCATCCAGAAATTAGATAATATATTAACTATTGTATCGGTCTCTGGTTTTTAAAAATATGTTTTAAGAGTACGAAAATCAATTTATGCCTCACTGTAAACAGCCAATTTTTTATTTTGTTATGATTGTTGTTTATATATATATGTATACACATATTCTCTTTTTATAATGTGATTTTTTAAATTGTACTTTTATGGTTGTTTTCGCATATAATAACCGAATAAAGTTATTAAAGAAAGACTGGGGTCACCTCTGCTCCTGTTGTCTGGGAGCGCGAGATGTAAGTGCAATATTAGCCGGAGATGTCATAGTCTCAGGCTAATATTTCACTTACTGTCCTACGCATGGGTCCAACCCTTCAAGGGCTCGCCGACCCTTTAGGGAGCCCATATTCAGTCTAAGGCCAATGTATAACACTGAAATATGGGAGAGTTAGGGGCCCCTCATCACACTGTGCCAGGAAACACCATTTTCTATTACGCCAATGCTGCCAACATGTTTCACTGCTCGAATATGGGTGAAGTAGGGCAGAAACTTGAAAGGAACTACTTAATTAGAGCGCACACACTAATTCAGAAATTATTCCTAAATATAAATGCCTGCCATAGTGACCACTATAAGGATGTTTATTTTTTTATTTTGAGAGTTTTAGGTAGCGCTGGCTAGACCCGGAAGTATCAGAGCGCTTTACATAAGGTTCCACAGACAAATGTTTACTCAGGCAGCACGATTAGTGAGCTATTGATGACAGCAGCACAGATGAAAAGGGGGGTTCATAATATATTGTTTCATAAATTGAGTTTTTGGACTAGGTTTTTGACAGCAGATTTAGTCTGCTTTTACACATGATATGAAACACATATGCACAAGAAATTCAGCTAAATGGCATCTGCTTTAATCATTAATAATGTGTGGTTAGTGCTGCAGCCATACATTGCTTCTGTTTGACAAGAAGCGTTTCTGCAGAAGGGCGGAAAGACGCTGGCGTTTAGATAACTCAGCAGACAACAAAACTCGCTACCGTGAAACTATTAACGAGTATAAAACTCAAATAAAAGCAGCCCAGTCCATGTACTTCGCCGATAAAATTCTGCAGGCCAAATCTAAACCCAGAGAGATCTTCCAGATCATTAAAAAGTTAACAAACCCATCCCCTGCGTTGCATGTCGAGAAATCTGTCACTCAGTGCAATAATATTGCCGAGTTTTTTTATCAGAAAGTAAACAAGATTTATTCAGCATTTCCCTCCCCAAAAATTAACTCATCAAACCAACCCAACATCCCCCCAATCCTCTCCCCTCCCCCCGCTCGACACAGCCTAACCCATTTTCCCCCTCTGAATCTCTCCACCCTTGAACCACTAGCTCTCAGTGTCAATTCAGGCTCGCCGGCCGACCCTGCCCCTCCTGACATCTTAATGGCAGCATCCCGGATCACCCTGCCTGTCATCAGGGAGGTATTAAACGCATCCATCTCCTCCAGCACTGTACCAACTGTCTGGAAACAAGCCATGGTTAGGTCGCTAATTAAGAAACCCAATCTGGACCCGTCGGACTTGGCCAACTATCGCCCCATCTCTCTGCTCCCATGGGTGAGCAAGGTCCTAGAGAAATATATTAACCAACAGCTAGTGACCTTTCTGGAAGATCATCACATACTAGATCCCACTCAGACGTGCTTCAGACCAAAACACGGGACTGAGACCGCTCTCCTCATGGTTACCGAGGAAGCTAGAAAAATCCTGGATCAAGGAGGATCAGTGGCAGTGATCCTCCTTGATCTAAGCGCGGCATTTGACACGGTCAGTCATGACACCCTACTGAACCGCCTGTCCTGTGCAGGGATTAAGGATAAAGCTTGGGCATGGTTCAAATCTTTTTTGGAGAACAGATCCTTTAGGGTTTTTGATGGCGAATCCGTGTCCTCCAGCAGACCTCTAAAGTGCGGTGTTCCTCAGGGCTCCTCTCTAAGCCCCGTACTTTTCAATCTATTTATGAGACCGCTAGCCGATGTCGTCCGCCCTTTTGGAGTTAAGATCATCTCTTATGCGGACGACACGCAGCTAGTGGTCTCACTGGCGCAGGAGGCAAACCGAACTGCGCCAGGCGGGCTTAGAGAATGCCTGGAGGAAGTGAAAACCTGGATGTCGTCATCATCCCTGAAGTTGAACGGGGACAAAACAGAGCTGATGCTCCTTGGCCCTTCAGATCTGGCCCTTCCTTCCTCTCTGTGGCCCCCCTGTCTAGGCCCCCCCAACCCCCAAAAATAACATCAAAAGCCTCGGAGTGTAGCTGGACAGTTCGCTATCCTTCAATGTCCAAGCCACAAAACTTTCAGCCACCTGTTTTGGCATCATGAGGGTGCTAAATAAAATATTTCCCCTCCTTCCCATGGAAGCCAAACAGGTAGCCATTCAAGGTCTCATACAATCACGCCTTGATTTTAATATGGTACTCTACCTCGGCGCCCCAGAATACACCCTACACAGGCTGCAGATTGTACAGAACTGCGCAGCGCGCCTTCTGCTCAAAATCCCCCGTAGACACTCAGTGAGGGCCGGACTGACTAGCCTTCATTGGCTACCGGTTCGGCAGAGAGTTTTGTTCAAGGCATTATGCATAGCCCATCAAGCCTTCTGGGACATGGGACCCAGCATCACCCGTGACCTGGTTACCCATTACACCCCAGACCGAAGCCTTCGTTCCAGCCAGACTTTCTCTGTAGTAGTGCCAAGAATAAAAAGATCTAGATCTGGCGGAAGGACGTTCGCATACAACGCGTCCAAGACTTGGAACACTCTGCCACTCCATCTCAGAGCTAACCCTAACCTCAATGTGTTCCGCAAGCAATTAAAGACCTTTTTGTTCGCATCCTCCTACTAACTGTCTGTCCCCCCTCCTCTGCTCATCAGTAGGTTCTGGTTATCCTAGCGCTTGGACGCCTCCGGGCAACAGTTCGTGCTCTATAAATCTGCAAGTTTACAAGTTTAGTTTACAAGTTTGTTTTATAAGTTCACCAGAAATTATTTTACAGACAAAATGCATTTGAGTAATTGAGCAGGAACATAAATCTGCTATTGCTTTGCTTGTTTAAGGTAGGTGATTATAGTTAGTACGATGTTTCCATAAGAAAAGTGTTTTTTGGCTTGCCTATATATTTGGCACCGTTTGACAAATCTTCACGAATGTTTCCCAAAACAGTGCCCATTGAATCCAGTTGTGCATGGAAAGTTTTGGAGGTGATGCGTCTAGCGGGGGTCAAGATAAATGGGTGGGGGTCATAAAAAGTATTTTCCCATGTTAATTTCTATAGAGGTATTCAGCACAAGTACAGCCCGAACCGCTGGCTGGAATTACACCAAATTTGGCAGAAAGTAGCTCTGGGTCAATACCGTAATCTTTTTGTCATTTGATGTGAATGCATACTGTAGATTTTGGCTTATTAAAAGGAATCCACATTTGTATATGTAGGGATGTGGATCCTCTGAGGATATGACAGTGCCCGTGCTGAAATCGGATTGGCTGCCAATTCTACAAACAGGAAGTTTGGGCGGCCATCTGCAAATTGCCACAAAATCATTTAAAAAAAGAAAAGGGGGCAGGTAGGAATACAGTGACCCCTTTGCTCTGGTCATAAGGTCTCAGAGTAACCCCTCCAGAGCAAAAAATTGTTTTTTTAATAGCAAATTTGCAGTGGAAACGCAATGGAGCCATGGATCTGCGACAAAAATAAAAACTAACAAGAGCTCCCATGCTTGTATTGAATAGAGCCCCAGGGTGGGCCAGATTCCAGGGGCATTTTTTTTAAAAGGAGGGGGGCACAGAGGGTCCCTCCTCCTAAGGCTCATTGAGCGCAGGGGACCATCACCTTCCCGCAACTTTGCTTAAACCTAGTGCAATACCGCCCTCCTGGGCTTCTACGAAGCCCTAAGAACCACCACCTCCCCGGGGCTTTGTTTCAGCTTATGGATGGGTTCCACAAAGACCCCCCTCCTGGGATTCTATTAAGCCCCAGAGACCACCACCTCCCCATGGCTTTGTTTCAAATAATGGAGGTGGGTGCGTAGTCCCCTTCCTGGGCTTTCAAGAAGCCCCAATGACCACCGCCTCCCCAGGGCCGTTTCTAGGTGTTTTGCCGCCCTAGGCGAGAATTGGAAAATGCCGCCCCCTCCCTTTTTCTACCATCACTCTCTTCCCCCGTCATCCAGGCTAGAAGAATAAATGCATTAGATATAAAATAACTTGTATTCAACATTAAGCAATAAAACACATCAAACATTAAATAACTAAAAAGCACTGTTCATGATATTTGCAGGGGTGTGGAATTTAATAAAATATCTACTTGTCCATGGGACAGGTTGCTTCATAAATCTACTTATCCTGTAACAAAATTCACTTGTCCCTTTCGTGCCATGTAGTGCAGCGACACATTATGACCGCAATCTCATTATATAAGAGCTCTGATATAGCCTCTCTGATTATGCCAGGGCTCATACCATAGTAGTGTTTGAATACTTGCAATCCCCTTATGTTACCATGTTTCTGCAGATCAACATACTGGGGCTGAAGGTAGCGGGAATCAATATTTTCAGGGTTAGAATGCTTCTTTGAGTCTGTGCAAAGCAACTAACTTGCATGTTTTAAGGGTTTTCAACAACTCTTCTCTAATCTTTTCCCTTACTGAGAAATGCTGGAAATGTATTTACTATTTCTTGCCCTACTCCTGCAAATTCTTGAGAATTCAGGAAAGCCGTATAGCTGCACTTAATGCAAGGACATATACCATGGGTGCACTTTTGAAACTTTAATAATTGTGCCCCTAATTTGGTCTGGCGTTGACCATGATCTTTTACGTTTATTAAAATTCTGTCTCTCTCTCTATCGGCTGGCTTCACGAGAAGCATATTGGCACACAAAGTAATTTTGTTCAGTGCCAGTAACTGTGTCAGAGTGTGCTTTTTAAGACAAAAAACAGTTTTTGCTTTTGCCAATGTTTGTTAAAATGGTGAGGACCTGGTAGCTCCCACACCAATAAGGTTTTCCAAAACCATGCCAAAACAATTCACACATTGACAAAACTAAAAAGCTGACCACCAATTTCAGACCCTACTGGACTTGCCAATGCTGGTTTATTTTTGTTTCCCATAATCTCATTGAAACTGGTTACACTGATTTTCCATTTTGAATATTTTTGGGAAATACTAGCATGCATCAACACATGTTATTAAATGATGCGGCAAAGAAATGGTACCTGAAATTTTGCAGTAGTTTAGCGAAATGGTTTTTTTCTTGCTTTCATTTTTTAATGAATATTTTATTTTGAAAGCAAAGAATCCTCAATCTTGCTTTCAAGCTTCTGCAAATATTTGCATCAAATCAGAGAACATTCTGGGAGCATTATAGATAGCCTAATATTGCTAAACTTTGAAAACATGTGTATACATTTTTATACTGGAACCACTGTCAATAGTGCAGTCTGAACTTACATTTACTCAGAGCGCTAGATTTTAGTACTCAACTGTGTGGGCAAGAGAGGGCATTTTTTCTTGTAAGCAATAGGATCCAAGGCACCCTTGCTATGCCACATCCAGGTGGAACAAAGGCTAAACTTTTAGTCAAACAAATGTTGCACCAAGCTATCCAGGGGACTGACAACACGGTCACCAAAACATTAAGCCACTCTACGGTTGTTTGCGCTATGGATTGTGGTCACATCTCCAGCCGAGCCACCAGCCCTGCCTCTGTATACTTATCTGTTCTATGGTCTGTGATCAGAACTCTAGGCTGGCCACTGTATGCTTGTTTGTGCTCAGGCCTGTGGTCACAACACCAGGACGGCCACTGTATGCTCGTTTGTGCTGTGGTCACAACAGAAGGCTGGGTGAAAGCAAGCAAACCCCTCATACCAAGAGGACATGGTTGTATATACAAGCAGCTACAAATTCCCCAGGGCTCAAATTAAAACTGCAGACTGCAAACCGACAACAACCCTTCCCTCTTCATTCTACACCCAAACCTAGCACAGTATGTAGACTTCTGCTCCCTTGTGGCTACATCAACTGAAATGATTTGGGATGGGAGAATCTGTAGGGATGGCTGTACTTTTGCATACGGTGGAGTTTAGGAAGTGGGGTTAAAAGAGAAACAGGGGTACTTACCAAAGAGACAAAGGTTTTACACAAATACTGAAAAGTGAACAGTGCCTTCTATCATTTACACCAGTGTCTACTGCAGGACGTTATTGGACTTAGCTTAATGCGGTTTAATATATGGACATAATGGGGGGGGCACAAATAAAATGCGGGTGTTGTTCTAGCTGTGCTATGAATCTGTTGAGGAGTGTTGGTCAAAGATGGGTGAAGGTTGGTGAATGTTGGTGGGAAGTGTGCATACTAGCCACTCCTATCATGGACCATACAACCATCTGATTGTCAGTCTATTATATTCAACACACTGAGTGTAAGATGAGTGAAGTTAGGTGTTTAGGGTGGGTGATCCCATTGAAGCTAAAGGAGGTGACATTAGGGGGGTGACACAGGTTTGCGGAATGACTAACCCCTTCCGAAGTCTGCAGGAAGTACTAGGAAAGAGTGACGATAATTCATAGCCAGAGGGCTCCCTTCAATTCAGGGCCTGTTGTGTGGAGTGCCCTGTATGTCCTTTGTAGGTGTCCCACCCAAGCACAGTCTAAGACCTTTCCTTCAGGAGTACAAGTTAGACCACCGTGGAGTGATGACTGCTCCACAAAGTAGAGGCCTCGGGAGGCCGAAGCAAAGGGTCTCTTCCTCCTAGAAGGGATAAGATGATGATAGGCGATGTTTGAAGGATGTTGGCAGACCCGTTTTCATCAACCTGCGGGTGCACATTAAGTTTCCGCCATGCACTGTCCCAGAAAATGTTGAAAATGGAATATGTACAACCTATGGTGTTTGCAGCGAAATCAGATTTGAAACCGCGAGAGGCCACCAAGAAAAAGCAGGTCTACAACCACCAATGGGAAACTACCTAGAAAACAAAATGCATAGTTGTTTATGCAGCTTCAAAGTTCACTAGTTTTTTAGCACCCTCATATTCTGCCTACCCCTCCAGAATCCAAGCCAACATTACACGACAACATGGCTGGTCACCATAACCGCATTATCAAGGGCTTCAAGGGGCCACCTTTGCACTTAACAACCAAGAGGCTGCTGCCCAAGAGAACACAGTAAGTAAAGCGCCGTACTGCAAGCTTCACCCTCACTGGATGCTGCCCATCAACATGCCACCAGCCTGCACTATGCAGACAAAGCTATCTCCAGCCAAGAAGCCCCTCCGGACATTTCATAAACACTCTCCCAGCATCATCACACACATGTTCACAAGTCTCACTAGGGGTGCAGAAACTAAAGCCACGGTCCTTCCTCCACCTCGGGCCTCTACCCCAAACTTGCCAATGGTTTGGAACCAAGGGCCTAGGCGAGGGCAGAGTAGTTGAGTGTAATTTCACAAAAGTATACCCACTACCAGTGCTTAATTTGTACACAAAATAAGTGCCAGGGCCCTCGCCAATGCAGATGGAGGTTGGAAGATGTATCCACAATGGGTAGTGCCATTCCCCATTATGGAGGTGAACAATTTTTGTCTGAAAGGTCAGTCTTGCTGTGTCTTCCCAAGTGTGATGAGAAACTTGTTCCGCTGTATCAAAACTGTTAGGTTCTGTAGTGGGTAGGATCGATAGTAGTCCTCTAGTAGTTATTCCATTCACTCACCTAAGAGATGGTGGAATCACAATTGGTGGAATTTCCCCCTGTAAATGCCCTGCGCTGGTGTTACCTCAAAATATCAATTCTCTCTCAGTGCATGGCCTTATGTCTGGCGGTCACAGATGGTCAGCTACGAAAATCCCTTATGTACGAAAAATCCCCAAAACTTCCTGTATTCACTAGCAAGATCCTTACCTCCTGCCTCTTTCCAAATGCACTCACTGTGCTATCTTGGATCGCGAGAAGATGGGGAGCCTACAGCTCTGCGTTTTTGAGGCGTGTCTTTTCTTTTGTATGCTGTACTAAGACTCGGTGTGGATGCAATTTGACACAATACTATTTAATAGCATGCCTATGTTGTGAAGATTTCTACGATTTATATGTACTTTTACTTTATGTGTTATAATTCTGACAGGTACTTTAAGCAAATAAACAATATATCTAATAGAGAGGAATTTTGAGATGATACTGACAACGTAGATCCTCGTTCTGGTATCAGGGTGATCGGATTGGAGGATGCCACATTTGCTATGATAGCTTGAATTGCCTGAAGCAATATTTGCCTTGCCTGTTTACATGTATGCCTGCATTCTGATCGTTGCTGTTTTGTGGTGGGGGGGTGAGGGGGGGGGGGGGGAGTGGAGTCTATTATATATGACGTCAGCAAGTGCTAATCTGTTCCGGACGAGGAGTTCTAGAGTTCTGGTAGCCCCTCCTTCCCTTTTTTGGTTCGCTCTGAAGCGTGAAGGGGTGACCCTCAGGGGCCCCTCAGTTTTGGGGGTGAAGACAGGAGGGGAGGTCGTGGTCATATTCTGTATGTTTGCTATGCTAACAGTTATTTTTCTTCAGTACACGAGGCATTGACTTGGGTGTGTGTTCTTGTGCGGACAATGAGAGGCAGCATACCGACTTTGCCCTCGACGATCTGGCCCACGGTGATTAAGGAGGAAAGAGACATTTGCTGTTCTGGAGGTGCATTTTCTTACCCTAGTCCTCGCTTCCGGGGGTGAAAGTTTCTTAGATTTTTAATCATGCTTGGTTAACGACACCATGGATCCTTATTATTGTGATGCAAGAGATGATCATTTCCCCCCCCCTACCTGCGCTGACTCACTGGTGCTCTGCTCTCGGGGTGAAAGTCACGTACGGTACGTCCACGGCTGTAAAAAAAAAAGAGGGCCGGGAGTCGGGACAAGACTGTGTGGCAGGTGGCAGCAGTATTAGTACACCATCCACGTCCACCAAGGCACCAGAGCAGCGCGCCAGCCGACACACACTAAGTCCGTCCCCCGTGCACAGAGAGAAAGAAAGGGTGGTGCGCGTCACCGTCACTAGCTGCTGAAGCGCTGCTCACGGATTGGCCAAAAATGTTGCCAGGGCTGTCATTGGTAGCGCTATCCCGCACTACAAGATTGACGGCCCTGGGGACCCACGCTTAGTGTTAGTGTGTCCCGCTCCACACATGCCACTGTTCTAGGGTGCCTCTGCCACTACTCTAGGGTCCGCTCCAAGCTGTGCTGCGCAGCAGCATATACAAGCAGCAGGTGCGCTTGCACAGTGCACTCCACTCAGTGCTACTGCCTGCATGATTTTTGCCGCCCTCCCCATTTTGTCGCCCTAGGCGGCCGCCTAGTCCTGCCTAATGGCAGAAACGGCCCTGGCCCTCCCCAGGAAAATTAAAAGAATTGGAAGGGGTTGCACGGACCCACAGGGATCACCACCTGCCTGAGGCCTAAATTATAAATAATTCTGGGATGGGGCCACATACGACCTGGGAGACAGCAGTCTCCCTGGACGGGCCTCTTCTCACAGAAGGAAGGGAGCTGAGCGACCCCCATCCTGGAGCCATATATAACACTGGAGACCGCCACCTCACAGGGCCAGCTCCTGCTATGTCCCGGGATGCCTGCTTGCCGGCAGCACTTCTGACCCCTGTCCGCCACAAAATTTCAAGACAATTATTTTACAACAACTACTGCCACTGAAGTAAGAAGAATCATCAACGATTCCTTAACCATTGGAATATTTCCAGAAGCTCTCAAAAAGTCATACATATGCCCTTTACTGAAGAAAACAAACTTGGACCCGCTGAACACTAAAAACTACAGACCCATTACAAATGGACCTTTCCTGGGCAAACTGATAGAAAGAGCAGAGTTCGCCTGGATGTCACAATTCATTGTAGAGAATGACATACTTTCAGACTACCAAACAGGATTCCGTCCGGGAAGAGGCACTGAATCTGCCTTCCTTGCCATCTGGGATGACCTAAAGAATACAGTTGACCACAACGGGGTTGCTGCACTACTCCTCTTGGACCTATCAGCTGCCTTTGACAATATGAAACAAAGACTTTATGAAGCAGGTATAGAGGGAACTGTTCGAGACTGGATCGCGCCCTACCTTCGAAACAGAACTAATGTCATCCATACCCCACCTTTCTCATCCAAACCTTACTCCACAAAAGCAGGGGTACCTCAAGGTTCTATCATCCCGCCCATGCTTTTCAACATCTACATGAAATCATTACCAGTACTGATCAATACATTTCACCTCACATGCATTGGAAAATCACCAATTTTCAGCTGTCTCAGAGCACTGGAACAGTGGATGACTTGGAGCTATCTCAAATTGAATGCTTCAAAAACTGAAATACTCACGTGTGGCGATTGGAAAAATTACAACCCACTTGCCGCATGGCCTGATGACCTGGAATCACTGCCTAAAGTATCGAAGGAAGTAAGAAACCTCGGAATGACCATGGACTCCAAGTGGTCGATGAATGCCCAAGTGGATAAACTAGCAAGATCAAGCTTTGCTACTATAAAAACGCTGCAACAAATTTTCCCTCATTTGGGACTTCCACACAAGGTCCAAGCTACCATCTCCCTTGTTCTGTTCAAACTCGATTACGCCAATAGCCACTACCACGGATTACCTTTAACGACCATGAAAAGACTACAACGGATTTAGAACTCAGCTTCCAGAGTACTCTTGCAAATCAAACAGTGAGACCACATATCCCCTGCCCTGAAAGCCCTGCATTGGTTACCGGTTGCCAGAAGATCCACGTTCTAGCTGCTTTGTATCACCCACAAAGCAATACATGGTATAAGACCACTCTTCATCAGGAATAAAATCACAAAAGACATTCAACAAAGGAACCTCTGCTCTAAAGGAGAATCTCTCCTCAAAATCCCAAAATACAAGAAAAAAAACAGGGGTGTCACATCCTTCTCTGTTCAAGCAGCCAAACTATGCAACTCTTTATCCCCAACATAAGATCCACCGACAACCACCTTATCCTCAGAAAACTACTCAAGATTTGGCTCTTCCCCACATTAGCACCATACGCAAACAGAAATATACAGCATATCCCTCTGTATATAAGCATTTGTTTTCACTATAGATATACATATGTACCTATATTGTAGTAAAGAGAAAAAAACGAAGAAATAAATAAAAATCATCTATAGTCTATATGTATCCATGTACTTCGATCTGTGTGTCTGTTACTTTTCCCCTGAAAAAGCATGTCCAATACACTACCCTATTTCTCATCCTGTGCCTCTACCAATATCTTTAATCTACATATACTTACTTCCTTTATGTATCTATATACTTTCAATGTACTTATGGATCTATATATTTATCACTTTTTTCTAATTTAGCATTTCCAATGCACTACCCTATTTCTCAGCCTATACTTCGCTCAATATATCTTCTAGCCCAACCTTCTGACTCATCTCAAACTTCTTTCTACTGCTCTTTCCAATGCACTACCCTATCTCTCATCCTATACATCTATCAATATATACTCTACATCCACGTTCTCATTTATCCCAAACACCATACCACTATTATGATCGCCAAAATAACCCTTTCTAGACTCTCTCCTACTTTACCCCTCCATGCATCATCTGACACCTCTTTTGACTATACCGATCCCCTAAAACAAACCTTTCTAAACTCTTCCCTCTGACTCCTCCCCTCCAAAACTCATTTGAACTTATCCAAAAGCCTCCACCTACTGCTAAGACCTAAAAAAAAACCCTTCACTCTTTTTTCCCTCCACTATGCTTTACAATGAAAATTAACAGACTAACATGTTCACTTCTCAAATTTCATATTTCAACTATACTAATATAGCTACTACTCAAATTACTTCATATTTATACGATACTATTTTGAACACTAATCCTTTATGGGTTCCGGAGTGGCGTGTTACACGCCAGAAAAGCGCTTCAACACCCATTAGGGGTAACATGTGCTATATAAAAGCAAATCTTTCTTCCCCTTTTATCCCTCCGCTATCCTTCTCACTTCAAGTAACAGACTAATATCCACCACTGCAATAACTTCATATTTCACCATATTAATTCACCACTAATCCTTTATAGGCTTCCTGAATAGCGTGCGTCAACAAGCGCTAAATAAATACAAACCTTGGTGCTCCTCTATTCTTCTGCTATCACTCCAAATCCAAATAACTGTCTAACCAATTCACCGCTAAAAATGTACTTGCATGTTTCACTATACTAATTCAACACTAATACTCTATGGGTCCAGGAGTAGCGAGCTACTCGTGGAAAAAGCGCTTTGACGCTTCAACAGGGGTAGTAAGCGCTATATAACTGCAATTACAATACAATACAATATGATAGTGACGTTTATAATTGCGGCTCGACTGCATATATATATATATTTATTTTTAGATAAACAAGTAGTCTGCATTTGCCAAACCAAATGTTTCATTGCAAATGTGACTAGTTAAGGTAGCAATGTATATCTAAAAAAATAACTTTTAAATGTTCTTGATTGTGGATATTAACCAGTCGACCTCTGCTCGAGATAGTGGAAGCAATTCCTCCTTTGACTGTCAAAATGAGACCAGTACCATCCCATGAATCTCATGATGAGACAAAAAGCCCCAATAATATACTCACCTCTCAGATGTGATTCATAAATAAAAGCAACGGGACAAAACTGATCCTATGGGACCTCACAGGTAAACTTTCCAGATACTGCTCTTGATATGTACTATTGCATGCTCGCTGGATCAGGACTGGAGTACTCTGAAGCAGGACTGGAGTACTCTGGAGCGGTACTAAAATCCTTGTACTTTATTTATCCTTAACTGACCCCTAACTAGACAGCTGCTCCAGATAGTTATCTAATAACAAGCAGCTTTCACTATGGGAAAGCCTGGAGACCCATAGTACAAAAAAGCATAAGGGTCCCCTGCGCCACTTACACAAATTTCTAGTTGGAAATATCGTGTTTCAGAAATTTCGACAGCAAAAATATCGTAGCCAAGAATCAAAAATTTAAGGTCAGAAATATTGTTTTAAAAATATAAAAGTCATTAATATTGTTTTGAAAATATATATGTTTAAAATATTTATTTTATAATTACTGTAATGTATTTTAGTTTATATTTTGAATGTATGTGATGTATGTTTTTTTGTATAAGTATTGTTTATGTTTTTTAATATATGTGTTAAATTGTTGGTACTTATGAATTTTATTTTAATTACATTTTGCATTTTTTAGTTCTGTACCAGATATTTGTTTACAGGGGAATAGGGTGGGAAGTAATTTAATTATAATAAATTAATGATTTTTTTTATTTATTTAATTTAGATCTTATAGCATTAATTGTGGGAAGTAATGTATTTGTAATTAATTATTAATTGGCTGTTAAATTATTAATTGATAATAAATTATAGTAATTGTGTAATTTTTTCGGTGCGGGTTGTGGGGTTTATAAGGTAAAGGGTGGGAAGTAATTACTTTTTGATTAATTAATAATTAGTTGTTCATTTATATTAATTAATTGATTGGAAATTAATTATGGAAAATGTTTAATTAATTTTAGGTGTGGGTTGTGGTGTTTATAGGGTTAAAGGGTTGGAAGTAATTTATGTTTAATTAATCAATAATTAGTTGTTAATTTATATTAACTATTTATTTGCTAATTATGGCAGTTCTGTGATTTTGTTTAGGTGTAGTTTGTGGGGTTTATGGGGTAAAGGGTGGGAAGTAATTTTTTTAATTAATAATTTGTTCTTAATTAATATTCATTATATATGGAAATTGTGTAAATAAGTTTAGGTGCGGGTTGTGGGGTGTATAAGGGTAAAGGGTCGGAGGTAATTTTTGTTTAATTAATAAAAATTAGTTAATCATTAATATTCATTTAGATTTAATTAAGGTATTTGTACTTTTTTTGTGGGGGGTTTTATTGTTATAGGGGTACAGTTCGGGGAGTAAATTAATTTTACTACTTACTAACTAGTTGTTAAAAACTAGTAGTTTTTTAATTGAAATTATGTTATAATTTTATAATTATTTTTTTACAGTTTAATTTTAGCTGTGGGTTGTGGGGATTACAGGGGTAAACTGTGGGAAGTAAAATAATATTATGAGTTTTAATTTGTTTTTTAGTTAATAATATTTTTAATTGGTAATTAATTATGTTAGTTAAAGAAGTACATTTATTTATTTAGATGTGGGTTGTGAAATATGTGGTGTTATAAAAGTAAATGTATGTATCAATTTTTTGTTTCTAAATAATTTGTATTTGTTTGGAAATTATTTTTCATTTTATTTAATATGATATTTTGGGGTATTTGGAATATATTTATAACATTATAATATGTTTTTCCAAAGATTAATATTAAATATATTTGTATTTTAATTTTTAACATATTTATATATTTTTTAATTTATTTTGCTTTTTAAATATTTTTATTGTTAACATTTTGTTTGTTTTTGATTTGGAACTGACTGGAGTGAGAATATTAATTGTTACTCTTCTGCAATCTAACATTTTCCCTACTGTTGCACTCACTGGAGTGGGAATACTAATTTTTACCCCTCCACTATCCAACACTATTCCTACTGTTACACTCACTGGAGTGGGAATAGTAACTTTTAACCCTCTGCTATCCAACACTTTCCCTTCGGTGGCACTCACTCGAGTGGGAATAGTAATTTTTACTGCTCCGCCATCCAAAACTACCCCTACTGTTGCACTCACTGGTGTTGGAATAGTAATATTTACCCCTCCACGGTCCAAAACTTGCCCTACTGTTGCACTCACTGGAGTGGGTATAGTAATTTTTACCTCTCCGCTGGCCAACACTTTCTCTAATATTACACTTACTGGAGTGGGAATAGTAATTTTTAAGCCTCCGCTATCCAACACTTTCCCTACTGTTGCACTCACTGGAGTTGGAATAGTTATTTTTACCCTTCCACTATCCAGCACTTTTGCTACTGTTACACTCACTCGAGTGGGAATAGTAATTTTTACCCCTCCGCTATCCAACACTTTCCCTGCGATTGCACTCACTAGAGTGGGAATAGTAATTTTTACCCCTCTGCTATCCAAAACTTCCCTTACTGTTGCACTCCCTGGTGTTGGAATAGTAATTTTTACCCCTCCGCTGTCCAAACTTTCCCTACTATTGCACTCACTGGAGTGGGAATAGTAATTTTTACCCCTCTGCTGTCCAACACTTTCCCTACTTTTACACTCACTGGGGTGGGAATAGTAATGTTTACACCTACGCTATCCAACACTTTCCCTACGGTTGACCTCACTGGAGAGGGAATAGTAATTTAAACTAACCCTGGGCGAAGCCCTACGCTACGCTCGCGTAGTTTGCTCTACTTCGCATTACGCAAATTGCACGTAGCACAGTGCAAACATGTGTAGCGTAGCAGTCCTCATTTGCTTGCTCGCGGTCCTCAACGTCAAGTTGGCGACCGCGAGGAGCAAATTGACATCCAGGCGAGACTTTTTCCTCATTCGTGATCAGAAACATCAAGTTGCCGTTCGTGAGAATGGAAAATAAACCTCCCGGCGAGATTCTCAACGTGGGGAGGTAAGGTTTCTCATTGCGAGTGGTCACCTTTGGTCGCCACCACTCGCAATGAGAAACTACCAGTCCACGTTGAGAAAGCTGCCGCCCGAAAACAAATCTACTCGAGCGGTAGAAACGACCGCTTGCACTGTGCAAGATGTGGTTTGCACTGATTGCACAGTGCGGACACGCATCCGGCACTGTGCAATCAGTGCAAACAGCATTTTGCACAGTGCACTATGCAGTTCACGTAGCTACGCGCAGCTTGCGTAGTGCAAAGTGCACTCCACGTAGCTACGCATAGTGCTACTATGCGAACTACACCCAGGGTTAATTTTTACCCCTCAGCTATCCGAAACTCACCCTACTGTTGCAATTACTGGAGTGGGAATAGTAATTTTTACCCCTCCGCTATCCAACACTTTCCCTACTGTTGCACTCACTGGAGTGGGAGTAGTAATTTCTACCCCTCCACTATCCAACACTTTCCCTACTGTTGCACTCACTGGAGTGGAAAATTTAAGTTTGAAGATTTGTAATTAATAATAGAATGTTTTATTAATTAGATTTTATGTTTGGTACATATATATATATATATATATATATATATATATATATATATATATATATATATATATATATATATAAGTCTGAAGCAATTCCTCAGACCTCCCCTGAGCGTGGCGAAAGAAGAGACGGACCCCACGGCTTCAGGCAAGATTTTTTTTATCGTTAACCTTCCAAGCGACGCGTTTCGAGTATCAAGTACTCTTGTCCACACACCTGATTGCCGTGTCGGCTTGCTTTTTTAATGCTGTGTTTCCCTGACCCCTCCTATGGGCCACACCTCCTGTAGTGAATCACATGACCAGGTTCATGGACATAGAAACGGTACATAATATATATAGGATTCAGGAAATTACATGTCTTGTTCTTTATATTTTACAAGCTTGCCTGTAAAAATGTATACAACTCATAAAACAAATCACATTGTTTTGTCTGTGTATAATGATCCCATAATTACATAATATTGTAAAATCACATTAAAAAATATCAAATAGTTTTATGATTGCACAAATTTCATTATGAAGTCTATATATAAGTCTATATAAGTCTGGGTCCTAGCCCCACCCCTAGCACTGAGGCAAAAAACCTGGGGATTTGGGATAATCCCACTCTCTTGTACGATGGTCAGATTCGACGAGTTTTGGGGAAATGTTTTGGCATACTAACAAAACTACGGAAAACGCTGGATCTTCTCCCATTAGGGGCTAGGAAGACCCTGATACACGCACTAATCACATCTCACCTGGACTATGGGAACGCGCTCTACCTGGGAGCCACTGCAAAGGGCCTTGGGAGATTACAGGTACTGCAGAACGCTGCCACTCGGCTGGCGCTAATGCAGCCTAGGAGAGCGGCTTAAAAAAAAGGCACTGGACTCATTGCATTGGCTCCCTGTTAAGCAAAGAGTACTATTCAAAATGTTTGTCATATGCCACCGTATTGTCCATGGCGAGGGTCCGGCATACCTAAGAGACCTAGTTACTAAGTATGCTCCCAGCAGATCTCTTAGATCCAGCGGGAGGGGACAGCTGGTAATCCCCAAGATAAAAAAGGCCAGAATGGGTGGTCGTTCCTTCCGGTTTCTAGCTGCTCAGAATTGGAAAAGACTGCCGCTCCACCTGAGGCTAGAATGTTCAGAAACCAAGTTCAGAAAACTATTAAAAACCCACCTGTTCGCTGCTTATCGTAAGGCAGTTCTTCTGTCGCTTCAGTCTTCTCCCTCTCACCTAGCGCTGGGACACGGCGAGATGGCGTAACCATGCGCTTTAGAAATGTTATTATTATTATTATTATTATTATTATTATTATTATTATAATATATATATATTTTTTTTTTTCACGAAGAAAGGACGGAATTGTTGTTGCGATATATAAATTAACATAATTTAAACAGACAGAGTCCGATTCGGGAGCTCAATGGAGGGCTGTAAATTATAACCCTGAAGATTATCAGCGCAAATGGACCCACTGGAGGGTGATATTATGCCTTAAACAAACTGCATGGACCAGCGTGCACTGGAAAAATTAATTAATAATGAGGCACACCGGAGGCCAATGTGAAAAACTTTAAAGCACGCAGAATTCATTGTAGTGTTGCAAGCAAACTTACCGAATGCACTGATGGCCTCTGAAGAAAGAGTTAAGAGACTCTGAAACGCGTCAGGCCCAGGGTTTTCAAGACAGAATCGGAAGCTGCCTGTTTCTGTGAAATAAAGATGCTCTTTTGACCTGCAGTGGTGTGCCGCCTCAAATTGCTGAAGCAATGTGGGAAATATATATATATATATATATATATATATATATATATATATATATATATATATATATATATATATATATATATATATATATATATATATATATATATATATATAGATGTATATATATATATATATATATATATATATATATATATCCATATGGCTCCCTTTCTTTCCCGGTAGGCGCTTCAGAGGAAGGAATCGTTGTTTGGATATATATATACATATATATATGTGTATATATATATATATATATATATATATATATATATATATATATATATATATATATATATATATATATATATATATATATATACATATATATAGATATATATATGAAACAATCTCAGCTTTCTCTCGCCTGGAGCCCAATCACGGATACCGACGGCGCAGAAGAAGAGAGGAGACCCCAAGTGCAGGTGAGCAGTGATTTATTCAATCGTGATGAAGGCGCACCTCAGCATAACGTTTCGGCCTTCACAGAGGCCTTGGTCACATGACGCATGCAGGGGAAGAGGCAAAATTTAAAGTGCTAGTGCCATTCAGAATGTAACGTCATTGGTTGAATGAAATCAGATGACAATGCAATCAATAATAGACATAGACAACAGGTTTGGAAGTTAATGACTCTCATCCCGGGATAATCCCCTATGGATTTCAAGAATGATGTGCAAACAGCAATGTGCAAAATATAAGGTGCAAATAATGTCATCCATACAATTAAAGTATTCAATAAATAACTATAATTATTACATATAAAACACGGTATTAAAATCAGAGTGTAAAATATATATACTAATAGTTAATATATTTACAATGACCTAGAATCACGCTCTATACAATGGATGAGATTTCGGGTGAGTGTTACACGTCACTGCATAAATGCAATTCACGAGTCCCTGAAATCGCAGCAACCTTAAATAAATAAATATATTGCACAAGCTGACAGTCTGTCTATGTCATAAAGTGAAGAGGGAGAGGAGATAATCTAAGTTTGTTTCCAATACATTATCGCAGCCTCCCCCACTTACACTTATGATAGGATATACATATACCATTAGATTCTACAATAGCATTTAGTGATAGTGAACAGTGATATGTGATTCAAATTGTTTTTTTCTTTTTTTTCCCATCTCTCTCATTTTTTGTACTATTCAAAAAAGTGAAATTTGCAAATCCTGTATATTGCACAGTTCCATAGCCTAAGCCTAGGCTATGTTGCACAACTTGGTCAATTGCAGTACTAGACATCTTCGGGACCTGGAATATTTTGAAATACAGTCTTAACCAGCCCGATTAATTTACAAGACACACATGTTATGCCATGGACCAAGCCATTAAGGTGAATCCTATGGAAATGCCACTGGTAGCCATCTAAGTTGGTGGGGGACCAAGAAAGTTAAAGTGTCTCAGAGACAGGTATAAAAGTCTTCCGTGGAATTTAACCCTCCCGGGGCTCTGCTATCCATTTCCAATATATATCTCGTCTCCAACATTCTCAGAGCACCCTCCCTGTCTCCTCCTCTTTTCAGTGGGCCTACATTATCTATGGCATAATATTTCAGAAGGGTGCTATCGTTGTTGTGGCACTCTTTGAAGTGGCGCGCCACTGGATATGACGGGTCACTGGTGTTAATGGCCCTTATGTGCTGGAGTATCCTCTTGTGCACCTGCAGCTTGGTACTGCCCACATACCGCAGGGCACACGGACACTCCAGCACATAAACCACAAACTCACTTTTGCAAGTCAATTGTTTTTTGATCTTGCGAGCACTGGGAGTGAAAGGGACCGCATATTCTGTTTTATTAAGCCCATGTTGTCAGGCTTTACAGGAAGAACATTTCCTGAAGCCCTTGCTTTTGTCTAACCAGTTCTTATTTGCTAAAATCTCCTGGCTAGATTTAACAAGGGCATCCTGCATAGAGTATGCCTTTCTATAGGTGATAGATGGTTTGGCAGGAATTTTATCACCTATGATAGGGTCGCATTTGATTAAATCCCAGTGCCTAGTGATAATCCTTCTAAGCGCGCCATGTTGCCTGTTGTAGGCCCAAATCAGTCTGGCAGACTGGTCTTGGGAGGTAGCAGGCCCTGCAATGTCTTTACGTTGGAGGGTTTGGCTGCGTGATAGAGCATTTGCTTTGGCCATGGCTTTATCAATTTGCCCAAGATTGTACCCTCTCGCCAAGAATCTAGTTTTACTGGCCTCCTGTGCCAGACGACATTGAGCATCAGTGCTGCTCAACCGCCTGATACGCAACATCTCCCCATAGGGGATGCTGCGTATGAGATGGGAAGGATGGTGGCTACTGGCATGGAGTACTGTATTCCCGGCCGTGGGCTTCCTGTATAGCCTGGTCTCAAGTTTGTCCTGACCATTTATGATAGTCATGTCTAGAAAATGCACCTGCTCCTGACTTACATCTGAAGTGAACGAAAGATTAAAATTGTTACAATTCAGTGTCACAATAAATTGCTCAGCCTCCAGACGTGTGCCTCTCCAAATAAGGAACACATCGTCTATATAACGATACCAGCGCACAATAGACCGCATAGCTATGTCAGAGTGTTCACCATAGAGGACCTGTCTCTCCCAGTAGCCCATATGCAAACAGGCATAGCTGGGAGAGAAACAGGCCCCCATGGCAACACCTCTGACCTGCTGATAGTATCTGTTATTGAACATAAAGAAATTGTGATGTAAACAGAATGAAATCATGGATAACAACATACGATTATGGTCTACCATCATGACCGGTCTCTGTCCCAAATAAAACTCCGTGGCCCGTAGACCATCTTGGTGATTTATGCTGGTGTACAGAGCTGTAACGTCCAATGTTATTAAAAACCAATTAGGATCCCACTCTATATCCTCGATTTTGCGCTACAAAATCATTATAATCCTGGACAAATGACGGTAAACTTTGTACATGTTCTTGCAGAAATGAGTCTACATAAATAGTTGTCTTTTCCAGCAAGCCTCTGCATGCTGCAATAATTGGTCTTCCCGGGGGATTGTCTGGGTTCTTATGAACCTTTGGGATCAGGTATAGGACCGGCATAATCGGGTTGTCGTTTTTCAAATATTTTAATTCATCCATGCTTATCAAGCCAAAAGACCTCCACCCTATCAACAATGAGTAGAAGTCCGCCTGGGCTTTCCTGACCAAAGTAATGTCACTATGTCTATAACAATCCGAGTTATTGAGTTGGGAGAGGGCTACTTCCAAATATAGTTGTCGCGGCCATAACACTATGTTGCCCCCCTTATCAGATTGCCTGACAATGATATTCTCATTTTGCTGGATCTTTTTGATAAGTTTCAAATATTGATCATTCTGTGTATATTTCCTTTGTTTAGTGCCGAGCATTTTTGAGTACAACACCTTGATTTCCTTTACAGCCGCATCATGGAAGATATCAATGTTATCATATAACATCACAGGAGTGTACGTTGAGCGAGGTTTGAACGATGTAAGGCCCCCTACAATATTGGTAGTCTGTGCCGATGTATCTTGAGACGTCGACTGTTCCAGTCCGAGTGATTCCATGGCCTGAAGACATGGGGCATCGCGAGCCAGGAGCCCCTGGTTATCCAACTCTGCCCTCACTGGTGTTATGCGTGTTTTACTCCCTGTAAAATGTTTTTGTAATTTCAACTTGGGATAAATTTGTATAAGTCTATCCTGATGTCTACATAGTTGAAGTCACTGGGGGGGCAGAATGTGAGACCCATAGATAAAATACGCAGTTCGGACTGAGTGAACACAGTGTCAGTAAGATTAATGACAGAGAGGGCAGTACCTGATGTTACTGAACGATCGCTCACTTCCTGTGCCATTTCCTGGTGCTCTTCTTCTTTTTTTGCTGATTTTTTTCTTCTTGTGTTGGCTTTTCGGCGTTGATAGCGCTTGGCATTGCGGATTTTGTTCCTGCCGATGCTTGGATTCTTGGACACAAGGTCTCGCGCCTGTCCTTTCGTAGGCATTCGAGCTCCTCCGCCAACGTGGGTTTGGTAAACCCCAACTGAGAGTCTGTCTAAGAGGTATTGGAGTCAGAATCACTGTTAATGCTGGTGCTTAAATTGGATTCCGATTCCTCTTGATGTTTGATTGAAACAAGGATGCCCGATTCCTCTTAATGTTTGATTGAAACAAATATTACTATATCACGGTACTGCCCTAAGGACTTGAACTCCAAATAGACCGACTGGTACTATTTTGCCCTGAGGAAGCTCTCAGCTCGAAAGCGAAACGCGTTGACTGATATTATTCTTTGAATGTTTTTTAAAAGACGGAACAATTGTTTTCTAATAAAGAAGTGACTTTCCAATACTACTTTGACTTTCTGTACTTTGTAAAACGTGCACCCCCAATGTTATTCATTATGTACATTGTCCTCATTGAAGCCGCCCAAGTAGCTAAAGAAAATATCTCACGTTCGGCTGCAGCTAGTGCAGGTGCCACACAGAGGGGCAGCCAAGCTTCCTCTTGTCTCAGAGCCAACGGCAACATGAGAAAAATTGGCATACATCCCTTCTTCCTCATTATCTGAGAACTTCTTACCAGGTTCAAAGACATATTTACAGGGCAGTACATGACTTTGATTTCAACATATTTTTGTGGCTAAATTAGGGTTGTGGACAAAACAAGGGCTTTAAGTAGGTCACCAGCTGAAGTAGGGCTGCCTCCGTATTAGACCGTCTAAAGGTAAATGTGTTGCTGAAGAGGCATTTAACAGGACATGTGTGCTGCAGCTATTCCCAACCTGTTAGGATGTAAACACATATGGGCCCTACGCATACTCCTCTGCAGAATATAGCACCTTACATCGCATGTGTTTACAACGCATGCGATTTCAACGCAGTTGTTACAACGGCCACGCTGTTACATCGCAGTACATTACAACGCAAGTTGTTACAACGAATTGCTGTAGGGGCACGCTGCACTTAGGAATAATATAACTTACTATTCCAATTCAAGTGTGCACAACAGTCAGGTAGGTGTTAGAATAGTGAATAATCCTATTCCTTAGGTTAGCACGCCCCCTACAGCAAGTCAATGTAACGACTTGTGCTGTGAAGTACTACGCTGTAACAACGTGGTCGTTATAACGGCCACGTTGTAGTCGCATGCGTTGTAACTTATGCGATGTAATGGCTGTTTCCCACCTCTGCATAGCTCTTGTTGGCAGGGGCTGGGATGCCAGGTGGCACTGCTCGAGGCTACCCACCCCACCCACTTCTCTTGTATCTACTGATAATGAACCTTGCGAGCTGATATTTCTTTTTCTTCTGTTTTATTTTCCATGAACTTGGAGAAAGAGAATTAGAACGCTTCACAAGGAAACCAGATAACGTAACACAATTTATGGAAAGCTACAAACGCAAATACAGTCCATTAGTGATTTGCCGAGAATCACTGGAATTTGATCTGAGGCCAGAAATTAGAATCTAGTGCCAGCTGTACTATTCTACAGATTGGAAAATACT
This sequence comes from Lissotriton vulgaris, assembly GCF_964263255.1. Classification (NCBI taxonomy): domain Eukaryota; kingdom Metazoa; phylum Chordata; class Amphibia; order Caudata; family Salamandridae; genus Lissotriton; species Lissotriton vulgaris. Next base: position 204,169,748 of record NC_141688.1, on the reverse strand, counting down.
TTTCACAATTTGCAACAAGTGTTTTTGCAACCAGCCTCTGATTTTGTTATCATACCTACATACTCAAAGGTGGGTTCACAAATAAGGAATCAAAGTGTGTCAGAGGCTGACAGACCAAATTAATTGGCTTAGAATTTCTACTATCACAAGGATGGTGGCCTACAAGGATCAGCAGACCATTTTGCCTGTATTTGAAAATCAAAACATTTGTACTAAAGAAGCCTGAACTCCATAAAAGAAAGGTTGCTCTTTTTTAAAACAACCTCTCTACTTTTTTTGCTAAATGTTACTACCCCAACTCTGAGTCTGTAAGTTTTCATTGGTTTGCTTCTGGAATTTTGGTTGCCCTACATTCATCTTTCTGATTCAGCACTCCAATTTGAAAGAGAACACCCATAAAAAGTCCTTTCCGAATTGGTATTCCGTATTAAGCCACAGATCCTTTATAGCAGTCCCTAAATCTTTACTGACTCCTAAAATGGGTTTTGTCCATGTGCCAAATATTTTTGCAGCCCCAAACGCCAAAACACAGTGGGTGCCACCACAAAAATGTTTGAAACATCCTTCCCTGGTTGCTAGGTTCCAAAGTCAGCTGCTGTAGCCTCTAGGCTATGTCTCCTCACCAAGGAGTTTTCCAAGTATAATTCCTGTCTGCTGCATTACTTTCCAGAGCAGCTTGTGGCTATTCCTCTCCCAACCCCAGGAAGAAGTAAAGTGCACAGAGCATGCAAAGCAGTGGTGGACTCTCCTGTGTTATAAGAGCCTCTGCCTTCCAAACATACTGTGACCACCGCTTGAGGAGGATTATGAAATGTGTGCAGGTCCATTATTTCACAGGCACCTATGACAACAATTCAACCAATAGACACCTTCTTGCAAACCCCTTTATTCAGACAGCTGCACAAAATCACTTCCAACTTTATGGCTCTCCAAAGGGGGAATTCCTCGTGCCCTTCGAGCTGGACTTAGATTTACCAATAAGGGAGTGTCGACCTCTAATAGGAGGCAACCGAGTGCAGGCAGTTGCAGCATTGCTAGCGAGAGTTTGCAGTGCAATGCACTTCTTGCATCAACAATAAGGGTGGGCGTAGAATTCTGCTTCGCTGGTGGAGTTCACTGACTTTTGCCCACTCCGCGCTAAATTTGGAGTTCTAAAGAGCTCAGAAAGTAATGCAGGGCAGAGTTTTTTATTTCTAGCGGCTCGCCAACGTCAAGTAGGCGAGTGCTCTCAAGAAAAATTGCATGCTAGGCTTCCTCCCTAAGAGATTTCTGAACACGGACGGTCGTGGCAGGTCGCACCTGCTCGTGTTGAGAAATCTGCCATTCGCGTTGAGGAAGCTGCCACTCGAGTAGACTGTCTACTCAAGTTGCAGAAAGCAGCAGCCCCATCTAGTAGGACACGTAGTGCAGTTCATACAGATTTTTCAGCACAGGACTAACGCCCGGCGCTGAATATCTATGTGAGCATCGCAACTTAACAGACTCCACCATTTGTGGAGTGGTGTGGCTCACTGGTTAGAGGCGGTTGACCCGGAAGCAGAGAATGGAAAGGGGCGACCACTCTGTCCCCCCGAACGTATGGTTGGGTGCCCTGATCCTCCCGGGAAACCATTTTGGGCGGGGGGCGTGTCCCGGCTGGTATGCCCGAAGCCGCGTAGCCGGGGCGCGCCTTTTCCCGCCCAAGAGGGGTTGTCCTAGACACCTACACCGATGACCACGCCCAGTAGGCATACCGGAGGAGGGTACACGCCCTCCCGCAGAAAATAAAGAGAGCGGGAATCCGAAGAAGTGTCCTCTTGTTCCTGTGCTCTGAAGCCTGCACCCACTCGTTGCTCGTGAGCCCTCGACGGAACAAGCAGCAATTTTGAGAACTTGTAATCTTGTTGTTTTTCTTTCAGTTATTTCGAGTTCGAAGAGTCCAGGACCTCATGGATCGACTAGGAGCGGATACTCGAAACCATGGCTGGCAAGAAAGCAGAAAAGGGTTCCGAGACCGATAAGGTGCTACGCCTGTTGTCGAACCGGATGGCTTGCATGGACCGGAAACTCGGACAAGTCCAATCGATCGGTCGAGGTTTGGCGGAGGTCAAGAAACAACTCGCTGCACTGAGCAATCCCGGTAACCCTAAGAAGGTAATAGGCCCGGTCTTGCTGGGAATTGTCCCCGAGGGTAGAGGGAAGCAGGTCAAGAAGAGGGCGGTTTCAGGGGAGGTTCCGGTCCCAGAGGTACCCCCAACCGCCCCTGTCACACCGGCAGACAACCCGGTACCAATCCCAGATGCGGGTCAGCCGATCCCGGTAGTGATTACCCCCGCTAACGATGAGGAAATGCCTCCCGAATTGGCCACCCAGTTGGCTGCATGGCTCAATAGGAAGGCAGGAGGTGCAGTGGCACCTGGAGACACGGCCGAAGAGGCCAAGCTACTAATCCAGCAATTGCGGCAGTCGAGAGAGGCCGCATAGGCGAATGTTCCTCTTGTTTCCCCACAGGTGGCACCGGTGGGACCTGCAGTTTGTCACGAGAAAACGGCGGGAACAACGACTGAACCGGGTAAGCTCGCTTTGCCAATGGCGGGGGAGGGTTCATTACCCTCAAGGCGGGAAAAGGTGGCACAGCACATCCCTATGGCCACAAAAGAGTTAATATGGGGAGACAAATATGTCAATATGTTTTCATTATTAACTGACCATCGCGAGATGGAATATGCTAAAACCCAGAAAGATTTGTGGCACCCGAGCATGTGGCGCGCCAAGATGGCGGAATTCAGGGTGGATGAGACGGTAACAAATTGGGTTAAGGCCTTTTCTATATTTACTGCAGTTATGGGGGAACATAAACCCGAGGTATTAACTGAACTGTCTTGCTATCAAAATCGTATTATGGATTTTTATGCAATGTACGAGGGAGAGGAATGGAAAGGTTATGACATGAAATTCCGAAAAGCGAAAGAATATGATGCTTCTCTGACATGGGACTGCCTCGACTCGGTGTCATCGTTAGAGGGGGTAATCACTACCGGGATCGGCTGACCCGCATCTGGGATTGGTACCGGGTTGTCTGCCGGTGTGACAGGGGCGGTTGGGGGTACCTCTGGGACCGGAACCTCCCCTGAAACCGCCCTCTTCTTGACCTGCTTCCCTCTACCCTCGGGGACAATTCCCGGCAAGACCGGGCCTATTACCTTCTTAGGGTTACCGGGATTGCTCAGTGCAGCGAGTTGTTTCTTGACCTCCGCCAAACCTCGACCGATCGATTGGACTTGTCCGAGTTTCCGGTCCATGCAAGCCATCCGGTTCGACAACAGGCGTAGCACCTTATCGGTCTCGGAACCCTTTTCTGCTTTCTTGCCAGCCATGGTTTCGAGTATCCGCTCCTAGTCGAAACACGAGGTCCCGGACTCTTCGAACTCGAAATAACTGAAAGAAAAACAACAAGATTACAAGTTCTCAAAATTGCTGCTTGTTCCGTCGAGGGCTCACGAGCAACGAGTGGGAGCAGCCTTCAGAGCACAGGAACAAGAGGACACTTCTTCGGATTCCCGCTCTCTTTTTTTTCTGCGGGAGGGCGTGTACCCTCCTCCGGTACGCCTACTGGGCGTGGTCATCGGTGTAGGTGTCTAGGACAACCCCTCTTGGGCGGGAAAAGGCGCGCCCCGGCTACGCCGCTTCGGGCATACCAGCCGGGACACGCCCCCCGCCCAAAATGGTTTCCCGGGAGGATCGGGGCACCCAACCATACGTTCGGGGGGACAGAGTGGTCGCCCCTTTCCATTCTCTGCTTCCGGGTCAAGCACAAGCAGCTCCTGCCAGGGGCGACAGGTACATCCTCGCCGGGCGGGAGTGGGTCGGGGGTCGTCCGCCAAAAACCCGCGGTGCCCTTTTGAGCGGGCGCCGGTGGGGATCATCAGCCAAAAAACGGCGGGAATGGCGGCAAGCGGGGGGTCTGTTGGGGCTTCAATCGAGGCAACTGTAACAGACCGCAAGGAACATGTAGGTTCAAGCATGTGTGTGCGGGCTGTGGGAATTCCTCACACCCGGAGAGTTCATGTAGATCAAAAAATAGCGGGACGGGAGGAAAAGGAGGGACCAAGCAGGAGTAAGGTAGAACGTTGTGACCAATTGCCTACACCCGTTGATCTCATGGCTATGACTCCTTGGTTGAACAAATACCCTGATCATGTCTCCGCTGGGGTGTTGAGGAAGGGATTCTTACACGGCTTCCACATCCCGGCAGGGGATTTTCGAGGGGACTCCTTTTGTAAAAACCAGTTATCGGTGCAACACAACCCAAGTGTGGTAGAGAAGAAAATTGCGAAAGAAGTCAGCTTAGGGCGAGTGGCAGGGCCTTTTCATCACCCGCCGGTGGCGGAGTTCATCTGTTCCCCGTTAGGGGTTGTCCCGAAGAAAGACCCAGGGGAGTTTAGGCTTATTCATAACCTGTCTGCTCCAAGGGGTTCCTCGGTGAACGAGGCCATTAACCCAGAAGTTTGTTCGGTGCGGTACGCATCGTTCGATGAGGCCGTGGCCATGCTGAATCGCCTGGGCCCCGGGGCGCTGATGGCGAAATCTGATATCGAGTCGGCGTTCCGGTTGCTCCCGGTACACCCGCAGGATCAGCGTTTGCTAGGTTTTGCATTCCAAGGGAGTTATTACATGGATAAATGCATGCCTATGGGTTGCTCCATTTCTTGTGCCTATTTTGAAATGTTCAGTTGTTTTTTAGAGTGTGCATTCACCGAGGCCACAGGGCATAGGCTTGTTATGCACTATCTTGATGATTTCTTGTTCTTGGGAGCAGCCGGCGATACGAAATGTGCGCAGGCGCTGCACGACTTCTGCATCCTCATGAGGGAGTTTGGAGTCCCATTGGCACCGGGTAAGACGGTTGGACCATCTACTTCACTGGAGTTTCTGGGGATTGAGCTCGATTCTATGGAGGGTTGTTTTCGTTTGCCGATGGCAAAGGTGGCCAAGTTTAGGGCTTCCTTGGAGCTATGCCTGGGTAAGGAGAAAGTGACCCTGCACCAGTTGCAACAAACAGTGGGTCAGCTTAACTTTGCCTTGAGAGTGATACCAATGGCCCGCCCCTTCTCACTCTTTATTGCACAAGCTATGGTTGGTCTCAAAGAAGGACACCACCGTACGAGACTGTCTGCAGAGGTTCGCCAGGATATGCGCATTTGGTTGGCATTTCTGGCGGACTTCAACGGTCGCGTCGTTTGGAACAAGCCGCCAGCGTCTTCAGATGAACTAGGTCTGTGGACTGACTCAGCGGGGAGCGTGGGATTTGGCGCCATCCTTGGTAATCGATGGTCGGCGCAAACATGGCCGACGTGGTGGCACTCCAGCGGTCTCACAGGTAACATTGGGTTCCTGGAGCTATTCCCCATTTGGGTTGCTCTGATGGCATGGCCAGACGATTTCAGGGACCGCTCAGTGGTGTTTTGGTCGGATAATATGACCCCGCCCCCCGCCCCCCTTCCCGCCACCGCCGCTTGTCCCCGCCCCTTTTTCTTCTGTAACCCTCCCCGCTCCCGCCTCCCAGCTGCCCCGCCCACCCGCGCACTTGGCCTTAAATGGCGACCGTGCGACGCAGGTGAGTGTGACCCACTTGTGGGACACCCCCGCGCCGCACGGCCACCAGCTGCTGCGTGTGCCCCTTGCCTCGCTGCTGCCTCGTTTTGCCTCGCTCGCCGGCTGCCGCCGCTACGAGCGCTTTTTCCCCTGTTTTGTTTTGTTTTGTCTGGAATTTGTGCCTGTATTGCCGATCTGTGTTTCTCCTGTTTTTCACCCGTTTTTGTCGCATTTTTGTGCCTGTTTGATTAGTAAACGTGTGTACTCTCCTTCCTTGTTGTCCGCCTACCGCGCCGCCCCCCGCCCCCCTTCCCGCCACCGCCGCTTGTCCCCGCCCCTTTTTCTTCTGTAACCCTCCCCGCTCCCGCCTCCCAGCTGCCCCGCCCACCCGCGCACTTCGCCTTAAATGGCGACCGTGCGAACGCGCAGCGGTCACGCGCAGCGGGCGCGCCGATTGTGCGCCGAAGGCGCGCCAAAGGTAAGCCCGTCTGCGCCCGTCCGCGACTGGACCGCGCCCAGCGCCAGGACCCCTGGACCTCGAAGAGCCCGACCGACCCGCCTGACGTACTCAGCCGCCACCCTCATCGCTCTCAACACCGGCCGACTCCCAGAATGCCACCAAGCCACTCCAAGACGCACCCACGGACCGTTCAGCTGCCACGCCTGCAAGTTCTCCTGCAGCCGGACCAGCCCCGCACCAGCACCCGCCAAGTCGAACTCCAGCAGCACCCACCTCAAGTGCATCCTGCTCAACACTCGCTCCGTCCACAGACACGCCATCGAACTCTGGAACCTCCTAGACGCCACAGCCCCTGACGTTGCCTTCCTCACGGAGACCTGGATGAACACCTCTTCAGCTCCCGACATCGCCATCGCTATCCCAGAGGGCTACAAGATCGTCCGGAGGGACCGAAACGCCAACCAGATGGGAGGAGGCATCGCCATCATCCACAGGAACACCATCCGCCTCACGACCAGCACCGACAACACCCTGACCAGCGCCGAACACCTGCATTTCCTGATCCACACCAACCCGAACACCACCCTCAGAGGCACCCTGATCTACCGACCCCCGGGACCACGCACGCAATTCAGCGAGGACATCGCCGACTTCGTCAGCCCGCATGCCCTCCCCTCCGCTGACTACATCCTCCTGGGAGACCTCAACTTCCATCTGGAGAACAACAACGACCGCAACACCAGCACCCTGCTCGACAACCTCGCCAACCTGGGACTCAAGCAACTGGTGTCCACCCCCACCCACCTCGCCGGACACACACTCGACGCCGTCTTCTCATCCAGCACAGACATCGACTTCAGCCACACCACAGAGCTTCAATGGACGGACCACAGCTGCGTCCACTTCACCTTCAAGAGAACAACGACCCACCAACACCAGCAACACACCGCCCGCAGAAGCTGGAACAAGATCACAGCAGACCAGCTCGCCACCTCCCTGAGCCAACACCCTCCTGCCAGCTCAGCGAACCCCAGCCAGGCCGCCGATAACATCACGAAGTGGATCAGCAACTGCGCGGACGAACTCGCCCCGCTGAGGACCCCGCCTAGCAGACCCGGCAGCAAGAAGGCCCCATGGTTCACCGATGAACTCAAGAGCTCCAAGAAGAACTGCCGAGCCCTCGAGAAAGCCTGGAAAAGGGATCCGACACCTGACAACAGGACCTCCTACAAACTTGCCACCCGGAAACACCACCAGCTGATCCGCGCCGCCAAGAGAACAGCATTCAAGGACCGGCTGGACAACAACGCACACAACAGCAAGGAACTCTTCAACATCGTGAAAGAGCTTTCCAACCCCAACGCAGGAAACAACGACATCACCCCATCGCAAGACCTCTGCAACTCCCTCGCCTCCTACTTCCACAACAAGATCACAGACATACACAGCAGTTTCAACAACCAACCAACGCACACCACGACCGACCAGCCACCCCCCCCCACCACCACCCTCCACGCCTGGACCCCGATCAGCACAGAAGACACCATCCGCACGATGAACTCAATCCACTCCGGATCACCGACCGACCCCTGCCCCCACCACATCTTCAACAAGGCCGACGCTGTCATCGCACCCCACCTGCGAGACATCATCAACACATCCTTCGACACCGCCATCTTCCCCGAGAGCTGGAAACACGCCGAACTCAGCGCTCTACTCAAGAAACCAACAGCGGACCCCACCGACCTCAAGAATTACCGCCCCATCTCGCTTCTCCCGTTTCCAGCCAAAGTCATCGAGAAGACCGTCAACAAGCAGATGGCCGCCTTCCTCGAGACGAACGGATCCCTCGACCCCTCACAGTCCGGCTTCCGAGCCAACCACAGCACCGAGACCGCCCTCATCGCCGCCACCGATGACATCCGAGCCCTGATGGACAATGGAGAAACAGCGGCCCTCATCCTCCTAGACCTCTCCGCGGCATTCGACACGGTCTGCCACCGCACCCTAATACAGCGCCTCAGCAACATCGGCATCCAGGACAAGGCGCTGGAATGGATCATCTCCTTCCTCGACGGAAGAACACAGCGAGTCCGCCTACCACCGTACAAGTCAGAGGCCTCCGAAGTCATCTGCGGCGTCCCCCAAGGATCATCCCTGAGCCCCACCCTCTTCAACGTCTACATGAGCCCCCTCGCGGCCATCGTACGCAAACACCACCTCAGCATCATCTCCTACGCCGACGACACCCAGCTGATCCTCTCCCTGACCAACAACCCCGCCGCCGCCAGAGCCAACCTACATGAAGGGATGAAAGAGGTAGCCGAATGGATGACGACCAGCCGCCTGAAACTGAACTCGGACAAGACGGAGGTCCTCATCCTGGGCTCCTCTCCCTCCGCCTGGGACGACTCCTGGTGGCCTCCCGCCCTGGGCACCGCACCCAAACCGACAGACCATGCACGTAACCTGGGCTTCATCCTGGACTCCTCCCTCTCCATGACCAGGCAAGTCAACAGCGTCTCCTCGGCGTGCTTCAACATCCTACGCATGCTACGGAAGATCTTCTGGTGGATCCCCACAGAGACCAGGAAGACCGTCACCCAGGCCCTCGTCACCAGCCGACTGGACTACGGCAACGCCCTCTACGCCGGGACCACCGCCAAGCTCCAGAAGAGACTCCAGCGGATCCAAAACGCCTCAGCCAGACTCATCCTCGACATCCCACGATCCAGCCACATCTCCGGACATCTGAGAGACCTTCACTGGCTCCCCATCAACAAGAGAATCACCTTCCGCCTCCTCACCCACGCACACAAAGCCCTACACGACCAAGGCCCGAGCTACCTCAACAGCCGAGTCAACTTCTACGCTCCCAAACGCCACCTCCGATCAGCCAACCACGCCCTCGCCGCCGTCCCCCGCATCCGAAGAGCAACCACAGGAGGAAGGTCCTTCTCCTACCTGGCCGCCAAGACCTGGAACTCCCTCCCGTCCGATCTGCGCCTGACCCAAGACCACCTCTCCTTCAGGAAGAAGCTGAAGACCTGGCTGTTCGAGCAGTAGCAGCACCCCCCCCCCCCCAGCGCCTTGAGACCCTACGGGTATGTAGCGCGCTTTATAAGTGTCACTGATTGACTGTTGTCGAATGCATTAACCAACAGGCAGCACGCTGCAAATGGATCTTGAGATTGTTGAAGGAAGTTGTGCTGCTTTGCATGAGACTGAATGTACAGTTCAGTGCAAAACATGTGCCGGGTGTACTGAATCATGCGGCTGATGCACTCTCTCGTTCACATATGCAGGTGTTCAGGGGTTATCTACCTACAGCGGACCTAGTGGCGGCACCATTCCCCAAAGCACTTTGGCTAGTCGGTGCCCCGGATTACAAGACCTCGTGGCAGCAAGCTTAGCCCCCAGGATAAGGAAGGCATACGCAGGAGCGTTTCGTTCCTATTGTACATTTTTGGGTCCGAAAGGGAGTCTGAACTGGGGTCAGGAGGAATCCTTCCTGGGGTTCCTGGTAGCACTGCACAGAGAAGGCCGATCAGCGGCAACGGCCAATAGGCATAGGGCGGCCATTTCATTCATGGCGCAGGTGCATGGCATAAAAGACCCAACTGGTTCCTTTTTGGTGAAGAAAGCCCTTCGCGGCTGGCAGTGCCTCGACGGTCGCAAGCAAGATGCGAGGCGCCCGATTGGCTTAGATAGGTTGTCTCTACTCGTAGCGAAAGTAGACGAGACGTGCTCCTCCCATTTCGAAGCAGTTCTGTTCCGGGCAGCTTTCGCATTAGCGTTCCATGGGGCTATGCGGGTGAGCGAACTGGTCGCAAGGAATAAGAGAGATGTTGAGGGAGGCTTGTGCAGGGATCACGTCCAAATTAGGGGTGATTCGATGGTGGTCGCGATAGCCAGGTCCAAGACCGACCAGGGGGCTATGGGAAATAGTGTTGTCATGCAGCGCGCGCGAGGATCCCCCACGTGCCCGATAATGTGTATAGAGGAATACTTGGCACTCCGGGCGGCGACATGCGGGGGGGAGTTTGTTGAGGCACAAGGATGGCACCCCATTGACGAGGTTTCAGTTCCAGAGGGTGCTAGCACTGACAATCGCTGCTGCGGGCATGGACCCGTGCGATTTTGGGACCCACTCCTTTAGGATAGGGGCTGCTACAGAGGCTACAGCCAGGGGGCAGAGTTCGGATGAAGTAAAACAGTTGGGACGATGGTCCTCGAATTGCTTCAAAAGGTATGTGCGATTGCACATGTTGTAAAGATCAATTGACATGCACTCACGCTTCTTGTCTTTTGTTTCAATTACAGTTTCACGAGCCTGTCACGCGGGGCGGAATTTGCAGTCGACCCAGTACCAGGAGTCCAGCGGTCATGGATCACCGTCTAGAGAGAAAGTGGTATGGGTAGTGGGCCACTCATACGTGAGGCGCGCCGGGGACGTATTCAAAGCAGGTGACGCGACTCACGCAGCTGGGGAATACGGGTACAGAGTGGTCTTCCATGGGAAGGGCGGGCTCTGTTTTGACCAATTCGAGTCATTTGTTGAGGGTCTCTTAGGGCGGCAAAGGTCACCGCCATCTGTAGTCATAGTACACCTGGGGGGCAATGACTTGTTGACACTGGGTAGACGAGTGTTGTTTGAACAAGTTTTGTCTGCTGTTAGCTGGTTGGCGAAAAGAATCCCGGGATGCACGATTGCCTGGTCCCACATGATCCCCAGGAAGGTATGGCGGGGGGGCCTTTCGGTGTCAGCACTGAACCATTCGGTGAAGAGGGTTAACAATAAAATTGGTAGATTGTTTCGCTCTTCACAGTTGCATAGCATTCCTCATGGGTGTATTCGGGGTGATCACATGTATCTGAATGATGGGGTTCACCTGTCCCGGGAGGGGAATGATTTACTCATAGGAGACTTCAAAGCATGGCAAAGGGGTTGGAGGAAGCATGACCTTTAGGAGGAGTAGGGGGGGCCGGATAGTCGGTCAACTATCCGGCCTGTGGCGGTAAGGTCATGATCGGTGAGCAGTAATTTCAAGGTCCCTAGAGGGGGGCGCCACCCAGAATGGATGGGAGCGACCGGGGGGAGGCGGCCATTGGCCCCTCCCATGGGGAGGCGGCACCCACTAAGGATGGGTCGCCTAAGGGGAGACGGCCATAGGCCCCTCCCAGGGGAGGAGGCGGCTATATGCCCCTCCTACTAATTTCCCGGGGGCCGGATATCCGCGACGGCGGATAGAGAGTGTGGGGATGGGGGGGAGTCCACGCTGTCCTTCCTACAGATACCTCACACAGGAACTCGGACGACCTTTAAGATGGCGTCGAGTGGAAAGGGGGTTCCCACCACGACAAGGGAAGTTACAGCTGGCAATGAGGGTAGAGTCCTCTGCGCATGCGCCACTCACACCGTGAGGGCGAGAGTTTTGGTAGTAGGGATCTGACACCGGTTAAGACCTTGCCGTTGGCCCTTAATGCTAGGATGTACAATTTTAATTTAGAATGTATGCATTTGCAGGATGTTAGACTCGGCTAGGAAACCTTTGTATTAGAGATCTGTTAAGGTTAGCCAAAGAACATGTCTTCATCGAAATGTAATAAATGTAAAATTGTACATGATTATGAAACTTTTATTTAATGTTTTAAATTTTGTTTCATATTTTAATAAATACGGCCGGGAGGGTGACTCCCTCCCGCCTTCCAAAAGTTCAAGCCTGCGTCCGACTTCCCATCCTTGGGGATTGTGTTGGGAGGGGGTGACGGGCATCCCGGCCATACGGCCCGGGACCAGGGTTCAATTCCCGACGCGGCAGTGTCGTGGACCAGGGTCATTGGACTCGATAATTCTCGCCTCGGTGCCTACTCTAACCAGGGATCACACTCGGCAACTCTGGGCATTAGCTTGCCTCATCTCTACAACGGCCCCCCACATACGCCGGGAATGCCTGGTTTCACCTTGGAGATACCCAGTAGGGACCATCTCACAGGGATAGCCAGGACGGGTTCCCCAGCGGTCTATATCGCCACGATGCCTCAGGGCAGCAGTGCGCTTTACAAGACACATACATTTACACATTTACATTTGTAGGACTCAACGGAGCGCAGTGAAGTTTTCTGTCACTTCAGGGAGTAAAACTCTACAAACTCCTCCCAGGCCTAATCAGCCTTTGGTCAGATGCTTTATGCAGTCAGCCACTACACAGGGTTGGATGTACCATGTTACAACGCATACCGTTACAACTACCTACTATTACAACGCGACCATTACAACGCATACCATTACAACGCATAGCGCTTTGAGGTGCTGGATAGTGGTAAGTATAATTTACTATTCTAACTCCAGTCCCCGTGGACACTAGGGAAGGTGTTGGATAGTAAATTATACTTATTCCCTATCCTAGAGCGCCCCCCAGCGCAATGCGTTGTAATGGTATGCGTTGTAAAAGATGCGTTGTAATAGTAGGTAGTTGTAAAAGATGCGTTGTATACTAACAGGGTTTGTCTGTATTCTTGATGTATTCAGAAATGTATGGTCCATCACGATATAGTGCAATTTTTGTTTACTTTTTACATTTATCTACATTCTCTACCTTTTTCTCCCTCACATCTCTCACCCCTCCCTTTCTTAACTAGCAGACATCCCTTATCAGTTCTTAATTTGAAAAAAACCTAGTGCCAGGGCTCTCGACAGGAGGACACTAGAGCTTGCACCACCCGTTGTCCCTGGCAGTACTGCCAATGACAGCACCAACACACTACTAATCATCACACTCTTAAAAGTGTGATCATTCATACTAATTCAGACCCCCAAAGCTATAAGAATGCCTTTGGAGGCAAATACTAATAATTGTAAAATGAAATTGAAATAATAAACAGAAGTTGTTGTGCTCGTACATAAATTGGCAGGCACCACTACCATGTGGCAGACAGTAATAAGCCCCGGTGCTGGCAATTAACTTCCGGTGCTAAGCACTGGAAAGCTCCAGCACAAATTAAGCACTGTCCCTTGTCGTTCATTTCTTATTTCAGGTTGATTCTGTCTCATTGCCCAAATGTGAACAGTTATGTGACTCTCTTAAGGTATTCATTACCTAGAATGTCCAACTGCCATATGAGTGTGACTGAATTGAAAGGTAAGGTCTTAGAAGAGGTACAATGCACTGACATGGTCTTAGCAGAAGGTAGGCCATATCTCATAGAATGTTTCAGTGACACGAGATTTAGATAATGTGTTGAGGGGAATCTATCATGAAGACTACATGTCTTATTACTACACTGCTGTCAGTGCAACAATATACATTGATTTCTAATTCCAGCATCCCCACCGCCCAAATTGTGTGATCCAAGGATAACCATTTAATCCTCTGTGCTACACTTCACAAATTTCTAGATACGTAATAGCTCTTAGAAGCAGGCAGGCTTTCAGTATTATTAGCTACTCAATAATGTGGGTAAATATATTTGATAGTAGAAATCTTCTGCTTGAGGCAGGCTTTGGTGGATCAAGGCTCCATTATTACACAACTCGTGCTGTGTACCCGAAGTTAGTGGAACTCCTTGTTCTGAGACATTGTTTGAAAACAACAAGCAAGGGTGCTTCCAGACCCCAGTGACTATTGAGTAATTATGAATACTTGAGGTCCTGAAAAGGATATGTCATCAGCTCCTAAGGATGTTGGACCCATGCCACAGCACGCGGGGATCCTTCTGGGAATGGTGCGCTTTTGGAAGTCACAATGGCTATTTTCCAAACTGAGACTCATTTGTTTTATTTTGTATTGGGTTTAAATGGTATGTATTCTTTTTGGTCGGTATGTACAAATTGGTGCCTGGGAATACATGCATGTGTTTGTGCATGCTGCTGCATATGTGTTGTTTGGACACATGCTTGAGTTGTGAGCATGCCTTCAATGATGTTCATGTATATGTATTCATGGCTCACTCAATCTATGTCTGAGCATGGATGACTGGAGCTGTGCTAGCCTCATCATACCTGCACTCGTGCACGCCTGTATGTGCCTGTGTGTATGTGTGCATCCCTGTGGCTGTACTGCTCATTGCCGATATCCATGCATGCATATAATACCAGCCTACGTCTGTGAGCCCCTGTGTATACCTCACTGTAATTATCTCTGCATGCCTGTGTATATCTGCTGTATTTGTACACGTCTGCTTGTGTGTGTGCATGTCTGTGTATACAGTCACCCATGATTGTTTTTGTGTATGGATATTTATCAGTGGCCATGACAATCAATGAAAGGCTCTGGAGAACTTTATGATATTTAATGACAGAGTCTGATGACAATCCATCCAGCTTTCCAGCACATATTTCTGCATGTATGTAAGCAAGAACGGATAACAGGACCAAACTGTAGGGTGAGAGGGGCGTGGAAGTGAGAGGGCAGCAACAGATGAAGCGTCATGGTCATGTTTAGGGCAAGACTCAGACTGCAGGGGATTCACAGTAGTAATCTTACTCGTTAACATCAAGCGTTTACTGTAGATGTAACCAAACAGACAGAGATTTACTGTGGCACACAGTCAGCAGCAGTGTATTAACATGGGTGATATTTGTTATGAAACATGCAGGCTTTCAAACAGTGGTCCCAGGGGCGGCCTTAGGCATGTGCAAGCTGTGCACCTGCACAGGGCCACCAACCCCCAGGGGCCGCCACGTCAATATATATCCTTAATATAATAATCCTCTGAGGATAGATACATATTTGCGTGGTGGTCCCTGGCAGGGATTTGGCCGCCACCGGCTCTGTTCCACTTCCAAACACCCTGACCTCCCCCCCCTTCTTCACTGGCCTCCGCGCTCTGCCCCGCCCGGACCCCCTCTTCAGGGGCCCCCAACCTACGCTCCCTGCCCAGGGCCGCCATGAGCCTAGAGCCGCCCCTGGTGGTCCATAGTAAAGCTAAGCCAACAGGAAGGTAGATTGTATCGAGGATCATAAGCTCCAGGTTGAAAGCAGTCCTCGAAGTAACGAAGGAGGATGCTAAGGACTAAACCAAACAAACAAGGTCAAAATCCAAAAACAAATCAAATTTCAGGCAATAAGTCAAACAACTGAGGCAAATGAACAAGGAGCAAAGCACCAATGGACAGGGACTATGGCGCACCAGCGAAAGAGCCGATACAATACGGAAGGTTGCCAGGCACCTTCCCAAGGGAAGTGAAGAGTTCATAAAGCCCAGCTGCCACTCATGGCCTGGAGGTCCCACTCTTCCTAGCAGCTTCTTGGTTAGTGGTAATTAAGGAAAATTCTGTAAAGGTGGCCTGTCCATGACCTGAGGCTGGTGCTTGTTTCCTTCAGGGATATGAACTTTACTTAGGTCGAATTTAGGTATATATACCTCTTTATATAGGGGAATCATTTGCAAGAGAATTGCACAAGACTTAACTACAGCTTATCAGAATATTCCATGGGACAGAGGATAGTCTCATCACTACCTGAAATAGTTTTTTTGAGGAATTTTTATAGAATGCTTGATTTGTGTATTAAAATTCTTGAGCTTTAGAATTGTGTGGTTCATCTTTTTAATTGTCTCAAAGGGCTATTTATGTCAATTTTACTTAGATTCTTTTTATGAGAACGCTTGCAGTACTCTTTATGTATTGATTTGAGAGTTTGACAACTATTTGGGGCTAAGTTTTATGATTCTGTATTTTTGTTTTGGGCCTTAATGGCATTCCATGCATTTTTCTCTTCACCGCATTTACGGCGCCACGGCTAGGGCGACTGACTCCGGAATCTGGGGATCACGGTTCGATCCCCGGCACCGGCGGCAGATTAGCCCAGCACCATGTGACTCTGGGCAATAGCTTGCTTAATCTTCCCGACGGCCCCCAGCGCCTAGAGACCCTTACAAGTGATTGTGCGCTTTACAAATGTGGATTATTATAGAATTCTGTAATAACTCTATTTTTGCCTTATTTTTGCTCCAGAACTCAGTTATTGGCGCTACCTGGTTTATTATGAGTTACTCTGCTGCAAATGTATATTTTTGATGAGGAGAATAGTCACTAACTGCAAAATGTATAAGATATTCTGGAGCCAAGTTGGTTACATAAAAATTGGGGTGTTCAAAATATTGGGATGCAGATGATATTGAGGTTCAGGTCTCACACCTGACTACAACTCACCCAAAAACTCTGAAATCCAAACTCTATCAGAGGCCCAATGTGGAAAAATAAACTATTTATGGTGGAGGCTGCGGGATCCACTGATTCAGTGGGCTGATGCATTAACTTCTGTGATCTGTATTTTACCCCATGCTCAGGGGCGGCTCTAGACTCATGGCAGCCCTGGGCAGGGACAGTAGGAAGGGGGCCCCAGAAGAGGGCGTCCGGGTGGGGCAGAGTGTGGAGGCCAGTGATGAGAGAGGGGGGCCAGGGAGTTTGGAAGTGGAACAGAGCCGGAGGCCGCCAAATCCCTGCCAGGGGCCGCCACGCTAATATGTATCCATCCTCAGAGGATTATTATATTAAGGATATATATTGGGGTGGTGACCCCTGGGGTTTGGTGGCCCTGTGCAGGTGCACAGCTTGCACATGCCTAAGGCCGCCCCTGCCATGATCGCAGGTTTGAATCCCACCCTGTCATCTTTCGACACAGATAAAATGGGTACCGCTTTTTTGGGTATAAACCCTGCATTAACGTCCTCCAAGTCTTCAGTCTTGGAGGGGGATGCCAAATACAAATATTTATGAGTGCTAGTCGATCACAAATTATCCTGTGTGGGGCGTAAATGGGTAGCATAAGTGGAGGGCACTTAACATTCGGCATATCAAGAATAACTAGAAATGCCATCTGCATGCCAGTACAGCCGATGCTGATGTCACCTCTGCAAAGCCCAAGGCCAGAGAACTCCTGGCGAGGAAGATGTGCGTGGTGGGCACCTAGCATGGTTCGGGCTGGCCCATCATGTTCTTGTTTGCAGATGTGAGGGCTGACATTATTTATTGCCCCCCGACTAGTGTGGAAGGGGAGTGAGTGACACTGTTCTAGATTAGCAATGGGTGGACTCTTCCCCGATCTTTTGGGGGGTTCATTAGGGAAACTTCACTTTTCTGAGTTATCTATTGCAGAATGTTCTCACTTACAAAATACCAGTTTCTGCTGCGAATTACTTAGACATTGTTCCTAAATTCCTACAGTAAAATAAGTGGGTAGTGGCTTTAGAGTACACCTAACTAGGCAGTGACTATGGGCTTTTCTTCCATTGCTGGAAAACAGACTTAGAAAACAACAGGCATGTTTACACAGCAGTGCACAGGTACAGTCTGACAAGCAGTGTCATGGTCACTGATAATAGCCATACACAAAAACAATCATGGCTGTATACATAGGCATCAATACACAAACAGGCATGGGTAAAGGCAGCTATAAAGGGACATGCACAGATGCTGCAGGTGTACACTGGCATGCGGGATAGCACCAGATAGATAAATGCATCAATGGATATATGCAGGTCTGCATTAGCAGACACAATTGCATAGAGTTATACACAGGGACCCACAAACCTAGGATGGTGTCCCACATACAAAAACAGCTACAGGAAATGACAGCACAGTCTCCGCCATGCACAGATGCACAGAGGTATAAACAAGCATGAATGAATGTAAGCAGGTAAGAACAAGCTTATATAGACTCAGAAATACCTGCTAAAATATGCATTGTTCCAGTCCTGAATACATATACTTGATAATCATTCATGGCATGGTCAAACTCAAGCATGGGTACAAACAACGGGCCCGACTCACAGAACTAACTTAAGACAAAATCCTAAACATACTACCATTTTGGTATTCACAGAAGGCACTTACTCATTGATGAGTAAGTGCCTTCTGTGAATACCAAAATGGTAGTAAATGTAGGATTTTGTTTTAAGTTAGTTTTGTGAATCAAGTCCAACATGTATGTAGCAGCATGCATAAGCACTTGCAGATGTTTCATGTTTTCGGGCACCTATGCAAAGGCAGTTATATTTGTACATTCAAACCCAAAAGTATGCATGCCCATTACACTTAATAAAATGTACAAACACAACAAGCTGAAGTGTGATTAATGGCCACTGTGACTTCCAAAATCTCGCCATTCCCAGAAGGATCCCAGAGCTGTGGCATGGGTCCAACATCCTTAGGAACTGATGACTTATCCTTTTCAGAACCTCAAATATTCATAATTACTCAATAGTCACTGGGGTCCGGAAGCCCCCTGGATTGTTATTGTCCCAGAGAACAAGAAGTTCCACTAAATTCTGGTACACAGCACAAGTTGTGCAATAACAAGGCCTGGAACCATCAAAGCCCGCCTCAAGCAGAAGATTTCTACTACCAAATATGTCTGGTCATATTGTCGAGTAGCTAATAATACTGATGGCAAGTATGTTTCTAAGAGCATCATGTTTCTGGAAATTAGGAGCGTGATGCACAAGAGGATTACATGGTTGTGCTTGGATCACACAATTGGGGCATGGAGGTGCAGGATTAGAAATCGGCATCCATTGCTGCACAGACAGCAGTGCAGTCTGCAGTCTAGTACTCTCACTGATGGATTTCCCTCAACAAATTATTTAAATCTCTTGACATTGATACAATGTAGACGATATACCCTACCATCTGCGTAAGGCCAGGTATGTGCACGGCACCTCATTTAAGCCCTCTCCTGCAAGCCACACTCATTTGTCAGCTAGAACTTTTAGGTAATCAATAACTTCTTAAAGTCACACTCATTTGTCAGCTAGAACTTTTAGGTAATCAATAACTTCTTAAAGTCACATTTTGGTAACGGGGACAAGAAGAAAGGGCAAGGACAAGTGCAAGTTGAAATCAAAAAAAGAAATGTGCATGCTAATAAAACGTATCTGTGTACAGACAAAGAATATCCGCTAATGAGGAGAGGCAGGTGTGAGAGAAGCGATGGATAAAAAGAACAGCGTACAGGAAAATTTAAAAAAGTAATCAAATGTAGCTCTATGTGGTGGTGGACCAAGCATTACCCCCAGGTCCCTCCGTCCTAGACACCTTCATAATTACATGTGGAGATAACTATCTCCCGACAGAAAAAAAGAGCAGAGGCATGCTGGGACCCTAATACTGCCCCTCCCACCGGGAGTACATAAGCAGTACTTACCCAGCATCCCGTCTGTTCTTTTTTTCTGTCTGTCGACAGATGTTTGCTGTGGTTGCTGGTGCTGCTCCTGCTGGGCTTGGGTGGCTTACCTTCCTTGGATCTCCCCGTCCGGCTGCCTGGCTGTGCGGTCGGGGTGTCTGCTGTCCTGCCTCCTGGCCTGCCGGGCTTGCTGGGAGGCTGGCTTCTTCGTGTCCTGGTCCCTGTTTTCATTGTGATGCGATGGTAGGTGGGCCGGCCCTTTGCGGCTCTCCGGATCTTTTCCGGGTCAGGGGGCGCGTCTTCCTGGTTCCTGCTGCAAGGAAGACGCTATGCTTTTTAGGTTTTGCCTGGCGAAAGCTGCGCTCTGCGCAGCTTTTTCGTGCAGGCGAAAACCTGATGAGAATTGTAGTGTGCTTTGGGTCGGCCCTCGTCATTCATTGGCTGGCTCCGTAAATGGAGCCTTGCCATTGGACGAGGGGCCTGTCCGTCAATGCCGGACCAGACACGGGGGCGTTCCCGACATTCTTTGGCTTTTGCCGACGTCACGCGACGCCGGGAACGCCCCCGAGTCTGGTCCGGCATTGCCGGCACTTCTGCGTCTCTCCTCCCCCGTTTCCCGCCCCGTGACTGGCCAGCCGGCCAATCCTAGCGCGGCCGGCCGGAAGTGCCCGCCCCCCGCAGCCCGGTGGAAGAAGGAAGACAGCAAGAAGTATGGCGGCGCCCGCGGGGCTCCCGTGGCCTGGAGGGAACCCCGGGAGATGCGGAGGACGTTGCCGGTCTCCCATGCCGAAGAGGGAGACCGGAGAAGTGCCAGAGAGATTGCCGCCGTCGACGTTGCCGGTCTCCCATGCCGAAGAGGGAGACCGGAGAAGTGCCGCCGTCGCAAGGTGCAGGTGAGTAGATTTTTTTTTTTTCCCCTCCTCTCTTCCCCTGCCTTCCTGCCCCAACCTCTCTCCCCCTGTCTCCTACCTTCACTCGTCGCTACGGGCCGCCGCTTAAGCGAGGTCGCTGCCGCCTTGTTATCAATTCTTCCCCGATCATCTTGTGTCCACTGCCGCCTAATTCCAAAGCCCTCTGTTATAAGAAGCCACCACTGTCTCTGCACCGTGCATTCGGCGGAAACCCCCGGCATGGCGTAGATTGTGTTCCAGGCGGGCAGGGAGCGGCGGCTTCCCCAGTCCCCGCCATGTGTCAGATCCTTCTGGAAACATCCGCCGGCTCCGGAGCTCATTAGCGCCAGAGAGGGGTGGGTTTCCCTAAACGTGCTGCGCCCCCGCCCCTCAGCCCGTCACACGGGCAGCCTTCCTTTTGTCTGGCGGCGGCGGGGAGACAAAGCCCGCCGCCCCTGTGGACTCTGCAGCTCAATGCGTGGTCCGCCGGGGGCAGCCATGCCGCCTCAGAAATGTCCAGAACACACGAGGCGCGAGAGCCTTCCTTCCCGCAGGGCCGCCCCGGACTCTGGCAGGCCGCGCGGCCTGTAACCACTCACAAGGACGTCCTCTGAAGACGACACAAAAACCTCTCACATGCAAAGTGGCAAAAGCACAAAGCGCCCTTTACAAGAGCGAATCAACAACAAAGTGTCTTGGCAAAGGCGACATTCCGCCACCGAGGCCGCCTCCAAGCTCTCGGCCGTAACTGGGCTCAAATGAAACGCCAAGAAGCTGCTACAGAGGCATCAAGGCGCCGAGTTCAAAGCGTGGCGCCAATATCCAACGCGTGGCCTGCTGCAGAAACCGCCTTATGAACCTCTAGACAGGTTCAATGATATGCCCAAAGTGGGAGCGGTTAGAAAGCAGCTCAAAGCGCTATGACGGAACAAGAACTGGAAAAGCCAACTGGTCTCGCCCTTTCCACATTTTAACTTTGCCAATGCCTTTTACCGGCGCTCAGCATCATCAAAAAAATTAAAGGCATTTTAGAGAGGAAGTGACAAAAAAATGGGAAAACAATGCGCCCATGTTATGATTCTATCGTGGCGAGGCGCGATAACGTGCTCGCATGCAGCACGAAAAAGCGGTCATTAAAAAAATATATACTGTTTCAAGAAGGTACACGTCGCTTAAAAATGTAAACAAAAACACATTGAACAAGGCGCACAAATGCACTTTGTGAGAACGGCGCAGCTGAGAAGCAAATGGCAGCTAACAAGTCATCAAAAATATGAAAACATGTTTCTTGTAAATGGGCAGTGACAGAAGGGTTGGGGAAGCACAGGAGGGTTGGGGAAGCACAGCGGGGGGTCGTGAGGTGCAATGGAAAAAAACCTTAGAAGCCAGATTTGGGGAAGTAATGGGTAAGCCGAGGGGGTAATATGGCGCACAATGGGTGCGGACAGAAATTTCAGAGGAAGTTGCACGACAGAGAGAAAGACGGAAAACACATACACTCCAATGATGGACTGAAAGAAAATAGCGCTTGGTTAAGAAGCGGGGCGACAAAACAAGGTAAACAAACATCTCCACTCCCAAAGGGAGTCTTGCACTACCTTCAGGCAAGAGGCTTAGAACCCACATCACCTTTACCTGCACACAAGGCTCGTATGCTCCTTCGCTGGTGTGACAGCTCCACAGGCCAGGCAATGATCCCAATCTGAGGGACACAGTCCCGCGAGGCAGCTGCCCGGGAACTCACTGGCCAGCCCGAGAAGTAATGCTAACTCAGCTGGAGTACTGGATCCCACAAACAACAGCCGTGCGCACAGAGAAAGAAGGGATAACAAGTGGAATGGGCCAGGCTTAATTTCTCATCGTCGTCAGCGGATCCAGGCTGGTAGGCAAGCTTGCCACCAGCAACAATGCCACTATCCATGGGTCGAGTGAACATAAAAGGCATTCTTAGCACAAACAGCTGGTTAAGAAATTTTGCCTCCAGCTACTTCAAATACAAATTTACAATTCGCTAAATAAAGTACTTTCATTTGGGCTTGCAGATCCAGCCAAAAATCTCCAATACCGGCCACCACAGCAGAAACTCCTAGCACCACAAGATTAGGCGATTTGGAAAACATTTCTTAAGCCGTCAAGAAGATGTCTTTTCAACTCTTCAAATCCCCTACCACCTCCAAGAGTGTCTCAATTCCTCCCCATGATAACTAGGATAGTCTTGAACACCAGCAACCTGGTTATCTCAGTGAAATACAGCAATAGTGCGTCTCTGGCTACCAGTGGTAAAGGATACAGAGGTATATTCCCAGTAACCACTGGCTGCCCTCGGATTCCATTAAAGGTCTTGTAGATATGCTATTCCCTAGACCATATCACTTGCGTCAGGAGACAACAGAGGTTATTTGCACCTCCCTGGCCTGGCCAGACCCAATTTCAATGGACTCTACGTGCGACAACGTGGCTGTTGGATTAGCAAATAACACATTGAAAGACCAAACAAAACCAATTCAGCAAGATTATCACCTCTACCATGAGTGTAACTCACCATACTGGACACCAGAAAGAACGGGGTATCAATGGGAATTTGGAGGTCTAGCTAAAGAATTCATAGAGTGGCACTTTCGTGGTATCAACAGAAAAATAATGCAGGACACACCTTGGTAAAGTTCAATCACTATAGTGCTCCTTCTTTTAAGGTCTTGTCTAAAATAGTTCATGCGCTGTCTGTTGCGAGACATATTGTCATCTTAGAATGGGCTTAGAGCCCGAAAAATGCTTTCCACGTGTTGGCTTGAAGGTGTCTCTTATTTGCATGATTCTTATTGGTTAGCTGTGCACACTTTCTTTCCTTCCTCATCTTGTATTTTTCCAGTCCCCGGAGAATGGACAAATTACTATTTCCTTCCACTACTTGCTTCTCAGGTGCTACTTTTTTGTTTTGAAGCACTGTACAAGAGTGCATGTGTTTACCAGCAGTCCCCTCAGGTGCTTCTCCTCCTCTCCGCCACATTCACTGTTCCTCTCGCTCACCCATGAGATTCACCTTCTTTAAACCCACACTGCTTTCTCGCTCCTGGGCTTTGCACCCGCCACTGACATTGGCTTTACCCATTTAACACCCCACACGTGCCCAGTTTTGTTACACCTCCAACCCACACTCCTGTATTGCTTCTACCCACCCACTTAAAAAAATGCTTTGGATTTATTTATTTCCTTTTTAGTTACTGATCCAACTTGGATTGGTAACTAAAAAGAAAAAAAAAAGCACCATGTCACATTATAGGCGCACGCATACATGGTGCGTGAGCCTACAAAATGTACCTTCTCTAGCCATGCAGCCCAGCATCGGGGCTGCTGTGCAGCATAGCTAAAACCTTTGGCAAAGCCAATGAATTCCAAAGGCGAGAATTGCACTTTACAGGTCCCTGGGAACTCAGCAGGACCTTTGAGGGAGGGTTTTCCCAACACAAATCTAGTTTCTCGTAGATTTCTGTATTCTTTTGCAATGCTTCACTGTGAGTTTCCCAGGCAGGTGGGGGAAAGCCATAAGAGGAGTGTAGGAAAAATGGTGCACTTAACTGCTGGAGCAGGAAAGAAAGAGGGAGTGGTCCAAGAGTCGACTGGCTTTGTACACATAGTGGACTCTTGATTGGTTGTTACATGTTGACCTTTTCCCAGGTGCTCATGGGAAAGGTCAATGCTGCAGCATAGCTGGTAATAAAGCAGAAATCCGATTAGGAGTCCACCATGACCACTATATTCCTCTCCATACTCCGATCACCTTAAGGTTTCCTACCTCGACCAGAAATAAATATGAGGAACGGTATTAAGTTCAATCAATCAATCAATCATAGACATTTATAGAGCGCTCTACTTACCCGGAGGGTCTCAAGGCGCTAGGGGGGGGGGGGGGGGGGTGCTGCTACTGCTCGAACAGCCAGGTCTTGAGCTTCTTCCTGAAGGCGAGGTGGTCTTGGGTCAGGCGCAGGTGCTGTGTGGGTGTGTGTGGCTGTGTGTGTAGGAAGCTTTGTGTGGCTGTGTGTGTGGGGGGCTCTGTGTGGCTGTGTGTGTGGGGGGCTCTGTGTGGCTGTGTGTGTGGGGGGCTCTGTGTGGCTGTGTGTGGGGGGCTCTGTATGGGGGTGTGTGTGGGGGGGGCTCTGTGTGTGTTTGTGTGTGTCATTTGCGAGAGATAAAGCTAGCGGCATTGTAAATGACAATGCCATTTATTTATGTTAAAAAAAACATAAATAAAAATAATGTCAAGAGCAATGCCAATAGCTCTAACTTTAGCAAAGGCAAAACCATTGCATTGTAAATGCTTGTTCCTCCGGCTGCCTGCTCGGCCCTGGCGTGGATGTTTTGGTGCGCCTTGAGCTGGTGGGGGGAGGGGGGGGGGCTCTTGTTGGTGTTCCGGCCTCCCTCCCGGGTCAAGTCCCGCGTAGCAGTGATTTTTTCCTTTTTCGCTTTGTGGGTGCTGGGGGCTGGATTGTGTGGCTCCTCTGCACTATCCATGGGTGTGCTTCGGACCTGTTGTAGGCTGTTTTGTTACACCATGTGCTTTCATGGTTGAAACGGCCGCATTGGGTTTCTTGCATGTTGGCTTCTTCCTGTGATCCGGACTGACTTTCTGCCGGTCTCCGAGTTGAGTGTGGCGAGAGTCTAGGGATGCCGGGGTTTGTGCACGGGGCCTCATACCTGCACTCTGCCCCTGTGCTGTCTCTCTAGGTTTTTCTTTCCAGGTTGGTCGGGTGTTCCTGTCATTTCTCCTGCAGTGAGCTTCTGTGGCACATTCGGTAGGCGCGCAGTGCTTCTTCAGCTGTGCTTTTCCTGCGGTACTTGACTTGTGCCATGCCGAGGTTGTGTGTTCGTGCCTCTCCTGGAGCTGCTGAGTGTTTTTCATACACCATTTCGCTCAGGGTAACGACAGCCCTTGCTGGGGAGTATTTGCTTCCAGGGTGCTATGTTTGCCGCTTTTTCGACTTGGAGCTATGGCCCACTGTTGTGTCTTGTCCCTGTGGTGACTGAAGGTCTCGCTGGACATGGGTTTGGATCCTGCTGGCGCAGTCGTTGTGTCCTGCGGGGGCCGTTTTCTGCTCCTGCTTGCGGCTCCTGGGGTTGCGGGGGTATGCTCACGGGGCCTCTTGCATTCGCTGCCTGCGGTCTGCCGCTGTGTTGGGTCCCCGCTTCTGTCCACGACTACATATCCTCCCCTTGCCCTGGTCGTGGACTTTGGGTTGCGGCTACGCTTCCTGTGGATGCCCGTTCTGTTGGGTTGCCTGCTGCGGCCTTGGTGCTCTCCGTCCTGGTGTTCTCTGGGGTTCTTTGCCCCCGCCTCCATCCTTCTGATCTTGGGTGTCTGTCCCGGGGTCTGTGTTGGTGGTGGCGCTTTCTCTGCCTGTGTGGTGCCCGCGTCCTTGCATCTGGGGGACTGTTTCTTCTGGGTGTTCCTGTCCGGGCTGCTTTCCTCCTCCTCCGGGCTGGCCTACTGAGTTGCTCTCCCGGGGCTGGGGTGCGTTGGTGGTTGTGCCTACTGCTGGTTCGCTTTCTTCTCTCAGCGTGGTTCGGGGGCTCTTTTTCTCCCCGTTCCTCTGTCTTGTGGGGCTGCTCGTTGTTGGTGGTGCTGTCGGGTGGCTTGCATGGGTTTTTTCCCTCCGCTCCCTCTTCCCCTTCTCCGGCTCCTCTTCTCTGGGGTCTGGGGGGGGGGGGGGAGATGCCTCTCTGCTGATGCTGCTCGCCCCTGCTCCTTGTTTGGCGCGGCTGGCCTGTCTTTCGGGTTGCTGGCCTGTTTCCGGGTTTGCTGCTCTTTGGTCTGTGCTGCCCCTCGGTTGCCTTTGGCTTTGGCGCTGGCTTCCTTGATCTGGGTTGGGGGTTTTTTGTTCCCTTCTGCGGTGCCTCCTTTTTGTGCTCCTCTCCCTTGGTCTGCGTGGTGGGTGTTTTCTGCCGCGAGGCTTCTCCCTTTGGTCTGCAGACTCGGCCCGCCTCTCCCTCCCGGGGGGTGACAGCTGGGCCTGCTGGTGCCCTTGCAACCGCACCCTCTCCGCTCCCCTCCGGCGAGCCCTCCTGCCCAGGCGGGCGGGCTCCTTCCCCGGTCAGGCTCCCGAGTTCCCGGGCGGGGGGGGGTGCAGTGGTGGCCGGTCGGGGAGTTGGGTGCGCGGCTCCCACCCCATCGTCTGGTGCGGCTTTCTCATCTGCCTGGCGTTCGTTGGCTGCTTCTGTGTTGTTGGCCTTCGCTCTTGCCGTTTGGTGGCCTGCCTCTGTTTGGCGTGGGTTCCTGTCGCCTCTGTAGTGGCTATTTCCCTTTTATTTTACTGGCTCTCTCTGTGCTTGCTCCTGGGGTTCCCGGAGTTGTTGGGGGTCTCGCCTGCCTGCTTCCACCTTGCCCTATGTCGGGGTCCTGCTCTTGTGTCAGGTTTGCCTTTTGCTTCCTCGACGGCGGGGTCTGTTGGGGTTGCGATTCTGTTTCCTCTTCTACTGGTTCCTCTGCGCCTCCGTGCCTCCGGCTGGTGGGGAGTCGGTGTTTCGGCTTCTTGGGGGTCTGCATGGGGTTGGGTCCTGTTGGCCCCATGGTTTCCAGTTTGCCTGCCGCGGGTTTCCCGCTTTTCTTTTTCCCCCTCTGCGTGCCTCCTACTCTGGCTCTCCCTGTGCTTGCCTTTTGGCTTGCTTTGGGTGTTTCCCTGCCTGCTCCTCCTGGTGCTACCTGGGTTCCTGACTGGTTTGTTCCCGGTTTGAGGGCCTCGTGTGGGTATGGCTTCTCTGTCGGGGGTTGTGGGAGCCTGCTCTTCTTACCCTGGTGCTTCCTCCCCCCGGGTTGTCTTTCCGGTGGTGTTTTACCTTCTGGGCACTGGTGTTCATGCCGCTGCTGTTTGGGCCTGGCTGTCTTTTACTGGTGCCATGCCCTTGGCGGGGCTTCTGTTTTTCCCCTCTCCGGGTCTCCTGTTCTCCCGGTTGGTGGCCTGGAGCCGTGCTGCCTTTCTGCGCTGGCTGGGTGTCTGCTGGGGCTTTCTGCTCTTGCGTGTTGGTCTTCTTTTGGGCTCTGCGTCCTTGCCTGGGCTCTCTGTGTCCTGGCGGGGCGCTCTGGTGCTGTGCCTCGCCCTGGTGGATCCTTCGGGGCTTTTTTCCTGCTGGGGGTTCTTGGCGATCTTCTTTCGCCTGTGTTGGGGCTTTTGTGGGGTCCTTTGACTCCGGTGGTCTGAAGGCTTCCTGCTTGTTCTGGTTGTCTTAGGGCTGTGCCTCCTGGGCTTCCTGGCTGTTTTGCAGGCTCTGGGGGTGTTCTGCTGTGCGTTTCCTGGTTTTGGCCTGGTTGGCTTCTGCCTCCCTTGCTTCTCCGGCCTTGGTTCCCATTGTGGGGCTGTTGGGTGCCCTCCCCCCCCTCTCTCTGGGTGGAGTGTGGTTCCGTGGTGCTCTTGCCTCGGTGGGGTTCTCCCTCCTGGCTGCGGGTTGTCTGGGGTCTTTTGCTTGTTGGCCCTCTGCTTCCTCTGGCTTCCGCTTTGGCGGTTTTCTCTGTTCTTTTCCGCCCTTCTGTGTGGTTCGGGCGGTGGTGTGCTGGGGGTTCCGGGTTCCTCCCTGCCCTTTTGCTGTGCCGTATGCGCTGCCTGGGCTCGTTCCCTGGTTTTTGATTAGGCCTACAGGTCCTCCTGCGTGGTCGGGTTGCTTGGCTCTGGTCCTGGCTTCCCGGTTCTGTTGGCGTTTGTTGACCTCTTTTTTGCGGTCTGCTTGGCTACTTTCCGGCGTTGCTGGGTTGGGGCCTTGTGGTGTTGGTCTGGGTGCCGTGCTCCCTGGGCTTTCTTTTTCCTGCTGCTCCTGCCCTTGCTGCTGGCCTGGCCTGGGTGTGGGGTTCCTGGGCGGTCCTGTGTCTTCTGGGCACCTTCTATGTGCTGCACTCTGTGCCTCGTTGGGCGGCTGCTGGGGTTTCCCGGTTGCTCTGTGCTCCCCTCCTGCCTTGTGTTCCATCCCTTTGGGGTTGGGGTTTTCTGGGCTTGTGGTCGGTTTCTCTGTTCCCGACCTGGTTTTGTTTTCTTTGTTACTGATTTCCGGTCTTGTTGGCCTCTCCTTGTTTGGTGGGCTTTCGACTGGGTTGTGGGGTTCTTCCCCGTCCCTGTCTTTTGGGTCGGGTTCTCGATCCTGTTCGGCTCCTGGGTCCTCGTTGCTTCCTGGGCCTCCTCGGATGGGTTTCCTCCTTGGGTCTCTTGGGCCCGGGTCCTTTCTTTTTGGGTGTTTGGCCGTGTTTCTCGCCTGTGCTTCCCCTTCCTTTTTGGGCTGGGTACTTGTGCCTGCGCTCTGTTGGCCATTTCTTTCTTTGGCTTTCTTCCGGGTTGTCTTGTCTTCCTGGTGAGTCTGCCTGGCCCTGTATGCCTTCCTGCTGGTTCTGTCCTTGGCAGTCTTCTCCGGTGGGTTGTTTTGGCTGGTCTTGGTGTCCTGGTCTGGGTCCCGGTTGCCGGTTTCTCGGGTTGGCGGCCTCCTTCTTTTGGTGCCCTGGCCTTTTTCTTCATCTCCGGTCCTTGTCCCTGCTGTCCTGTTCTGTGTTGCGTGCCAGGGGTTTTCTGCGCTCTTCCTTTCCTCCTTCTCGGTGCTCCCTTGGATTGGCTGCTTTTGTTGTGGTTTCCTGGATGTGCTTGTGCGTGCGGAAGGCCGGGTTTTCTGCTTTGGTATTCTCCACATGTAATTATGAAGGTGTCGAGGACGGAGGGACCTGGGGGTAATGTCCTATTACTTACCGGTAATCTTCATTACTCCGGTTCCCGTAGTCCTCAACACCTTCATTTGCCCCTCCCTCCCTCCCGGGCGGCCGGCCTTCCTGTCTGGGCTTGGTTGTACAGACGGGATGCTGGGTAAGTACTGCTTATGTACTCCCGGTGGGAGGGGCAGTATTAGGGTCCCAGTATGCCTCTGCTCTTTTTTTCTGTCGGGAGATAGTTATCTCCACATGTAATTATGAAGGTGTCGAGGACTACGGGACCCGGAGTAATAAGGATTACCGGTAAGTAATAGGACATTTCTGTACACATTACCTGGCCTACAGCACACCTGTTCAAAAGTCAATGCAATACATGCATTGCACTGCAAACTCTCGTCAGCAGTGCAGCAAATACCTCCTCTTGGGGGATCGCCAGTAGATGTCAACAGTCCCTTTTTGGAAAATCCAAGCACAGCATTCAAGGGTGCATGGATTTTTCCCTTTGGAAATCCACAGAGTTGATGACCATTTAATGCCGCAGTGTGAATGAACAGACTTGCAAGATGGCGTCTGTGTGGTATATAGGCGCCTTTGAAATGATGGAACGGCGCATGTTTCATAATACACCTCCATGCACTGTCATGGTCACAGTATAGTAGGAAGGTAGAGGCTCCTAAAACCCAGCACGGCAGAGCCCCCCTCTGCTCCCAATCGCTATTTGCACCTTACGTTTTCATTGGCAGAGAGTAATAGCCACAGGCTGCAACTGAAAGTGTTGTAGCAGAAGGGAATAGAATGGCTGACTATCCTGATTTTTATAGACTGCAGCAAAATTGAGGAATCTGTCCCAAATCCCTTAGTGGCCTAGTGCAGGGCGCCAGATCATCCTCTTTTACCTTCTCATGCAGTTTGATGAGTTCTGAAGGACTTTCAGAACTCCTAGGGTAGGAAAGGTGGCTTACTGGCTAAAGTAGCTAACTTTTAAACTCAGGAAATAGGGCTGGATGTGTTTGCATTAATTTAAATCTCATTTTAGGAGCTGGTAGAGTTGTGTTGATTCCTAAACGAGTCTGTGAATGAATACAAAGTCACTATTCGGAAGGGCATTCTGTTGGCGTACCGCCCAAACTGTGCTTCAGTAGAAGAAGTATCAATGGTTTGCAACCAGAGTTCCAGTCCCAAAGGTTTCAAAAGTTTCTGACTTGCAAGTTATTGACAAAAGGGGGAGCATCCCTTTTGGAGCCCTACTCCTTTGTCAATTGGATTCAGTTTTCAAGGGGACTGGGGAATGATCTAGGGGACCCCTGTCAACTCTCACTGTAACATATGAAAAATTAAATCCTTTTTTTTAACTGCCCTGTTTCCTTTAAGGAAATCAGGCTGCTTTAAAAAAAACACAGGGATGGTGAACTGCTGAGCGTTGCAAGGTACCATCCCTTCGATTGTGGCCTATCAGAGTGAGTCACACTATGTGTCATTCGTAATTTATATCTGTTAGGTAGGCTGGACTACAGGCCACTCTGATTCCTAGTTTTGTAAACTGATCTAATAACAGATAGCTTAGTACTTAAAAAGATTCTGGCCATAATTAGGACTGGTAGCCAATTGTGAAAGGTTTTTGCTACCAGAGCAATCATGCATCTTGCAATATATCAATTATCAGTCGCGGCTGAACAGTCTGTGATTCTGGGCAAATCAATTACTCTCTTTGTGCCTAGAAATCTATAACGTAATCTGGTTATCCTGTAAAGCACTATAATTCCCCCAGGCCAGGAGTGCACTATTTAAAACTTCACAAACAAATGGCCAGCTCACAATGGTTCATACATCAGCTGGAAGCCTCAGGCAGTTACTGCTGACTTCTCCGGACACAGTACACAAGTGCTGTGCAGAGGAGCACATGAAGGACCAGCATGTGTGTACATGCCAGGCAGAGAAAAGCTGCAAGGTCCTTTTAGCAGCATGTTTACCTTTAGACATGTAAATTGATACTTGTATAGCACACTACTCACCCGCAAGGGTCTCAAGGCGCTTGTACGAATACCACTGTGGAACCCATCCTGGCTTTCCCTGTAAGGAATCCACTCCTGGGCACCCCCAAGGTGACAGCCAGGCATCCTTAGCGTTGTGGGGGCCGTTGTGGAGATTAAGCAAGCTATTGCCCAGAGTTGGACTCCATGATTGGAATAGGCACCGAGGCGAGAATTATCTGGTCCGTGGAATTTTGAGCCCAAGACCCGCTGAGGTGGGGAATTGAACCCTGGTCCTGGGATAGACCTCTGCATCAGGGTCTGCCGCTCTAACCATTGAGCCACACTTCCCCACATGTTAATACAGAGGATTATGAGCACCTGCAGGGATGACTCAGCTGGCGTTTTTCTGAAAACCCTAGAATTACCTGCCAACTATCCCTCATTGAGCCATAAAAATATGATGAAATCAGAAATATGTATGAATTAATAACTGTACACATGGCCTGCCCTGGAAATATGTCCCTGGTGCGTGAGCCTGCTAAGATATTCTTTCATAACGGGGTAGAAGGGGGCTGAATAAGGACCATGTGATTTGACCAAGATCATACAAGTTAGCCAAGTAATTGGACCAATAGTGCAATGCAGACAAATCACTTACAGGACTGTAACTTTATATCTGTACCATATTTAATGAGTATACCATGAGGGCACACACTGTCTTTGCCGGATAATATTTACCATGTTTTGGGTTCCAGTCCATTTTTCTTATCACACACTGCCAACATATACCTTGAGTGGTAGTACTAAACATCTTACCTCAAAAACAGCAGCGGAGGAACAGAACCAAACAGTGCGCTGCACACTTCCAGGGATGGGCCCTGCGTTAATTTCCACCACGTTATGCGAGTAACTGCAATATGACCTTTTCTGTTCCCCTTATTTCATAATATGCATCAATTTATTTACCAATAATGATGATTTTGAGATAATTACACAAAGTGTTGTCCAATCGGTGAAACTCCTTGGGTATTCAGATCCCCTGTCTACTTCGGGTACGAAATTCTTTTTTAGATTCAACATCACACTGATGTCAATCCACACAGTTATTGGCCTGGCAGTCATGGCTGACAGTCAAGGCACAAGTCGGGGGTACACCCAGGTACACGTAGTACACCCGCTGTTTTCACAGGATGGACGCAGTAACCCGCATCTGCCCGCCAAGAAGTTGGGACCTACCGAAATAGGCTGAACTTGTCCTTGTGTTATTTTCAGACACGGGACACGTTCAGCGGCACCTGCACATTGTCTACTATTGATTGCCAGCAGCAGAGTCCAGGCAGCGAGGGAGATTTTTTTCACTTCCGACTGGGCAGAAGTTTAGGGGCCATCAGGCCTCCTTGTAATTGAGTATGCTGACTGGAGGCAGCCTGGAACCTAACACTAAAAAGTCAATGCAACAGAGGGGGAAAAAGGCACACAGCTTGTTATCTATTCACTAGTACTTAAGAGAGGCTTGCTTTTGCCTTTGTTCAGTTTCTGTATATAAGAGATGTATGCACTGTAAGAATGTCAGGTGTGTTGGTCTGTCCCAGTACATAAATAACAATTTCAATAGCACTATTTTATGTTATTGCACTATGCAACTTAATGAAGAGTGTCATAGCTCTTTAAGTAACATACACATTGACAATAAATCATGTACATGTGTAAATCAATGTATAAGATTAGTTACCTTGGACAGTGAAGGTTACAAGGTGTAGGAGTCACATGTCCTTCATACCTCACTGTGGCCTGTTAGAAGGATTATTATTTATAAACGGCAGGTAACAAAGGGATCTCTGTGTTAAAAGCAGATCTACATAAATTAAAAATCTGTCATCTGCGGGTTGGATGATGTGCTTTACAGGAGACACTTTTACATTCTCTACTACTTTGATTCAAATGTGGGACTTCACAAAACACAAATCATTAGCCAACAGGGTTATCTCACCGTAATTACTATTCCTTTAGATTTACTGGGCACCTTCACAGCAGATGTCTTCACCCAATCAAATATTTTGAAATGTAGACATTGCAACCAATTAAGCATAGCAGACTTCCACGTGTCTCCTTGTTGCCAATTTCTTTGTGGCAGGGTTTTAAAAAACTCAATATATTAGTTGAGGCTCAGAATTTGCGTTGGGATTGTGCCACTTTTTTGGCACAACCCCAACGCCAGATCTCATTTGTTAAATCTCATAATGTGCTTAAATGTACAAAACTTATACCTGATAAACATGTGTGCAGTCTTCAAATATCAACAGTCACTACTTGTGTTGTCACACATCAGGATTTCACTTGGGCACTGCCTAACCTGGTTTGTCCCCCCACTTTTTTTTAAGACTTTTGGCCAGCAGAGAGTATTTGGAATTACTAAAAAATTAACACATTTCCTTTTTTACCCACATTTAAAATTAGATACAGGCAAGATATTAAATGTTTTCTGACTGCATTTATCTGTAAAATTCAGTAAACATGGAAAACTAACTTGTTTTGCCTTTGAATACGGAAGAAGAGTACACCAATTTCTTAATTCTGCATTAGTATAAACAAGGATTACTCCTGATGCTTTACCCGGGATTAGATTACATGAGATTATTTGTAATATTGTACAGCGCATTCCATTCTAGGCATTACCTCTCAGAAGGAGAGCGTGACCCTGTCCTATACTGCATTTGAAAAATGATTATGAATGCTTTACTTTACGTTAACCCCTTCACTGCGGCGGCTAATCCGCCGCAGTGCTATGGGGGGAGGGCGGCCGAGCGTCGGGCGCATGCTGGTGACGGAACCGCTCCGTCACCAGCGTCGGTTGCGCTGTGCTCATGACGGAGCGGTTACGTCATGGCCCTGCCCACTCAATAGAAAGTGCCGCGCAGGTGCGAAATCAGCGCCGCGCAGGCGCGAAATCAGCACTGCGCAGGCACGGCGGCCGGGCCATGACGGAACCGCTCCGTCATCAGCACAGCGCGACCGCAGCTGATGACAGAGCGGTTACGTCATCAGCAGGGGAGGGGTTAAATTACAGACGTTGATCACTCAAATTACTTTATCAGGCATCAAATCACAATAGAATACTACCCAGTTTTATGACTATAGAAAGACAGTACTCTGATTACTATTGCTAAAGTACACTTTTGTGACTACGTTATTGAGCGTTATCAAATGACACTACTCTCATTCTTAACCTGCAGGGGCTGCAGAACCGGATTACTCTAATTACATTACCCCGCCAGTGCCTGTATAAGAGGGTTACTGCGGTACATTTTCCCTTTTCTTGATTCCAGATCATTGTTGGAATTTCTCTACAATGAATTGCCCTGTATTCGGTTACCCAAGTAGATTGTTCGGAGTTATTTACTACGCAGTGTGTTAAAAAAGTAGATTTTGGAGTAGTTTACCTTCGAGTGGATTACATATCTGTAGCCCGCTGTTTGTATTAAACTGTATTTGACTAAAATATATTTTAGATGCCTTCGCAATGGATTAGAATTTTGAAGGACGCTACAGTGACCTTTTTTTTTAAAGTTAATCAGATTAGCGGAGAATGTATTGATTAATTAACTATAGAAAGTTTCTAATTCTTCAACTCTCCAATGCATTACAGAAAACACAACCTCAGAGCTGTACCCTTCTAATTAGATGGCTTTCTTTATATGTTATTCCATCAAATTACAGAGATTTTTATTATATTTGATGAATGGGGAGCAATCTGGTCACATAAACCTGCATTAGATTAAGTATTAATTTGATTCCTTTTTGCTGCATAAAAATAAAGGCTAATACTTTGATTACTTTACCCTATTTTGCGAAACTGGGAACTACATATCCTACTTTACCCTGCCTTGCTCGCCAATGAATTAAAGTTGGTTGCTCTATTTACTTTTCCCTGAAGTAGAATAAAGATAACTTCTCTATATTAGAGATCGATATTGGTGCAAGTTTGTAACCTTCAATCTTTGCAGATAATTACTTTAACTTCTTTGCACTTTGATTTGGGTGGGTGGCAGAACATAGGGCATAATTTAATGCACAGCTGTACAAACACACATGAGCCCGTCCATGGTTTGCTCTCTTAGTCATATTTCTGCTTGCCTTCAGATCAGATTTCCATGCAATGTGAACTGTGAATAACCCATTTGTGTGTTTGTATAAAAGTAGCTTGGAAAGAAAATATTTATCATTCAATTCAATTGCCAATAAACACTTGTTTGTGGCATCCTTACTTGTGATCTAACATCTTTCAACAGTTTTATAAGTATTTACAGATAATAATACAGCTTTATGAGTCATGCTGAAAACGTTTCCCATGCCTAAGAGTGCACCAATGTCTTGCACCAGGAAGGAGTAGTTCTGCGAAAGGGAAAAGGTGCAGTGGCTGTGCAGTGAGAGCAGGAGCAGCAGGTGAGAACAAAATAAAATGGCCTCACCAGAATGAAGGCCAAAGTGTGTAGGAACCAGCAGGGATAGGCTCTGAGGAGTGTGTATGATGAAGAGGAAGAGAGAAGTAGACATGGATACAGAAGGGCATACAACTTGTGACGGCAGACACAAAATGGCGGATGTTGGCCATAATAGAGGAGGTGCACCCAACATGGCATCTATAGCAGTAACAAGCGGGCTGAGTGTTGTGTTACCTTGATATTTTCAGGAGTACACCCCTATAGATTTCCTAAACCTAAAAAGAAAATATGTCCTTGTGACAGAAAAAGAAAACCACCAGGTGCTGTTTACTCTGTGCAACCCCTCCGAGCACTTTACCATTATAAATGGCACAGAGACTTGTGCAGCCCCTTCTGTAATACAGATCGCATCAGTGCCGAATATGCCTCAGCACAGTCTCAAGAGGGAACTTCTATGCCCGAAGCAAATAAGAGAATACTTTGCCTTTGCACACGTGCTGCATTATAGACAGTGAGTGCGCCCCCTGCCAGCGCCTTTGGAATGGCAGGAATAGAGTACTATGGACCTCATAAGACATCCCGACTACAATTGATTGCATCCACCTGCAGAGGGTTCTCTGCCACCGCTCACCCTTAAACTGCAGGGTCACCTGGGCAGTAAAAGGTAGACTAGATGCTTTAAACAGCTGCTCCGTCTCTCACTAGTGCTCTGCTCTCTGTACAGACTCGGGTTAGCATCTGCACTGAGAATATCACATTAATTATTATAGGGCGCATTCCGGTCTGTGCTTGGCACCTCCAGTTAAGGGTGCACCATGGTGCAGCTGCAGAGATTGCCACATAGTGATAGATTTGTACATTTGCCATATAAATCATCATCTACTACATAACATGCAGATTTTAACGAAAATAATTGGTTTCTAGCTCAAACGGTTCAAAAGTGACTAAAATGCATCAACAACTGTTGCCGCCTAGCGAAAGCCCTTTTACAAATCTGGACTTCATCCACAGCAGTCTAGGACCAGCTATTATAGCCCCAACCCATGCTGCGGCTGCCCACAAGCTTTTATTTTCTTGTTTCCCTTTTGGTCTCCTATTTTTCTTTTTTCCCCTGCCCTAATAAGTGTTACTTCTACGTGCAGTGCCAAGATCCTGTGGCGTAGGAGGAATTTGTTGTAGATAATTTGATAAAGATTTTAGATGGTGTCTGCAATTCCATTGAAGTGCAGCAGCCCACCCAGGCATGCAATGATGCTGACAGTGACCACATGTTTGTGCATAAATAACTGAGACCGGCTCGTGAGAAAGGGATACAGTGTAATGAAGTATGTAAAGCAGGGCTTTTTGGTTACCATTTTTCCATTTTACCCTTACATGTGGCTGGTGGCCATTTCTGCACAAAGAGGAAAGTTTGTGTGTGCTAAAGAAATAAGAAATGTGCCTGGCAGCAGTGTGCAGCTGCTGGGTCCTAGCAGAGGAAATTAAAACGTTTTTTTATTTAAGGGTTGGGAATGGGAGAAGCAGCGAGCAACAGACTGGGAGGCTAGTGGCTCAGCAGCAGTGCTGGGCACTTACACAAGCAGCCTCAAAAAAAAAAAGGTGAAAAAATGTAGTGGATCAAAAGAGGAGCAGGAAAGTGGGGAATAATTTGAGTGGGCAGGAGAGGGAAAGAAGCCATGTACTTCCATAAAGTGCTAAAAAAGACAAGTCTCACCTCATCAGCTTTGGAGGCTAAATCAACTGTTCATTCAGAAACCATGTACAGAGGTGTTCCAGGGATGGGACAGTCCCATGGAAAGGGAAGAAATCCATGGCATTGGCCGGAAGCTGAGATCAGCAACAAAGCCATGAGCCCTGGGCTTACTGAAGGCAGGCTCTGTGTGCGTCAGTGTTATTGACAGCAGGTCAGTGGGACAATAGGTAAAGCTTTCTGTAGATGTGGCATCAAAACAACTTGCACAGGTTGTAGAGCAGACCAAACCCAAATGACAGATGCTGCTTCCCGGGGTGAACAGCTGGGGTTTTCTAGTGACACAGTGATAGTTCCCTGGAATTCATGTATTTAAACGAGTGGCAAGATGTAGTCCAATAAAGGACTTTAGACTATGGAGACAGGAGTGGGCAGTTTTAGGGAGTCCCACTAGGCGAGTCCACAAGTTGGCTACCCATGAGGTGCTGGTGCTGGCAAGGCTTCTAGCCCAAGTTCCTCCAAAATTGAACACGGCCATTACAAGATCAGCGCCATCGAAATGCCCCATTGAGCATGAGCAGTTCGCCTGTATTACCTGACACGAGTAGTAAGGGGTGGATTGAAATAGGGGGAGTTCGTGTGTAGTCTGGTTGGTAAAGACGAGGAGCCTTAAGAAGAAACTGTCTACAAAAATCCATTCTTTTCCATAGTCTTAAAGCACGAATGTCTTCTAATTACTTCGAAGAAAAAAACAAAAGGGCTTTTGCAAGGACATAATTAAGTACGGGGAGCATAAAAGTAACGTTTAGGACAGAAAACCCTGTGAATGCTACAGCGTGACACAGTGTTATCATGTTTTCCTAATTGCCCAAATAAACTCGTGCATTTTCTTCATATGGACTTTTGGACTCGACTGCCCTTCCCCTTGCCCTTCCAGGCGGCCTTCACCTCAAGCCCGAGACGGCTCGTGGAGGGAGTTACGGTGGGGCAGGAGGGCGGGGAGGGGGAGGGGCAGGGCGGAGGTTGCTAAAAGCCGGCATATGGATAATTGCAGGTAAGTAAACAATTTAATTAATAAAACGAATTTCGTAGTGCGCCTTGCATCGCAAAATGCAATGCAGTGCGAGCTACGAAATTCGTTTTATTAATTAAATTGTTTACTTACCTGCAATTATCCATATGCCGGTTTTTAGCAACCTCCGCCCTGCCCCTCCCCCTCCCCGCCCTCCTGCCCCACCGTAACTCCCTCCACGAGCCGCGGGCCGAGAGTCCCAGACCTCTGCCCTGGACCCCTCTCCTTTTTCTGGCCGCGCTGGC
Source organism: Lissotriton vulgaris (assembly GCF_964263255.1). Classification (NCBI taxonomy): domain Eukaryota; kingdom Metazoa; phylum Chordata; class Amphibia; order Caudata; family Salamandridae; genus Lissotriton; species Lissotriton vulgaris. The sequence continues at coordinate 204,131,604 of NC_141688.1, read as the reverse complement.
CTGCCATACGCAGGTCCTGTGTCACTCCATGAGTCAAGGTGCTGCCGAGACTATCACAGTGAGCGCTACAACGAGATGGCCACAAGAGGGCCTCGTTTCCCAAAAGTTGGGAATTTAGAGAAATTTCACAGGCAGTTTTGTAAAAATCGCTGCATTTTTACAAAACTGCTGATTTTGCGGGGTTTAACCAAATCGCGAAATCCCAGAGGGTCTGACTATTACAAAAGATGCTGCTTATGCCGCATAATTTTGTTTTTTTCTTGCTGTATAATTGACTTAGGCATTCGGCATAATTGTGCCCTCTCCTTCCGCATAGTTTCAGTGGGCGTGACCATGGCTCAGACCAGGGCAAAAAAATGGACAGGGCTGTGGCTCGAGTAATTACCAGTGTATGACATTGATTCTACCATTCTACCAATCACTTTTTAGGTCGAGCAGACCTACCCTCAATGCGTGAGCATTGAAGGTGTCTGCTTCAGACCTATTGTGGCCCGTTAGTGAGAATGCTGGGAATGAGGACACCAATCTGTTACGAGCTCGCAGTTTTCACCGCGGGAGCGCGCGTCTGACCCGCGCATGCGCAGAGTAACTCAGCCCTTGCTCACACAGACGCAGGCAGGCAGCCCCCACCCCTCTGCATGCACGCACGCACACACAGGCGAGCGCAGGCACACACATACAGGCACACAGACACTCGCTCACACACACTCCCCCCCTCCCCCACAGTCACACACACGCACGCACACACACATACAAAGCCCGCCCCCCCCCCCCGCACTCGCGCACATGCTCCCCCCCCCCCGCATTCGCGCACATGCTTCCCCCCGCTCAGCAACCCACTCACCGGCTTCCTTCATGCTGCGGCTCTCCTCAGCTGCAGGGCCCGGCAGCAGGACTCTTCTTCCCTCCTTCGGCACCGGGGCGCTGTTTCCTGTTGTCGCGCCGGCCCCGCAACAGGCGCCACACTCCTCCTTCTCCCCGGCCCCCTCCTGGGGACCCGGGCTGATTCGGACAGGCAGGGCGCTCCATGCGCCGGCAGCTCGGGAGGCGGGACTTCCGGTCGGCCGCGACCGGATTGGCCGGCCGGCCAAGAGCTTCCGGGTCGCCGCGGGACTTGTTTCTATTTCTTAATAAATCAAACTTAAAAGAGACAGCGGGACATGCTCTGACAGAGATATACAGGGGCACAAACAGGCGAGCGTGAACTTTTGTGCAGCACAGTCCAGAGAGGGAAACCTGCCCCAACTCCCGCTTTGTGCGTGGTATCCTGCTGCACAGCCTCCGTGGGTTCGAGTTGTGTTTCTGTGAACGTGTTTAATCCATTTACACCTATTTTGTGTTCAGTTCCTCTACTGTGCCTCGTGTGTTCGCCCCGAACGGTGGTCCTGTCTAGTATGTCTAATCTATATGTGTCCGAGCCCTTTCTCGCGCTCCACGTATCCCGGTCTCCCCCCTGGAGTCATGTGGGTGTCCGATCCATCTGAAACATCATGTGTGTGTCCAGTTCATTTAAATCGGCCACTTGGGGATTGTAGCCCCCTGCCACCACCGTTCACCGAACCCACACACACTCCATGCCCCGGTTATATGCGTGACACGAGGCATCAATGTACACATGCTATATACGGGGCTTACACCAAGCACGCCATGTGCTCGCCCTTACACCAAGGGCGCCAACTCGCTGCTACCCACGGAATACCGATACAAGTCCTCGGCTTTTTAGAAAACATTCTAAAGCCAAAGTAAAGAACTACAACACCCATACTGCACTGGGGTGGTCATTTAAATCACCGCAATGAAATCGCGATGCTGACTCGGGGGTATGGCTAAACTACCTACACCAGAGCTCGGACTTTTACCAAGCATTGGCAGTCTGGGGCGTGGTGGGGAAACCGAGGAGGGCTGCCCTGTAAACAGTGCAGAGTACAGTACACACGAGAATGGCTTCCACTTCCACCCTCTTGGAGCCGCCTGGCCATGCCTACGCCTGATCCGAAACGGTTTAAAGAGACCTCGTCCTGATCTGTCCGACCCCCACAGAGCGGTCGCACTTTAATTCTTCTACAGCTGTCAGACTTCTATCGCGCCTGCCGCCGCCACCCCCTCCCCTCGCTCTTTCCAGGAGCTGTCAGCCGCTTCTAGGAGCTGCCGCACACTGCACCGTGGGCAGAGCTGGGAGACGCGCCACAGATCTGCCAGACCACCCCTACCCGGAGCTGTCTTTTTCCAGGGATCTCAAGGGCCCTGATTTCCCCGCCAGTGCCTCCAGAACCCTCAACCCCTTCGCCGTAAGCCCCCTCCCCAACCAGCATGCCAGACCCTTCTCATGAATGTCAGACTCCCTGTCACTCAATTCCCATTCCCCCTGCCCCGTCATTTATGTCAGCTCCCCTGTGCTAGAGTCCAGGACCGCGCACGCCCTCAGTCCGTAGCTGAGACCCCATCCTACAGACACAAGACCCCCGCTCCGAGATGTCAGATAAAAACTATTTAAAAAAAAAAACACACTAGCAAGGCACCCTCTGGAGCGGCCTCCTTTCTAAAAGTGTCAAACCTCCCACATCAGCCTGGCCCCGCTCAGAGTTATCGGAAATGACTCTTAGAACTTTAACACCCCAAATGCAGCTCAGGCCCCCAAAAGATGACACACACACCCTCCCCAGGACTGTCAGAAACACTCACGAGTGGCCAGACGCGTCTCCCCTTGCTGTCAGACACCCCAAAGCTGTGAAACCACCGCCGCCCCCCAGACACACACACACACACGTCCGCCCCCTCTGAGCTACTAAGGGACAGCTCCTAGGCGCACGTGCCACGCCCCTGCCACCCCCGCAACATAAACATTAACCCTTCATTGCCCCGCCTCCTGCTCGCCAAGTCATGCGGGTTCACGGGCCGTGTCCTTACCTGCTCTGTCCCAGAGGGGCTGTCGGTGGCCGGGTCCAGTGCACACGGGGTTCAGGGTTTGAAGGGGTGGGGGGGGGCTTCAGGCCAGCCCGGTCACGCCGCAGCTCCGGGGGCTGCCGCCCCTGCTCAGCTGCAGTCCTGCTCGCCCCCTCTCCACCAAAGCTGCATGGCTGGCTGATGCAGGAGAGAGCGGCCCGGTGCCTCCAGTCCAACACCCCCGCCGGCCGGCTCCTCACTCCACCTTGAACGCCTGGTGGTCCCCTCCTTCAGATCCCGCCCCCACTGGGGCTGCTTTTGAAAATTCGGGGGTGCAGAGTGCTGTTTTCTGCTCTTCTCGCCCTTTCCAGCCTCCTCTGCTCAGTGTGTGTCAGGGGCAGAGGAGATCATGAGACAGCCCTGCCAGCTCCCGCCCGCTCTTCCCAGCCTGGTCTGGGCCAACTCCCATTGGCATTTTTGAGGTCTAAGCTACATCTTACTGGTAAGACAACTGTTAACAATATACAGGTGAGAATTTTGAAAAGGTACTCACGTTATTTAAAAATCAATGTGTGGGAGGAAAATTGTTTTCTTCTTTAAAAATCAATGAGAGTTTCTGGAAAGGCACTTTTCTGTACATACTGTTTTTGAAGATGAACTGGGTTTCTCCCTTCCTTCCGTCTTTGTCAGCTTTAATATCCGCAGCTGACCCTTTACCTTTGTACAAGGCAACGTGATCACAGGACAGTTCATGATTGTCCCACCTCCATGTCTATTCATCACACTGTCAACATCTCAATTATTTTAGCCAACTTGAGTTTGTTACAGCACACATACCATTGTCCTGAAGCTTCTCTATCCCACCCAATGCTGTGCCTCTTTCTCTTTTGACTTTATTCAAATGTCTTATTTCCAAATAATATGTAAATGTGAATCCAGTATTTGTAAAGCGCACAGCTACCCGGAGGCATCCCGGCGCTGGGGGCCATTGGGAAGATTAAGCAAGCTATTGCCCAGAATCACATGGTGCTGGGCAGACCCCTGCCGCCTAGCCCGGGGATCGAACCATAATCCTCTTACTCACAAATAGCGCGAGGACGTGAATTACTTTTGGAGGTGTCTCTGGAGGAGGAGAACTTTGAGGTCCCTTTTGAAGGCCTGGGAAGAGGCAGTGGTCCAGAGCTTTTTTTTGTCCTCTCGCGGTTTGTAAATACAAAACATATTGCATTACAAATGCTATAGGTATCACATTTGCGAAAGTTATAACTATTGGCATTGTAAATGACGAAGCTATTAATTTAGCTATTTAAAAAAAAAGAAACATAAATAAAAACTTTGCCATTTACAATACCAATAGCTCAAACTTTCCTAATGCGAGACCTATTGCATTGCAAATGCTTGTTTGTTTACTTCAGCGCGACGACCTTTTTGCAGTGGGTATGTCCAGACATATGACCCATAGTCACTGTGTCATTGAAACCAAGCTGCCCCCGACTGAAGAACCCCCTACTAGGGTGAAAGCGGTCTTCGGTGGCTTGTGTTCTGGCTCAGAGAGGACCTGGCCTGGTAGTTCAGACAGACTAGACTGTTCCTATTGGAGAAGAAGCACGGCTGTTTTATATATGGCTGGGTCTACTCTGATGTGCCATGGTGGGAAAAAAAGGGACGGTGATGTGGCCACACATAATTGTATTAATTACTAGAATTTATTAGTTACATTCTTATAGAACTCAGGTAAATAATAATGAACTTCTCAGTAATTGAAAATGAAATATGGATGAAAGCTACGTACACCCCGAATATTGTTCATCATGCATTCCTAACCAATTAGGAAAGCCCAAACTATAATATAATTAGCTCACTTACTGCCTGACATATTGATTTACAAAATATTATAATATTAGAAGAATCTTATAAAGCCCCCCCCCCCCTCCTCTTCTGCCTGTATGCCAAAGACTCGAGCCCTAGCCTTCGAAATCTCTCTACAGCAACTAGCCCGTCTGCTAGCCACATCCCAGTTACCAGGTTCTCAGTAATTAAAATGAAATAAAGTTAAAAGCTACATCAACCCCATATCTAGTTCATTATACGTTACTTACCTGTTTTTCTTTTATATTCTATTCGCTCAATAGATACTATGGAGCTTAGAGGAGGGTGGGCGGGGGGCTGACACTCAGGTCGTGCATTAGTTCCAGAGTAAGTGGGGGGGGGGGGGGGGGTGGCGCAGCGGCCAGAGAGTCATACACTCTGATTCATTCAGTGAAAAAAGTAGGACCATATTAACAGGCACTAAGGACTGTGACACATGTAACATTATGAAACAAACACAGTAGCATGCTCGCAAACAAGACAATGGGGCAAAAAGGAAAATAAAATATGGAAGTGAAAAGTCTTCAGCCTGCCTATTCAACCTGGGAAAAAGAAGTCAAGAGTGTCACTGCTGCCACGCTGCCTCCAAGACACACGGTTCCATTCTATAAGGAAGCAAAGGATGTGGGGACAGGAGGTAGCAGGGGGAGTGATAAGGGGGTGTCATCAGCATTTGCATTTGGTTTCGCTCTAGAAATAAAGTCATCACGAGTTTCTAGTACTATAAGCAATATTTCACCCTGTTTTTATTGATTATGAAAATCTGGATTTTCTGACAGTGACGGGTGAAAAAATAACAGATAATAGTAATCCAATCATCCAATCACGCAGTAGCACTATCGGCCTGCACACAGGAGGGCCAGTACACCCTCCTTTCACTCACAAGCAACATGGTACTTTTTCGAAATACGAGCAAAAGGTACGTCGTCCTATATCAGCATATCCCAGGTCTCACCGCTATTAATTCAAATGCAATAGCTTCATTTTAGTCGAAACGCAAAAATAGTTCATGTACCAGGCTTAAAGTTTGGTTATGTAGCACGCCAGATAACCCATGATGTCTATGATCTTGCAGATATGTGGGGGATGTTGGGCTCAACGTTTGGTTGTCTAGCACGCCACTTACCCCATGACGTCTACGATCTTGCAGATATGTGGGGGATGTTGGGCTTAATGTGTGGTTATCTAGCATGCCAGATACCCCATAACTTCTAAGATTTTGAGGATATGTGTGTCATAGTAGAAAACAACATCCTCAACTCCACACAATCAGGATACAGGAAGAACCACTGATCTCGCGGCGACATATGACATTCGCTCTCTACTCGACAGAGGATAGACTGTGGTCCTCAACCTCCTAGACCTCTCTACGGCCTTCGAACACAGTCTCTCATAGCACCCTAGCCCACAGACTCCGTGTTAGACCTGTCAGCCCTAGGGTGGTCTTACCCCGTTTTTTTTCACTGTTCACCTAATATATGGCGACATCTTTTTGTTGGACCTCGGCCTCTGGGCGCCTTACTACTGCCAAACAGTGCTGTGGTGCAGGTGCTCTCTCCTAATAATATGTCTGCAACAGGCCCCTGCTACTGCGGAATGGCCATTGAACATACACACTCCAGTAGTTAGGATCGGGCTGGGACACACTGTTACTGTATCTTTGCCGTCCCGCCTTTTTGTCACATAGAAAGATATGGTAGAAGCCCCTGGAACATTCCAGCCCAGGGAGGAATTATACTTTGCCTCCTTTCACCTGACCTAAAGGTATAAGAGGAAAGGAGGGAAACTTAACGAGTCAGTTAGGGCACCACTGGACCCTGGGGTAACCTCTAGGCGGTTGGACCTAGGGGGGAACCTACACTACTGAGACTGACTGAGCTTTGGCCCTGCTGTACCCAAGATAGCTGAGGGGCTCTGCCAGCCTGTTGACCTTCCCCAGTGAGGGGGAACCCAGGAGACCAACTCCAGTGTACTGCTGGGAACTATCCTGCCTCTTGTGCCTGTCAACTCAACCCCCTACCCTTCCCTCCAAGAAACTGATCTTAAGACCTGCCATCCACTATCAGTGCCGAGACTGGGAAGCGCTGGGAAACCCTCAAGGTAAGCGCTGTGCCAACCAAGCGCTATTTTGAAGGAACTGGCTGCCTGCTGCTAGCGCTGGGCTCCCTAAGCGCTATAGTGAGGTAGCTGCTGCCCCTCCGCTAGCGCTGTGCTAATTGGTGCTGCTACTGGGTGTACTCAGCACCTACTGTGGCCTTTCATCAAGCGCTGTGTCTACCAATCACCACTGTGGCCTCTGTACCCTGCACTGGGAAGCGCTGTGTGCAAAACTCACCGCTGCGCCCTCGGGTTGCTAGAGAAAGTAGCGCTGTATGCCAGGAGCGCTGTGTGCCCAGGGAGCGTGAAGGAAGCTGCGTGGGCAGCGCCTCGCTATGGGAGGAGGAGGGGCCCCTGGAGATTCCCGCTATGGCCCCCGAAGCCTGGGGAGAGCCGCGCTGTAACAGAGAGGCTGCACTGGGCCTGGGCCGCGCGGGTGCATGTTGCTAAGCAACCGGGGCGCCAGCCGTGTCATCGGCCGTGCCCCCTCTAAGCCGCGAACCAATTGGCCCCCGCGACTGAGCCCTCAGGAAGCTGTAAACCTATTGGCTCCCGGGCCTCAGGGCTGACCGAGGCTCAGTGCTGGGTTCAGGCTATTACGGGAGGGGCTCTGCTGCCATTGGGAGCCCCCGCAACCTGCGTCTCTGCCTCCAGGACACCCGGGACAACAGTGAGGAGAACGCGCTACCCGCGAGGAACTCCGCTTCCTCCTCCTTGGCACCAGGTAACCATCCGGGGAGGGAGGCGAGTCCACTGCCAACAACAGGGCTGCCGCGGAGCCCCTCTAAAGCGGAGTGGCAGCCCCTTAATTACCCAAGAGGAGAAAAGGAATAGGCCAAGCGGTGGTGCTGTGGTGATTCCCTCCCTACTGGCCAGATCTGACTTTGCAGCCCAAAACTGTCATCTTTACAGGGGGCCTGTAAGGAAGATCGGCTGCAGCAGTGTAGCTATAAAGGTTGAGGCCACATGTATAGGACTTAGTATTGTTCTTAATTACACGCATGAGAAGTGTGGCCCTTCCTGAATATGTCCATAGGAAATGTTGTGCATCTTGCCTATATGATCCCCATGCATAGGAAATGTTACTGATGTTGCATTGATGCCCACAAAGTGTTGCCCTATTGGAGATGTGCAGAGGAGATGTTGCCTTTATTAATGTTTGCATAGGGAATGTTGCCTATGTTGGCCCTGAATACCAGAATTGTTACCTGGATTGAATTTATGCCTAAGAGATGTTGCCTACATTAGCCTAGTGCCTAAGAAGTGTTACCTGCATGGATATAATATTATGAGAACTGGTTACCCTGTTTCAAGTGAGAACCTTGCGTTACCTACCTAGACCACAAGTAGATAAAGAATCTTGTTTTATAAAACAACCTGGTGTGGTGTCTCTTCATTGCGTGCGTATTACTGAGTTAGTGCGAGTGTGTTCTGCACCACTGCTTAACACATTGCGTTCGGGTGCCTTCCTGCCTCGCGCCAAGCTACCGTGATGGAATTGGTGACCCCGGTTCTAACACTCGACAACGCGGGAATCCGGAACAAAGCCCTCAACTGGGTCCACTCATTCCTCTACGGCAGAACGCAATGAGTCCTCTGGGAACCCACACCCACACCGACTACCTGCAGAGTCCCACAAGTATCCTCCATCAGCCTGACCCTGTCCAACGTCTACAGGGCCCTGCTCACATCCATCATCAGATCACACAGACTCAACATCGTATCAAACGCAGACGACACCCAACCCAAAGTCACAAAACACAACTATCAAGACGGAATGGAAGCAGTCGCAAGGTGGATGAAGAACAACTGCCTGCAACTATACAAGGGCAAAGCCAAGGTGCTCACCATGGGCCCACACCCACAATGCTGGGAATGCCACCTGGTGGCTGCCCACCCTCGGGAACCCTACCTTCCCAACGGACCATGCTATAACCTCGGAATCATCCTGGACTCCGAACTCAAAATGGATCGCCAGATCAACGCCGTCACCTCTAACTGCTACCACACCCTCAAACTACTCCAAACGACCTTCAACTAGATTCCCCCCCGAACACATGAAAACTGTCACCCACGTCCTCATCAGAAGAAGGCTGGATAACGGCAATGCACTCTACACCGGGATCTACAAAAAGCTAATCCGCAAACTCCAGAACGACCAGAACGCCACAGCCTGACAAGTCCACTACCTACCTGGTCACTGACACATCATCCAAGAAATGATAGCAACCACCTGGCTAAGCTTCAAGTACCAGTGAGGTGAAGACTTGTCTCCCGAGCCCTGATGAAGGTTTTTTTTGTTTTTTTTTATCCTCATTTTGCGATTGTATGTATTAGGAGTTTCGGGAGTCTGTTTTTTCACCGATCTGTGCCATCACTGCCCCGTGTATCGAGCTTGGTTGGGGAGTATCCCTTTCGTTGTTGGTTATAAACAGATTTCTCGTGTATCCTTTAACATTTTCTTGTGTATCCTTTAACATTAGAGCCCTGATGAAGTTGCCACAAATAGATTGGCAATGAAACATATCGGCCTTTCCTATATGAAATGGTCAAATACATGCAATTCTGTACTCACAGCACCCAATAACATACACTTGTTTGCAAGTGAGTTACACCACCTTTTTGCTTAGAGAAGCAAATCTATTTTTATCTTTTCACGACAGGGCCAAGTGGGTATAGAATGACACAAGCACTTATAGTGCAATCATATACACATCCCTTCTCTCTTTTCTTTTCTTCACCTCTCAAAAATAAGGATACGTTTTCTTCTTTTATGTTATGAAACTTACCAATGATGATAGCGTGGGCAAACTGGTGAGTACCAACCAGCAGCTACCTTTTTGAACCTTCCATGAGTCCATGAGGGACTTTCTGACCATTCACACACTTTTTCTTCTTGCTGTTTACAAGAAGAAATGCCACTAGGTGTACTAACAAATAGTAGTAATTGAACACTCAGATCGGGAGGTGAATGGCATTAAAACCATTCCATAAGCAGAGATAATGTCTTAACTGCTCCTGACATCTGGTTAGGTAGTGGTGATCGTAAATAATCAGGTATTTGTGGATCTATAACTCATGTGTTCCGAGCCAGATCCAGCACTCATCTTGTCCCTGCACACTCTTGTGTACTGAGCCAGGCCCAGCACTCATCTTGTCCCTTCACACTCTTGTGTGCTGAGCCAGGCCCAGCACTCATCTTGTCCCTTCACACTCTTGTGTCCTTCACACTCTTGTGTTCTGAGACAGACCCAGCACTCATCTTATCCCTACACACTCTTGTGTTCTGGGCCAGACCCGCACTCACCTTGTCCCTTCACACTCTTGTGTTCTGGGCCAGACCCAGCACTCATCTTACCCCTTCACACTCTTGTGTTCTGGGCCAGAACCAGCACTCATCTTATCCCTTCACACTCTTGTGTTCTGGGTCAGACCCAGCACTCATCTTGTCCCTTCACACTCTTTGGTTCTGAGTCAGGCCCAGCACTCATCTTGTCCCTTCACACTCTGGTGTTCTTTGCCAAGCCCAGCACTCATCTTGTCCCTTCACACTCTTGTGTTCTGAGCCAGGCCCAGCACTCATCTTGTCCCTACACACTCTTGTGTTCTGAGCCAAGCCCAGCACCCATCTTGTCCCTTCATACTCTTGTGTTCTGAGCCAGGCCCAGCACTCAACTTGTCCCTTCACACTCTTGTGTTCTGAGCCAGGCCCAGCTCTCATCTTATCCCTTCACACTCTTGTGTTCTGAGCCAGGGCCAGCACTCATCTTGTCCCTTCCCACTCTTGTGTCCTGCACACTCTTGTGTCCTGCACACTCTTGTGTTCTGAGCCAGGCCCAGCACTCATCTTGTCCCTTCACACTCTTGTGTTCTGTGCCAAGCCCAGCACTCATCTTGTCCCGTCACACTCTTGTGTGCTGAGCCAGGCCCAGCACTCATCTTATCCCTTCACACTCTTGTGTTCTGAGCCAGACCCAGCACTCATCTTATTCCTACATACTCTTGTGTTCTGAGCCAGGCCCAGCAATCATCTTGTGTCCTACACACTCTTGTGTTCTGAGTCAGGCCCAGCACTCATCTTGTCCCTTCACACTCTTGTGTTTTGAGCCAGGCCCAGCACTCAACCTGTCCCTTCACACTCTTGTGTCCTTCACACTCTTGTGTTCTGAGCCAGGCCCAGTACTCCTCTTGTCCCTTTACACTCTTGTGTTCTGAGCCAGGCCCAGTACTCCTCTTGTCCCTTTACACTCTTGTGTTCTGAGCCAGGCCCAGCACTCATATTGTCCCTTCACATTCTTGTGTTCTGAGCCAGGCCCAGCACTCATCTTGTCCCTTCACACTCTTGTGTTCTGAGCCAGGCCCAGCACTCATTTTGTCCCTACACACTCTTGTGTTCTGAGCCAGGCTTAGTCCTCATCTTGTCCTTCACACTCTTGTGTTCTGAGCCAGGCCCAGCACTCATCTTGTCCTTCACACTCTTGTGTTCTGAGTCAGGCCCAGCACTCATCTTGTCCCTTCACACTCTTGTGTACTGCATACTCTTGTGTTCTGAGCCAGGCCCAGCACTCATCTTGTCCCTTCACACTTTTGTGTTCTGAGGCAGGCCCAGCCCTCATCTTGTCCTACACACTCTTGTGTTCCGAGCCAGGTCCAGCACTCATCTTGTCCCTACACACTCTTGTGTTCTGAGCCAGGCCCAGCACTCATATTGTCCCTTTACACTGTTATGTTCTTTACACTCTTGTGTTCTGAGGCAGGCTCAGCACTCATCTTGTCCCTTCACACTCTTGTGTTCTGGGCCTGTTCTAGCACTCCTCTTATCCCTTCACACTCTTGTGTTCTGAGCCAGGCCCAGCACTCATCTTGTCCCTTCACACTCTTGTGTTCTGGGCCTGTTCTAGCACTCATCTTATCCCTTCACACTCTTGTGTTCTGAGCCAGGCCCAGAACTCATCTTGTGTCCTTCACACTCATGTGTTCTGAGCCAGGCCCAGCTCTCATCTTGTCCCTTCACACTCTTGTGTTCTGAGCCAGGCCCAGCACTCAAATTGTCCCTTCACAATCTTGTGTTCTGAGCCGGGCCCAGCACTCATCTTGTCCCTTCACACTCTTGTGTTCTGAGCGAGGCCCAGCACTCATCTTGTCCCGTCACACTCTTGTGTTCTGCACACTCTTGTGTTCTGAGCCAGGCCCAGTCCTCATCTGGTCCCTTCACACTCTTGTGTTCTTCACAATCTTGTGTTCTGAGCCAGGGCCAGCATTCATCTTGTCCCTTCATACTCTTGTGTCCTACACACTCTTGTGTTCTGAGCCAGACCGAGCACCCATCTTGTCCCTTCACACTCTTGTGTTCTGAGCCATTCCCAGCACTCATCTTGTCCCTTCACACTCTTGTGTTCTGAGCCAGGCCCAGCACTCATCTTCTTCCTCACACGCTTGTGTCCTACACACTCTTGTGTTCTGAGCCATGCCCAGCACTCATCTTGTCCCTACACACTCTTGTGCCAAGCCCAGCACTCATCGTGTCCCTTCACACGCTTGTGTTCTTCACACTCTTGTGTTCTGAGCCAGGCCCAGCACTCATATTGTCCCTTCACACTCTTATGTTCTGAGCCAGGCCCAGCACTCATCTTGTGTCCTTCACACTCTTGTGTTCTGAGCCAGGCTCAGCACTCATCTTGTCCCTACACACTCTTGTGTCCTTCACACTCTTGTGTTCTGGGCCAGGCCCAGCACTCATCTTGTCCCTTCACACTCTTGTGTTCTTCACACTCTTGTGTTCTGAGCCAGGCCCAGCACTCATATTGTCCCTTCACACTCTTGTGTTCTGAGCCGGGACCAGCACTCATCTTGTCCCTCCACACTCTTGTGTTCTGAGCCAAGCCCAGCACTCATCTTGTCCCTTCATACTCTTGTGTTCTGAGCCAGGCCCAGCACTCATCTTGTCCTTCACACTCTTGTGTTCTGAGCCAGGCCCAGTACTCATCTTTTCCCTTCACACTCTTGTGTTCTGAGCCAGGCCCAGCACTCATCTTGTCCCTTCCCACTCTTGTGTCCTGCACACTCTTGTGTCCTGCACACTCTTGTGTTCTGAGCCAGGCCCAGCACTCATCTTGTCCCTTCACACTCTTGTGTTCTGTGCCAAGCCCAGCACTCATCTTGTCCCGTCACACTCTTGTGTGCTGAGCCAGGCCCAGCACTCATCTTATCCCTTCACACTCTTGTGTTCTGAGCCAGACCCAGCACTCATCTTATTCCTACATACTCTTGTGTTCTGAGCCAGGCCCAGCAATCATCTTGTGTCCTACACACTCTTGTGTTCTGAGTCAGGCCCAGCACTCATCTTGTCCCTTCACACTCTTGTGTTTTGAGCCAGGCCCAGCACTCAACCTGTCCCTTCACACTCTTGTGTCCTTCACACTCTTGTGTTCTGAGCCAGGCCCAGTACTCCTCTTGTCCCTTTACACTCTTGTGTTCTGAGCCAGGCCCAGTACTCCTCTTGTCCCTTTACACTCTTGTGTTCTGAGCCAGGCCCAGCACTCATATTGTCCCTTCACATTCTTGTGTTCTGAGCCAGGCCCAGCACTCATCTTGTCCCTTCACACTTTTGTGTTCTGAGGCAGGCCCAGCCCTCATCTTGTCCTACACACTCTTGTGTTCCGAGCCAGGTCCAGCACTCATCTTGTCCCTACACACTCTTGTGTTCTGAGCCAGGCCCAGCACTCATATTGTCCCTTTACACTGTTATGTTCTTTACACTCTTGTGTTCTGAGCCAGGCTCAGCACTCATCTTGTCCCTTCACACTCTTGTGTTCTGGGCCTGTTCTAGCACTCCTCTTATCCCTTCACACTCTTGTGTTCTGAGCCAGGCCCAGCACTCATCTTGTCCCTTCACACTCTTGTGTTCTGGGCCTGTTCTAGCACTCATCTTATCCCTTCACACTCTTGTGTTCTGAGCCAGGCCCAGAACTCATCTTGTGTCCTTCACACTCATGTGTTCTGAGCCAGGCCCAGCTCTCATCTTGTCCCTTCACACTCTTGTGTTCTGAGCCAGGCCCAGCACTCAAATTGTCCCTTCACAATCTTGTGTTCTGAGCCGGGCCCAGCACTCATCTTGTCCCTTCACACTCTTGTGTTCTGAGCGAGGCCCAGCACTCATCTTGTCCCGTCACACTCTTGTGTTCTGCACACTCTTGTGTTCTGAGCCAGGCCCAGTCCCCATCTTGTCCCTTCACACTCTTGTGTTCTTCACAATCTTGTGTTCTGAGCCAGGGCCAGCACTCATCTTGTCCCTTCATACTCTTGTGTCCTACACACTCTTGTGTTCTGAGCCAGACCGAGCACCCATCTTGTCCCTTCACACTCTTGTGTTCTGAGCCATTCCCAGCACTCATCTTGTCCCTTCACACTCTTGTGTTCTGAGCCAGGCCCAGCACTCATCTTCTTCCTCACACGCTTGTGTCCTACACACTCTTGTGTTCTGAGCCATGCCCAGCACTCATCTTGTCCCTACACACTCTTGTGCCAAGCCCAGCACTCATCGTGTCCCTTCACACGCTTGTGTTCTTCACACTCTTGTGTTCTGAGCCAGGCCCAGCACTCATATTGTCCCTTCACACTCTTATGTTCTGAGCCAGGCCCAGCACTCATCTTGTGTCCTTCACACTCTTGTGTTCTGAGCCAGGCTCAGCACTCATCTTGTCCCTACACACTCTTGTGTCCTTCACACTCTTGTGTTCTGGGCCAGGCCCAGCACTCATCTTGTCCCTTCACACTCTTGTGTTCTTCACACTCTTGTGTTCTGAGCCAGGCCCAGCACTCATATTGTCCCTTCACACTCTTGTGTTCTGAGCCGGGACCAGCACTCATCTTGTCCCTCCACACTCTTGTGTTCTGAGCCAAGCCCAGCACTCATCTTGTCCCTTCATACTCTTGTGTTCTGAGCCAGGCCCAGCACTCATCTTGTCCTTCACACTCTTGTGTTCTGAGCCAGGCCCAGTACTCATCTTTTCCCTTCACACTCTTGTGTTCTGAGCCAGGCCCAGCTCTCATCTTGTCCCTTCAGACTCTTGTGTTCTGAGCCAGGCCCAGCTCTCATCTTGTCTCTTCACACTCTTGTGTCCTGCAAACTCTTGTGTTCTGAGCCAAGCCCAGCACTCATCTTGTCCCTACACACTCTTGTGTTCTTCACACTCTTGTGTTCTGAGCCAGGCCCTGCACTCTTTTTGTCCATTCACACTCTTGGTTCCTTCACACTCTTGTGTTCTGGGCCAGGCCCAGCACTCATCTTGTCCTTCACACTCTTGTGTTCTGAGCCAGGCCCAGCACTCATCTTGTCCCTTCACACTCTTGTGTTCTGAGCCAGGCCCAGCACTCATCTTGTCCCTACACACTCTTGTGTCCTTCACACTCTTGTGTTCTGGGCCAGGCCCAGCACTCATCTTGTCCTTCACACTCTTGTGTTCTGAGCCAGGCCCAGCACTCATCTTGTCCCTTCACACTCTTGTGTACTGCATACTCTTGTGTTCTGAGCCAGGCCCAGCACTCATCTTGTCCCTTCACACTTTTGTGTTCTGAGGCAGGCCCAGCCCTCATCTTGTCCTACACACTCTTGTGTTCTGAGCCAGGTCCAGCACTCATCTTGTCCCTACACACTCTTGTTTTCTGAGCCAGGCCCAGCACTCATATTGTCCCTTTACACTGTTATGTTCTTTACACTCTTGTGTTCTGAGCCAGGCTCAGCACTCATCTTGTCCCTTCACACTCTTGTGTTCTGGGCCTGTTCTAGCACTCCTTTTATCCCTTCACACTCTTGTGTTCTGAGCCAGGTCCAGCACTCATCTTGTCCCTACACACTCTTGTTTTCTGAGCCAGGCCCAGCACTCATATTGTCCCTTTACACTGTTATGTTCTTTACACTCTTGTGTTCTGAGCCAGGCTCAGCACTCATCTTGTCCCTTCACACTCTTGTGTTCTGGGCCTGTTCTAGCACTCATCTTATCCCTTCACACTCTTGTGTTCTGAGCCGGGCCCAGCACTCATCTTGTCCCTTCACACTCTTGTGTTCTGAGCGAGGCCCAGCACTCATCTTGTCCAGTCACACTCTTGTGTTCTGCACACTCTTGTGTTCTGAGCCAGGCCCAGTCCTCATCTTGTCCCTTCACACTCTTGTGTTTTTCACAATCTTCTGTTCTGAGCCAGGGCCAGCACTCATCTTGTCCCTTCACACTCTTGTGTTCTGAGCCAGGCCTAGCACTCAAATTGTCCCTTCATAGTCTTGTATTCTGAGCCGGGCCCAGCACTCATATTGTCCCTTCACACTCTTGTGTTCTGAGCCATGCCCAGCACTCATCTTGTCCCTTTACACTCTTGTGTTCTGAGCCGGGCCCAGCACTCATCTTGTCCCTTCACACTCTTGTGTTCTGAGCGAGGCCCAGCACTCATCTTGTCCCGTCACACTCTTGTGTTCTGCACACTTTTGTGTTCTAAGCCAGACCGAGCACTCATCTTGTCCCTTCACACTCTTGTGTTCTTCACAATCTTCTGTTCTGAGCCAGGGCCAGCACTCATCTTGTCCCTTCATACTCTTGTGTCCTACACACTCTTGTGTTCTGAGCCAGACCGAGCACTCATCTTGTCCCTTCACACTCTTGTGTTCTGAGCCATTCTCAGCACTCATCTTGTCCCTTCACACTCTTGTGTTCTGAGCCAGGCGCAGCACTCATCTTGTTCTTCACACGCTTGTGTCCTACACACTCTTGTGTTCTGAGCCAGGCCCAGCAATCATCTTGTCCCTACACACTCTTGTGCCAAGCCCAGCACTCATCGTGTCCCTTCACACGCTTGTGTTCTTCACACTCTTGTGTTCTGAGCCAGGCCCAGCACTCATATTGTCCCTTCACACTCTTATGTTCTGAGCCAGGCCCAGCACTCATCTTGTGTCCTTCACACTCTTGTGTTCTGAGCCAGGCTCAGCACTCATCTTGTCCCTACACACTCTTGTGTCCTTCACACTCTTGTGTTCTGGGCCAGGCCCATCACTCATCTTGTCCCTTCACACTCTTGTGTTCTTCACACTCTTGTGTTCTGAGCCAGGCCCAGCACTCATATTGTCCCTTCACACTCTTGTGTTCTGAGCCGGGACCAGCACTCATCTTGTCCCTCCACACTCTTGTGTTCTGAGCCAAGCCCAGCACTCATCATGTCCCTTCATACTCTTGTGTTCTGAGCCAGGCCCAGCACTCATCTTGTCCTTCACACTCTTGTGTTCTGAGCCAGGCCCAGTACTCATCTTTTCCCTTCACACTCTTGTGTTCTGAGCCAGGCCCAGCTCTCATCTTGTCCCTTCAGACTCTTGTGTTCTGAGCCAGGCCCAGCTCTCATCTTGTCTCTTCACACTCTTGTGTCCTGCAAACTCTTGTGTTCTGAGCCAAGCCCAGCACTCATCTTGTCCCTACACACTCTTGTGTTCTTCACACTCTTGTGTTCTGAGCCAGGCCCTGCACTCTTTTTGTCCATTCACACTCTTGGTTCCTTCACACTCTTGTGTCCTTCACACTCTTGTGTTCTGAGCCAGGCCCAGCACTCATCTTGTCCCTTCACACTCTTGTGTTCTGAGCCATTCTCAGCACTCATCTTGTCCCTTCACACTCTTGTGTTCTGAGCCAGGCGCAGCACTCATCTTGTTCTTCACACGCTTGTGTCCTACACAATCTTCTGTTCTGAGCCAGGGCCAGCACTCATCTTGTCCCTTCATACTCTTGTGTCCTACACACTCTTGTGTTCTGAGCCAGACCGAGCACTCATCTTGTCCCTTCACACTCTTGTGTTCTGAGCCATTCTCAGCACTCATCTTGTCCCTTCACACTCTTGTGTTCTGAGCCAGGCACAGCACTCATCTTGTTCTTCACACGCTTGTGTCCTACACACTCTTGTGTTCTGAGCCAGGCCCAGCACTCATCTTGTCCCTACACACTCTTGTGCCAAGCCCAGCACTCATCGTGTCCCTTCACACGCTTGTGTTCTTCACACTCTTGTGTTCTGAGCCAGGCCCAGCACTCATATTGTCCCTTCACACTCTTATGTTCTGAGCCAGGCCCAGCACTCATCTTGTGTCCTTCACACTCTTGTGTTCTGAGCCAGGCTCAGCACTCATCTTGTCCCTACACACTCTTGTGTTCTGAGCCAGGGCCAGCACTCATCTTGTCCCTTCCCACTCTTGTGTCCTGCACACTCTTGTGTCCTGCACACTCTTGTGTTCTGAGCCAGGCCCAGCACTCATCTTGTCCCTTCACACTCTTGTGTTCTGTGCCAAGCCCAGCACTCATCTTGTCCCGTCACACTCTTGTGTGCTGAGCCAGGCCCAGCACTCATCTTATCCCTTCACACTCTTGTGTTCTGAGCAGACCCAGCACTCATCTTATTCCTACATACTCTTGTGTTCTGAGCCAGGCCCAGCAATCATCTTGTGTCCTACACACTCTTGTGTTCTGAGTCAGGCCCAGCACTCATCTTGTCCCTTCACACTCTTGTGTTTTGAGCCAGGCCCAGCACTCAACCTGTCCCTTCACACTCTTGTGTCCTTCACACTCTTGTGTTCTGAGCCAGGCCCAGTACTCCTCTTGTCCCTTTACACTCTTGTGTTCTGAGCCAGGCCCAGTACTCCTCTTGTCCCTTTACACTCTTGTGTTCTGAGCCAGGCCCAGCACTCATATTGTCCCTTCACATTCTTGTGTTCTGAGCCAGGCCCAGCACTCATCTTGTCCCTTCACACTCTTGTGTTCTGAGCCAGGCCCAGCACTCATTTTGTCCCTACACACTCTTGTGTTCTGAGCCAGGCTTAGTCCTCATCTTGTCCTTCACACTCTTGTGTTCTGAGCCGGGCCCAGCACTCATCTTGTCCCTTCACACTCTTGTGTTCTGAGCGAGGCCCAGCACTCATCTTGTCCCGTCACACTCTTGTGTTCTGCACACTCTTGTGTTCTGAGCCAGGCCCAGTCCTCATCTGGTCCCTTCACACTCTTGTGTTCTTCACAATCTTGTGTTCTGAGCCAGGGCCAGCACTCATCTTGTCCCTTCATACTCTTGTGTCCTACACACTCTTGTGTTCTGAGCCAGACCGAGCACCCATCTTGTCCCTTCACACTCTTGTGTTCTGAGCCATTCCCAGCACTCATCTTGTCCCTTCACACTCTTGTGTTCTGAGCCAGGCCCAGCACTCATCTTCTTCCTCACACGCTTGTGTCCTACACACTCTTGTGTTCTGAGCCATGCCCAGCACTCATCTTGTCCCTACACACTCTTGTGCCAAGCCCAGCACTCATCGTGTCCCTTCACACGCTTGTGTTCTTCACACTCTTGTGTTCTGAGCCAGGCCCAGCACTCATATTGTCCCTTCACACTCTTATGTTCTGAGCCAGGCCCAGCACTCATCTTGTGTCCTTCACACTCTTGTGTTCTGAGCCAGGCTCAGCACTCATCTTGTCCCTACACACTCTTGTGTCCTTCACACTCTTGTGTTCTGGGCCAGGCCCAGCACTCATCTTGTCCCTTCACACTCTTGTGTTCTTCACACTCTTGTGTTCTGAGCCAGGCCCAGCACTCATATTGTCCCTTCACACTCTTGTGTTCTGAGCCGGGACCAGCACTCATCTTGTCCCTCCACACTCTTGTGTTCTGAGCCAAGCCCAGCACTCATCTTGTCCCTTCATACTCTTGTGTTCTGAGCCAGGCCCAGCACTCATCTTGTCCTTCACACTCTTGTGTTCTGAGCCAGGCCCAGTACTCATCTTTTCCCTTCACACTCTTGTGTTCTGAGCCAGGCCCAGCTCTCATCTTGTCCCTTCAGACTCTTGTGTTCTGAGCCAGGCCCAGCTCTCATCTTGTCTCTTCACACTCTTGTGTCCTGCAAACTCTTGTGTTCTGAGCCAAGCCCAGCACTCATCTTGTCCCTACACACTCTTGTGTTCTGAGCCAGGCCCAGCACTCATATTGTCCCTTTACACTGTTATGTTCTTTACACTCTTGTGTTCTGAGCCAGGCTCAGCACTCATCTTGTCCCTTCACACTCTTGTGTTCTGGGCCTGTTCTAGCACTCCTCTTATCCCTTCACACTCTTGTGTTCTGAGCCAGGCCCAGCACTCATCTTGTCCCTTCACACTCTTGTGTTCTGGGCCTGTTCTAGCACTCATCTTATCCCTTCACACTCTTGTGTTCTGAGCCAGGCCCAGAACTCATCTTGTGTCCTTCACACTCATGTGTTCTGAGCCAGGCCCAGCTCTCATCTTGTCCCTTCACACTCTTGTGTTCTGAGCCAGGCCCAGCACTCAAATTGTCCCTTCACAATCTTGTGTTCTGAGCCGGGCCCAGCACTCATCTTGTCCCTTCACACTCTTGTGTTCTGAGCGAGGCCCAGCACTCATCTTGTCCCGTCACACTCTTGTGTTCTGCACACTCTTGTGTTCTGAGCCAGGCCCAGTCCCCATCTTGTCCCTTCACACTCTTGTGTTCTTCACAATCTTGTGTTCTGAGCCAGGGCCAGCACTCATCTTGTCCCTTCATACTCTTGTGTCCTACACACTCTTGTGTTCTGAGCCAGACCGAGCACCCATCTTGTCCCTTCACACTCTTGTGTTCTGAGCCATTCCCAGCACTCATCTTGTCCCTTCACACTCTTGTGTTCTGAGCCAGGCCCAGCACTCATCTTCTTCCTCACACGCTTGTGTCCTACACACTCTTGTGTTCTGAGCCATGCCCAGCACTCATCTTGTCCCTACACACTCTTGTGCCAAGCCCAGCACTCATCGTGTCCCTTCACACGCTTGTGTTCTTCACACTCTTGTGTTCTGAGCCAGGCCCAGCACTCATATTGTCCCTTCACACTCTTATGTTCTGAGCCAGGCCCAGCACTCATCTTGTGTCCTTCACACTCTTGTGTTCTGAGCCAGGCTCAGCACTCATCTTGTCCCTACACACTCTTGTGTCCTTCACACTCTTGTGTTCTGGGCCAGGCCCAGCACTCATCTTGTCCCTTCACACTCTTGTGTTCTTCACACTCTTGTGTTCTGAGCCAGGCCCAGCACTCATATTGTCCCTTCACACTCTTGTGTTCTGAGCCGGGACCAGCACTCATCTTGTCCCTCCACACTCTTGTGTTCTGAGCCAAGCCCAGCACTCATCTTGTCCCTTCATACTCTTGTGTTCTGAGCCAGGCCCAGCACTCATCTTGTCCTTCACACTCTTGTGTTCTGAGCCAGGCCCAGTACTCATCTTTTCCCTTCACACTCTTGTGTTCTGAGCCAGGCCCAGCTCTCATCTTGTCCCTTCAGACTCTTGTGTTCTGAGCCAGGCCCAGCTCTCATCTTGTCTCTTCACACTCTTGTGTCCTGCAAACTCTTGTGTTCTGAGCCAAGCCCAGCACTCATCTTGTCCCTACACACTCTTGTGTTCTTCACACTCTTGTGTTCTGAGCCAGGCCCTGCACTCTTTTTGTCCATTCACACTCTTGGTTCCTTCACACTCTTGTGTTCTGGGCCAGGCCCAGCACTCATCTTGTCCTTCACACTCTTGTGTTCTGAGCCAGGCCCAGCACTCATCTTGTCCCTTCACACTCTTGTGTTCTGAGCCAGGCCCAGCACTCATCTTGTCCCTACACACTCTTGTGTCCTTCACACTCTTGTGTTCTGGGCCAGGCCCAGCACTCATCTTGTCCTTCACACTCTTGTGTTCTGAGCCAGGCCCAGCACTCATCTTGTCCCTTCACACTCTTGTGTACTGCATACTCTTGTGTTCTGAGCCAGGCCCAGCACTCATCTTGTCCCTTCACACTTTTGTGTTCTGAGGCAGGCCCAGCCCTCATCTTGTCCTACACACTCTTGTGTTCTGAGCCAGGTCCAGCACTCATCTTGTCCCTACACACTCTTGTTTTCTGAGCCAGGCCCAGCACTCATATTGTCCCTTTACACTGTTATGTTCTTTACACTCTTGTGTTCTGAGCCAGGCTCAGCACTCATCTTGTCCCTTCACACTCTTGTGTTCTGGGCCTGTTCTAGCACTCCTTTTATCCCTTCACACTCTTGTGTTCTGAGCCAGGTCCAGCACTCATCTTGTCCCTACACACTCTTGTTTTCTGAGCCAGGCCCAGCACTCATATTGTCCCTTTACACTGTTATGTTCTTTACACTCTTGTGTTCTGAGCCAGGCTCAGCACTCATCTTGTCCCTTCACACTCTTGTGTTCTGAGCCAGGCCCAGCACTCATATTGTCCCTTTACACTGTTATGTTCTTTACACTCTTGTGTTCTGAGCCAGGCTCAGCACTCATCTTGTCCCTTCACACTCTTGTGTTCTGGGCCTGTTCTAGCACTCCTCTTATCCCTTCACACTCTTGTGTTCTGAGCCAGGCCCAGCACTCATCTTGTCCCTTCACACTCTTGTGTTCTGGGCCTGTTCTAGCACTCATCTTATCCCTTCACACTCTTGTGTTCTGAGCCAGGCCCAGAACTCATCTTGTGTCCTTCACACTCATGTGTTCTGAGCCAGGCCCAGCTCTCATCTTGTCCCTTCACACTCTTGTGTTCTGAGCCAGGCCCAGCACTCAAATTGTCCCTTCACAATCTTGTGTTCTGAGCCGGGCCCAGCACTCATCTTGTCCCTTCACACTCTTGTGTTCTGAGCGAGGCCCAGCACTCATCTTGTCCCGTCACACTCTTGTGTTCTGCACACTCTTGTGTTCTGAGCCAGGCCCAGTCCCCATCTTGTCCCTTCACACTCTTGTGTTCTTCACAATCTTGTGTTCTGAGCCAGGGCCAGCACTCATCTTGTCCCTTCATACTCTTGTGTCCTACACACTCTTGTGTTCTGAGCCAGACCGAGCACCCATCTTGTCCCTTCACACTCTTGTGTTCTGAGCCATTCCCAGCACTCATCTTGTCCCTTCACACTCTTGTGTTCTGAGCCAGGCCCAGCACTCATCTTCTTCCTCACACGCTTGTGTCCTACACACTCTTGTGTTCTGAGCCATGCCCAGCACTCATCTTGTCCCTACACACTCTTGTGCCAAGCCCAGCACTCATCGTGTCCCTTCACACGCTTGTGTTCTTCACACTCTTGTGTTCTGAGCCAGGCCCAGCACTCATATTGTCCCTTCACACTCTTATGTTCTGAGCCAGGCCCAGCACTCATCTTGTGTCCTTCACACTCTTGTGTTCTGAGCCAGGCTCAGCACTCATCTTGTCCCTACACACTCTTGTGTCCTTCACACTCTTGTGTTCTGGGCCAGGCCCAGCACTCATCTTGTCCCTTCACACTCTTGTGTTCTTCACACTCTTGTGTTCTGAGCCAGGCCCAGCACTCATATTGTCCCTTCACACTCTTGTGTTCTGAGCCGGGACCAGCACTCATCTTGTCCCTCCACACTCTTGTGTTCTGAGCCAAGCCCAGCACTCATCTTGTCCCTTCATACTCTTGTGTTCTGAGCCAGGCCCAGCACTCATCTTGTCCTTCACACTCTTGTGTTCTGAGCCAGGCCCAGTACTCATCTTTTCCCTTCACACTCTTGTGTTCTGAGCCAGGCCCAGCTCTCATCTTGTCCCTTCAGACTCTTGTGTTCTGAGCCAGGCCCAGCTCTCATCTTGTCTCTTCACACTCTTGTGTCCTGCAAACTCTTGTGTTCTGAGCCAAGCCCAGCACTCATCTTGTCCCTACACACTCTTGTGTTCTTCACACTCTTGTGTTCTGAGCCAGGCCCTGCACTCTTTTTGTCCATTCACACTCTTGGTTCCTTCACACTCTTGTGTTCTGGGCCAGGCCCAGCACTCATCTTGTCCTTCACACTCTTGTGTTCTGAGCCAGGCCCAGCACTCATCTTGTCCCTTCACACTCTTGTGTTCTGAGCCAGGCCCAGCACTCATCTTGTCCCTACACACTCTTGTGTCCTTCACACTCTTGTGTTCTGGGCCAGGCCCAGCACTCATCTTGTCCTTCACACTCTTGTGTTCTGAGCCAGGCCCAGCACTCATCTTGTCCCTTCACACTCTTGTGTACTGCATACTCTTGTGTTCTGAGCCAGGCCCAGCACTCATCTTGTCCCTTCACACTTTTGTGTTCTGAGGCAGGCCCAGCCCTCATCTTGTCCTACACACTCTTGTGTTCTGAGCCAGGTCCAGCACTCATCTTGTCCCTACACACTCTTGTTTTCTGAGCCAGGCCCAGCACTCATATTGTCCCTTTACACTGTTATGTTCTTTACACTCTTGTGTTCTGAGCCAGGCTCAGCACTCATCTTGTCCCTTCACACTCTTGTGTTCTGGGCCTGTTCTAGCACTCCTTTTATCCCTTCACACTCTTGTGTTCTGAGCCAGGTCCAGCACTCATCTTGTCCCTACACACTCTTGTTTTCTGAGCCAGGCCCAGCACTCATATTGTCCCTTTACACTGTTATGTTCTTTACACTCTTGTGTTCTGAGCCAGGCTCAGCACTCATCTTGTCCCTTCACACTCTTGTGTTCTGGGCCTGTTCTAGCACTCATCTTATCCCTTCACACTCTTGTGTTCTGAGCCGGGCCCAGCACTCATCTTGTCCCTTCACACTCTTGTGTTCTGAGCGAGGCCCAGCACTCATCTTGTCCAGTCACACTCTTGTGTTCTGCACACTCTTGTGTTCTGAGCCAGGCCCAGTCCTCATCTTGTCCCTTCACACTCTTGTGTTTTTCACAATCTTCTGTTCTGAGCCAGGGCCAGCACTCATCTTGTCCCTTCACACTCTTGTGTTCTGAGCCAGGCCTAGCACTCAAATTGTCCCTTCATAGTCTTGTATTCTGAGCCGGGCCCAGCACTCATATTGTCCCTTCACACTCTTGTGTTCTGAGCCATGCCCAGCACTCATCTTGTCCCTTTACACTCTTGTGTTCTGAGCCGGGCCCAGCACTCATCTTGTCCCTTCACACTCTTGTGTTCTGAGCGAGGCCCAGCACTCATCTTGTCCCGTCACACTCTTGTGTTCTGCACACTCTTGTGTTCTAAGCCAGACCGAGCACTCATCTTGTCCCTTCACACTCTTGTGTTCTTCACAATCTTCTGTTCTGAGCCAGGGCCAGCACTCATCTTGTCCCTTCATACTCTTGTGTCCTACACACTCTTGTGTTCTGAGCCAGACCGAGCACTCATCTTGTCCCTTCACACTCTTGTGTTCTGAGCCATTCTCAGCACTCATCTTGTCCCTTCACACTCTTGTGTTCTGAGCCAGGCGCAGCACTCATCTTGTTCTTCACACGCTTGTGTCCTACACACTCTTGTGTTCTGAGCCAGGCCCAGCAATCATCTTGTCCCTACACACTCTTGTGCCAAGCCCAGCACTCATCGTGTCCCTTCACACGCTTGTGTTCTTCACACTCTTGTGTTCTGAGCCAGGCCCAGCACTCATATTGTCCCTTCACACTCTTATGTTCTGAGCCAGGCCCAGCACTCATCTTGTGTCCTTCACACTCTTGTGTTCTGAGCCAGGCTCAGCACTCATCTTGTCCCTACACACTCTTGTGTCCTTCACACTCTTGTGTTCTGGGCCAGGCCCATCACTCATCTTGTCCCTTCACACTCTTGTGTTCTTCACACTCTTGTGTTCTGAGCCAGGCCCAGCACTCATATTGTCCCTTCACACTCTTGTGTTCTGAGCCGGGACCAGCACTCATCTTGTCCCTCCACACTCTTGTGTTCTGAGCCAAGCCCAGCACTCATCATGTCCCTTCATACTCTTGTGTTCTGAGCCAGGCCCAGCACTCATCTTGTCCTTCACACTCTTGTGTTCTGAGCCAGGCCCAGTACTCATCTTTTCCCTTCACACTCTTGTGTTCTGAGCCAGGCCCAGCTCTCATCTTGTCCCTTCAGACTCTTGTGTTCTGAGCCAGGCCCAGCTCTCATCTTGTCTCTTCACACTCTTGTGTCCTGCAAACTCTTGTGTTCTGAGCCAAGCCCAGCACTCATCTTGTCCCTACACACTCTTGTGTTCTTCACACTCTTGTGTTCTGAGCCAGGCCCTGCACTCTTTTTGTCCATTCACACTCTTGGTTCCTTCACACTCTTGTGTCCTTCACACTCTTGTGTTCTGAGCCAGGCCCAGCACTCATCTTGTCCCTTCACACTCTTGTGTTCTGAGCCATTCTCAGCACTCATCTTGTCCCTTCACACTCTTGTGTTCTGAGCCAGGCGCAGCACTCATCTTGT
The DNA here is from genome assembly GCF_964263255.1 of Lissotriton vulgaris. Lineage (NCBI taxonomy): Eukaryota > Metazoa > Chordata > Amphibia > Caudata > Salamandridae > Lissotriton > Lissotriton vulgaris. Next base: position 204,105,538 of record NC_141688.1, on the reverse strand, counting down.
TCTTCACACGCTTGTGTCCTACACAATCTTCTGTTCTGAGCCAGGGCCAGCACTCATCTTGTCCCTTCATACTCTTGTGTCCTACACACTCTTGTGTTCTGAGCCAGACCGAGCACTCATCTTGTCCCTTCACACTCTTGTGTTCTGAGCCATTCTCAGCACTCATCTTGTCCCTTCACACTCTTGTGTTCTGAGCCAGGCACAGCACTCATCTTGTTCTTCACACGCTTGTGTCCTACACACTCTTGTGTTCTGAGCCAGGCCCAGCACTCATCTTGTCCCTACACACTCTTGTGCCAAGCCCAGCACTCATCGTGTCCCTTCACACGCTTGTGTTCTTCACACTCTTGTGTTCTGAGCCAGGCCCAGCACTCATATTGTCCCTTCACACTCTTATGTTCTGAGCCAGGCCCAGCACTCATCTTGTGTCCTTCACACTCTTGTGTTCTGAGCCAGGCTCAGCACTCATCTTGTCCCTACACACTCTTGTGTTCTGAGCCAGGGCCAGCACTCATCTTGTCCCTTCCCACTCTTGTGTCCTGCACACTCTTGTGTCCTGCACACTCTTGTGTTCTGAGCCAGGCCCAGCACTCATCTTGTCCCTTCACACTCTTGTGTTCTGTGCCAAGCCCAGCACTCATCTTGTCCCGTCACACTCTTGTGTGCTGAGCCAGGCCCAGCACTCATCTTATCCCTTCACACTCTTGTGTTCTGAGCCAGACCCAGCACTCATCTTATTCCTACATACTCTTGTGTTCTGAGCCAGGCCCAGCAATCATCTTGTGTCCTACACACTCTTGTGTTCTGAGTCAGGCCCAGCACTCATCTTGTCCCTTCACACTCTTGTGTTTTGAGCCAGGCCCAGCACTCAACCTGTCCCTTCACACTCTTGTGTCCTTCACACTCTTGTGTTCTGAGCCAGGCCCAGTACTCCTCTTGTCCCTTTACACTCTTGTGTTCTGAGCCAGGCCCAGTACTCCTCTTGTCCCTTTACACTCTTGTGTTCTGAGCCAGGCCCAGCACTCATATTGTCCCTTCACATTCTTGTGTTCTGAGCCAGGCCCAGCACTCATCTTGTCCCTTCACACTCTTGTGTTCTGAGCCAGGCCCAGCACTCATTTTGTCCCTACACACTCTTGTGTTCTGAGCCAGGCTTAGTCCTCATCTTGTCCTTCACACTCTTGTGTTCTGAGCCGGGCCCAGCACTCATCTTGTCCCTTCACACTCTTGTGTTCTGAGCGAGGCCCAGCACTCATCTTGTCCCGTCACACTCTTGTGTTCTGCACACTCTTGTGTTCTGAGCCAGGCCCAGTCCTCATCTGGTCCCTTCACACTCTTGTGTTCTTCACAATCTTGTGTTCTGAGCCAGGGCCAGCACTCATCTTGTCCCTTCATACTCTTGTGTCCTACACACTCTTGTGTTCTGAGCCAGACCGAGCACCCATCTTGTCCCTTCACACTCTTGTGTTCTGAGCCATTCCCAGCACTCATCTTGTCCCTTCACACTCTTGTGTTCTGAGCCAGGCCCAGCACTCATCTTCTTCCTCACACGCTTGTGTCCTACACACTCTTGTGTTCTGAGCCATGCCCAGCACTCATCTTGTCCCTACACACTCTTGTGCCAAGCCCAGCACTCATCGTGTCCCTTCACACGCTTGTGTTCTTCACACTCTTGTCTTCTGAGCCAGGCCCAGCACTCATATTGTCCCTTCACACTCTTATGTTCTGAGCCAGGCCCAGCACTCATCTTGTGTCCTTCACACTCTTGTATTCTGAGCCAGGCTCAGCACTCATCTTGTCCCTACACACTCTTGTGTCCTTCACACTCTTGTGTTCTGGGCCAGGCCCAGCACTCATCTTGTCCCTTCACACTCTTGTGTTCTTCACACTCTTGTGTTCTGAGCCAGGCCCAGCACTCATATTGTCCCTTCACACTCTTGTGTTCTGAGCCGGGACCAGCACTCATCTTGTCCCTCCACACTCTTGTGTTCTGAGCCAAGCCCAGCACTCATCTTGTCCCTTCATACTCTTGTGTTCTGAGCCAGGCCCAGCACTCATCTTGTCCTTCACACTCTTGTGTTCTGAGCCAGGCCCAGTACTCATCTTTTCCCTTCACACTCTTGTGTTCTGAGCCAGGCCCAGCTCTCATCTTGTCCCTTCAGACTCTTGTGTTCTGAGCCAGGCCCAGCTCTCATCTTGTCTCTTCACACTCTTGTGTCCTGCAAACTCTTGTGTTCTGAGCCAAGCCCAGCACTCATCTTGTCCCTACACACTCTTGTGTTCTTCACACTCTTGTGTTCTGAGCCAGGCCCTGCACTCTTTTTGTCCATTCACACTCTTGGTTCCTTCACACTCTTGTGTTCTGAGCCAGGCCCAGCACTCATCTTGTCCCTTCACACTCTTGTGTTCTGAGCCAGGCCCAGCACTCATCTTGTCCCTACACACTCTTGTGTCCTTCACACTCTTGTGTTCTGGGCCAGGCCCAGCACTCATCTTGTCCTTCACACTCTTGTGTTCTGAGCCAGGCCCAGCACTCATCTTGTCCCTTCACACTCTTGTGTACTGCATACTCTTGTGTTCTGAGCCAGGCCCAGCACTCATCTTGTCCCTTCACACTTTTGTGTTCTGAGGCAGGCCCAGCCCTCATCTTGTCCTACACACTCTTGTGTTCTGAGCCAGGTCCAGCACTCATCTTGTCCCTACACACTCTTGTTTTCTGAGCCAGGCCCAGCACTCATATTGTCCCTTTACACTGTTATGTTCTTTACACTCTTGTGTTCTGAGCCAGGCTCAGCACTCATCTTGTCCCTTCACACTCTTGTGTTCTGGGCCTGTTCTAGCACTCCTTTTATCCCTTCACACTCTTGTGTTCTGAGCCAGGCCCAGCACTCAACTTGTCCCTTCACACTCTTGTGTTCTGGGCCTGTTCTAGCACTCATCTTATCCCTTCACACTCTTGTGTTCTGAGCCGGGCCCAGCACTCATCTTGTCCCTTCACACTCTTGTGTTCTGAGCGAGGCCCAGCACTCATCTTGTCCAGTCACACTCTTGTGTTCTGCACACTCATGTGTTCTGAGCCAGGCCCAGTCCTCATCTTGTCCCTTCACACTCTTGTGTTCTTCACAATCTTCTGTTCTGAGCCAGGGCCAGCACTCATCTTGTCCCTTCACACTCTTGTGTTCTGAGCCAGGCCTAGCACTCAAATTGTCCCTTCATAGTCTTGTATTCTGAGCCGGGCCCAGCACTCATATTGTCCCTTCACACTCTTGTGTTCTGAGCCATGCCCAGCACTCATCTTGTCCCTTTACACTCTTGTGTTCTGAGCCGGGCCCAGCACTCATCTTGTCCCTTCACACTCTTGTGTTCTGAGCGAGGCCCAGCACTCATCTTGTCCCGTCACACTCTTGTGTTCTGCACACTCTTGTGTTCTGAGCCAGACCGAGCACTCATCTTGTCCCTTCACACTCTTGTGTTCTTCACAATCTTCTGTTCTGAGCCAGGGCCAGCACTCATCTTGTCCCTTCATACTCTTGTGTCCTACACACTCTTGTGTTCTGAGCCAGACCGAGCACTCATCTTGTCCCTTCACACTCTTGTGTTCTGAGCCATTCTCAGCACTCATCTTGTCCCTTCACACTCTTGTGTTCTGAGCCAGGCGCAGCACTCATCTTGTTCTTCACACGCTTGTGTCCTACACACTCTTGTGTTCTGAGCCAGGCCCAGCAATCATCTTGTCCCTACACACTCTTGTGCCAAGCCCAGCACTCATCGTGTCCCTTCACACGCTTGTGTTCTTCACACTCTTGTGTTCTGAGCCAGGCCCAGCACTCATATTGTCCCTTCACACTCTTATGTTCTGAGCCAGGCCCAGCACTCATCTTGTGTCCTTCACACTCTTGTGTTCTGAGCCAGGCTCAGCACTCATCTTGTCCCTACACACTCTTGTGTCCTTCACACTCTTGTGTTCTGGGCCAGGCCCAGCACTCATCTTGTCCCTTCACACTCTTGTGTTCTTCACACTCTTGTGTTCTGAGCCAGGCCCAGCACTCATATTGTCCCTTCACACTCTTGTGTTCTGAGCCGGGACCAGCACTCATCTTGTCCCTCCACACTCTTGTGTTCTGAGCCAAGCCCAGCACTCATCATGTCCCTTCATACTCTTGTGTTCTGAGCCAGGCCCAGCACTCATCTTGTCCTTCACACTCTTGTGTTCTGAGCCAGGCCCAGTACTCATCTTTTTCCTTCACACTCTTGTGTTCTGAGCCAGGCCCAGCTCTCATCTTGTCCCTTCAGACTCTTGTGTTCTGAGCCAGGCCCAGCTCTCATCTTGTCTCTTCACACTCTTGTGTCCTGCAAACTCTTGTGTTCTGAGCCAAGCCCAGCACTCATCTTGTCCCTACACACTCTTGTGTTCTTCACACTCTTGTGTTCTGAGCCAGGCCCAGCACTCATCTTGTCCCTTCACACTCTTGTGTTCTGAGCCATTCTCAGCACTCATCTTGTCCCTTCACACTCTTGTGTTCTGAGCCAGGCGCAGCACTCATCTTGTTCTTCACACGCTTGTGTCCTACACAATCTTCTGTTCTGAGCCAGGGCCAGCACTCATCTTGTCCCTTCATACTCTTGTGTCCTACACACTCTTGTGTTCTGAGCCAGACCGAGCACTCATCTTGTCCCTTCACACTCTTGTGTTCTGAGCCATTCTCAGCACTCATCTTGTCCCTTCACACTCTTGTGTTCTGAGCCAGGCGCAGCACTCATCTTGTTCTTCACACGCTTGTGTCCTACACACTCTTGTGTTCTGAGCCAGGCCCAGCACTCATCTTGTCCCTACACACTCTTGTGCCAAGCCCAGCACTCATCGTGTCCCTTCACACGCTTGTGTTCTTCACACTCTTGTGTTCTGAGCCAGGCCCAGCACTCATATTGTCCCTTCACACTCTTATGTTCTGAGCCAGGCCCAGCACTCATCTTGTGTCCTTCACACTCTTGTGTTCTGAGCCAGGCTCAGCACTCATCTTGTCCCTACACACTCTTGTGTCCTTCACACTCTTGTGTTCTGGGCCAGGCCCAGCACTCATCTTGTCCCTTCACACTCTTGTGTTCTTCACACTCTTGTGTTCTGAGCCAGGCCCAGCACTCATATTGTCCCTTCACACTCTTGTGTTCTGAGCCGGGACCAGCACTCATCTTGTCCCTCCACACTCTTGTGTTCTGAGCCAAGCCCAGCACTCATCATGTCCCTTCATACTCTTGTGTTCTGAGCCAGGCCCAGCATTCATCTTGTCCTTCACACTCTTGTGTTCTGAGCCAGGCCCAGTACTCATCTTTTCCCTTCACACTCTTGTGTTCTGAGCCAGGCCCAGCTCTCATCTTGTCCCTTCAGACTCTTGTGTTCTGAGCCAGGCCCAGCTCTAATCTTGTCTCTTCACACTCTTGTGTCCTGCAAACTCTTGTGTTCTGAGCCAAGCCCAGCACTCATCTTGTCCCTACACACTCTTCTGTTCTTCACACTCTTGTGTTCTGAGCCAGGCCCTGCACTCTTTTTGTCCATTCACACTCTTGGTTCCTTCACACTCTTGTGTCCTTCACACTCTTGTGTTCTGAGCCAGGCTCAGCACTCATCTTGTCCCTACACACTCTTGTGTCCTTCACACTCTTGTGTTCTGGGCCAGGCCCAGCACTCATCTTGTACCTTCACACTCTTGTGTTCTTCACACTCTTGTGTTCTGAGCCAGGCCCAGCACTCATATTGTCCCTTCACACTCTTGTGTTCTGAGCCGGGACCAGCACTCATCTTGTCCCTCCACACTCTTGTGTTCTGAGCCAAGCCCAGCACTCATCATGTCCCTTCATACTCTTGTGTTCTGAGCCAGGCCCAGCACTCATCTTGTCCTTCACACTCTTGTGTTCTGAGCCAGGCCCAGTACTCATCTTTTCCCTTCACACTCTTGTGTTCTGAGCCAGGCCCAGCTCTCATCTTGTCCCTTCAGACTCTTGTGTTCTGAGCCAGGCCCAGCTCTCATCTTGTCTCTTCACACTCTTGTGTCCTGCAAACTCTTGTGTTCTGAGCCAAGCCCAGCACTCATCTTGTCCCTACACACTCTTGTGTTCTTCACACTCTTGTGTTCTGAGCCAGGCCCTGCACTCTTTTTGTCCATTCACACTCTTGGTTCCTTCACACTCTTGTGTCCTTCACACTCTTGTGTTCTGAGCCAGGCCCAGCACTCATCTTGTCCCTTCACACTCTTGTGTTTTGAGCCAGGCCCAGCACTCAACTTGTCCCTTCACACTCTTGTGTTCTGAGCCAAACCCAGCACTCATCTTGTCCTTCACACTCTTGTGTTCTGAGCCAGGCGCAGCACTTATCTTGTCCCTTCACACTCTTGTGTTCTGAGCCAGGTCCAGCACTCATCTTGTCCCTTCACACTCTCGTGTCCTTCACACTCTTATGTTCTGAGACAGGCCTAGCACTCATCTTGTCCCTTCACACTCTTGTGTTCTGAGCCAGGCCCAGCCCTCTTCTTGTCCTTCAAACTCTTGTATTCTGAGCCTGGCTCAGCACTCATCTTGTCCTTCACACTCTTGTGTTCTGAGCCAGGCCCAGCACTCATCTCGTCCCTTCACACTCTTGTGTCCTGCACACTCTTATGTTCTGAGCCAGGCCCAGCACTCATCTTGTCCCTTCACACTCTTTTGTTCTGAGCCAGACCCAGCCCTTGTCTTGTCCTTCACACTCTTGTGTTCTGAGCTAGGCCCAGCTCTCATCTTGTCCCTTCGCACGCCTGTGTTCTGAGCACTCTTGTGTTCTGAGCCAGGCCCAGCACTCATATTGTCCCTTCACACTCTTGTGTTCTGAGCCGGGCCCAGCACTCATCTTGTCCCTTCACACTCTTGTGTTCTAAGCCAAGCCCAGCACTTATCTGGTCCCTTCACACTCATGTGTTCTGAGCCAGGCCCAGCACTCATCTTGTTCTTTACACTCTTGTGTTCTGAGCCAGGCCCAGCTATCATCTTGTCCCTTCACACTCTTGTGTTCTGAGCCAGGCCCGGCACTCATCTTGTCTCTTCACACTCTTGTGTCCTGCACACTCTTGTGTTCTGAGCCAGGCCCAGCACTCATCTTGTCCCTTCACACTCTTGTGCTCTGTGCCAAGCCCAGCACTCATCTTGTCCCTTCACACACTTGTGTTCTGCACACTCTTGTGTCCTTCACACTCTTGTGTTCTGAGTCAGGCCCAGCACTCATATTGTCCATTCACACTCTTGTGTCCTTCACACTCTTGTGTCCTTCACACTCTTGTGTTCTAAGCCGGGCCCAGCACTCATCTTGTCCCTTCACACTCTTGTGTTTTGAGCTAGGCCCAGCACTCAACTTGTCCATTCACACTCTTGTGTTCCAAGCCAGGCCCAGCTCTCATCTTGTCCCTTCACACTTTTGTGTCCTTCACACTCTTGTGTTCTGAGCCAGGCCCAGCACTCATCTTGTCCCTTCACACTCTTGTGTCCTGAGCCAGGCCCAGCCCTCGTCTTGTCCTTCACACTCTTGTCTTCTGTGCCAGGCCCAGCACTCATCTTGTCCCTACACACTCTTGTGTTCTGAGCTACGCCCAGCACTCATATTGTCCCTTCACACTCTTGTGTTCTGGGCCAGGCCCAGCACTCATCTTGTCCCTTCACACTCTTGTGTTCTGGGCCTGCTCCAGCTCTCATCTTATCCCTTCACACTCTTGTGTTCTGAGCCAGGCCCAGCCCTCATCTTGTGTCCTTCACACTCTTGTGTTCTGAGCCAGGCCCAGCACTCATCTTGTCCCTACACACTCTTGTGTCCTTCACACTCTTGTGTTCTGAGCCAGGCCCAGCATTCATCTTGTCCCTTCACACTCTTGTGTCCTGAGCCAGGCCCAGCCCTCGTCTTGTCCTTCACACTCTTGTCTTCTGTGCCAGGCTCAGCACTCATCTTGTCCCTACACACTTTTTTGTTCTGAGGTAGGCCCAGCACTCATATTGTCCCTTCACACTCTTGTGTTCTGGGCCAGGCCCAGCACTCATCTTGTCCCTTCACACTCTTGTGTTCTGGGCCTGCTCCAGCTCTCATCTTATCCCTTCACACTCTTGTGTTCTGAGCCAGGCCCAGCACTCATCTTGTGTCCTTCACACTCTTGTGTTCTGAGCCGGGGGTACCACTCATCTTGTCCCGTCACACTCTTGTGTTCTGAGCCAGGCCCAGTCCTCATCTTGTCCCTTCACACTCTTGTGTTCTTCACAATCTTGTGTTCTGAGCCAGGGCCAGCACTCATCTTGTCCCTTCACACTCTTGTGTCCTACACACTCTTGTGTTCTGAGCCAGGCCCAGCACTCATCTTGTCCCTTCACACTCTTGTGTTCTGAGCCAGGCCCGGCACTCATCTTGTCTCTTCACACTCTTGTGTCCTGCACACTCTTGTGTTCTGAGCCAGGCCCAGCACTCATCTTGTCCCTTCACACTCTTGTGCTCTGTGCCAAGCCCAGCACTCATCTTGTCCCTTCACACACTTGTGTTCTGCACACTCTTGTGTCCTTCACACTCTTGTGTTCTGAGTCAGGCCCAGCACTCATATTGTCCAATCACACTCTTGTGTCCTTCACACTCTTGTGTCCTTCACACTCTTGTGTTCTAAGCTGGGCCCAGCACTCATCCTGTCCCTTCACACTCTTGTGTCCTTCACACTCTTGTGTGCTGAGCCAGGCCCAGCACTCATCTTGTCCCTTCACACTCTTGTGTTCCAAGCCAGGCCCAGCACTCATCTTGTCCCTTCACACTTTTGTGTCCTTCACATTCTTGTGTTCTGAGCCAGGCCCAGCACTCATCTTGTCCCTTCACACTCTTGTGTCCTGAGCCAGGCCCAGCCCTCGTCTTGTCCTTCACACTCTTGTCTTCTGTGCCAGGCCCAGCACTCATCTTGTCCCTACACACTCTTGTGTTCTGAGCTAGGCCCAGCACTCATATTGTCCCTTCACACTCTTGTGTTCTGGGCCAGGCCCAGCACTCATCTTGTCCCTTCACACTCTTGTGTTCTGGGCCTGCTCCAGCTCTCATCTTATCCCTTCACACTCTTGTGTTCTGAGCCAGGCCCAGCACTCATCTTGTGTCCTTCACACTCTTGTGTTCTGAGCCAGGCCCAGCACTCATCTTGTCCCTACACACTCTTGTGTCCTTCACACTCTTGTGTTCTGAGCCAGGCCCCGCACTCATCTTGTCCCTTCACACTCTTGTGTTCTGAGCCAGGCCCAGCACTCATCTTGTCCCTTCACACTCTTCTTTTCTGAGCCAAGCCCAGCACTCATCTTGTCCCTTCACACTCTGGTGTTCTGAGCAAGGCCCAGCACTCATCTTGTCCCTTCACACTCTGGTGTTCTGAGCAAGGCCCAGCACTCATCTTGTCCCTTCACACTCTTGTGTTCTGAGCAAGGCCCAGCACTCATCTTGTTCTTCACACTCTTGTGTCCTTCAAACTCTTGTGTGCTGAGCCAGGCCCAGCACTCATCTTGTCCCTTCACACTCTTGTGTCCTTCACACTCTTGTGTCCTTCACACTCTTGTGTTCTAAGCCGGGCCCAGCACTCATCTTGTCCCTTCACACTCTTGTGTCCTTCACACTCTTGTGTGCTGAGCCAGGCCCAGCACTCATCTTGTCCCTTCACACTCTTGTGTTTTGAGCTAGGCCCAGCACTCAACTTGTCCCTTCACACTCTTGTGTTCCAAGCCAGGCCAAGCCCTCATCTTGTCCTTCACACTCTTGTGTTCTGAGCCAGGCCCAGCACTCATCTTGTCCCTTCACACTTTTGTGTCCTTCACACTCTTGTGTTCTGAGCCAGGCCCAGCACTCATCTTGTCCCTTCACACTCTGGTGTTCTGAGCAAGGCCCAGCACTCATCTTGTCCCTTCACACTATTGTGTTCTGAGCCAGGCCTAGTCCTCATCTTGTCCCTTCACACTCTTGTGTTCTTCACAATCTTGTGTTCTAAGCCAGTGCCAGCACTCATCTTGTCCCTTCACACTCTTCTGTTCTGAGCCAAGCCCAGCACTCATCTTGTTCCTTCACACTCTGGTGTTCTGAGCAAGGCCCAGCACTCATCTTGTCCCTTCACACTCTGGTGTTCTGAGCGAGGCCCGGTACTCATCTTGTCCCTTCACACTCTTGTATTCTGAGCCAGGCCCTGCTCTCATCCGTCCCTACATACTTTTGTGTCCTTCACACTCTTGTGCCCTGAGCCAGGCCCAGGACTCATTTCGTCCCTGCACACTCTTGTGTTCTAAGCCAAGCCTAGCACTCATCTTGTCCCTTCACACGCTTGTGTTCTTCACACTCTTGTGTTCTGAGCCAGGCCCAGCAGCCATCTTGTCAATTCACACTCTAGTGTTCTGAGCCAAGCCCAGCACTCATCTTGTCCCTTCACACGCTTGTGTTCTTCACACTCTTGTGTTCTGAGCCAGGCCCAGCAGCCATCTTGTCAATTCACACTCTAGTGTTCTGGGCCAAGCCCAGCACTCATCTTGTCCCTTCACACGATTGTGTTCTTCACACTCTTGTGTTCTGAGCCAGGCCCAGCAGCCATCTTGTCAATTCACACTCTAGTGTTCTGAGCCAGGCCCAGCACTCATCTTGTTCTTCACACTCTTGTGTTCCGAGCCGGGCCCAGCACTCATCTTGTTCTTCACACTCTTGTGTTCTGAGCCAGGGCAACCACTCATTCCAGAGGAATGCTTGTAGATTTCGAAATCTCAAGTGTGTGAACAGAGCCCTCAACAAACACAAATTAAGATTAATATGAACTGAGCAAAACTAATTTCCGCTGTTAAACTGAAGAATGCTAGTTACTGATAAACAAGGGTCTTCCGTAACACGCTTGCCTCACAGCCTTGGCAGGACACACACACTTTCGTAACGGGTTTCACGTGTGCTCCAAATTGTAATGTTCTTGATCTGGGCCCAAAGTCTTGTGACATAATTTCTTTGTCTCTGTGGCATGCGGTTCTAACGTTCTAATGTGTGCTCATTTCACATGTGTCTTTCTGGCAGCGCTGCCTCCATGTGGCACTACAGTTTGGTGGGAGTCTTACCCAAAGATGATATTCGACTCATGTTTGAGGACACCAGGGGCAGATTGCCACTCATGAGTTCAAGTATTGCCCTATTGTTAAAAGAGGGATTTCCTTTATTGGCAAAACGTAATTTTTTGGGGTCGCTAAAAAACCTTGCACCTTGTGTTCTAGTATGGTTTCGTCATTGCCCACCTTTTTTTGGGGGGGGGTGAGTTTCATATAGTGCATACTAGACCCAGAGGTATCAGAGCACTTTACATGAGCACCAGTAAAGTTACAGATGAACCATTACTTTTTGTTAGTCGCTGGGTGGTTAAGTAATTTGCCCAGAATCACAGAATGTTGAGCATCCCTGCCGAGACTCGAACACGGTTCTCTAACACCAAGGTTGACCACCCTAGCCGTTAGGCTGAATTCTTTCCCCCTTAAACCACAAGCTAGATTTTGAGCCATGCGGCTAACTCCACTTACATTCATCCTCTTTTGGCAGAGCCCACATTTTCAGACAAGTGTTCTTGCTGCACTGTCCTATGCCAATGTAAAAGGGCAGGACTGTACTGTAGTTATGAAAGATGGTGCATTCCTGTCCTTTTCCCTGCGCTGGACCCCAATTTGCTGCTTAGTGCCAACGTAGGCCCATGGTGCAAGGGAGCCTCCGTTGAAGGCAGGATAGTTTTTGTGCAGGAAGAGGCACCTTCCTGCACAAAGACAATCCAGAAAGGCGTTTTCCTCTTTTTATGTGCGCTACAGAATACAGCACGCAGGGAAAAGGAAAAATGAGGAGAAATAAAAACATTTCTCCTCATTTCTCCAGCTCTGGGGAGGTGTAAGGTTTTGGCACTGCCCCAGGCTTGCGTGATTAAGTAAGTCTTAGACATCGTCAACATTCATGCTTCCAACCAAGCCCTTGCTACCATTCCTCGCATCAATAAAACCACCATGGGAGGCGGATCCTTCTCCTACCTCGCAGCTAAAACCTGGAACTCACTCCCCACTCACCTACGCCTCACTCAGAACCACCTAACATTCAGAAAGCAACTTAAAACCTGGATATTCGACAAGTAATTCCCATCCCTTCCTCAAGCGCCTTGAGACCCTCTGGGTATGTAGCGCGCTATATAAATTTCTGACTTGACTTGACTTGACTCCTTGACGCAGAGTAAGGCAGGGTAGTGGCTTGCGCTGCTTTGCCTTACTGCATATCTATGAGGCCGTGCAGAGGCATGCAGGGCCGCGCTGCATCACCTTATAGATATGACTGAGAGGCGCAGCGCCAAGAACAGTGACCCTCTAGTGGCCTAAATTGAGCTCCGCTCGAGTTCCCCTGACCATGATATGGTTTTAATCAATAAATAATGCATCATCGCTCTATAAAACCAGCATATCATTCGTGTCATTGTAGTCTAGTTATGATATCAGTACGCGCTAATAATAAAAATGCAGCACTTGCTAACAGTAGTATCAAATTACAGTTGAGTTGTGATGTCACAATCCCTTTTGTCAGCGTTACCAGTTGTCACAGCAACAGTTAAACAGGTGACTCTACAGGATTATTTTTGCGGAGAATCCCCTGCTTTAACTGTTTCTATTTACTGCTGAGAGGAAACATATGTGTGTTTGTTTACTTAGGGAGCAACTGGAGTTCAAAGCAAAAGGCTGGAATGTTTCTAAAGCTCGTACTTGGCTTCGCAAAGAAGATATTTCACAAGAGATGTGTCAGCATTTGTTAACTGCTGTCCAATTACTGTTATTGAAACTAAATTAGTTGGTATTGCAGTGCAGGGGTGTGCAGACATACAGGGAGTTGAGGACATGCCTGGTGTCCCTGGTAGGCATGGGGTTATCCCCAGAGTGGAGTAGATTAGATCTGGGTCAGCGAAAGAGTGTCTTATGCCATCCAGCACAGACAAGGAAGTTTCTTCTGATAAGTGTGTTTGCACCAGGACAGCAGGGAAGTGTCAGTGGCAAGTATGTTCAGGCTGGAGATAGGCCTCTCTGCCTCCCAGGGGTTGAAAGATCTCTGAGACACCATACAAGGGAGATACATGGAAACACGTAACAAAAACACTATAATAACTGCTCCAAAATCAAGAAACCATAACCACTATTTTGTACTAAAGTTAACCATATTAATAACCCATAATTGAGAATCGATAATGCTGAAAATATGGAATTGCTCCTAACCCTCTCCCTAATCTTAATACTGTCCCTTACCTATTTCTTATCCTTACTTACCCCCTTAACCCTTACTCTTATCTATTTCCCTAACATAGGCATTTAACCAACGCCGCCCCTTACTCTTTCACTAACCTCACTTCTAAAATCATCACCCTATGTGATCCTTGTCAAGTCCCCAATATCATCCCCAGCACCATTTGAATTAGGAATACATTTCTTAAAATGTTCGCTTTATAGTGCCTTAGTGAGTACAGTAATCTTTATATGCACTGTACCCATGTCATTAGGCAGAAAATAACAAAGCACAGTCAGATTAAAAATAAAGTAACAAAGTGCAAAGAAATAAAATAAAAAATCCGTATCCTTGTGGTGACCATCTTTTTGCAAAGATTGCCACAGAAAATATACAGAATTAACTGCGCAAAACTTTACAGAAAACCAGTGCAAGACATCACAGAGAGTAAAACTGATGCCAAAATACCACAACTGATTTCTCCTAATGTTTGCGGCATATCAATTAAAAATCGTTCTAAATATCTCACTGCATTAGCCCAGATTCTATACAAGCAATTTATAAAGAACACAATAGTTGTAGTAGGAGATCTCTGAAGAAGGTCTTGTGGTTACTGTCAGAGACGGGGGGGGGGGGGGGGGGGAGGGGGGGAACCTGGTAGTGTCAGAGGCAAATTTTAGGAAAATAACAGTAAACTTCAAAGAAAGACATCTGAATTAGGTAGGTTGCTGGAATAAAGTCACAAAATGGCTGAATATTGGAGTGATATAATCAGATCCCTACGTATTTCAAATGTTTGCTGACTCACCACACCAGAATGTCATGCTGTGTGCACGGCTGCTGCACAGACCTGCACACATGAACTTGCCATGTGTGCACCTTCTGCAAATAGGCTTCATAGATTCACATGGAGATGCATTTAATAGTACCAATGGGATGCACTAATGACCTAACTAAAAAATAAGAATGTTGACTCTGTTGTGCATCACAAAATAGTACAGAATGCTGCATGACTGATAAGAGAGGAATCAGCATAAGAAATTTGGGGTACCGCTTGTTAAATTTACCAAAGAGCATGTAAAACCAAAATAGAAATGGAATCACAGTTAACCACCCACAATAGTAGAGTGCCATAAAAATGAACATGATAGAAAATGGGACAAAGAGAATAAAAATCCAAATTACTTAATTTACAACTTCAATTTAAAATTCATCCAAAATTAAAAAAATATTCACTTTGTTTATAATGGCATAGATGCGCACATGGTTGCATTAAATATTACCCAGAGTGTCTACTCAGGACCTAACCTGAAGCACGAGATTGCTAGATGTGCTCTCCTATCGCCTTCTGGCAGTGACAAATCGCTGCGCCACCTAGCGGGCCAACCTGGAACTCTTAGGCTACGACCACATCCATTCTGGGGGTCGACTGGTGGTCTTAATACAGGCGCCCAACATCATTCCACCTAAAAGGCGCAGCCTTACAGTTCTCACTGGCCAATTTATGTTCATTTTTAAAGTATTTTGCAAGGTCAGCTTCAAAGTTGATTAATTCTACAGATGATTGAATATTACTCAAATAGCCTGGAAGAAAAGCCCCTTTCCCCCTGCTAAGAGTTTAGAAGTATCTAGCAGCACCTGCTTAGTGGAATATACTAGTCTAACAGAGTAACGTACTAAAGCTGCAAAAAACGTCCCTATGAGTGCACAAGTGACAAATTGCAGTGGCATGTTGTCCACCTGAGACCATGCTGTCCACATATTGCAATAGAGGACCAATTGCAGAAACATGGCCACAATCCCTTCCACAGAGTTCGGTAACGCCCAGCCCACAAGACACAAATATTCAGATACTACAGGGATGAATGGGGACATGAAGGATTCATACTCACAGTTTTCGCAGTTTCTCCCCGTGTATCCCGCGAGGCAGGCACAAGTGTAGGCGCTCGCCTTGTCCGGTATGCATGTTCCGTCATGAAGGCACGGTGACGATGAGCATGCTGTAACAGAACAGAATACGGCTTCATTCCCACAGCGTAACCTCTACTACAGCCTCTCCCTGGCATTGCTTCCTCTTTTTGTAAGGGTGAACCACATTATCTGTTTCCCACTTTCCTACAGTACGTTTGTAATGAGTTGTTAGTTTGAAAATAATAACTTTCATGAAGTACTGGGACTTCTGCTTCAAACTGATCAATAATATTACTGCAAGTAGTATCCACACAGTTTATCTGCACTAGTTAATTTCAATAAAGCAACCAACCAGACTCTGGTACCAGTAAGGTCTGGCTCTGAAAAATGACCCTGATGCACCCAACTCTCAGCAATTTCTTGAAATAAATATAATTCACATGATTGATCTAGACTGAGAAGTGTTATAGTCTCACCACGAGCTACTGGCTATAAGCAGTGTTGGTCAGACTACCCTCCTTTTGCACTGTTTGAGCGGTAGAGGGAGGTATCCACTCTACTGGAGGTCCACGCGTGTTCTAACTGGTATTTCCATACTCCTGTTGATACTGCACAACCTCCACACGATGTTTGTGCCTACAGGTGTTTGCACTCTCCTGCTGATTTTGCACCAGGAGTGATTTTTGCATTTTAATTTGACTGTTTCCTAATTTAATTTTGCTTCTAAGTGGGCTACCGCAATGGTGCTTACTTTGTTCCAAGGTGATTTTGCACTTGGTTGCAATTGTGCTTCTACAGGTGCATCATCTCCCTGCTTAGGTTGTACGTCACTGTCATGTCAGTGGAATGTGCTGTCAGCGGATGCACACCTGTTACACCTAGTGTGACACACGTCCATTGTGCTGAATGATTTTACCCCAATGTGCTACTGCGCTCCTACTGACTTTGATGCAAGTGTGACTTTGAGGCTAAATATATTTGTGGAACCCCTAGGAATATTTGATCCTAAACGTGTTCTTGCACCAAACACATCTCCACAGAGCTGCTTTTGCGCACTAAGGCTGATTTTACACCTAATTATTTGTTAAACCACACCCAGCAATGTTGATATGTCTATTATAATTATTTACAAATATCAAAAGAAAAGGGAGGTCTCCTAGATTATCCAATTTGGGACAAGGAGGACGGAGATAAAGAACTTACAAAGTCCCGGAATTCAGTTATTTGAAAGGACCTCTTGTATACACCCCTCGTAACTCAAGCAACTACCCACACTATAAAACAATATACAATATCAACATACAATAAAACATAGAATACAAACGACAGTGTTTATGTTAAAAAGTGTAGACAATTTATTACAAATCATTATTTCAAATATTTGATAACAGTATTATAAAATCATACATTAGAAAGATATCAAAATGTGCCGATATAAATAAAGAGCATTTTAAAATTACAAAGTTCAAAGTTGTCACAAAGTGCAAAGTTGTCGACGCAGCGTTTCGGTTTATTACGATATAACCTTTATCGGGACAAGATTCTATTAAAAAAAACATATAATTAGAAACAAGCATTTACTCTATAAAAACGGTTTCTCTCATATTTTAAGGCACAAGTCGTTACTGGCATTTTGTCTGTTAAGTTTTGCCAACACTGTGTTTTCTACATATGTTATACAGTACTATTTATCATTATTGTGGTTGAGTTCCAAGAGGTTATACTATTGGGCTCATTCAAAAGAGAGTGACTCTCTTTTGAATGAGCCCAATAGTATAACCTCTCTTATTTTTTTAATAGAATCTTGTCCTGATGAAGGTGATATCGTAATAAACCGAAACGCTGCGTCGACAACTTTGCACTTTGTGACAACTTTGTAATTTTAAAATGCTCTTTATGTATATCAGCATATTTTGATATCTTTTTAATGTATGATTTTATACTACTGTTATTAAATATTTGAAATAATGATTTGTAATAAATTGTCTAAACTTTTTAACATAAACACTGTCGTTTGTATTCTTTGTTTTATTGTATGTTGATATTGTATATTGTTTTATAGTGTGGGTAGTTGCTTGAGTTACGAGGGGTGTATACAAGAGGTCCTTTCAAATAACTGAATTCTGGAACTTTGTAAGTTCTTTATTATAATTATTTAACCATGCGATATATTAAAAATGATCAATTCATGTCTGTACTGCGGTTCACACAAATATCGGGACCTCAGAATTGGCACTGAGCCCACCTGGTGGTCCAGGATATCAATGCTCGGGATTCAAGTACATTTTTCTTTGGTTAACCTTTTCAACCAGGGAGTAACCCTATGAAATACCATCTAGGGCACTTAGTGGTCTTTCTGAAGTACAATATTTTGCATTCATAGCTGCTCTGGGGTGTCCGGTTGTCCCACTTTCCCCTCCTTATTGTCAGTTTCACTTTCCTACATTTCCTTGTATTCGCCATGTTGGCATACGGGGTAAGTGCCGAGGAGCCATAATGACAGTGGGTCTGATATAGATCTTGGTGGACGGATTACTCCAGTGATGGAGATACAGTCCACCAAAATATCAATTTCATATGATGCAATGGGATTTATATTTCGGCAGACGGGACATTCATCACTGTTGTCTGACAGGCTCTAAGACATGTCCAGTGTCTAGTAACTATACTTCAGTGATGCAAAGAACAATTGACTTTCACTTTTTTACATAACAAAGGCCATTTACAGTTAACGACCAGTTTAAAACTTTAATTAAGTTGTATTTTAATTCTGTAATTTTGGAAACTGTTGGAAATGATGTGCAATAAGTCAATAAGTGACGGTCAATAAGACAGCATCTTCATCCTGTATTATCTGATTGTAATTACAATATTAATGATTAAGAAACAAACCTGTGATTTCAGCAAAGCTTGCATAGAATCCATCAAAGTTCTTAGAGCCGTCAGACTTAAAAAGAACATGTAGTGAGTTACTGGTGCTCCTGATTGGAGGTGGGCGATCATTGCCACAGAATCGTTTAATAATCCTGGCATCTACATTGTCGCCATCACGGATCTCCAGGTAGTCATACTGGCACATATAATCAAACTCCACGCTCAGCATGGCAAATCTTGAATATAAAGATGATAATTTGAAAATATGGTTGCATTGCATAATCCATAGCAATTTGCTATTTTCATGTATTTTATAGAAGATGTAACAATAGCTCTTAAAACTACACCAGACATTATTAAAAGTTTAGACACTGTGGAATCGAAAATGAAACAACACATTAAACAGATGAATTTAAAAAACAGCCGCACACCATAAATAGTAGGGACATTCTAGAATTCAAATCCAGTGCCATCAAAAAGAGGGAAACTATGGATTTTAAAATCCAATGAGACATTCAATAGAACTTTTTGCATTCGACAGCTGAGGGAAAGTAAAGTTGAAGGACATTCTGTAATGCAAAACTCAACCAATCAACATCAAAGAAAGGGGGTTCTATGTTCCAAAATCACAACAGGCATCATTAAACCAGCGCTCTGGGCCCCAGTACCTTAAGGGTCAAAAGCACAGCCCAATATTATCAACGTTAACAAAACATGGAATCTAAGACCCAGCCAAATATGAAATAGACATTCTAGAATCCACAGTCCATTCTTTCTTCTTCATACAAAGGATTTCTAAGGAATACAAATGCATCCAGACACAACCAGTTGTTTTTAATTTTCATCGACATGCCAGAAGGCTACTATTGACGAACTGTCTAGTTCAGTTTAGGGGCCAATTATGATGCCGGTCTTAGCCATTCCTACGGCATCATAATCAGTAGTTTGATGCATTTCTGACCGACTCATTTGGATGGAATCGGTCGGAAATTAATCCAATCTGAATTTCGAATGGGTTCCGACGGCTCAGAGAGCCGGTCTGGCATTCGGAGAGCCTCCTGTAATCTCAAGGGAGGTGCTTTCTGCCCACGGTATTACAATATTGGATTCCAAAAGCCTTTCTGTACTGGCCTTTCCGACATAGAAACGTTGTCGGAAGCCGACTTTGGGGTCTCCCAGCAGAGTCCCAATGGTGGCCGCCCTGCTGATCTCTGCACCATGGCAAACACCTTGAGGTGCCTGCCACGGGATGCAGGGGTGTACTGCACCTCTTCTCTTTACAGTGAGAGCATACATTCCAGTCAGAATGTATGCTCCCATTGTAAAGTACAGGAGTGCGACCTTACAGTGTTTGATCGCATCCTAATTGCTGGGTTGGGATCGCCGACAGGAGGTTATCGGTGCCAGTACCAAATGGATGTTGGACGGACTCGGGTTCACCCAACATCAAAATTGAGCTGCTGGTTGTTAGTCATATTGCGTCAACATTTTGCATTCTCACCTGTTTAATTAAACATGTTATACCTGCCGCTCAGGCTGTTCAGTACATATATAAGACCTCTGGCACAGCTCCTAAAGTCAATCCGGTTGTCTAGTAGTGTGCTATGCAGGAGATACTCAACCAATATTGCACTTCTACCATATCCTTCTTCAGTTCTCACCCAATATTTCACAGACATTAAGTAATGGATGAATGCTAACTTGTTAAAGCTACATACTAGCATAACTAAGCTATATTTGATTCGCTGCCAGAAAAAATGTAGGAAAAATACTATCTGGCCTTTAGTACTTTAAGCATGTTCACAACCACAATGTAATGTGAAGATTCTAGAAGGATGTTACGATGAGGCATTTTCTTTTAATGCTTTGTCAGCAGAATAAGTCCTGAAAGTGTCTGTGTAAATCATTGCAGTGATACCAATTTTCCTGAGTATCCACAATTTCATAGATAAATACTTGTAATCCCGGGGCAAAATTTTCATACCATATTTCTAATTTCACCCAGTACCAGTAATAGTGGTGTACACTTACTACGTTGGAATTACCAATGGAGTTGTAATGAGGCCCAGATATTTTCTGTAATGTATATTTTATGCCAAACATTTTTTTTTTATTTTTAAATAATTTTGTGACAGGAATTTCTGAAAATGCTATTATTTTCACGTGATTGTGGCAATGTGAATAAATTTGCAAAGAAGACAAAATTGCAGAGTTTTACATGGAGCTTCTGAAGCTTGTTTACAGAGCTTCTGAAGCTTGCAAAAAACGTTCCCTCTGTGTACACCATTGCCAATAACATGGCAGCTGCATATCATATGTACCTCACATGAGCAGTATGATAAATGTATGCAAATGTCTTTTTCTATGGCTTAGGACACTCAGGTTGCACTTAATGCTACCAGGTGAGTGTAGGTGTAGATACATTTTAGAATATTCTAAAGAAAATTAATTGAAATAAAATATGTTTAAAAAAACACACACAGCAATGGGAGATAACAAAAAGCAGAAAAACAATGTAACAGATCAGAAACAGATTATATTTAAAATATTTAACATTGATTTGGGACTGGCCTACCTCAGCTCTATGATGTATCCAGGGGTTACTTGAATGCTCCACTCACAATGAGCATTGACCGGATAACCTTCCAACAAAATCTCCCCTTTTCCACCTTGTATGATTTCACCACACCCTAATGAAACAAAGTAAAAATAAAAGTCATTCTTCCTGGAAATATTTTCTGTGCGCTCATTCACTACCTGTTCGCTTATAGAGCATGTCACTGCCTCATATGCAACAAATCAAACAAACCGCAACAGAGTAATACATGAAGAGTAAATAGCTTTCCACAAAAAAACTGGTTTCACCTCTCATTTTAAAGATTTTATTCGATTTTATTTTACTTTTGAGCCATATCCAACCTGTCAATGGACTTCACAATTGTAACCAGAAGTGATTGCAGGGAAAGAAGGAAGGACATTGCCATAACAAATTACAGCAATACATCTTGTAAATTGAAATGGTAAAGGTTTCATCCTCTAAAGCAAAGACAAGGCACCATTTTACTTGCAGCTTTGCTACTGTAATAATTCTGTGGACTGCACTTCTTACCCTTGTGTGACGTTACCTTCTGCTGAACAAAGTTAAAACATGTAAAAAGAAAAGGACAAAAATAGACTATACTGAGGATTACCGGTTTTATGGTATTTATTTTCTTAACATTTCCGTCTGTGTTTATGCATATTTATTTTAGGGTTTTTAGCTGTATTTATCCATATTTATTTTGTGTTTTGCATATAAATGAAGTTATAAAATTGTAAATTTCCGTATTTATTTAACTGATAGATGTGCAGTCATACTTTGATGTCTGTCGTGTTTTAGCTATTTGAGCTGCCAACATTATATAATAATATATCTACTGGTAAATACTAGCATTATATCACAAATGTATATTGACAAATGCCGTTATTTAAAGAAATTTCATCTTTTTTTAAAATTCTCATGTTGTTCATCTGCTCAGCTGTTGGGCTATAATTCATTAAAGACAGCACAAAGAGTCACTTAAAAGCAGCGCCCTTTTCTGTATTTATCCACTTTTAAAAATAAATAAATGCAGACAGAAAACACCTTGTTTTCTGCCTGTATTTATCTGTAAAAATGGAAAACAAGGGAGTCTTGTACAGGAAAATGCGCTCAGACATTCTTTCTACACCTTTTAGAACCATGAGCCACTTTTTTGTGTATCACCAAGTAAATTGTCTTAATTGGTTTTGATCCTATTAAAACCCTTGCTACCATCACACATAAGAATGGCAAAAAATGTGCTTCATTTTTGCTTCCTAACTGCTGAATTTGTACTGTTCGTTTACAGGTGTCTACATTTTGTTGTGGGTTAAAAAAAATTCCATCTTACAGTCTTTCCATTCATAGCTCTTAAAGGTCCTATAAGTGACCGTCAAGTTATTTCATATTTCTCATGAATTAAGCCTTTCAGTATCCAAGGCACCCAGGAGATGAATCCTATTCCTTGTATAACATGTACCACACCCCAGATGTGAGGCGTGTATCTTATCCGATGCATGTGAGAAAAAAAACTTGAAACTGTATCAAACATGCACAAAAAGGAATCATTGGTTATCTCAAGCAGGTGGCACAGCCATGAGCTAATGGATGGAAACATATAAAGTTATCTCAAGAAGGCAGCAATAGTCCAGTAAGCAAGCCCTTCCATGCATGCATGAGCCCTAGATATCTCAGACATGTGAGTACTGAGATCTCCGGACCTCAGCAGCTAGGAAGTGCAACCCCCAAAGTTATGTCACTAAGGGGAAGTAGCACATGCAACTTATGTCTATTAACACTGCCAGTGAGCTCTACATGTAAAGGCATTCACCTGAATAGGTGAGAGCTTTTAGCAACCTGAGTCAACCAACAGAACTCTCAATGTGTTCTGCATTCACCATCTCTGGTTTCATGTTGCACCTCAAGGCTGAACTCTCTCTGCAGGTTATTGTTCCATGTTATACCCACCGTCCTTCAGACACCTTGGCATGTGCTAGTTCCCGATAGACTACACAGACACAGAGTATACCTACTCATGCAGTCTCCGCCGTACCAGCCCCTCCAGCATTCAGCACAGTAGCTGCCTTTGATGTAGAAGGCATCCAGACTGCCTCCCCAGGATCCATTGTGACACGCCTTGCAGTTATCGAAAATGGTGCAGCCTGAAATCAGAAGAAAGACATAGCATCTGTTTCTCCACCATTTTGAATCTCCCGGAAGAGAAAAAAATCATCAAACATGTAATTGTAAGATATGCCACCAGAATATGGAACACCTCATAAGAAACTCAAGCACTTGTCTCAAATTAGTTTTTCATTTTATAAGGCCTGTAATGATTCTGTTAACTCATGCAGGGCTGTGTTATACTATGACAGACTATGCTATGAATGAGGTCTTTATATGTCACTACTTCTACTATTACCAATAAACCTTTGGTGCAGTTTGGTAGGTATCAGCTTGGTGAGGGGTTGGCACATCTTGGATCCTCTATTGTGCTTCTGTCTTATGATCCAAAGTCTCTTCCTACATATGGTTTGGTTGAGATTGTATTTGCTATTCAGCCAAAATATGTCCTACTTGGTCTAGTGTGTGATCGTCTTGTATTTGTTGTGTTAGGAATGGCAGTCTTCTGTTTCTCCTTTTGTACTTCATGTGATCTCCGTTCTTTCACTGCTAACTTATGGTTGAGTGTTTTTGTTTTGAGTCCTTCATAATTCTTGTGCGTTCATGATGTGGATGCATATTGCGTTATTGACACCGCTGAAGCTAGAAGCTACAGCCTCTCTAATACAGATCCAGCTCTAATGCAGCTAGCTCGAAGCACCAGTCGTCTATTGCGATTGAGTATATGGATCTCGAGAGGGGTGACAATTGTCGGTGAGATGTTGACACTCATATGCCGCAGTTATAGTTTGTATTACAGTGAAAGATAGTTTGTATCATATATAGATGTCCCCAGTTGCAAACGAACGTCCATGTATATTTGAGAGCCAGGTAGACAGGTAACTCTGTCACAAACATGATAGATTGACCCATATGCCTAACTCTTCATCAGAATCTTACATTTTTAAACACGCGGAAATACAGTCAGGACATTATTAGGAAAAAAGTAAATCATTCAAAACATAGATGGAACTTTAAAAAAATCTACAATGGGAATGTTGGAGTAGTATCCACTAAATTTTTAAGTACTTGACCCTAATTTAGAATTAATGAATGATACTACGTCCATCGGAGTGGTGGAGGACACGTCCGCAATCCTGACAGACTACTGTCCGTCAAATTTAGAGAAGATGCTCGGGCCAACAGGGGGTCCGTTGCTGGAAAACTTAATGCCCGATCTCTAATTGAGGCAGTGAACTGAAGTTTTGGTAGACCCTCCCATTTGCAACATAGTACCCTATCCACAACACTCTTTATTGGGATATTGTCTTATTAAGGGGCGATGAAGCTAAAGGACTCCTACACTATAGGTATGCATGGAATGCAGTTGGTAAATAACATATAAAGGTGACTGACATGGTGTGGCTATTGCTTCATAAGATGAGAAATAATGAAATCTTGTACAGAACCTCTTACCTGGGTGGATTAGGCAGGAATCACACTCGTTCTCTTCGTTCCGACAGCAGGGAATGGTGTAGCCCACCTTCTCCTTCCCTCCCGGGCAAATGCACTGAATCTGCTCATACTCGCAACAGTCACGGCACATGATATTCCACTCTGCGCCCGGGCAGTCCTCATTGATGACCGTGTATTCTGGAATACAAGCAAGAGCCTTAGTTTAATTCTAAGATGTTCACTACTATATTGGTCAACGATATAAGCACCAACATATCTAGCTCACATTTATTTAGATGTACCAATGGAATACAGTCAAAAAGCCATTTAGGTATCCAAGTTTAGCTGACATATACCAAACACCTGGTTTAGAAGTGTACGAAATTCACAGTAGAAGTACTTGCACTGATAAATCCAATTACTCCATGAAGAAAAAAAAGACAAAAGAAAGAAAAGAAAATAATGTCTTTGTAATAATTACAAGTCTCTTTTTCTGTCTATAGCATCCTTCCTTATGAAAATGCTTTTGGATAATTCCTTGTGACAAAGCAATATAGGTCTTATTAGAGGTACTCCTTATGCTTAGTGTATACCCAGTTGTACCCTACATGAATCTTTACATTACGAAAATGAATCTCATAGTTACAAGTGCAAATTCAACAACGATTTTCAGGTGTACTCCTCAAAACCTGCTACTGAAGTAAGTTTAGGTGCATATTCTCGAAAAGTCGATTTACCCAACTTGTGTCTGTAAAAAATGTACTTCCCAACTTATGGAATATTCACAACCCTTGTTAAGGTGGACTCTCAAATAGAGTACTATTTAATAACCAAATGACAATAAAATTACAAAACTTAAATAAGGTGAAACGTAGATATGCATTTTTGAAGTTTTAAGTAGTAATAGCACCAAGTAGCATAAAGTGCCAATGATCGTCAATGATCCCAGTAGACCAAGGTATGGGCATAATTTGACCGCAATGGAGCATGGGTCAGCTACACTAACCAGATTTGAACTAGTCAAAGATTTTTCCTTCTGACTATACCCTTTTAGCTCCCAATTCAACACAGGAAGATACTTCTAAGCCCCCTCAACTAGGGATTCACATGGGTCAGGCGGAGGCCAGCAGCAGGGTCAAGTTGCCCCTGATCAGTTGGTTAGTAACTGGAGAAGACCACTTGTAGATTGCTGTGCCTCTGTAGCTTTTACAGTAGGACAGCAGCCCATTTCCTTATCTAGGGCATAAGCTAGTGGGTAAGAAAGACCCTTCGGCGCAACCTAATCAGTAGGGTAAAGGTTCCTGGGGTTAATCCAACCCATTTTGGCCATTTTCAAGAGGCCACACTAAACCTGGGCTCATTGGGCTTGAAGTGTGGGGGAGTGCAGTATGGTAATCCGAACATCCTCCCACATCTAACACTAACATCCAGTTTCAGCCAGCCGCTGTACCCCAAATAAATCCAGAGACTGATGTCTGGTGGAACAAACCAGAGTTTATCAGCACACAGACAGTTGACACTCTTTTTTTTAAACATCTGTTTTTATTGATCTTATGCAAGTAGTAACACGGTAGCAGTTCTGAACATGCATTACCGGTGCAATTTTCATTAGTGTCACATATTTTACAAATATGCTCATGGTGCATAAATATCGCCCCCATCAACTGAATCAGAGTGGACAGCTGCTACTCAAGAATTTTTTGACATCCCGTTTCCCTTCCTTTTAAATGTATCCTCCAGTGTTATAAGAAAAACCAATAGACAGACGTCTGGTGAGACAAAACAGGTCCTTCAGCTGTCAGTGGATACATTGGAATGACATTGCACCCTGTTCTCTGTATTTCAAGCGTGTCCCCAAAGTGCTATGTGTAAATCCTAGAGACCTGTTTAGGACTCTTTGACACTCTAGCAGCATTTGCCATTGTAATGTCAAAAAGGTGGCTCACAGCACCTACTCTGAGTATTCTGGGAGGCTCAGAGAAATCATCTCTGCCTATTCAGGTTGGCCTATTGTATGCTTCTGGGAGGCCTTTCTCCCCTTTTTCACACCTATTCAAATGCTAATTACCTGCTTGCAGATGTAGGAGATTAAATGCAAATTAGCCTCTAAAAAACTTCACCTGGGGAAGATAACTTTCTAAAAAATGACCTGTCTTTAATATTTATGAAAACACCGACCACAACATTGAATTGGATTTTTAATAACTATTAAAACAAGCATTTGCAATGCAATAGGTCTCGCATTAGCAAAGTTTGAGCTATTGGTATTGTAAATGACAATTTTTTTTATTTATGTGATGGTTTTGAAAATAGCGAAATTAATAGCTTTGTCATTTACAATGCCAATACTTTTAACTTTTGCAAATGTGACACCTATAGCATTTGTAATGCAATATGTGTTGTATTTATGTGACTTAGAAGTATTGATATTACAAATAACAATTGTTTTAATTTTTTTTTAATAATTAATACTTAAATAAAAGTTGTTGTAATTTATAATGGCAATAGCTTAAACTTTTGTAAATAACTTTTGTGAAGATTATGTTCAGTGTATTTTATTGTGTCGAAAATCCAAGAACAGTAGTGAAATATTAACATCTTTTTGTGACAATTCTAATAAAGCTTGAAACATTGAGAGAACATATGTGCACCAATTGTTGTTGAATGGTTGCACAGATTGATGCTGTGGTGGCTCTGAGTGATGTTCTGGTTGCGACGAGTGATGCTGTGGCGTTCAGTGATGCTGTGGTAGCGCATAGTGATGCTGTGGTGGTGCTGAGTGATGCTGAGTGATGCTGAGTGATGCTGTGGTGATGCTGTGGTGATGCGATAGAGTGTAATTATGTGGCGTGTAATTATGTGGCACTGAGTGGTATTTGGAGTGAATGTTGCGTTGAGTGCAGTGTAATTATGTAGCATATAATTACGTGGCACTGAGTGGTATTGTGTGGAGTGCATGTTGTATTCAGTAGAGATTAATTGTGTGGCGTGTAATTATGTGGCACTGAGTGGTATTTGAGTGTTTGTTGCGTTGAGCGCTGTGTAATTATGTGGCGTGTAATTATGTGGCACTGAGTGGTATTTGGAGTGTATGTTGCATTGAGTGCAGTGGTATTATGTGGCGTTAAATTATGTGGCACTGAGTGGTATTTGGAGTGTATATTGCATTGAGTGCAGTGTAATTATGTGGCGTGTAATTATGTGGCAGTGAGTGGTATTTGGAGTGTATGTTGTATTGAGCGCAGTGTAATTATGTGGCGTGTAATTATGTGGCAGTGAGTGGTATTTGGAGTGTATGTTGCACTGAGTGCAGTGTAATTATGTTGTGTGTAATTATGTGGCACTGAGTGGTATTTGTAGTGTATGTTGCATTGAGTGCAGTTTAATTTGTGGCGTGTAATTGTGTGGCACTGAGTGGTATTGGGAGTTTTTGTTGCGTTGAGCGCCGTGTAATTATGTGGTGTGTAATTATGTGGCACTGAGTGGTATTTGGAGTGTATGTTGCATTGAGTGCAGTGGTATTATGTGGTGTGTAATTATGTGGCACTGAGGGGTATTTGGATTGTATGTTGCATTGAGTGCAGTGTAATTATGTGGCGTGTAATTATGTGGCAGTGAGTGGTATTTGGAGTGTATGTTGCATTGAGCCCAGTGTAATTATGTTGTGTGTAATTATGTGGCACTGAGTGGTATTTGTAGTGTATGTTGCATTGAGTGAAGTGTAATTATGTGGCATGTAATTATGTGGCACTGAGTGGTTTTTGTAATCTATGTTGCATTGAGTGTAGTGTAAATATGTAGCATATAATTATGTGGCACTGAGTGATATTTGGAGTGTATGTTGCATTGAGTGCAGTGTAATTATATGGCGTGTAATTATGTGGCACTGAGTGGTATTTGGAGTGCATGTTGCGTTGAGCGCAGTGTAATTTTGTAGCATATAATTATGTGTCACTGAGTGGTATTTGGAGTGCATGTTGCGTTGAGCGCAGTGTAATTTTGTAGCATATAATTATGTATCACTGAGTGGTATTTGGAGTGCATGTTGCGTTGAGCGCAGTGTAATTTTGTAGCATATAATTATGTGGCACTGAGTGGTATTATGAGGAGTGTATGTTGTATTCAGTAGAGTGTAATTGTGTGGCGTGTAATTCTGTGATACTGAGTGGTATTGTTTGGAGTGTAATTATGTGGCGTGTTATTATGTGGCACTGAGTGGTATTTGGAGTGTATGTTGCATTGAGTGCAGTGTAATTATGTGGCGAGAATTATGTGGTTTGATGTCATAATCTACCTTTTGCTCCTTAATTTGGAGATTGGTGCTTCAATGTCAAACAGTTCATCATTTACATGACTGCTACCATACAGTTGTTGGCGTGTTGAACAGGTTAACTATTCAAGTCTGCTGTTTCCGAGGATAAACTGGAACAAATGAAGTGAAGTTTTTGTCCGGATCGTATTAATAAGGCAAATGAGGAGATTTGTGATGTTTGATTGAAGGGCACACCGCTGGCAGTTATCAACTGTAATCTTCGT
Source organism: Lissotriton vulgaris (assembly GCF_964263255.1). Classification (NCBI taxonomy): domain Eukaryota; kingdom Metazoa; phylum Chordata; class Amphibia; order Caudata; family Salamandridae; genus Lissotriton; species Lissotriton vulgaris. The sequence goes on along the minus strand of NC_141688.1, from coordinate 204,076,823 downwards.
GAATTTGTAGTATGAGAATTCTCGCCCAATTACTAAGCCTTAGCAATGTTTACAGTCTCCCTCAATACAGTGTTATTAGTTTGAAAAATAAGTAACTTTTCACAGGCCAGCATCAAATCGCCCAATGGTTAAGCGCTGGTTAACCCCAATATCTCTCGCAAGCTCAATGCGCAAGCGCATTGACAGGCTCGACCTAAAAAATGGATGAATGAGTGAAAGGGGCAGATTGATGGCTGGATGAAAGGGTGGCAGATGCTTGAGTGAAAGGGTAAATGGATGGATGGATGAGTGAAAGGGTGGTTGGATGGATGAGTGACTGAAATGATGGATGGGAGAGTGAAAGAGTAATGGATGGATGACTGAGTGAAATGGTAGATGGATAGATGCATGGATGAATGAGTGAAAGAATGGATGTAAGGCTGGATGAGCAAAAGGGAGGAGGGATGGATGAATGGATGAAAGGGTGAATGGATAGATGAGTGAAAGAGTGGATGGAGGATGAAAAAAGAATGGATGAATGAGTGAGTGAAATGATGGAAGGATGAGTGAAAGGGTAAATGGATGGATGGATTAGTGGATGGCAACATTAATGGAGTGAAATGCTGAATTGATAGACGGAGTGAAAGCTGGATGGATGGATGACTAAAAGGATGGATTGATGAATGAAAGGGAGGGTACATGCATGGCTGGATGAAAGGGTGGGTGGATAGATGATGAAAGTGTAGATGGATGGATGGATGAGTGAGAGAAGGGATGGATGAGTGAATGGGTAAATAAATGGATGAGTGGACGGACGGATGGTTGAAAGGTGAATGATGAGTGAAAGGGTGAATGGATGAATGAATGGGTGGGTGGATGAACAAAAGGATGAATGATTGAATGGATGGATGAATGAAAGGGGCTGGGTATGTGAAAGGGTGGATGCCTGTGTAATAGGATGGATGGAGATATATGTTTGATGGATGGATAGGTTTGTAGATGGATGGACATACATAACGTAATGGTGATAGACTGAATATTGGATGAAAGACTGAACAGATGACAGAACCTAAAGTTGAAATGATGGATATCAGTGAGTGGTTGGAAGGATTAAGGATGAATGCATAGATGTTTGGATGGAAGAGTCAAGCATGCTCTTCTGGGGAGGGTCGTGGTGACTGGCTACACTTGCTTTGTGCCATAAAATCCTGGGTTGAAAGTGGGCGTATTTTAATTTACTGACTACTCCCTTCTTCATGGCACTCAGTAACAGAGGGATAGAGAGTTATTAGCTAGAGTCTTGAAATAGATAAACATGATGGTTCAGCGAGCCAGAGAAAGGAATACGAGAAAGACTGCTGCGGTAGATGGAGGGGGTTCACGGAAAGGGGGCACAGGTGGGTGACACAGATTCGGGATAGGCAACCCCAGGCAGAGAAAGGAAGGGTTGGACCGATTAGAGGGAAACAGGAGCTAGAAGGGAACAGTGATAGTAGCAGAGGGAAGAGGTGTTGTAAGAGAAAGAAGGTGGAAAGAAATGGAGATAGAAAGTGCGAGATAGAGGCAGCGAGAGAATGAAGTGGAGATGTTAAGAGAGGGTGGTAGAGCAAAAGAGATAGCGAAGAAGTGATAGGTGAATTGAACAAGAGGGAAACAGGTGCAAGAGGAAGGAGAGAAAGGGAGGGGAGGAAAGAATAGAGATGGAGCGAATGGGAGACAGAGAGATATGTAAACAGAAAGGGTGAGGTAAAGGGCGTTGCCAGATGAGAGAAAGATGGGGTCAAGGGGGAAAGTGAGAGAGGACAGAAAGCAACGGTAGAAGTGGTGATCGGGACATGAGAATGCCTTGAAGTGCAAGAGAACAAAAAGAGAGCGATTCAGACCAAGTTAACTCAATATAGTTAATGGCGGAAGAAAGGGGAGCTCTGGGCATAAAGTTAATAAAAGGATTGGGACTGTAAAGCGCAGCAATGGGCAACAGGATCACCACAGAGGCAGCGCAAGGGAGACACGGGTGATGGGACGTCAGTGAGCAGAGAGGGCGGGGAGTGCTCTCACCTGTGAGGTAATATAAATTTTGTGATCGATTGTGTCCCCTATCTTAGACCCCAACGACTCCGTGTACACGCTACAAGTACATGTATGTTCCCTCCCCTTCAAGCTATGAAGACGCAAATACATTTGCGTCCAACGTTAACATGTCCTCTTTCAGATCCACCATGAATGGGTCAAATAGTCCGTTCCTAAATATGCCATGCCAACGTCTTTATGTAGTGTACTTTACACGTTTTTCAGCTCTGGCGAAGTAGGCCCTGAATTCTGCCATCGAGCCTTTTCCTGCCTTCTGACTCTGAATCTCAAACCTGGGCTTGCATCTGTACCCGTGACCTCTGCCTTACTTCCTGTGCGGCTAACGGTGCTTGGCTCAGCCTGTTGCCTGCCAAGACTGTATTCAACCTTCGAATTATCTGCTCCACTCCTCGAAAATACATTCCTGTCTAGTAGTTTCATGTCAACATCCTTCCAGCTGCAGAGCAAAGGGCTTGCTTGGCCTCACTGTCTCTATGCAAGTAATTCATGGCTCTGTTTCCATGGTAGGCCCATGCCCTCCCTCGCATCTCATGCAGACACGTAGACGCTCATACACGCACTCACAGTCAGTATAGAATAGCCTCTTGTCCGAGAGACCTTTTCCTTCCAGATAATACAGTTCCTTAAACATGAGATACTAGATACGATTTGGGATTAGGTTGATCTGACATCCAGACATCTGTCTCCACATGTAGGGCTAAATGTCAAGTCCCCCTTCACCCCTCAAGTTACACGTACATTACACGTCATACTGCTGCGCGCGCATCTCTGCCATGTATTTTTGCTGACACTGCCGGATTCACTCATGGATCCGCCTACTTGTGACATCATGATAAATGACGTTCTTGTTCACGCCTTCATGCACGCCTATTGTAACGCCTTTTTGTATTACGTACATGCACTCTTATCTCTCTTCTCAGCTGTTACGCCTCCTGCATATGCCTTTACTGTAATGCATTGACTATATATATGAATGCCTGTCAATAATGTATTGTCGCATACTTGCATACTCGCATATTACCATTGACTCTGTCAGTCTGTCCCTTCCCGAACCTGCGTGGTGACGGAACGGTATGCCACCTTGGCTCGAGCCAATATGCTAATCACCCAATTCCTTTTATAGGAATAAAACCCTTTTGAGAAACCTCAAATATCACGGATTTTGCCTCTTATTTATTATGAGTTATTCTTATTGACTTTACCGCATAGAAATTCAGTACCAGGTAATTAATTTTACCACAAAATTGGCGCCCGAATAGGGAACCCTCCCCCCTCTCACCCGCCGGAGGTGCTTTGCAGGCTTAGCCCCCTGCCACAGCCGGACGGAAACTACGCGTACCCGCAGGATTTCCTGTATCTCCCTCAGGCCAACGGAGGTGACTGAGGCCGCGATCGACACCCAGACGAGGCGGTGAGAAGTGCGGAGGATCCCGACCAGAGCCTAGCTGAGAGAGCAAGATCCGAGGTATACGGAGGCCCACCAGGTTCCGAAGTTCCGAAGTATCTGCGTCACGAGTCGAGTCCGAATCCAGTCCGAATCCAGTCGAGTCCAGTCCAGAGTTTCCGAGGCCTTCTGTTTCCGTGCTTCCCGGTGAGTACCGTTGCTGGGGACGCATCTAGACGTGCGCATTAATTTGTGCCGGTCAAGACAGGTTTGGGTACACAGACCTGGTCTGCACTGTTTTAGACAGTGTATCTGTACTGTTTAGCAGTATATCCAGTCTGCACTGTTGAGCAGTGTATCTAGTATTATGCAGTTAGCAAGTTACATTCTAATTGTGATTGTTCATCTCAAAATGTTTTAATGTGTCTCAAAATGTCGTGGTATGAGTGATTGTTCGATCGTCATTATTGTGATTATTGTGTTCGTTGTGTTCATATCTGAGTAAGCACTAAGTAGCCAGATTTTTAAGATGCCGTTGTTCTCCAAATTAAGACAGATAAAGACTAGAAAAGGGGTACTCGAGGAAGCTGTTCCCATCCCACCTAGGGACACTCCAGGGTACTTTATGTACCACAAACACGGCCTAGATGCCGTTCTATTTCTCGATTTATGGGTGGACTACACTAAAGACCTAGCAGAGAATCAGAGGTGGCCCGCTGCAGGGACATGGGATTCAGAGTGCATCATAAGAGTAGAAGAAGCATTACGAAAAAAGAAAGCCAGACAGTCACAGAAAGATGCCATCGAATTATGGCGTAAAGAATCGCATAGGCGTACAGAAAAAGCACTTAGAAATGAAGAGAAAAGGAAAGAGGATTCAGACAAGGCCCAAGAAAACGTATTAGTTGAGGAAGGTATCCGAGTAAAAATAGAACAAGTAGACAGACAACTAAACACCCTTAGGAATGGTATGTATCCTCTCCTGGCCAAAGGTTTACCTAAGGCCACTCCGGAAGTACCAAAAGATCTACCACCTCCCATGCTCCCGACTAAAATGCATCCCAAAACCGCGAAGGACATTTTCCTTTCTTCCTATCTAGATGATGTAGCGCCCGCATATGCTAATGCCGCACCGCCGCGCACACCTCCTTCTGGCGGCGCTCGACCCCGAGACAAGCAGCCCCTACCCCCGCGACAAGCTACTCCTCCACCTCTTCCTCCCGTTCCGAATGTCCCTCCTGGTCTTCCTCCCGTTCTTCCAGCTCTTCCCGCACCCATTCCTCCCACTTTACATCCGAACAACCCCTTCGGAGGCAGTGCCTCAGGAGGCGCGTCCGGAGGGGCGATAGGTTTCCAGACACCTCCACAAGTACATAGATTGACTTACAGGGATCTAGCACAACAACGTACACCTCGATCAGCCGATTTCGATATAATAAAAGACCGTCTTGGGGATTGTAGATATGATCCAGTACCCGGTAGAAATGATGAAAGACTAATACTAGCATCAGTACGACTAAGACGGGTCACCAACTTTTTGTTGACCCTACCCGAATGGTTGAACATCTAGACAGAATATATCATTTTGTCCAAACAGGGCAGGGATCTGAAAGTATTAAGGAAGCCATGGCTCACCAGAAAGTTGACATTCAAGCCAAGATATTACGGTTCTTCATAAACTGCTTAATAAGAGAACAAGATAGGCCGGGGATGGACCCGGAGGAAATGAAAGCACTTCATAGATGGGGTCAGAATATAGCAGACGGGAGCCATGATAAACAGAATAGTATAAAAAACATGTATCAAAGAATCAGAAGCGTAGTAATAAAAATACATGAAACAAGACCGATAGAACCAGAAAATGAATCAGACAAGTTTGAGTCCTCAGAAGAGGAGCCATCAGAAGAAGCTACAGGACAAACACAATTACCAGTTAGAGAAATGGTAGCATATGTAGGTAAAGGAAGACCCTTTAATAATTCAATGCGCCCAGTGCGTCCAGAAAGTAAAAGAATTTTTCAAGAAGCCATGTGTAACCCAAGAACTCCTGAACACTTATTTCAAGCTACTGATAACAGACTTCGAGAACGAATGGGGTACCATGTACTAGATTCTATGGATGAACAAGAATTAGCGAGGTCAGCAGTACAATGGGCTGACAGCCCCGAGAAATATAGTGATGATGCGTTAGCACACACATTTTTGAACATGACACCAAGTGAACAGCGTTTAGCTGGTACATACATGATACAACACCTACTTCTATTGTTTAGAAGCCAACATTCCGATCCAGGCCCCCTGCCTGATATATTAGCAGAACTACTCATGAATAAGTGGAGAGGTCTAGGTACCGATCTAATTAAAGTAATTCTAGAACAGCGGCACAGATATAGTGCCTTCCTATGTCCACAATCTGATTCAGCACACTCCATGGAAAGAAAAATGTATTACCTGGATAGACAGAATCCGTTACGAGAAGTGCACCCAGTTCAGAATGCCGATAATACACTTAGACGTGTGTTTGTGTTCACACCCATAACCAAAATAGAATTATTGGAAATGAAGAAACTAGTACCTAGCCATGATAAAGATCCCGCAGGTTTTCACCGTGAAATAAAAGACATGTTACTCATGGGTGACTATACTTACCCCGACCTTATGAAGATATTGAAAGTACTACTGCCTCCTGGTATTTATGAGAAACTTAAAGAAAAAGAATGGGAAGTGGGAAATGCAAAGATTGATTGGACTGCATTAGAAAACGAAGAAAATACTAGAATTCCAGGCCAAGGGCTTGGGGAGAAGGTTAAAGCATTACCAGGATTGTTAGTACAAGTGTTGCCACGTTTATTGAGTACGAAAAAGGAAGACTGGGGTGCAATCTCAGCCTGTAAACAGAAACCCGATGAAGACACTAGTGATTTTTATACTCGATTTGAGAAATGTTTTGGTATTAATAGCGGCCTGAAACCAAGTAGCGAGTCATATCCACACCTTTTTGTAACGAAATTAGTTGAGAATTCACTGCCCCAGGTTAAGAACAGAGTACTGAAAGTCGAAAGCACTTGGCAAGCTAACACCCCTTCACAAATGTTACAAATGTTACAGTACCACCAGAATAGAATTAGAGAAGAACAAGAACATGAACAAAGACGTATGAAAGACACGAAAATGAAAATGTTAGTTGCCCAGTCAGTTCCTGCTGATGGTCACAAAAAGGGTGCGACCCAGCCTAGTAATTCGACGGCTCCTGTTAAAGGGACATGTAACTATTGTAAACAGCCAGGTCATTATGTAAATGATTGTGCAGTTCTGAAACACAATATCTCCACGGGTAAGACCAAGGAGAGACCGCGCGTACCTAGACAAGATCAGGCCCAGCAACAAGCACCACAGAATATACAACATATTCCGCCTATGCCAGCTTCATCACAAACTGTAGCAGTGCCACAGCAACAGCATATTACTGCAACACAGAACACGACACAACAGATGTACCAGTATGCACAGAATGACTACCCCGATTATCAGCGGTACACATGAAACAGCCTAGAGAGGGAGTTTGGCTTGCCCCTTATTGAAGTTCCTGTAGATCAAGAGGGTCCTTATGTACACAGTCAAGTGTTAGGAAAAGACAGAAAGTTTTTAATTGACACAGGGGCAAGCAGGACCACAATCAGTCACAATGAGGTTCCAGGGGCACCCCTCTCAGGCTCACAGAATGTTTCCCTTGGATTTTCAGGAAAGCCTATTATTAATGAAGTATCACAGCCACTTCCACTTGCAGTTGGTCCCTTATTTTATTTATTTGTGTATTTTGTAAAGCGCAACAGCTGCCCCAACGGGGCGTCCCGGCGCTGATAAATCATGGAACTTAGAGGCTAGGCACCAATGGGGCATTATATGGGGAAGAGATGTGTTTTCAGGGACTTTCGGAATGCTAATTCGGATTGACAGGCTCGTAATGCAACCGGGAGGTTATTCCAACACCGAGTGGCACAGACCTCGAATGTTTTCCCTCCGGCGCGAGTACGTTTAAATCTAGGGGTTTCCAGCAGAAGTAGGGAATTTGAGCGTAATGTCCTGGTGTTGACATACGGTCTCAGAGTGCTTTTCAGATGGGCCGAGCCTTTGCCCTTGGAGGCCTGGAAAGCCAGGGTCATGGCCTTAAAAATACATCTCTTGGAAATGGGGAGCCAGTGGAGTTTACGGAGGTGTGGGGAGATGTGATGTCTGGCAGGAATTCTCTCCACCAGCCGAGCAGCAGCATTCTGGACAGTCTGTAACTTGTGGCATAGGCCTGCTGTGATGTCAAGATATAGTGCGTTGGCGTAGTCCAGGTGAGATATTATCAGGGCTTGTACCACAGTCTTACGGCAGTCCATCGGCAGGTAGTTGATGAGCCGTCTAATTGTCTTGATCTTAGCAAAACAGGATGCTGCTACTGTTTGAACCTGGGCGTTGAAACTGAGATGATTATCCCAGCGCACTCCCAGGTTTCTCACCGAGTCTTTAGGCGTGGGGGCATGGCTGAGATCATCCGGCCACCATAAATTAGAATCAAGAGGGGATGATGAGTTAAAAAACAGAATCTCTGTCTTTCCCGCGTTGAGTCGGAGGGAATTGGAGTCCATCCAGCTAGAGATGTCTCTTAGACAGTTTTTCAATGGGTCGAAGGCAGAGGCAGTGGGGGTATCAAAGGTGAAGAGTAACTGAATGTCGTCAGCGTAGGAGGTGGATTTAATCCCAGTTTGCGCAATCAGTTTAGCCAAGGGGGAGAAGTAAACATTGAACAAGAGCGGGCTCAGGGAGGAGCCCTGTGGAACTCCCCATTTAAGTGGTCTAGCGGTGGAGGTGTAGGGAGGGGTGTATACCTGCTGAGTACGGTCACCCAGGTAGGAAGAGAGCCATCTCAACACTGTACCGCCAATACCCAGGTCTCCCAGCCTTCTCAGCAGGATCTTATGAGAGACGGTGTCAAATGCTGCTGAGAGATCCAGCAGCACTAACACCGCCCTCGACCCTCGATCCAGCGTCCATCTGACCGAGTCAGCCATTTCAACAAGGGTCGACTCCGTGCTGTGGCCCGATCGAAAGCCGTGCTGAGAGTCATGCAGGAGCCCATGGGATTCAATATAGTTGGCAAGCTGGGCGTGCACCAGTTTTTCCAGGATCTTAGCTGGGGCGGGCAGGAGAGAGATGGGCCTGTAGTTACTAGGGTTATCTGGGTCAAGATCAGGTTTCTTAAGGATGGGGACTAGGGACGCATGCTTCCATTTTGCGGGAAAAATGCCCGTTCTCAGGGATTCGTTCCAGATATGGTTAAGGAATGGGTTGAGCAGGGGTGCCAGTTTTTTATATTGTTTGGCTGGCAAAGGGTCCTTGGGGGAGCCAGATTTACAGTTGAGTAATTCTACCAGTGTGTCAGCCTCAGAGATATCTGCAAACTCTAGCAATGAGGGTGACTGTAGCGGGTACGTATTAGATTCCTCACCCGACCCTGCACTACTGCTGATGGGAAAGGAGGAGTAAATAGCCTGGATTTTTTCCTCAAAGAATTGTGAAAGTTTATCACACAGAGACTGGGAGGCTGGTTGAGTTCGAGTCAGAGCGCTGGGGTCCGTAAAGGATCTGACTATGTTGAAAATCTCCCTGGCGCCGTTACTGGCATGTTTAATTCTGGAAGCCAGGAAGTCCCTTTTATGATCCTCAATCATTCTGCGGTATTCTTTTAGAGCTGTTTTATAGATGATTTTACTGTCGAGGGAACAGTTCTGCCTCCAGGAGCGTTCGAGGGCTTTGCATGAAGCCTTTTTCTGGCGAAGCATGTCAGAGTACCAGGGTGCGGATGGTGTGGCCCTATAGGTTTTGATGGGTTTGAGAGGGGCCATAGCCTCTAGGGCTTGGCCGATCCAGGCGTCGAAATGGTCAATACCACAATCCGGATCAGATGATGGGGAGGGTAGAAAATTATTCTGGTGTTCCTGGAGCGTTTCAAGGGTGATACGACTCCAGTTTCTGCCTGATACTTTGGGGGCGATGGTAGGTCTGATGGAGCGGGAGATGATGATCTCAAAAGAGATGAGAAAGTGATCTGACCAGGTGACCGGGATGGGAGAGGCTACCAGAATGCTAGGTAGGTTGGAACAAATCGGGTCAAGGGTATGTCCTGCTTTGTGAGTGGGGGAATCTATTTTTTGCTCTAGATTGCAGGTCGCCAGTGTAGAAATAAAATTATTGCTATGTGAGCATGATTCATCGTTTACGTGAAGGTTAAAATCTCCTAAAGCAGTGAAGTTGGTGTAGCGAGTGCTAAGCTGGATGATGTAATCCGTCAAGGCCGGCAGGTAGGAGAGGTTGGAATGGGGAGGGCGGTAGATAAGTATTCCAGAGCAGGAGGTGGACGAGGAAAAATGGATAGTAAAAGGTAGACCCTCTATGCAGTCAATAGGGTCATATGTAGGGAAGGAAGCCGTCCATTTGGATTTGTGGATTAAGGCAACACCCTTGACACGGACTACAGATTTATTGCTTACAAAAGCATGTCCAGAAAACGTATTAGGTATAAAGACACTGAAAGCTCTAGGAGCTATAATATGCTGTTCTCCGGAAGGAGTACGATTATTCTTGCGAGATTTTAAAGGCCATTATGTATTAAGAGACATGGATCCCCGGTTACAGAGTGTACCTGCACACTTGTGGGCGAAAGGCCCCACTGATGTAGGTTGTATGCACATTACACCATATCGAGTCACACTTAAAGCAGGAGTGGTATTACCACGAATTCAACAATACAAGTTACCTCCAGATGCTGTAGTGGCTTTACTGAGAATCATTGACGAGCTCATTGCACAAGGAGTGGTCGTGGTAACCGACTCCAATGTATGTAATTCTCCTATCATTCCAGTTCTTAAACGTACTGATCCAAATGCACCACCTGTTTATCGATTAGTTATTGATCTGCGCGAATTGAATAAATGCATTGTACCACAGTATCCTGTGGTTCCAGATATCTCTTCATTACTGACAGCTATTGATTCAGAAGCGACGTTCTTTACTGTAATTGACCTCAAGAACGCCTTCTTAGCGTCCCAATTGATCCAGAAAGCCAATACTTGTTCGGATTCAGTTTAAATGGACGAAGTTTCAAATTTTCACGCGCACCTCAAGGATTCACAGAAAGCCCCAGCATCTATAGCCAAGCACTGAAAAGACAACTTGACAGTATCCATATGCCTGTTAACACCGCCCTACTCCAGTATGTCGATGATCTGCTGATCACCGCACGAAGCGAACCCGAATGTGAAAAAGCATCACTGACGGTTTTACATTTCCTGGCTGACAAGGGGCACAAGGTTTCCCCTTCAAAGCTGCAATTCTGTGTTCAGCAAGTTGTGTACCTGGGTCACTTGCTGTCCAAAGTGGGGAGACAGCTCACTCCAGATCGCATCCAGTTAATTGTAAACATGTCACCACCGAAAACACAAAAGGAGGTGCGGGCTTTCATAGGCCTCACCTCGTACTGCAGACAATGGATTCCCCAATATGCATTTCTAGCAAAGCCACTCATTCAGTTGACAACTCAGGAGGCAGCGACATCGACTGTCCTCCCTTGGACTCAGGAACATACACAAGCTTTTGAAGACTTAAAGAAAGCCTTATGCCAAGCACCAGTTCTAGCAACACCATGTTACAGTAAGCCCTTTACACTTTTTGTTACAGAACGTGAAGGTACTGCCTTGTCAGTCCTCACTCAGGAACAAGCAGGTTCACACAAACCGTGTGCTTACTTTTCTAGCACATTAGATCCAGTAGCCCAAGCTTTACCTGCATGTTTGAAATCAGTCGCAGCGACAGCTTTAGCAATCAGACAGAGCTATTCCATAGTATTAGGACATCAATTGACAGTACAAGTTCCACATTCCGTGGAAGTTCTTTTAAATCGTACACAGACCCAACACTTGACCATAGCAAGACTGACAGGTTATGAATTGACATTGTTTCAACCACATATAGAAATCAGACGCTGCAGCACATTGAATCCTGCCACACTTTTGCCATTAAGCGGTGTAGACCCACTGAAGCATGATTGTATCGAAGTCATCACTATTACGACAAAACCCAGACAAGACTTGACAGATGTCCCATTACCAGACCCAGACCTGACACTTTATGTGGATGGTTCATGTATGAGAACAGGTACAGGAGAATTAGTGGCAGCTTACGCAGTCACGACAGACACCGAAGTTATAGAAACAAATTGTATCGACACCCTGTCAGCTCAAGCAGCAGAGCTCATCGCTCTGACACAAGCCTGTATTCAAGCCAAAAATAAGAGAGTTAACATATACACTGATTCACGTTATGCATTCGGAGTCGTTCACGATTTCGGAGTCCTTTGGCGAGAGAGAGGTTACTTAACTTCTCACGGTGCCAACATTCAACACGGTCCCCTCATTCAAGCCTTGTTAGATGCAATACATCTACCTACTGCGATATCTATTATGAAGTGTAAGGCACATACAAAGGTTACCGATACGATCTCCCAGGGTAACGAACTGGCAGACCGAACAGCTAAGCAAACTGCCCAGAATCGAATGCATGCAACTGACTTGACAAAGACAATAGTCCCGACACCATCACACTGCATGACAGTCAAGGATCCCGCACATGATGTAATTGACATACAGACACATGCCACACCAGATGAAATAAAGAAGTGGACTGAACTAGGAGGGATCCAAACAGATCAGGGATGGATGACGAAGGGAAAATCTACATGGTTTCTCCCCGATTCTATGGTTCAAGTCATCATTAACACTATACATAGCCCAGCACACCTAGGAGAAAAGGCAATGCTAGATAGCATTCAACACATATGGTACAATAAGAACTTACGAGCAGCAGCGAAACAAAAAGTGCGTACTTGCATGATTTGTTGTCAGTTCAATCCAGGTAAAAGCATCCCTGTAGAGAAAGGTGGATTTCAGCCTCCCGATCACCCTTTTGAAGTCCTCCAGATGGATTATATCCAGATGGAACGTTGTCGAGGATTCAAGTATGTCCTCGTAGTCGTATGTGCACTTTCCCGATGGACAGAAGCATATCCAGTCCCAGATTACACTGCTCCGACCACAGCCAAGCAGCTGGTTCGCGAGTTCTTCCCACGGTATGGTTTGCCCCGTATCGTGTGCTCAGATAACGGTCAGCCATTCTCATCCAAGCTTGTGAAACACATAACACTCCTGTTAGGGTATCAGTGGAAGTTCCACTGTGTCCGGCATCCCGAGGCAGCAGGTCTCGTGGAGCGCCATAATCAGACTCTAAAGATCCGACTTTCAAAAATATATAGAGAGAAAGGCGTTGACTGGATAGTAGCCTTGCCAGTTGCCCTTTTCTATATGAGAATGGTTGCGCACTCTCGAACTGGGCTATCCCCGTATGAAGTGGTCTTCGGTAGGCCACCAAATATGTGGGGGACGCCTATACCTCGTAAAATCACAGATGTTGATTGTGTTATGCTGACAGATTACCTTGCCTCCTTGATGTCTGCACTACAATCTTGTCGTTCACAGGTAGCTGCAGCCTTTCCCGACAACACCGAGGTGAAGCCCCATGAAGTGGTCCCTGGCGATTTTGTGTTCGTGCGGAATTTTGACCGGAGAAGTCCACTGGAGCCCCGCTGGCAGACCCCGAAGTTGGTTCTTCTGACGACAAGGACAGCTGTTAAATTGGAGGGCAGAAAAGGATGGCTGCACTCGAGCCACATTAAAAAATTTCACGGACTTCCTTCGGACTTGGACTCTAAGCCCTGCCCTCCTCCACAAACTGACTCAAAACTCCCCCTGGTTGAGAAAACCGCCTCCGAAGAATATAGACTAAAGTTACGGTCTAGCAAGTCAGACAGTTTAATTGTTTAAGTCCTCCCCTAGGTGAATCGGTTAAATTAGTTTCTGACATGTATCCCCTAGACCGAGATAGAGAGAGAGATAGACAGAGACAACTCAAGAAACGTGTATATTGTAAATCACTTCGTAGTCACTGTATAGTGACATTATTAATCATGTTTTTTCTAAGCCTTCTTATTATTGCTGCCAGTATATTATTACACATGTACTACCCTATTTTCAAGCGTGCACAATCTGCTTACAATGTCACTGCCGAACATTCTTTTAGCGAATTACCTCCCCATGAATTGTCTTACAGACTTGCGCTGCACAACAACACATTCATTAGTATGTTACATCACTCCCATCAGACTAACAATGCTACAAACTACTGGATATGTGGCCGACTCCCTCCCTACCAGAAATACAAGGGAGTTCTGCCCCTCTTTCCGTACCCGTTCACTCACAATGGCTCCTGTGGGGCATGGTTTAGATTGATTAATTCCTTAGATTCTGACATTGCTGTTTACGATAGGAATTGGGTTTGGGGAAACCTGAACTTAGTTCTACTTAAAGTCTGTTACCCTGACAAGAAGGGACTTCCCACTAGAACAGGAACTGATCTAGAAAATGAAGTATATGGATTAGGTAATTACACAATTAACCTCATGATTCTTACTGTTGAATCCGAAGCCGCACCAGTATTACCTGCTATGTCAGTGTTACCAGTCAAAGGTGAATTATGTATCAGAAAGAATGGTTCCATACACTTAGGTCATAGTAAATGTACTACTGTGATCGAATTCAGTGATCAAGGCAAATCCACGTTTAGAGCTACTCGTCATTCCTACTTTGTCTGTGGCCATACCGCATACATACGTTTGCCTCCAGATTGGGATGGTACCTGTTACATTGCATTCCTTCTGCCACCTGTCTTCCTAGCTCCTCCTGATTATCACAGAAATACCAATCTAGTAAACAATAGACTCCGAAGAGATCTCCCGATTGTCGACTACACTGAAACGGCATGGGAGCAATACACAGACTTCAATAAAGGTTTCTTCTCCTACTTAGGTGCTGTTTTCAATAGTAAACTGATACGCAAATTAACTAGAACCCTCGAAGCAGTAGTGAATGAAACTACCTCCGCTCTAGGCAACTTAACAGAGGAGCAGTCCGCCATGCGGGTTGTTGTTCTTCAGAATCGTCTCGTCATTGACGTCATCCTAGCTGATAGGGGTGGAGCTTGTAAGGTCATCGGGTCAAGTTGCTGTGTTTTCATTCCAGAAAACGCGCCAACGGTATATAAAGCTATAACACGTCTTCATAAAATTGCAAGTCTGATACATCAGAATCCAGGCACCTGGACTTGGTCCGGTTGGTTCTGGACAACGTTGACCGCTTGGTGATGGAAGATCCTATCCTTCCTAGGCATTGGCCTTCTCATAGTATTCAGTTGCTGCCTATGTTTACAATGTGGACCGGCGATTTGCGACCTGTGCGCCACATCATGTATTCCGCATTCAAATTCCCATTCAAAACGTCAAAAGAAGAAAGAAGAGCAAATGATGTTACATGAACAGATTGATCGATTCATGCAGATCGATATATCATGGAGGGTCCGTAGGGGACAAGGAAGGAATGAGGTAATATAAATTTTGTGATCGATTGTGTCCCCTATCTTAGACCCCAACGACTCCGTGTACACGCTACAAGTACATGTATGTTCCCTCCCCTTCAAGCTATGAAGACGCAAATACATTTGCGTCCAACGTTAACATGTCCTCTTTCAGATCCACCATGAATGGGTCAAATAGTCCGTTCCTAAATATGCCATGCCAACGTCTTTATGTAGTGTACTTTTCACGTTTTTCAGCTCTGGCGAAGTAGGCCCTGAATTCTGCCATCGAGCCTTTTCCTGCCTTCTGACTCTGAATCTCAAACCTGGGCTTGCATCTGTACCCGTGACCTCTGCCTTACTTCCTGTGCGGCTAACGGTGCTTGGCTCAGCCTGTTGCCTGCCAAGACTGTATTCAACCTTCGAATTATCTGCTCCACTCCTCGAAAATACATTCCTGTCTAGTAGTTTCATGTCAACATCCTTCCAGCTGCAGAGCAAAGGGCTTGGCCTCACTGTCTCTATGCAAGTAATTCATGGCTCTGTTTCCATGGTAGGCCCATGCCCTCCCTCGCATCTCATGCAGACACGTAGACGCTCATACACGCACTCACAGTCAGTATAGAATAGCCTCTTGTCCGAGAGACCTTTTCCTTCCAGATAATACAGTTCCTTAAACATGAGATACTAGATACGATTTGGGATTAGGTTGATCTGACATCCAGACATCTGTCTCCACATGTAGGGCTAAATGTCAAGTCCCCCTTCACCCCTCAAGTTACACGTACATTACACGTCATACTGCTGCGCGCGCATCTCTGCCATGTATTTTTGCTGACACTGCCGGATTCACTCATGGATCCGCCTACTTGTGACATCATGATAAATGACGTTCTTGTTCACGCCTTCATGCACGCCTATTGTAACGCCTTTTTGTATTACGTACATGCACTCTTATCTCTCTTCTCAGCTGTTACGCCTCCTGCATATGCCTTTACTGTAATGCATTGACTATATATATGAATGCCTGTCAATAATGTATTGTCGCATACTTGCATACTCGCATATTACCATTGACTCTGTCAGTCTGTCCCTTCCCGAACCTGCGTGGTGACGGAACGGTATGCCACCTTGGCTCGAGCCAATATGCTAATCACCCAATTCCTTTTATAGGAATAAAACCCTTTTGAGAAACCTCAAATATCACGGATTTTGCCTCTTATTTATTATGAGTTATTCTTATTGACTTTACCGCATAGAAATTCAGTACCAGGTAATTAATTTTACCACACCTGGCCCCACCTCTCCTCTGCCCTCACTCACACAGAGCACTCACCTGGGTCGGTAAGAAGCCTCCGCGACTTCCGCGGCAGTGGCTTCGCTTCAGCCAGTGCCTGCTCACCCGGGACATCGCCTCAGAGGAACACCGCTCAAGGGCGCCTGAGGGCGGAGATGGCAGCAGGAGGGGCCCGGGCGGC
This sequence comes from Lissotriton vulgaris, assembly GCF_964263255.1. Classification (NCBI taxonomy): domain Eukaryota; kingdom Metazoa; phylum Chordata; class Amphibia; order Caudata; family Salamandridae; genus Lissotriton; species Lissotriton vulgaris. The sequence goes on along the minus strand of NC_141688.1, from coordinate 204,060,386 downwards.
GCAGGAGCCCCGGACAGGCAGTGACTAGAGCCCGGCAGCAGCCCTGCGAACAGGTACGGAGCGTTCTGACCCTGGGCTGGGACAGAGTGCTCACGGGACTGAGGGGGTCCAAAGACGGGACCCTGGCAGGGGGCAACTGAGACAGGCGCAGAGTGGAGAAACAGGGCCCGGCGAGAGAGAGCGGTAAGAAGGGCGACAGAGCATGACACCGGGGACGGGCAACACGGCACGCCCCAGGGTCACAGGGCGAGGGGCAACTGGGTGGGGGGGATAGGTGGGGGGTTTTGAGACACAGGGAAAGGAGTAACCCGGCAAAATCCGAGAGAGCTACAGCTGGTCACACAGAGGGGTAACAGGGCATAACCAGAGGCAACAGGAGACAAGGAGAGGGGCAACGAGGCACAATGGGGCAGCAGGCAGGACACGGAGATGGGCGACTATGTACGGGGATGGGGAGGGAGGGTGCAGCGCTGGGAAGGGCCAACAACATTAAGCGCGTGCAGAGCTGCAAAACTACTGACACATAGAGAGGCAGCATGACCAGAGACAGGCACAGAGGCAGGAGAGTGCGGAGGGCGAGGGCGCACATGCCGCAGTGAGGAGTAGTGGGGTCACGGCAGGGAGCGCTAGCGGACACTGCACGTTAGTTCCTATTTACAGCAATGTGTAGGCGCCATCTGAGAAATGTGTGTGTGCGCTTTAACAGGAAGCAAACCGTTTTAAAAGAGTGAGATCGGGTTTAAAGGCAAGTTGCTAGGACTGAAACCGAAACCTTCCATGGGGCGGGACTTCCGTCTACGGAAGCTTGCGCACGCGCCCACGGAGAGAAGCAGTGCTGGTGACGCGGGGCTCCCATGCACGAGGGAGAGCCCCGCGGAGGCTGCAAGAGGTTATAATGGCGGTAAGTGGGGCTTGGGGCGGGGGAGCGCTTGTATGTATGCAGCGGCATCAGCAGGGGGGGGCTTGTATGGCGGTGGCAGGGGGTCTCTGTATGTGTGTGTGCGTGCTTTTGTGTGTGTAGGTGCGCTTCTGTGTGTGTGCGGCGGGGGGGTGCCGGTGAGTGGGGGGAAGTCGGGGGTGCGCGCGTGTGTGTGTGTGTACCTTCCTGCCTGCGTGTGCATGTGTGAATGTGTGTGTTCAGGGAATCTGTGGCAGGGGACGTGCACGGCGCCGGGCTGGGAGTGCGCGTTCGCACACCCAAATCCGGCAGAATAGCTCGTAACACCCTCTTGTCCCTCATTCCCCCGAGACGGGCAGCTATAAGTCTCCAGCTGGACGCATCCTTCGGATGCTATTCCAGGTGAGACCTAAAAAGTAGTTTCGTCATTTTTCTAGCTAGTCCCAATCCGGAGATACAGTTTAAGGACTTTAGTCCAGACTCTGAGTTTCTACAAAGAACAGATAGGCCTGCCATGATGAAAAGACGATGTTGGGAACTGATCACTGTAAGATCATGTTAACAATATATTTCTACATGTCCTATTTTTAAATACCATGCATCCTACATTCTGAACTCCAAGGCCTACCTAGAGGTGACATTATTATTTGAAAGGGAGTATTTTATTTATCAAAAGTGCTTACATTGACAGCTTGAATTGCAGTGTTTACATTGCCAGATTCAAGGTACAATGTAAAACTGAAGCCAAGATTGCACTGTCAATTTAGTGGGTGGCACAAGCAATCAATCAATTAGCATTTGTATAGCGCTGTCACCCCTAGGGGTATCTGAGCATTGTGTGTCTTTCGGAAAGCCAGGTCTTGAGTCACATTCTGAAATCTGCCAGCGAGGGGGCCTTATGGTGTTGGAGTGGGAGGGGATTATTGGCTGCAATTTAGGAACAGAAGTGGCCACCACTGCGGGTGTGGCAGATGTAGGGGTGAGTGAAAGGTCAAGTGAAGAGGAGCTTAGGTGTCTATCGGGTTTGTGGAAGTTCAGGCGATGGTTGAGTTAGGTAGGTACTAGATCATAGAATGGTTTGTAGGCATGCATGAGGATCTTGAGCTGGATGGGGAGCCAGTGGAGGTCTCTCAGGTGGGGGATGGGGGGGCGATGTGGGTCTATTTGCAGAATCTGGTTTCAGCATTCTATATGGTATGGAGGCTTCGTTGTAGCTGGATGAAGATGCCAGCATAGATGGTGTTGCCGTAGTCAATGCTGCTGGTGATGAGGGCTTGAGTGATAGTCTTCCTGGTATTAGTTGGGATCCAACTGAAGATTCAGTAGAGCATGAAAAGTGATTGGAAGCAGGAGGAGGTGACTGTGTTTCTTGTTATTTCATAGTCCGTTGGCTGTCGAGGACGATGCTGAGGTTGAGTGTGTAGTCGGTCGGTTTGGATCCAAGTTTAAATCCAACTTGAAAATAATCTTTGATTGGTGTAATAAGGGAACCCCAATATTATCCCATGGGAGAGATAGGCCTCGCAGTAGTGGAAAAAGAAATTGGGCTTTTTTCACTACCAAGACATGTAAAACCTAAACGTACATGTCCTGTCTTTTAAATACATTGAACCCTATCAAGTGGGTCAAACAGGATCTACTAATATATATGAAAGGAAGAATTAGGTCTAGCAGGTGGTTTACCTTGCCAGGTCAAAGTGGAGATGTAGAACTGCACAGACAGACTATGCAAAGGCAGGCCTGAGCCATGGTAAGAGGGCTACTGAAGTGGGTGGCACAATGAGTGCTGCAGGCCACTAGTAGCATTTAATTTACAGGCCCTGGGCAAAAATGTTGTGCACTTCACTAGGTACTTATAAGGATATTAATTATGCCAATTGGGTATGAGCCAATATTACCATGTTTAGGGGAGAGAGCTCTAGGACTGTAGCACTGTTCAGCAGTGGTAAAGTGCACAGAGTCCAAAGTCCAGCAAAAAGAAGGTCAGAAAATGGTAGGAGGTTAGACAAAAAGTTAGGAAAATACCACCCTAAGGTTGTCAGGTCTAATCCACCAAAACATTTTTCAACACATTAAAAACATAAATAAACACACCAGAACACCCTGAACCACAGGGTAGACTCAAATCATTCATTATCCTTTTCATAAAAATTTGAAATGAACAAAACTAGAGCTTTCATACCCCAAACTCTCCCCTTGTACCTGCTGCTTCCAATCCATGTCTGTGTTGTGCACCTCAGCACACCCCATTATGATTGAGCTTGTAAATGTACCTCTGCGTTTTGCATGGTCAATATATTCAGTGTATAGAAACATTATACCAGACAAGACGTTGGTGTTGAGATCGGTGCCTCTTGAGTAGTTATGTTTGTGGTTGTGACTTTGAAGCTCCAACAGGTGCAAGGATATTACTCTTCCTGGGTGAATGGGATTCCAGAAAGGGGGAGTTGCACCATTTACAGTCTCCTTTTACAAACAGCAATGTGTATTTTGCTCTTACAGACACCAAGGTACTTCAAGATATTCTCAGGCCCTGTTACATGGAATCCATCTGTGTCTTCGTTGCAGGGTGCGAGGTGTATATGAGAGTAAAACATGCTTCCTGAAGTTGAAGAAGGGGGTAAATGTGCCAGGGTGCAAGGAAAGAGTAGGAGTCACTGGCATAGGGATGTAGAAGGAAGGGATAGAGATCAGTTCGAGCTGAGCCTGAGTGAACCCAGAGTGGAATGCCTGCTGCAGAAATCTATTTACCCTGGTGCACAGGGATCCCAATTCCAGTGACAGACATGAGTGTGTAAATTAGGTTATTTCAAATTAGTCACAGTATCCTCCCTGAATAAGATATCTCAAAGGCTAATGCCCACCTTTCACGAATGTGTCTGCTATCCAAAAGTCACGTATAACTCTAATTCCAGGTAACACGGTATGGAGGCCCAATGACCGCTCCTCTTTTTCATTCCCAGGGCCCTCCCAGACAGACCTGCTCTAGTAGGAGTAGGAGGGGGAAACTAACTTTGATCATTTCAGATGGCAGTCGATGTTATTTGAGTAGTGACGCGGATTATTAGTTGCCTAACTGCAGCTGGTGTTTGCCATCTTAAAACAGGGGATCCTAGGACATTTTACTGTAAGGCAAAGAGAAAGTAATGAGGAAAGAGGTGCTAGCCCGTGAGATTGGATGATATAATATCTCCACTCACAGGATAGTCCACAGCATAAATGTGGCTCCTCCATCACCTCCTCAGAACCTGCCTGAACCTAGGAAGCCTCAATCTGAAGACGATGGCCATGCTGGAAGAAGACTCAGGAGTCCTGCGGTAGGAGAAGGAGTCCCCAGGGACTGGTACTGCTCTCCATGGGTCAGGATTTGTGGCTTCCCAAAAAAAGTGAGTATGTCTAAAAGTAAAACTATGACCCGTGCGAGGTGACAAATCAATCCGACCTGCAAAGTAATCCGGCTGCTACAAATTCAAGGCTTGTCCCACTCAGAGCTAACGGTGCCGTAACCAACAGTTGCAGCAAGAGCAGGAATAGCCGGCTTCATGGGACAGTCACTGGCCACAGCCTTGGACCTTGTCTTGCTGGAAAATGTTGACTTCCTTATATAAGATTAGATCAGAAGGTGACAACTTTCATTGGGAGGACTCGCTGTATAGCCGACCTATGCTCCAACGCTGTAGGCATCAAATCATGCCTAGAGTCTGGTCAGATACGAACAATGACTTTTGATTGTTGCTTTACTTTTTCAATGTGGTATTTGTGATAAAACTTTGAAAATTCATCTATCCGGTTCTCCTTAATCTAATGTTATGATCTTGGAAATACGATTGTGTTGTGTCCAATAAAAGTGTTGTGGATACTGTCTGAACTTAGTGCACACTTCTCTGTGGGATTGCCTGTGCCATAGCAACCCGGGCTGGAGCAGAGATTCTGTAAGGACTCTCACCAGAGAGGGTCTGTTGAGTTGGTAGGGAACAGCCCCTCCCAAATGAATAAACCCATTACTGACATATGTATATTTAGTTCTGCCTATAACAGGAGGGTAAAAATCAGAACAACTAGAGAGAGAGGGAGGGAGGCACTCTTAGTCCCCCTAAGAAATATACAAAAACAACAGAAGAGTGACTACCTAGAAACTGGAAAAGGGAACACACAAATGTTTGTAAAAGAGCCATCACTCAACAACATGGTTGGTGACATGCTTCATCATAGGGTCCCCACCAAGGAAGCCGAGTGCCTCCCTGGTGTGCTACAACGCCTGCAACTGTGTGAGCAGTTAGTGCAGGTCAAAAAGTCACCAAATACTACCTATAAATGATCTATTCGAGGTGATTTTGTTACTATTAAAAAATGGTGACGGATCTATGCAAGCTATTAAGTGTAGCCAGGAGGATCCGATTAAATAGAAAAGTGGATAATGGTAAACATGTTTCTGCTTAAAAGTGCACTTTCTGCAAAGCTTTCATCAGGACCTAAACGAAGACCATGGCGGTATACGCACGCTAAGGCGTACCCTAACCTCTGGTTAAGTGCAGTGGCAAAACTCACAGTTTCACCAAGTAGATTATCAGGGATTTCCTAGATCAGTCATAGCTTAAAATAATGATGCGGCTTGCATCATGGGTCCAAAGCGGGGGAACTGCCTGGAAAGATTTCCATTTGGAGCAGGATCCCGCGGTGCACCTAAGGGTATGCGCCTTGACCCGAATATTCCTTGGTGGGGACCCTATGATGGAGCATGTCACCAACCATGTTGGTGAGTGAGGGATCTTTTACAAACGTGTGTGTGTTCCCTTCTCCAGTGTCTAGGTAGTCACTCTTCCGTTATTTTTGCCTATAACAGGAAGGTGCCAAGGCTGTGTGTCTTAGAAGAGGAGTCTGCAGAGGCGAGCACTGCAGGAGCAGTACATTTACCAGTGGGGAGCTCGCTAATTGTCTTTCACCGCCAGCACCGACAAAGTTCGTAGAACCTGCAAGTGCTTGTCAGACCCAGCTTAGGAAGAAAGGGGGAAAGGGACCTTGGTAATAGAGCAAACCCCCAGAGAAGTGTGCACTACCTTCAGACAGTATCCAGAACACTTTTAAAGAACACAACACACTAACATTTCCAAGATCATAACATTGGATTGAGAGCTTGCCTCCACGCCTGCCCTCACCTCTGATCTCCCACTCTGGTGAGGTGTAGCAGCTCCCCGCCTCCACCGGGATGTTAGTGGTGCACCAGTCCCCGGGTACTATAGAGGGCGAAACTAGTAGCTACCACTCCCAGAATTAAGGGCTCAGGCAGCCTGTGTAGCGTAGCGCCACACGGTCAGGGCCACCTCCTAGAGTTCCATCTACCACGTGGTGGAGAGTGGTCAACTGCGAGATGCCTTCAGCAAGTGAAGCGCAGTGGGGGCTGGATTGCAGTATGTCTCTTGTGTTTGCGTATGCAAGAGAGCGCATAAGTGCATATCACTTCAATCAGAAAACCATCTCCATGCGTGATACGTCATTTTACGAGTCACTTTATACCAAGCTTTTCTACAAGGCTCTTATTAAAAACTTAACTACACCTGGGGGGAGGAGGGGCTTTCACTTTAAATACAGATCAGATGGAAACCCTGCACTTTACTGTGGTTCTAGTTGAGAGGTAGGTGGGGGGGGATGGGTGCAACAGATAAAGACATCGAGGAACCCATGCACCATGAATACATTGTCAGCCACTGATGGCAACAGCACCAAAAAAAGCATAAGTTAGGCTTAATAAGATACTAAGAGCTGTGCGGTAAGAGTGGGTAGAAAAGAAGGCTAAATAGGTGGGAACTGTCCAACTTGTCTGCTATAAAAATGTACTTTCAAAGAGGCAAAGGGCAGCTTTGCAAGAGCAGTTCCTGCTTTCCTCGTTACAATAAGTCTACCGAATAATGTGGCTCAGAGACAGACCTAGCCGTGCCAGACCGCAAAGGCGATGCCAGAGCGTCTCTGGATCAGAGAAGGAGCGAGGCGAAGCACACAGCAGCAGCACAGACACACGTCACACACAATAAAATAAAAGGTCTCTCTTCAGCTCAACCCTAAACAGCGACTCTCACTCTACTAGAATGAACACTTCGGCCAGCTGCCACTGGAGGTGAGGATTAATAGCGTAAATAACAAACGTTATTATACTGGGGTTTAGGTGCCCCATGGGAACTTTATTTGCCATCCTTATTACGGTTCTAAGCCCAGGTGAGCCATGGGTGACACTGGATTCTGGGTGACTGACACACACGCACACACACACGTTCACACTCACTCTCTCTCACACACACACACACTTTCTCTATCCCGTCTCTCTCTCTTCCTCACTCCTCGCTTTCTTCCACTCTCTCCAACCCTCTCCACCCTTCAACTCTGTGCCACTGTGCAACAAGAGAGGGAATTAGGGGCTGAGAGCTGCATCTCCTAATGGAGAAATATGAGAATTCCTGGCAATGCACAATGCTACAGCACTCAGATAAACACCAAGAATCCTGAAATTCAAACTCCTGTCTGTTCCCCATACCTAGGAAAAGAAAGAGGTAGCAAACAAAAAAACTATATGTACTGAGGCATAATAAACTCAGTCATTCTCTGGAGTGCATGCCAACTGAAAGATGCCTGTTGGGATTTTGTAGAAGGCAATGTTATAGAGGCTGAGCAAAGTTGTGGAGTCCAAAGTCCCTGTAATGGCTGGGCACGGCACACACAGAACACACATAACCCAACACAGTGGTGAGTGTACACCACCCACACAAGGCCCAAGCAGAGCCCTTTCTTAGTTGTATGATGTCAGTCAGGTTGAACCAACATATAACTGCCCACATGGGCCAAAAGTACTCCCCTGAGGTAGACATGTTGTTTTTTGAGAGTTGGGTTGTGAACCAAAATGTTTATTTATTTATTGAATTTTATATAGCGCTGGCTAGACCCAAAGGTATCAGAGCGCTTTACATGAGGTACCACAAAGTTACAAAATTACATCAAATATCTGGTTACATACCTTACTAGAAAAACAGTTAAAGAGCATCGGAGATGAGATAAATAGAGCATAGACGTGTAGACGGGTAGAGTAAAGGGGTAGAAGGGAGATATGATGGTGAAACAAAGGATAGTCTGCCCCAAGTCTGGCTGGGTAGGTGACGGCCTAGGGGGAAGTACACGGTCGACCTCCTCTTTAGCTATCAGTTAGCTCCACTGAGAAACGGCCAAATAGCAAGATCTCGGAATTAAAAAAATACATTTTAAATAGCATAGGAAGACAAGCTAGGGTAGGGTAAAAGGGTTGGGGGAGAGTACGACGGAGAGACGAAGGAAAGCCTGCCTTAAGTCCGACTGGGTAGGAGACCGCTGAGGGGGAAGTCCACAACCATCTTCTCTCTAGCTAACAGGTAGCTCCACCGGGCATCGGTCAGCTAGTTAGGTCTCAATGGTCGGAGGAAGATCCCAGAATTAATGTCATAATGAATGAGCCGGGGGGGGACGATGGTGGGTGAGCACCCCTAGCCTCGCTAGAGTAAGCTCGATGTGCCAGTCCAAGGGGTCTGGTGTGGGTGGAGGGGCTTATATATGTGCTGCAGACCGGTGGAGTGAGAAGGGGGTGTGTGGAGGAAAGGGCTTTGAGAGTGAGAAATAGAAGGTAGGATCCTTTAGGTCAAGGTCAGGCACCTAGGTATTTTAATGTCGTAGCTGACATTGACTACCTCTTCCAGTTCTGAAAGAACTATCCAGGTGTTGTAGTGAAATTACTCTGTCATTCTAGAAATCGCAAAGTTCTGCCTATTATATCAGTGGAGACCCAGGTGCATAGAGAAGGTGGTGATATAGTGGTACTCCTGGTCTAACACGATTTGGTGATATCCTCAATGAAAGACCATCTTTGAAAACCAACATGAACCAGTGATTTCACTCATCAAGTCACCTACTAATGAGGTTATCTGCCTCTCCCATTTGATTACCAGATTTGGGAGTCACAGATCGATGCACTGTCTCACTTCCCCTAGTGGCTTGGGTTTTTGGGTCACTAAAATGGGTAATACTCAGGGTTTAGGTCCTTCAACTCATTCAATGTTGTCTGAAACTACGATCTTGCAGAATTCTACTACAACCTAGGGCCTGAAGCGAAAGGCCACTCAGTGATAATGCATGGCTCCTGGGTGCACGGAACAGTCACCATAGAGTTACAGCATCTTTCCTTTGAGGAAGACGATCTCTCTGAAGAGTTCATGGAATTTCTCTAGCAAGCAGTCCATATCAGCAGTTTACACTGAGTGCAAGGTGAATGTGTTGCAAGGTTTTGGCTGTTTGGCAGCTCACCAGCATACCTCCCTCTCCTTTTGTCACATAGACTTTGGTGGACGGGGGAGTGGTTCATTAATTGTGCGATATTCATCACAAACAAACCAGTCAGTAGAAATTTTGATGTGGGTGCCTCTAGGCATAAACCATCACCTGGGTGGACCGGAAGGACAGTCTTTGCAAGATGGTCTTGTACTTTCTTGGGCCATCACAATGATGGACACATATGTGTCGATGATGGCAGACGAAGGCACGCCTCCTCCTAGTACTTTGGACTTGGCAGTGGATCTAGCTTTTGAATGGAATTGGTTGACAACATGTACGACTTTGGTGGGACCTTCATCATCATCATCGTCTTACCCTCATCGTCATCATGGTCCTTCCCTTCTCTGGAGGGTTTCCCTGTGGGGACGATCTGCATACTTGCCAAGTATTTCTTGCCAGTAGTCTAGCCCACTCCTGCATGCACACAGGCGGCAGTGTGTTTTGCTCCTGACATCTTTGAGCGTGCTTGCCGTATGAGATATCCGGTTGACTGGGTCAGTCTTGATGTGTCTAAAGGGGACCATCACATGTGTAGCACCTTTGCCTTTGACAGTTCTTTGGAGCAAACTAGGCTCAAAATGTCTGGAATACACTTACATGGTTCTTGCTCAATCTCTTCTCTGAGGTAAGCTGATGTGCAGACCTGTATGAATTTTGCCCAGGTTTTCTCCACCTTATCTCACAGGGTGCTGGAACGGTCACCTTATCTCACAGGGCCTTACTGTGCCTGGCGCAGGAGGAAGATTTCATAGTCTAGGTTGGTCATGAGTTCTAAATGATTATTAAGACCCATCATCAGAGCATCATACGTGAATGGGGGTCCAGTCTCCAGAAATTTCCTTGACAGCTTGTAGGTTGTCTCCCCAGCTAAGCGCAATAGGGAACGTTTACTATAGTCCTCGACCAGTGTGGTTGCAAAGTACAACTCAAGTCACTTGACCCACAACTTCCACTTCAGAGCTTGTGTCTATGATCGGCCAGTGTCAGCGAATTGTGTGATTACTAGAACTGGTGCCATGGCAGTAGTTAAAGGGACACCTCTTGTCCCTGACCATCACCCTGGTGTCTAGTGGGAAAACCCTCTGTGGTATTTTCGTTCATGGTTGTGCTACCAGATTGAGAAGGAGCCTCCCAGTGCCTTGTGGACTGCCAGTCAGTAGGACTTCACTAGGTAGAGGCACCTGAGCATCAACTAGCCTTGGTTGAGTGTGCCTGGGTTCCTCTGGGGGTCCTTAAGCAGCCTTTTACATCCTCTCAATGGTGTGTGACCAATGTGAGAAGTTGGCCTGATATGTAGTGTTTCCAATTCTGGAAGCACTTGGTATCAGTCCAAACAAACCCCAAAGATGTCAGGTTGTAAGTCAACCTTGTTAGACAAGCTATCCTAGTGGTAGCATGGACTAAGCAGCCTTAAAGGCTTAACTTAAGAGGTCGTGTTAAGCGAGCTGTTTTACCACATACAATCCTGTAATCAAATGAAAGGACACCACACAAGTATATATTATAAAAATATATGTATTTATTTCTAAATTAATCCCCAGTACTCTTTATGAGGAAAGGGGCACAAGCGTTAAATCAAAAGCACAGTATAACATACAAAGTTGCACAATTTTGGATAAGGGCCGGTGGCCACTTAAACCATATACTAAAAAAGTGGTATAAGAGATACCAATCGAACAGTGGTTAGGCCTAGGGCCTAGAGATTTGCTGGGAGCAGTCAGGACTAGCAATGCTGAAGTCGGGAGTAGCCCACAGGACTCGGGTGCAGCACGGAAAGTGCGGCTTGCACCAATGCAATGTCAATGGTGCATAAAAGTTACACAAAGTGAGTTAAAAGATACTTCCGCTGAACCTAGAAGAACAAAACTTTAGACACAGACCCTAGAGGTGTGTACCAGTGTAGGATCACCGGCGTTGCAATGTTACCTCACCCACAGGCCGTGGGTGCACAGGGTCGAAGTGGCGTCGTGTTTTGACACGCAGGCTCTTGGTGCTTGTAGCTGTTGAAGCTGCAGGCGATGTGAAGCAGAAGTGTCCGGTGCGATCCAAGGGTGGATCGAAGTAGAAAAGTACCTGAAAGCAGAGGGGACAGAGTCTGGGTCACTCAGCAGTGACCAGGGTGGAACCAGGACGGAACCAGGCAATGTCGGGTGCAATCAGGTGGTTGTCGATAGGCTTCTCTCCGCTGTCACGTGGGCTCTGGGGCATCTGCGACGTCCAGGAGCAGGTCACGATCTGTCCCACGTAGGCTCTCGCCGTCAGCACCGTCGGCTTCAAGATTGCAGCAAACAGCACTTGGCAAAAGCAATCCATGCGGAACCGGGAGATTGCTTATCACTCGGACCAGGAGGGTCAGAGTGGGGGCTTCTTTTTACAGGAGCTGGTGCAGATCTGGAGCAACCAGAAAAGCGAGTCGTATTCAAGTTTTCATCGGCACAGGGGCCACAAGCCAGCTGGCAAGTGACCGGACCAACGCGTCGAGCCAACACAAGCAAAAGGGCCCCACGCAGCACTCGTCGAGTGTGGAGGGGGTAGCTTTGGTGCAAGTGGAGCTTGGGGTTGGGGCTTCTCAAACCCCGGTGTACAGCTTCGAGGGTCACTCGTGGGCTGCACGGTCAGCATCTCGTGGCCTTTTCAAGATGGCGTGCCCCACGCTTCCGGTCGCCTCCACTGGTCTCAGCTCTGCAGGGACTGTGGATCGGGCTGGGAGAAGGCAGGCAAGCTTGATCTCGTCGATCTCTGTCGCTCGAGTTCCGGCGGGAACTGCAACAAAGCAAGGGTCGAGGGCTGGATGTTGCCTGTTTGCACAGAGTGGTCACTCCTTGACCACAAGGGAGATTCTTCAGTCTTCTATGTTGAGTAGAAAGTCGAAGGGTCCAGAATTCGTTTCTAATATTTCTTCAGGATGATCTGAGTTGCATTGGCACTGCTCCCACTCTTATTCGAATCTGGTTGGCTGGACATCCAGCTAGGTCCCCTCCTATGGGTGGGACCCTGGAAGGGGGTGGTTACACCCCTTTCCTTTGATCCAGGCCGCGCTGGGACGGGGGCTGGAAGGCCCCAGAACCGGTTTGGCCGGATTATGCAAGGGGCAGCCTTGTGCTCCCCAGGCAGTGTCTGGTTTCTTTGAAACCTCCCTACTACAATCCACTATCTCCTGTCTGGGGTGGTTTGACACCGCCCTGCGACAGGAAACCCTTTGTCCAGGCCACCATATGCTGAGTTTCGGTCAGCAGCAGGAGGCCAGACCTGTGTCTGTGGCATGGGCATCCATTTTGTGGATCTGAGGCTCATTTTAAATCAACCGCGTTTCAGTAACGTAACATGTCTTATCCCTCTAGAAGGGTGGAATGCTACCCCCGTCGCCAGAACTGGCGAGGGGGTAGTATTCCAAATCGTATGACACCTTACACGACATGTTTTGATAAAGCCAAACCAAAGTTGCTATATAACCGCGAGGATTATAAGGCGCTTAAGAGTATATGGTATGCCATTATCCCGGATCAGCTTAGGGAGTTGTTCCCGACAGCTGCAGACAGGCTCAGCTCATGCCAGAGCTCCATCTCACATAAAACCACGCACTCTGCCTCCAGGATTGATGAGGCCTTCCATAGGAGTGGCTTACAGGCTATATATGTGTCCAGATATAGGTTTAGATATAGGTATACTATATCTAAGCAAGGGGTGATTACACCCACTTGCCCCAGCTGAGTGATCAGCTAGTTGTGTCAATTTAAGAACCAGCCAGGGGTGGCAAAAGCTATGCTTCAGCCCCTGGTAGGCCTTGGTGGCACCTATGCCCTGAGCACCTATAGTGCATGGTACAGGGGCTGACAAGGAGTCCATTTCCAATTGTGGTATGCACCTATAGCACATGTATTATAAATTTAGAGAGAGAACAGCAGGCTGGGGGTCTGATTAGCAGGCCCACAGCCTCAGTAAGTCGAAAACCAGTGAAGCAAAAAGCAAAAATTGGGGTGACCATAGGATAGCAGACCCTACTCTCCTACACAACCCCCCCCCCCCCAAACGCAGGGACATTAAACTTAACCTTGACCAGATAAGTCTTCATGTTCTAAGTGGAAGTACCTGGAGAGACCATCTGCATTACCATGGTCAGTCCCTGGGCGGTGCTCCACTGTAAAGTCCATCCCCTGTAGGGAAATGGACCACCTGAGCAGTTTGGGATTTTCACCCTTCATCTGATTTAGCCACAAGAGGGGCTTATGGTCTGTCTGAATTAGGAAGTGAGTACCAAACAATTATGGCCTCAACTTCTTCAGTGCCCAAACCACAGCAAAGGCCTCCCTCTCAATAGCTGACCAACGTTTCTCCCTGGGGGTCAGCCTTCTGCTATTGAAAGCAATGGGCTGGTCTTGACCATCTTGATTAAGTTGTGAAAGCACAGCTCCCACCCCCAACTCAGAAGCATCTGTCTGTACAATGAACTGTTTGGAGTAGTCAGGACTCTTCAGGATAGGTGCAGAGCACATGGCCTTCTTCAGGTCATCAAATGCCTTTTGACAGCAAACTGTCCACTGAACCTTTTTGGGCATCTTCTTGGATGTCAAGTCATTCAATGGTGTCACTATGGACCCATAGTTCTTTACAAATTTTCTGTAATACCCAGTCAGGCCCAAGAAGGCTCTGACTTGTGTCTGGGTAGTTGGAGGAGCCCAGTCCTGTATGGTCTGGATCTTGCTCTCCAGTGGTTGAACTTGACCCCCACCTACTAGGTGGCCCAAGTACACAACCTTGCTCTGCCCTATCTGGCACTTGGTAGCCTTGATAGTCAGGCCTGCCTTTTGCAGGGCCTCCAGAACCTTCTTCAGGTGGATCAGGTGATCCTCCAAGGTGGAGCTAAAGTCAGCAATATCATCTAGATATGCTGCACAAAAGTCATCCAACCCAGCAAGGACTTGATTCACCAACCTTTGGAAGGTGGCAGGTGCATTCTTCAAACCAAAGGGCATTACCACAAATTGATAATGTCCACTAGGGGTAGAGAATGCTGTTTTGGCTTTTGACTCCTCAGCTAGTCTGATTTGCCAGTAGCCAGCTGTCAAATCAAATGTGCTCAGAAACTTGGCAGAAGTCAATTTATCAATGAGCTCATCTGCTCTTGGAATGGGATGTGCATCTGTCCTAGTGACAGCATTGAGACCTCTGTAGTCCACACAAAACCTCATTTCTCTCTTCCCATCTTTGGTATGAGGTTTTGGCACAAGGACCACTGGGCTAGCCCATGGGCTCTCTGATGGCTCAATCACTCCAAGCTCCAACATCTTTTGCACCTCAGCCTTTATACAATCCCTGACATGGTCAGGTTGCCTGTAGATCTTATTCTTCACAGGCAGACTGTCACCGGTGTCCACCTCATGGGTGCACCAGTTAGTCTGGCTGGGTGTGAGTGAAAACATATGTCTGTGGGCCTGCAACACCTGTCTGCAGTCCACCTGTTGCTGCTCAGTGAGGCTGCCTGCCAAGGCTACTCCATCAACTGAACCATCATCAGGGTTCTGGGAAAGCAGGTCTGGGAGAGGGTCACTCTCTTCCTCCTGATCCCCATCTGTGGCCATGAGAAGACTCATGTCCTCCCTGTCAACAAATGCTTTCAAACGGTTTACATGGAGCACCCTGTGGGGGCTCCTAGGGGTGCCAAAGTCAACCATGTAGGTAACTTCTCCCTTCTTTTCAATGATAGGGTAGGGTCCAGTCCATTGGTCCTGGAGAGCTGCTGGCCCCACTGGGTCCAACACCTACACCTTCTGACCTGGCTGGTACTCAACCAGAACAGCCCATTGGTCATGCCAAGCTTTCTGTAATTCTTGACTGGCCTCAAGGTTTTTGGATGCTCTCTCCATGTATTCAGCCATCCTGGAGCGGAGACCAAGTACTTAGTCCACAATGTCTAGTTTAGGCTTTTTGAGAGGTAACTCCCATCCTTCCTTCACCAAACTCAATGGACCTCTCACAGGGTGGCCAAACAGAAGTTCAAAAGGGCTGTAGCCAACCCCCTTCTGTGGGACCTCTCTGTAAGCAAAGAGCAAGCAGGGTAAAAGGATGTCCCATTTCCGCCTAAGCTTCTCTGGTAAACCTTTTATCATTCCCTTTAGGGTCTTGTTGAACCTTTCCACAAGCCCATTGCACTGTGGATGGTAGGGTGTGGTAAACTTATAGTTTACTCCACACTCTTTCCACATTGCTTTTAAGTATCCAGACATAAAGTTGGTACCTCTGTCTGAAAGAACCTCCTTTGGAAAGCCCACTCTTGAGAAAACTGCAATGAGGGCTTTTGCCACCACAGGAGCTGTGGTGGTCCTCAGGGGAATTGCCTCTGGGTACCTGGTGGCATGATCCACTACCAGCAGTATGAATCTGTGCCCAGATGCTGTTGGAGGATCCATGGGACCCACAATGTCTATTCCAACTCTTTCAAAGGGTACCCCCACCACAGGTAGTGGTATCAGGGGGGCCTTTGTTGTGCCACATGACTTACTACTGGCTTGGCAAGTGACACAGGAGCGACAAAACTCCTTGACATTTTCTGACATGTGAGGCCAGTGAAAGTGTGGAACAAGCCTGTCCCAAGTCTTATTCTGGCCTAAGTGTCCTGCAAGGGGAATATCATGGGACAAGGTAAGAAGGAAACCCCTAAACTTCAAAGGTATGACCAACCTCCTGGTTGTGCCAGGCTTGGGGTCTCTAGCCTCTGAATAAAGGAGTCCTTCATCCCAATAAACTTTATGGGTACCTTGAGCATTCCCTGCAGCCTCAGCAGCAGCTTGCTGTCTGAGGGGTTCAAGGGAAGGGCAATCTAATTGGGCCTGGCCCTGGTCTGCCCTTGAGGGTCCCCCTGTCCCCAGAAACTCAACCTGGTCAGGTTCAAGCTCCTCTGAGACAGTCTCCTCTTGGACTGCAGAATCCGTTTCCTGTGAAACTTGATCCTCAACCTGGGACAAGTGGGAAGGCACAGCCTTAACCCTCTTGCTCCTTCTCTTGGGTTGTGGTTGGTCGATGGTTTCAAGATCCACCACTGGTTCAGGAAGGCACTTCTTAGCCTGAGACCTTGTCACTGCAAGGACATGAGCTGAAATCCCTAGCATTTCTGCATGAGTCCTGTACTCCACTTCTGACCAAACTGAGCTTTCAAGATCATTGCCTAACAGACAGTCTACTGGGAGGTCTGCACTCACAACAACTTTCTTTAGGCCATCTACCCCTCCCCAGGAGAAGTTCACAACAGCCACACTATGTGAAGTAGTGGAGTTGCTTGCATTGGTCACTAGGTAACTTTCACCTAGTACAATCTGACCAGGGTCCACAAAGTCAGGTGTCACCATAGTGACACTGGCACAAGTGTCCCCGTAGGCCTGAGCCAGTTTCTCATTGATTAAGGGAGTCTGCCTATATTTGCCCAGGTTACTGGGGCTCACTGCAGTGGTCAAAGATAAGTCCACATCATATAGGAGAACTGCCTGTGTGGGGATTCTGACTAGGCCAGATTCCACCTCAGTACCCAAGGGTAACCCTACTAACCCCTTAGGTTGTGCACTACCACTGCTGACTGTACTAGGGGGTGCAGTTGCTTTAGGAGCTGCAGTGGCAGGAACTGGATTTTTCTTAGTGCATTCACTGCCCCAGTGTGAACATGATTTGCAGGTATTACACCAAGGTTTCTTTGGGCCATCATTCTTCTTTTTCTTGTTTCCATTTTGGGAACCCCCCTCCTTATTGCTAGTTTGGGGGCCTGAATACTTCTGGTCCTTTTCTTTATCTTTCTGATTCCCACCCTTCTGGTCTGTTTTCTTCTGGTCACCTTGGTTCTGGTTTTTCTGTTTAATCCTTGTTCTGCCCCATTTGTCTGCCTTCTTTCCCAATTCTTGGGGAGAGGTCAAATCAGAGTCAACAAGGTATTGATGCAACAGCTGGTTCTGACAGTTATTAAGTATCTGTTCTCTCATCATTAGATTGTACAATCCTGTATAGTCTGAAACTTTACTTCCCTGCAGCCAACCCTCCAGAGCCTTAGTGGCACAATCAACAAAATCAGTCCAGTCCTGCCTGAGTCTGTGCTTTTTGGGTGTCTCTGAACAACAACCTGTATTGCTCAGTGGTTAGGCCAAACCCTTCAATAAGAGCACTCTTCAGAACAGAGTAGTTTTTTGCACCCTCAGGTCTAACAGTGAGGAACCTGTCCCTCCCTTTCTCAGAAAAGGAGTACCATAAAATTGCTGCCCACTGATCCTCAGGGACCTGCTGTACCATGCAGGCCCTCTCAAGAGCAGTCATCCATTTGTGGATGTCATCCCCTTCATTGTAGGGGGGCACAATTTTTGTCAGGTTTCTATTGTCATAGGCCCTGTCTTTTTCTTTAGGAACTTTGCTGCCACCAGTGGCATCTAAGCCACTCAATTTTCTTTAAAGCAAGTTTAGCTTGAGCCAAGGCTACCTCTTCCCTCTCTATCTGGAGTTGGACAGCCCTCATTCTGGCCCTATGCTCTTTCCTCTGGGAGGGAGTCGTCCCTCTTTGAGATTCTCTTGAAGCACTAGAAAGATGAGAGTCCCCTGATTGAGATCTCACCCTCCTGTAACCTGGGAGAATTTGGTTATGAGATCTGGAGTGGTGCTGGCCCTCTCCATTCCCATGTAGGTCTAGGTTGGCCTGGTTAAGCCTGGCAACCTGTACCTGGGTCACCCTCTGATCCTGATTTTCAGGCTCATCTACATCTGAGCCTTCCTCTTCCTCTTCCTCCTCCTCTTCTTCTTCATCTTCTGGAAGATCCTCATTCTCAGGGGAGTGTACCCCTTCACCTGAATCTAAGGGAGCCTGACTCACCTTATCTAAGTCATCCTTTTCCAGGATAGCTATTAGGGAAGGGATGTAGGGCCTCTGCCCTTTTTTAGCCCCCTGGCTGTGCACAAGGCACTCAGGTCTTTGTGGCTAAGGTTGTCATATCTGGAAGTTGCCTTGGTAAGGTCAACTGCTACAGGAGCAGACCCTGAGGCTCCACCTGTATCAGACATGACTGCTAGTGAGGTGTAAGTGATGCACTTACCTACACTAAGTGTTTTCCTACTGTACCTTGCTAGTGAGTTGTAGTTTGGTGTGCTAATCCCTTTAATCTACAACTACTAAGTTCAGTAGAAATTAATATGCTAAGCTTTTGATTTATATGTACCTAAGGTACTTGATGTGATCTTTCAATTTGATGTAAAGATTGCAATGGTAAAACAAACAGCAAGCTCAAATCCGCACCGCTGCACACCAATGTGAGAAGTTGGCCTGATATGTAGTGTTTCCAATTCTGGAACCACTTGGTATCAGTCCAAACAAACCCCAAAGATGTCAGGTTGTAAGTCAACCTTGTTAGACAAGCTATCCTAGTGGTAGCATGGACTAAGCAGCCTTAAAGGCTTAACTTAAGAGGTCGTGTTAAGCGAGCTGTTTTACCACATACAATCCTGTAATCAAATGAAAGGACACCACACAAGTATATATTATAAAAATATATGTATTTATTTCTAAATTAATCCCCAGTACTCTTTATGAGGAAAGGGGCACAAGCGTTAAATCAAAAGCACAGTATAACATACAAAGTTGCACAATTTTGGATAAGGGCCGGTGGCCACTTAAACCATATACTAAAAAAGTGGTATAAGAGATACCAATCGAACAGTGGTTAGGCCTAGGGCCTAGAGATTCGCTGGGAGCAGTCAGGACTAGCAATGCTGAAGTCGGGAGTAGCCCACAGGACTCGGGTGCAGCACGGAAAGTGCGGCTTGCACCAATGCAATGTCAATGGTGCGTAAAAGTTACACAAAGTGAGTTAAAAGATACTTCCGCTGAACCTAGAGGAACAAAACTTTAGACAAAGACCCTAGAGGTGTGTACCAGTGTAGAAACACCGGCGTTGCAATGTTACCGCACCCACAGGCCGTGGGTGCACAGGGTCGAAGTGGCGTCGGGTTTTGACACGCAGGCTCTTGGTGCTTGGAGCTGTTGAAGCTGCAGGCGATGTGAAGCAGAAGTGTCCGGTGCGATCCAAGGGTGGATCGAAGTAGAAAAGTACCTGAAAGCAGAGGGGACAGAGTCTGGGTCACTCAGCAGTGACCAGGGTGGAACCAGGACGGAACCAGGCAATGTTGGGCGCAATCAGGTGGTTGTCGATAGGCTTCTCTCCGCTGTCACGTGGGCTCTGGGGCATCTGCGACGTCCAGGAGCAGGTCACGATCTGTCCCACGTAGGCTCTCGCCGTCAGCACCGTCGGCTTCAAGATTGCAGCAAACAGCACTTGGCAAAAGCAATCCACGCGGAACCGGGAGATTGCTTATCACTCGGACCAGGAGGGTCAGACTGGGGGCTCCTTTTTACAGGAGCTGGTGCAGATCTGGAGCAACCAGAAAAGCGAGTCGTATTCAAGTTTTCGTCGGCACAGGGGCCACAAGCCAGCTGGCAAGTGACCGGACCAACGCGTCGAGCCAACACAAGCAGAAGGGCCCCACGCAGCACTCGCCGAGTGTGGAGGGGGTAGCTTTGGTGCAAGTGGAGCTCGGGGTTGGGGCTTCTCAAACCCCGGTGTACAGCTTCGAGGGTCACTCGTGGGCCGCACGGTCAGCGTCTCGTGGCCTTTTCAAGATGGCGTGCCCCACGCTTCCGGTCGCCTCCACTGGTCTCAGCTCTGCAGGGACTGTGGATCGGGCTGGGAGAAGGCAGGCAAGCTTGATCTCGTCGATCTCTGTCGCTCGAGTTCCGGCGGGAACTGCAACAAATCAAGGGTCGAGGGCTGGATGTTGCCTGTTTGCACAGGGTGGTCACTCCTTGACCACAAGGGAGATTCTTCAGTCTTCTATGTTGAGTAGAAAGTCGAACGGTCCAGAATTCGTTTCTTATGTTTCTTCAGGATGATCTGAGTTGCATTGGCACTGCTCCCACTCTTATTCGAATCTGGTGGGCTGGACATCCTCCTAGGTCCCCTCCTATGGGTGGGACCCTGGAAGGGGGTGGTTACACCCCTTTCCTTTGATCCAGGCCGCGCTGGGACGGGGGCTGGAAGGCCCCAGAACCGGTTTGGCCGGATTATGCAAGGGGCAGCCTTGTGCTCCCCAGGCAGTGTCTGGTTTCTTTGAAACCTCCCTACTACAATCCACTATCTCCTGTCTGGGGTGGTTTGACACCGCCCTGCGACAGGAAACCATTTGTCCAGGCCACCATATGCTGAGTTTCGGTCAGCAGCAGGAGGCCAGACCCGTGTCTGTGGCAGGGGCATCCATTTTGTGGATCTGAGGCTCATTTTAAATCAACCGCGTTTCAGTAACGTAACATGTCTTATCCTTCTAGAAGGGTGGAATGCTACCCCCGTCGCCAGAACTGGCGAGGGGGTAGTATTCCAAATCATATGACACCTTACACGACATGTTTTGATAAAGCCAAACCAAAGTTGCTATATAACCGCGAGGATTATAAGGCGCTTAAGAGTATATGGTATGGCATTATCCCGGATCAGCATAGGGAGTTGTTCCCGACAGCTGCAGACAGGCTCAGCTCATGCCAGAGCTCCATCTCACATAAAACCACGCACTCTGCCTCCAGGATTGATGAGGCCTTCCATAGGAGTGGCTTACAGGCTATATATGTGTCCAGATATAGGTTTAGATATAGGTATACTATATCTAAGCAGGGGGTGATTACACCCACTTGCCCCAGCTGAGTGATCAGCCAGTTGTGTCAATTTAAGAACCAGCCAGGGGTGGCAAAAGCTATGCTTCAGCCCCTGGTAGGCCTTGGTGGCACCTATGCCCTGAGCACTATAGTGCATGGTACAGGGGCTGACAAGGAGTCCATTTCCAATTGTGGTATGTACCTATAGCACATGTATTATAAATTTAGAGAGAGAACAGCAGGCTGGGGGTCTGATTAGCAGGCCCACAGCCTCAGTAAGTCGAAAACCAGTGAAGCAAAAAGCAAAAATTGGGGTGACCATAGGATAGCAGACCCTACTCTCCTACAACCAGGCACCCTGGAGCAGTCATACAGTATTCACACTGCAGCCTTTTAGGCTTAGGGATGTATGCCACTTGTTGAGTGCTGCTCCCAACACACTTGCTGCATGCTACTCTGCAACGAGCTCCTGTGTGCATAGTGGGAGACGTCAGCGTTGGCTCTGCAAGACACACTGTGTGCAAATTCACCCCTCAATGTGTTACTATGCACCGGCCTACTGGAGGGCCCATTCACACCCCACAGTGCACTGGATCTCAAGTGAGGATGGTATAGTGAGAACGGCTTGACATATGTACGCAGCCTGCTTTCTTTCCCACCAGGTCAGCAGTTAGAGCTGTGGCGCGGGCTGTCTCACACAGCGTGTGTCCATTCTATGGAGTCAAGACACTGCACATGGAGAGAACATGGACACTGTTAGAGCAGTGAGTGGCACCACCTGAACAAGCCACAAGCTTTTACAATTGCCAATCATCACTCGGGCTGATCCAAAATACAACTCCCCACAGGGGCCACTAGCAATCTCAGTTCCAGGTGCATAGCTACCAGTGGTGCAGCCTGTGCAATGAAGCAAGAGGGGGCACAACTACAGCAAACCTCTAAGCCCAGAGAGGGTGTCTAGGTGCTGGAAGTAGGTGAGAGGGGAGTGCTGAAGCAGCCCATAAATAACCATGCAGGTATTCAGAATGTGAAAGAGAATTAAAGATGACTTGACATTATGTTTTTATGTTTCCAGTATTGCTGTTCTTAGACAGAGGAGAAATGTCAGTCCAGTCTTCTGACAAACTGCTGATTATTCTTTTACATGGAAACTAGTGTATTGTTTTCTTTCGCTTACTATAAAGTATTTGTATTTTGTAAATTGAACTATGAGACAATCTTGCTGGTGTGAAAATAAAAGGCTGTAAGATATTGTTTTCTTCTAATACAAAAATTGTAATTATCTATAAAGGAAATGGGCATATATTTCAAAATTATTAAACTGTTAGGATAGCACAATTGAAGCACTTTTTTCGAGTTCTGAAGTGTACCAAAGATTTTAATAGAATCAAAACAAATCAAGACACTTTACTTGGTGATGCGCAAATTACACATATTCACTTAACGGCAATATCCGTACATTACAGTTTCGTGCTATAAAATTTTACCAATATAATGTGCACATTTAGTATTCTTTTCATTGGAAAATATGCTGTCTGGAAAGAGCAGTGTGCTATCACACCATACTTCATAATGATATTTGTGACAGTGTGTCCCTAAATGTAACACCAGCTACTTACTGCACCCACAGCACTCGCCTGCTGAATGAGCGTGGCTTATTTGTGATACCTTTTGCTTGGATTTTTCACAATTCCTGTGACTTTAGTGATGTAGCATTGACGGCTGCATCCCTCGTCTGCAAATTTTTCCAGCTCTGCTGCCTTCAAGGGCCACAGGACCTCTTACAGCGCTGAGAGTTTGCTGCTGGCTCTCTCCAATTCCCTCAGCTGCAGGAGTCAGGCTCCAAACAGCAGAATCCACTGATGCCCCTGCGTGGGCACAGCGGAAGGCCTTATTGCATGGGCACTAAATGGCCAAGCACTATTGTAAATGCAAAGTAAGGCATTTGGCCATGGCGGCCTGCCGCCAGCAGAAGTCAATGCAGTTCTGCTCATGCAGTTGTGTGGCTTCTAAAGATAAGACAATCACAGTAATCACTACATTCATCCTGATGGGTGGAGAGCAGATGATGAAGGTTAAGAACATAGGGGCATATTACCAAGCATAAGTGATAATTATCGCTATGCTTGGTTAGCGTCAATAATTTTATCGCCGTGCTTCGCCTATTTTTATCGCTTAGGAGCCTTGCTATTATCAAGGTTTATCTCCTAAGCAATAAAAATCAGCCGAAATGCATGAATATCGCTGAAAAGTCAGAGATATTCATGCATTGCCGAGCTAATGCTCTTAGCCATGTTATCCACCTACCATTGGATAACATGGCTAAGAACGGCTCAGGGCAGGTGTTAGCTTTTGGAGATATTCGCGCTTAGCGCGAATATTTCCAAAAGTTGGTAATCGGAGATAGCGATGTTAGCGACTGTTTTCAGTCGCTAACATCTTGGCACACCCACTTTGCATGTCATTAGCGATAATTATCGCTGACATGCAAAGTGGGCCCCTAAATGCCCGCTATCACCAACAAGCTGTTGCTAACTGGTGTTTGCGACAGATTGGTAATAGGGCGATGAAATTATCACCGCATTACCGGCAAAAAGTCCCGCTAATGCGGCGATAATGGCCCTTGGTAATATGCCCCATAAACTTTCACAGGACAGCGTGCTGGAACTGCGACAATATTTCTTTGAGAGTTGTTTGTTCCATTTTCTGCTAAAACAAACGTGCAGGAAACTATAAAACGACTTACTGGTGCCACTAACATACAGTTCGTTCTTATTAAAACCAGACCTTGGAATAGTTGTCCTTCTGAGACCTGTGGAAACCGGCCAAATCTCGGAAAACCAAATGTTGCTCTCCAGAGCGCGATACTGAGAGAGGGGGAGCTCGAGTATCTGTGATCCACAGGACTGTGGTAGCAGTGAGCGAGCCAACAAATTACCAGCGGGAGCCCAGCCAAGGGTCTGTCTTGTCACAAGCTGAGCCGTGGGAGCATTTGGCATGGAAACCATGCATTAAATGTTACATACCAATTTGATAAAGTGTCTTCAAAATTCAAAAAACAGATACTTCTTTAACAAGTATGTCACCTTAGTACATCTGATTATATCACTGAATTGAGAGACATTGATTAAAAGTGATAGTTTTAAACATGAATTTAGAAGCATTCATACCTCCATCTTATACCGACCACAGTACCTTTAGTGAAGAGGCAAACCAGTTGTCATGTGCACCTTCTTTGTGGGCTATAGTCTTATTTTACACGGAGCAACCGTATCATTTAATAAGTCAACCACAAGAGAGATTTTTGTACAACCCACACATATCTTTATGCATTTTAAGGATTTCTCCTATAAAATAATGAGAAAATAGGAGGCAAAATAAAATGAAACAATTGCCTTGAATCACACAATTTTGTCAAGCGGTCAGGCTGAGTTTGATTCCAGGTTTTTTGGTTTCACATTGTGCAATTCAGCCACTAGAAGGATATATCCCTTTCTCACTGCTGTTTGGCGTCCAAGTTAAATGTTTGTCTTTCAACTTTGGTGCATGACCTTAGAGCGTGGGAAGCAGACAGAAGTCACAGGAAAGCACAGTTCATTTTGTGCTTGAGGGCTCAAGAGGAACTCCTGAACCTGAGCCAGAAATCAGGATCAAGGAGCCCTCTGTGACTCACCCACCTCCATATCTTACTCTGGGTATTCTGTGCCTGAAATAAGCATGGATGCTGCGGCCAGTGTGATACCTGTTTCACTGCTGATCCTCTTGCACCTGTGGTGTGTTTGAGGGAAACTCGCACTGCTGTCAAATGCTGTACATTGTGTATGTGGGTTAACATGCAGGCTTGGACAGCTGCTGCTAATGCTGTTGATGCCACGTGCATGTGAGCGAAGCTTGCATTGTTTCTGACCCCATTAGTATATGTTCTTTTGGTGTGATGTAAGCGTGTACTCCTGTATGGAACTGTACATGTTTTATGAGTGAAAATCTAGCTATGTGTGCAGGTCAAACCTGCTCTCATACACCCCAGTTCTGTTCCTTACACTTGTACCAAATCAAAAATGATGCTTTTTGTTGTACCTAATGAAGGCAGTAAATGGTGCTGCTTTGGGCCACACTAGTACCATCTCTTTGAAGGAAGCTTGCACTGGCCCTGCAGTGCCACACTTATTCCATCTCTTTGAAGGAAGCTTCACAGAGGCTTGCACTGGCCTTCCGGAGCTACACTTGTTCCATCTCTTTGAAGGAAGGTTGCACTGGCCCTTCAGTACCACACTAATTCCATCTCTTTGAAGGAAGCTTGCACTGGCCCTTCAGTACCACACTAATTCCATCTCTTTGAAGGAAGCTTGCACTGGCCCTTCAGTACCACACTAATTCCATCTCTTTGAAGGAAGCTTGCACTGGCCCTGTAGTGCCACAGTTATTCCATCTCTTTGAAGGAAGCTTGCACTGGCCCTGCAGTGCCACACTTATTCCATCTCTTTGAAGGAAGCTTGCACTGGCCCTGTAGTGCCACAGTTATTCCATCTCTTTGAAGGAAGCTTGCACTGGCCCTGCAGTGCCACACTTATTCCATCTCTTTGAAGGAAGCTTGCACTGGCCCTGCAGTGCCACAGTTATTTCATCTCTTTGTAGGAAGCTTGCACTGGCCCTGCAGTGCCACAGTTATTCCATCTCTTTGAAGGAAGCTTGCACTGGCCCTGCAGTGCCACAGTTATTCATCTCTTTTTAGGAAGCTTGCACTGGCCCTACGGAGCTACACTTCTTCCATCTCTTAGAAGGAAGCTTGCACTGGCCCTTCAGTACCACACTAATTCCATCTCTTTGAAGGAAGCTTGCACTAGCCCTGCAGTGCCACACTCATTCCATCTCTTTGAAGGAAGCTTGCACTGGCCCTCCGGAGATACACTTGTTCCATCTCTTTGAAGGAAGCTTGCACTGGCCCTTCAGTACCATACTAATTCCATCTCTTTGAAGGAAGCTTGCACTGGCCCTGCAGTGCCACACTTGTTCCATCTCTTTGAAGGAAGCTTGCACTGGCCCTGCAGTGCCACACTTATTCCATCTCTTTGAAGGAAGCTTGCACTGGCCCTGCAGTGCCACAGTTATTCCATCTCTTTGAAGGAAGCTTGCACTGGCGCTCCGGAGCTACACTTCTTCCATCTCTTAGAAGGAAGCTTGCACTGGCCCTGCAGTGCCACACTCATTCCATCTCTTTGAAGGAAGCTTGCACTGGCCCTCCGGAGATACACTTGTTCCATCTCTTTGAAGGAAGCTTGCACTGGCCCTTCAGTACCACACTAATTCCACCTCTTTGAAGGAAGCTTGCACTGGCCCTGCAGTGCCACACTTGTTCCATCTCTTTGAAGGAAGCTTGCACTGGCCCTGCAGTGCCACAGTTATTCCATCTCTTTGAAGGAAGCTTGCACTGGCGCTCCGGAGCTACACTTCTTCCATCTCTTAGAAGGAAGCTTGCACTGGCCCTGCAGTGCCACACTCATTCCATCTCTTTGAAGGAAGCTTGCACTGGCCCTCCGGAGATACACTTGTTCCATCTCTTTGAAGGAAGCTTGCACTGGCCCTTCAGTACCACACTAATTCCATCTCTTTGAAGGAAGCTTGCACTGGCCCTGCAGTGCCACACTTGTTCCATCTCTTTGAAGGAAGCTTGCACTGGCCCTGCAGTGCCACACTTATTCCATCTCTTTGAAGGAAGCTTGCACTGGCCCTGCAGTGCCACACTTATTCCATCTCTTTGAAGGAAGCTTGCACTGGTCCTGCAGTGCCACAGTTATTCCATCTCTTTAAAGGAAGCTTGCCCTGGCCCTGTAGTAACACACTTGTTCCATGTCTTTGTAGGAAGCTTACATAGGCCCTGCAGTGCTACACTTATTCCATGGATCTGGTCGGAGCCTGTACTGGCCCTGCTATACCACACTTGTTCCTTGTCTTTGAAGGACATTTGCACTGGCCCTGCAGTGCCACACTAATTCCATCTCTTTGAAGGAAGCTTGCACTGGCTCTGAAGTGCCACACTTGTTCCATCTCTTTGAAGGAAGCTCGCACACTTGTTCCTTGTCTTCGCAGGAAGCTTGCACTGGACCTCCAGTGCTACACTTGTACCTTGTCTTTGAAGGACGTTTGCACTGGCCCTGCAGTTCCACACTTGTTCCATCTCTTTGTAGGAAGCTTGCACCGGCTCTGAAGTGCCACACTTGTTCCATCTCTTTGTAGGAAGCTTGCACTGGCCCTGCAATGTCACACGTGTACAAGGTCTTTGCAGGAAGCTTGCATTGGCTCTGTAGTGCTACCCTTATTCCATGTCTTTGTAGGAGTGGTATTGTACTGGCCCTGCAATACCACACGTGTTTCTTGTCTTTGAAGGGATCTAGCATGGCAGATGCAGACTATGTCAAAGGAGGGTAAGGATGCCAGGGCTGCTGACAGACTGAGATGTTGCGTAGTAGAGAATCAACCAGGGTGACTAACGAAACGGCCTCATTAATTTGCCTGCACTAGGGCCAAAGGCAACCGAGCTTTGCTGCTGCCTAATTCCCATTATTTATATTGTACAATTGTAATACCACAAGCCCTACGATGGCAGACGATGTGGGGGAAAGGTGGGGGAAAGGTTGCACAGTCGCCATCACAGCAGCCTGTCCCTCAGCCGCGAAAGAGGTGGCAGCCTGTGGGCAAAGGGGTTCAGAAACTGAAAGTGTTTGCAAGCATATGAGTGATGTAAACAGTGTTATTTGGGTCTCCTCCGTGGACCATGTTCTAGATATGTTATGTTATGTTATATTATGTATTGTTATGTAATGTTATGTTAACTAGACTTGTATAGCGCATAGCTGCCTCAGCAAGGAGGCGTCCTGGCAGTAACAGCAGAGGAACATAGAGGCTAAGAAACTGGGCGTCACAGCGCAGAAAGTAGTGCACATAGAAAATGGGGACTTGGCCAAGGGGAAGAGGTATGTCTTAATGGCTTTTCAGAAGGCCAACAAACTATCCAGACTATGAATCCGAAAGGGCAAGGAGTTCTAAAATTTGGCTACCAAACAATAGTAGGACTATCCCCCAGCACAGACATGGTTCACTCGAAGGACCACAATCAAGTGTTTCCCCAGAGAGCCCAGCTAGTGTCTAGGAACATTTGGTACCAGCAAGTTAGCCATGAGCCCAGGAGACGTAAGCTTGCAAATTTTAAAGCACAAGCAAAGAGCCTTGCATTCGACCCGCTTGGTCATGGGCAACCAATGTAACCGCCGGATAGCACCGGCTGTTGAGCAGCTGAGCGGGAGCCCCAACAGGGCTCTAACGTCTGCATTTTAGACTCACTGTAAGTGCACAACCTCAGCCTGATTAGCCACTAAGAGGAGCGAGCTGGCATAATCCAGCCTAGATAGGATGGTCGCTTGAACGATCAACTGGCGGGTAGGTGGATCAAAAAACCCTAGCAAGGGCCTAAGTCCCCGTAGAGGGCCGAAGCAAGTGCCGGCTACTTTCTTGGTGTGATCCTGGAAGCTGAGAGTAGAACCCATCCATACCCCCAACTTTTTTACCACCGTCTTAGGGGTGGGTGCACTACCAAGAGTGGAGGGCAACTATTGCTCACTCCAAAGTCTCCGGTCTCTCCCCACCAGCAACACCTCTATTGTATTGGTTTTTAGCTGGAGGCAGTTGGAGCAAATGCAGCACATATGTCCGAAAGGAAGCTGTCCAACAACTATTGCTATAGTTAACCTCTTCGCCGCTAATGACAAGGGTAACTCGTCATGGAGTTTCCATTGATTTCAATGGAAATTACATTGAAGCACCAGAAGGGCCATAGCATCCAAGTGGGTAAACACAACACTGCAACAGTCTCTGAGATGTGGGGCTGTGTTCCCAAGCCGCACTGACAGGGAAGGGTTCATTGGATTCACTCACGGGGAACGACATGGAAAACAAGCCCTTAATGGGTGGCAGGAACAAAGACGGTTCGTGAGAACCATAACAAACAGTAATTGACAAGTGCAGCGGACAACAACGGAGCACCTACAAGATCAATTGCGTTTATGTTCCTGGAATATAAATGGACAAGCATCCAAAATGCTTGACTCGGACTTCATAGCTTATATTCGATCCTTTGATCTAATTGCGCTACAAGAAACCTGGCTTGCCGAGCCCCCGCACCTTAAGGGGTACCTACGCTTTTTCTCCGGCGCAAAGCGCTTAGCCAAGTACGGTCACTTAAGAGGAGGTTTGGTAATATATGTAGCTACAACTAGCTTTGCGATGGCTAAAGAAATCGGGCCCTCGGCGACAGCTGCACTTGCAGTTAACCTGTCTCTGACAACAGGACAAGGCAAAACAATTAATAACTGCATCCTGGTCAATGCTTATATTCACCCCAAAGGAAAGAAAAAAGCAGCGGAGGAGTTATATGCATACATAGAAGAGTGCATTATGGGGGAAAAAACAGCGAACTTAGTACTCACTGGGGATTTCAACCTCAATCTTATGGGAACAACACAAGAGGAGGGTATCATGGCACAAAATACATTCTGGGCCCTGCCACAACAAGGCAAGCCACGAACAGCCAATCAATCAAAACTGGGAAAGAAGGTACTCGAAGCACTAGAAAACTTCAACATCAGGGCATTAAATGGCAGGTTTGCAGGGGATAACCCGCCAGCCTCAACTTTTCACTCAAGAATAGCGAATAGTACGCTAGATTATACATTCATGTCACTTTCACTCTTCCAATTTACAATATCTTATCGGATAGGGAACCAGACAGATAGTGATCATTGTCCTCAGGAAATCACTATGGACCTTGCAAAACCAGTTTACGAGTATTCGACGGCTCCTAAAGAGTCCATCTACACCGTAAATTTTAAAAAGATCAAGTATTCGGCCGCAATGGGTGAATTTTTGATTGGCCTGGCAAAGCAACATTATATGGAGCGCACAGGCCCCAATGAAGTAGCGAAATGGGTGCAGTTTACTACTACCCTGGGACAATATGCAACAAAGCCAAAAGGGCGCACAAGGACGAACAAGCTGGGCACCCTTCCCCAAGCATATAGAGGGAAAATAAAAGAAATGAAACACTCAATCTCTAAGTTAACTAGAGCAGTACAGCAGGATGAAAATAACAAAGGGAAGCTGCATCAACTCTCTAAATTAAAAGCTTCATTAAAAAAACTAAAGTGGGAAGCAAACAGAACTATAGAGGAACAACTCTGGGCAATACTTCATGAGTAGAACGGGTAGGGCTGGCGCACAGCAGTTTTCAAATGAAGTTGTTCCTAATGTTTGAGGTGCTACACAAGTGATGTCAGGCGTCCCTCGACATCAACATTTAACAATCCATGATGTGGGGTCAGTGGGTCACTGGTCCCATCCTCATGTGCACACTACGGTTCCTCTATGAGTAATAGAGGTTTCAAACCACTTTCAAAGCAGAGTTCCGTTTGATTTTTTATTCATGGGTTTCTTTATAGTGAATCATTAGTATTCTTCGTTATTCATTTCAGTTCAACATAACATAGTACCATCCTTATGTATCCAATGCATTTCGGGGTTAACATACACCCCTTCATCAGGGAAAGGACACTGTGGACAAAAAACATTGCAATCAAAAATTGTCTAACTAAATCAAAGATTC
Source organism: Lissotriton vulgaris (assembly GCF_964263255.1). Taxonomy (NCBI): domain Eukaryota; kingdom Metazoa; phylum Chordata; class Amphibia; order Caudata; family Salamandridae; genus Lissotriton; species Lissotriton vulgaris. The sequence goes on along the minus strand of NC_141688.1, from coordinate 204,029,831 downwards.
AAAAATGAATTCGCTCATGCACGTTGTTGTGACCTAAGTCATGGGTAATATAACATTGGGAGTGGGGGGGGTGGGGGATAACTATGAGGTACACCGGTTACTGTTCCAAAGTAATACCATGTGATGGGGAATAGTGTACATGCTCAGCGCGCATCTGCTTACGTGCGTCGTACGGTGGGTATGCTGATGGTCCTGTAATGAGAATGTGTGGGAACACGTAAGTTACCGGGTAACAGTATTACGGAATTGATGTAACTGGTGTGGTACAGTGGGGGTTTGAAAGTTCAAGCTAACCTGGTTATGGTGAATAAGGTCCTCCTTTCTTCAACGCTGGTTCAGGCGGAACGCCATTGACCGCGTTTCGTTTCCTTAAGGGAATGCAGTCACGTGGGACAGTTAGGGGGCGTGTTCCAGAGAGTATTAAGGGACCGAGTGAAAAAAGTCGGGCGAACAGGGGGGGATCGGGAGCGCAGTGCGGTTTGGGAGATGTAGTAACATTATAGTGCACGGGCTAAAGGGAAGTGGACTGGGTGGTGGCCTACCAGTGGAATGGGGTCGGGTATAACGTGGATGAAAAGTAACAGATAAGCAAGCAAAAGAAAAATATAGAGTAGACTCTGATGTTATCAGAGCAAAGGAAAAAAAATGACTGTTATAATATCAACAGCGCGCAAACATTTAACAGTGAGATGAAAAATAACAGTAAGATAAAAATTAGAGTTACAATTAACCAGTGTTCCTTGAATCGTTCAGGAATCACTGCCACAGTCCGTGAGCAGCTTTACAGATAGCAAGAGAGTTCAATTCGTTCATTAAGCCCCAATGGCTTCTGTGTCAACAATTTTTGGATCCATTCATTTTCTCTTTGGAGGAGAAATTTGGTATTGTCTCTCCCCTCCTGTTTTGAAATGGTTTCCAATATCATAAACTTTAGTTGAGAAATGTTGTGCTTCTCCTCATGGAAATGTACTGCTAATGTTGACTTGGTGCTTTTTAGTCGAATGTTGGACTTGTGTTCTATGAGCCTGGTCTTAATCTTACGTTCTGTCTTGCCGATATAGAGTTTACCACACGGGCATTTTAGAGCATAGATAACGTTACTGGTGTCGCATGTAGCGTTGACTTGGAGCTTGATCTTGTTGCCCTTCATTGGATGATTGATTGTGTTGCCTCGAATGATAGAATTGCAGTTCCCACAGTTGAAACATGGTTTGGTTCCTGAGTAACTGACTGGTTTGATGGGTTTGTGTCGCACTATTTCACCTAGGTTACGCGATCTGGTATGTGCAAATAGTGGGGGTTCCTGAAAAATCTGGTTGAAGTCTGGTTCAAGATTCAAAAGTGGCCAATGTTGATAAATGATCTTTTTGAATTTGTTGGTGCTGGTAGAAAACTTAGAGACGACCACTATGCGTGTCTGTTCTTTTTTGATACTGGGTTGTAACAGTTTCTATCTGTCAGTGTTGTTGATTTTCTGTATTGAGCTTTCAATGATGTTTTCCGGGTACCCTCTGTTACGAAATTTGCATGCAATTTCTTTGATCCGTTGTAAAGCCTTCTCCGGGTTAGATGTAATCCGTTTGGCTCGTGCCATTTGTGAGTATGGTAAATATGTTTTTAAATTAGATTCGTGGAAGCTACTGTAGTGTAGCATGTTGTTTCTATCAGTGGGCTTAGTGTACAGATCTGTCTCAATTGTTTGTCCGCTAATGGAAACTTTAACATCCAGGAAGTTAACGCTTGTGTTTGAGATTTCCCAGGTTAGTTGTATTCTTTGGTCGATGTTATTAAATTCCAACAGCCTGTTATGTAGTTCTTCTTGTGTACTTTTCCAGACGATAAAGATATCGTCTATGTATCTTGTGAAAAGCATGAGGTGATCAGTCCATTGTTTGTTATTGAGTATATGGTTTTCTTCATAGTGTTCCATAAAGATGTTCGCATACGCGGGAGCCGCTGAATTGCCCATAGCCATTCCCACGAGTTGCTGGTACCATGTTTCTTGGTGTTTAAAATAGCTTTGGTACAACGTAAATAGCATAAGTTCCATTAGGAACGTTTGAAATGGTCTTTCCAAGTCAGATTTAAGCAGAGATTGTTCTATTGCTTCAATCCCCAAGGAGTGGGGTATTGACGTGTACAGGGACCGTACATCGGCTGTACATAGAATCAGTTCTTGGTTGGTTTCTAGTTGTAAATTCCTTAATTTCGAGATGAAATGTGTGGTATCTTTGGTATATGTCTTCATAGCTTGTACCATTGGTTGTAGATATTTGTCTAGTAGTTGCCCAATAGGTTCTTGTAGACTCCCGCATGTAGAGACAATTGGTCTCATGGGGGGGTCCCTTAAGTTTTTATGAATCTTGGGGACCATTCTCAAAATCGGGCTCCTGGGATTGGATTTGGTGAGGAAATTCTTAGTTTTCACATTGATTATTCCCATTTCCAGTGCTTTATCCAGTATGTTGGTGAGAGTTTTCATGTATTCCGTTGTGGGATTTCCATCCAGTTTCATATATGTCGTCGTGTCATTGATGTGTTCCAACACTTTCGCTTCATACATGGCTATGTTCATAATTATAAGGGCACCGCCCTTGTCTGCTTTGACGCATGTGATGGTTTCATTGTTAGATATTTTCTTCAACGTGGTTAAATCCTTTTGTGTGATGTTCTTGGTTTTCGTGTGTTTGTGGTGAATTTTCATTAGATCCTGTTTAACTCTATTTTCAAACAAGTCCAGTGTTTTGTGACTTACAGGTGATTGAAATGTGCTATGTGGTCTCAATCCAAGAAGCTGATCTGGTTCGACTGAAGGGTTAGGGGGTAGCACATTATCAAAGAAATGACGGAGTCGAAGTTTGCGCATCAGTTTGAAGAAGCTAACTTCAAGTTCCAAGTTGTTTGAGTCGGTTGTAGGTACAAACGACGTGCCTTTCTGTAGGAGTTGGATTTCATGTTGGGTAAGTTGGTGGTCGCTGATATTGATAACTAATTGTTCTGTGTTTTCTTGGTTTGCTTGTCCTTGATGGTTCCCGTTGTGCTCCTCGTGGTAGGTGGGTCTTTCCTTATTTCTTTTTCTTTTGTTTTGTCCTCTCCGGGGTCTCCCTTTTGTGTTTGGCCCTGTTCTAAAAAAGGACTTGGATCTGTTTGTTGGCTGGTCGTGGGTTGTTGTGCCCTAGTTGTGTCAGGCTGAGTTGGTATCGGTGGGGTTCTCCTAGTTCTTTGATTATTGTCACTGTCCGATGAGGAGGTGTCTGTCTGTGATGTATATGGTTTATTGCGTCTTTTCTGGGCGTACACCTCCGCCCAAGTATAAACCTCTCCGAGTTTATAGTCAAGAGTATCCCTCTTGTATTTACGGATCTTGCGTTCATTAATATCATTGGTATGTTTTTCCATCTGCGATTGAATGTCTTCCAGTATGTTTTTGAGTTCCTCCTCTGTTAGCATTTTAGACAATTCTGTGGATGTTTCCTCTATTTCTCTCGTTAGCTCGCCTAATATTCCAGATAGTTCTTCAATAATGAGGAGAATAAGGTCGAGAGAACACTTATTTAAGATTTCGAACCACCTTTCTTGGAATTTTTTAGAATTTTTGCATAGTCAATGGCGTTCCGCCTGAACCAGCGTTGAAGAAAGGAGGACCTTATTCACCATAACCAGGTTAGCTTGAACTTTCAAACCCCCACTGTACCACACCAGTTACATCAATTCCGTAATACTGTTACCCGGTAACTTACGTGTTCCCACACATTCTCATTACAGGACCATCAGCATACCCACCGTACGACGCACGTAAGCAGATGCGCGCTGAGCATGTACACTATTCCCCATCACATGGTATTACTTTGGAACAGTAACCGGTGTACCTCATAGTTATCCCCCACCCCCCCCACTCCCAATGTTATATTACCCATGACTTAGGTCACAACAACGTGCATGAGCGAATTCATTTTTGAATCTTTGATTTAGTTAGACAATTTTTGATTGCAATGTTTTTTGTCCACAGTGTCCTTTCCCTGATGAAGGGGTGTATGTTAACCCCGAAATGCATTGGATACATAAGGATGGTACTATGTTATGTTGAACTGAAATGAATAACGAAGAATACTAATGATTCACTATAAAGAAACCCATGAATAAAAAATCAAACGGAACTCTGCTTTGAAAGTGTTTTGAAACCTCTATTACTCATAGAGGAACCGTAGTGTGCACATGAGGATGGGACCAGTGACCCACTGACCCCACATCATGGATTGTTAAATGTTGATGTCGAGGGACGCCTGACATCACTTGTGTAGCACCTCAAACATTAGGAACAACTTCATTTGAAAACTGCTGTGCGCCAGCCCTACCCGTTCTACTGTTTCACATTTTCGCGTCCACCCTGGACCGGCGGCACGCCCATTTCACAACATGAGCAACTTTGACGATATATCTAAGAGTACGGAGGCCCGAGCCTCGACCTTTGCATTCGAACAAGAGGCAGCGAACCGGATTTACGCACTCATTAGGGAAGAGAATGCTCAGGAAACCACCACCCGCTCCAAAGAGCAACACATTAAACAATTAATATATCTAAGCAAGAGACGTATTAATCAACAACTACACGCAAGCACATTGGTTAAATACCATCGTAACCTACGCATACCAAGGGGACTCAGAATTGCACTTAGACCATCACTATGCAAAAATTCTAAAAAATTCCAAGAAAGGTGGTTCGAAATCTTAAATAAGTGTTCTCTCGACCTTATTCTCCTCATTATTGAAGAACTATCTGGAATATTAGGCGAGCTAACGAGAGAAATAGAGGAAACATCCACAGAATTGTCTAAAATGCTAACAGAGGAGGAACTCAAAAACATACTGGAAGACATTCAATCGCAGATGGAAAAACATACCAATGATATTAATGAACGCAAGATCCGTAAATACAAGAGGGATACTCTTGACTATAAACTCGGAGAGGTTTATACTTGGGCGGAGGTGTACGCCCAGAAAAGACGCAATAAACCATATACATCACAGACAGACACCTCCTCATCGGACAGTGACAATAATCAAAGAACTAGGAGAACCCCACCGATACCAACTCAGCCTGACACAACTAGGGCACAACAACCCACGACCAGCCAACAAACAGATCCAAGTCCTTTTTTAGAACAGGGCCAAACACAAAAGGGAGACCCCGGAGAGGACAAAACAAAAGAAAAAGAAATAAGGAAAGACCCACCTACCACGAGGAGCACAACGGGAACCATCAAGGACAAGCAAACCAAGAAAACACAGAACAATTAGTTATCAATATCAGCGACCACCAACTTACCCAACATGAAATCCAACTCCTACAGAAAGGCACGTCGTTTGTACCTACAACCGACTCAAACAACTTGGAACTTGAAGTTAGCTTCTTCAAACTGATGCGCAAACTTCGACTCCGTCATTTCTTTGATAATGTGCTACCCCCTAACCCTTCAGTCGAACCAGATCAGCTTCTTGGATTGAGACCACATAGCACATTTCAATCACCTGTAAGTCACAAAACACTGGACTTGTTTGAAAATAGAGTTAAACAGGATCTAATGAAAATTCACCACAAACACACGAAAACCAAGAACATCACACAAAAGGATTTAACCACGTTGAAGAAAATATCTAACAATGAAACCATCACATGCGTCAAAGCAGACAAGGGCGGTGCCCTTATAATTATGAACATAGCCATGTATGAAGCGAAAGTGTTGGAACACATCAATGACACGACGACATATATGAAACTGGATGGAAATCCCACAACGGAATACATGAAAACTCTCACCAACATACTGGATAAAGCACTGGAAATGGGAATAATCAATGTGAAAACTAAGAATTTCCTCACCAAATCCAATCCCAGGAGCCTGATTTTGAGAATGGTCCCCAAGATTCATAAAAACTTAATGGACCCCCCCATGAGACCAATTGTCTCTACATGCGAGAGTCTACAAGAACCTATTGGGCAACTACTAGACAAATATCTACAACCAATGGTACAAGCTATGAAGACATATACCAAAGATACCACACATTTCATCTCGAAATTAAGGAATTTACAACTAGAAACCAACCAAGAACTGATTCTATGTACAGCCGATGTACGGTCCCTGTACACGTCAATACCCCACTCCTTGGGGATTGAAGCAATAGAACAATCTCTGCTTAAATCTGACTTGGAAAGACCATTTCAAACGTTCCTAATGGAACTTATGCTATTTACGTTGTACCAAAGCTATTTTAAACACCAAGAAACATGGTACCAGCAACTCGTGGGAATGGCTATGGGCAATTCAGCGGCTCCCGCGTATGCGAACATCTTTATGGAACACTATGAAGAAAACCATATACTCAATAACAAACAATGGACTGATCACCTCATGCTTTTCACAAGATACATAGACGATATCTTTATCGTCTGGAAAAGTACACAAGAAGAACTACATAACAGGCTGTTGGAATTTAATAACATCGACCAAAGAATACAACTAACCTGGGAAATCTCAAACACAAGCGTTAACTTCCTGGATGTTAAAGTTTCCATTAGCGGACAAACAATTGAGACAGATCTGTACACTAAGCCCACTGATAGAAACAACATGCTACACTACAGTAGCTTCCACGAATCTAATTTAAAAACATATTTACCATACTCACAAATGGCACGAGCCAAACGGATTACATCTAACCCGGAGAAGGCTTTACAACGGATCAAAGAAATTGCATGCAAATTTCGTAACAGAGGGTACCCGGAAAACATCATTGAAAGCTCAATACAGAAAATCAACAACACTGACAGACAGAAACTGTTACAACCCAGTATCAAAAAAGAACAGACACGCATAGTGGTCGTCTCTAAGTTTTCTACCAGCACCAACAAATTCAAAAAGATCATTTATCAACATTGGCCACTTTTGAATCTTGAACCAGACTTCAACCAGATTTTTCAGGAACCCCCACTATTTGCACATACCAGATCGCGTAACCTAGGTGAAATAGTGCGACACAAACCCATCAAACCAGTCAGTTACTCAGGAACCAAACCATGTTTCAACTGTGGGAACTGCAATTCTATCATTCGAGGCAACACAATCAATCATCCAATGAAGGGCAACAAGATCAAGCTCCAAGTCAACGCTACATGCGACACCAGTAACGTTATCTATGCTCTAAAATGCCCGTGTGGTAAACTCTATATCGGCAAGACAGAACGTAAGATTAAGACCAGGCTCATAGAACACAAGTCCAACATTCGACTAAAAAGCACCAAGTCAACATTAGCAGTACATTTCCATGAGGAGAAGCACAACATTTCTCAACTAAAGTTTACGATATTGGAAACCATTTCAAAACAGGAGGGGAGAGACAATACCAAATTTCTCCTCCAAAGAGAAAATGAATGGATCCAAAAATTGTCGACACAGAAGCCATTGGGGCTTAATGAACGAATTGAACTCTCTTGCTATCTGTAAAGTTGCTCACGGACTGTGGCAGTGATTCCTGAACGATTCAAGGAACACTGGTTAATTGTAACTCTAATTTTTATCTTACTGTTATTTTTCATCTCACTGTTAAATGTTTGCGCGCTGTTGATATTATAACAGTCATTTTTTTTCCTTTGCTCTGATAACATCAGAGTCTACTCTATATTTTTCTTTTGCTTGCTTATCTGTTACTTTTCATCCACGTTATACCCGACCCCATTCCACTGGTAGGCCACCACCCAGTCCACTTCCCTTTAGCCCGTGCACTATAATGTTACTACATCTCCCAAACCGCACTGCGCTCCCGATCCCCCCCTGTTCGCCCGACTTTTTTCACTCGGTCCCTTAATACTCTCTGGAACACGCCCCCTAACTGTCCCACGTGACTGCATTCCCTTAAGGAAACGAATCGCGGTCAATGGCGTTCCGCCTGAACCAGCGTTGAAGAAAGGAGGGCCTTATTCACCATAACCAGGTTAGCTTGAACTTTCAAACCCCCACTGTACCACACCAGTTACATCAATTCCGTAATACTGTTACCCGGTAACTTACGTGTTCCCACACATTCTCATTACAGGACCATCAGCATACCCACCGTACGACGCACGTAAGCAGATGCGCGCTGAGCATGTACACTATTCCCCATCACATGGTATTACTTTGGAACAGTAACCGGTGTACCTCATAGTTATCCCCCACCCCCCCCACTCCCAATGTTATATTACCCATGACTTAGGTCACAACAACGTGCATGAGCGAATTCATTTTTGAATCTTTGATTTAGTTAGACAATTTTTGATTGCAATGTTTTTTGTCCACAGTGTCCTTTCCCTGATGAAGGGGTGTATGTTAACCCCGAAATGCATTGGATACATAAGGATGGTACTATGTTATGTTGAACTGAAATGAATAACGAAGAATACTAATGATTCACTATAAAGAAACCCATGAATAAAAAATCAAACGGAACTCTGCTTTGAAAGTGTTTTGAAACCTCTATTACTCATAGAGGAACCGTAGTGTGCACATGAGGATGGGACCAGTGACCCACTGACCCCACATCATCAATACTTCATGAGGACATAAAAAAGAATGACGGTGCAAGTTTTTGGAAAACAATAAATTCATTAACGCACCCTGCAAAAATGGAGATTACATCAAATATCACAGAGGCAACTTGAGCAGTATATCTCGAAAATCACTTTAACCGTGATCTGGCGGCCAATCAGAATATGAGCAAACCTCTCCCTGTACGAGCCCATGACGTTGGTAATAGGTTAAAAAGGTGCCCAATTGACCAGGACACACCAGGGGACGCAGATCATATATTATTGGAACCCATAATAAAGCGGCAAATAAAGAAAGGAAGAAGGGAAGGCGCGCCGGGTCCAAACGGGATTCCGCCCGTCCTCTTCAAACAAGATATGGACTATTGGGCAGTGGCACTTGAACCCCTTTTTCGGGAGATCAGGCACACTAACATCTTACCAGACACTTGGAAGGGTTCCATCATTGCCCCCATATATAAAGCAGGGGATAGAGGCCTTCCTCAAAATTACCGGCTAGTTGCCCTAATCGATAATGATGCTAAGTATTTTGCAGGTCTAATACTGGAAGAACTAAAGGCATGGGCCATGAGGAAGTCTCTTATACCTGTTAATCAAACAGGCTTCGTTAAAGCAGTGGGGACAACAACAAACATACTGACTATGGGTATGCTTATAGATAAGGCAGAGATGAAAAAAATGCCCCTGCACCTCTGCTATATTGACTATAAGGCGGCATTCGACAACATTAACCGCAATCTACTATGGACAAAACTCAATGATTGGGGTATCCCAAAAGGGTTGTTGGAGCTGTTAATTAATTTACATACAGACACTTGGATTCAGATTAAGGTGGGGGACGGCTCAAAGCTGTCAAGGCGGATACAAACAAACAACGGCCTTAAACAGGGCTGCGTGTTGGCCCCCACACTGTTCAACCTGTTCCTGGCGGACTTGGTGCCCCTATTAAACAACTGCAACTCACACTCGCCAAAATTAGGAGGCCTAAATCTACCATGCCTTTTATATGCAGACGACCTGGTGCTAATAAGCCATACAAGAGTAGGGCTCCAAAATCTCTTAAATACGACCCAGAGATATTCAGAGTTAAATGATTTAACAGTGAACCTCGAGAAAACACAAACAATGACAATCAGCAAGAACAAAAACAAGAAAGTCTTCTCGTGGTTCTTGAATAACACCCGCATTAAAGACACGTCGTCGTACAAATATCTAGGTGTGAAAATTGACAGTGGTGGCCAATTCAGCGAACAAAGGGCCAGCATAAGAGGCAAAGGCCTCGCTCTGGCAATCTCTTTAAAAACACTAAACAACAACCTCTCCGGCCCTTCTTTGACCCCTTTACTGAATGTGATACGTGCCAAACTGCTACCAACGCTGACTTATGGGAGTGAGGCCCACCGAGGCAGAGATGCCGTAACACTTGACAGTACAATCGTGTCGGCATATAGAATCATCTTCAGCCTACCAAAGCGAACCTCCCCAGCACAGATCAGATTGGAGTTTGGTATTCGGTCACAGTTTTTGGCACGACAGGGGGCATATATCTGCTCATGGGACAAAGTAAGGAAAACGACTGAAGGAACGTTGAACGAATATTTATGGAAAGAGCTAGAGCAGACCCAAAACTCACCAGCAGCAAAATATCTGGTAAAGAGCATAGTGAACACTGGGCTGGCAGAACTCTGGGCGTCCCCTGCAGATCACAAATCACTAAATAAATTGGTGAAGAAATCGATCAAGCTTCAGTCATGGGTCGAGGATAAAGCCACCTTATCAAAAAGATCTCATGCATGGATGGTATTAAACACATACCTGACACAAGCCCCCCAGCCTTATCTCGGTCTAGGCTATACGAAAAAAACCAAACTGTCCTTTTTAAGATACAGACTGGGCCTGCTACCATGCATCCTACACCTCCCTCACTGGCTGAGATCGAAAGCAGGAATACTATGCAGGCTATGTGGCATTGGGGCTGAAGACATGATGCATCTGCTATGCTCGTGTAAAGAACTGCAAGAAGAAAGGAAGCTCCTGCTGAAACGCCATTTTATTCTACAGGGTGTACGCACACGAAGGAGTGCAGTGCTAACCTGCTTCTCAGCACAGGACCCTCAGCTGAGCTGCAGCTTCGTGAAATTTTTAAAAGCAGTGGAAAAAAAACTACCAAAAACTGACCCATGAACAATCTACAAACAGGACATATGATTTAATTTACATTGATGAATCATCTATGTTGTAAACTTTAATGAATTTTACGGGACATACGAATAGGCTAACAGGCCTACAAAGTGGATGAGAAGTACAGAACGGCCTATTGTGGGCGGCAGGCAAAATATATTTTTTTATGTTGAATAGCTTATGCATATCGCTCTATAGTATAGAATCGATCTTAAACGCATGTTTTTTTAATGAGCATTTTAACTTTCTTATTGTGTACTGTATTGCATTGGTTTTAATTAACTGCGCAATAAACTATAAACTGAAACTGAACTGAAACTTAAAAGTAAAAGGTTTTAGGGGTTCTCTCTAGGCTCTCAATGGGGAAGTAGAGGCTAATCAGAAAGTTGCATGATATGCAGCGGGAGACAGGTCAGATTTTCAAGTAGCTGGCACAGCTTCATGTCAATTAATCAATTCGGATTTGTAAAGTGCGGCTATTCGCCAGTGAGGGTCTCCAGGGGCTGCGAACACTGCTGCAGGAGAGGGTTCGATTGAGCAGCCAGGTCTCGAGTATTTTCCTGATTACTAGCAGAGTGGATGAGGTTTAGAGGCCATAAGTCATAGGCTGTATGTAGGAGCCTGGAAATCCTAGGGTTCTCAAAGGATGAGGTTCTGTCTGATTCATTTCACCTCAGAGCCAGCGAGAGTCTGCCGGCACAAGACATCCTTTAAGGGCCTGCCTGGCAGTACAAGAGAGGCATCACACCTGGCAAAAGATAAGCACATGTAGAAGGCTGCCCTGTGGGAAAATCACTTGAGGACCAGACCAACTTCTGGTCTGAGGGCTCTGTCTGCTTTTTTCTCCACCAAGGAGGCAACAACTAGCAGAACAGACAATACCAGAGAAAAATAACCAGCTTGAATAAATGTGCTCTAGGTTCATCTCAGGAGCAGCGTCGCATGGTTAGAGTGCTCTGGTGATGTTGGGGGACTACCTGACATCTTACACCAGTTAGGGGCAGTGATCCCATCTCAGTCCTTGTTGGCATTTCACTGAAGCCTACCCCGGATGTGGGGCTCTCTCTGACCACAGCATCAGTCTGCCCCTCCCAGGCACCTACTTTAGGATTAGAAGTAAACCCGTTTTAGACAGAGGACTATTTACCTTTGCCCTAGTGTGACATGTCTGACTCTGCTCCATCAGGCATTCCTTCATTCATTCTTGTCATCCAGTACCATTGAATAGCTAGGATCCCTCGACTCGACCGTACAGATGCCTCCATGGTGCATGTGCTGTACAGATCTTAGCACCAACCAAAGGTATTAAAGAATTCTGGTGTTTATGTATTCAGATTGGCAACTAATCTTTTAACAGCTCTCAACTGATTAAAAACGTCAAGGGGTTGCTGCATCTTTGTACCTCTGCAGAACACCTTCACTTCTTCAGCTGACAGTTTCAGCTAGGATGAATTTGACACATCTCAACAAGAATTAAAAGACTTTTGATCACAACACCCTTAAATCTGTAGGTACTAATCTGGAGCCCGACCTAAGACATATTATCTTCAAGACCCGTTGCATCACTTACAAGGCCATCAGAAATGATAACCTGGCATACCTGTCCAAGAAAGTTAACATTTTGAGCAGACAGTATCATACCAGAGGCATCTCTGGTGGAGACAGAGAAGTGTTGGAATGAAAAAACAACAGAAAGTGAGCCTTCTCCACTTAAACTCAGAGGATCTGAAATAATATCCCCGTTGATTTTAGAGGCGCTCAGAACCTCCTTCAGTTCAGAAAGAAACTGAAAACACAGCTCCTCAAGTAACATAACTCACACTAGCACACACACACATAACCCGTAAACACATCTCCCAACCTTATTCAGCAATGTGTTACTACTCAACTAAATTGTAACTTTATATGTACCGCAAACTGTACCTGCCTTCACCAAGCAAAGATTTTCAAATTTGCAGGAAAAGTTTCCTGACTCTGCTGGCAAAGGCTGAAATATTACCCACCCCTACTATAGGATTCTATTTATCTGGATCTGAAAGTCTATGCACATTGTTACTTCCATCCTTCATAACCAGTGAGGCTTAGAAACTCCAAGGCTCCAGGAAAATCACAGTGGCCATTAGACCATCCTTATAACACCACAAATCCTCCTCACAACTGGGTACAAGCCTCCACAGATGCCTGCTTGACACACTCACATCGAGGAGGGGTTTCAAAGACGTTTTCCTGCAATAGTTCATGTGTTACTTGTAGACCGAGGCCCGGCTTTTCCAGATAAAATACTCCAGGTGTGACACCATTTACATTTATACTATGGCTAATGATCTTCCGCCCATACATGCCACCTGTTGGTGCCTTACTGGCCAACATGGACACTGCGCCCAGCTCTACTGTAGGTCACCTCGAGCGAACGCATCAGTCATCTGTGAGACCACCTCCACATTACTATCCCAGTAAATACGTACAGTGCGGCATGAAATAGAAGCCTTCACTTTGGGTGACAAAAATCAATTTGGTACGATTGAGTATATATACTCGTAAGGTTGTCAAGAATCTGTGTGTTATTATTAGCAACCACTCATACGTAAAGCTTCTCCACGCGGTTAGCAGCCGTCTCACATGTCCATGCATTACTGCCACACACCAGGCATGCCCTCACATGCCAGGGAATATAAGGATAATTACGCACTTATATAGTGCACGACTACTCGTAGGCATCTCGGCGCTTGTACGAATACCGCCGAGGAACCCTACATGGCCTTTCCCTGTGAGGAGCCCACTCCTGGGCACACCCAAGGTGATGTCAGGCATCCTCAGCATTGTTGGGGCCGTTGTAGAGATTAAGCAAGCTATTGCCCAGAGGTGCAGAGTGGCGCTCATGATCAGAATAGGCACCGAGGCGAGAATTATCAGGTCCGAGGAAATTGAGTCTGAGACCCGCCGAGGCAGGAATTGAACCCTGGTCCCGGGCTAGACCTCTGCATCAGGGTCTGCCGCTCTAACCATTGAGCCACACTTCTCTAATATCATGATCTTATAGCAAGAATACAGAGCGGCCACTATTGTGCCTAAAATTAACTCCTAATGCTACAGTATGTCACAGATGGCCACCCTCAAGCCAGATTTAGCACCTATTAATCAAGGAATGGCTTGGATCTTCCAGTGATGGCCATCATTATGCTTCTGGCACCACCATGGCAGTAATGGGCACGATATCAATGATTTCTAACAATTGACACAACTGTGCCAGGGGCGGTTCTTATTCTACTGTAAGTGCCCACAATTTAGCTTTGAAAACTGAATAATAGGAGTTGAAAGCTGGCTCTAACAACCATGCATCAGGGGCTTTGGAAAGTGCTGCACTGCCTCTTGAGTGCTGAAAGACACAGCACTTCACAACTACAGATGATGCACAAAGTCACAGGAAACACCAGGTGAAGGGTGTGCATCTGTGGTGTGCTGAGCCTTGCAACACGCATGGGGACAAGTGCAGGAACGGTGTGTGTGAGTGGTGTGTGTGGTGCGTGTGTGTGTGGTGTGTTTTTGGCATGCATGTTGCATGTGTGTGTCCACCTGTTCTGGTGTACCTGTCCAACCCCCTACATAGCAGACACTATATATACTCTGGGGTAGGCAGTAGCTGCCATCTGCTGCCCCCTTCCTCAGTAGAGGGGTGTCTGTGGCATGACAGTGCTCATTGCTGACATAGTGATGGAATGAGGACCCCAGCACAATGATGGTCATCATTGCTTATAGTGGGCATTCATGGCCACCTATGAGAAGTGACAAAATTGTTGCTGGCCTAATGTTATAAAATAGGGTTAAGCCTTGTTCCTTTCTCTCCTGTGAGAGTTTCAGGTATTAGAATTTACTCTGTCTGCACAGTCATCTCATCCTGCTCCATTCACCTTCAGCATCTTAGCTCTGCCTCACCTCAACACAGACCAGAAGACGGCTCGCCATCCCAGCCACCACTGGCACCTGCATTGGTAATGTCAAATCTTTGTATCCCAAATACATACTACTACTACAATGGCTCCAGATTGTACAAAATCAAGAGTCGCTTAATATTCCCTGCTCCATCCCTTGCCTGCGGTCCTGCACTGGCTCCCCAGGGAGGTAAGAGCTGTTTTCAACAATCTTTGAACCATAGATTGGACTGTCCATGTATCCAAGGCTTTCATCCGAAAAATACTCCTTTCCTCTATTTTTTCTTTCTCTTTGATACTTGGATCCACCTCAGCACGCTGTTGACCATTCCCAGCTACACTCATTTGAGTGTCGTTTTTTACATCATCTCTCTATACTTTGCATTTCACTTCCTTGAACGTTTCCTTTCTGCCCCTTCTAAATAGTTTGATGTATCATTAGCATTATGACTGATAATCTTCTTTGGAAGTCTAGGGTGGAAATAAAAAAATACACAATTGCACTCTAAATCAATATATAACAGAGCCAGAGAGATTGCACTGGACTGTAAGGCAGCGGTATCGCTTAGGTTGTGGAGACAATAGAGGTTTGGGAAGCAGTGGATATCCCAAATCCATAAACACAGTGTTTGAGACTGAGTGGCAAATGAGGGAGGCCGCCATTCTCGACTCAATGCTGAGTGACTGTCCCACGTGGACACATTAAAGTGCTATTCTTTTGAGGTTTGATTTCAGTGGATTGCCAAAAAGAATATGAAAGGCTGACAAGGGATCTGTAAGCGTAGGTGCAGAGGGAGTAACGTGAGGTGCCTGCGATAGTTTAGTGAGGTTGGGTTGGAGCATTGGGACAAGGAAGTATCTGTAATTTGCTATGTGCCTGTTAGGCCAGACCAGCCATGTATTGACCCATGGCATTATGGGTGGGATGCTACACCAGTCTTCAGGCTTTTTTGTCAGTCTGCAATGAAGACCCTCGGAAACACTCTTATTGCAGCATTTTTTTGTTTTTTTCTTGATTATGAGATATAGAAGTTTACGGAGAGGTGAATTAAGAAAGGGTAACCTTCAGGAAGGCTGACCACATCACCGTGCCTTCATAGCCTACTGGCTCCCCATGGAAAGATAATTCTGCTTCAAACATTACCAACCAGGTGGTACACGGATAGGACCCATCTCTCTACAAGCAAAATTAAGGCTGTATCCCCATAGCAATATTCTCAGAAGATAAGGAAAGTGATGAGCAGGCACCTACAATCTAGAAGGGCACTAAATAACTGTCCGTCTCCTGCAGTCTAACACTGACTGGACAAACCTCACAAGAAACGCCCTTCTGTATATGCATGTGGCACAGATTTCTCTCACACTCATTCTCACAAGTAACACTGAGCTAAAACATGTCTGCCATGACACATATCGTCACAGATGCCATGTAGACGTATTGCATAAGTAACGACTCAGCCAACATCCTTCCAACCATACGTAACAAGGTGAGTAGATGTGAACCCATCCATCCATTAGGGCTTTGTGGCCCACAGAGTGTAAGAAAGCGCCCTAAACACCAGTGGAATAACACACAATGGTTGCATATGACATTTGGATGCTCTACTGGCCTTTCACTTGATATTAGGAATTGGATGCCATGTTTTGATTAACGTTTTTCTACTAATTTTTTATTCATGAATAGCTATGGCAAGCATCTGTTCCCGTGATGCTTTTATTTATTTAAAAAAACAAATACATAAATGTGTTTATGAGAGACTCTCGGTGCTGTTACCCATGGCTAAATGCACTGCAGCAGGGTCTGGGGTATTTAAAAAGGGGAAAGGTTGCCTAATGAAGTTGTGATATTAAAAAAAAAGTCAAGAAAGTGGGGCCTCACCTACGATTCCGAACCCTCCCGACCTCGCTGATTCGGCTCGAGGGCGATCGGAAGTGCCCAACTGCATGACCTGTGTTCTAGCATTAGTCTTATTCAGATGTTTATTTAACTTGAGCTGTTTATTTACTTCCTGGTGCTGACTGATCGTATTGCATTCTTACTGTTGCAGAATTTCTCTTTTTGACTTTTCGATTCGACTATTTATTTTAATTTCAACAGCTTCCCGGTTGTTCTCATGTTTGTTCGCTTTCTTTGTCCGTACTCTCTCTGCTTGTGAATTGTGTTTGTTGGAGCACTGCCCTGTCTCCTGCCGCTTAACTGTTTTGGTAACTCAATATTTCCATTCTACAAATATTCCTAAAACCCAGCCCTTCTCGCTACATCTCCTCCAAAACGTGTGCTCTGCCAATCCACATAACATTATATAAGATACCGTAGAGCGGCGAAAGGACAAGCATCCACCACAAACACAGAGCTGATACTCACAGAGCTGCTGCAGTAGAGCAGTGGAAATGAAAGCAGCAGACTTGTACCACAACCACAGAACTGCTACAACAGGGCAGCGAAGGCACTAGCAGTAGTTACAATCACTAACATAGAGGTGGTACAGCATAGCAGTGAAAGTAGAGGCGACAGGCTTCTACCACAAACAGAGAGCTGGCTGATATAGCAGAGAAGTCAACCTACAAGCAGCATGTTACTGCCACACACACACAGCTGGTACAGCAAAGCAGTGAGAGAACAAGCATAAAGCTTCTACCACAAATCCAGAGCTGGGACAGCAACACGGCGAAAGTACTAGCAACAAGCATTTAGCACCAACAGAGATTTGGTACTGCAGAGCAGCAAAATTACAAGCAGCAATCTTCTAGCACAAACAGAGAACTGGTACTGCACAGCAGCAAAACTACAAGCAGCAAGCTTCTAGCACAAACAGAGAACTGGTACTGCAGAGCAGCAAAACTACAGGCAGCCAGCATCTAGCACCAACAGAGAACTGGTACTGCAGAGCAGCAAAACTACAAGTAGCAAGCTTCTAGCACCAACAGAGAACTGGTACTGCAGAGCAGCAAAACTACAAGTAGCAAGCTTCTAGCACCAACAGAGAACTGGTACTGCAGAGCAGCAAAACTACAAGTAGCAAGCTTCTAGCACAAACAGAGAACTGGTACTGCAGAGCAGCAAAACTACAGGCAGCAAGCATCTAGCACCAACAGAGAACTGGTACTGCAGAGCAGCAAAACTACAAGTAGCAAGCTTCTAGCACAAACAGAGAACTGGTACTGCAGAGCAGCAAAACTACAGGCAGCAAGCATCTAGCACCAACAGAGAACTGGTACTGCACAGCAGCAAAACTACAAGTAGCAAGCTTCTAGCACCAACAGAGAACTGGTACTGCAGAGCAGCAAAACTACAAGTAGCAAGCTTCTAGCACCAACAGAGAACTGGTACTGCAGAGCAGCAAAACTACAAGTAGCAAGCTTCTAGCACAAACAGAGAACTGGTACTGCAGAGCAGCAAAACTACAGGCAGCAAGCATCTAGCACCAACAGAGAACTGGTACTGCACAGCAGCAAAACTACAAGTAGCAAGCTTCTAGCACAAACAGAGAACTGGTACTGCAGAGCAGCAAAACTACAAGTAGCAAGCTTCTAGCACCAACAGAGAACTGGTACTGCAGAGCAGCAAAACTACAAGTAGCAAGCTTCTAGCACAAACAGAGAACTGGTACTGCAGAGCAGCAAAACTACAGGCAGCAAGCATCTAGCACCAACAGAGAACTGGTACTGCAGAGCAGCAAAACTACAAGCAGCAAGCTTCTAGCACAAACAGAGAACTGGTACTGCAGAGCAGCAAAACTACAAGTAGCAAGCTTCTAGCACCAACAGAGAACTGGTACTGCAGAGCAGCAAAACTACAAGTAGAAAGCTTCTAGCACCAACAGAGAACTGGTACTGCAGAGCAGCAAAACTACAAGTAGCAAGCTTCTAGCACCAACAGAGAACTGGTACTGCAGAGCAGCAAAACTACAAGTAGCAAGCTTCTAGCACAAACAGAGAACTGGTACTGCAGAGCAGCAAAACTACAGGCAGCAAGCATCTAGCACCAACAGAGAACTGGTACTGCAGAGCAGCAAAACTACAAGTAGCAAGCTTCTAGCACAAACAGAGAACTGGTACTGCAGAGCAGCAAAACTACAGGCAGCAAGCATCTAGCACCAACAGAGAACTGGTACTGCAGAGCAGCAAAACTACAAGTAGCAAGCTTCTAGCACAAACAGAGAACTGGTACTGCAGAGCAGCAAAACTACAGACAGCAAGCATCTAGCACCAACAGAGAACTGGTACTGCAGAGCAGCAAAACTACAAGTAGCAAGCTACTAGCACAAACAGAGAACTGGTACTGCAGAGCAGCAAAACTACAGGCAGCAAGCATCTAGCACCAACAGAGAACTGGTACTGCAGAGCAGCAAAACTACAAGTAGCAAGCTTCTAGCACCAACAGAGAACTGGTACTGCAGAGCAGCAAAACTACAGGCAGCAAGCATCTAGCACCAACAGAGAACTGGTACTGCAGAGCAGCAAAACTACAAGCAGCAAGCTTCTAGCACAAACAGAGAACTGGTACTGCAGAGCAGCAAAACTACAAGTAGCAAGCTTCTAGCACCAACAGAGAACTGGTACTGCAGAGCAGCAAAACTACAAGTAGCAAGCTTCTAGCACCAACAGAGAACTGGTACTGCAGAGCAGCAAAACTACAAGTAGCAAGCTTCTAGCACCAACAGAGAACTGGTACTGCACAGCAGCAAAACTACAAGTAGCAAGCTTCTAGCACAAACAGAGAACTGGTACTGCACAGCAGCAAAACTACAAGTAGCAAGCTTCTAGCACAAACAGAGAACTGGTACTGCAGAGCAGCAAAACTACAGGCAGCAAGCATCTAGCACCAACAGAGAACTGGTACTGCACAGCAGCAAAACTACAAGTAGCAAGCTTCTAGCACAAACAGAGAACTGGTACTGCAGAGCAGCAAAACTACAGGCAGCAAGCATCTAGCACCAACAGAGAACTGGTACTGCAGAGCAGCAAAACTACAAGTAGCAAGCTTCTAGCACCAACAGAGAACTGGTACTGCAGAGCAGCAAAACTACAAGTAGCAAGCTTCTAGCACAAACAGAGAACTGGTACTGCAGAGCAGCAAAACTACAAGTAGAAAGCTTCTAGCACCAACAGAGAACTGGTACTGCAGAGCAGCAAAACTACAAGTAGCAAGCTTCCAGCACAAACAGAGAACTGGTACTGCACAGCAGCAAAACTACAAGTAGCAAGCTTCTAGCACAAACAGAGAACTGGTACTGCAGAGCAGCAAAATTACAGGCAGCAAGCATCTAGCACCAACAGAGAACTGGTACTGCAGAGCAGCAAAACTACAAGTAGCAAGCTTCTAGCACCAAAAGAGAACTGGTACTGCAGAGCAGCAAAACTACAGGCAGCAAGCTTCTAGCACCAACAGAGAACTGGTACTGCACAGCAGCAAAACTACAAGTAGCAAGCTTCTAGCACCAACAGAGAACTGGTACTGCAGAGCAGCAAAACTACAAGTAGCAAGCTTCCAGCACAAACAGAGAACTGGTACTGCACAGCAGCAAAACTACAAGTAGCAAGCTTCTAGCACAAACAGAGAACTGGTACTGCAGAGCAGCAAAATTACAGGCAGCAAGCATCTAGCACCAACAGAGAACTGGTACTGCAGAGCAGCAAAACTACAAGTAGCAAGCTTCTAGCACCAACAGAGGACTGGTACTGCAGAGCAGCAAAACTACAGGCAGCAAGCTTCTAGCACCAACAGAGAACTGGTACTGCACAGCAGCAAAACTACAAGCAGCAAGCTTCTAGCACCAACAGAGGACTGGTACTGCAGAGCAGCAAAACTACAGGCAGCAAGCTTCTAGCACCAACAGAGAACTGGTACTGCAGAGCAACAAAACTACAAGTAGCACGCTTCTAGCACCAACAGAGAACTGGTACTGCACAGCAGCAAAACTACAAGTAGCAAGCTTCTAGCACAAACAGAGAACTGGTACTGCACAGCAGCAAAACTACAAGTAGCAAGCTTCTAGCACCAACAGAGGACTGGTACTGTAGAGCAGCAAAACTACAGGCAGCAAGCATCTAGCACCAACAGAGAACTGGTACTGCAGAGCAGCAAAACTACAAGCAGCAAGCTTCTAGCACAAACAGAGAACTGGTACTGCAAAGCAGCAAAACTACAAGTAGCAAGCTTCTAGCACAAACAGAGAACTGGTACTGCACAGCAGCAGAACTACAAGTAGCAAGCTTCTAGCACCAACAGAGGACTGGTACTGTAGAGCAGCAAAACTACAGGCAGCAAGCTTTTGCCTCAAACACAGAGCTGGTACTGCAGAGGAATGAACACACAAGCAGTGAGCATCTGCCACAAATACAGAGATGCTACAGCAGTGCAGTGAGAGTGCAAGCAGCAGTGGCCTCTGTCTACAACACGGCGCTGGTACAACAGACAAGTGAAAGCACAAGCAGCGAGCAAACACAGCAGAGCAGTGAAACTACATGCAGTGAGCTTCTGCCTCTAACACAGAGCTGGTAAAGCAGTGCAGTGAGAGTGCAAGCAGCAGTGACCTCTGTCTACAACACGGCGCTGGTACAGCAGACAAGTGAAAGCACAAGCAGCGAGCAGACACTGAGCTGGTACAGCAGAGCAGTGAAACTACAAGCAGTGAGCTTCTGTCTCTAACACAGAGCTGGTACAGCAGTGGTGCGTCCCACCTAAATGTCGGGTGGTCACGACGTACGTCTGGGCCATAGTACTATGGCTCCCTCGGCTACCACAAGAAAGGTACACAGCCACATTGGTAGTGGTATGTGCCGAAGACCCCATACGGTCTCCTCTCCTTCATTTATAGCCTCGGCCACACCTGGCCCGAGGGTGAGGTGGAAATACATCCAAGTGTGAGTCCTGGAAAAGAGCAGGACGAATAACATGCTACATGCCATCCCAACTTAGTTCATGTATCTGGCATGCAAAGTCCTTGAATCGCTTGCTGGGTCAAGGATTGGCTCAGAGACTGTAGCAGGGATGCTGCTCATGGCAGGAGGGTCCAGGGGTGGCATGCCCTGGTGGTGTAGTGTCTGGTGGTTGTTCCTTTCTTGTCGGCAATTGCCAGCCAGCTAATTCTCTGTCAGCACTTATGGTTCTTTTTGAGGCCGGAAAATCGTCTTCGTACTCTTCAGTCAGCGAATGATAGGGTGGTTCACTCTCGACCCTCTTGAACCACTATATGCTCTGGCCACCTACTCTTACCCCTTCCTGGCAGTCATCATGGTGCCATCACTCTGCTCCACTGTCCATACCCCGGGCTCATAGGGTGTCTGGAATTTCCACCCTGATTTACAATCTTTGATAACCACCTAGTCGCCCAGCTGGAGGTCACAGGTTTTCGCCCTTCACCGGAGGCTGGCCGCAACATTCCGCTACTTCCTGCACGATTGCGTGCCATGGGCGTCAAAGGGTAGATAGTGCTGTGCAACCTGGGTAGGTGGTGATCTCATCCCGGTGAGGCCCACTGAACATCATCCATGGGACCGGTTGGCTCATGCAGTAGGGCATGCCACGAAACTCCCTTAAGAAGAACTGGAGGTGGCGTTCTGGGTCACTTTGTGCTGTTATGGCAATCTGGTGGGTCTTTTTTAGGGTTCACATGTATCTATCTACTTCCTTGTTGGCTAGTGGCCATTGTGGGGTGATGCGACGATGCCGGATTCCGTGGTGCTTGAGAAAATTGCAGAATTCCCCTCCTTGAAACAGTGGCCCCTTGTCACT
The DNA here is from genome assembly GCF_964263255.1 of Lissotriton vulgaris. NCBI lineage: Eukaryota > Metazoa > Chordata > Amphibia > Caudata > Salamandridae > Lissotriton > Lissotriton vulgaris. Next base: position 204,007,399 of record NC_141688.1, on the reverse strand, counting down.
CTTGATCTTGGTGGGGAGACCGAACAAAACAAAAGACTACTCCAAGACAGGAGCTACGTGTATGAAGGTTGTCAAGTTGATTACAACCATGATCAGGGACTTGGAGTATGTAACCGTCATGATAAGAGTGACACTTCAGTTCGGGAAACTCCTGATGTCTCTGCTCACCGTGTACCATTGGGCCAGGGCTTAACCGGATGTATGACGGAACAACGCTAGCTATTACAACGCGTGCTGTTACATCGCAGTTGTTACAAAGACTGCAATGTTATCACGCTATGCCATTGCAACGCAAGTCTTTACATCGACTTGCACTAGATGGCGTGCTAACATTAAAAAAGTGTCATTTACTATTCCAACTCCAGTCCACTTAACAGTAGGGAAGGTGTTGGGATAGTAAACTACACTATTTTTTATGTTCGCACGCCATCTAGCGCAAGTCGATGTAAAGACTTGCGTTGTAATGGCATAGCGTGGTTACATCGCGTTCGTTGTAACGACCGCATTGTAACAGCATTGCGGTGTAGTGACCGCGTTGTTAACGATGTTTCCCGCTTAACCCTACCATGACGATCGGCTTTCTGGGGCACTTGTTAGTCGACACACTGAGCACCTGCAGACAATCTATTCTGCTGTATTCTCAAGTCTTGCATTCTGGATTTCATTTTCATGGCCCCCTGGTGTCCTCCATGTGCTAGTAGTATCACATGGAGAGATGTGGGGATGGAGATGCAAGACCCACATAGAAGAAGGCTGCCGTGTGTCATGCTGGACTCATTACGCACTCTCCACATTTTGTTAGACGCTCCCGGTCAGTTCTCGACCAGTTGTTAACATCCTGTAGGAAGTTCTGCCATGATCTGCTCTGCACAGCTGTGCGTATTTTGATAGTACTGGGTATGCTGCTGTGGTGTTCTTGTTGGACTCCATGATGGTGGGCAGGCAGCACCAGAGATGGAGCTGACATGTGCTTCAACATCCTCTGTCTCCTGGCCATCGAGGTGGCAAGAGAGAAAATAAGCTGGGTTTTTGACCCCGGGTCAGTAGACAAAGTCCATCATGTAATGTTGCAATTGGATGGCCCACCGTACGATCCTCGGGAAAGGGTGTGGTGGTGACGCCCGAAACAGTGGGATGAGAGCCTGGTTGTCAGTGACAGCTTTAAATGGATGACCGCTTAAGTAGAGATGAAAATGCCTACATGCCCATTTAATAGCCAGGGCTTCACACTTGATCTGGGCGTATCTTGTTTCGGTGGGTGACAAAGCTTTACTGGCGTAGGTGACTGCTGGCCAATGTACTGGTTCTTGCTCTTGGGCCAGTACTGCTCCTAGACCCACCGGGCTGGCATTGACTAGTAGTTTGGGGCGCTTCTCTGGGTCGAAGTGCACCATTATAATGTTGTTGAGGAGTCTGTCCTTGATTCGACTGAATGCATCTTCCTCCTGGGGACTCCTGTTCCATTTGGCATCCACCCTGGTCAGTGCCCTCAATGGTTCTGCGAGGGTCAGGACAGACACCATGGGTCTACCCAGTGGTAATTTCTGAAAAGCCGAAGCAGCCAGACAAGATACGACTATGCATTGACATGCGGCTCCCGTACTGCACCATCAAACAGGAACGCCACTTAACTCCGACTACGGACGAATCGTAGCTGACATCAAAAGATAAGGGATACATCTGCCACAGTATGTGGGCATCCCAAGAAAGCTTTGTGCTTCCAACACAGTGGTGGGCTGTGGCACAAGTTTGATGGCCTGGGACTTGTGGAGGTACACCTGTATGCTGTCTTGGTTAAATATGTATCTGAAGAATTTAATTGTCGGTCCGAAGAACAGGCACTACTATTGGTGTAGGGTGACTCCATAGTCTTGGAGGTGCTTTTAGGCTGCCCAAAAGGTCTAACGTGGAGTTCAGCAAATGTGGCAGAATGGCTAAGGATATTGTCTCTGAAGTTTAAGACGCCTGGTAGCCCGGACAGGGCCCACGTATCACATTCTGAAACACTTCACTAGTCGAAGATATACTATAGATGAGGTGTTAATAGTGGCACAACCCTAGGTGGGTGCTGAAGGTGGTTATATACCTTCTCTATTCAGCTAGGAATTCCCATTGGGGAGACCCAAGGTGTCGGTACAAACACTTTCTTTATCACCTCTTGCTCTTCACATTTTTGCATCTCGCGCTCAACTAATGGTCAGAGGTGAAACAGGACGCGGCGGTTCCAGAGTGCAGTCAGTGACACAGTAGGGTCGATGTGTAGCTGTACTGGAGAGTTTTTGAGGCACCCTAATCCTGTAAAGAGTTCTGGAAATTGGTCCAGTATGTCGTCAGTCTGGTACGACCTTACACTTCTGGCGAAGTACACTAATCCTAGGTTTTCCACAGTGTATGTCCAACCTTGTGCGGGGCAGGAGTTGATCGTATGTTCTTCATGACCGCAGTAGCTTTTGGGGTGAGAATGAACATCCCTTGGGGGTGTGCCCCTTTTCTTTGGCCCTGACAGCATCTGCTCATTTGGATTTGATGCTCACGCTGTTTAAGTATACTGTGTCTTTGAAAAATTACACCTATTTGTCTGCATGACTCCAATTGTATTTGTCACTGCTTACTGGTAGTTCTCCTTACTGTTGTAGGTGCAGCTTGTACCCCGTTGTGGGATGATGTTGGAGGTCTGCTGCTTCACGCTGCTTCCAGCCACTGGGTGGTCACCTGTGTTACGGCGGACATTTGCGCCTTGTCAGCATGTGCAAAGCGGCCTCATGCTCATATTGGTACGGCTCCTCCTCCAGACATCGAGTGAGGCAGAGGATAATAGTCCTGCCTCGGGTGCTGTAGTGTCGCAATCAGCACACGGACGACACTGGTGAGTTATTCAGTAGGAGCTTTATTTGCACAGCGTTGTCACTCGTGCATTCCCTGCCTCTATCTGCCCCTTGACTCCTACCGTTCCGTTTTCCCTTCTCCTCCCACTTACAAATCCCTGGTGCCAGACTAGTGACCGACCCAGATACAACATTACATCTCCCCTTCTTAAGCATCTTGAAACATTTCAGATGTGTCCGTGCATGTCAGATCAAAAAATAAAAGAAAGCAACATAGTTACTATTATTCAATGAGGCGAACGGGTCTTTGATGAGTTCGCTGCAGCCAGTGAGTTACATCCTCAGTCACCTGTTCATCTTCACTATGAGAAGTGGAAGTCCGATGATCAATTGAGGACTCAGGTGCGTTCCCTGTCAAAGCATTGTTAGGCAGGGTCAGTGCTTCTTCAACAGTGGGCGTGCATTTCTAGAAGTGCACCACATTCCTAGTGATCCTCTTGTCTTCTGACTCGACCATGATCATGATCCCTTTTTGATTTTTTACTAACAGCGTGCAAGGATGATATCGACAGTCTGCTATTCTCTATTGTTCTTACCGCACCAGCACCCAGTCCCCTTCCTGGATGGATAACGGCGCTGCTTTTCTACTACTGTTGACGTATTCTTTCATCTTATCCTTTTTCAGTCTGTCTCGTGCTCCTAATTCTTCGTGATCAGAGCCTTGATGAATGCCACTAGTAATGTCTTCCTAGGCCGGTATTCTGGTGCGCACTGTGCGACCCAACATTAAGGTTGCAGAACATCTACCTGGGGTGGTATGGGGTGTGATACAATAGGCTCGAAACACCTGATTTAAAGCCACTTGAACATTTCACTTTGAAAGTTCTGCTTGGTAGATGGTTTTCTTTAGTGTGGCCATAAATCTTTCTACCATTCTATTGGCCTGTGGTAACAGGGGGGGGGGGGGGGGGGGGGGGGAATCTTTCTGTGTCTGAAATTCAAGTGGTTGGAAAAAGCAGCAAAGTCTTGCCCACTGAACGGTGGGCCATTGTCTGTTTCCACTACTTTCGGTATGCCCCATGCTGCAAAGACCTCATCCAAAACAGTTATAGTGGTGGCGGCTTCAGTTGATGCTATGAGATGTGCAATGGGGAAACGTGAGTACTCGTCCATGATGACCATGATATACTTGCCAGATTGCAACGGGCAAAAGAAATCTACCGCAGCACGTTGCCAGACGACATTCGGCAATTCCGACATTTGTAGAGGCGCAGGTGGATCCTCACGACTGACTAAGTGACACTGCGAGCAGTCTCTCAGGGTGAGTTAAACCATCTGATCGAGTGTAGGGAACCAGACTCATTCTGGCAGCGCCCTCTTCGTGGCTACGATACCTCTGTACCCTTCATGCGCTCAGTTGATGACTCCTTGGAGCAGTTGTTTCGGAATGATGATCCATTTATCTCGTAGTAGAAGACCATTGGAGGTGATGGACAGTTCATCCTTCACGTCTAAATGGAGACAGTTCCTGAGTGTCAACCTGTTAATTTTGTCTGGATTCTTCCAGGTGTCTCCAGCTATTAGACTGGATGTGCTGCTTCACATTTTGTAAGGTGACATCCTCATTGGTGGCATCCAGGATGGTCTCCAGAGGGACTGCAGGTGGTTTGGCTTGGGCCTCTACAAAAGGAATGTACTCCTCCGCTAGTGATGGATTTGATCTGGATGTTGATTTGGGATGCCTCGACATGTAGTCAGCTGCATTTGCTGCTTTTCTAGGTTTGTAGAAACTAAGTCAGTCAAGAGGATGCCCCACCACTCTGTTCTGGGTGGCACTTTGGCTCGGGGATTTCCAAAAATAGTTAACAGTGCCTGGTGGTCCGTGATAAGCGTAAAATGTTTCCCATAGATAAAGATGTGAAAATGTTCGCAGGGTCAGACTACTGCCAAGCTTTCCTTTTCGGGCTGAGAGTACGCTTTCTCTGAGTCCGTGAGAACGTTAAGGTAGATTTGTGGAATTCACACTTGTCTTTATTTAATGTGAGGTTTGCATCCAATAGGGCTTGACAAACTCGGTTAGCGCCTTGTCGTGTTCTTGCATTGTTGCTCCATATACGAGAATGTCATCACTTTAGTTTAGAGCAATGGAGATATGATGGATTACTTTCCTGATGGCCTCTTTAAAGATCCCAGCTGCAGATGAGACCCCAAAGCTGAGCCTTTTGTATCTGAACAGGCCTTGGTGAGTCAAGTACGTGGTGATGTATCTCGACTATTCATGAAGTACCAGCTGGTGATAACCCTTCTTAAGGTCTAGTTTGGAGAATATTTGCACTCCATTGAGTGGCGCAATCATGTCGCTGATGTGAGGTCCCGGGTGTCTCTCCCTTTCAATGGCAGTGTTGGGTGCTCTCATATTTACGCAGAGATGCACTTTGCCAGACGAGCCCTTTTCGGTACTACGACCACTGGAGAGACCCAGGGAGTGGGTCCTGATGTTCTCTCAATGATATCAACCCTGAGAAGATCCTGCTACTCTACTTCTACAGGCTGTTGAAGGTGAAAAGGAATTTTCCCGTGAGGCTATGGGTGTCACCAGTTCATTTATGTGCAGTCGAACTTGACAATGAGCCATTTTTCCAAGCCCATTAAATAATTTTTGAAATTTGTGAACTATATTAGGTTCATCATCAACTCAATATAATATTTCTACTAGTCGCAGTGGGCAAACTGAGAAGACAATCTGCTTCAGGACCGTCAATGACATGAATGCGGGCAGGACTAGTCCTGTCCTTGTATATGAGATTAGTCTGAAGTTGTCCTAAGCATGGAAGAGGTTCCTTTTACATCCATGTGTCTACCCCCACAGCAGCTTTATGCAAGCGTGGTTATGGATCCATTTGATTATATTCTGCAACGGAAATGTAGTTGAGAGATGCCCCACTATCCAGTACGAACTTGGCCATCTGGGTGTCCATCTGAATAGGTAGTCGCCGGTATTTCTTCAGTCGATCAGGATCCACGACCATGTAGACATATTCATCAATGTATTGAGATACTAGTTACAGCAACCTCGACTCTCAAGATTGTGATCGCTTTGAGTTGTATGTGCCATGAGACTGACACCTAGACCTTGACGAGCCAGTAGAAGAAACTCTGCGGTCTCGCACTGCCTTGGCACGATGGCAAGCAGTGGATTGTTTGGATTGTCTGTAAAAATCTCAGTGTAGGAAGGTGGCTACCTGACTATGGTTACCCCAGATTTTTTGCCCTGTGTTTAGCTGGTTTTCGACTTAGTTGGCCTGGTTCCCTGCTAATCAGGGCCCCAGGCTATCTGCTCTCTCTGTAAAATGGATTCCATGTACCCTAGGTGCATAACTAGATTGGCTTGGGTCACCTTATCAGCCCCTGTACAGTGCACTATAGGTGCCCAGGGCATAGGTGCATCCAAGGCCTACCAGGGGCTGCAGCATATCTTTTGCCACCCCTGGCTGGCTATCTAAATTGACACAACTGGCTGAACACTCAGCTGGGGCAAGTGGGTGTAATCACCCCTTGCTTAGATATAGTATACCTATATCTAAACCTATATCTGGACACATATATAACCTGTGAGCCACTCCTATGGAAGGCCTCATCAATCCTGGAGGCAGAGTGCGTGGTTTTATGTGAGATGGAGCTCTGGCATGAGCTGAGCCTGTCTGCAGCTGTCGGGAACAACTCCCTAAGCTGATCCGGGATAATGCCATACCATATACTCTTAAGCGCCTTATAATCCTCGCGGTTATATAGCAACTTTGGTTTGGCTTTATCAAAACATGTCGTGTAAGGTGTCATACGAATTGGAATACTACCCCCTCGCCAGTTCTGGCGACGGGGGTAGCATTCCACCCTTCTAGAGGGAGAAGACATGTTACTTTACTGAAACGCGGTTGATTTAAAATGAGCCTCAGATCCACAAAATGGATGCCCCTGCCACAGACACGGGTCTGGCCTCCTGCTGCTGACCGAAACCCGGCAGAGGAGGCCTGGACAAAGAGTTTCCTGTCACAGGGCGGTGTCAAACCACCCCAGACAGGAGATAGTGGATTGGAGTAGGGAGGTTTCAAAGAAACCAGACACTGCCTGGGGAGCACAAGGCTGCCCCTTGCAGGATCCGGCCAAACCGGTTCTGGGGCCTCCCAGCCCCTGTCCCAGAGCGGCCAGGATCAAAGGAGAGGGGTGTAACCACCCCCTTCCTGGGTCCCACCCATAGGAGGGGACCTAGCAGGATGTCCAACCCCCTAGATTCGAATAAGAGGGGGAGCAGTCCCAACGGACTTCAGATCATCCTGAAGAAACATAAGAAACGGAATCTGGACCCTTCGACTTTCTACACGACGTGAGAAGACTGAAGAATCTCCCTTGTGGTCAAGGAGTGACCACCCTGTGCAAACAGGCACCATCCAGCCCTCGACCCTTGCTTTGTTGCAGTTCCCGCCGGAACTCGAGCGACAGAGATCGACGAGATCAAGCTTGCCTGCCTTCTACCTGCCCGATCCACAGTCCCTGCAGAGCTGAGACCCGTGGAGGCGACCGGAAGCGTGGGGCACGCCATCTTGAAAAGGCCACGAGACGCTGACCGTGCAGCCCACGAGTGACCCTCGAAGCTGTACACCGGGGTTTGAGAAGCCCCAGCCCCGAGCTCCACTTGCACCAAAGCTCACCCCTCTACACTCGACGAGTGCTGCGTGGGGCCCTTCTGCCTGTGTGTGCTCGACGCGTTGGCCCGGTCACTTGCCAGCTGGCTTGTGGCCCCTGTGCCGACGAAACTTGAAATCCGACCTGCTTTTCTGGTTGCTCCAGATCTGCACCAGCTCCCGTGAAAAGGAGCACCCACTCTGACCCTCCTGGTTCGAGTGATAAGCAATCTCCCGGTTCCGCGTGGATTGCTTTTGCCAAGTGCTGTTTGCTACAATCTTCAAGCCGACGGTGCTGACGGCGAGAGCCTACGTGGGACAGATCGTGACCTGCTCCTGGACGTCGCAGATGCCCCAGAGCCCACGTGACAGCGGAGAGAAGCCTATCGACAACCGCCTGATTGCGCCCGACATTGCCTGGTTCCGTCCTGGTTCCACCCTGGTCACTGCTGAGTGACCCAGACTCTGTCCCCTCTGCTTTCAGGTACTTTTCTACTTCGATCCACCCTTGGATCGCACCGGACACTTCTGCTTCACAGCGCCTGCAGCTGCAACAGCTCCAAGCACCAAGAACCTGCGTGACAGAACCCGACGCCACTTCGACCCTGTGCACCCACGGCCTGTGGGTGAGGTAACTTTGCAACGCCGGTGTCCTTACACTAGCACACACCTCTAGGGTCTGTGTCTGAAGTTTTGTGTTTCTAGGTTCAGCGGAAGTATCACTTAATTCACTTTAACTAACTTTTACGCACCATTGACTTTACATTGGTGCGCGCCGCACTTTCCGTGCTGCACCCGTATCCTGTGGGCTACTCCCGACTTCTTCATTGCTTGTCCTGACTGCTCCCAGCGAATCTCTAGGCCCTAGGCCTAACCAATATTCGATAAGTGTTACTTATACCATTTTTTTAGTATATGGTCTGAGTGGCCCCCCGCCCTCAGCCATAATTGTGCCAACTTTATATGTTTAACAGTGCTTTTGATTTAACGCTTGTGCCCCTTTCCTCATAAAGAGTACTGGGGAGTAATTTAGAAATAAATACATATATTTTTACAATATATACTTGTGTGGTGTCCTTTCATTTGATTACAGGATTGTATGTGGTAAAACAAGCTCGCTTAACACGACCTCTTAAGTTAAGCCTTTAAGGCTGCTTAGTCCATGCTACCACTAGGATAGCTTGTCTAACAAGGTTGACTTACAACCTGACATCTTTGGGGTTTGTTTGGACTGATACCCAGTGGTTCCAGAATTGGAAACACTACATATCAGGCCAACTTCTCACATTGGTGTGCAGCGGTGCGGATTTGAGCTTGCTGTTTGTTTTACCATTGCAATCTTTATCAAATTGAAAGATCACATCAAGTACCTCTAGGTACATATAAATCAAAAGCTTAGCATATTAAGTTCTACTGAACTTAGTAGTTGTAGATTAAAGGGATTAGCACACCCTGACTACAACTCACTAGCAAGGTACAGTAGGAAACCACTTAGTGTAGGTAAGTGCACCACTTACACCTCACTAGCAGTCATGTCTGATACAGGTAGACCCTCAGGTTCTGCTCCTGTAGAAGTTGATCCTATAGGGACAACATCCAGATATGACAACCTTAGCCACAAAGACCTGAGTGCCTTGTGCACAGCCAGGGGGCTAAAAAAGGGCAGAGGCCCTACCATTCCTTCCCTAATAGCTCTCCTAGAAAAGGATGACCTAGATAAGGTGAGTCAGGCTCCCTTAGAATCAGGTGAAGGGATAAACTCCCCTGAGAATGAGGATCTTCCAGAAGATGATGTAGTAGAGGAGGAAGAGGAAGAGGAAGGCTCTGATTTAGAAGAGCCTGAAGATCAGGATCAGAGGGGAAACCAGGTACAGGTTGCCAGCCTTAACCAGGCCAACTTGGACCTACATGGGAATGGGGGGGGCCAGCACCACCCCAGATCTCATAACCAAATTCTCCCAGGTAATAGGAGGGAGAGATCTCTATCAGGGGACTCTCACCTTTCTAGTGCCTCAAGAGAATCTCAAAGAGGAATGACTTCCTCCCAGAGAAAAGAGCATAGGGCCAGGATGAGGGCTGTCCAACTCCAAATAGAGAGGGAAGAGGTAGCCCTGGCTCAAGCTAAGCTTACCTTGGAACAAGCTAAACTTACCTTGGCAAGGGAGAAAAAAATAAGTGGCTTAGATGCCACTGGTGGCAGCAAAATTCCTAAAGAAAAAGACAGGGCCTATGACAATAGAAACCTGACAAAAATTGTGCCCCCCTACAAGGAAGGGGATGATATCCACAAATGGATGACTGCTCTTGAGAGGGCCTGCATGGTACAGCAGGTCCCTGAGGATCAGTGGGCAGCAATTTTATGGTACTCCTTTTCTGAGAAAGGGAGGGACAGGCTCCTCACTGTTAGACCTGAGGATGCCAAAAACTACTCTGTTCTGAAGAGTGCTCTTATTGAAGGGTTTGGCCTAACCACTGAGCAATACAGGTTGTTGTTCAGAGACACCCAAAAAGCACAGACTCAGGACTGGACTGATTTTGTAGATTGTGCCACTAAGGCTCTGGAGGGTTGGCTGCAGGGAAGTAAAGTTTCAGACTATACAGGATTGTACAATCTTATGATGAGAGAACAGATCCTTAATAACTGTCAGAACCAGCTGTTGCATCAATACCTTGTTGACTCAGATTTGACCTCTCCCCAAGAATTGGGAAAGAGGGCAGATAAGTGGGTCAGAACCAGGATTAGGCCTAAGAATCAGGACAATAACCAGAAGAAGGAGTCTACCAAGCCTCAAGATAAGGGTGGGGATAAAGGTAAAGAAAACACTTCCCCAGGGCCCCAAAACTCCAAGAAGGGGGGTGGGTCCCAAGACACTTCTTCAACAGAGAAAAAGCCTTATTGCCATGCCTGTAAACAGGTTGGGCATTACAAAACAGACAACTGTTGTCCCAAAAATGGCAATAAAGAAAACATACCTCCAAAGCCAGCTCCAACACCTCCTGTTACTGTCAGCAGTAATCCCCCAGGAAGTGGGAGCACACCCAGGAATCTGGGTGGGTTTACTTTTGGAGCCCAAGGGGACCCTGGCCTATCCAGGTCTCCATCCCCAAATGATCTTGTCTATGAGACTGGCATGGGGTTTGCCAACTTCTCTGTTTGCCCAAATACCTTGAGCAAATATAGACAGGAACCCATCATCAATGGTTTGAAAGTTGAAGCTTTTAGAGACACAGGGGCTAGCATCACCATGGTGGCTGACTGTATAGTCCCCTCTAAGCAACTTTTACCAGGTGCCACATACCAGGTAACAAACATTGATGGCATCCAAACAAATCATCCCATGGCAGTAGTAAGCCTCAGCTGGGGAGGTGTCACTGGCCCAAAGAGAGTGGCAGTGTCACCAAACTTGCCTGTAGACTGTCTACTGGGTAATGATTTGGAAATCTCAGCCTGGGCTGAGGTTGAACAGGAAATCCATTCTAGAATGGTAAATTCCAATGGAAAGGTTAGTGGGGCTGTACTGGCTATAGCCCCAATTCAAGATGTCCTTCCTGAAAAGGTTGGTAGGGCTGAGCAACTCTCTGCCCCATCTTTACCAGAAGCTCTTCCAAGACAGAATAGCAAAGCTGTTATGATAACAGCAGAAACCCAAACTGAGTCTCCACCTGAAAAGGTTGGTGGGGCTGTGATGGCCACAGCCCAAACTCAAACAGATATGTGTGTTGTGAAGCCTGAAATGATGGATCACTCCACCCAAACTGAGAGCATGGAGGAGGAAGAGAAGTCTCCCCCTCACCAGACAGTAGGACAGGATCAGCCTCCTCAGGGAACTGATCTTACCCCTGATGAAGGAACTGCCCCAGAGGTTGTTAGGCCTGGCCTGACAGAGCCTCTGATGGCAGTGGACCCTTCTCAGGTGGGATCCAGTCTGGAGCAGGTAACCTGCCCCTCTCTACCTTACCTCAGTCAGCCCAGGGCTGCAGAGGACAAGAAGGACAGTGAGACCCAGAGGGCCCCCTGTCAAATAAAGCACCCCCATCAACAGATTAGGGGCACCAAAACTAGTAGGCCTAGTAGGGTGAAAACTTTAAAAACTCCTGAGGGAGCCCCCTTAAAAACAGTTAGGGACCTCCCACAGATGGATTCTGTTGGGCACAGCCAAACCTGGGACCCAAAGGGCCCAAACCTGAACTGTCCCTCCAGCAAGCCAAACAGAGGGACCCAGCCTCCAGCTTTAGGTAGCCAGAGGTTGACCCTGAGAGCTCAGTGCAACTCAGTTGAAGAAAGAAAGGCACACATGGTGGAAGATAATTGGAGGAAGTTGAGCCCAAAAATAGTGGGGCCTCACTTCAATACTCCATATCCAAACCAGCCTTTAACTTTGCATAAACACACCCAAGGTAGTGATTCCCTATGGTGGAGACCCTCTAATACCCCTAGGGTGAGGGACTGCTTAGTGGACCATGAGACAGGGGGTACCCATGCTAGTGCAGGTACTTCCTTATATGGCCACTCAGGCAATATAGGCTTACCTGGCCAAGGATAGCCTTATCTCCTTTCGTTTGGGGGGGGGTTATGTAGGAAGGTGGCTACCTGACTATGGTTACCCCAGATTTTTTGCCCTGTGTTTAGCTGGTTTTCGACTTAGTTGGCCTGGTTCCCTGCTAATCAGGGCCCCAGGCTATCTGCTCTCTCTGTAAAATGGATTCCATGTACCCTAGGTGCATAACTAGATTGGCTTGGGTCACCTTATCAGCCCCTGTACAGTGCACTATAGGTGCCCAGGGCATAGGTGCATCCAAGGCCTACCAGGGGCTGCAGCATATCTTTTGCCACCCCTGGCTGGCTATCTAAATTGACACAACTGGCTGAACACTCAGCTGGGGCAAGTGGGTGTAATCACCCCTTGCTTAGATATAGTATACCTATATCTAAACCTATATCTGGACACATATATAACCTGTGAGCCACTCCTATGGAAGGCCTCATCAATCCTGGAGGCAGAGTGCGTGGTTTTATGTGAGATGGAGCTCTGGCATGAGCTGAGCCTGTCTGCAGCTGTCGGGAACAACTCCCTAAGCTGATCCGGGATAATGCCATACCATATACTCTTAAGCGCCTTATAATCCTCGCGGTTATATAGCAACTTTGGTTTGGCTTTATCAAAACATGTCGTGTAAGGTGTCATACGAATTGGAATACTACCCCCTCGCCAGTTCTGGCGACGGGGGTAGCATTCCACCCTTCTAGAGGGAGAAGACATGTTACTTTACTGAAACGCGGTTGATTTAAAATGAGCCTCAGATCCACAAAATGGATGCCCCTGCCACAGACACGGGTCTGGCCTCCTGCTGCTGACCGAAACCCGGCAGAGGAGGCCTGGACAAAGAGTTTCCTGTCACAGGGCGGTGTCAAACCACCCCAGACAGGAGATAGTGGATTGGAGTAGGGAGGTTTCAAAGAAACCAGACACTGCCTGGGGAGCACAAGGCTGCCCCTTGCAGGATCCGGCCAAACCGGTTCTGGGGCCTCCCAGCCCCTGTCCCAGAGCGGCCAGGATCAAAGGAGAGGGGTGTAACCACCCCCTTCCTGGGTCCCACCCATAGGAGGGGACCTAGCAGGATGTCCAACCCCCTAGATTCGAATAAGAGGGGGAGCAGTCCCAACGGACTTCAGATCATCCTGAAGAAACATAAGAAACGGAATCTGGACCCTTCGACTTTCTACACGACGTGAGAAGACTGAAGAATCTCCCTTGTGGTCAAGGAGTGACCACCCTGTGCAAACAGGCACCATCCAGCCCTCGACCCTTGCTTTGTTGCAGTTCCCGCCGGAACTCGAGCGACAGAGATCGACGAGATCAAGCTTGCCTGCCTTCTACCTGCCCGATCCACAGTCCCTGCAGAGCTGAGACCCGTGGAGGCGACCGGAAGCGTGGGGCACGCCATCTTGAAAAGGCCACGAGACGCTGACCGTGCAGCCCACGAGTGACCCTCGAAGCTGTACACCGGGGTTTGAGAAGCCCCAGCCCCGAGCTCCACTTGCACCAAAGCTCACCCCTCTACACTCGACGAGTGCTGCGTGGGGCCCTTCTGCCTGTGTGTGCTCGACGCGTTGGCCCGGTCACTTGCCAGCTGGCTTGTGGCCCCTGTGCCGACGAAACTTGAAATCCGACCTGCTTTTCTGGTTGCTCCAGATCTGCACCAGCTCCCGTGAAAAGGAGCACCCACTCTGACCCTCCTGGTTCGAGTGATAAGCAATCTCCCGGTTCCGCGTGGATTGCTTTTGCCAAGTGCTGTTTGCTACAATCTTCAAGCCGACGGTGCTGACGGCGAGAGCCTACGTGGGACAGATCGTGACCTGCTCCTGGACGTCGCAGATGCCCCAGAGCCCACGTGACAGCGGAGAGAAGCCTATCGACAACCGCCTGATTGCGCCCGACATTGCCTGGTTCCGTCCTGGTTCCACCCTGGTCACTGCTGAGTGACCCAGACTCTGTCCCCTCTGCTTTCAGGTACTTTTCTACTTCGATCCACCCTTGGATCGCACCGGACACTTCTGCTTCACAGCGCCTGCAGCTGCAACAGCTCCAAGCACCAAGAACCTGCGTGACAGAACCCGACGCCACTTCGACCCTGTGCACCCACGGCCTGTGGGTGAGGTAACTTTGCAACGCCGGTGTCCTTACACTAGCACACACCTCTAGGGTCTGTGTCTGAAGTTTTGTGTTTCTAGGTTCAGCGGAAGTATCACTTAATTCACTTTAACTAACTTTTACGCACCATTGACTTTACATTGGTGCGCGCCGCACTTTCCGTGCTGCACCCGTATCCTGTGGGCTACTCCCGACTTCTTCATTGCTTGTCCTGACTGCTCCCAGCGAATCTCTAGGCCCTAGGCCTAACCAATATTCGATAAGTGTTACTTATACCATTTTTTTAGTATATGGTCTGAGTGGCCCCCCGCCCTCAGCCATAATTGTGCCAACTTTATATGTTTAACAGTGCTTTTGATTTAACGCTTGTGCCCCTTTCCTCATAAAGAGTACTGGGGAGTAATTTAGAAATAAATACATATATTTTTACAATATATACTTGTGTGGTGTCCTTTCATTTGATTACAGGATTGTATGTGGTAAAACAAGCTCGCTTAACACGACCTCTTAAGTTAAGCCTTTAAGGCTGCTTAGTCCATGCTACCACTAGGATAGCTTGTCTAACAAGGTTGACTTACAACCTGACATCTTTGGGGTTTGTTTGGACTGATACCCAGTGGTTCCAGAATTGGAAACACTACATATCAGGCCAACTTCTCACACTCAGTGAGAGTCTTTGCAAGGTGCTCTGCAGATTGTTTCAAATTGATTGTCCTGGCCACACTTCCTACATCTTTGGCCTAATGCAGGGCAAGGCTCAGTGTGAGAGAAGTTATATCCACAGCGATAGCATTTTAGTTGGCACTCCTGTCGTTTGTCAGTCCAACTGTGACTACGACGACAATGGCTTGTAGGACAAGACTGCGCTGTGGGTCTTGATGACCATTGTTTCACAGGGGACGACCTGTCAGTGTTGCAAGATTGGAGCCTAAATGCCTGTCATCGTTTTTCGCCACTTCCTGCTTCCATTCACTCTGCATGTTCTTCCGCTTGATCATGTACCGACGTCATTTCTTCAATCTCATCAAGGGAGCAGCTGTTCTTCAAAAGAGGTCTACGTAAAGACTCAGACTGGCATCCCTCTATGATTCGCAGGCGAAGGGTGTCTTCTGTTGTAAAATAATCAAATTGGCAATAACGGGCCAGGCGTCTGAGTCACGTGATGATTGTGCTCATGGATTCATCTTTCTCTTGAGATGCCAGATTAAAGGTGTATCTTTCATAGTCAATGATTTTTTTGTGCAGAAATTTTCGATTTAGAGCATCACGCACATTAGCGTAGGACGACGCCGCATCAGCCAGTAGTTCCTCTATGATCTGACCCACATCGTTCCTAAATAAATTACGTAACGCGATCAGTTGCTGATCCTCCTCAGTCATGTGGGACCCTTTCTCGAAATCTTCAAAATCTTCTAGCCATTCCTGCCAGCGAAGACCCATAGCTCCCCCAGATATGAGGACTAGGGCTTCCAGCGGATGTCGAAACGGGACTCCATGCATGCCAAGTCGACGGCCTCCAGTCTATGATGTAGATGTAGGGGACTATGGCCTGTTACTGGCGCCAGCAAAAGCGTGACGCTGTCTGGACGTTGGGGACCTAGACATGATGACTGAATAAGAGCAGTACAATTGAGTGGAGGGTTTGTCAGAATGTGTCTAGACACAGGGACTCTCACAGTGCCCGTCACGTGGCGCAATAGCAGCAGTATAGACAATGTCAGCACTTGAAGTATTGTGCCCAATTCGCAATACGTAAGTTCAGGAGTGCATCAGGCACTTAATACATACTGTCTACTATTATCATTGAGTAGGTATAGCATGCAGCAAAGAAAACGTGTGGCCCACTCCTCCTACTGAAAATGGCCAGAAATTCCACTCCAGAATATGTATTGGGCACTCTTTGCATTGTCCTCTAATGTAGGCCATTCACTACAGTCGGGACTCCTTCTGGACCATATATTAACCCTTCTCACTAGGGTTCACTGTCCATCACTCGCGTAATTTGATGTTTGATTTGTTTGTGCTTTTTTAATACGTCCTCTCACATGTCAATAACGATCACGTGAGCCCGTTATTTGATCTGATTGGACTCCTCTAGGGGTTCTTAGTGTAATGAAGTCCTGTTCCCATTTTTCACCTTTGTTCTAAACAAGTTACTTTGACTCCGTGAGCCTTTGCAATCTTGACTACAACCCCCATGATACCGTGCATTAGACCGCCCGCACGCTCCATTGGGTTGATACAATGATTCTGCGTGCTGTCACGCGTGACTTGTTCCATGACAAATAACCTTTTTCAAATCAATTAGTTTCACGAATCAGGTTGGGGTAGCACCTGCTCGAGCACTATTGGTGCATTTCTATCCTCCATGGTCATGTGGAAACAGTGACAACATTGCTATCACGTGAGCCTTTTGTACTCCTGACTACAACCCCCATGATACCGTGCGCTAGACCGCCCGCATGATCCCTTGGGTAATTACAATGATTTTGCGTGTTGCCACGCGCGACTTGTTGAATGACAACTACAACTTTTTCAAATCAATCAGTTTCACAAATTAGGTTTGGGGCAGCACCTACTCGAGAACTGTTGGTGCTACTCTATCCTACGTGGTCATGTGGATACAGTGACAACATTGCTATCCCGTGACTCTGACAACATGACGCAAGGGCAGCCAATCATTGAGCTGCATAAAATGGAGTCTCTTATTTCATATCGGTACCTCCCCAGTCGGCTTAGACGCCAGCGAGTAGTACCGACGGATAGGTGAGCTGTTCTCTATTTGTTGGTATCAGTTCGATTTATCTCTGTTACTCGATTACTGAGTATCATGCTGACTTTGAAAGCTAATTTGCTTGAGATGGCGCTAGCTACCTTGAGTCTTATTTTCAAACAATTAGTACTAATACACTGTCACTGATGTGACGCTTTACAGCACAGCACTTTTTTTGTCATCTCAGTCTTGCTTTTATTCCTCACACGAGACAAACCTGACCTATAAGCGCTTGTTCGTTAACATATGAGCGCTTACACAGCCCATAGGATTGCACAACATTTACAGCTGCAATACCCTTTTCTTGACATGGGTGCGGCTTAACCAATGGGAATTTCCCCTTTTTTCCACAATTTTTTTTTTCAATAGTGTACACTGTTTTTAAACTAGGACAGGTAACATTGACCTGTTGGTTCGTGTTTCTGTTCCTCTTCTTTAGAGCGGTGCTACCCTTATTTCCTGAGCTGCTGCCAGGTGGGGTGAGGCCAATCTCTCCTGTGCAACTGGTAAGCTGGAGTATACTTACATTAAAGCGATAGTGTGTTCTCTTAATGTAACAAACAACTAGTCTACCCTTGATTTGGTTTGAATAGTACATTTTGGTATTTAACGTATGGCTTAGTTTTCAACGCTGAACTGTTTGTGCTTGGATACCATTGTTGATGCACACTTGTCTGTCTACATTTTTGTTTTCCTTTTTTTATTAGTGGCACGTATGAACCACACACAGGAAGATAACAGACACCTAGGAGTACAGGTGATCATGTTCCTGTTTATGATTTAGCACCTTATTGGCACTTTCTGTTTGCACATCTGAGTTTGCAGTAGCACAAGCATTTTCTAGGTCCTGAAAAAGGCAAGGACTAATTTGTACATGATATTTGCTGAAACATGTTGACCTATATTTCATCTAGGCAGTAATTTGGTCAAAACTGGCTACCTTTGTTCTGTTTTTCCTATTGGATGTGTGAGCAGAAACAAGAATAAAATTATGTGTTGCTCCCTCACCCAATTTTAACCCACATTTACACTTTCATTTGCACTGCAAATCAGTCACCCATTACCACATAGATTACTGACCAACAGTACTAAGACCATTGAGCGGGTTATCAAGATGATGGGGTATGTTCCACCTTATCCTCATGCATCACTTGTGGCTCGTTAATATATGGTCCTGAAGGATTCCCAAATGATGATGGGCGGATCAGAGTGGTGACTGATGGGTATCCTTAACTATTAAGGCCAGGGTAGGATCACATGATTCCACCTAATTTATTTTCTTCTGGTTTCATTCGTGTATATTGACTTGATTTGTATCACTAAATGGCATTACATTCACGCTAGGCCCATAGACACTTTTTTGTTAGTTATTACAGTTAGGGAGTTTGTCTATGCTTGGTCTCTTAAACAATCCCTAGGCCGACCATCCACCTAAGTTTTATTGTCATTCATTACAGTCCACAACATGTTTTTACAAGCATTTATAGGGTCGCTAAATGTATTTTTGGCGCTTGCCTGACTAAAATTTGGCCGCCGGGCAATCCTCGCAGGGGATTGGTTGAGGTGCCTGATCCCAAGATGACCACCAGTGAGAACTCGCTCCTCGCAAGAATACAGTCAGAAGCAGAGGCTTCACAACGCTGGAGCAGGCGGGCATTCAAACGCACCGATACTGCAGTACGGAAGCAAGCAGGTGGTGAACTGTACCGCCGCTTGTAGTGAGGCAGTCACTGGGCTCCAGGACTCTTCTCCACGCAGCTACGCTGACAATCTTGGGCAGAACAGCACACCACACGGCCTGGGTCCTGCACGGTCAGGGTGGGCTTCTGCAGAATAGCACTAAAGGTACAAGCAGCACACTACCATCACAGAGAGTTGGTACAGCAGTGCAGTGATAGCACCAGGAACAAGCTACAGCCACAAACACACAGTACAAGCAGCATGTTACCATCGCAAACAGAGCTGGTACAGCAGAGCAGTGAAGTTTTTAGGCAGCAAGCTACCATCACAAACAGAGAGCTGGTACAGCAGAGCAGTGAAATTGCAAGCAGCGAGCTTCAGCAACAAACACACAGTACAAGCAGCATGTTACCATCGCAAACAGAGCTGGTCCAGCAGAGCAGTGAAAGCACCAGCAGCAAGCTACCATCACAGATAGAGAGCTGGTACAGCAGAGCAGAGGAGGGAAAATACAAGTAGCACACTTACATCACAAACAGAGAGCTGGTACAATAGAGCAGTGAAAGTGCAAGCAGAGACTTTCTACCACAAAAAGCAGAGCTGGTACAGCAGAGTAGTGAAAGTACCATTAACAAGCTACAGCCACAAACACATAGTACAAGCAGCATGCTACCATCACAAACACAGCTGGTCCAGCAGAGCAGTGAAAGTACCAGCAGCAAGCTACCATCACAAACAGAGAGCTGGTACAGCAGAGTAGTGAAAGTACCATTAACAAGCTACAGCCACAGACACATAGTACAAGCAGCATGCTACCATCGCAAACAGAGCTGGTCCATGTGAGAAGGTGGCCTGATATGCAGTGCTCACTATTCTAGTGAACACTATGTATCAGTCCAGCAACCCTTATTGATGATTGGTTGTAAGTCAACCTTATAGACCAGCTATCCTAGTAGCGTGGATACGAGCAGTCTAAGGCTAAAGACTCGAGAGGGCGTGTTAAGCCAGCTGTTATACCACATATACCCCTTGAACACCAAGTGAAAGGACACCACACAAGTGTTATGAAAATAAACAGTTATTTATTAAAGATCACAACAGCCCTGTACTCTTTATGAGGACAGGGTACTAAGCACAAACCAAAACTCTTACAAAAATACTTAAGTTAGCACAGTATATACAAATGCCCGAGGGGCACGGTAAACCATATACTTGAAAAGTGGAATGCGAAATTACTAGCAGGTAAGTACAGTACTAATAGCCTTTGGAATCGCTAGGACTTGACTAAAGAATCGTTAGATTACTTCTAGGAGACCCAGGGGACTCGGGTGCAGTGTGTGCACTCTCACGCGAGATGCGGGACAAAATCTATGGTAGCTAGGAATTGCAAAGTTAGTGTTCTCGGGCGAACCCGACCTGGTAGGGAGAAAACGAAAGTAGATTCTGACCCTTGGATAGTGAGGCTATGCTGGGGCACCGAAATGCCGAAGTTACCTAGCCCAGGGGCTGCAGCTGCATAGGACTCAAAAGACGTCGGGAATCCTCGTTGACGGACCAGGAGCCTGGAAGAAAGAAGTTGCTGGCAGGCGACCAGTGAAGAAAGTTCGGTGGATCCAAGCCTGGATCGATGGAAGATGACACCTGAAAGCAGAGGGGACCAAGTTCGAGACTACTAGCCAGTAGTCAGTGGGCACCAGGAGGGCACCGGATGGTAGCCACCTCGACAAGGCGTGTGGGTGACGCTGGGCTCGGAGATCTCACGGACCAGGAGGCGTTGTCGGCGACCAGGAAGGAGGATCGAGCTGTCCCACGAAGATAGAAGCTGTCGGCGTCGCTGGACCCAGGATTGGGCAACAAAGCCTTGGCAAATTCAAGCCCACGCGGTGGACCTAAAATGGCGTCTGGAGTGGACCAGGAGGGTCCGGGGTGCCTCTCTTCAAGAAGGAAGCAAGGGCCAGTCTGGAGCAACCAGACCAGCAGCAGTGATGTCGTCGGGCGTCGTTCAGAAGGCCACAAGCCAGCCGGCTAGTAGCCAAACAACGCGGTGCACAGCAAACAGCAGAAGGGCCCCACGCAGATCGTGGAGATGCAGGGAGGCTGACCTTGGGTGCTGGAGCTGCGCAGGGTCGGGGCTTCTCGGACCCCAAAGCACTCACTCGTGGAGGACACGGTGGGCTTGCAGTAAAGATGTCGTGCAGTCTTGGCGATCGTCGGTCCCTCGAGGTCTCGTCGCACTCACGGTTCTCAGCTTTGCTGTAGAGGTGAGTAGAGGTCAGAGGTGCCAGGGAAGCCGGGTCTCGTCGAGCTGGGTCGTCGGATTTGTGATGTCCGGAGATGTGACTGGTTCGTGGGATGTCGAGGATGAGTCTGGCTGAGGCGTTCTGGATCCGCTGGAGTCTCTTCTGGAGCTTGGCGGTGGTACCGGCGTAGA
The DNA here is from genome assembly GCF_964263255.1 of Lissotriton vulgaris. Taxonomy (NCBI): domain Eukaryota; kingdom Metazoa; phylum Chordata; class Amphibia; order Caudata; family Salamandridae; genus Lissotriton; species Lissotriton vulgaris. The sequence continues at coordinate 203,986,358 of NC_141688.1, read as the reverse complement.
GGGCGTTGCCGTAGTCCAGTCGGCTGGTGACGAGGGCCTGGGTGACGGTCTTCCTGGTCTCGTGGGGATCCACCAGAAGATCTTCCTTAGCATGCGTAGGATGTTGAAGCACGCCGAGGAGACGTTGTTGACCTGCCTGGTCATGGAGAGGGAGGAGTCCAGGATGACGCCCAGGTTTCGTGCATGGTCTGTCGTTTTGGGTGCGGTGCCCAGGGCGGGAGGCCACCAGGAGTCGTCCCAGGCGGAGGGTGAGGAGCCCAGGATGAGGACCTCCGTCTTGTCCGAGTTCAGTTTCAGGCGGCTGGTCGTCATCCACTCGGCTACCTCTTTCATCCCTTCGTGCAGGTTAGCTCTGGCGGCGGCGGGTCGTTGGTCAGGGAGAGGATCAGCTGGGTGTCGTCGGCGTAGGAGATTATGCTGAGGTTGTGTTTGCGTACGATGGCCGCGAGGGGGCTCATGTAGACGTTGAAGAGGGTGGGGCTCAGAGATGATCCTTGGGGGACGCCGCAGATGACTTCGGAGGCCTCTGACTTGTACGGTGGTAGGCGGACTCTCTGTGTTCTTCCGTCGAGGAAGGAGACGATCCATTCCAGCGCCTTGTCCTGGATGCCGATGTTGCTGAGGCGCCGTACTAGGGTGCGGTGGCAGACCGTGTCGAATGCCGCGGAGAGGTCTAGGAGGATGAGGGCCGCTGTTTCTCCATTGTCCATCAGGGCTCGGATGTTATCGGTGGCGGCGATGAGGGCGGTCTCGGTGCTGTGGTTGGCTCGGAAGCCGGACTGTGAGGGGTCGAGGGATCCGTTCGTCTCGAGGAAGGCGGCCATCTGCTTGTTGACGGTCTTCTCGATGACTTTGGCTGGAAATGGGAGGAGCGAGATGGGGCGGTAATTCTTGAGTTCGGTGGGGTCCGCTGTGGGTTTCTTGAGAAGAGCGCTGAGTTCGGCGTGCTTCCAGCTCTCGGGGAAGGTGGCGGTGTCGAAGGATGTGTTGATGATGTCTCGCAGGTGGGGTGCGATGACAGAGTCGGCCTTGTTGAAGACGTGGTGAGGGCAGGGGTCGGTCGGTGATCCGGAGTGGATGGAGTTCATCGTGCGGATGGTGTCTTCGGTGCTGATCGGGGTCCAGGCGTGGAGGGTGGTGGTGGGGGGTGGTTGTTCGGTCATGGTGTGCGTTGGTTGGTTGTTGAAGCTGTTGTGTATGTCCGCGATCTTGTTGTGGAAGTATGAAGCGAGGGAGTTGCAGAGGTCTTGCGATGGGGTGATGTCGTTGTTTCCTGCGCTGGGGTTGGAAAGCTCTTTCACGATGTTGAAGAGTTCCTTGCAGTTGTGTGCGTTGTTGTCCAACCGGTCCTTGAAAGCTGTTTTCTTGGCGGCGCGGATCAGCTGGTGGTGTTTCCGGGTGGCAAGTTTGAAGGAGGTCCTGTTGTCCGGTGTCGGTTCCCTTCTCCAGACTTTCTCGAGGGCTCGGCAGTTCTTCTTGGAGCTCTTGAGTTCGTCGGTGAACCATGGGGCCTTCTTGCTGCCGGGTCTGCTAGGCGGGGTCCTCAGTGGGGCGAGTTCGTCCGCGCAGTTGTTGATCCACTTTGTGAGGTTGTCTGCGGCCTGGCTGGGGTTCGCTGAGCTGGCAGGAGGGTGCTGGCTCAGGGAGGTGGCGAGCTGGTCTGCTGTGATCTTGTTCCAGCTTCTGCGGGCGGCCTGTTTCTGGTGGTGGTGGGTCGTCGTTCTCTTGAAGGTGAAGTGGACGCAGCTGTGGTCCGTCCATTGAAGCTCTGTGGCGTGGCTGAAGTCGATGTCTGTGCTGGAAGAGAAGACTGCGTCGAGTGTGTGTCCAGCGAGGTGGGTGGGGGTGGACACCAGTTGCTTGAGTCCCAGGTTGGCGAGGTTGTCGAGCAGGGTGCTGGTGTTGCGGTCGTTGTTGTTCTCCAGGTGAAAGTTGAGGTCTCCCAGGAGGATGTAGTCAGCAGAGGGGAGGGCGTGCGGGCTGACGAAGTCGGCGATGTCCTCGCTGAATTGCGTGCGTGGTCCAGGGGGTCGGTAGATCAGGGTGCCTCTGAGGGTGGTGTTCGGGTTGGTGTGGATCTGGAAATGCAGGTGTTCGGCGCTGGTCAGGGTGTTGTCGGTGCTGGTCGTGAGACGGATGGTGCTCCTGTGGACGATGGCGATGCCTCCTCCCATCTGGTTGGCGTTTCGGTCCCTCCGGACGATCTTGTAGCCCTCTGGGATAGCGATGGCGATGTCGGGAGCTGAAGAGGCGTTCATCCAGGTCTCCGTGAGGAAGGCAACGTCAGGGGCTGTGGCGTCTAGGAGGTTCCAGAGTTCGATGGCGTGTCTGTGGACGGAGCGGGTGTTGAGCAGGATGCACTTGAGGTGGGTGCTGCTGGTGTTCGACTTGGCGGGTGCTGGTGCGAGGCTGGTCCGGGTGCAGGAGAACTTGCAGGTGTGGCAGCTGAAAGGTCCGTGGGTACCTCGTGGAGCGGCTAGGTGGCATTCTGGGAGTCGGCCGGTGTTGAGTGCGTTGAGGGTGGCGGCGGAGTACGTCAGGCGGGTAGGTCGGGCTCTTCGGGGGCCAGGGGTCCTGGCGCTGGTCGCGATCCGGTCGCGGACGGGCGCAGACGGGCTTACCTTTGGCGCGCCTTCGGCGCACAATCGGCGCGCCCGCTGCGCGTGACCGCTGCGCGTTCGCACGGTCGCCATTTAAGGCCAAGTGCGCGGGTGGGCGGAGCAGCTGGGAGGCGGGAGCGGGGAGGGTACAGAAGAGAAAGGGGCGGGGCTAATGGCGGTGGCGGGAAGCGGGAGCGGGGAGGGAGAGCGGAGGGCGGCGAGGTAGGCGGGCAAGCAGGAAGGAGACAGGCACAATGGAGGTCAAAAACACGAAGAGAAAAACGGCACAGAAAAGACAGGCAATAATACAGGACAAAACGGGGGAAAAACAGTGGGAAAACGATCTCGGGCACAGAAAGAAAACAAGCACAAATTTCTGACAAAACGGGCAAAACCAAGGGGAGCGCTCAAGGCGGCAGCGAGGACGGCGCTGAGGCAGAGGCAGGCACTGGGGGCACACGCAGCAGCTGGTGGCCGTGCGGCGCGGGGGTGTCCCACAAGTGGGTCACACCCACCTGCGTCGCACGGTCGCCATTTAAGGCCAAGTGCGCGGGTGGGCGGAGCAGCTGGGAGGCGGGAGCGGGGAGGGTACAGAAGAGAAAGGGGCGGGGCTAATGGCGGTGGCGGGAAGCGGGAGCGGGGAGGGAGAGCGGAGGGCGGCGAGGTAGGCGGGCAAGCAGGAAGGAGACAGGCACAATGGAGGTCAAAAACACGAAGAGAAAAACGGCACAGAAAAAACAGGCAATAATACAGGACAAAACGGGGGAAAAACAGTGGGAAAACGATCTCGGGCACAGAAAGAAAACAAGCACAAATTTCTGACAAAACGGGCAAAACCAAGGGGAGCGCTCAAGGCGGCAGCGAGGACGGCGCTGAGGCAGAGGCAGGCACTGGGGGCACACGCAGCAGCTGGTGGCCGTGCGGCGCGGGGGTGTCCCACATAGGTATACTATACCTACAGCAAAGGGTGATTACACGACTTTGCCCCAGCTGTCATGCAGCCAGTTGTGTCAAATTTAGGAGGCCAGCCAGGGGTGGCATAATACATGCTGCAGCCCCTGGCAGCCCTGGGTACACCCATGCCCTGAGTTACAGGGTCTGATAGGGTGGCCCAGTACCAATTGGAAATGTACCTAGGGTACATGGAATCCATTTTAAAGAGAGAGCAGTAGGCCTGGGGTCCTGATTGGCTACCATTACAAATAGAGAGCTGGTACAGCAGAGTAGTGAAAGTACCATTAACAAGCCTCAGCCACAAACACATAGTACAAGCAGCATGCTACCATCGCAAACAGAGCTGGTCCAGCAGCGCAGTGAAAGTACTAGCAGCAAGCTACCATTACAAATAGAGAGCTGGTACAGCAGAGTAGTGAAAGTACCATTAACAAGCCTCAGCCACAAACACATAGTACAAGCAGCATGCTACCATCGCAAACAGTGCTGGTCCAGCAGCGCAGTGAAAGTACTAGCAGCAAGCTACCATTACAAATAGAGAGCTGGTACAGCAGAGCAGTGAAAGTGCAAGCAGCGAGCTTCTGCCACAAAAAGGAGAGCTTGTACAGCAGAGTAGTGAAAGTACCATTAACAAGCTACAGCCACAAACACATAGTACAAGCAGCAAGCTACCATCAAAAACAGAGAGCTGGTACAGCAGAGCAGTGAAAGTGCAAGCTGCGAGCTTCTGCCACAAAAAGCAGGGCTGGTACAGCAGAGACGTTAAAGAACAAGCACAAATAAAGAGCTGCTACAGCAAAGCAGTGAAAGTGCCGCAGCAAGGTTCTGCAACCGACACACAGCTGGTGCAGAAGAGTAGTCAAAGTGCAAGCAGCGACCTGTCACAATCACAGTGGTGGTACAGGAGAGCAATAAATGGGCAAGCAGCAAGCTTCTACCACAAACACACAGCTGGTACAGCAGAGCAGTGAAAGTGCCACCAGCACACTACTATCACAAACAGCAAGTTACCATCACAAACAAACAGCTGGTACAGTACAGCAGTGAAAGTACCAGCAGCAAATCACCATCATAAACAGAGAGCTGGTACACTAGAGCAGTGAAAGTACAAGTAGCACACTAGCATCACAAACAGAGAGCTGGTACAACAGAGCAGAGACGGTATCAGGCAGCAAGCTTCAGCCACAAACACACAGTACTAGCAGAACGCTACCATCACAAACAGAGAGTTGGTACAGCAAAGCAGTGAAAGTACCAGCAGCCAGTAACCATCAGAAACAGAGAGCTGGTACAGCAGAGCAGTGAAGTACAAGCAGCACACTAGCTTCACAGGCAGAGAGCTGGTACCACAGAGCCGTGAAGGTATCAGGCAGCAAGCTACAGCCACAAACACACAGTACAAGCCGAACGCTACCATCAAAAACAAAGAGTTGGTACAGCAGAGCAGTGAAAGTACCAGCAGCAAGTTACCATCAGAAACAGAGAGTTGGTACAGCAGAGCAGTGAAAGTACAAGCAGCATACTACCATCACAAACAGAAAGCTGGTACAGCAGAGCAGTGAAAGTACAAGCAGCATACTAGCATCATAAACAGATAGCTGGTACAGCAGAGCAGTGACGTTTTTAGGCAGCAAGCTACCATCACAAACAGAGAGCTGGTACAGAAGAGAAGTGAACACACAAACAGTGATCTAGAGTCACACACACACAGCTGGTGGAACAGAACAGTCGAAGTACAAGAATAGACCTTCTGTCACAAACACAGCTGATGCAGCAGAGCTGGGGAAATAGAGGAAGAAGCAATTCTTGGTTCAGGCTCTGAGAGGACACTTCAGACAAGCAAGTAGTTCGTAAATAATGTCCAGTTCAATTCTAGGCACTTCTCTCTTTTAGTTAAGCCTTTAAGTTAACTTCCAGAGAAAACATTGGGTGCCTGAGCTACTAAAGGAATCTGGGGCATCTGCCACAGTGCAGACAACAGGTGAGCATGGTGGAGTGTTTCACAATGCGGCATCAATGCAGAGAACTTGGGCCACATGCATCATTGTAAATTGCAGTCGCAAAGGGGCAGGGCCACATGCATCACTGTAAATTGCAGTCGCAAAGGGGCAAATTCTGCAAATCTGCCCATTTGCGACTGCAATTTTTGCATTTGAAATGCATCATCCCAAATGCAAAAATCACTATTTAATTAATCACTAAAATTGCAAATACTTAAATTGTGATTGCATTTAGGGAATCACAAATTGCAATTTCCTAAATACAATGCTACACTCAAAAACATTTACGATTTCAAAAATAAGAAACACAAATAACCATCTCATTTTACTACTCTTCAGTATTCACAAAAGTAAACTTAGACCAAAAGTATAACATTACTGCTTTTTGGTATTTTTATTTGTTTAATTAATTGCTGCACGCCGCACTTACACTTTAATATTGGCCACACTCCATCCCTTAAACGAGCCGAGTCAAATGAAAGGCGTGAGGCCGCCATTAAAGTGAAAATGAAAGTTGGGCGCTTGGACAAAAAAAGCATTTGTTTGTCAACTTGACAAACAAATGCTTTTTTGTAGAAGCTCCCCATACCAAACTCTCACTTTAATGGCGACCGTGCCCCTTTGTTTAGACACAATCTTTGCTCAAATGAGTGTAATTTCTGATATTTATGTTTCCTTCATCTTCATTGCTTGACTTTGATCACAAGAAAGTGTCACTCAAAGTTGTTGAAATGTCACTCATAATTACACTAAAATTATCAAAATGCCATACATAGCATTCTGATACCTTGGCAGCTGTGATTGCTCCTCCATATTTATGTCACCGCTTTACCCCTTTCCTCAACATGCCGCGGCTATCCTTCTTCATCGCATCGTGCTCCATCCCACACCAATCTACCCTACTCCACCTTACTTTATCTAGCTGCAATCTATCCCATCTACCCTACTTAAATCTACCCCACTCCTATCTACTCTAATCCACCCAATTCAACCCCTCCCACTCTATTCTACCCCAATCCACCCCTCTCCAATCTACCCTACTCCACCTCACTACAATCTGCCCCAATCTACCCAGTCTACCCAAACTACCCCAGTCCAATCTACCCCACTCCCTCAAATTGACCTCACCCTAATCTACCCTAGTCCAAACTACCTACCAAACCTACCTCAATCTACCCCACTCCTATCTATCCCACTCAATTTGCCCCACTACAATCTACCTCCCTCCAATGTACCCCAATCTGCCTCATCCAAATCTACCTTATCCAACCTACGCCTATGGAGTCATTGTACCCTACTCCAATCAACACCACCCAACTAACCCACTCCAGTCTACCCCAGTCAACCCCACCCCGACTGACCTCAAACTACCCCAATCTGCCCATCTCCAAACTACCCCTTTCCAATCAACCCAAACCCCAATCTACCCTACCCAACATACCCCAATCTACCCCTCTCCAATGAAACCCAATCTGCCTCACCCATCCTATCAACACCATCTACCCCACTCCAATTGAATCAAGTCTACCCCACCCACCCACTCCAATCTACCCAACCTCAATCTATGAGACACCCATGTAGCCCATCACAGTTAATCACATTGTGCCCTAATTTGCCCCAATTTAAACCACTGAATACACCCGCCCCAATCTACCTCAATCTGCCTACCCTAATCTACCACATTTGACCCTACTCCCACCTACCCCAATCAACCCCACCCAATATTCCCCAGCTCTGTCTACCACACTCCAGTCTGCCCCACCCCGATCTATCCCACCCCTAATTACCCCAATCTACACCACTACAATCTATCCCACACAATCTATCCCACTTCAATCTACCCCACTCCAATGTGCCCCACCAGAATTTACCCTATCCAACCTATCTTAATCCACCCAGCTCAACCTACCCCATTGTACCTCACTCCAATCTACCCCACCCATTCCAACCCACTCCAGTCTACCCCACTCAAATGAACCTCAAACTCCCCCATTTTAAACTACCCCAATCCATTCAACATCCATCCACCACACCCAAGTCACTCCTCTCTAATCTACACCATCCCAATCTACCCAACCCACCTCACCCAACCTAATCCAATCCATCCCATACCAATCGACCCCAATCTTCACCACCCATTCGACCAATGAACCCCACACCAATCTATCCCATACCAATCTACTCCACCCCTATCAACCTCACTCCAATCTGCCCAAACCAATAAACCACCTCTTATTCCATGCCAACCTACCCCAAACTACCACCTATCTATCCTACTCCGATCTAACCCACTCAAATTCACCCCAAACTACCCTGCTACAATCTACCCCACTCAATATATACCACCCCAATCAATCACACACTACCCCACTCCAATTTACCCCTAACAACCCTACTCAAATCTACTCCTCCCTAGCCCACTCCAATTACTTCAGGCTACCCAATCTACACCACTACAATCTAACTCAACCTATCCTACTCCAATCTAATACAATCTAGCAAAATCTACTACACCCCAATATACCTCACTCAACCTACCCAATGTACCCCACTCCAAACTACACTACCGAATCTACCCCACTGCAAACCATCTCACTACCATGTACACTAACCTACCCCATTCCAAACCACCACAATCCAATCTATCCCCATCTACCACTGTCAACCCCCACTCCAATCTACTCTACGACAACCTCGCTCACTCCATTCTTCCTCAGTCCACCCGCTCCATTCATTTTTAGCCATGCTGAACAGTAGCCACACCGTTGTACAACACGGCTAAAGGCATTATCAAAGCCAATACCTCTCGCAAAGACGAGACCCATTGGCTTTGCAAATGCTGGTTTTGCACAGGTACTGCTATCTCTTATCTATTCTAACCCCTTGACCTCTGTCATTCATATTTAGCTGTATGAACCCTCCCACGCACGCTGCTCCCAGAATAACTCATACCAATTCACAGAGGCGGCAGGGTTCTCTTTGTTTATAAGTGGAAACAGAGAGATGTTACACCTTCTCCTACATTCAGCACTAGACTCTCCCCTCTGCCCCGCCCCCCACACCAACCTCGCCCCTTTATGGATCAGAGCCCACCCGCCCAGGGGACCCCTGTCTACCACGATGTAGGAAGAGTAGCGCCGCCTGGGGCTCAGGCTCAGCGCATGTGCGTCAGATATAAATTGAATGTACACTGGAGCCTACAGTTCATGCTGAGGTCACAGGACCCCGCGGGAGCCTGGCTGGGACAAGCGCGGGCTGCAGAGACACGCTGCGGGCTGCGTTACCGCAAGAGAGCGGGTTAGAACCGTGACCGAACCCAACATCTCTAACCCTGGCGGGTCTCCATGGCAACGCTTCCTGTTTTATGCTCTAGTCCAGAAACAAAGTTTGTAACAAGAAGACACGCAGGCAATAGTTTCCGAGTCCCTCTCCGGCCCCTTGGAAGTCCTTCTGCAGAAGAAAAAAAACACAAACGCGTGTTTCTAAAGAACAAAGGAAGGGTGGAGGCTACACAGCGAAATAAGGAGACCCGAGATGAATCTGCACCTGTAGACATGCGTGTGATCTCTGGCAAGTCAGTGTACCTCCGTGCAGCAGGTCTACAGTATCTGAAAATATTAGGTGCGATTTGACACAGGCTACACACTTTGTAAAACACAATAACATCGCATCGGATAAAAGCATGCTGTGTCTGAGCGAGCATTCTTTTCTGTAGGAGCTCACACATAGGTAACACGGAGAGTCAAGGCGCTGTAAGAGCCCGTAACACAGCACAGAATTGCTTGAACATTTTAGAATCTTGATTTGTGGCAGGTGAGATGAGACAGAGAAACATTGTACTTTGAATGAAGATTCTGAAAGTTTCAGTTTGTCACACGGAGTACTATTGTGCCTCAAAACAGCTCAGATACATGAGACACATCACTTTAGATGTTATGCCCATTCATTTTTTGGCCCCTCTCTAGAGATTGCCGATAATTATGTCGTTTTGTTGGAAACCAACTGGTACAAATTGCCGTATGCCTTTTTAATAAAATAGACAATGTTTTGCTCAAATAAATTACTTTGCAACCAAGGAAGGTGTACGCATTCACCACAACATATGTATCAGTGTGTTCTCTCGGCGCTGCCACGTCCAGAAAGTGCTTTGACGCATCAACCAGCCCCGTTTAGCTCCATGCAAAATAAACAACGTAAATCAAGTACTTTACTCCTGTATGCAGGAGCTAAAACCGCAAAGTGTACATCGGTCTCTAGAAATCACCAAAACAACCCCTTGCAGCCCTCAAGTAGGTCAAAGCAAACTGCCTAACAGATGTTTATCTGTTAGGCAGTTTGCTTTGACCTACTTGTAGTACCAGCTTACATGGGCTGTAATTCAGGCTGTGCCCTGTTTGATCCTGGGCAAAAAGCTTTATTAGTGTGGCTTTAGCTACCACGTCCTCAAAACAAGGGAGATAGTCGCAGCAGGTTGCATCACTAGTATTAGCTCAGGTGCATTGCCCAGGTTACGTTACCTTTAGGGACGGAGCCGGTGCCCGGTAGCTGGAGGCAGGCGAGCAGCAGCAGGGCCCACACCGCCCGGTCCATGCTGCCAGCACAGGAGTGAGTCAAGCACAGGTAGCGGCAAGCCTTCCTCGCTCAATGCCAGGCTGAGTGGGGCTCAGATTTCAGACATCAGCCAGACCTCATCCCTCGGGAAGCGGTTCAGCCTGACTACATGCAAATAGCTCTAAAATCTTCAAACACTCGTGAGGAATCTCCCAATCCGCCAGTTAGGGTTGTGTTAACCCTTTGTAGTTTCCAACAGTCGGAGCTGAGCAAAGGATGGGGGTTCAGGACACACCTTCCACTGAATCCTAAACAATCATCCGTGAGGCGCCGATTGGACGTGCCCTGGAGGCTCTTTAAGTGTGAGCGCACATTCCAGGCAGATGTGGCTGCAGGTAGCCGGTGGCTTCCGTAGGCGCGGTGACCCCCTGTGCACGCGTGTCCCTTCCAGCAGCGCGCGGCGCAAGGACGAGGACGACACAAAAGAGACATTCAGCATTTCTGAAACTATGAGCAGCATTCCTTCCACCCCGATCGCTGACCTGGCAAGAAATCTGGAAAAAAAGGCGCTCCGCTGTCAGCGCACGTGTTTGTGGTCACGCGCATTCTCGGGCGGTGAACACGCGTTTGCTAATTACGCGCGCGTTAATGCGCAGGACGGCAATCAGCTTGTCTCGTGCGCGAGGTGAGAGTGGAGTGCCAATGGTTTTCCGCCAAGAGCCTCTCAGAAGCACACTCTTCGGTTATTGGGCTTGTAATGTCTTTTCATCCTGCTCTCCCACATGCTAGTATTCTGTTCCTATCCACTGCCAAGGTCACACGTACCATGTGCAGTGAACTCTGTACACCATTCCAGGTCCAGATGTTTAGCAAATTAAAAATAAATCAAACAGTACAAAAGTTTTTCGAAGGCAGGCTGGATCCTGCTCTGTCTTTATACAAGTGGATTCCTTTAGAAATATTTTTTTTAGCCATTGTGATCGAATTGTCAATCTCGCATAAATTGCTGCAAAACTGAGTGAGACAAGGTGATGGACTAGACATGTACAATGGCGGCATATTAGCTCTTCCGAAATTTTGGAAAAACTACTCCGTTGGGCAGCCTCTAAATCCAGTAGGTGACTTCACAATTCGGAAATGGCATAATTGCACCCTGGCATCATGCGCACACGCATCTTGCTACAAACTTCTGTATCACCCTCAACCACACAAGGATAACAACACTACAAGTACTTACTTGCTCCGATTGTGGTGAAACACTTTTGAACTTTGGACTCGTTCTTTGAAATACTTGCACTGCATTGACCATAATGCAGAGGGGCGATACGGCGGAGAGGCTAGCAGTGTGCTCCCATCTTCTATTTCTCATCCACACAAGGGCCAGCACCTGCTTTACCGCTCGTGGGATGGACACACCTTGCGCCAAGTGTGATAGGCATAACTGGAATCACCTTCACTCCTCCCGCCTCCACACTCATGCTAGTGTTGGGTAATCTAATGTGAAAAAGTACTGCACAAGAGACATCCCATCATTGGCCAAAGTCACAGCTGACCCATTGGTCCTCACCACGTGCAAGGGTTTGCTGAACTTATCATGCCTGTGTCCCCGGAAGGAAGGAAAAACAACACAACTTCTTTTGCAATGTAGTATAAAGTTTAATATAGCAAGAGGAAGGTCAGACAGCTCTGTGGAACTGGAATCTGTGCTTCAATTTACAATGGCCGGCCAGTTTCTTTTATAGACTATTGGGAGTACATACGCCATAGATTTGCTTACTTAATCAAGTATTTACTTAAGCCTACAGAATATCAAAAAGCATTACTTTCTGCAATAACGAATCACATGTTTATAAAATGCCTACATGTGCATGTGTAATTTTGATCACGCTTTTACACTCCGCTTGTACTACCTGTTGTCCTTGGGTTGTCTCTTTGAAGCCTGGCAGCACTCTACTCCATTGCTCTACAAGGTCTAATCTCCCACCTATCCTGTGCCTCTCTGCTACCTTATCTACATATTTTCTCAGTGATGTGATCTCACAATCTGGGCCTGCAACTTTCCATTGCACAAGGTAGCACACATGGAAAAAGCAAAAATGAGGAGAAATAATGCATTTCTCCTCGTTTCGCCAACTGAAGACCAGAGTTTTCCTGGTCTTAATTTTAGTGTTTCCGCCACTGTACGTCACCCTTGTACATAGGGGGCAGCATCAAATACAATGGTGTTGCGGTGGAACGCCCACCGCAACACCCACTGCACGCCCCTTTCACGCAACCCATAGCATGAAAGGGTGCCTTATGTACAATGCAGCGTTACGCTACATGGCTTGATGCTGCCTTGTACATAAGGCAAGGCCCGTATCGCCAAGGGAATTTCACAAAAAGTTACGTACCCATGGCGATAGGGGCTTGTACAGGTGCCCCAAAGTCTCTCTCTCTTCCTTCTCCTGGAGCTACTTAGTGACAGTCATCCTTTCCCGTAAAAGTTCAAAGGTAGTTTTACCCGTTACTCTATTGGGTGTTGCGCAGTGCACACAGGCAAGATATTAATGGATTATTACTTTTAAGCAGCCTTTTAAAGCCAATTGCATGTTCACTTTAATCATTCAGTTGGCACGCTCACCTTGCCCATTATGTTGTGTGTGCTACAAGGATGCCTGGCAATGAAAAATACCATTAGCAGCAAAAAAGGGAAATGGACTTTGGCAGTGGTTACTTGAGTTTGATTGTCATTGACAATTTGGTGGAGAAGCCTTTTCTAGAGAATATCTCAATAAAGAACTCAAAGATCTACCCAGCAGTGGGATGTTCTAGTACCATCACTTCAATTAATTCTCTATAGTAGTCGATAAGCATAGCAGTTGTATAGGGGTAACTGGTCCATGGATCCAATCAATTCCTCACATACTCTATGCCATGATCTTTCAGGTAAGTTTATGGATGCCAGAAGATTTGCCCTCATATTGTGTATTTTGCCCAAATCCCTAAACACCTGGCATTTTCACATATGCATGTCCATATCTCAATGTAATGTAAAAAAAATGTAATGATGATACTTGTAAAGCACACTGTTACCCCATCTCGGGGTGTCCTGGCGCTGAAGACCACTGGGGAACTCGTCCTGGCTTTACCTGTGAGATGGTCCCTTCTGGGTATCTCCAAGGTGAAACCAGGCATCCCCGGCGTCTGTGGGGGGCCGTTGTAGAGATGAGGCAAGCTTAATGCCCAGAGTTGCCGAGTGTGATCCCTGGTTAGAGTAGGCACTGAGGCGAGAATTATCGAGTCCGTAGACCCTGGTCCACGACCCTGCCGCGTCGGGAATTGAACCCTGGTCCCGGGCCGTTCTCTGCTTCCGGGTCTGCCGCCTCTAACCAGTGAACCACACCACTCCACTCAATCAATCAATCAATTAAAAAAAGCAACAGAGTGATGGGTGGAATGTTTGAATTAAGGGGCATATTACCAAGGGCATTATCGCCACTTTAGCGGGAATTTTTCCCGCTAAAGTGGCGATAATTGCATGGCCCTATTGCCTAGTTGTCGCTAACACCAGTTAGCGACAGCTAGTAGGAGATAGCGGGCATTTAGGTGCCCACTTTGCATGTCAGCGATAATTATCGCTAATGACATGCAAAGTGGGTGTGCCAAGATGTTAGCGACTGGAAACAGTCGCTAACATCTCTATCTCCTATTACCAACTTTTGGAAATAATTGCGCTAAGGGCGATTATCTCCAAAAGCTAACGCCTGCCCAGAACAGTTCTTAGCCATGTTATCCAATTGTAGGTGGATAACATGGCTAAGAGCATTTGCTCGATAATGCATGAATATCGCTGACTTTACAGAGAAATTCTTGCATTTCGGCCGATTTTTATCGCTTAGGAGATAAACCATGATAATAGCAAGGCTCCTAAGCGTTAAAAATCGGCGGAGCTCAACGACATTAATATTGTTACTAAACAAACATAACGATAATCATCGCTAGTTGTTGGTAATATGCCCCTAATTTCGGCCACTGGAATCGCTCGATCTGCATCCCAGTTCATCATTTTTTTGCCTACCATGCCACCTCAGATAGAAATCAGCCCTTTGCAAACCAGCCTTAGTTCTGCACTACTGTGGGGGAGTCCAGCCTGAACTGACAGGCCACACACACTCTGAATGGGAACAAAAGTACACCAATACCTATTTTAGCCTTTTCAGTAGGGTGTAGCTGAAGCCCTATGTCAAAGTGAGCAAAGACTTGGCACTACTGTCTCACTCCTTGGTCACACTGAAGAAAGCAAAAACATTGATAGTTGGAATGCTTGAATCAATTTCAGTCACTGGTAATTATTAAGGGTTTCACCCAAGACCACCATTCTTTTGCACACCTTGCCATCTAAGATAGCAGCCAGCCATATGCAAATAAGTCTTGGTACAGCTGCATTGGGGACACTCCAGACAAATTGCCAGGCCAGCTGCCCACTACACAGGAACGCAAGCAAGACAGCTTATGGCCTATTTGTGCTTCTTCAGGTGAGTGTAGCAACACTCCTAGTAGAGCAGGACCAAGGCTAATCTGAATACGACTGGGTATAGTCTGATGTTGCATGGAGAGCAAGCAATAAATGGAGTGGATGCAGCCCTAAGTAATTACTAGCATTCAAGATTAATTCAAATAAACCATCAACCACCTTTTTTTTAATATTCCTTATTGTGACTCTGTAAGTGCAGCGGTTATGCCCAGGTGTAGTTTTGGTGCTCTGTGTGAGATTGGAACACTGCTGCCTCTGACTGCAGTGGGCCAAATTGATCAAAACTTGTTTTGAGTTGCTAGCGTTAAGCTACACAGAGAACCTGGCTTGGGAGTTTGGGTTCAGTGACTTAACACAGACCTCCGCAGCACCCGCGGTGTGGGGGGCCCCAAGCTCCAGAGGGCCCCCTTAGCACAATACTCTGGCTGGAGAGCCCCTGATTGAGTTGGATGGGGCCTCTGCACGCACCTTGCAGGGGAGCCCTATCAAGTTACGTTATGCCAGTGTTTGGGTTAGACTGTTCCTTTTGGAGCAAGACCAAGGTTAATTTGCATATGGTGGGGTCTAATCTAAAGTGGAAGTGGACAAGGATGTGGCCCCTAATATTTACCAGTGGCTGACTCTATTTTAAGTATTCCATGCATCCCTTTTTAGTATTTCTCATTATGAAGCCCTAAGTATGATGGATGTGTCCAAACAGTGGTCCCGTATTCATTCTGCCACTGCCACCAGAACTCGACTGAAAAGGCCAAGGCTGCTCTTGGGTAGCTTGGGTTCAAGTACAGAGAGAACCTGTTTGGTAGTTCAGTCTGGATTGTTCCTATTGGATAAGGACCAAGGCTGATTTGTGTATTGCTGAGTCCAATCTGAGGTGGCACCTTGAGCAAATAAGTGATGGACTGATATGCGGCCCCAAGTAGATACCAGTGGCTGAGATTAATGCAGGCATTCCGTACAACACTTTTTTGTGTACCACCTCTAAATCCATAGCAGGCCACCAATAATCCTGCCTAAGTCTAGTTCTTTGTACTGGTCAACATGACTCTCATGTGTTAGGCAATAAGGCAGATCGCAGTTTCACTGGGATAACGAAGACATCATCCCTGTCAAACGCACTATCTTCTAAATTAGGGAGTACATACCTAATTTTTTTTAAAGGCTGCAGATTAATCTCTAGACCAGCATTTCCAAACTGTGGGTTGAAAGCTCATATTTGGTGAGTCACAAAAATCACAGAAATAAATACAAAATTCTGTGTTTAACTTGTTAAATTTGGTGTGATTCAAAGACAGTGGTCAAATTGACAGTTTTCCTCTTTTAACATGGGGATTGCTGTTTACCTGTCTTTCCCTGACTGCAAATAGAGAGGAGTTTTTAGAGTAATTTATGTAACCATGTAGGGTGCAGTTTTTTGCAAATGTAGGAAGAAATCCCACATGCGTTTAGCACTAATGCTTTCACAACCCTGGCAGTAGAACATACGCGTTGTTACGACACGTTCCTTTAGCACGCAGGTTGTATAACAATTTGTCTGGGGGGGTGCTGAACTTTGGAATAGTATTATTTACTATTCCAACTCCAGTCTGTTCAATGATAGGGAATGTGTTGATCTTAATATCTAACACCATATACCAATGTGCCCCCCTAAAGCAAGTTGTTGTAACAAATTATGCTGAAAACAGATTTTAGTAGGCTCATAACAAATTAAGACACTTGTTTGGTGATGCACAAATATTCACAGATATCCGATTTCCACACATTATCCAATGTGTGCTATATTGTTTTCTCAGTATAACTGTATGTCTGTGCACATTTAGAGGCCATTTCAATGGAAAATGTGATGTCTGTAAATGACAATGCCCTACCACACGATGCTATAGTCACATTTACAAATCCCCTGCCTCATGTACACTAAAGGTAGGTGTTATCAAAAACACAAGAGGGAGGTAGAGCAGATAGTTGGATTCGCGCTCCACAATGATACTTAAGTAAACAAAAGAAATCCAACTTTCAAAAGTGAAGGGGAGAGAGTGATCAATAAATGTTGAAGCACTCAGTGTTTTGTAAAATACCCCTCACACACCAAAAGGCCCCTTGGTGTCATGCTTCATCATCGGGGTCTTCGCACCCCTCTATCGGGATGCGGCGTGCTGCGACCTACGGCTACGCGGGAGCACTTATAGTGTTGACTATGTGTGGTGTACAGTGTGTGGGGTATGTTTTTAAGTGAGTGGGGGGGATGTGTAGTGAAAAAATTAAAAAGTACCTGGCACTAGAGTATAAAAAGAAAAACAATTTTATTCTGAACTCTGGCTGGTACTGTTAAAAGAAGTGCAGGACGAGGTCAAGGCTGTTGTATTAATGAACAGGACCTCTGGTGTGCGTTGTTGTCGACATGTTTCGGAGACAAGCTCCTTCCTCAGGACGGGGGCACAACCTCCCCTCCCTACTCACGTCTTAGTTTATAAAAAATGTGTATTTACAGAAAAGCGAATTTTTATAAGTATAGGCTAAGTGTGCCTACAGCGGTCTGCTACAAGCACAATGACTTGTGAAGCTTCTTTGTAGGCTTCATGAGCAAAATAGGAACGTCGGGGTGTTGCTCCAATGGCTATAAGGACAGGACGCTCTGATCGCCGCCTTACGGACACTGCCGGAGTCTAGAATGCATTCCACAGCAAAATCATACTATTGGAGCTTAGATACTAATGTCACTATGCAAGGATACACCTTGACAAGCTCACCTTTTCCTAATAATATGTACACCAATGAGTTATGGTCAGTGAGGGCGAGTGTTAGAAATTGACAAATGTATCAAGGAAGGTAAGTACCTACCTAAAGTAATAATCGTAATGCTTGTCAGGGTGGACCATAAAAGTAACTCAATTAACCCCAGCTATACTCCATGGAAGCTATAGCACAGAGCAGATAGGCTTAATTTAGATGCAATGGGTAGAGTATTTATGCAGTACTGAAACAGTAATGTAGTCGAAATGCAAAACAATGAAAATCAAACACCAAATTAGAAAAATAGAGCAATTTTACTACATTGGCACTAAAATGGCATCAATCCGATAACGGAAGCTAGAGATATACATTTTTAAACTTTTAAATAGAAATAGCACCAAGAAGCGCAAAGGGCTAATTATAGCCAATAATAGCAGTAGACCAGGATCTAGGCACAATTTGGAGCTGACTGCAATGTAGCATGGGTAGTATGCACCGACCAGGTTCATCCTGGTCAAAGATTTTCCAAAGATTTTCCATCTTACTTAGGGCCAGATGTAGGAAGCCTATTACCGGTCGGTAACGGACAAAATTAATGAATTTCGGCCATTACTGACCGGTGATAGGCTTTTCTGATGTAGGGGCCAAAATTAAGGAAATTAAGGTAATTTACCGAATCAGTAATTTAAGGAATCAGTAAATTACCGAATTCTTAAATACCAATTCGGTAAATTACCGAATTCCTAATGTAGGGAGCATTTAAATGAGTGCTTATCCCATGTTAGGATTCGTTATTTACCACCAACTACAATTTTGTGGTAAATAACGAAACCCCCCAAAAAAGCATTTTTATGCAAATGTCTTCAGTGCCATGTTGCGGACATACATACCCTTAGGGCATGTATGTGTGCCACTTGTGAACCCATACACAATTGAGGGTGCCACAGGGTGTTAAAGTGACACCCTGCCACCCTTCAATGTTTTCCCTCTTTTACCGAATCAGTATTTATCGATTCGGTAATTGACATTTATTCCTATGGGCCTTCAGGCCCATAGGAATGAATGGCAATTACCGAATCGGTATCGAATCTTAACGATTCGGTAATTTTTACCGAATAATTTGCTACATAACATTTACCGGTTCGAAAATACCGAATCAGTAAAATTCGAAATATTCGAATCGGTAAATGCTATATACCTACATCTGGCCCTTAGTGCTTTAAAACTCAATGCACCACAGTAGAACACTTCTACTGCCTCCAAGGACTTCAAGGTAGGCAGGTAGAGTCTTCTTTGCTCTTGAAGTCTCGGACAGCAGGTACAGTCCTTTTCTGATCTTTCCACAGTCCAAGGAGTGTTCCAAAGTGGGTGCCTGTAAATTCTAAATGTATGCCTGGCACAAGATAGTTGGTGGGGATGACCCAAACGGATGAGAGAAGATTCCCAGAGCTAAACCTACTTAGTTTGTGTACTTTCAATATGACAACATTTGTCGGGCACCATAACTATGGGCTCTGAGGTAAAGGAGTATGTGTATGTGAGTGTTATATGTAAACTCTCAGCAGACCTGTCAAACTGGGTTTGACACTATAGCGGGATTTGACACTGTACTGTCAACAAGAGGCCCTCTGTGATTGGGGGTCTGACGGGCTGGGGAGGGGGACAAAGAGAGGGGGACAAAGGAAGGGTGCAAGTCTGGGTGTTAGTTGCATCTGCTTGTTACAGTGTGTACCTGTAACCAGCCCACAGGCCGTCCTGATGAAGGCTCAACACCTCCCCCTACCCCATGCCTTCTGTCCTTGTCCTTGGAAGCAGGAAAACGTAATTTTCTAAAAGTACTTTTTCGTTACTAAATAGAAAAATTTCAATTTTACCATTACATTTGATTTTGTATAACTATTAAAAAGCACCCTAAAATTCTTTTTGTTGCTGCTGCCAAACAGAAGTCAGCATTATTAGTTTATGTGTTTTTCTATCGAACAGTCAGCCTTGCTACAGTGAAAATAGCTGTTGGGCCTTTTTGCCTGTCAGGACATGTGAAACAGAAAACGTTTACATCTTATACTTTTAAATATCATGCACTCTGCATTATGAGCAATACGGTCTACTTAGAGATGATGTAAGGAAGGGTAAAGGACGTCTTTGACCTATCAAAAGAGTTTAATTTGTCAGGTTGAAATAGCTGTTTAAATCTATGCAGTCATGCTAAAACGAAAGCCCGGACTCAGGTTTGCTTGGTCACTGCACTGGGGTGACACAGTGGGTGCCGGAATTAATGTAAGTCAGGCTCAATGTTCTCTGCCCTGCAAGTCTGTCCCAGGCTCTTATGAAAAATAGCAACAAAGTTCTGTCTCTGGCCCTACCATTCCTCTATACTGGTGCATACAGCTGTGCTGCAGTAAAGATGTGAACTCTCCTGTGCTTGTTGCAGAGTTGCAAGGACCGCCGAGCTGCAAGAAATGCAATACTCATGGCAGAGACAGTGGCACAAGTTGCTACATACATCCACGGTGGAGAGTGTGGCATAACCTATCCTGCTCTGAACCAGGGATCCCCAGCCTGGCTTTACAAGGGCAACACGCCCAATTGAGCCACGTTACCACATCACTGGGAGCCTCCCATTTCCACCACAGAAGACAAGCTAGTTATGCACATCTTTTCCAAACCTTGACATCCCAGTACGGATTCAGTAAACCCATCCTTAGCAGGGACAAAATGAATTCAGTGGAAATGGTGTAGAGGACATCATTATTTTTCAAATTGTATTTCCAGTAAAAAAACTACCAGGAGATGGTAGTGAGACAACCGGGCAACACAACTGCCCATTTCTACCACCAATCGTACCATTTCAGACCGGTCACATGCACCGTGTTCCACCCCTGGTTCCATATTGTATATATACCAAAGTACATCTCCTCTGTTGAATGGGGAACACAACTATGCCTTGCGGGATAGCCACACCCCTTGAAATACAAGGCACTTGAGCAGGTACAGCACACTTGGTATTCCAGAAGCAGCAGCATGGCTCCTTTTACAATGGCAAAGTGCAGGGTAAGCAAAATAAATCACAGATGGTCTTCTAATGACGTTTGGAGCCAGGAAACTCCTTGTTTTCCATGGTCTGTGAATTCTCATGAACACAAATGATTAAATACCACTGAAATGTTTTTCTGATGTCAGAGTAAAGTTACAGACTGATTTTCCATCTCCGTCGTACATCAGTTTTCCCTATTGCATGAGGCAGGTGCAACGTGTAATCGGCCAACAAGGCAATAGTTTTAACCTCAACAGAAAAGTTTCCAACCTCACCCACTGTTCATTGCTGCAGGCGGCCTGACAAGGGGGAATGAAACGCAGATTTTATTCCTTGCCATAAGAATATCAACATTTTTCATCAGCAGTTATGGAATACCATAGCATAGAATTATAAAAAACACCTCCTGTTCAACTTCATCTTGGGGTGGATGGAGTTTCTGTTGAATCAATACCTGTTTATGTTGAAGTTTATGCAGATTTGCCAAGACCACTAACTGCAGATGTTTCCAGAGACTGCCTGCTGAAGGAACACTGTTCCTGCTCAATGCCAGTGAAGTAAAGTCTTATTCTTGAAACCACGCAGATGGCATCTTCCAGCATAATATTCATAACTCTAAGTTATAACAGGGGCGGCTCTAGGCTCATGGCGGCCCTGGGCAGGGAGCGTAGATAGGGGTCCCCGGAAGAGGGGGTCCGGGCGAGGCGGAGCCCCCCAGAGCTCAGGAAGGTGTTTTAATAAAACGTCCAGAAAAGGCATTAGATGACGAGTACCTGCGGCTGCTCCAACCCTTCCGAATCCGTCTTAGAACGATAATATTTAGGAGGAGGAGCCAGATTGCTCCTTCCTGTGATGCTACGAAAACCTGCTGAGCCGCCTTTCTCTTTTGTTTCGAATAACCAGATTTGTGTACTCGAATTCTCTTCATTTTGTTTGCAATGTTTGCAATTGATTGCTCTCTTTCCCCTGAGGCGGAAGCGGGGGCACCCTTACTTTCCCTCTATTGTACGCGTGTGAGCTGCTAGTATTTTTAAAACTCTTGTAAATATTTTAAGCAGTGCTATTTTACCTCACTCTGCGAGGCTCCTGCAGGCAAGAATAAATTCGCTTTCAGGGCTCTACATACCGGCGCAGCCGAGTCAGGCGCTGACGCCGGTACACAGAGGGACAGCCGCCATCTTTGGGGTAGGCAGGGTAGCGGTCCAGCTCTTGGACGCCTCCCACCCTCCTCTCCATGCATTTAAACAACTGGGCTTCCCGTCCGCGCCCGTCTGCGCCTGGCCCGTGCCTAGGGCCAGTTCCCCTGTCCGTCGGGCGGGCACTAATTGTATTCGCTGGAATAGAGACCAGCTCCTTCAATTGAAACCTCCGCGATGTTCGTCCATCTCGCGCTGCTGCACCTGTCACCTGGAGGATGCTCCCTTTAACTGCTCACAATGCAATTTCACTCTCCCTCTATGGTGCAAACGCCCCTCTCCCCTTCCCAGCCTGGCTAAGCGCTCAACTCACCTTTCGACGCTGAAAGCTGGCTTAATAAACTGCTGCTCCTTACCTCGACACTCCAGTGAGATCTGGACGTCAGTAGTATCTGACGCTTGGGATATCTTGTTCCTCACTGAGACATGGATTAGGGACACCTCTAACCCTGATATCCATTTGGCTACCCCACCGGGCTACCTTTTGAAGGGTATCAATCGTGAAGGGGGCAAATTAGGAGGGGGCCTTGCTATTATCCTAAAATCCCACCTTAATCTGACCATCAGCAAACTTATGAATACCGGGATGGTTGAAGCTATGTATTTTACCATTGCTGATGCTGAGGCAGTAATCCTTGCAGGTATTCTAATCTATAGCCCGCCTACGGCTTCGACCCTCTCTTTAACTACATTAATTCACCTGATGGCTGATTTCTCCCTTAAACACCCACACTTTATAGTACTTGGAGATTTTAAACTCCATGTGGACAACTTACTCTGTACGCAGGCCAATCACCTGGTAGAAACCATGCAGAGTTTGAATTTGCCTCAACTAGTTAAGGGTCCAACGCATATAGCTGGGCATACACTTGACCTAATTTTTCGAACTTCTCGAATATTACGGTTCATCCTCCCCTCCCTCTCACCTGGTCTGATCACCATCTCGTTCCTTTTGATTTAGAGCTAACTCTTGGACCTAGACCTACTGCCCCTGGCAAAGAGATGGGAAGAAAATGGCATAAAGTTACGTGCTCAACTCTAGACTCCTTACTCAGCTATCAGCCTGACCCTTTGTCTAGCGACATTGATGAAAATGTGGCTAAACTCGACTCCACGTTGCTCCTTGCAATCGATTCCATCTCCCCTCTTCAACCTATTACTTCTGCCAGAACCCGACCTTCTGCCCCATGGTTCTCCCCGGCCCTTCGTGAGGAAAAAAGCCGCTGTAAAATTCTGGAACGCAAGTGGCGACAGAATTACGACCTTGAGTCTAAAACGATCTGTAAGACCCCTCTAAAAAAATTCCTTAAACAAAAAAGAGTCACTATGAGAGACTTCTTCTCTCTACAAATTTCCAATGCTAAGAACTCTTCAAAAACCCTCTTTAGCATTGTTAAGGACTTTGTCAATCCTCCCGCCAGGGCCTCTCAGAACCCCTCTAGCCAAGCACTATGCAATGGCCTGTCCGATTACTTCCTAGAGAAAATTGATAAAGTCAGAATCTCGTTTCCTACTGATGAGGCCCCCCCCGGATCCTCTCGTTAGGGACCCGGAATCTGCATTCCTGCAGTCTTTTAACGAGCTGACCTCTGAGACCGCATTAAAGCTGCTTATTCAGTGCAAATCTGGCTCTCCTTCTGACCCTATCCCTGCCAAGGTCATGGGTGATCTGGCCCCCTCATTGGTCAGACCTTTCCATTCCATCTGGAACGCCTCCCTCTATCATGGCAAATTCCCGACTGCTTGGAAGGAGGCTCTGCTGGTCCCCATCCTAAAAAAGCCGGACTCTGATCCTACCAATTTCAGCAACTATCGACCTATTTCCCTCCTCCCTAAACCTGCAAAAATCTTTGAAAAGGCCGTGCAGCTACAATTGACAAACTACTTAGAGAATAATCTCTTACTGCACGATTCCCAGTCCGGATTTAGGGCGGGTTTCAGTACCGAGACCGCTCTTTTGGAGGTTTCCGAGACGATCCGTGAGTGTGTGGATAGGGGCGAGGAGGCCATGTTGGTCCTCCTCGACCTATCCGCCGCTTTTGATACGGTCTCACATAAGATCCTTCTAGATCGTTTGAGGCAAGCTGGAATTGGTGGCACTGCACTTTCCTGGATTGAGTCATTCCTTACGGGAAGATCTCAGAAGGTGGCCCTCAGGCCCTTTAAATCAGAGGGTAAACCCCTTCTTTGTGGTGTCCCTCAGGGCTCTGCCTTGAGCCCTCTGTTTTTTAATGTCTATCTTGCCCCTCTGGCGGGAGTAGTGGAATCTTGCGGGGTCAGGGTGATCTCTTACGCTGATGATACTCAGCTGGTATTTTCTTTTAGAGATCACTCTGACTCCACGTATGCCAGCTTCCGCCACTGTCTGGATAACATCTGTGCCTGGATGACTACCAACCACCTTCGGCTTAACACCGATAAGACAGAGGTCTTATTTTTTAACCAGAAAACTCTGCTATCCCCTAGCCTGTGGTGGCCCACAGTGCTTAACCCCCCGCCTACTCCTGTTCATTCTGCTCGCAACCTTGGCTTTCAGTTTGATGATCTCCTTTCCTGTAAAGCCCAAATTAACAAGGTCACTTCAGCTTGCTTCACGAAACTTCGCATGATCAAAAAAATCTTCCCGTACCTCCCCTTAGATGCCCGCAGAACCATGACTCAGGCTCTCGTTACATCCCACCTGGATTACGCCAACAGCTTGTACGCCGGTGCCCCATAGTATCTGATCGAACGTCTTCAGATTGTACAAAATGCGGCGGCAAGACTGATTGGCAACATCCCATACAGGCAGTCGGTGGCTATCTACCGCAAAAAACTACACTGGCTTCCTATTGCAAGCCGTATTCAATTCAAGATCCTCACCCTCGCCTTTCGTGCCCTTAACGGTCTTGGTCCAGGATACTTGAAAAAGCGACTGGTAGTATCTCAATCAATTAGAACGCTGAGGTCTAACAGTCTACGTCTCCTGACAGTGCCACGTTTTCAACGATCCAGAATGGGCGGCAGAGGGTTTGGCGTAATGACTGCCAAACTCTGGAACAGCCTCCCACTTGACCTCAGGTTCTGCCCGTCTGAATCTCTCTTTCGCAGCAAATTAAAAACGGGGCTGTTTTCCAGGTCATGAACTTAGTCCTGAACTAGCCTTGATCCGCTTCTATTTTCCTGAGCCCCTGTCTTAGCGCCGGGACACCCCTTCGGGGGTAGCCGTGCGCTGTATAAGCTACTTAAATAAATAAATGTTATTTACGCCTGTATCAGCGGGCCAGCAGTGGGTAGGGAAAAAAAAAGCCAATCAGGGACGCAGGCGCGGAGGCAAGTGAAGAGGGGAGGGTCAGGGTGTCTGGAAGTGGAACAGAGCCAGAGGCCGCCAAATCCCTGCCAGGGGCAGCCACGCAAATATGTATCCATCCTCAGAGGATTATTATATTAAGGATATATATTGGCGTGGCGGCCCCTGGGGTTTGGTGGCCCTGTGCAGGTGCACAGCTTGCACATGCCTAAGGCCGCCCCTGGTTATATGCAGTCATGGAGCGAGGATTCTTGAATCTCAATCTCTTAGTGAAGTCATCAAAAAAGTTCCTCCACTGGTTTCCCCAGGATAGGCGTAACAAGGAGAAACATTTGTATTTCTCCCTGTATTTTCGTCTTTCAATGTGTGCTGCCTACTGCAGCACACGTGGAAAGAGGAAAACGCCTCGTAGATTGTTTCTGTGCAGGAAAGTGCCCCTTCCTGAACAAAATACATTCCTGCCTTCAAATTAGGCACCTTTGCACCATGGTGCAAAGATGCCTACATTGGCGCTAGGCAGCAAATTGTGCGCCAGTGCAAGAGGAAAGGACAAGAATACAACTTATTTCATAAATTCGTTGCATTGATGCCCTTTTACATTGGCGCAGGGCAGCGCCGCAAGTAGAATTCCAGTGGTGCCTACGCCCATTCGTCATAAATGAGGACCTCAATATAATACGGTGCACTCCCCTCATTTGTGCAGGGAGCAACTTTTGAAAGGTGCCCCCAGAGCAAACAAAGAGAGCGTGCCGTAATCTGTATTATGGCCCCAGTTGTCTCTGGCACTAATTATTTTAGAAACTTGTAAAATATATTATCGCATAAAAAGATCATGAGCAGGGTGTTGGTACAGGTTACGGTTACTATGTGTGAAAGGCAGCATTCTCCACATGATATTACAATATTAAAATCTCCAAAGCTGAATCACGTGCTTTGGAATGCAGCTCTTCCCACAAGGAGCCAAATGTTTCCTCTCTCTCTTTCCTTCCACTCTTCACCGCAGCGGACTGGGTTACACCACAAGGATCCGGAAATTAGCTTAAAGAGGTGTTCTCAAGAAAATTGATTGCTAATTTCTCCTACAATTTCCTGCAAGATCAGTTATAGCCTTGACCAGAGTTGCTTCGGACAAGCAATTAAAGTTAAACCCAATTTAATTCTTGCCTTCATTATTACTGGAGAGGTATGCGTCATGTAATATTGTTACTTAACGTCTTTTTACTTTCCATGCCAGGCCCTCATGCAAGTAAAAATGACAGTTCTTATACAATGATTTGATAGTCCTCTGACACGAAACTCATATGCTTCCATGCACACTGGACCCCCTGTCTGCTGGAGGAGGAGCCCATCACCCTTAGATGGGACGTTTCGTAGCTCAGCATTCACCGCCTCTCTCCGTGCCTTCTTTAGGTCAACATTCTTACAAACACAACCAGTCATTTATAGACTCCAGTTAATTTCAATGAGCTAAATATATCTTGGAGAACCACCTTTTTTGTTTATTTATTACAGAATTATATGTATGTGTGTTAATAAAAAAAAAGTATTTTTGAAATTTACCTTTTAGTCAGACATGATCAATGTTATGAGGGTCTCCACTACTCGAGTTCCGATGAAAACCTTTAGTTCATAATAATTCAAGTTTGTAAACAAATGATTAGTTTCAGTTAGCATTGTTTATCCTAATGTCATTGATTGAAACCTTTCTTTAATAGAGGCACTTCTAACAAAAGGAAATCTCATTCTACTCAAGGGGAGCAGCAGTGACTTTCTACTCATGCTCCATGCTTTACTTGCTGTATGAGAGTAGGGTCTACTTCCTATGGTCACCCCCACTTTTTGCTCTGATATACTGGTTTCTCGACTTTAGTGTGGCTGTGGGCCTGCTAATCTAACCCACAGCCCAGCTGTACTCTCTCTAAATTCAGACCAATACCTAATTGGGTATTTAGTCACCTTTATGAGCCCCTGTATAGTGTACCATAGGTACCCAGGGCATAGGTGCATCCAAGGCCTACCAGGGGCTGCAGCATGTATTATGCAACCCCTGGCTGGCCATCCAAATTGACACAACTGGCTGATCACTCAGCTGGGGCAAGGTCGTGTAATCATCCCTTGCTTAGGTATAGTATCCCTATACCTACCATTACATATAGACACATATATACCTAAAAGTCACTCCTATGGCAGGCCTAAACAATCCTGAAGGCAGAGTGCTTGGTTTTATGTGAGATGGCGCTCTAGCATGAGCTGAGCCTGTCTGCAGCTTTCGGATCCATGTCCTTATAGCTTTTCTATGATACCATATACTCTTAAGTGCATTATAATCCTCGGAGTTAATGCTAACTTTGGTTTGGCTTTATCCAAACATGTTGTCTAAGGTGTCATATGCTTTGGAATACTGCCCCCCCCCGCCAGTCCTGGCAGGGGTAGCATTCCACCCTTCTAGAGGGAGAAGACATGTTGTTGTATCTTTACCCGGTATAAGTTAAACAGAGCCCCGGCATCACAAAATGGATGCTGCTGCCACAGACAGTCTGACCTCCTGCTCCTGGACGAAACTCCGGCAGGGGAGGCCTGGACAATAGGTTTCCTGCCTTGGGAGGTGCTAGCACCTCCCCAGACAGGCTATAGTGTATTGGGGCAGGGTGGGTTGACAGAAATGAGATACTGCCTGGGGCACACAAGGTGCTACATGCATAACCCGGTTCAAACCAGTTGCTGGGGCACTCCAGCCCCAGCTCTGGTGCGAAACTGGACAAAGGGAAAGGGGTGTAACCACTCCCTTCCCAGGTTTCACCCATAGGAGGGACCTAGCAGGTAATCCAGCCCCTTAGATTAGTATAAAGCTAGGAGCTGTGTCTAGAGACATTAGATTATCCTGAACTGAAACTCTGAAATAAAACTCTGGACCTTTGACATTCTACTGTAACTAGAAGACTGAAGAATCTCCCTTGTGGTCAAGGAGTGACCACCCTGTGCAAACAGGAACCATCAGTGACTTGCCGGTTTACTTTGTTGACGTTCCTGCTAGAACTCGAAGACTCAGCGATGCAGCCTCTGGACTTCCAGACTTCTCTGACTCTGACTCACATCCACAGCAAAGCTCAGACCCGTGGTGGACACGAGAGACGTGGGACCAGACTACCTGCTGTACCTGCTTTTTGCTAACTGTGCAGCTTCTGAGGCGTCCTCGAAGTTGTGCATTGGGACTTGAGAAACCCCAACCCCGAGCCATAAGTGCACCGAAGCTCAGCCCTCCACATTCCACGAGTGTCGTGTGGGGCCTGCACCTGCTTTTCTCCTTGACGCGTCTTTGCGGTTGCTAGCCCGTTGGCTAGTGGCCCTCCTGAAGACATCCTTGTAAATCAACACTGCTTGCCTGGTTGCTCCAGGCTTATTCCTGCTTTTCTGTAAAGGGGAAGCTCCCCAGACCTTGCTGGTCTGAACAGAAGCCGATCTTGCTTTCCTGCGTGGATTGCCTTTGCCAAGGCTTGTTGACTCCACTCCTGAAGCCGACACTGCCAACAGCGGGATCCTTTGTGGGACAGTCCGTATCCAGCTTCTGGTTGTCGTCGACGCCTCCTGGTCCACGTGGCTGCAGAGACAAGCTTCACTTCTCCACCTGTTTGCAGCTCAACATCGCCTGGTTCCTTCCTGGTACCTTCCTGGTTACTGGTTAGTGACTCAGACTCTGTCCTCTCTGCTTTCAGGTTCTTCACTGCTCTGATCCACCCTTGAATCCAACCGAACATCTTCCACCTGGCCGCCTGCAGCATCTTTGTGCAGCTCTCCATAGGATTCGACGACGAAACCCGACACGAAAGAACACCTAGGCACCCGGCTTCCCTGAGTGAGGTAACTCGAGTACTCCAGTGCTCCAGTGGGTAATAACTATCCAAGTGTACTAGTTTACCTGGGTTTTCCCGTTGTCCATCCAGAATTGCCCGAAATCAACTACTTTACAAACTTTACGTTCCCATTGAAAATCTATGAGAACCCGCGTGTGTGTTTAGACACTGCACACGCATCCGTGGGACTCCTGCTTCCTAACCTGTGTTTGGTCAGTGTAGGCCCAGCAATTCCCTAGGCCCTAGCCTATTCACTTGTCCTGAAGTGGTTCTTATATCACTTACTTAGTATTTGGTTCGTGAGGCCCCTAGGGCAGAATTGTATTTGTGCAACTTATAGTATGCTTATTGAGTCACTTGTGCTGTATCTCGAACTCTGACCTCATAAAGAGTGCAGAGGGGTTGTGATAGTAATAAATACATATATATTTGATATATACCTGGTGTGGTGTCCTTTCATTTGGTATTCAAGGTGTTATTATTGGTAAAACAATTGGCTTCCCATGCTCTCTGTAGTATTAGCCTGAGACTGCTTTGTCCATGCTACCACTAGGATAGCTGGTCCATAAGGTTGACTTTACAACCATCACTATAAGGGTTGTTTGGATTGATACAGGGTGCCCACTAGAATAGTGGACATCACATATCAGAGCAACTTCTCACACTAGCAACTTCATGATATACTACATTTACCATACATTGGCACAGTGAAGGGACACTAATCAAAAAGAAGCTATCAGCATTAGGTCCATGTTCCACAGAAGGGAGAGAAAATGAAACTGGCACACTGATCAATCAGGAGCCTGCAAATAATAGTCATAATGAAGTCAACGAATGGTAAGCAGCAGTTAACAAAAGGTCTCATATACGACAGCGCATGCCCTGTTTAAGGAAGGCCCTGATAAACACTGGGTGCTTGGTATGTGTCGTACTGTAACCCACAGACTACCCACAGAACTCAGCTTCTAAGGGCTGTTAGGGGGCAGTGTTGTCAGGAAACTGTTAGTGTCTCTCTGTGTGGGGTACTCTCGCCTTTATGAAATTAGAGTGGAAGAACAATGAAGAATAACTGTGCTTATCCAGTGAAAAAAAACATAAGTACATGAACCTAAAGGCCAGGCGCCAGCTGTCGAATGCCTGAGTGATCACAAATCATGTCTGCAAAGTCTACACTCTTCCTCGTGCAGTGGTGCTGGAACAATTTTCAGAGTAATCCATGCTACATCAGAGTCATCACTGTGACAATGTTACGTCACTAAATTCACAGAGGTGGTGAAAAATGTAAGCATTACACATAGAAAAATTATAGTGAAAGAACCTAGGGCCAGATGTAGGTCGCCAAATTAATGGTCAGTAAAGGCCGATTTCGGCCGTTACCGACTGGTATTTGGAGATTGAGATGTAGGGGGCCTAATATTTATCGATTCTGTAAATTTACTGATTCAGTAAAATACCGAATCGGTAAATTTACCGAATCTGTAAATCTAGATGTAGGTGGCACTGAAAACAATGCCACAGGCATTTAAGAATTTGTTATTTACCATGAAATACTATTTTATGGTAAATAACGAATTCCTGTGTACATGCATATCTGTGCATGTACACCAGTGCCATGTGACACACATACATGCCCTTAGGGGCACACACACATGCCTTAAGGCCATGTATGTGTGTCTCATGGCACACAAGCCAGAATCAGGGATGCAACAGGGTGTCAAAGTGACACCCTGTCCCCCTTGACAATTCGGTAATTTTACCGAATCGGTATTTACCGATTCGGTAATTGACATTGATTCCTATGGGCCTCAAGGCCCATAGGAATTAATGGCAAT
Source organism: Lissotriton vulgaris (assembly GCF_964263255.1). Classification (NCBI taxonomy): domain Eukaryota; kingdom Metazoa; phylum Chordata; class Amphibia; order Caudata; family Salamandridae; genus Lissotriton; species Lissotriton vulgaris. The sequence goes on along the minus strand of NC_141688.1, from coordinate 203,955,808 downwards.
TACCGAATCCGTAAATACCGATTCGGTAATTACCTAATCATACTGATTCGGTAAAAATTACAGAATTATTACCTACATCTCATTTACCAAATCTAGATTACTGAATTGGTAAAATTCGGTATTCTAGAGTCGGTAAATGAGATTTACCTACATCGGGCCCCTAGTTGGGGAGGGCGTTGTTTCCTGTGGTGCTAACAACCAACTACGAAACTGTATGATTAAAACCACGCAAACACATCCAGGGAAGCAAGATCTGCTCATGGAATGTAAATGGCCTAGGTGCAAAACTCGTAGAGGCTGACTGCAGAATACATTTTACAGCACAATATACTCCTACTACAAGAAACATGGCAGATGAATAATTCATCAATAGCAGGTTATAAAGAATACCTTAACCCACCCACAAGAGATGCAGAGTATAGAATGGCAAGAGGCGGCCTTTCGATCTTCATCTCAACAGACATCTCATGGAAAGTCTCTGCCATAGACCTTGACTCCTCTTGGATGCAATCATCAAACTCAACGCTCTGCCCTCAATTAGCTTGTTAATTTTGAACAGTTACATCCACCCCGCCGCCAAACAATAGGGGACAAGAATTGAGTTACTGATTACCGCACTAGTCACACTAAAACGTATCCACATACAAGCCAACATTATCTTGTCCAGGGACTACAATAGAAACCTACTACAAGGTAGGAAAAAAAATATACCAAGCTATATACAGGCAAGACAAGGCAACACAGACAGACGGGATACACAGGGCAAGAGATGTGCGGCTCGCCTGGACGATCTTACGCTGTATCCGCTTAATGGACAAGAGCAGTCGGATAGCCCTGCAGCATTCACCAGAGTGATGAACAAAACAGGCACAATCATCAATTACACTCTGACGGATCTAAACCTCCTTTCATTTAACCTGGATTTTCAAATAAAGGAAAGAGTGGAAAGTGATCAAGATCCTCAAACTATTACACTTACCACAACTCTGACAAGGTCGGTGCAGGCAACAGCTATGTCATTATCAATCCAATCTTACAATTTAAAACGCCACATCTGGTACAAGAACAACATAGACAACATTATGTGGACATGTCTTACATTATTGGCGTCACCAGAAGTGGAACCTCTGCGTATGAAGGCCTGGGAGTCGTTCATCAATAACCTAAATTAAAAAATTCCATCCAAGGCAATGGTCACAAAGCCCATAGACCAACTGGGGCAGCTTGGTACACAAACAATCTAAGGACAAAAAAACTGGATAAACATTTCAGATTACTGCGTACCAAGGGCCTAGAATATTCACAGCATATCCTTAAGTCAATAGCAAGTCTAAAAAAAATCTAAAAAAAGATATTAACGTGGTGAAGCAAGCATATAAAGAACAATTGTGGATGAAACTTCTCCATGCCAATGAGCAAAGAGATTCCAAACTCTTTTGGGAAACATCAACCTCTTATCAAATGTTAAAAAACCAACGCTTCGACTCGGACAGCATGGAGAACACTTGGAGAGCCCACATCGAAGCTACATACAACGCCATCTCAGTCTTAGACGAGTTAAACACCCTTAAACCTGCAAAACTGATGGGGATGGACGCCAGTCTGGCAACAACTCATATGGCCCAAAAACCAACTGCCACCGAGAAAATAGAGACCAAATATGGCACACAACAAATTGAAAATTCACTCTAACACAGGAATAATCAAAAAGAGGACAATCCTCAACCAGCTGCCTGGGAGACAACTAGGTTAGAATCATCAGAATTATTCCCACAGATCACACAAGACCAGGTATTAAAAATCCAAAATATATTTGAGATTTGTTGGAGCACCAGGGCCAAACGGCTTGCCAAACACACTATTCAGACAAGATCCATCCTACTCGTCTGGCCTTCATACACCTCTGTACACATACATCCTAGAGTCCAGCACGATTCCAGACTCCTGGCGAGGAAGCAAACTACAACCAATATATAAATCCGGGGCACGCTCCGATCTGTCCAATTACAGATTGATAGAACTCATTGATATAGAGGCAAAGTTCTACGCAGCAAATTTGCTGGCAGACCTGGAGGATTGAAATTTATTAGACAGTGGTATAGTTATAGGTTATTCGGCACCTTAGGAACAATCGCACATATATCAGTTCAGTATAGTATTGAGTTACGGTGCTGTAAGGTGAGGAGAACCACCAACTTCCCCCAAAGTTGTGGCCAAGGCCAACATAGAAATTCACAAAATCCTCAGCACACGTCTGTAGAGTAATATCAAATGCAAGTATTCTCAAATTATAAACACAGTTTCAGAAATCTTCTCTTTCTTTTATTCTTTTCTTTCGAATCAGCCAACACGTGTATCGTCGCACAAACTGGGAAATCATCCCGCGACTTTCTCAAGCGAGACTGTAAAGACAATTCATGACGTCAACAGTGTACAGTGTTTACTATCACCCTGGGAATTCTCCGCCCGCATCAAAGGATGTTTCTCCGAATCAGTCCCCATTTGAAGCATGTTTGTGAGTATACTATACAGGATGCTGCAACACAATTACTACTTTGCAGTATTAATACAAAACACATCACTGGTGTCTGTTTGTGTGTCTGTTTATGTCTGCATGTGATTTGTCTACATATACATGTGAGTTTTTTTCCATCCCCAGGGCCTCCCTGCTTGCTCGTCTACACATATGGCGTTTATATTTGCTGGTATGTGTACATGGTTGTCTGAATGTGTACAGGTATCTGTGTGGTATAAATTTATGTTGCGTGATTCTGGACAGTATGAACCATAGCCTCTTGGCTTTGCCACTGCTTGATTGTCTGACTAACCTCCTTGCGGTGCATCCCTACACTACTCTTTCTCTCCAAATGCCGCCTTAGCCTTGGGGTTGTCCTCGTTGGTGGACGTACGCAGACCACATCCAGGTTTGCCAAAAAGTGTGACAATATGTGGCTGTGTGCGCCCAACACGGTCCCCAAATCTTCTACCAGCTTTTTCTATCGTACGTCGTCTTCTCTTATGTCTTTTCTGGGGCATCAACCATGGGCTAGGCCTTCATTTATTGTAACTTCCAAAGAGATTCCATGCCAATGTCTGTTCCAACTCTATCAACCCTATTTTAATTCAACGTTACACAGGCTCATTTAAATAAATATAGACACCGCTTTTGCCAGAGTGGGAATCTCGTAACGTTTTTATTTTATACTGAAATTAATAACAAATGTTTTTTCAAACCTTCACTTCATTATTGTGGCTTCCGCGTGTTTTTGCTTCTGTTCTAAATTTTACTGAACTACATTAAACTGCCCCTCCCCTTATAGCTTGGAGTTGTTATGAGGCCAGATGCATATGTGGAGGAGTTTGTAGAGTGTATTGTATTGATTCTGTTTACACTGCTGTTTTTGTAAGTAGTTGCAGCTTAATCCAACCTTCAGTGTGACTTACTCCTGATTTTTCAGGAGTAAGTCATGCTTCCTTTCTCATGGACCCGATTCTCAATGCTTCTTCGCATGAATGGACATAGCCACCATTCACCTGGAAATTCCCCGTAAGCCATAGCTAAGTCTCGAGTAAGGCACTACTGCTCGCATAAAATGTTTTACGGATCAGGCCTCGAAATTCAGGAGTAACGATGGCCCCTGCAGCCCCTGTGGTGCAGAGGGGCCAATCTTTCAAAGATCAACCTCAACCCTTCGGGGTGCCATGATTGAGTTCATGGTAAAAAATATCTGTGACATATGTGGGACTCAGTAGCCCTTCATCACATTGTAATTGGATCGTTTGCAGGTAGTGCAGAACATAGCAGCGCGTCTGGTATGGTCTGGACGCCCCCTATAGCCTCCTATAGTTTTCCATCGAACTAACTGCTGCAGTGGCTCCCGTTGGTCAAGTCAATAATATTTAAGATCTGCTGCATTACCCGTGAGGCAGTATACGGCAACGGGCCAACATACTTGACGGAGAAGCTGAGTCACTACACTCCCCTTAGAGACCTGCAATCCAGCACAAAATCACTTCTCAAAGTTCCACAGATTTACAAAACTAGGACCGGGGCGGGAAGGCTTTTTCCTACCTTGCCCCTTGTAATTGGAATTCGCTCCCGTTAACACTGAGGCAGTGCACGGACTACCTTTGCTTTAGAAGGTCCTTGAAAACATTTTTATTCTAGAGGTCTTCCCCAGCATCGGTATTTTCCCCTACTTGCTCTCAAGTGCAGAGATTTTTCTTCGGGGGGGATTCAGGCGCTATATAAGATAAATAAAAAAAAATAATAATAAGGAATGGCAGCATTCTCTTACAGGACCACAAGATTAAAAAGTCATGAACAGTGGCGGCTGGTAAGTTTGACAGGGAGCGTGGTTGGTAGGACACACATTCATACATATACACTCACTCACACACACCCATGCATTCACAAACGTGCACAGACACACACCTACTGAACACTCACTCACAACACTTACACATATGCACCAAACACTCAGAAATACAAAACTAACCTGCCCTGCAGCTCCAGGAGAGGAAAGCCTCGGATGTCCCAGGAGGGTTTGGACTACTGCCTTCTCTTATTGGCTGGCAGTACTAAACTTCAAGTAAGTAATTGATAGGAGGCAGAAGTTCCTGATTCATCACAAAGTGGGATGCGGTCAATGAGACTGCTGACTCCACCGCACTCTGTGACGAGGGAGGTCACTGATTGACACTTAGCCCTGGGCACTTTAGGACTTAAAACTGAAGCACCCAGATCTGAGGTAATCAGAGACACCCCCCCTCATCACGAAGTGCAGGGCCTCGAGGCACTTTTGCCAGGCTGAGGATGTGACGCCCACAGGGCTGTAACATTCTCAGCCTGGTATGGTTCCGCTCAGGCAGCCATGAGCTTGCGCAAATAGAGCATGTCTATCACCTGGCTGTCTGGCTTCAACAAGAAGAATGTCTGTCAGACACCTTTCTTGCTGGGAACTATGTGGGGGTGTCCATATCGTCCACATGGGCAGGCCACCGCTCTTCATGAAAAATCTCATGGAGAAGGTTTGTGAAGACACCAGTTGTGAAACACTCCAGAACGCCATACAGATGTTAGCTGCAATCAGGGGCATATCTCCCCATATCTCCCCAAAACGGCAGGAAAAACACTAATTTCAACACTTGTGTTCTCACGAACTGACTATTGTAATGCCCTCCTCCTGAATGCACAAGAAAAGGTCATCTCTAAACTCCAGATGATACAAAATGCCTCAGCCAGAGTCTTACTGGGCATTTCAAAATTTAGTCCTGTCTCTAAACATCTAAAACAACTGCATTGGCTCCCCATCAGAAGCCGTACAAAATTCAAATCCCTCTGGATCGTCTACAAGGCAATCAACAATGTTGGACCCAAATTCCTCAAGAACTCATTTAAACCTCATACCACTTCCAGAACGCTCCGTTCTAATACTGCCCACTTGCTCAACATACCCAGAACTAGAAGAGTCAACTGGGAGACAGATGCTTCACTATCGCCACTGCGAAATTGTGGAATTCCCTTCCCCTTAACATAAAAACCAGTCCCACCCTTATCATCTTCAGGAAGCAATTAAAGACTTGTTTGTTTTCTTAGTAATTTTATCATCTTCAGAAAGCACTTAAAGACAGGGTTGCCTTCTTAGTAACCTCACCTCAGTTGTATTAAACATAGCTTATAGCGCCGAGACACCCCTGGGTAATTGCAGCGCTTTAAAAATCGCATAAATAAATAAAATATCCACTAGTGCTGGAACAATTTTTAGAGTGGCCGTGTTGGCATCATTGTTACATCACTGAGGTCATAGGGATTGTGGAAAATCCATCTATCACACAAAGAATAAGTGAACGAAATGAGCCATGCCCACTCAGCAAGAGAGTGGATAGGGCGTGGCATGTAGCTGGTGTAACATTTGGGGGCAGACTGTCTAAATATATTACTAAAGCACGGTGTAGTACTGCACCTTCATTTGCAGACAAACACATTTTCCATTGAAATAGCCATAAAATTGGCACTGCCATGCAGTTTTGTTGATAAAAGTATGTAGCGCACACAAACCATAATATATAAAAAGCGGTTCTCAGCAAATATTTACCATATCACATCACCAAATCAAGCATCATGATTTTTTTTAATCCTATTAAAACTTTGATTGCATCATACTTTGGAATTTAAAAAATGTACTTTATTTGTGCTTTCCTAATTGTTGATAGATTGCACAGGTATCTGAATGCATTTTAATGTTGTGTGTTTGGAAACAACCAACATCCTACAACCTTTCCTTCAGGAGCGCAATTGAACTCACCGACCCCCCCCATGTCGTGTGTGGCAGCCCGGGATGAGATGGATTCCGGGCACACACAGAGCCACACTCGAACGTTAAAAGACCATTTCAATGTTAATTAGGCCATGCTGTTGTTTCACCCCTTGTTGGAGGCCCTGCAGCTCCACTCTGCCTAGTTGATAAAATCCTCCCAATTTGCAATCAGAGAAAGAAAAGTAAACACCAATATCCATGTTAAAGTAATAAGCAGCAATTTGTCAGAAGACGTAGATCAGCATTTGGCCGCTGTCTTTTAATTCATGGTGACAAGATAAAGGCTTCTGTATTGCTCATTCAACCTCTGAATTCCGGAATGGTAATTTTGGGGGTGCTGCAGCACTCCTGGGTCCAGTGCCTATGGGCATAACGAAAGCCCCTGCGGCACAGAGTGAGCACCAACCCCTTCAGGGGCCCCAGGGTCGCACTGGGACAGAAAATAGGCCCAGACACCAAAATAATAGTGGCCCCCAATAATGAATTAATAATGAAGCTAAAAAAGTGGCCCATGTTTATACATTGGGGAAGTTAGGAACTTGCAAAGACATGCTGAGTAGGTGTTTCGAGAGGTATGGGAGAGAGTATGGGTGTGCACTTGCTGCAGGCAATGTTTGGTTTAATATCACGGAACTCAACAGTAAAAGCCTGCCCGGCAGACCATAAAACAGGCCTGACAACAGCAGCAAAACCTCACACTGTCAGGTCAGTCTTCGGCCACTTGCATATTACTCCACGGCTAGTCCCACTGGGGAGGGGGGCAGGGTATGGCTAAAGGGGGCCTCACCTTTTGGGGGTACCGTGCAGCTCCGGGCGATGTATATCAGTGAGATATGGGAGTCTCAGGTGCCCCCCCCCCCCCCCGTCCCGTCCAATTCTGTACGGGGTTCTTTAGGAGAGGGACCCATCATTTTGAGTTTGCTGCTGTCGCAAGCTTGCACCGTTTCAATGTTTTTTGGTCACAGCTCGAAATGCATAGCATCTGGGAATGTAATAACACTCAGAAATAAGAAATATGAACAGAAGCTGGAAATAACGTCTGGCTGGGGACCAGCAAATAAAACGGAAAGCCCAATAACAGAGACACGTTCAGATATTTATAGAGTGGGGCTGGACGCCCGGCTGTCCCTGCGGCCCGTCGTCTGCCCCTGGCTCCTTCGCATATTTTCACGTGCTTTCTCCATCACGTTCCGTGCGATTCCGCGGCATTACGGCATCTTCCGACCCGAGGGCCCTTGGCGTGCCCCCAACAATGTTTTTCTGCTGCTAAGGCGAGCTCACGAGTGCCCTCAATGAATGTTCTCGGGTAGACGCATTTTGGGCTGGAGGGGAGGGCCGCGCGCCTCTGTTGTTTTGCTGAAAAACAAACCAACTTGTGATTTAGAATGTTTGTTGCTTTGCTCCGTTGTCATGGAGCCCGGTTTTGTTTCCATGTTTCAGGTCGGTTTTTTTTTCCAGACATTACACCACCGACGCATGTTCCAGATCTAGGAATCCAGCTGCTCCCTGCCAGGAGGAAAAGCAGTTGTGTTGCAGCCACACATCCTGGATCTGTAACACTCCTAGGAAATTCCCTACCCAAGGCCGTCAATATTTCAGTTCGGCCACGTGTGACATTTCCATGTTTACGTGTCATATGTGATAACCGCTGGACCCGAGTGCCAGCCAGGGTTAGACGTAGGTAGGCAGAGAGCGGTGCCCGCTGCTAATGGCACAAAGGGGACCCTCTGGGCAGCCTGGGTGGGCCCGTGACCGCTGTAATTGCGGTAACCATAGTTTGGCAGCTAGACTAAAGGGAGGCCAGGAGTGAAAGGCCATAGAGGTCTAGAATAGGGCATCCTCAGTCGCACAGACCTATGGGATGTGTACACACAACTACACACATACTCACAACATTTACCAAACCCAAGCTTTACCTCTCAACCGCAAAGCCGTAACCTGCCAGCGAACTCACACATCCGCAACTTCTAGTTGTAACCACTCTGTCTCCCACTACTTTCTCTAAAATCATATCTAGTGACCCTAAAGTGAAAATCTTATACAATGTCGCAACTGAAAAGGCCAGATTACAGTGGCCAGCATTGATGTTTGTAAACAAATGCATCATGTGTTTACATTCCTCCCAAGCCTTCCTCTCCAATACACCCTTAGATACAAAAACACACACACGTGCACAAACATTGGGACACACACACACCACATGCACCACACACACAGGTGCGCTCACACACACAGACACACATGCACCACACACACAGGTGCGCTCACACACACAGACACACATGCACCACACACAGAGTTACGCTCAGGCACACATGCACCACACACACAGGTGCGCTCAAACACAGATACACATGCACCACACACACAGGTGCGCTCACACACACAGACACACAAGCACCACACACACAGGTGCGCTTACACACACAGACACAGATGCACCACACACACAGGTGTGCTCAAACACACAGACACACATACACCACCACACACACAGGTGCGCTCATACACACAGACATACAAGCACCACACACACAGGTGCGCTTACACGCACAGACACAGATGCACCACACACACAGGTGTGCTCAAACACACAGAAACAGATGCACCACACACACAGGTGCGCTCACACACAGACACACATGCACCACACACACAGGTGCGCTCACACACACAGACACACATGCACCACACACACAGGTGCGCTCATATACACAGACACACATGCACCACACACACAGGTGCACTCACACACACAGACACACATACACCACACACACAGGTGCGCTCACACACACAGACACACATGCACCACACACACAAATGTGCTCTTACACACAAACACACATGCACCACACACACAGGTGTGCTCATATACACAGACACACATGCACCACACACACAGGTGCACTCACAGACACATATACACCACACACATAGGTGCGCTCACACACACAGACACACATGCACCACACACACAGGTGCGCTCACACACACAGACACACATGCACCACACACACAGGTGCGCTCACACACACAGACACACCTGCACCACATACACAGGTGCGCTCAGACACACATGCACCACACGCACAAGTGCACTCACACACAGACACACATGCACCACACACACAGGTACGCTCAGGCACACAGACACACATGCACCACATACACAGGTGCGCTTACACACACAGACACAGATGCACCACACACACAGGTGTGCTCACACACAGACACACATGCACCACACACACTGGTGCACTCGTTCACACAGACACATATGCACCACACACACAGGTGCACTCACACACACAGACACACATACACCACACACACAGGTGAGCTCACACACACAGACACAGATGCACCACACACACAGGTGCGCTCACACACACAGACAAACATGCACCACACATACAGGTGCGCTCATACACACAGACACATATGCACCACACACAGGTGCGCTCACACACACAGACACACATGCACCACACACACAGGTGCGCTCATACACACAGACACACATGCACCACACACACAGGTGCACTCACACACATAGACACACATGCACTACACACATAGGTGCGCTCACTCACACAGACACACAAGCACCACACACACAGGTGCACTCACACACACAGACACAGATGCACCACACACACAGGTGCGCTCACACACACACAGACACACATGCACCACAGATGCGCGCACACACACAGACACACATGCACCACACACACAGGTGTGCTCACACACACAGACACACATACACCACACACAGGTGCACGTACCCACACAGACACACATGCACCACACACACAAGTGCACTCACACACACAGACACACATGCATCACACACACAGGTGCGCTCACACACACAGACACACATGCACCACACACACAGTTGCACTCACACATACAGACACACATGCACCACACACACAGGTGCGCTCACACACACAGACACACATGCACCACACACACAGGAGCTCTCACACACACAGACACACATGCACAAACACACAGGTGCACTCACACACACAGACACACATGCACCACACACACACTGGTGCGCTCACACACACAGACACACATGCACCACAGACACAGGTGCGCTCACAGACACACATGCACCACACACACTGGTGCGCTCACACACACAGACACACATGCACCACACACACAGGTGCGCTCACACACAGACACACACGCACCACACATACAGGTGCGCTCACACACACAGACACACATGCACCACCCACACAGGTGCGCTCAAACACACAGACACACACGCACCACACACACAGGTGCGCTCCCACACACACAGGCACACACACACCACACACAGAGGTGCGCTCACACACACAGACACACACACAGGTGCGCTCACATACACAGACACACATGCGCCACACACACAGTTGCGCTCACACACACAGACACCCATGCACCACACACACAGGTGCGCTCACACACACAGGTGCGCTCACCCACAGACACACATGCACCACACACACAGGTGCGCTCACACACACAGAGACACATGCACCATACACAGAGGTGCGCTCACACACACAGGCACACATGCACCACACACACAGGTGCGCTCACACACACAGAGACACATGCACCATACACAGAGGTGCGCTCACACACACAGACACACATGCACCACACACACAGGTGCGCGCACACACACAAACACATATGCACCACAGACGCACACACCACAGACACAAACACCACACACACATCCACCATTAGTTTTAGTAGCCCCATGTAACAAGTGTGAATGAGGGTGGCTCTCTGTGCATTCCTCCGTAGGCTGCGACACTAGAGCGAGGGGAGGCCAGCTCTGGTGACGGTACTACGCCGCCTCAGGGATGGGGACCAAAGCCTCCCCCCCAGAACCCCCGCAGCCCCTCCTTTCACTAGGCACCTGATACCTATGTATTACTCAAAGCAAACACACAACGTCTGTGACGGTGTGCAGTGTTGTAAGGCTCCCCTTATAATTAGTGACACTTTCATCTATTTAGCAAACAGAACGGTGCCCTGTAGGGGTTGTAGCTGTGCATTTGTCATGGGCAGGTTGTGGTTAATAGACTCAGCATGCGATGGAAAATGATGTAGGCCAATCAGCCAGGACTGGCCTATGGGTCACACTGGACAAGGGCCACTTGGCAATCAAGAGGCCCCTCACCCATGGTCTATCTGGATGAGAGCTCACCGGTTACTGGCGTTATGCACCCCCAGTCCCAGATAATGACCCCACCCACTGCTCTCTCTTTGACAGTCAGTCGAGTAGCACTGAAGTGCTGCTGAGGTGTGCACAGTGGACCATTCTAGAAGCAACAAAGGTTCCGGTGCTGCGCTGAGGAGATCCCTGTCTTACCCTGTAAGCCCTGGACCACTGACTTTTGACGGCTGGTGGGCTGGAGGGCCGGTGGATACAAGGTACTGCGGCAGCTTATTCACTGCTTCTGCGACAATGGAGTTTTACTGAATTTCTTACTTTCCAAATTGTCTCTAGCAAGCAATGTATAAATCAATTATTAAGTTAAATTAGATTATTGCCCTCTGAGGGGCACTGGCAACACATCTTGGCCTGCACAACTCAGCTCATTTTTATATCTTCAAATAGTAGGCCAACAATAAAGCTAATTTTCTGTGATCCCTTCTTTATAATTTTAAGGGGTTACCTGGACCTTTGATTCCACCAGCTTCTTGAAGACGCGAATGCTTCGGCCTGTCGGCCTGTCGGCAGAGCGTGTAACATGTGTCCTCAAGCGTGTCATACTGGTCGGACTGTCATTTCTCACTACCCAAAGGACTAAATTCAAGAGTGCGATAATCTTCACCTCTGTGTCTTTAATAAAATTCAACCCTCTTGTCACATTAGTGGGGGAGAGTTCCAATCTATTACAAGGTCTGGGGGTCAATTATTAAAATATTAAAGGTGTGATATCCTTATTAAATATTAAGGTTGCAATATCATTTCAATAGGGTTGTGGTAAAACGTTTTGAAGATAGATTCTCCTGACCTGTATGTTTTTTTAATTAGAAATGAATAACTGGGAAACAGAGAGAGATCGAAAAGCAGCAGTTAGGGAGTCATAGTAATGCAGGCCTATAACCTATAAACTTTTCAAACCTAAACGCCAGGGGACAAAATGAATGAAAACATTGTTCTGGTACGTCTTCTGGAGTAGATGTTAACTCCTTTTTTTGAAAAAAGGCCGGTTATCAATATCCAGAGCTCCACCTTTTTTTTATAAACCTTTTTATTGGATTTTGCATCGTTCGTATAGCTTATACATCTCACAACACAAATGGACATTATTGAACATATATTATACGCATTATCTCGACATAACATCATCTACACAGACTCAGTCTCAGTGCATGCTCAGGGTCTGTGTGCCTGCTAAAAGAAGATGGGTTTCATATTAAACTGTGTAACTCTTGGCTTTAGCTGGTACGCTCTCATTGTATGTGTATGCCGTTGGGTGGAAAGAAATCCATACGGACAACCTAACTGGGGAGACATTACTGGGAGAGGTGGGGTTAGGAGTAGGGGCAGTGTTCTACGCTGAGCTACTAATTGCACGCATTGCACTCTCTCACTGGCCCGAGGACTGTGTTCCACCTAAGGCAGGGGGGAGAGGGATCACCAAGAAGAGGCTTGTATGGTTCAGGGGATGAAGGGGCCAATCGCCATTTGGGTACCGGTCGGGGTTTCTGTTGGGTTATCTAATACCTGCTAGTAGCTATGTAGGAGCATCACCCACTCCATGTATATGGGGCTCCGCCTTCTTCCACGCGACTCCTCCTGTCTGAATATATCCTCCTCCGCTGCACACCATTTCTTTACCGCCCCCCCTCCATGCTGCTATCGGGGTACCATCCGGTGAGCGGCAGTGTAGTGTAATGCTGCGCTTTGCCAAAATGAGGGCTATTGTCGCAAATCGGGTTTCCACTTTTTGCTGTTTACGTCGCCTTAATATCCCTAGGGCGCTAGCCTCCCATGTGGTGAGCCCTGTCAGGCCTGTGACTGTCTGGATTAGAGGTGTGTACTGCTGTCCAAAAGGGTTGTAGTGTGGGGCAAGACCATAACAAATGGATGAATGTGGCCTCAGGAGTGTGGCACCACGGACAATCGAACTGTGACGCAGGGAAGAAACTCTTGAGCCATTCTGGTGTGAGCTATGCACGATGTAGTATATTAAAATTGGATATTTTTGAAGCGTTGCTTACGTGATACCTTCTTGTGGTGTTCCAGGGCCATAAGCAATTCGATATCATGTATCGCTCAACCAAATTCATCCTCCCACTTTGACCGGAGCCGAGCTAGTGGTGTACGTGTAAGATCCATTATAGATTTATATATCCAGGTGATATGATGTTTCCTTGCTCCCATATGTAATATGGTGTGCAGTACAGAGTGTGTTTTGGGTTCACCTTCGGCCAGATCCCTTGTTTTCCTACAGTCAGCCACCAGTTGCCTGTGAATAAGGAACTGTCCTACGGGAAGCCCACTTTCCTCCATCAGGCCCTCAAACGAGGACAGCTGACCTTGCGTGAACAGGGCCTCCACCTCGGTTAGTGCTTGGTCTGTCCACGCCGATAAGTCCCTGGTCGTGCAGTGTCCATGTCCTTTAGGGAGGCCTGCTAGTGGTAAAAGCCGGGAGTATACTGGCACCGTTCAAGGAGACGGTAGATCCTTAACATGCAGGACCTAGCCACCTCCACAAACAGGAGATGTGCTGAATTAGGAGGAGCATCCGGGTTATCTCTGGAGTCAACAGAGTCTCTACCCGTGTTACTGTCTCCTCCAAGTGACGTCCGGCTGTCCAGTATGAGAGCCACTACAGCCGCGCTGCGAGGAACTAGCCTCAATGGGAGGGGCACCCAACCCTCCCCATCTCGTGGTAGTTGCAGCGTTGACAAAGCTACTCTGTGGCGGCCTTTTCCCCAAATGTACGATATCAGTAAAGTGTTTAGCTCATGAAAGAATACTCGCGGTGGAAGCACCTGGACATTTACGAAGTTGTATAGAAGACGGGGCACCATTCTCATTTTAGATCAAGCTGCCATTCCTATGGGGGCCAAGGGCAATGTTCGCGGGAAGTTGACCTGGGTTTTTAATCCTCTCAGGGATTTGTAATGATTCCCATCTAGGAGATCACTAGGTGTGTGATATAGTCTGATTCCTAAATATCTCGGGGCGTCCCCCTTCCATGACAATTTGGCCTCTCGCACACTGATCTCCTAATGAGGCGTATCTAGGTGAAGGGGGGTAAAATGAGATTTGGCCTAATTTCCATTTAACCCTGTTGCCTTCCCAAACTCATTGAATGTGGCCCAAAGAGGAGTGAGGTCTGTCATAATTTCCCTGACGTATATGAGGAGGTCGTCTGCGTATAGGGACACACTGTGCGTTCGTCCCCTGAGTGGTATACCCCAACGATCGCCTTCTTCTCTCAGCCTTATCGCCAGCAGTTCTATCGCCAGGGCGAATAGTACTGCAAATACGGGACATCCCTGAAGGGGGCCAAGCATTAGTGAGATGGGGGATGAGATATGCTTGCCTATGTGAATCCGGGTGGTCAGATTGGTGTACAACAGTTTGTTGTTTGTCGTAAGTTGGGGCCTCATTCCCAACCACCTGATAACCTCAAATAGATACTGCCACGCTAGGGTATCAAAGGCCTTTTCTAAGACCAGTACAAGGTGGGAATCTGCCCTGCACACCATCTTGGACCTGGAACAACCTACGTATATTTTGGTATGTGTTCCTCCCTGGTACAAAACCGCATTGGTCAGGGTGGAGATGGGGGAGCACCCCTGTGAGTCCATCCGCTGAAATCTTGCAGAGTATTTTATAGTCCGTAGTTAGCAGTGTATTAGGGCGATACGATGACCGAAGCAGAGGCTCATGGTCTGGCTTAGGAAACATCACCAGTATTGATTCCCGCAGTATCTTAGGAAGCACCGCGTCTGCATTGCTGCCTTATGTTCGATGTATAGGTACGGTACTAGTTGTTGGGAGAATGTGTTATAAAATGCAATGGAAAAGCCATCGTGGCCGGGGGCTTTGTTTTTGGCTAGGTGTCGGATTGCATGTTTGATCTCTACCGCTGTAAGTTGGTATTCCAGGGCAGATCAATCTTCCTCAGTTAGCTGTGTTATTGTATCAGTGTGCATTATTTTGTAAATATATGACTCCCTGCCTGGTATCGGCTTCCTATTCAGTTCTTGGTAGTACTCATGGAAGGCCATAATTATGTCCGCTTGCACATAAGTGATCTCACCTGCTGTGTTTCTTCTACTGGTGATAGGTTGTGCCCCCAGATCCTGTCTTATTAGCCAAGCAAGCAGGGCACCAGCTCTGTTTCCCACTCTATGGGCTCTAGCCGTGTAATCTCGGAAATTATATCTGTGCAGGCTTCTGCATATTTAGTCTTGACATCCGCTACTTGTGTAAGAGGAGTAGTCTGCTGGTTGTAGGCTTCTTTAGAAAGTCGCGCTACGTTTTACTCAGTTGTCAGTACCGCCTGCTCAAGCGTACCCCTACAATTTATCTAATGCACATCCCTCTCATGACCACCTTGTAGGCGTCCCATTCAAGTGTCCTAGAGCCTGTGGTTTGTGCGTTCTTGGAGAAATAGGAGGCATATTAACAAGGGCTTTATATCTGCTCTTTTTACTTAAAAACCAAAAAAGCAGAGATAAAACTATACCCTATTTATAAGAGGGTTCTAACATGCATAATCGCATGTTAGCACCCTTTTTCCCAACGCCTCCCTTTGCATCTCTAATGAGAGGAAAAGTGGGCGTCTCTGGGTGTACCCCAGATGGACAACCTTGCGAATATCGCCTATGTTCACATCACAATATTTAGAAGGCTACCCCAGTATTTTAGCACACTCTGTTTTCTCCAAAAAGTAACGTCTGCTAAAATGCAGACTTACCTATCCCCAACATTGGTGTGGATTATGCTGATACGACCCTTTGGGTCGTATCAGCAAGGTTATCGCCATTTTGCAGGGAACATCGCTGGAAAACCAGTGTTGTTCCCTGCAAAAGGGCGATGACCACGCTATCTCTGGAATTTTTATCGCCCAGGAGTAACGAGTTGTTAATAACGCGCTACCAGGGCGATAAATTCCAGAAATAGCCTGCGATAATATTATAAACGCTAAGCACGGCCAGCCAAAATTATCGCTAGCCGTTGTTAATATGCCCCTAGATTTTTATGTTCTCTTTTTGCTCGTGCTGGAACACCGGGTCCTCTCGTGGGAGCCGCCAAGTGGGGATCAGGGGTTGAAGGTGGGCGCCATCTGAGGGGCATAACATGTGCGTTGTGGTCCAAAATCACCCTACCCAGGTAGTCTGAGTGCTGCGTCAGGGGGAGGATCGTCCATGTGCACATAAATCCCCTCCTAACACCCTTGGAAACGATGTGAATTGAGCCTAGCTGCTCGACAGAGTCTCCCAAAATACTGTTTGTTCTGTATTGGAGGCTTATATACTCCCTATTAGTATTGGCTGGCCATCTATTAAACCTTCCAGTAATACATATCTCCATCTGAATCTTTCTTCATGTCGGTCTCTAGGAAGGGGATTCTCGGGCGAAGCCAGACGAAAGCTCCCCGCTCATACGCTGAGTATGTTGTGGTGCAAAAGGTGCCCGCCATTTTTTCTGCAGTTTGTCAAGGTCCCCCTTTGTCAGGTGAGTCTCCTACAGAAGGATGACTTGCGGTTGCTGGCGTTTGATATACGCATAGATGGCATATCGCTTTCTAGCCTTATGTATACCCCATGCATTTAGAGTGAGAACTGTACTAACTATCTATGGAATCATGGTGGCTGATAGGCCGTGCTACGTGGAAGAGCTGTCCTAGGGATCCCAATATAAGCCCTGTAGTGTGGGTCGGGGGTGCCCAGTGCGATACGTAGATATGCTAGCGTGTGTTTCTGCCTTTTGTGACGGGACGGGTGTGAAGTCAGGGTATGGTGGGGTGTTGAACTAGAATACTGTGGAGTTAACGACCCAATACTGGGTACCTGTTGTAACTTACAACATATCCAAACCGGTACAACCATGCACCTGTTAACGGGACATATCGGGGATCCATCTGGCTCGTGCGTTCCCATGACCCTTGCGCGGGCCGCCTCTAGTATTATGTGTACAGCATGCGGGGATGGCTTGCGCTGTTAGGTGTGGGGCACGCTCCATCGTGGGGCGCATTATATGTTGTGGAGTTAGCTTGTGTGGTTTCTCAGACAATTGGGGTCTATATATCTACCATAATTCAAGGACTTCATATGAGTGTGTCAGTTTTCTGCAGCGTAACCATTGGCAGGGTCCCAGAGTTCTCCCCAGAGTCACTGGAGGTGGTAGGGTCCTCTTCGGACGTGCAAATGTGTGGAGTGCCTTCGTGATCCGATGTTAAGGGGAACGTTCCCAGTTCCACTGCTACCTGGAATGCTCTTCGGCGTTTAGCTATGATCTGTTCCAGATCTGGCAATGTTAACAATTTCTGGAGTGCCTGCATGTGTGTCTGGCTCTGGGTTCTCTTGTTGTTGTGTCTTGGGGGCCTGGGCGTTGCAGGTCTTGGTGCTATTGTGTACCTCTGCTAGGGGTCAATTTTCAGATTCAGCTCCATCCAGTTGGTGGCTTCCTGCGGGTCCATTAAAAATACTGTGGTGTCCCCGTGAATGATTTTAAGCTGTGCTGGGAACAGCAGAGAGTATTGAATGTTCTGACTCCAAAGTAGGCTCTTTATCTTGAGGTAGGATGCTTGCTTTCGTTGGACAGCCCTGGAATAATCTGGAAAGAGAATGACATGTTTATCTTCCACCGTAATAGGATTGTTTTGTCTGGCAGCTTGCAGTATGGGGTCCCTGTCTCAGTAGTGGAGCAGTTGTACCAGCATGGTGGGAGGAAGCGAGCCCGGGATAGGGCGGTGCATCGGAACTTTGTGCGTTTTTGCTATTGGAGTAAGTTCTCGCAAAGTGAAGGACCGGAGCCAGCACTCCATGTACTCAATGGGGTCTCTTCCTTCCACTTCCTCCAGCAAATTTAGGATTCGTAGGTTGCTCCTCCTGGAACGCCCTTCTAAATCATCCGTCCTCTCCTTTAGGGCCATTACTCGGGTTTGCAGCTCTTTTATAGATTGTTGTGCTTTGGCTTGCGGCTGTATGGTGGCCACTGTTTTTCTCCATTTGCCTCCTTATCTGCCAGTTCCCTACACTCGATTACAATGGCTGTTTGCGCCCTCCACATCCTCCGTCCCAGTTGGCGATTTTGATCCTGATTTTCTCAAGGGTCTCTGCCGGTTTCAGTTGTGAAGTAATGTGGACTTCTTTGCTAGGGGGATGCACCGGGGGCCTCCATTTTCGCGCCCTTCATGCACCCTCCATCTCCTCTTTATAGGGCCTCTTGGCGGAGATTAGTCACAGCCAGCTCTTCACAAAGCCTGTACCAGCACTGTATGTGTGGGATCTAGCTGCCTTCTCCTTCTCAATCTAATCAGTTTTCCACCTGCCGTTGCTCTGCGGGTGCCATTTTGGGGTCAGGCGCCCAGCCTCGCTGCAGGTTCGGTGTGTACGCTGCCGCCGATCCTTTTCACCTGCTTTCCCAGTGCCAGCGCTGTATTAGGAGGATCAGGCCATCCCTTCTTTACTCATCACTGTGCACAGGTGTCCGATCGGTTGTTCCCCAGCATTTATTCGACAGTGCTATTTTGGGTTCAGGAGCCCAGCCGCGTTGCAGCTTCGAGGACTCTCTACTGGCAGTCACTCCGCAATGCCTCTCCCCGCCTCTCTGGTGTGTCAGGGCTCAGCGCAAGCCTTTTCCTTGCCTCTCTGGCCCCTGCCTGTGCTTATATTTGGCGCTCGGAGCCCTAACGGAATACGGCCGCCATCATAGCTAGAAAAGCCACGCCCACCATCCAAAGCTCCACATAAGACACTCTCCTAAATTATAATAAACACAACAGCATAGTCAATTTAGCTGATATTAATTTCAGTGAGAGTAGTATATTATCTGGCCATTACAAAAGTAAGTCCAATACCACTTTACATCCCAGAAAGCAGGTTATTTATGATTTGCAGGTCTTTTAAGACAAATATGCTCTCTTTCGTCAAGGATATGGCCTGCAGAAATAGCTGTTCTGTATGAATTAATAGTTCTGAAAGTTTTGCAGGAAAGAAAAAGAGAAAACAAAAACATTAGCTACATCTACTGGAGATGCAGAAATGTGATCAATTTCCCGTTCCACACACCAGGCTGACCAGACATATATTTAACCAGGCATATTCATCACCTGACAAGGCTGACCAGGCATATTTATAACTAGATTGAGTGGAAGGAGCCACGAATAATTGTGATTGACAATGTTGCTCTCAAATGCAGCAGGACATACCAAGCCAACCTGAAATCTTCCGTACCATTTGAGAAAGATGGAGAACCAAATTGTGAGGACGACCCTAGGGGTCTGTAAGTAAGAGTGGCAATGTCTGAAAAATCTTTGGAAAATATACAGAATGCTCCAGAGGTTTAGGAAGTCATACCGTATATGGCCATATTGGTGTCATGAATACCAATGAGGCTAAATGCCTTCAGACATGTATTAGAGTCCTAAGAATCATTGTGAATGAGAGAGAGGTGTATGTATCAATTTTGCCCCATTTTGCAGGAATTAGCAAACAATATCTCAACTGGTATTATTCTTGAAGACAATTAAACATGTATGCATCAAGCATTACGTACAAGGAGACTAAATATGTAATGTTTAGGAATGTGCTTGAGGCATCATATAATTAAAGTAAGCATTATAAACAGTTGTAGCAGCACTGTATATAATCAATTGTAAAACAACCCGAATTTCACTTTGTGCTCAAGGTGTGTATGTGACACAGAAAGTGGCGACGCAAGTGCCATTAGTGATCAGCAAGGATGACGCAAGGTGACAAAGTGTTTGTGTATTTACAGTGTATTAAATAAACAATATGGCTCAAAATAATAGTTTGAAATGTCTTTTTTCATTTGTCGGAGGAATTTAGCAGAGCCACATTATGAAATGCACCCGCAATTGCGCTGAACGGTCGACGACGTTTTGATCCTCTTTATTCAGGTTCATCTTCGGGACCGGGTTGATAGTAAGGATGGTGCTGGTGGGTTCATTGGAAAACGAATTTTCTCTCCAAAAACTTACATGTGCTAAAATGCTGGGGCAGCCTTGTAAATATTGTGATGTGAACATCAGCGATATTTGCAAGGTAGTTCATCTGGGGTACGCCCAGTGACGCCCACTTTCCATCTCATTAGAGATGCAAAGGGAGGCGTAGGGAAAAAGGGTGCGATGCGATGCGATGCGATTATGCATGTTAGCACCCTCTTGTAAATAGGGCAACAGTTTTATCTCCGCTTTTTTGGCTTTTTAAGCCAAAAAAGCGGAGATAAAGCCCTTGTAAATATGCCCCTGAGTGCGGTAGTGCCCAGATGTCATATGATGCTGAGCTGGCACCATCGCTGGGTATCAAACCATGAGAACCCGCTGTGGCCGTGAAGCCACTTCCACACACTTATTATAATAAAAGGCATGTTGGTGTGTCATAGTAAGGACTTCCAGTCCGCTTGCTTAGGTTACAGATGAATCAGTCTAATGATCTTAGATGTTAGATGAGTTTTCCAGTAAAGATGTAATAAGGCCCCACCAGGAGCAGCCTCGTCGCCAGTGTATTGTTCTTAGATGTTAAGACAGTTTTCCAGTAAAGATATCAATAAGGCCCCACTAGGGCCAGCCTCCGTGCTGCTCAGCCCAGGATACAACTGATACTCCACCTCTAGCGTCAAAATCCCTAGGTAGGTTCTTTTTTACGTAATATCTTGAATAAAAGTGCCTTATGGAGCTTGAAGTAAATTTCAAATTTATGTTGTGTCATAGAAAGGAGTTCCGGTAGACGTAGAAAGGTTACATATGAATATGTTTATTGTTCTAAGATGTTAAGTTGGTTTTCCAGTAAAGATGTAAATAAGGCCCCACCAGGAGCAGCCTCCCCGCTGCTCAGCCCAGGATCAAGCTGACAGTTCACCCCACAGCAAACCTAACATTCCAATGACATTACCATCCACACCGACATTCCACCCAACACATTCACACTGGCTGAGCAGCAGAGGGAAGATGTGAGGTAAAAACCATAGATATAACACGTCTCTTTTTTCTGTCCATCCCAGTTATGCTTTCAAACTTAATTTATGGGTTTACCCTCTCTTAACAACAGAAGGAATCTATACTCACCATAAAAGCAGGCTTGCTGAACAACATTAGACATTATGTATACAGTAGGCCATTTAAAGGATTGTAACATTATTGGATGTACGACGTTACAACGCATACTTTTACAACGCATAGCTTTACAACGCATTTTTTACAACGCAACATCCATTATAACGCATTCCATTACAACGCATGCCATTACAATGAATTTTTGAAAAACTACCTTTACAATGCATTCCATTACAACGCACACTACCTGTACAAAGCATACCATTACAACGCATACTATTACATTGCATGTATGGTAAGTATTGGATAGTGTAGGGGTAAAAATTACTATTCTAACTCCAGGGAGGTGCAACAGTAGGGTAAGTGTTGGATAGTGTAGAGGTAAAAGTTACTATTCTAACTCCAGGAGGTGCTACCGTAGGGTAAGTGTTGGATAGTGTAGGAGTTAAATGTATTATTCTAACTCCAGGGGGTGCAACAGTAGTGTAAGTGTTGGATAGTGTAGGGGTAAAAGTTACTATTCTAACTCCAGGGGGTGCAACCGTAGGGTAAGTGTTGGATAGTGTAGGGGTAAAAATTACTATTCTAACTCCAAAGGGTGCAACAGTAGGGTGTTGGATAGTGTAAGGATACCATGCGTTGTGATGGTATGCGTTGTAATGGTATGCGTTGTAATGACATGCGTTGTAGTGTTATGCGTTGTAGTGTCATGCGTTGTAATGGTTGCGTAGTAATGGCATGCGATGTAATGTATCTTTCGTTGTAAAACTTTCGTTGTAATGGTAGTGCGTTGTATAAGTTGCATTGTAAAGGTTGTTTCCTAACATTCTTTACGTCAGACTGTAAACTGAGAAGTAATATGTTTGGCTTTCCTCTAAACTTGAGGGCTGTCGAATATAACTGGTTCTGTATGCAGAGTTGTGTGATTGAATTTGTATCAAAATTGAATTACATTTTCACAACAATCATTTTTCCCAGCATTTGAAATATGTGCGAATTTATTTTTCATATTGCAGACTACAGACATTCCTAAGTCTGTCAATGTGGTGCATTAATTCTGTCTGGAAAAAAATAAAATCCTTTTAGAACGTGTTTATTACCTGACCAAATCAATACATTGTTTAGGTGGCTGGCAGATATTGAAGACATATATGCAGCTCGAGGCCTTTTTAGTTTTCCTGTTTCCCATCTCCTGGGATTGGAAATCAGAATAGTGCCCCTGTAGTCTTCTGCCTGCAAGCTGAGAACAGGTCAGAGTTTTATCAATCGTGCAGTGCTCCTGAAAGTCTACGACCGTTGTAGTTTCTAAGGACTGCTCATGTGTATCAATATACGCACATGGTAATATACAGGCACAAAGAGTTTGGAGAAAGAGTAAAACATTGCATGATTTATTCAGTACCTTTGGTCTTGGAGGGCCCTATTGGTACAGTGCAATATAAAAACACTTTAAAATGCGAATAGTAAAAAAGAGAATTTTACATCACCCCCTCACCGAACGCACTGTAGGTTCCTCAGGAGTACATCAAATCACCTATATTATTCCCTTCTAGCAAACCCCCTTACCAAATCTGATTACATCTTGCAACCCCACGTGTTACACTATGCAACATCTGAAAACTGGACAGCCTTGAAAACCTCTACAATTCACAACTTGATGACTGCTTCGCTACCATAAAGATATAGGCGATAACTAGCCACAGGTCCTGCTTTAGCGCTATTGAGGCCCGGTGCAACAATGTTTGTTGGTGCCCCCTCTCCCCCCATCCGTAGTGGAGATGGAGACTACCTCCACCACGGATACCCTTACTACCATCCTTTAAAAATGCCCTTAAAGTCTCCTTCCCCACTATCCCTCAGATGCATTAACTTAGTTATAGAGTGCCAGTCATACCAGTGTAGGGTGTCAGAGCACCTTCCATCACACACATTACACAGAGACAATCAATCATAGGTGTGTAAAGCAGCGTTTAGGAAATATTACATAAGCCAGATGACTACAAGGAGTATGAGTGACGTCAATACTTGTTGGTAGTAAATTTGAAGAGTGCATGGTCTGGAGAGGTACACACTCAGAGTTCAAAATAGAACACCATAGTTAGTGGTTATTTTTAATAATTAGAATAGATTTATACCAAATGTACCATTTTTGCAACATTAGTATATGCTTTAATCTATGTTTTCCGGTGTACATTTGTTGACAGTTAATAATTCTTAGTTCTATATTATGATTTCATTTTATAAACTGCAAGTAACAAAAGGATGTCTCTTAGAAAAGCAGTAACCCACTGATCTATTTAAATTATATGCATTGTGTGATCAGCACAGTACCTGTTCTTTGCAACATGCATATTAATCATCAGTGCTATTTTATAATCAGTCAAAACCTCAACTAGACAAAAATCTGATCTCTCTCCAGGAAGAACATTAGTAACCGGAGTTATCTTGACATTTTTATGGTTGCTTGGAAATTGCTGGGGTCAAGGTATGTGGCAGCAGGTGCTTTTAAAACCAAAATAAACTTGCAAACACAGTGCCCCTGAAGTCAGCACCCGGAGCGTGGCACCTGTCGCTCCACCCTAAAGACAGCCCGGACTAGCCAACTAAAGCTCCAAACAACAAAGACAGAGATAATGACCTGTGGACAATGCAAAACTATGAGCCCATAACCGTATGGGCCAAAATTATAGAGTATGCAGACGATACGCAACTCTTATTTACATGGCCCGATGAAGCACTCAACACTGAGGTCATTTGTTCTTGTCTTTCTGCGGTTTTTAACTGGTTAGCTATGGCACAGTTAAAATGCAACGAAGACAAAACTGAAATTTTGTTGTATGGCCAATTTCCGCCCAATTTTAGAGAACTCTTATGGCCTTCTGATTTTCCCCAACCAAGTTCAGTTACCATCCCTGCAAAGAACTTGGGTGTATGGTTTGGGGAGGATCTGAGGTTTGAGGCACACATAAAAAAACTCACAGGGCTGTGCTTCGGATCTCTCAAGGCTATGAGAAAGTTCTTTCCATATCTTCCATCTTCAGCAAGAGAGTCGGTTGCGAGAGCTTTAATATAATCTCGGCTCGATTATGCCAACTCTCTTCTTAGTGGAACGCCAGCCTTTCTAGTCGCAAGATTACAGATCATCCAAAATGCGACGGCGAGACTTCTGTGCAACGTGCCTAGTAGAGAGAGTGTACGTATCCATTTGAAGAAACTTCATTGGCTGCCGGTGGCTCAAAGGATTACCTTTAAAATCCTAACACTAGCATTTAAAGCAGTCAATAATCTTGGGCCTTCCTATCTGAAAAAAAGATTCCGTCGCTACACCCCCACTCGTTCTTTACGGTCGGCTGACTGTAATTTTCTGAGTGTACCCCGTTTTCGACGAGTGCGCCTTGGAGGCAAGTCAATTGCCGTTCTCGCGGCTTCGACCTGGAACACTTTGCCTTTATGTTTGAGACTGATCCAGAATTTTGTTCCTTTTAAGAAGGCACTGAAGACGCATCTTTTCAGATCTGCTTACTAGACTTTTTTAGCATCCTCTATTTTCTTTTGGCCACCTGCTGTTTCCCCTCTTTCGCGCCAGGATACTCTGGTAGTAACAGAGCGCGTTATAAAACAGCTAAAATAAAGCTAAATAAAATAAAGTACCTGATGCCCCTCAAACAACCTCTGCAGACGTGAGAAACCTAGTAGTAACCATGGATTCAGAGGTATCCTCGACGCATTCTACACAATGAAAACACTAAGGGGGATATGTCCAAAGCCATGGCGCCGCATGGTGCTCCATACAATTTAGCAGCGCCGTGCTGTATCACTTACAAAACCCAGGGATGCTGCGTATTTACATGAAGATGGTGCACCCCTGAGTTTTCCCTAGTGCTGGCGCTAAAAAAAGCAGCCTAATGCCAACCCACACACCCTTAGGCAATCTTGCAAGGGTGTCTATGTTTCAGGGATGATTGTTTATGTGCAGGAAGATACCTACCCACACATAAACATTCTTCAAAGGCGATTTACTTTTGTATGTGTGCTGCAAAATGTAGCACACATAGAAAGAGCAGAAATAACATAATTTCTCCTTGTTGTGCCAATCTAATGCCTGCATTTTCATGGCATTAGTTTTTGGTGCCACCTCAGATGTCCCCATCCTTGTAATTCTGTGGCAGTGTCAAAAAGCAATGGGTGTTGTGGTGGAACGCCCACAACAATACCCATTAAATGCCACTTTCACACAGATATCTGCATGAAAGGGTACCATATTTAAAAAGTGCGTTCAGACCCCCAAAGTGGCTCAAAATCTCTTTGTAAATATGGAGCAGGTCATTGTGCCACCAGAACGTCAATAATAGTGACACTCCAGTGGGCAGATCCCTTTGTAAATAAGCTCTGAAGTTTTATCCTTCCATAACTTGAATTCCAATATAAACTACAAGACATCCTCCCACTTGTAATCCCAAAGCTTGACTTTGCAAGCCCACACCCTGACACATCCACCTCCAAAATGCGGCTACAAGGCTTCCTCTCCACTAACACTCAAAGGACCACATACCTCCAGCACTGTAATCACTCCAGTTTGCTACCGGTAGCTAGAAAGGCACCGTGTCGTGGCCTGTCCTGTGCTGCAGACATTCTTCACTCTGTAATGGAATGATGTCAGAGTGAAGTATGTTGGTGGTTCGATATACAAGACCATGGCTGGCAATTGCGGAAGGGAAGAGGTGGAGTAACCCTGCCAGTCTTTGTGTTAACTCTGTTTATTCTTCTTTAATTAATAAATATACAGTCTTCATCTAACCTCTTTTACGGGGCTTGTGTCCTTCTCTGACCGATTACTACACACTGCTTTCTCAACACAAGCCACCAAACTCACTACCAGTCAACATTTGAAGCACCCCAGAGAATGTACAAATCCAACTACATTTAAAACGTGACTATTTCCTAGGGAACTGCACCACACATATAAGCGTGAGCGCAAAATCCGTTCCGCTCGCGGATTTCGCAAATTTTCGGTAAATCCGCAATCCGCGAACTCCCGCGAATTTACCGAAAATCCGCGAACCCGCGAGCGGCGGATTCGGGGTTCAAAAGTACAAGCCTTCAAGCTTAAAGTTGTAACTATTTTAGGATGGCGCAGGCAAGCTGCCAGCGCCATCCTAAAATAGTAACTAAGTTAGCTTCAACAGGAAGCACAGGAAGCACTAATAGATAAAATAAAGCAGGTGCTCGGATGGCGCTGGCAGCTTGCCGGCGCCATCCTAAAATAGTTACAGGAAGATGATGGATGGACAGCTCACTCAAGGGAGCGTCATCGAGGCTGGACAGGTGTGCCTTCTTTCCAAATCTACCGTCGAAAA
Source organism: Lissotriton vulgaris (assembly GCF_964263255.1). NCBI lineage: Eukaryota > Metazoa > Chordata > Amphibia > Caudata > Salamandridae > Lissotriton > Lissotriton vulgaris. The sequence goes on along the minus strand of NC_141688.1, from coordinate 203,928,832 downwards.
TCAGCTGTGATTCTGGATAGAGGCCTTTGCATCCTTGACTTTCACGAGCGCAATCCTCGTGCTGTTCCTGTGACCAGGTGCAAACAAAACAGGTGATGGACAGAATGTGGATCAATGTCACACATTCACCCCAGTCCAAGGATCTGGGCACATATCCATCGTTTTTTTGCACTCCACACCACCCTGGGTTAGACAATGGTGATATGCAAATCAGCTCTGACCCTGTGCCCCAAGGGAACAGTCCAGTCCGAACTACAAAAGCCATGTCCTTCCCAGAACGTAATCAAGCATCCGAGGACCGGACCGGTTTCGAGGTAACACCTCTCATCAGCTCGGCTAGCTTGACTCCAGTGGTTTGGAGTGCCTGGGGCCCACGTCTGAGCATCCCCAGCGCACTTATGGCGGAATTTGCAAACAAAACAGGTGACGGACAGAATGTGGATCAATGTCACACATTCACCCCAGATCTGGGCACATATCCATCGTTTTTTTGCACTCCACACCACCCTGGGTTAGACAATGGCGATATGCAAATCAGCTCTGACCCTGTGCCCCATGGGAACAGTCCAGTCCGATCTACAAAAGCCATGTCCTTCCCAGAACGGAATCAAGCATCCGAGGACCGGACCGGTTTCGAGGTAACACCTCTCATCAGCCCGGCTAGCTTGACTCCAGTGGTTTGGAGTGCCTGGGACCCACGTCTGAGCATCCCCAGCGCACTTATGGCGGAATTTGCAAACAAAACAGGTGATGGACAGAATGTGGATCAATGTCACACATTCACCCCAGTCCAAGGATCTGGGCACATATCCATCGTTTTTTTGCACTCCACACCACCCTGGGTTAGACAATGGCGATATGCAAATCAGCTCCGACCCTGTGCCCCATGGGAACAGTCCAGTCCGAACTACAAAAGCCATGTCCTTCCCAGAACGGAATCAAGCATCCGAGGACCGGGCCGGTTTCGAGGTAACACCTCTCATCAGCCCGGCTAGCTTGACTCCAGTGGTTTGGAGTGCCTGGGACCCACGTCTGAGCATCCCCAGCGCACTTATGGCGGAATTTGCAAACAAAACAGGTGATGGACAGAATGTGGATCAATGTCACACATTCACCCCAGTCCAAGGATCTGGGCACATATCCATCGTTTTTTTGCACTCCACACCACCCTGGGTTAGACAATGGCGATATGCAAATAGGCTCTGACCCTGTGCCCCATGGGAACAGTCCAGTCCGAACTACAAAAGCCATGTCCTTCCCAGAACGGAATCAAGCATCCGAGGACCGGACCGGTTTCGAGGTAACACCTCTCATCAGCCCGGCTAGCTTGACTCCAGTGGTTTGGAGTGCCTGGGACCCACGTCTGAGCATCCCCAGCGCACTTATGGCGGAATTTGCAAACAAAACAGGTGATGGACAGAATGTGGATCAATGTCACACATTCACCCCAGTCCAAGGATCTGGGCACATATCCATCATTTTTTTGCACTCCACACCACCCTGGGTTAGACAATGGCGATATGCAAATCAGCTCTGACCCTGTGCCCCATGGGAACAGTCCAGTCCGAACTATAAAAGCAATGTCCTTCCCAGAACGGAATCAAGCATCCGAGGACCGGACCGGTTTCGAGGTAACACCTCTCATCAGCCCGGCTAGCTTGACTCCAGTGGTTTGGAGTGCCTGGGACCCACGTCTGAGCATCCCCAGCGCACTTATGGCGGAATTTGCAAACAAAACAGGTGATGGACAGAATGTGGATCAATGTCACACATTCACCCCAGTCCAAGGATCTGGGCACATATCCATCGTTTTTTTGCACTCCACACCACCCTGGGTTAGACAATGGCGATATGCAAATCAGCTCTGACCCTGTGCCCTATGGGAACAGTCCAGTCCGAACTACAAAAGCCATGTCCTTCCCAGAACGGAATCAAGCATCCGAGGACCCAGGGTGGTGTGGAGTGCAAAAAACGATGGATTTAGGCCCAGATCCTTGTACTGGGGTGAATGTAAGACATTGATCTACATTCTGTCCATCAAATTGTTTTTTGTAATTTTCTCCCTGAGTGTACTGGGGTAGCTCAGACGTGGGTCCCAGAGCCTCCACACCACTGGAGTCAAGCTAGCCGGGCTGATGAGAGGTGTTACCTCGAAACCGGTCTGGTCCTCGGATGCTTGATTCCGGTCTGGGAAAGATATGGCTGTTGTAGTTCGGACTGGACTGTTCCCATGGGGCACAGGGTCAGAGCTGATTTGCATAAAGCCATTATCTGACCCAGGGTGGTGTGGAGTGCAAAAAACGATGGATTTAGGCCCAGATCCTTGTACTGGGGTGAATGTAAGACATTGATCTACATTCTGTCCATCAAATTGTTTTTTGTAATTTTGTTCCTGTGACCAGGAGCTTCTTTCTCTTGATCTGCTGCTCTGATAGGTCTCTGACCTTTTATACACACAAGAGGCATGTGAACTCGCATGGAAGCTCCGATTGTTTGGCCCCGCTCACACACTCGCGGTGTGCACCGTTTTCCCGCCATTTACCCACTATGATGGACAGCTCACTCAAGGGACCCCTGCTCCCTCTGGGGCGATTGCATAGTAACACACACATGGTCGCTGGAACTAGTTGAAGTACAAATTCAGTGACTCATTCATCAGCCCAAAAACAATCGTGAGCGTCGTCAAGGCCGCACAGAAGACCCCCCCATTAAAAAAATCCGCAAAATCCGTGAATCCGCAAATTCACGGATTTTGCGGATCCGTGAATCCACAAATCCGCAAATTCGCGGATCGTGGATCCGCAAAATCCCCCCATGCTTACACACATATCACAGCAACAGAAACCAGAACTCAGTCGCACCCTCAAGCTCAAATCTCATTTTACAACGTGCGATTTGGAAACAACCCAACCAGCAAACCACTTTTGACACATAGGTAAGCTACAAAGAGCTGACCTATAGTTCTGTGTAGCATTATATAGTTATATATCTCTATATATAACTGTTACAGCAACAATAATACTAAAACCATAATACGTAGCGGTCAGCAGCAAACTGTAACTTATACCTCTTAAGTTCCCATAATACATATCTGCTATGATGGTTGTCCATCAACAGCACCGTACAGCCAAAAACACAAATATCACCAATAGAACAAGCATGGACTGCCTGAAGAGATCTGTCATACATTGCTAGATAATTTGGCGGGCTGTAATATATTCCACCACTACAGTTCTCAAATATCTATACAATCTGACTTCTTCTTCACATCTCACAGAGACAATCAGATATGGGATGAGAGTAAAAATGCCCATCTCAACAGATCTTTCCACTACTCTTTCGCTCGCACCATGTCGGCTAAGGACCACAACTATAAACACAATCTCAGATTGAAAAACCCAGTGCAGCAACCTGCTAAACAGACTATGTAAAATGAAATACCATAAAGGCAGCTCCAGAGCTGTTCAAAGCTATTGAAGACTGTATGTCTGCCTCTCAAACTTCATCATCCACCAAACGGCCTTGCACTGTATCCTAGAACATGATAACTGCACCTAGGTCTTCATCACAGATGACATTAAAAACAAGCATTGGCATAGCCAATAATTCTCGCCTTTGGGACCTTATAAGTGTTTAGCCATTCAGCACATTATCACCCACCGGGCATTTACTGTAATGGAACTAGTACTTATGTAAAGTGCTATGATACCTTTATTTGCTCTACATAATGCAAAAAAATAACAAGCATTTGCAATGCAATAGGTCTTGCAGATACACGAGTTTAAGCTATTGGCATTGTAAATGACAATGCCTTTTATTTATGTTTTTAAACCAAAAAAACAAAATAAAAGGCATTGCTATTTGCAATGTCAATAACAAAAATTCACGTAAATTCCATAGGTCTCCTATTGTATTGCACATGCTTGTTCCATTGGTCCGCTCAGAAGCGGTGGGGGAGGACACACATCCCAGCACTGATGGAGCTGTCAGCAATTACATAGTTTATTAACCTCCCTTGACCAGGTATGTGGCTGCTGCACAGGGGCGGCTGGGGAGGCCTAGACACAGTGTGGGTGGAGGGGGCTGGAGAAGCAACGCTCTGTCAGACCAACGCAAGAGCAAGGAAAGAGACCGAGTTTAGGGAGAGTAGCGAGGCAAGACTAAAGAAAAGACCAAAGAGGGATGAAGAGATAGAAAGGCTTGGGGGCGGAAATTCGATAGGAGAAGAAAACAGTAGAGGTGGAGAACTATACGAGTGAGTGGCCTAAAGGGGGCTTTGGAGGGGGTGGGTGTCTTTCCCAGCACTCTCCAGCGCTACTGAACTACTAGCAGCCAGCCACTATTAAAGTGAACGCGCCCATTACGCGCTCTGCAGCTCGTTCTTTTTCATGTCAGGCGAGCCTGACTCTGAAACATGCAGTGATTGGCCATTTCACCGGGATGCGTGCGTCTGCTTCTTACCTCTGTGGCATGCTCCACAAGCTCTACCTACCCCTCTAGAAATTTGCGTCATTGGCAAACTGCACTCTGCTGCTAGAGACGAAAGTGCAGCGGGAGCAGTGGCACCGGGCCCAGGGGGCCCATTGAAACCTGATAATTGCTGCACTTACTACCACAACAGCGGTCAAAGATGCCATTTTCTTGCTTGCACCAGGGCCAATTGTAGCCTTACTACCTACTGTATAGCGGCGCGGGGTCTGAGGCCCACCCTCTCCTAGAAACAAGTATTACTAGGTCATAAATGTTGTTTTGTTAGGTTGGCCAGGTGACTCCATGTCACAAAATGCACTTTTCCATTGCTGGACTTTGCTTTTGCATATCATTGTTATCAGGTGTGCTGACTCAGTGGGTCAAGTGAAATGAACCAAGACTGCAACTCCCAGAATGCACTAATATCTAAGGACTTGAATGTAAATGATGCACTGTGTATGGTATGAATGGATAAGTGGTGTCAAAGTGACACAGCACCATCAGGTCACCCTATGTTTTGTGTGTTCCTCTTTTATGTGTGTTTCGACTCTCCGAAGATATCTTACACTAATCCTCTATGGGTCCTGGAGTAGCACCGGAAAAAACGCTTTGACGCCTCGTCAGGGGTAGTTAGCACTATACACATGCAATTACAATACAATACGATTTCACAGGTGTCACACGGCCCCATGTCATGAGGGTGATTTTCAGACAGACCTGAACTTTTCTGCCAACAGCACCAAGCATGCTGGGAATCGTAGTTTGAAGTTCCCAATTATATGTGTAAGTCTAAAAGTCCCATCATGCTCAACGCTCATCACTGAAGGTACAGGACTGTCTGAAATGCACGCCATGTCACATGACCATTTGATATATGTGCAGAGTTAATTAAGCCTGCTCTGAGCACAGAGGTGTCAGTCATGAGCGGAAGGAGAGGATTGTACGTTCTTCCTGACATATTTTCAGTGGGGTGCCTGTGCCCTCAGCTCCATTACTGCTGCAGGACCCTTGAAAAGCTGCACTGATGCTAGCTCTGGGAATGCCAGGAATGCAATGTTGTGTGTTCCCAGTGCTATGAATGGCGCTTGCCTTAAAAAAGCCTGGTCCTGCCAGCTGATGGCAAGGGCAGTCCTTGAACCCAGTATGTTTCCCATCTTTTATCTATTTATTACGCTTTTTTATTTAATGCGATGTTATATAGCGCAAACTTTACCCGAAGGTGCCAGGGCGCTTTACATAAAAACCAGTTGCAAAACATAAGGATTTAAGATTACATGTGTTACAAAAAAGATACAAACAGAAAAAATTGCAAATGTACAAGATGTAAAGTCACACAAGGAAGAGATACAAACAGAAAGAAAAATTGCAGATGTACAAATAGTAGAGTCACTGAAGGAAGAGATACAAATGGATATCCTCTAAGAGTCACATAGGGGTGGTAGAGAGTACAAAGGTCTACTGCATGTACTCGTGATTAGAGTTATCTCTATATACATAGGGAAAGGATACGAATGGATATACTCTAAGAGTCACATAGGAATGGTAGAGTGTACATAGGTCTACTGCATAAACTATTGATTAGAGTTATCTCTATATACATAAGAAAGGGATACAAATGGATATTCTCTAAGAGTCAAATAGGAATGGTAGAGAGTATAAAAGGTCTACTGCATATACTAGTGATTAGAGTTATCTCTATATACATATATACACATAGTAGATTTTCTGAGGTCAAGACCCCAAAAAACCAGGGGAGCAGAATTACAATTAAGTGGGGTCGGAGGGGATACACAGTCACAGCACCAAGGTAGGGTGGTAGGGATACAAGGGGATGAAGAAAAGGCAAATCAGAAAAGGGAAGAAACATTTGAGGATCGTCAAAGGGGAAACAAGGGAAAAGGGTAAAGGACGAGGGAATGGATAAGATGACGGGTCAGAGTCCAGAGACAACCGGCGAGAGCAGCAGCAAAATGGCGGCCAGGACAAAAGAAAAAGTAAAGATGTCCAGGAGAGTACTTGGCGTAGTTGCTTTCATTTGAATGTGGCTGCAGGGCTGCTGCCTGCATCTGGTGTTTTAACGGCCTGGCTGCTTTGTTTTGGGGAGGGGTGTGTGTGCCCCGAGGGCCGCTCCGCACAGGCCCTCACTGCTGGCCCAGAATTGCGGTGGCTGCTGCAGATGTGGGGCGGCCGGGGAGCGCGGCCAGGGCTCACCTTTCTCAGCAGGGGCTGCATGGTGATCCTGCAGGTCCGGGAGAACCATAAATCCCTCGTGTGAAGAGGAGCCTCTGGCGCTGCTCTGGCCCCAGGGGGCGCGAGGAGCTAGGGCTCTGCTTCAGAGCAGGCCAGGGGTGCCGCTGTTGTTGGGTGGTGGGTCGGACGCCAGGCTGATGGGACGGAGGCAGTTTGCGCGGGGCATCCATGGAGCGCTAGCCAGGAGTTACCGATGGCCAGCCGGGCAGCCTACTCCGACCGTAGCTGTTGCTGCAGCCCGACGGTGGCTCTTCCTTGCTGCAGAGGCGGTGGCAGCCGCGGTGCGTCCATTGGGGCGTAGGGGCGTAGCCCCACCAGACACATGGACCCGCATCGCTGCTGCAATCCTTACAATAAATTACTCTGTACAAGTGTGTTGTACAGAGTAATTTATTGCAAGGATTGCGAGTCAACCGCCGGGACAAACCCGGCGATTTCGGAATGCACAGGGGGTGGCGCCTGCTGCAGCTTGAGTGGCAGTACACTCAGGCTGCAGCAGACAGACCGTAGTGCGCAAGTGCAAGTTGGGATCCAACTTTCCCAAGCATGCGCACTACATTTCCCCAGCAGGACCGAGGGGGGTATTTCTCAGCCTGCCGTAGCCCGAGTTTACAATGGGCGACAGGGCGAGAAGCAAATGTGCCCCCCTAGCCAATCCTGGCGCTGCATGCAGCGCAAGGATTGGCTGGTCCACCGCGCAGCATTCATCATTGGATGCCGCGCGTGGGGGTGGCACACACTGCCTCAGCCACAAGTAAATGGCCAATGACTGAATCACTGTATAGCTTCACACAGTGAAGCCATGCAGTGATTGGCCATTTCACCGGGATGCGTGCGTCTGCTTCTTACCTCTGTGGCATGCTATGGCTTTGCCTCCGAGGGAGCTCAGGCAGCTGCAGAACACGGGACCCCAGCCAGCCCAGGAACAGACCAGAAGCAGCAGACCCGTTCAGGTAAGTCGCCTGACTCTGTCCTACCGAGCCAGCACCTGATAAGTAATGTTTTTGTTTTTTTATTTGTGAAGCGAGTAGCGACTGTGCCGTGTTTTTAGATTCTCAAGGACCTGTATGCCAACACAGGGGAACTTGGCATATTCAGCATTTCATTGTGTGGCACTGGCAATACATGCCGTAAGGGAATGAACTGGTGGCAAGAGGGCATTTGCCTGCGTGATTGTAAAGAGTATGCTTATGCTATCTATCGTGCAGCAAGTAAAATTGTACTGACAGTGAGTATAGGAGGCAAAACACTCGATGGGCAAAGATATTGTTTCTTTGCATGCATGCCACCACTGTGAGTATGTTTATCGGGGTGTGTTTAACCCCACCTCATGCTAAACGATTGAAGGGCAGCTGTGCCCCAGGACCGCTGCGGCTTACATTTGAAAACGCCATATGCTGGGCAGCATCTATTTTATTATTTGCGAGAATGGGCCAGAAAGGGTTATGTTCTAATACCCTGTCTGGGGAACAGAGAACTTCAAGCCATCAACCCTCTTATAGCTGACTGCAAATGTGAAACACTTTGTGCTTTGCGGCTGGATGAACAACGGCACCAAGAAACAAATGTGCATTAACTGCAAATGTAATCATAAAAACACATATTTAGTCTGCTCAGTGCAAGTAGCTCATACATGTCATTACCGAGTTCCACATGATTGTTTATATAGGGGTGGCAAGTTGTGTAAGGCTATGCTGAGGTTACTGATAATGTCTGTTGCTGTGAGTAATTTGTAGTTTTTGAAATTGCGTATGATGTATATAATATATGTTTGTGTGTGTGTGTGTGTGTGTGTGTGGGCGTGTCCCTGGTTGTTTACTGTTGTAGTGAGAAGGTAACTTAAATTGGGATGAGTGGTTATAAATTGATGTAGTGTCCTGTCGTTTTAGGGACTGCAAGGGTTGTAAATGCACTTAGCCTACTGCCTGAGTTCTTGCTGGAGGGGTGCAAGAGACCCATTTTCTTAGTTTATGTAGTGCCCAATGTAAGGATGAGCGAGGGTTGTAGTTTCCCTCTGCCTACTGTTGTATAGTTGAAAGAGACCCTTTTATTTGTTCTCAAGTGCATATTTCATAGGCCTATCATCCGATGGCAGTTCTGTGATCCAGGGCCAGGTTATGTGTAAGGGATCCCTAGTAATGGCCTGAGCTAATACAGGCTGTATTTGGAGAGTGCTGATTACATATTTTGAAGGGCGTGACAATGGGAATACAATTGCTTTTTTGAAGAATAGGAAGACCTATTGGCTTTACCCAAGCCAATTTCTCAATGAGCTCTCTTCTCCTGTTTAAATGTGGTTTGTCTTTCTTTGTCAATGTCTGGAATGCTACTGTCCCCTTGAAGTGCATTTTCTTTAGCTCATTCTTTCCCGTATTCTGGATGTGTACTACATTTACTGTATCTTTTCAGCAGCCTTGTTTACTGCTTTTGCCATGTTTTTGATGATCAGGTAACTTTTGCATGCACCGTTCTGGTTTTCCAATGTACCCCAAAGCCACAGAGGTGTGCAGCACTCCATATCAGAAAATGAGATTTTCTAGTACACCAAAGGTCTGTAGACAGTTGGATTCCTAGGAACCTGTATTAGCAATAAGCAGCCACCCATCTTATTATTTCAAAATAGCATCCTGACTGAACCTGGCACGGTCTAAAGCCAACCAAGCTGACCTTCAGCTCCACCTTGCTCACTGGGCCATGCACTGTAAACTCTTTTAGTGTTCTTCAAGCCCTCAGTCTTGCTCTACTAACCCATGCACTCATTTGCCCCCGCCACCCTCTTCCCCCAGGGCCCATCCCCTCCTCCGTGCACCCCTCCGGCACTTCCTGTTCACGGGATCTCTACTTTCACGTAAAACCACTTCTTATAACCAGTCAGCTAAGCTCTACGTACCCTCTGACTCAGTCAGTACCTTGCATCCCCTGGCCTAAGGCCACACTCTGCTACATATCCACAGGCTATATAGTACTCTCTCAGCCACATGTAGACCAACACGCCACAGTGGCACAATCCCATACATTTTTTCATCTTGCCTGGCTTACTTTTTTTCAGTGTCATGTACGTAAGAATTTTTTGGGTTTATTTTATTCTCTTTTTCAACAATTGTTTTTTTTATATTACTATTATGGGCCACTTCTTTTTCGCATTGTTCCACTTTTTTTCTTTTTTACTATAACTTTGCACCGGATATATTGTACCTCCACCATCTTCCCTCTTATGTACATGAGGAGAACATTCCTGTCCTTGAAAGGTGGTGGAAGAAAGGGTTTTATGCCTGAGTGGGTACATTAATTCAGGTTTGTGGCGGTGATGGAAGGCCCATCTGACACTGCCTCGGACGTATGGGATGAGAACATCGACCGTGTAGCTTACCAGCCTTCCTTCAGGGAGTGGGACAGAGAATGTAGCTATACCATGCTGGGAGACCTTGGAGGGGGTTCAGACGGATGGAAACTGCTCCTGGCAGGCCTTTCTAGGAGGAATGGATGAAAGGGAGGCTGTAGACCATCAGGGGACAGAAGGTCTAAGGATGTGATGAGGATACTTCCATAGCTATAACATTACGGTACTTTCACATATCTTTCTTGTAAATAAGTGTCCTGGGGTGCATGCTGAGTTTTAGCTGATTATAGTCCCACCAGGACTATCTCTATATTGCTATATGGAGATGTATAGAAAAGGGGGGTGCATACTGAGAAAGGAAGCAGGCTGTGGAGTGGACAAAGACTGGGAGTTGCCTGGAGGGGACATCATGGGGTTACACAACCACCACTACATTTAGATCTTTAAATCGCCAACACAGCCACTACACTAGAGCCACTACTTCTCTGGTAAGTTTTCTACCATTGCAACAAGAGTCCCTGTATGGAGCATTACATTGCAGCTAAGTAATACTAATTATTAAAAAATGATGTTCTAATCTTTACCCTCAACTGTGTAGGTGTGTGTATATATGTGTGTGTATGTATGTATGTATGTGTGTGTATGTATGTATGTGTATATGTGTATATATATATATTTCCAAAGACGGAATGTCGACGCCGTGTCCTTTCTCTGCAGTCTTGTGGTTCACCCAGTCTCTCCCCAGTACAGCCTGGTGAAGGGTGCTCTGTCCTTGCATGATTACAGCCAGAAACATATGTGCGCAGAGTTTGTGCTTTATCCGTGAAAAGACAGGAGTAATTTCTTTGAAATAAAAATTGTTCGTTTTCGTCAGGCTGACATAGTTTTCTTTGCAGGTCCTCTACTTACGCTGAAGCTGCAACTCAGTGTGTGTTTCTGCTTTTATTTTAGATTTCTGGTATGGTGCTGTGCCGGCGATGGTTTGTTGGGCGTGATTTTGTCTAGAATTCTGTCTGATTGGCTGTCTAGAACAGTGTTTGAAGGCCTGTATAGAATACTTTCTGAAGGGCTGTCAAGAACACTGTGTGAAGGGATGTCTAGAACAGTGTCTGAAGGGCTTTCTAGAATATTGTCTGAAAGGCTGTCTGAGATTTTCATGCAAGTCTTATAGTCTGAATTCAGCAGCGTAATAGGTCGGAATGTATGAAGCTCTGTGGTCATACTGTATAAGCAGCTACCTATGTTATGCCATCTATTAATGTAATAACTGCACTTTCACAATTGCTTTGCAACTTCTTCTACTCTTAGAGCTGAGATTTTCATGAAAGTCTTACAGTCTGAATTCAGCACCTGAGCATAATAGGACGGAATGTATGAAGCTCTGTGGTTATACTGAATAAGCAGCTACCTATGTTATGCCATTTATTAATGTAATAACTGCACTTCCACAATTGCTTTATTAACCTTCCTGCTTCTCTCAGATTTGCTTGAAAATGCACAATTTTTCTTCTTTTTTTTCAAAATTTTCTTGGGGGGGGGGGGGGGGTAATCCCCCCAAATCCCCCTTTTGGGGTTCGGGCTCGCCCGCTAAGGTGCTGTATGCAAATCAGTTTGCGCCCCACCACTTTCAAATGTCACCCACTGTCCCTGGGCGGCGGCGACTGCAGTGGGAGCCTGGCACGCCTTCCGAGGGCTCCCACGGTCGCAGCCTGACCAAGACACGCAGCTGCAGCCAATTAGATAGGAGCTTTCAGCCCCTACGTGACCTGTACAAAAGTAGCAGTCCATAGAATCAAAACGATGCAAAAGGCTTACCTTGCTACCGAGATCAGCGCCTTGGCTTCGGTCCCAGAGCAGACAAAGCAGGGACAGCCATAATGGCCACTCCCCCTTCATTATGTCCCTGTGTTTCCCTTGGCAGGCTCGCCCCCTCCAGGTGACACAGAAGAGGTTGCCACCTGGGCAGGCTCCTTTAACAAATCCCTCAGGGGAGGTGGTATACGAAGGCAGGAAGGGGTCTGGGAGCCCAGTACTTGCCCTCTTCACGGCCTGCAATGGGTGCATACCTGATGCCACCAGGCCTACCCTCATAGCCCAGAGGGAGGGAGCAGAGACAGAGGCACAAAGCCAGCAGGCGGTGCCATGATCTAGGTGACGTACGTCAAACTGGAAAAGCACGACTACAAGTCCCAGATGTACAAGCCTCACGCAAACGTGATGTGTAGGGTGAGGAGATGGCCCCTCGTTGCCGGGACGACGTGGTTACAAAGCTGGTCTTTTAGTCAACAAATGGATGTGTTAAGGGGTTTGTCTTTTTAGTTTGTGAAAGGGCTGTGTAGAACTACAAAAATTGTGCGCAGGCGTAGGCTATGTCCGGAGCTTAAAAAAACCCAAAGTGCATGATAATGATAATAAAAATAATAATTCGTACCATTGAAATTAGTATTAATAATAAGAATAATCGTTATTATTGATAATATTTAAAGTAATAATTCAGAACAATATTATATCTATAATAATTATTATAATTATTTTTTGGAACATTATAATCTGTTATTATTATAATGACAGCAACAATAATAATAAAAAAATATTGAGCAGCATTATTATCGGTGTTATAATCACAGCAATAATAGTTAATAATAAAAATAATACCAAGCTTCCACTTTGGGACTTTGTCCAGCTTGAGCAGGTGTCACAAACATGGCGCCCTCAGGTCAGAGGTCAGTGCCTTCCAGGACTCCTTGGATGACACAGAGGTCCCAGCCTGCCCCGCGCAGATCTCTACTTTCGGTGTGCGGTCCTACCCCAGCCGAGGAAGGCCATGGCCCCCGCTCTGCTGGTTGGCCGGCTACCCACAGACAGACAGGTAAGTGCTCATCTCATCAGCAGTGCTCTTGTGCAGGGAAAAGCCCTGCAAAATGGATACTTGTAGGAAAAAAAGGCATATGTTATGACATAAATATGTCAGCAAGTCCGAGTATTTAGAAACAGGTCATTAGAAAGTTCTGATCAAGTTGAAATCCACTCGATAAGTATCGAGTCCAAATAATCCAATATATTTCAATTAAAAAGTAATGTTTGGAATCTGAAAAAAAGGCATATAAAAAAAAGTCCTTGTAATGCGTTATAATTATCAATCCAAAGTAAGTATAAACGATAATGTCTTAAAGCACACCTCCTGTTCAAAGAAAAACTTCTTCACGAAATTGTTATCATTTAGAAATCCCACTCAAGTTGTATAGGTCATCCTAATCCAATTAATTGATATGGAGAATTACCAATAAAATCTTACATGGAATTATGACTGAATATTGAGCCCCGGTGTCGCTTTACTTCAGGATACTTATCGAGTGGATTTCAACTTGATCAGGACTTTCTCATGACCTGTTTCTCATTACTTGGACTTGCTGACATATTTATGTTATAACTTATGAATTACGTCCTTACTGTGGAGTGCTCAGTGAGAACTTCAAACCATCCCTTTATAGACTGATTCCTAGTGGGATGCAAATGGGATGGTACCATTTGTACTCTTAAAAACGGAATATGCGCCACACCCATCCTAGATTTTCAAATATTTGCAAGAAAGACATGCCTTACAAATGAGAATCCCAATAGGTGAAGAAATTAAGGTGGACTCTCCCCCTGGAAACCCGACTCCCAGATGGACATACAGCATCCAAAGAGAACTCTCTTCTATATGCCACGCTAATGAGGAATACGCAGGGGTACCTGTTCCGACTACCGGGCCACGAGCAGAAGGCTGTAGGGGAGCTGACTACAATGACAGGAGTGGGGTGACCAACTGGCATAAGTGCAAAATCAGGATGGTGAGTGTAAAAATTCAGGACAAAGGGTAAAAATTCAGGGCAAAAATCAGGACAGGAGGTCATAATTCAGGGCAAAACTTCAGGACACAGGAAAAGTTTTACAGACACCTCAGTGGAGGCTGCGCAATAGTATGTAAGTAAGTAAATAGACAACCACTTAAGCACAAATGAAAATAAGTTTATATTAGGTTGAAACAATCGTGTACTTCATGTTTTTCAGTATGCACCCAGCTTTGATCAACTGTGAAGGCCTTTTTGTGGTATTTCATATGATAATAATCTATTGATATGGTTACCTTGATGGAGCAGGGGAGAGACAAAAAATGTTTGTGTACCCCTTGTAAAGTCATACTCTCATAACTGTAATAATATTAATTTTGTGAAGCATGGAGACTAATTAACCAAGTGCACATAGAATCGACACAACACGCAGGAAAACTAATTGCTGTTTTGCTAAAAATTAATTTTCTAATAAAACAAAGTCATATTAATATAGAGCTGTGGTATTGTAGATATAATTGAATAAACGTGTGTATTTGTGCTTGTGTTAGAAGTTTGGTGTGGCCAAAATAAAGCAGTTGGTAAGTATATGACGCATATTTGTGTGCTTTTGCTAGGTAACTACTAACAGGGAAAATTAGAATGGTGGGAGGTAAACAGAAGGGCTAAAATTCTATATCTAACATCTATTGTGTTTGTTTTAATATTAGTTCCCATTGAGGCCTGCGCTGCCTAGTTTGAAAATGGCTGTTTAAATAAGACAATGATAGTTGACTCCGAAAAGATGGCCGTCACGCTTGTGCGGAGTAAAAACGAGAAATGAGTGAACGGCCTATGCTCGGAGCGAGACATATAAGCTAGTTTATTTTACAAAACAGGTAAATTAGAATATTATTATTCAGATTTAGATGACACTTTTGCAACAATTTCGATAGCCAACCTCTTCCCTCAATCAATTTGTCAACAAATTTGCAGGTACGGTTAAGCCCAGGGATGGGTTATTAAAACAGGAGTTAAATTTGAGTGGAGCCAAAGGTCTTTGCATGGATTAAGGATGCCATTTCAAAAGGTTCATCCCTAGAAAACATTAATGCCATCCTGACCACTGCTACCATCACCAAGGTCTTAGGAGCTACCTTGATACTTGTGGCTGATGGTAGGAGGTAAAGAAGATAATGTGGTCTTTGCATCTCCTTATTTTGAAAGGAGCGGGTGTTAACTTCTCTGTAGTAGCGTGAGAGGCCTTGGCGTGAAACTGGACTGCCAGATATATGAGATTCCACATTTAGGCTTCTTGTTTGAGATGTAAACTGATAATTGCTACTTGTTCATGTCTTTACCACTAAGGGGTCTGAGAATACTACTGCAAAAAGAACGGATGGTTGATCGAATACTGAACAAATCAAATATTGACCCCAATTCACAGATCTGGTTTTAATCCATGTTTTTTGTCCGCCATGACATTCTAGTTTGGACCCAGCTATATGCAAATTAGTCTTGATGCTGCTCCCCATGGGAGCTGGCCAGTCAGAACTGCCAAGCCATGTCCTCCTTGGACCAGAAACAAGCATCCTGGATTCAAGCCAGCCTGGCTGATGAGGGATCATACCCAGAAACCGGCCCCGGTATGCTTGTTTTCTGGGCCAAAGAGGACCTGGTGTGGCAGTTCTGACTGGACTGTTCCTGTGGGAAGCAGGGTCAAATTGATTTGCATATGGCTGGGTCTAAACTGGGGTGGCAAGTTGAGCAACAAAAATGATGAATTTAACCCAGATCTGTGACAGAGGGTGAAAGTTTGACAATGTTCAAGATTCTGTCCATCATCTTTTTGTGTTGCTATTGGCATGCCTGCTCTGCACCGGTCGAGTATGCAGAGGGGGCGGAGCAGTGCTAACATAAATTTAGCCGGCACGGGCGGAAGAGTGCTTTGCGTTCTAGTTGACGTGCACATGTCTTCCGCCCTTCCCTTCACTTCACTTACCTTCTACTTTCAGGGTCACCACACATCACGGTCGTCGTATTCGCCGGGCTGTAGTGCAGCGACTCTTCTTCCCTCACTGATTCTGAACCTGCTCTATCTGCTGCTGCGACTACATTTGGCCAATCTTCGAAACCAGAAAAAAATAAATACAAATAACATTTAAAGAATCCTCATTTATAATAAAGGCAGAAACGCGCTCTTGCTAATGAAGGATTATTTTTGACTTATCTAATTCTTTATCCCATGGTGTTTGGAGATTCCATTTTCTGTTACGTATTCCTATTGAAGCTGTGTAATATGCAAACAAGGGATTAGTTAATGTCTGAGGTTAAGGAACTAATCCATATTTCAAGCCCTGTACATTTGTGTGTGATTTCGTTTGTTTAGGTTAGAGGAGCATTTCAAGTTGGAAATGTATTCTTCTTTCCCTTTTTTGTCTGACTATGTGTTTTTGGGCTTTCACTGAATTCTTGCTATACAACAATTTTAGGTTTCTTCATATATGCTTCTCACTCTCGTTAAATGCCCTTTACTCTGATTACTATCAACACCTAATGTTTCTGCTCTTAATTACAGTGATTGGAATCGGATCCTGAGTCTACCACTTCTATATCATAAGTGGAAGAGGGGAATTTAGCAGGTAAGTGCTGCGGTAACTGAATACATTTAGAATAACAGTACGTTTTATTAGATTAAAAACTATACACGTACCCTAACATTCATATTCTTTTATTTACATGCAGGAATCACAAAGAAAGATGCTGAACCTTACCATTCAGCCATGAGTGCGCCATGGCACGTATATCTTTTTTCTTTCCCTTGTTTCCCCTCTTCCCCATCTCACCATTTCTTGCTCTGACCTGGTTGGGCATTCTTGGTGTCTGAGGGAAGTTGGGACCTTGCTTCCGAACTTGCATCTCACCCCTGTGAATACCTCAGATGAGAATTACCGCTAATATTGCCCTAAGAGGGAAAGGTATGCCCAGATGTGGGTCTCGTGCTTACTATGCCTCTGGATTCAAACTAGCCTGGCTGATGAGTGGTGATACCCGAAACCGCTCCTAGGATGCTTGTTTTCTGGTCCAGGTAGTACATGGCCTGACAATTTGGGCTGGACTGTTTCCATGGGGAGCAGGGTCAAAGCTGATTTGCATAGGTTGGATCGAAACTCTCGTGGCATGTTGAGCAAAAAAAACGATGGATTTAACCCCGATCTGTGATTGGGAGTGAAAGTTTGACAATTTTCAAAATTTCATCTATCATCTTTTTGTGTTGCTAAAATCACTCTAAGTGGGAAAAGTTTGCCCAGATGTGGGTCTCGTGCTTACTATGCCTCTGGATTCAAACTAGCCTGGCTGATGAGGGGTGATACCCGAAACCGCTCCTAGGATGCTTGTTTTCTGGTCCAGGTAGTACATGGCCTGACAATTTCGGCCAAACTGTTTCCATGGGGAGCAGGGTCAAGGCTGATTTGCATATGGTTGGATCGAAACTATGGTGGCATGTTGAGCAAAAAAAACGATGGATTTAACCCCGATCTGTGATTGGGAGTGAAAGTTTGACAATTTTCAAAATTTCATCTATCATCTTTTTGTGTTGCTAAAATCACCCTAAGTGGGAAAAGTTTGCCAAGATGTGGGTCCCATGCTCACTATGCCACTGGATTCATACTAGCCTGGCTGATGAGGGGTGATACCTGAAACCTCTCCTAGGATGCTTGTTTTCTGGTCCAGGTAGTACGTGGCCTGACAGTTCGGGCCGGACTATTTCCATGGGGAGCAGGGTCAAGACTGATTTGCATACGGTTGGATCGAAACTCTTGTGGCACGTTGAGCAAAAAAACGGATGGATTTAACCCAGATCTGTGATTGGGAGTGAATGTTTGACAATTTTCAAAATTCCGTCCATCATCTTTTTGTGTTGCTAAAGTCACCCTAAGTGGGAAAAGTTTGCCAAGATGTGGGTCCCATGCTCACTATGCCACTGGATTCAAACTAGCGTGGCTGATGAGGAGTGATACCCAAAACCCGTCCCAGGATGCTGGTTTTTAAGTCCAAGGTGGACTAGCCTGGCAGTTTGGGCTGGACTGTTCCCATGGGGAGCAGGCTCAATACTAATTTGCATATGGCTGGGTTCAAACTGGGGCAGCATGGTGGAAAAAATGCAATGGATTTAACCCACATCATTGACTGGTGTAAATGTTTAACAATGTTCAGCATTCCGTCCTTCATATTTTTCTGTTGTCTGAGTATACTAACCTAGGATAGCCCAGCAGCTCCTAGGCCTCAATGGTATGACGGTGGCTGAGTGCATATCTAGGATCTACTGGATAAGGTCGGGAAAGAAGAAGTTTGTGGTTAACTTGTTTTAGCGGTTTATCTGAGCGGACTACATGCGGATGAGTAGGATATGTGCAATTATAGGGACAAATGTCATGGGGTATATGCAGGAGAGGATCTCGCATGGGTGGTCAAAAAAGAGTGAGGACTTTTTGAGTTAAAGTGCTTTTTGGAAGTTAGAAAGTGTTTGAGCGTGGTGGCAGCACATTTTTCTGGGAAGATACATTTATTCCATCGAGCACACTACAGGAAAAGACCATTGACCTGGCCAAAATGAAAGTTTAGATTGTATTCTCACCAAAGACAAATTAGGTCCTGATATTGGTGTGCAGGATTTAACTCTTTTGTTGAGCTAAAGGTTAATAAAGTATCAGTACTGCATAAAGTAACAAGGTAAAAGATGTACGGATATCTCTACTTCCACTTGTTGTGGTACCACACAAACAATGAAAAATCTTGTACTCGGATATCTTAGTATCATGAAGCAAACTAGTTCTGGATCGGTTCATCCTAGTTTTTTTAGATTACCACTCTGTTGGATAGCAAATAGGATCTGGCAGAATATCCACACCAACTTATTGATCAACTTCTTAAGAGAGATGTTCCTCTCTGAGGGTATTCCTGAAACATTTATCAGAGACAATAGAGTGAAATTTGCCTGTGAGAGAATGTAGGATTTCCTATGTTAGATATCTGTAAATCTATCCAGAAGAGCTCTTTATTTTCCCAAGGAGAATAGGTTAGTAGAAAGAGTGAACTGACAGATAAAGGATCATATGCAAATGCCTTGTGTGTCAGGACTGGAAGTGAAAAGCGAAAACAGAGACTTGTCACTCTGTTGGGCACTGAGGTCTGCAGGCCGATATCTAAAGATACTCATTATCTTTAGTAATCTGTTGGTTAAAGGAAGATATTTAATCTGAAAGTAGATAATGTATACCTCAACTGTATCTAAGTTCTAAGTGAAGCTTATATATTTGGAACTGATGTAAAATAAAAAAACAACACACTTGAACGTTTCTCTAACCTCTTTTTCTGTCAATAATGTAACTACCTCTATCTGTTAGAATGCCTGGAGTTGAACACATTTTTTTCTATTTGTAAGGTAATTAATAATCATCAATATTCTGTGGTTTCTAACACCAGCAACAGACATGCACTTTCTCCCGGATAAACACCTATTATATTTTCACATAAACATATGTTAATATCTTTGGGTCCCTCCGCCGACTACATCCTCCTAGGGGACCTCAACTTCCACCTGGAGAACAACAACGACAGAAACACCACCGCCCTGCTGGACAACCTCGCCAACCTCGGACTCAAGCAACTGGTGAACACCCCCATCCACCACGCCAGACACACGCTTGTCTTCTCATCCAGCAAGCACGTCTCCTTCAGCCACGCCACCGGACTCCACTGGACAGATCACAGATGCGTCCACTTCAGCTTCAGTAGAACTACGACCGACCACCAACCGCAACGGGTCCCCGCCGCAGCTGGAGCAAGATCACCGCCGAGCAGCTCACCGCCTCCCTCAGCCAGAACACTCCCACCAGCACAACGGGCCCCAACAAAGCAGCCAGCAACCTCACCAAGTTGCTGACCACCGGGGCCGATGACCTCGCAACACTAAAGAACCCTCCCAGAAGACCCAGCAGCAAGAAAACCCCCTGGTTCACCGACGAACTCAAGGAATCCAAGAAGAACTGCGCACCCTCGAGAAAGCCTGGCGGCTCGACCACACCACAGACAACTGGACCGCCATCAAGCACGCCACCCGCAAACACCATCAGCTGATCCGCGCCACCAAGAAGACGGCACTCAAAGAACAACTGGGCAACAACGCCCACGACAGCAAGGAACTCTTTAGCATCGTCAAATAGTTCTCCAACCCCAGCGCCAGAACCAACGACATCACTCCCTCGCAAGACCTCTGCGACTCACTCGCCTCGTTCTTCCACCGCAAGATCGCCGACATGCACAACAGCTTCGACTCACAGACCACGCACCCTACCACCGAACCAACGCCCGCCTTCACCAACCTCTGCAACGGGACCCCGATCAGCACCGAAGACACCACCCACACGATGAACTCCATCCACTCCGGATCACCAACCGACCCGTGCCTACACCACGTCTTCAACAAAGCCGTCACCACCAATGCACCCCATCTCCGAGACACCATCAACTCCTCCTTCCACACCGCCACCTTCCCGGAGAGCTGGAAGCATTCCGAGCTGACCGCCCTCCTGAAGAAACCAACGGCGGACCCCACCGACCTCAAGAACTACCGTCCCATCTTGCTCCTCCCTTTTCCGACCAAAGTCATCGAGAAGACCGTCAACAAACAGCTTGCCGCCTTCCTCGAGACGAACGGATCCCTCGACCACTTGCAGTCCGGATTTCGGGCCAACCACAGCACCGAGACCGCCCTGATCTCAGCCACCGACGACATCAGAACCCTGATCGACAACGGGGAAACAGCGGCCCTCATCCTCCTGGACCTCTTCGCAGCGTTCGACACGGTCTGCCATGAACCCTAGTGAAGCGCCTCAGCAACATCGAAATCCGAGAGAAAGCGCTGGAATGGATCATCTCGTTCCTCACCGGAAGAACCCAGAGAGTCCGCCTCCCTCCGTTCAGAACCGAGGCCACCGAAGTCATCTGCGGCGTACCACAAGGATCTTCTCTCAGCCCGACCCTCTTCAACGTCTACATGAGCCCCCTCGCAGCCATCACACACCAACACAACCTCAACATCATCTCCTACGCCGACGACACCCAGCTGATCCTCTCCCTCACCAACGATCCCACCACCGCCAGAGCCAACCTACACGAACGGATGAAAGACATCGCCGACTGGATGAGGAACAGCCGCTTAAACTGAACTCAGACAAGACGGAAGTCCTCATCCTGGGATCATCACCCTCCGCCTGGTGACCCCCGGCCCTGGGCACCGCCCCCAAACCAACGGACCACGCACGCAACCTGGGAATCATCCTGGACTTCTCCCTGTCAATGACCAGACAAGTCAACGCCGTTTCTTCCTCGTGCTTCAACACCCTGCGCATGCTCCCCAGATCTTCAGATGGATCCCCACTGAAACCAGGAAGACCGTCACCCAGGCACTCGTCACCAGCCGACTGGACTACGGGAACGCCCTCTACACCGGAACCACAGCCAAACTGTGGAGAGGAGTGGTGTGGCTCACCAGTTAGAGGCGGCAGACCCGGGAGCAGAAGTCGGCCGGGACCAGGGTTCAATTCCCGACGCGGCAGGGTCGTGGACTTGGGTCAGCGGACTCGATAATTCTCGCTTCGGTGCCTACTCTAATCTGGGGTCCCACTCGGCAACTCTGGTCATTAGCTTGCCTAATCTCCACAACGGCCCCCCCCCAACGCCGGGGATGCCTGGCTCCACCATGGGGACTCCCAGCCGGGACCATCCCACAGGGAAAGCCAGGACGGGTTCCCCAGCGTTGCACAGCGCCAGGAAACCTCCGGGTAGCAGCGCGCTTTACAAGTGCAAACATAATAATAATAATAAACTCCAGAGAAGACTCCAACGCATCCAGAACGCCTCCGCACGACTCATCCTGGACATCCCCCGACACAGCCACATCACCGGAAACCTGAGAGAACTGCACTGGCTCCCCGTCAGCAAGAGAATCACGTTCAGACTCCTCACCCACGAACACAAGGCTCTCCACGACCTGGGCCCCAAGTACCTCAACGACCGCATGACCTTCTACACGCCCACGCGCCAGCAAGGATCAACCAGCCACGCACTTGCCACCGTACCACGCATCCGCAGAGGCACCGCCGGAGGAAGATCCTTTTCCTACCTGGCAGCCAAGACTTGGAACTCCCTCCCCATTCACCTTCGGCGAACCCAAGACCATCTCTCCTTCAGAAAGCAACTCAAGACCTGGCTGTTCGAACAGTAACATACCCCTCTCCCCCAGAGCCTTGAGACCCTCCCGGGTGAGTAGCGCACTATATAAATGCCGTGATTTGGGTGATAATTCTTCTCATTCCTTCACTGGAGAGACCTCAGACTGAAAGTGAAACAATCTCTCAAAGTCCGAACCAATAATAAAGTGATTTAAAAAGTTCAAAATAACAACCAAAGTTCCCTCTGATTATTTTTCTGTTTGTGCAGCATCACACTGTTTGTGAGTGTGCTTTATTCAGCTGTGTGCGGAATCAAGCTTGTAACAGAAGCATATGCCTTGGGTAGGGTGCCCAATAATTTAGATGTTTCTCAGCCTGCTGGGAAGAAAATTTGGATTCTATTAAGGACACAGAGGCTAAGATTTTGCAGATCTCCTTTATTGCCACAGCTCAGCAGTAACAATGAAGAGAATATAGAACTCGAACAACATTCCATTATAGTTTATAGTCCATGAGCACACATCCATCAACCTTCTTTGTTCAGTGCTGTGAACAAGAAATAAGCTCAAAGAAACATAACTTTGAAATGACGTGGAAAGAGTCACTTTAATCAATAACAATCCAAAGATGTCTTATTCTGGATGAAAAAGAGACACAATAGGTCAAAACAATGATATCCAGGAACGGTTGCCAAGTAGAGAGATAATCTTAGCCTCCGTCTCCTTAATAAAATCCAGATTTTCTGCGAACCAGGCTGTGAAAAATCTAAATTTTATGGCATGACCCAGAAACCAACATTATGCAAGTTGATAGTGAATTAATCAGGTTGTCAATCACATTATTTATTTGTCTAAAGTAAAAAAAATGTAAACATACTTTCATTTGACCAGTCAGCGGCTCTAAGAATATCTTGGAGCCCACCAGCTAGTATAAACGCTTTAGAAGCTGAAGCACCTCGGAGAGAGTGTGCACCAAAGATAGACACATTGACACCACTCTCACTCATCACTTCTTTCACCCATCTTGCAAGCTTGGGAGATGAAACTGCTTTTTGGGGGGATATGTGAGAGACCAGTACTTGAGTTCCAACTCCTCTCAGACTAGCAGTTCTCTTTTCATACTCTTTTAGACAGTTGACAACACATAGACTTTCATACAGAGAGAGAAGAAAGGTTAGAAAATTAAAGAATAAGGAAAAAACAAACTCCCTCAAGCTGGTAAGCCCTGCTAGTAACATCTAATGCCTTAACATCAGAGGTTCGCCTGAATGAAAATAAGCAAAGCAACACAGTAAGCTTATAAGAGATACATTTAAGAAAAAGGTTAACCTTATCTCCCCAAGAGGATATAAGTTGTAAAATGTTTCTTACGTCCCATAAGCCCATATATTTTGGGGTTGGAGGATTGAGAACCCGCACACTTCTCATAATTTTCTTTGCTAAAAGGTTTTGTCCCAACGTGACACCATCAACTAAGGAATGACCCAAAGGCAATTGCTGATCTCTAGATATTAACCGTTCTGTAAGTTAGGCCAGAAGCAAAAATTCTGAAAGGCAGTTTACTACGTGAACTAAATCAGTTGAAACGGGATCGTAGTGTCGTTGAATACACCAGCGAACCCATTTATTCCATGCCAGTCGATATGCCTTCCTTGTTCCACATGCCCAAGACTCAGATAGGAGCTGGAAAGCATCTTGCGAAAGCCCTGGGATTTTCCATTGTCGCCTGAAATCTTCCAGGCCCTCAGAACCATTAGTCCTTAGTCTATGAGAGGATGAGATTCGCCTTCTGGACACAGTAGTATTTTCTTGAAAGGCAGTGTTAGAAGTGGAAAGTCCACGGTCATCTCTAAAATGACTGGGAACTTTGCCTGAGACCTTCAAAGAGGGCTTTTCACTACCATGTACTGTATCTAACAACGAGCATGCAAGAGGAGACGAGGAAGCATGACAAATGGTGGTAAGGCATATGGCTTTAAGCCCTGCCAATCCTGGAGGTAGGCATTCACCCCTGATGCTTGAGGATTCGGCTTCCAGCTTGAGAAGTTCTTCAACTGAGTGTTGAGCCTGTCCGCGAAAAGAGCTATCCCGAAGGGACCCCATCTGTCTTGGATTATCATAAATACTCCTCTGTCTAGTTTCCAGTTGCCGGAGTCCTTGAAATTCCTTTAGAACCAGTCCGCTACGCCATTGTTCAAACCAGGAATGTGCTCCGCTGTAACAGAGTCCTTTGTACAAGCAATAGTACCAAAAACACTTCGCTAGTTCTGTTAGACCCTTAGAGTGTGGTCCTCCCATCTTGGTGACGTATTTCACTGCAGAGACATTGTCCATGTGCAGCATTATGCAACATTAAATTACATTCTGGGTGTAGCTCTGAACCGCACAAGAACCCACTAGTAGTACTAAGCAGTTGATATGTAGTTCTTTCTCGTGTTGTGTCCAACGACTTTCTGTTGATGATTAGCCACATGTGGCACCCCATCCCTCTAGACTCGCATCCAATTCTATTACTAACTCTGGGGCTTCCCCAAAGTTGGCCCTGCCATTCCAAGCTTCCGTATTCTTTAGCGAGCAAGTCAGTTCTTTCCTCGAGTCTTGGTCTAGGCAAGTCATTTTTGAGTATAAGAGAGATTCGTTCTGAGAGCTTTTGCTTTTAACCTCCAGGGCTCTGTAATGTTGAGGGCCCGTAAAAATTGCCTGGATGGTTGAGGAAAGCAGACCCGGGATCCTGGCTAAAAGCTTCAAGGGAAAAAATTCCATTAAAGGTATCTTTCTGAGCTCTTTATAAAGTTTCTTTATATTTTCCCTTGGTAATTTCAGTTCTGCAGTCATAGTGTTGGTCATGAAGCCCACAAACTGAGTTAGCTTGGTATTATACATGACTTTTTGGTATTCATTACGAAGCCTAGATGTTGTAGTAGCTGGATAGTAAGATACATATGACGAGATACCATCATTTTGGATTGACCCATTATAAAGATCGCCCAGATACATTTTTTAACCTAATGCCCCTTTCCTTTAGCCATGCTACCACCAGACGCAAGACCTTGGTGAAGCACCATGGGGCTGCAGAAAGACCGAAAGGGAGGGTACTAAATTCCGAACATTTTCCTTCGCCTGTAAATTGGAAGAATATCCTGTGTTGGTGCCAAATCGGGATGGTTAGATAAGCATCCCTTAACTCTAGACGTGTTAACCAGTCTCCCTTTCTCAAGACGTCCCTTAGGAGGTGAATCCCCTCCATCTTAAAGTAGTGGTACGTTACCCATTCGTTTTAGCTTTACAAATTTATGACAGGACTCTGGCCCTTGTCGTTCTTTTCCACTACGAATATAGTGCTCACAACACCTGTTTGCGAGCTCCCTTTTATAGCACCTTTGGCTAACAGGCCCTTTACTTCTTGAGAAACTAGTTGTCTCTGTTCTTGAGAAAAAGTTATTTCTCGAGGTCTTTTGGTTTGAGTGGGGTATCTGGGAATTCTATTTTGTAGCTCTTTACTGTATCTGGAACCCACAGGTCTTGTGTTAACATAGTCCAATTTCCAGAGAAAAGTGCTAGTCTCCCTCCCACCTTTATAGGGGTACCTGTAGGTTCTTTCAAGGTTCTTACCTGTGGAGAAACCTCTGTCTCTTCTTTCCGCCCAAATGGTCTACCACGGTTTCTCTAACTTTGCGGGAAGAAAGATTGGCCGCAATAAAAAGATGTTTGCTGGAACTTTGAGCCGCGTCCCAGAAAGGGTCTGGAGGTTGATTGTCCATGGCAGGGGAACTGACCCCGCATACGCCCGGCCCTGCCACAAATGTTGTCTTGAAAAAATACCTTTTTAATGTTGCGCTGAGATTTTATAATAGAACCAAAAGCCCGACATATTTAGCCATGTTGTGAATAAAATCTTCTCCAAAGAGGAGACCTTGTTAAGTGGGTCGTTCTTCTTTATTTGCTAGCTCTATTATTCTGGAACTATTTTGAGGAGAACTCCTTTTCTCCATTCGTTAGAAATGGCATTGCCAAGGAGGCAGGTTGTCCATTGGACCCACTGGTGTAATTCTTTAGGGCCAAAAGGTGTTCCGTCAACATAGGCATTTTCAGCCAGTTCAGAAATTTTGGTTAATGGCCCAACTGTGTCCAAGAGACGGTCTTGACACGATCTTAGGCTCTTGTCAATCCCCCTCAAAGGGTCTTTGGCACCCTTGGCTATAAAAGCCACGACCTTAGGGTCAAGTTCACCCTCGGCACCGCTGTACACAGGTCTATGACAGTTATAGGTTGATCCCGAGGCAGGTAGTAGCAAGATGAGAAGGTGAGATCTCTGCATTCCATTTCTACAACTGGCTAGAAGACTGGACAGAGGAGAGGAACCCAATTTACCTGTTCTGACCTGGGGGAGGGTCATTTGAGCCAGAGGACAAGGCTATAGCAGAAGATTGCAGCAGATATGTAAAGAGAAATCCTAAGTGGTACTTTCCCTACATGCAGCAATGCCTCGTAGGCTGGGTGAAAAGGCATATAAAAAAAAAAGAAAGGAGTTCCAAAAGAAGATGGGACAGTATCAGGACATTACTGCAAAGTCCCTGAGCTGGGATTGGGCTGCCCTGGATACAACAGCTGTAGCCACAAGGGAACAGAAGGTGGTGGCACCACAGCAGAGGTTCCAAAAATATAAAGTACATAGTAGTAGTAGAAGTCGATAAGCTACAGTGTCAACAGGGGTCAGTCCTACTTCCGGCGGTTGAGACACTCACCCACATCCTCACACGTACCACACCCTTCAGCTTCCTGATTGACACAGGGATAACCAAGTCATGCCCAAAGAACGGTATCATCCCCTACCAAAGAGTCTATGGACACACAGGGGTTATCGGGTATGATTATGAGGGTCCCCTTCACAAACCCTTTGAGTTGGATGTGGGAGTCAGTCATATAGAGGGACAATTAATGTATCATCTCTCATCCCTGACTAATCTCCTAGGAAGAGACTTAATGGCCAAACTAAACATAATCATTCATTTCTCAGAAGATGGTCTAAGAAGATGGGACAATGACCTGCTTGACCCCCGGGGTTTCAACATTCGGACTTTTAACTGCCCCCATGGCACAGATGGGTCAATGAGTGCGTCCTTCACTGACCTGACGGCTTTCCCTACCTCTGCCGTCACAATTATCACTACCACAGTAGAATTGCTGGTACAGAGGTTACAGCTGCCTAATAAATTTGTGCTCCGTTGGAAGGGACATCTTGACTTGGAACACCAAGTGGAAGTGCTGTTCTGATTGGAGGCCATTGGAATACGGCCTTATTATTGGGTCTTATTGGCCACCGACCAAGCGAAAGTGATGTGGGCATGGATCATCTTCATTACACCCAGCCTCCGTGTATGGGATTTAGCAGATGATCAGTGGTTTTGCGAATGCCCGCGGGCCTCAGAGATTGTTTTTGTTAATTCAATTAAGGTCAGGGTAGGACTACGAAATGACGCTCTGCTGGCCACAGCGGTATTGAACACTTGGCAGTAGCAAGCCTGTCAGCAGTGCTGTCGTAAATATGGGCAGATTGGCAGTTTGATGTGGGTCGCAACAATACCAGTGAACCCATAAGGATAACGATGCGGGAAGGGGTCACCTACCCCGAGTGTACCAGTACCCACTCTCCAAGGACAGCGCCCACAATCCAGGCACTAATCGATCACGGTGACCTCCACGTGGGAATATCTCCCTACAATACGCTGATTATCCAGGTCAAAATAAGCATGGGGGCACTTGACACCTGGTGCAGGACCTGCACCCCCTCAATGACATTGTGGTACCAAACTTCCCTGTAGTACCAGATCCCTCCATCATCCTAACTAATATACCCATGGACGCAAGCCACTATCCCATCCTAGACAACCAAAACCCGTTTTGTAGCATCCTGCTGCACCCCGACAGTCAGTACCTGACAGCGTTCACATTTCGAAAGGCACTGCTGCTATACCGGAGACAACACCAAGGAGATTGGGAGTCCCCCAGTATGCTCAGTTGAATACTGAGGAAGGATCCCACTAACTTCCAGTCAAGCAGCATCCTGATACAGTACACAGATGCTGCCCTTCTGAAGACCTATGTCGTCAGGACATGATAGCTCTCCTCACTGCCCTTGCAGAGAGGGGCTACAAAGTAAAGAGAGGGAAGATGCAATATGTGCAGCAGGAGATTCACTACCTGGGTCACACTGGAGCATGCAGACTCCAGTAGGGCTGTGCCACCACAGCAAACAAAAAGGGGTTTGCAAAGTTTTTAGAATTATGTAATCACATCCGGCAATGGGTCTTTGACTACAGCACACACATTTCCCCAATTCGAGCCATGAAAAAGGCAGAAGCCTGCAATGAGAAACTGGCATGGATGGACGCTCAAGATGCATTATACCTTCTGTAAAATCAAAACTAGAGACAACATGCTCCCTTGTGTTCGGAACACCTGACTATAAGAAATAATTATTCATATTCAGCCACAGATAAGTATCCCCTGGTGTACACACCCCATGCGTATTACAGTTGGCACTTGGGCTCAGTCAAGCAGGCACACTTCCCCTGCGAAGAGGTTCAGGCAGCTCAAGGCATTGGCTAAAGCACCCCCATAGAAATGGGGAGGCGCTGATACTGTATGGCACGCATTTGCGGTCATACAAAAACGCAAGAGCATGCTAACTGCAGGACAGGTCTCGATTGGATGCTCCCCGGACTATAATTAAATATAGTACGATGTCATCTATTAGACACGACCACTGACCGAACCCATGTAGTTGGGGGGGGGGGTGGAGGGGGGGAATACGTGATTGTGTGACGTACACCTAGGGAGAAAAATATCCGATCCTAGCCAGTGAGTCACTGTTCATAGACGGGTCCTCCGTGATCAACCAAGAGACAGGGGTGAGACACACAGGGCTGGTGGTGTTAATGGCTCGTAGCCACGCTCCCTCAGTAACACCACATGTCCCTGCACAGCTAACTCTCCTACCCTACCTCTCAGCACAGGGGGCAGAGCTGACAGCACTAATCCAAGCCCTCACTCAAAGCACAGGAAACCAGTAACGATTCGGTCAGTCTCAGCCTATGTCACCATCTCAGTGCATTCCAGTAGAGGAAGCTGGGAAAGGCGTGGCTTCCTGAAATCAGAGAGTACACCCGTCATACACAGGGGCCTCCTGCAATTATTAATTGATGCATTGACCCTGCCTAAATGCGTGAAATGCTCTGTTAATACAACTTACAAGGGCCAGGACTTTGTATCACCGGGAACGCACTAGCTAACCAGTATGCAAAGAAGGCAGCCTATGGAGCGGTGGGGAGACACACATGCTTTCATTGTAACAGGCATCAGAGACAAAACCCTGTGGAAATAGCTTAGACAGAAATATCAGGGCAGGATCTGAGGGAGGAAATGTCATTGCCTGACAAGAAAGAGCGATGGGAAGCCAGGGACTAAACACAGAACACACATAAGCTCATATACTGACACACACCCACGAGAAAACCAGTCATGCGTCAGAGCCTGGTCAACATATTGTTGCCCCAAATACACCGAGCAGCATACACAGCAAAGGAAAACATGATAGCAGAACAACTGGTTATTCCCCAAGCTCCCGGGGACAGTAGCAATGTATCTAAAGGAATGCACCATTTATCAATTATATTCACTCAAGCCTACACTCAAGGTCATATCATAAGCAATCCCAAGACCAGCCAGGCCCTTTAAGGCATTGCACATCAACTTCATCGAAATGATTGATCAATGTGCTTACTACCAATTCCTGATTTTAGTGTCTGCCCGTACTCTAGAGATCGAAGCAGGCCCTAGCGTGCACTGTGATGCCATAGCAGTGGTAACCTTCCTGGACAGGGAAGTAACGCCCCTGTAGGGGGGTACCAGACATTATAAAGTCATACAATGGGCAGCCATCAGCAACATGTTCTACCACATCTGTACCATGCTAAGAATAACACATAAATTAGCCTCAGCATACTACTCCAAAACCAACAGCATCGTTGAGAGACAAAATGGCCTGTTAAAAAACATAATAAGCAACATTTGAACCAGCTTTAATAAGAAGTGGCTCCACTGTCTGCCCCTAGCATTATTTGCACTAAGAAACACATCTAGCAGCTATCACCATCTCACACCACACCCTATCGCAACTGGTATATTGATTGATGGGGCCAACCATCCCATACAATCAGCCCAAACTAAGCTCTGAGGCTAACTCCCAAGCACTGGGCTATACATTAGCTGTGTACATCTCAGAACTAACCAAAACTGTTCTGTTCCTATTCAAGCAGGTCAACCACCGAATCGCCAAGGGCACCACCCCCAAGCTAAAATATCAAACACTCCAGCCAGGACAAGAAGTCTACATTCATAATGTGTAAGGTAGTGAAACATGCCAAGTTTGAGGGGCCCTATCTGGTGGTCTACGCAACACCAAAGGCGCTCAAGATGGAGGGGAAAAATGCGTGGGGCCACCACTCTGATGTACTACTGGCACCTTCCACGACACCCCCCCCCCCCCCCATGAACTACTACGCAAAACTTTTTTTTGAACTATTAAAAGGGAAACCCCAGTCACCAGAGGACCACAAATGCCTCCCCTGAATCCATATGTTTAATAATAATTCATGTATTATTGCACTTCTATGTACTCTCTCTCGATTTTGGGTGCTGCCGCTCCTATTCACTGCCAAAGAACTCCTGACCAAATAAAGTCAATTCAAAAACTGTCACAGCGCTTGCACAAGGATCTATCCCATGTCACTCAAAATTACACAAAAACAAGCACTATCATCCCACATGCACTACATAGTGCCCTCTTGCACAACATGTGATATTAGCACACGACCGCTGGGAGCACAGACATCAGCCAAGTAGTGTTACAACTGTTAATTGGTACCGCATTTAGTAGGTACAGACTGACCTTATTTGTCACAAGAGGAAAAGCAAAATGCCTTCTTCACTTATACCTATTTAGAATTAGTGCTAAATTTCATCCCATCAAAGTTAAACCCCACAGGGTAGTGAATGTGACCTGATATGAAACAACCTTACAGCTCTACACCTTTTTACCAAGCCTAGCCATATCTAAACTGGGCTGGACAGGATGCGCAGAAAGGACACCTCTGATATGTCCCCGAGAAGAGATTCTTGATGATAGCAACACCCACAGCTCAATGCACAAATGCGTCCGCTCTTGCTTTTGTAGTCCAAGGGTTACCCTTAGCGTATCTGGGTCAGTCTCCTTTAACAACAAGTGGACCCCTGACATGGAATTCTTGTTTAGGACCATCCAGCACCAGGATAACAAAGTTTGGCTGGAGGTTTTATAACCCTCTGTACTCTACAGACAAAAGCGAATATCCTTTGGTTGTTAAAGATATTCAGGTAAGCACTGAGCTTGGCCTTAATTCAATCAAGGAAGAACTGAGAGCAATCTGCATCATGAAGATGCAGCATCGATATGTGTTAGACTTAATGTCCTCAATTGAGAGAGGGGTGTATGCCAAGCACCTTTGCATCCAGCTGCACGTTTATCCCAGGGAATCCCAGGAAATGACATGGACAGTGCACCATTGACTCTTGCCATCCAAGCACCGCACCATTTACAATGAGACATGTGTGTAAAGTAACTGTCATGAAGTATGAGTTAGATAGTGTAGTGTAAAATTCACCTAGAGAGGGGAACATTAATATTGAGAAAGTCAATGTCAATATGAAGAATGATACACTTATGTATAAAATAGAAATTGCATATTTATTAACAAATTCGCCCTATTGTTATAACAGTTTTGCCAAATGCCTCTTGTCATTATTTCTTTTTTTGAAGGTGTTTTATGTTCAAACAACATGCAAATATTCCCACTTTCACCTCCACACATATACACTTATTATAACTGATTTGTGATATCTTAAGTCATGCATTCCTGTCTACATTACATTGTGTGATCCTGGTCATGTTAATTTACCTCCCTGTGCCTCAGTCACCTTATTTAGAAGTAGACTATCATTAGCATGAAGATCTATTTAAATTTACTTACACATACAAGACATTTGTTTTTGCTTGATTGGTGTACTCTATCTTACTCCAGTAGCATGTGTCTGTGTGACGGCAGCAATGGCAGTGTAGAGTTTTCGTACTGGACCCAGCCATATTTATACATATATATTCCTAATAAAATCAAACAATGCTGGTCTGCCACCTGCAATATCAGTGTCTAGAAATGGATCGCTGATCTATTCCACATGCAAAACAAGTATAAAAAACAATGAAGAGACTAATTTAACTAGCAGGATAACTATAACCTGCAGATAACTAGAACTGGAGAATTTTAGTGGTTTTGTTCGTTTAAGATGTTATGTATTAACTGACATTTTCACTATAATGTCCCTTTAATATTTGTTTTTTTCTAAGATTTGTATTAATGCAAAGTAAGATATTATTTCAATTCCTAACTATATTATCACTTTAACCTTTTTCCAATGACCCAGAAGACTTACAATGTTTTTTTATCGCAGCTGAGGTGCTGCTGCACTCCTGGAAGTCCTCCACACCGTTAAAAAAATGCTTGATGGGGGGCTTTGCCCCTTCTAGGGGCACCACCAGGATTAAAAAAAAGGCCTTGCCTGGTATTATGGGGTGCTCAAAGCAAACACAAGGAGTTGATGGACAGAGCGCTGAAACTTTTTAGATACTCACCCCCAGTCACTATTAGTTCTGGGTTCAACACATTAACGTGTTTTAGCAAACTTCATCACCCCAGTTCAGACTCAGCCATATTAAAATCAGTCTTGACTTTGTTCCAAATGGGAACAGTCCAGCCCGAACTGCTAAGCCAGTTCTTCCCTGGATCCGAAAACAATAATTCCTGGGGCCGGTTTTGGGGTAACACCCCTCATCAGCCAGGCCAGCTTGAATCCAGTGGCAAAGTGAGCCAGGGACCCATGTCTGGGCATACCCTGCCAACGTAGGTCGAACAAAGCAAACACAAGTGGATGATTGACGGAGGGCTAAAACTTTTTAGGTACTCACCCCAAGTAAATATTACATCTGAGTTGAATCCATCATCGTTCGTTACCTTATTTTGCCAACTCAATTCATGGGGTGCTCTTACCTGGAACTGTGAATAATAAATGAGTGTCTCCTGCTGCTTATTCCTTTTTCCTATTCCTTTTTTATTTGATTTATTTTTACTTGAGGCATTATTATACAGTGGGTGCACCTGTGGCACCCATACCCTTGGTAAATGTTGGAGGCTATGGGAGGGCGAGTGCCAAGGGCGCCACAACCACTTCCAGCTCCTCAGTAAGCACCCATCCTGGGTGTTAGTGGGAGCCAGCTCTGTAGCTTTGCTCCTACCTGAAAGAGAGCAGCTTTTTTCTCCACTACCTCCAATGAAGCAAACCTGTGTAGTCTGCCTAAGAGGGTGGTATGTCATCGTGGTCGGGGTAATGGAGTCACTGTGGCTGTAGAATGGCTCTGGAGGGGCCATGGGGATAGGTCCTGGGACATATATTGGCTCGGGAGGGGTGCATGCATCCCCTCCCAATTAATACAAATCAGCCCCAGGGATACAATTCCTGGGGCCTAAAAATGGGTCAGGGTGATGGCCACACAGCCTCCTCCCCTAAACATGGCATATCTAGTGACCCCCTGGAACCTGGCCCACCCCAGGGGCATTTTATGTCAAAAGGGCAGCTCACCTTAAACAAAAACACTGCAGATATGTGGTACAGTTTCAATAATTATGTTTTTGGCCTCATGGGAATCCCTGTTGGACCCCAACCACATGCCTTGGGGTCAGGGTATCTTTATCCTCAAGTCTCAAGTCCAATGCTGATGTGGTGGCAGCCAATCAGAGCTTATCTTTGGATCTGCAGAACCGCGGATCCTCCATGGCACGATATTTACCTGCATTCCTAAACGTTTAATTTCTCGAAAACTCCTTAAACAGATTTACACCAAATTAAAAAATGCACTCTTTCTGGATCATGTTCTAGCTTTTTGGTGAAATTCTGTTAGGCTGTTTTGGATGTAGCTGTGACTAATTTTTGTATTTAAAATTGCATGAGGAAAAGGTGCTTTGGGATCCCTCTGTATTTTTCTTGACCTCTATTCGATGAAGCATTCCAGCATTTTCCAGAAAGAAGCAGAGGTGAATGAGACTATTTTTGGAAAGTTTTGTGACCATTTGTCAAATAGCACCATAGTTACTAGCAAACATTAAAATCAATTTCCTAAATTAAATGACTGCCTCTGGGTAAAATCAATTTCCTAAATTAAATGACTGCCACTGGGTAAAAGAAACATTATAGTTAGGTGAAAATGTCCATTGAAACATACTGTTTTAAACAAACAAAACCACTGAAATTGTAATACTTATCTCAAGTTACTATTACGTGTGCCCTAAAGTATCAATAACTCACCTTCACCATGCACTGCTTATAACCTCACATATTGCATCATTCATGGCATGTTCTATGACATAAGTGCAACATTCGAAAGGACATTATTAATGATAACACTGTGCATAGCGTGGGTATGTGAGTAGGTCAGGGCCACTGGAATTATTAGATTATATGGCAGCTGCGGTGACTGCATAATTATATATTTGCCGCATTTGACACATAATCCATCATCTACTTCCTTACATGCAGATCTTAACAAACAAAAAAATATTTTATTGCTCCAATGGTTCAAAAGTTACTAGAAATTTAGTTGCATGTGCTGCTGCGCAGTGGAAGGCCCTTTGCAAAGCTAGAATGGTAACTATTCTGTTGCTTTATTTGGGTATTATACTGGTACTGATGAGATGCAACAAATGCCAAGACAGTGTTACCAAGTTTTAAATTTAAATAATGAAGTAACACTATTACAAAATGAGGCACATTATTCTGCATAATTTACTTTTTCTTGCCTCATAATTTAATTAACCCTGTCACATAATTTTGCCCTCTGCTGCCACTTAATTCCAGTGGTCCTGGTAACAGCTACTTGAGATAACTATAATTGACAGCAGGCACTCCCACCTTTAAGTAAAGAATCTGCCCTGGGGATAGGTTACCGGGTCCTCACACAGACCTGCACTAAGAGTTGCGCACCTCCTCCCCCGTAAATAAATTATTCGCCCTATAGGATTGGGTCCCTGGGACCTTAAGCAGGCTTGGAGATGAAGACCATGGGCCTCCCTCCTCTTTAAATAAGTAGTGCCCTTGGGTTTGGGGGCCCCTTGGCCACACGAAGGCTTGAGAATGGGCGGATTACTATAGATCACTATAGATCTGGTTGTGCCACTCCCCCAGGCCCTTAGCATCCCCCCACCCCCAATGGTTTTTTTTCAAAGCATGGGATCCACAGTAAAATCACAATAACATGTTTTTTAAATATTTTTTGGCCCTAATGGCTCCTAACCCCCACCATGCCTAGAGGAGCATATTATCCCTATACTGCCTACACATATGTTTTTTAGTCCATGTTTTCAGGACTAGGGACTCTGGGGCATATTACCAAGAATAAGCGATAATTATCGCTAAGCTTGGTTAGCGGCTATAATTTTATCGCCGTGCTTCGCCTAGTTTTATCGCTTAGAAACCTTGCTATTATCAAGGTTTGTCTCCTAAGCGACAAAAAATCGGCTGAAATGCATGATTATCGCTGAAAAGTCAGCAATATTCATGCATTACTGAGCTAATGCTCTTAGCCATGTTATCCACCTACCATTGGATAACATGGCTAAGAACTGCTCTGGGCAGGCGTTAGCTTTTGGAGATATTCACTCTTAGCACGGAAATTTCCAAAAGTAGGTATAGGAGATAGCGATGAAAGCAACTGTTTCCAGTCGCTAACATCATGGCACGCCCACTTTGCATGTCATTAGCGATAATTATCGCTGACATGCAAAGTAGGCCCCAAGATGATCGCTATCTCCTACTAGCTTTCGCTAACTGGTGTTAGCGACAGCAAGGTAATAGGGCGATAAAATTATCGCCGCTTTAGTGGGAAAAAATCCAGCTAAAGCGGCGATAAGGCCCTTGGTATTATGCCCCTCAGTCCCTGAGTACTAAAAGGGCTACCATCAGATCTTTGTTGATGTAGTGACAGCCAATCAGATCTCTTGTTGAGATCTGTCAGCCCTGTGGATCCTCTACAGCATCAAATTTACATACTTTTTTAACTGTCATTTCTCAAATACAACTGAATGGATTTTCACTAAATTTCAGATAGCACGCTCTCCACCAAGATCTAGCTTTCTGACAAATCTGGTGTAATTCAGCTCAGCAGTTTTTTTGCTATTGTTGTTCAATTTTCTTACAGCTAATTAAATGAGGGAAATGTGTTCTGCCCCCACCCTTTTTCTTGACCCCCAACTTGATGGATCACCTTGAAACTTTCCAGGAAGAAACTGAGGCGATGAGACTTACTTTTGGAAAGATTTGTGAAGACTTGGCAAGCAGTGCCAAAAACAAATCAAAAAGTATTTTTTCTTAAGAAATGCAGACCCAACTATACTTATTCATTTATATAACACTGATGGATGCAACAGGACCAACCTAACAAGTTTGCTTTCATATCATGTCAGATTGGACATTTAAATGCATTTCTTGTTACAGAGAAACTGATATAAGGACAAACATCACCATTCAAGAGCAGCCAAGCAAGCTCCCTGTTACATACAGAAATAATAAAAAATATGTGAAGGTCATTTTACCTTGTAGGGATCTAAAACTAGCTATGCTGCTTTTGCTTTCCAGCATTTGATTAACTGTTGCATTGTGAATAAACAGAAAGTTGGCATAATAGTAAAACATGCAAAACAACAGTTGATAGACAGAATAAAGAACAATGTCATACATTCACCCCAGTACAGAGATCTGGGCCAAAATCCATCGTTTTTTTGCACCCCACAACACCCCAGTTCTGACATGGCCATATGCAAATCAGCGTTGACCCTGTGCCTCATGGGAACAGTCCAGCCCGAACTGCCAAGCCATGTCTTTCCTGTACCGGAATTGAGCATCCTAGGACCGGTTTCTGGCTATCAGCCGTCTTCAGCCAGGATAGCTTGACTCCAGTGGTGTGGAGAGCATGGGACTCGCGTCTGAGCATACCCATCCCATTCGGGTTGACAAATGCAAAAATAACAGTTGATGGACAGAATGCAGAACAATGTCATACATTCACTCCAGTACAGAGATCTGGATCTAAATCCATTGAATTTTTGCACTCCACACCACCCCAGTTCAGACATGGCCATATGCAAATCAGCCTTGACCTTGTGCCTCATGGGAACAGTCCAGCCCGAGCTGGCAAGCCATGTCTTTCCTGGACCAGAATCTAGTATCCTGGGACCGGTTTCTGACTATCAGCCGTCTTCAGCCAAGATAACTTGACTCCAGTGGTGTGGAGAGAATGGGACTCACGTCTGAGCATACCAATCCCACTCGGGGTGACAAATGCAAAAACAACAGTTGATGGACAGAATGCAGAACAATGTCATACATTCACCCCAGTACAGAGATCTGGGCCTAAATCCATCGTTTTTTTTGCACTCCACACCACCCCCGTTCAGACATGGCCATATGCAAATCAGCCTTGACCCTGTGCCTCATGGGAAAAGTCCAGCCCGAACTGCCAAGCCATGTCTTTCCTGGACCGGAATCAAGCATCCTAGGACCGGTTTCTGGCTATCAGCCGTCTTTAGCCAGGATAGCTTAACTCCAGTGGTGTGGAGAGAATGGGACTCATGTCTGAGCATACCCATCCCACTCGGGGTGACAAATGCAAAAACAATAGTTGATGGAAAGAATGCAGAACAATGTCATACATTCACCCCAGTACAGAGATATGGGCCAAAATCCATTGTTTTTTTGAACTCCACACCACCCCAGTTCAGACATGGCCATATGCAAATCAGCCTTGACCCTGTCCCTCATGGGATCAGTTTAGCCCGAACTGCCAAGCCATGTCTTTCCTGGACCGGAATAAAGCATCCTAGGACCGGTTTCTGGCTATCAGCCGTCTTCAGCCAGGATAGCTTGACTCCAGTGGTGTGGAGAGCATGGGACTTGCGTCTGAGCATACCCATCCCACTCGGGTTGACAAATGCAAAAAAAAAGTTGATGGACAGAATGCAGAACAATGTCATACATTCACCCCCGTACAGAGATCTGGCCTAAATGTATCGTTTTTTTGCACTCCACACCACCCCAGTTCAGACATGGCCATATGCAAATCAGCCTTGACCCTGTGCCTCATGGGTACAGTCCAGCCCGAACTGCCGAGCCATGTCTTTCCTGGACCGGAATCAAGCACTCTAGGACCGGTTTCTGGCTATCAGCCGTCTTCAGCCAGGATAGCTTGACTCCAGTGCTGTGGAGTGCATGGAACTCACATCTGAGCATACCCATCCCACTCGGGGTGACAAATGCAAAAACAACAGTTGATGGACAGAATGCAGAACAATGTCATACATTCACCCCAGTACAGAGATCTGGGCCTAAATCCATTGTTTTTTTGCACTCCACACCACCCCAGTTCATACACGGCCATATGCAAGTCAGCCTTGAACCTGTGCCTCATGGGAACCGTCCAGCCCGAACTGCCAAGCCATGTCTTTCCTGGACCGGAATCAAGCATCTTAGGACTGGTTTCTGGCTATCAACCATCTTCAGCCAGGATAGCTTGACTCCAGTGGTGTGGAGAGCATGGGACTCACGTCTGAGCATACCCAACCCACTCGGGGTGACTAATGCAAAAACAACAGTTGACGGACAGAATGCAGAACAATGTCATACATTCGACCCAGTACAGAGATCTGGGCCTAAATCCATCGTTTTTTTGCACTCCACATCACCCCAGTTCAGACATGGCCATATGCAAATCAGCCTTGACCCTGTGCCTCATGGGAACAGTCCAGCCCGAACTGCCAAGACATGTCTTTCCTGGACCGGAATCAAGCATCGTAGGACCGGTGTCTGGCTATCAGCCGTCTTCAGCCAGGATAGCTTGACTCCAGTGGTGTGGAGAGCATGGGACTCACGTCTGAGCATACCCATCTCACTCGGGGTGACAAATGCAAAAACAACAGTTGATGGACAGAATGCAGAACAATGTCATAGATTCACCCGAATAACGAGATCTGGGCCTAAATCCATCGCTTTTTTGCACTCCATACCACCCCAGTTCAGACATAGCCATATGCAAATCAGCCTTGACCCTGTGCCTCATGGGAACAGTCCAGCCCGAACTGCCAAGCCATGTCTTTCCTGGACCGGAATCAAGCATCCTAGGACCGGTTTCTGGCTTTCAGCCCTCTTCAGCCAGGATAGCTTGACTCCAGTGGTGTGGAGAGCATGGGACTCACGTCTGAGCATACCCATCCCACGCGGGGTGACAAATGCTAAGACAACAGTTGATGGACAGAATGCAGAACAATGTCATACATTCACTCCAGTACAGAGATCTGGGCCTAAATCCATGGTATTTTTTGCACTCCACACCACCCCAATTCAGACATGGCCATGTGCAAATCAGCCTTGACCCTGTGCCTCATGGGAACAGTCCAGCCCGAACTGCCAAGACATGTCTTTCCAGGACCAGAATCAAGCATCCTAGGACTGGTTTCTGGCTATCAGCCGTCTTCAGCCAGGATAGCTTGACTCCAGTGGTGTGGAGAGCATGGGACTCAGGTCTGAGTATACCCATCCCACTCGGGGTGACAAATGCAAAAATAACAGTTGGTGGACAGAATGCAGAACAATGTCATACATTCACCCCAGTACAGAGATCTGGGCCTAAATCCATCGTTTTTTGCACTCCACACCACCCCAGTTCAGTCATGGCTATATGCAATTCAACCTTGACCCCGTGCCTCATGGGAACAGTCCAGCCCAAACTGCCAAGCCATTTCTTTCCTGGACCGGAATCAAGCCTCTTAGGACTGGTTTCTGGCTATCAACCATCTTCAGCCAGGATAGCTTGACTCCAGTGGTGTGGAGAACATGGGACTCACATCTGATCTTACCCATCCAACTCGGGGTGACAAATGCAAAAACAACAGTTGATTAAGCATGGGCGAATTTCGCGAATCTCGCGTTCGCGAATTTTGCGGATTTGCGAACTCGCAATCCGCAAAATCCGCGAATTGGGCTGGACTGTTCCCATGAGGCACAGGGTCAAGGCTGATTTGCATATGCCCATGTTCGAACTGGGGTGGTGTGGAGTGCAAAAAAATGATGGATTTAGGCACAGATCTCTGTACTTGGGTGAATGTATGACATTGTTCTGCTGCATTCTATCCATCAACTGTTGTTTTTGCATTTGTCACCCCGAGTGGGATGGGTATGCTCAGACATGAGTCCCATGCTCTCCACACCACTGGAGTGAAGCTATCCTGGCTGAAGACGGCTGATAGCCTGAAACAGGTCCTAGGATGCTTGATTCCTGTCCAGGAAAGACATGGCTTGGCAGTTCGGGCTGGACTGTTCCCATTAGGCACAGGGTCAAGGCTGATTTGCATATGGCCATGTCGGAACAGGGTTGGTGTGGAGTGCAGAAAAACGATGGATTTAGGCACAGATCTCTGTACTGGGGTGAATGTATGACATTGTTCTGCATTCTGTCCATCAACTGTTGTTTCTGCATTTGTCACCCCGAGTGGGATGGGTATGCTCAGACGTGAGTCCCATGCTCTCCACACCACTGGAGTCAAGCTATCCTGGCTGAAGACGGCTGATAGCCAGAAACCGGTCCTAGTATGCTTGATTCCGGTCCAGGAAAGACATGGCTTGGCAGTTCGGGCTGGACTGTTCCCATGAGGCACAGTGTCAAGGCTGATTTGCATATGGTCATGTCTGAACTGGGGTCGTGTGGAGTGCAAAAAAACAATGGATTTAGGCCCAGATATCTGTACTGGGGTGAATGTATGACATTGTTCTACATTCTGCCCATCAACTGTTGTTTTTGCATTTGTCACCCCGAGTGGGATGGGTATGCTCAGACATGAGTCCCATGCTCTCCACACCACTGGAGTCAAGCTATCCTGGCTGAAAACGGCTGATAGCCAGAAACCGGTCCTAGGATGCTTGATTCCGGTCCAGGAAAGACATGGCTTGGCAGTTCGGGCTGGACTGTTCCCATGAGGCACAGGGTCAAGGCTGATTTGCATATGGCCTTGTCTGAACTGGGGTGGTGTGGAGTGCAAAAAAAACAATGGATTTAGGCCCAGATCTCTGTACTGGGGTGAATGTATGACATTGTTCTGCATTCTGTCCATCAACTGTTGTTTTTGCATTTGTCACCCCGATTGGGATGGGTATGCTCAGACATGAGTCCCATGCTCTCCACACCACTGGAGTCAAGCTATACTGGCTGAAGACGGCTGATAGCCAGAAACCGGTGCAAGAATGTTTGATTCCGGTCCAGGAAAGACATGGCTTGGCAGTTCGGGCTGGACTGTTCCCATGAGGCAAAGGGTCAAGGCTGATTTGCATATGGCCATGTCTGAACTGGGGTGGTGTGGAGCGCAACAAAACAATGGATTTAGGCCCAGATCTCTGTACTGGGGTGAATGTATGACATTGTTTGGCATTCTGTCCATCAACTGTTGTTTTTATAATAGTAAAACATTTCAGAGAATTTTTAAGAAGCAATCAACTTTTATCTGCTGACTGATGAGATTGTGTGCTGCAAATGCCTCTGGTTCCTGCACAGGGGTGTGCCTTAGAGGAAACTAAGCCCTCACAGAGAGGGTGTTATCCAGCTTTACCTGTAGGTGTTAAACCTCCAGAGATGGAGGGGGCAAAACTGACAATGCAGGGTCCAAAGGTCTTTCCACCAGTTGCACATATTTGTCCCAAGGGGAATCATTTCCATCTCTTCTGCATTGCATTTAAGTTGGCAACTCTACATCCAATCAAATACTGTGTGCATACAGTCTGTGAAAGATGCTGCAATAGAGGCTGTAGTACCGGGACGGCAAACAGCAGCTGATAGTCGTCAGCTTGTAGTGTAGTTCCTATATTCCCAATAGGCTCTGCGCATTGGAATAATATATCCTATAGATGTGATGTAGGACTTATGTCTACTAGGTCTCTTTTTAATATATTAGACTTAATTGTAAGTGCCAGCTAGCTCAGAGGTCACTAGAAACTTTCTCGAATTCACAAGATGGGATTAATTTCTGAGAACCGTATAAACATAACAACTTTGTTTCCCCAATATAAAAATGATCTTCAGAGTCATGGAAAAAATAGATAGATATTTCACTCAGTCAATCGTGCATGCTTCGTTTCAACAGAGGTGCAGAGAAATAGAGAGACAGGCGTTTTCAAAAAAAAGTATTTATTGAACAGTCTTCTTTCTCATGCAGAAGAAATTAACTGCTACAATCGTAATACTGGCTGTAAAGTATAATGCGTACAGTAAGAAGAGTATTATAAAATAATACTGTAAAATCATGGTATGGTTTCTAAGCCATAAAATACATACATGAATAAATAAAGACAAAAAGTACTCAACTGGTGCTTCTAAAATACGCCTACCCGATGCACCTAACCTAAGTCTAGTACGAGGGAAGAAGTACGTGTGGTGTAGCATAAGTTAGTATTCTTTTTGCCAAGAATCTATCCAAGATTTCTCTTAGGGTCTAATCAGCTCTGTACCTTCGTTTAAAATGAAGGAGGTCTGGTATCTCTCTGTCTCAGGACTCGATTTCCCAACACCCCGCAAGGGGAGCTTGAAAACACTGGAGAAACACTGGAGCTGGAATTCTCTGCAAGAGAAAAGATAGCTTCTCTCTCAGTGCGTCTCCTGGAGGGTCGGCTTCCTTCGGCACTTGCTGTAGCGAGATGCGTCGGGCAAGTAGATAGTCGAACTGCTCCAAACCACCGTGTATTTGCTTGGGCAAGTGTGGGCATATTTATACCTTGAAGGTGCCGAGTTTGACGTAAGGTTGGACATAATAACGTTATCAAAGAGTCACAGGGGCATATTATCAAGGGGGTTTATCTCCGCTTTTTTGTCTTTAAAAGCCAAGAAAGTGGAGATAAAATTATTTCCCTATTACATAACTGTCGCTAACACCAGTTAGCGACAACTAGTAGGAGATAGCGACCATCTTGGGCCCTGCATTGCATGTCAGTGATATTTATCACTAATGGCATGCAAAGTGGGCATGCCAAGATGTTAGCGACTGGAAAGAGTCGCTAACATCGCTATCTCCTATTACCAACTTTTGGAGATATTCGCGCTAAGCGCGAATATCTCCAAAAGCTAACACCTGCCCCTGAGCAGTGCTTAGCCATGTTATCCAATGGT
Organism: Lissotriton vulgaris; assembly: GCF_964263255.1. Classification (NCBI taxonomy): domain Eukaryota; kingdom Metazoa; phylum Chordata; class Amphibia; order Caudata; family Salamandridae; genus Lissotriton; species Lissotriton vulgaris. Next base: position 203,885,381 of record NC_141688.1, on the reverse strand, counting down.
AGGTGGATTCCGACATTGGCTCGGTAATGCATGAATATCGCGGACTTTTCAGTGATATTCATGCATTTCGGCCGATTTTTATCGCTTACGAGATATACCTTGATAATAGCAAGGTTCCTAAGCGATAAAAATCGCTGCAGCTCGGCGATAAAAATATCGCCGCTAAACCAACATAGCGATAATTATCGCTAGTTGTTGGTAATATGCCCCTCAGTTCCTGGACAAATCAATATTCAAGCAAGGGGTAGTACCTAACTGTTGAAGCCAAGTTTTCCAAGAAATCGTTGTGGATTTTCGGAACTAGTGGAAGTAGCCATGCCGTATATGGACTACATGAGCTATGTCTAAATATGGTTATGAATTCTATGCCTATATAAGGATATGGTTATTTATACCTATATAAGGGTATTAATCAGGAAAATTACACTAGGGTCCTAAAATGCTATACAGCAAGCGTATGAAAGGATTTTGCATTCCAAAGACTCAACAGCAGATGCCAAGGGGGACATCATAGAGTCAGGCTAAGTGAGGAGCCCTGTGGGGTGCCTATGTTTACCTCCTTTGACCTCTGAGGAAATAGGAGCGAGCCAGACTGATTGGCTCCGTGGTGGACAAGAATGAGTTCCACCAGTTCCACACAGTACCTCCACACCCATAACAAAAAGACAGTGCAGGATGATAGAGTGTAGGGACAGTGTCAAAGGTGGTCGATAGGTCAAGCAGGATTAAAGCTGCATTCTCTTCATCTTTTATGTACATTTGACAACAACCTCTATACTGTAATATTTGTATTGTTCCATATACAACTAAATGTTCCATTAATAATCTAAATTGTTTTACCTTTCATGTATGAAGAAAATATGCTTTGCAGAGTAATTTTATCTACCTATCACATTGAGTTAACTGTAACACATATACGGTTATATGAAATTAATTCTATGTAAACTGAAAATACCCTTTATATACTGTTACTCTTTCTACGTTCATACCCCTGTTACTTTGTTTACCATCCATTACCTTATTGCCACTATTCATTACTTTGCATATTCAATGGAACATATTTTCTTTTTTTTATCTACCATCTGAATACTACTAAAATTAACCTTTCTGCTGTTAATGCAACATTAATGTGATCTCTATATGTTTGCTTGATGTCTGTTTCATAAACTACTGAATACAACCTTCATACTTTTATATTTATTTTACCTCCAAATACCTAATGGATATAACCTTCAAAATGATATGTGGTGTGCCGTATGTAGCACTGAATCCAACTTTTAGAATGTTATTTACTTTATCTTCATTATTGCCAGTGTTTTCCTCCAGATATTTCCGGTTGCAGTGTATCAGTTTGAAAAATGCTCTTTGTTCTTCCTACCAGTCTAAGGTTCTGTGCTCTGGGACTAGAATGGCAAGTGAGTGCTCTGTAGCCTTCTAGATCCTCCAGTGGCAGCTGGTATTGATCACCCAAGGCCTAGGCAATTGACTAGAGGAAGAGTGTAGATGTGAAGTTCGGTACCTATTGCAATGTAACACAATTGGCAATACTGTCATTAAATGCCTGTGTCCTATCAGAGATAATGTTTTTCTACAGAATATGTATATCCAGTGTTATAGATAGGACAGTTAAAAACAGTGCATGTCTTTAGCCCTAACCCATATGAAGATATTAGTAGAAGCACTTTTGGCTCAAAGGAAGGCACTATGGAGCAGATCTACAAGGAAGTGCCGGCCCTTTGGCTGCGCCACGCTGAGGCACCCCGAAGCACAGGAATGCAACATATTTACAAGAATATGTTGCATCTCTGTGCTTCCCCCTGCGCTGACGGACAAACTGCAGCCATGCACTGGCACAGGCACCCCTTGCACCATGGTGCAAGGAGGCCTGCGTCGGGGGAGATTGGTTTTGTGCAGGAAAGGGCACCTTCCTGCACAAAAACAATCACTACAGGCATTTTCTTCTTTCAATGTGTGCTGCAGAATGCAGCACGCATTAAAAGAGGAAAAGACGAGGAGAAATGAAAATGTTTCTCCTTGTTGCGCCTCACTACGCCACCTCTAGTGTGGCGTTGCATTTAAATGCAGCTCCAGATTTACGATTTCTCATAAATCTGGAGATGTGTCTTGTTCCATGGGTGTTGCGAGGGTACACCCACAGCAACACCCATGGAACGCCCCTTCAACGCAAAGTGCTCTGTGTGAAGGGGCCCTAATTACAAGGAGAGGAAAAGTCACGCAGGGTGGCTTTTCCTGTCCTTGTAAATATGGGGGAGCCCCCTGCGCCCACTGAGCCCACTGCGCCGCCAGTACGTCATGAAAATTGACGTACTGCTGGCGCAGGGGGCTTGTAAATCTGCCCCTGAGACTCTTACGGGTATGTATGGACCAGTGTTAAATTATGTCCTTTCCAGGATGTCTATTACCCTCAGATGGTATTTAGCATTCCTCTTGTCTTGCCGGCATATGAAAAGAAGGGTCTATTCTAATTTCGGTGTCAAATGTAGTCCATTACTTGAAAGCCTGCATGACGGATGTAGATTGTAGAAACATTCTTGAGGCCCTTTGAAGTGGACTGGGCTTCCCTGAAGGGAAGAGGGGGGGGGGGGGGGGGGGTCACATGCACCTTTGATGAATAGGAACAGGTCCTGCCCCTTTCCTGCTTCATACTTTCCCTCGAGGTGTTACCTGAACAGACAGACAGGTAGCTGAGATTGGAAGCCTCTCCCTCTTGAGTGCCTTTGTGTTGGTGCTCCCTGAGAGGGAGTTCTCAGACACCCTTCCCCATGCCTACATCCACCCCTTTCTTCTCTTCTGACACCAGTAGACACAATTTGGAGCTTGGCCAGTCTGGGAAAGATATAACAAATTCAGGGACTGCCGGAAAACAGTCCCAGATGTGTACCAGGTGGATACACATTGTTGTTTGCAAACTCACTTAAACGCTGGCTAGAGGCCCACAATGGAATGCCAGTATTCTCGTTGACAAGAGTGAGGACTCACAATGCAGTGCGGGTGAGACCCAGAGCCAAGATCTCCTAGTGTTGGCTTTCGACCTTACCTAGGGGTTCATCGGACAGGACCTTTGACAGTGGACTCGTGGGCTGCTTGGACAACGGAGGAACTGTCTGCTGGGAAAAGGGGCTTGCCAGACTGCATCGCACAGAGGGGTGGGTACCTTGCCTTGTAGAGCCATCTGCCCAGCGCCTTGGTGGCCAATACAAGGCGTTGAGTCCAAACCCTGCCGGGGAGGCTGCATCTGCCTCGAGGGAAGAGGTCAAACTTGCTATGAAAAAGTTCACCCTGAAGGAGCTGACCACCTAGAAAAGGAGGAACGCGCTTCTGCAGGAAGAACCAAGTACTGTGATATTTTTCTGGGGGCCAAGAAGCCCCTGAAAGGCAGGGTTGGTGCTTGGAGCCCTCTATTAGGAAAATAACACCGGTGTCCAGGATCAGAAGGCGCCTGTTCAGAGCTGCCAGGGTCTAATTCTTGTAAATAGGAATTGGTTATCCAATTAACGGTCATCATGTTATGTTGTTACAAAAACATGCTTTTCTGGACACAATAATCACGTCTTGTGTTCCTGTCCTCTCTTGACAGATGTCAAGTGTTGCATAGTCAGGGGAGGGGCCATGGGGGGCGTACACTGTGGGTTTTTCTTTAATACTATGGCGCAGTAGATTCTATGCAGGATTTTTGCCGAATAGTCATTTCTCTCTTGGTCATTAAATCCCTTTACATCCTCCACACCCCCTCCTCCCTAGTGAGCTATCCTTTGTTGTTAATAACAGCAATCTGGCTCCCCCTGCCGGCGGATTACTTTATGGCTGCCTTTTCGTACCTTGCCCTTCAAACGACCTTAACTGGGGTAGGAGACGTGGGGAGCGGAGAGGGGAGGTGAATTGTCTCTTTTAATATTTATTTATTTATTTATTTATTTATTTATTTATTTATTTATTTATTTATTTATTTATGCGTCTTTATATAGAGCGGACTCTACCCGAAGGTGTCAGGGCGCTTCACAATAGGAACAGAGCTGATAAGAACATTACAAGTGAACAAATTACAAAAGCAAACGTTAAGTTACATGAGGCAAAAGTGACAATCGTGAGCAAACAAATACAAGAGGTAGCAAACGGTGCATTACAGGAGGAAAAAGTGACATGTGTGCAGGTTACAAAAGCGTACAAAGTACAAGTAAAGTTAAAATACTGGAATACATGGCAGACACTCAAACATAAGAAAAAACGTTACGTAGACAATGGTAGTACTTGTGCAAGTATCGAAAGTAAACAAAATGTAAGAGGTAGCAAACAGTGTGTTACAAGAGAAAAGTGACGTGTGCATGTTACAAAAGAGTACCAAACACAGGTAAAAGGGTAATACTGCAATAAATGGCAGACTCTCAAACCACAAGAACACACTGGGAAGACCCTTCCATGGAGAATAGAATTTTCTATAATACCCTCGCTCCAATCCTCCAATACACTTATTGTAATTCTGTTATACCCCAGCTACAACTTAAATTAGGGTTACTACGTGACATCACGTAACTAGTTTACGACGCACATAGCCCGTTGCATTGAATTAAAAAAAAAAATCAATGCATTCTGGGAGTTTTTTTTTTTTGCGAAAACAAATAACTTTATTGTGTGATTTAAAAAACCATTGCAAGTACAGGATTTAGAAGGTATCAAAAAGTGTCATTTAAAATACGTTTAAAACTTCATTAACACTCCTGAAAAGAGTGCGCTGTAAAAAAGAAACAACAGGGCAGGAAAAGCTGCATCGAGTGAAATGAAGTCATCTGGTATCCTTATTAAGAAAATAAATCGACATTTTACTCGTCGTTTTGTTTGTGATTTCGAGACATAACAAGGTGACCGGCAGTCTCTTGGTCAGTGGGAAACAATGTTTACCAACGAGCGCTACAAATGAAAACAATGCATGCCGGGAGTTGTAGTCTTCAGTAACTTTTTAATGAATAGGCTCATTGTACTAGATGACAATAGTTGGCTAAAAACAAAGCCCAGAATTGTAAACATAAAGGACCAGCAAACATGAGTCACCCTTTCATCACTTTATTTGTGTGTCTGGCTCCCTCCCCCCCGCACACACATCATAGTCTAGTCCCACAGACATGATCGAGCGAGGAATGTCCCACTTCTGCCCCTCGGGGGTGTTGGCTCTTTAGAACTTGAGATTGTGCTGAAAGCGGTCTGGACGGCTTGAAATGTCAGACAGTGAGAAAAGCCGTTGGAATGTTAGGTGTCCAGGCGCAGACCTGTCTGGACAGATGTGCCCGGGGTGTGAGATAAGACACCCCCTCGGAGAAAGCCGCTTTCTTTCCATGGAACAATGGAAGATATTATGGCCAGAGTCCTGGAAAAGCCAGGCATTTCAGAAAAACAGCATTAAGAAGAGTTCACGCACACCAGCGCACCACTCGGATCTTTCAGAAGCAGAATGTACCTGTGAACCCCTCACCAGCTCAGGAATAAACTGGTTGGTGACGCATTGTTTCAAGCCTCAATTATTATAGCAAAACCAGAAACTCTGCTGTCAATTTTGTGGATTCTAAAACACACCTCGGGATGTCTGAATAAAATACTTGATGCGGATAACAATTTTGCACATTGTGGTGATCTTGGGTTTTCCCTGATTTTAACTTTATTATAATTCAGGTAAAGAAACAATCACCTAGGGTTTGCCCGCCTTATTTGTTTTCACTATTTATAATGGATATTTACGAGTTACAGGACTGAGAAAAGTCTGTACACGTTCTCATGAAAATAACTAACTGAAATAAATCATTGATAAAACTAAGAAAGTGGTGAACGGAATGGCTGAAGTAATCACAACGACTGCTTAATGCTCTGCATCACCTTACTTTCTATCATGTTGTGCTCACTTTGCCACAGAGAAACCATATGCAAAACAGTCTTAGCCCCACGGCGGTAGGGGCATCCAGCCAACACTGTCATGCCAGGTACTCTGTGCCCAGAAATCGAAGCCGTGACCAGCCTTACTGCGCCTCATCAGTGAAGTGGAGCCTATTACACCTACAGCGTCTCTGAGACAAAAACAGATGAATATATGCTTTACTTAAAAGGTAGGGCTGCGCTCTAGTCCTTCATTTAGTGCTGACTGGACCACTGCAGACAGGGACAAACCATACACAAATCAGACTGAACCTCTCACTCTCCGCTGCTCTAAAACACAGCCACATTCTCTCAAGCTAACATATCTCAAAGAACTATTCAAGTTTCAAACAATCATTCACCCCATCAGCCTCATAAAATACTACATAGAGGTGAAAAAGTCATAACATTACAAGCCCATTTGCAAAACCTCTTTTCTGTAGATTTGACAATTGAACCCCAAACACCCCACTAGAGATAACTGTTATCCATGAGAATAGTGACTCCCATAAAGTACAGAACAATGGAAATTCTAAGATCCTTTTTACGCAAAACAATGAAAATTCTTACATCCTTTACACTACAAAGACATAAGAACCTTTTGGGGAGAGGATGTAGCCTTCAAATCTGGGGTACAAGGTTTGAGTCCGGCAGCAATGCTCAGCATCCTGTGATTCTGGGCAAATCACTTAATCTCCCTGCGCCTAACAAAATGAAGGTGTCCATCTGTTATCTGATATCCTTGGGTCTAGTTTGCGCTATATCCCAAAAACTCCCCCAAAAATAAATAATACTAAACAAAATGATATGGGGTCATCAATGCTAGAATTAGACTTGTTTCCCTGCTTTATTGTTTGTCACCGATGACCACCACCGTTGTTCTGTCACCTGTAGGAATTTCCATTTTATACCATCAAAATTAGCATGAATGAAAAACTACCCTCAAGATATGAACAATAAACACATAAAATAAAGTACATTTGGTTAATTACAAAAGTAATTAAAATACCAACAATGAATAAAACCAAGGAGGTCACAGTTTGCTCTCATTTGGTTACCAAGATGCTCTATAAATTGACTCATCTATCAACCACTCAAACATCACTCTCCCAGTAGCGTTCTTGCAGCTTTAAAAATGTCATCCCTTTTTTCAGGACTGTCATTTCTCTATACAGTTCATGCCACTGCTATTGAAAATTATTTATGTGAGATTTAGTTTTACAATGGAATAGAATAACTTATGACAATCCAACAAGCGAGGAACTCTTTTTTAATGGTACTGAAACTCTTATTCAACGCCGCTGTATTTTGGATGGGGGCGGCGGGCTATTAAATAGAAGTAGCCTGCTTTACCACCTCCACTGGGTGCTTACTAGGAGGTCTGAATTAGAGTTGGGTGGCAAAGGAGTACCCTTCTATTTGTAGAGATAATGTTATGGTGTGCATTGAAAGACTGCCCACCAGTGGAGAGTCACCTTGCAGAATTACCTCCAACACACCACCCATCCAGAAGAATATTCATCAGCAGCAGGGCTGGACTGGGAACCCAGAGCAGCCCCTGCAGTTTTCCCAGGTAAGCACTGCCCCCCCCCACACCCTCCCAGAGGCTGAAAACGCTTGCTTGCTGCTTTTGTCACTGTGGGCCGATATTGCGACACCGCTGCACAACCGGCCCCGAGTCCCAAAAGCAGCCCCCACTGCTGCATAACCGGCGCCCACCATTCCGCCTCCCGGAACAACGCCCGTTGCCTGGTATGGCCAGTCCGGCCATGTTCAGCATGAATATATTCCAAGGAAGGAATTGTTTGTTTTTATATATTTATCTGCTTTTTCCATTTCAACCAAACACTAAATCAGTTCCATACATTTCTGTTGGAGTAGTGTAATATGGGGCTAACTTAAATTCTGGCTGCCATGTGGGACGAACCATTACATGTGTTGGTATCAGGTGGGTATTTACCCAACTTAAAATTAAGCTCTATCACGGATATACTACAAAATAATACTGATACTTTATATGGCTCAAAATGGTGGAACCTATCTCACAAGAAGAGAGGGGCCAAAGAGGTAGAGCACCCAATTGACAAAGGTCAGAAAAAATGTCCTCTTTGGTTAAATCAGACACCTCGAATACAAACACCTTAGTCACAGACACCTCACATATCCATACTGCATCATCAGAGCATAAACTTTCCAATTCCAGAAATGCAAGTAAATTGTTTATTACAGAATAAAATACACTATGAAAACAGGGTTAAACTTTTTTTTTGGTTTCATAAAAATGTACCTAGAAATTTAATACACAAATAAGCACAATGTCACAATTCATCACAACAAAACCTAATAAGATTGATGACGACCAATATGAAAATACACATTAATTATACACACAAAACGGGAGGAATAATATTTGGCATACAAAGATGTTCATAACATTGTACAAAAAAATCCGAAACTGTTGGATTATCTGCCTAATCAGGGTACTTTATATTGCTTCGTAAGGTTGTAGATATCCTAGTAATCAGGTGTTTATACATTAACAGCATGGTGAATTACGGTGGATTGCGGTTGAATACAGACCACCTTCTACAGGATAATTGAAGACTCCCAGAGCCAAATTGTAAATTCTGGCGAAACCAGCCTTTAGAGCATTATCAATCTACTCTAAGATGTCGAGGAAGTCAGCCGAGAAATCTCTGATCCAGTGTTCTAACATCAAAGTTGTAAACTGAATGTTTTAGGTAAACTGAAAGTCCTTCAAGGGTGTATGGCAGAATAAATCTGGTTCACAATCCCCACAGAGAGATTAGATTCTGTCTCATTCAGGAAACGATACCCAATATCCTTCAATCCGTGTACCTTGACCGCAAGACCGCATCTGAATTGAAGTACGTAGGAAATTTTATCGATCCATTTCGCATCAAGAGAAGAGGTCTGGTGTGTGATACGTGTGGATCGCATTTGAAGTAGTAGATGTATATCAGTCTACTTTCTATGCTTATTACAAGGAATTGATATTGATGGCCAAATATTTTTTTTATCATTATTGGATATTAGATATCGTCTCCTGACTGAGACAGAATCTAATCTCTCTGTGGGGATTGTGGACCAGATTTATTCGGTCATACACTGGATCAGAGATTTCTCTGCCGAATTCCTCAATATCTTAGAGTAGATTGATAATGCTCTAAAGGCTGGTTACTTTACACAGGACAGTGGTCCCAAGATAAGAGGAATTTTCAAGGAATAAATATAGACTAAATAGCAACTATATTCATTGTCCAGCCGGACAGTTTCAATTTCTGATGAATAAATTATACAAGGAATTTAGTGTGATAACAGCAGGACACCAGCCGATGTCCAACTATCACACTTAGGAAGGGGACAAACAAGAAGTATAAGAGGCAATTCAAACAGTCTGTGTATTACAATTCCAAATCAGATAATACAAAAAACACACTATTGCTAGCGTCCAATAGCACAATTCATATACATATAGTGTGACAAGGTCGACGACGTTTCGAACGTATTACTTATTCAAGGTTCATCTTCAGGACAACCAATGTATGCCTTCATTAAAAAGTCAAATTAAACTTTTAGGGCCGTACTGTGGGCAACAATTGCCACAACATGCAAGAGAAGGGGGGAGAGAAAAAAAACAAGATACACAATTTAGGGCATTTTTTAGAAAGGAGGATCACACAATTAAAATACATTGTTGGTTACAACTAAAAAAGGAGGTGTATCAGCCGCCTATAACCAAAACCCAACATACAATTGTGCTAAATTACAAAGCCACATATACAGGTGTGAAGAAATTAAATAAAGGGTAACAGATTGGGACAAGGAACAGTTAATACGAGAAGTGGCGTCACGACGATGATTGTGCCCAGTGAAGTTAAGTTATAATAGTGGTGTGATGCACAGGAGATAATAAAATGCCAGAGTGGTACTTCTTCTCCCGTAAGTGTGTCAAGTGGTGGGGCAAGGAGTCCTAACCAATAATGCAAGCGGACCCCGTAAACCAAAAAACCCGACACTTTAAACTAGTGATGCCACATTCGGTATGGAGGTAAAAAATACCTGCAGGGCTAATAAGAAGAGCCCAAGGCCTGGATGTTATTGAAATGGTCCGCCTAAGCCAGGCAAAAATAATAATATTGAGAAAGGTAAGCGTATCGCCAATGTGACAAAAGGCAGATTAGAAATTGATTAGAAGTCCTGCTTACCAAAATTACAGCAGGACTGCAGCAACATGATAGAAAAATTACTGAAAGGGAGAACAACCAATTGCGTAATTACACAAAAGTAATTGCAAAAATTACAGAGGTCTAGATGAGGTCGGGTTGGGCAAGGTAGAAGGACTATCCTAATATGCAAGGCTCTTACCGAAACGATGCGAGGAACGGGTCGACAGTGCGATCCGCGTTCGAGGGAGAATCACCCACACCAGAGCGATAGCCGGTAACCAGGAAGTAAAGGTCCTGAGGCCATGTGATTCTGATTTATCCAATCACGCGTGTGCTTCGCGTGGTCAGTTTGGGACAGTCAGGAAACGGTAGAGTATAGAGATAGTGCTAGCATCGGGCATATTTTAATTCTTGAAAATAGCCCATACACGCGTCGGGGCCCACTGCCAGTTAATGCTCCAGCGAGGAAAAATAATTACGCTCGAATAGTGGGTCCTAGTTAGGGACCAAAACGACGGCCACGTGATTCCCGGCAGCCCAACCACAATCAAGTACTATTTGGGCGGACATATTGGAACGGTCAAAGATTGAAAGAAAGTTCATGCAAAGTGATCGTGTCACATTAAAAATCGTTCACCCATCGTGACATAATTCATTAAAAACTTACTGATTTACACATTCATATTAAAACAACCAGTTGGCTGAGTACAATAATGTACAGTTCTAATTTGATTGGTAGATAGCGTGTAACAAACTGCATTGGATAGGGACTACATTATTACAGTCAATCGAATCCTTAATTAGAAGAACAGTTCTTGCAACAAAATCAATACCAATTAACAATGGTTATGTACATAATCATACCACACATCACACATGTAAATACAGAGTCAATCATTATGTCAGGGCACACAGTATTTAAGACAATTTCCAATGTGTTCATAGTAGTGAAGTCCAGTCCTCTGCCCGGTTGAGCCCATTGTGAATACTTTCAGTCTTAAGTATCCAGTGGAGTTCTTCTTTGTTTAGAATCTGCTGCACATTCGCCCCTCTTGGAGGTATTTTAATTGTGGAGATCATAGTCCATTTAAAATCTAATTCTGTGTGAGCCAGTGCACTAAAATGGTCAACCAGCGGTGCGTTGGGCGTCTTGCAGTGTATGCGACTTCTATGATGACACATCCTAAGTCGTACTTTTTGGGTGGTCTGACCTATGTAGATCTTTGCACACGGACAAAGGATAGCATAGAAAACAATTACGCTGTTACAGTTTGTAAAATGTCTACGTGTGAATTTAACATCCTCATAGGTAAATTCTTTCCCCTCTATGGTGGTATCACACATAGAACAATTTCCACATTTGACATGGCCTGTCAAGCGAGGAAGGCCACATAGGTCATCTAGTATTTCAGTGCTGTTAGCAGAAGGTAGCAAAAACAACAAGTGATGGACTGAATATGGATCAATGTCACACACTCCCCCAGTCAAAAGATCTGGGCCCAAATCCATCGTTTTTTAGCACTCCACTCCACCCTGGGTTAGACAATGGCGATATGCAAATCAGCTCTGACTCTGTTGCCCCATGGGAACAGTCCAGTCCGAACTACAAAAGCTATGTCCTTCCCAGAACGGAATCAAGTATCCGAGGACCGGACCGGTTTCGAGGTAACACCTCTCATCAGCCCGGCTAGCTTGACTCCAAGTGATGTGGAGTGCCTGGGACCCACGTCTGGGCATCCCCAGCGCACTTAGGGCGGATATTGCAAAAACAACAAGTGATGGACTGAATGTGGATCAATGTCACACACTCCCCCAGTCAAAAGATCTGGGCCCAAATCCATCGTTTTTTGGCACTCCACACCACCCTGGGTTAGACAATGGCGATATGCAAATCAGCTCTGACCCTGTTGCCCCATGGGAACAGTCCAGTCCGAACTACAAAAGCTATGTCCTTCCCAGAACGGAATCAAGCATCTGAGGACCGGACCGGTTTCGAGGTAACACCTCTCATCAGCCCGGCTAGCTTGACTCCAAGTGGTGTGGAGTGCCTCGGACCCACGTCTGGGCATCCCCAGCGCACTTAGGGCGGAAATTGCAAAAACAACAAGTGATGGACTGAATGTGGATCAATGTCACACACTCCCCCAGTCAAAAGATCTGGGCCCAAATCCATCGTTTTTTTGCACTCCACACCACCCTGGGTTAGACAATGGCGATATGCAAATCAGCTCTGACCCTGTTGCCCCATGGGAACAGTCCAGTCAGAACTACAAAAGCTATGTCCTTCCCAGAACGGAATCAAGCATCCGAGGACCGGACCGGTTTCGAGGTAACACCTCTCATCCGGTCCTCGGATGCTTGATTCCGTTCTGGGAAGGACATGGCTTTTGTAGTTCGGACTGGACTGTTCCCATGGGGCACAGGGTCAGAGCTGATTTGCATATCGCCATTGTCTAACCCAGGGTGGTGTGGAGTGCAAAAAAACGATGGATTTGGGCCCAGATCTTTGGACTGGGATGAATGTGTGACATTGATCCACATTCGGTCCATCACCTGTTTTGTTTGCGTTAGCAGAAGGTAGGGCAGCCCTCACTAAATGGTCTCTAATATACTTAGATTTTCTGAAGGCAAACAATGGTTTGTCCACAGTGAGCACTCCTGCATTTACCACTGGCCAGTATTTCTTAACACTCTTGGTAATGAAGTTGGATGCAGGGGAAAAGGTTGTAACAATCAATCAATCAATCAATCAATCAATCAATCAACCAAGGCATTTGTATAGCGCGCTACTCACCCGGAGGTTCTCAAGGCGCTTGGGGGAGGGGGGTCCGCTACTGCTCGAACAGCCAGGTCTTGAGTTGCTTCCTGAAGGAGAGGTGTTCTTGGGTCAGACGGAGGTGGATGGGGAGGGAGTTCCACATCTTGGCCGCCAGGTAGGAGAAGGATCTTCGAGCGTAATTATTTTTCCTTGCTGGAGCATTAACTGGCAGTGGGCCTGACGCGTGTATGGGCTATTTTCAAGAATTAAAATATGCCCGATGCTAGCACTATCTCTATACTCTACCATTTCCTGGCTGTCCCAAAATGGCCGCGCGAAGCACACGAGTGATTGGATAATTCGGAATCACATGGCCTCGGGACCTTTACTTCCTGGTTACCGGCTATCGCTCTGGTGTGGGTGATTCTCCCTTGAACGCGGATCGCATTGTCGACCCGTTCCTCACATCGTTTCGGTAAGAGACTTGCATATTAGGATAGTCCTTCTGCCTTGCCCAACCCGACCTCATCTAGACTTCTATAATTTTTGCAATTACGTTTGTGTAATTACGCTATTGGTTGTCCTCCCTTTCAGTAATTCTTCTATCACGTTGCTGCAGTCCTGCTGGAATTTCGGTAAGCACGACTTCTAATCAATTTCTAATCTGTCTTTTGTCACATTGGTGATACGCTTACCTTTCTCAATAATATTATTTTTGCCTGGCTTAGGCGGACCATTTCAATAACATCCAGGCCTTGGGCTCTTCATATTAGCCCTGCAGGTATGTTTTACCTCCATACCAATTGTGGCATCACTAGTTTAAGGTGTCGGGTTTAATGGTGTACGGGGTCCGCTTGCGTTATTAGTTAGGACTCCTTGCCCCACCACTTGACACACTTACGGGAGAAGTCACACGCTGGCATTTTATTATCTCCTGTGCATCACACCACTATTGTACTAAACTTCACTGGGCACAATCATCGTCGTTACGCCACTTCTCGTATTAACTGTTCCTTGTCCCAATCTGTAACCCTTTATTTAATTTCTTCACACCTGTATACGTGGCTTTGTAATTTAGCACAATTGTTTGTTGGGTTTTGGTAATAGGCGGCTGATACATCTCCTTTTTTAGGTGTAAGCAACAATGTATTTTTAGTGTGTGTTCCTCCTTTTTAAAAAATGCCCTAATTTGTGTATCTTGTTTTTTTTCAATTCCCCCTTCTCTTGCATGTTGTGGCAATTGTTGCCCACAGTACGGGCCTAAAAGTTTAATTAGACTTTTTAATGAAGGCATACATTGGTTGTCCTGAAGATGAACCTTGAATAAGTAATAGGTTCGAAACGTCGTCGACCTTGTCACACTATATGTATATGAACTGTGCTATTGGACGCTAGCAATAGTGTGTTTTTTGTATTGTATGATTGTGAATAGTAATACACAGACTGTTTGAATTGCCTCTTATACTTCTTATTTGTCCCCTTCTTAAGTGTGTTAGTTGGACACCGGCTGGTGTCCTGCTGTTATCACACTAAATTCCTTGTATAATTTATTCATCAGAAATTGAAACTGTCCGGCTGGACAAAGAATATAGTTGCTATTTAGTCTATATTTATTCCTTGAAAATTCCTCTTATCTAGGGACCACTGTCCTGTGTAAAGAAATAATTCCCTAAGGTCCCTAGCGTATTGCTTCCTTGGGTTCCCTTGTGTAACAAAATGCTAAAGGCTGGTTACGCCACAATTTACAATTTGGCTCCTGGAGTCATTATCCTGAAGAAGGTGGCCTGTATTCAACTGCAATCCACCGAAACGTGTCAATGCTTTTAATGTATAGACACCTGACTACTAGGATATCTGCAAGCTTACGAAGCAATATAAGGTTTAGGCAGATAATCCAACAGTTGCTGGGTTTTTTGTACAATATTATGAACATCTTTGTATGTCAAATATTTTTCCTCCCGTTTTGTGTGCACAATTATTGTGTTCTTTCATATTGGTTCGTCAAAAATCCTATTAGGTTTTGTTGTGAAGAATTGTGACACTGTGCATTTGTGTATGACATTTCTAGGTAATTTTTTTATGAAGCCAATACATTTTATTATATTATATTTTATACTGAAATAAACAATTTACTTGAATTTCTGAGATTGGAACGTTCATGGTCTGATGATGCAGTATGGATATGTGAGGTGCCTGTAATTTTTAATTAGGTTTTGTATTGAAGGTGTCTGATTTAACCAAAGAGGCCATTTTCTCTGACTTTTGTCAAAATGGTGGAATCCAGTTGATAACTCATCTGAAAGGATGGGACAATGCTTTCAGTGTAGGTTTCAATTGAAACTGACTTAAGGTGAATATGTTCTTAAAAGTAGCCCAAAGCTTTCCTCCACTTCCATCAGGTTAGAAATATTTCAATAAGTTAAAACTTCACATTTTCTTCAACAACTCACTGTTTTGATTTTTGCTTCAATCCTCTATGCGAATCTTTCAGAGAACTGAAGCACTAGTGATTGAGATAAGAATATCGCTTTTGAGATAAAAAATATAATTTTAAAAATGTTGATGTATTTAATATCGTTTTCAGTAATATAGTAATTAAAGCTATATAGTTAGATAGATAGATCGATCAATAGATTGTTTTTCGTGTTTATTAATGGGGTTACTCATTTATGGTATTTGTTTGAAGTGAAGTATGCACCCTACCCTTGCTTAGATGGCAGTCTGAATAGTAACATTAACCTAATTCAATACTTTCACTACTGTTGCATTGTTTGGAGTGGGCATAGTAAAGTTCGCACCTCCAAAATCGAAAGCTTTCCCTACTATTACACAGATTAGAGTGGGAATAGTACATTTTACTACTCCTAACTGCATCATTTATGCTACTGTTGCACTGACTGGAGTGGGGATAGTACATTTCCCCCCCTCCTCAATGAAAAACTATCTCTACCATTGCCGTCACTGCAGTAGGAATAGTAAATCTAACCACCCCAAAGTCCCAACACTTTCCCTACAGTTGCATAATTTAGAATGAAATAATATATTTAATATCCGTAGACTTCAATAGTTTTCATAATATTGAATAAATAGATTTTATAGCAATAAATGTTTTTGTTAAATATTTGATACTACTTGAAATTATTTTTAAATGTATTTTAATGTTTATAGCATTTTTTGTAAATATGTGTTCTGGGGTTTTAAATATTTAATATGTTATGTATTGCCTAAATGAATGTATTCATTTTTATGTTATTCATTTGTTTATACCTTTCATGGTTTTATTGTACTTGTTTTTAGTTATGGATTTTAAAAATGTGTTTAAGACTTATAAGTGTAGGGCCCAGCTCAATTAGCCCAGCGTGTTTTAAAATTTGCCATTTTTCACTGCTCATTCAAGTAATCCGAACATGAAATGTCATTTATTATCAGGCCAGCTCACCCCCTGTGCATTGAAATCCAATATTTGTTCTGTTGTGGGTAAGAGGGGGGTCGCGCAATGAGGGGAGGTTGATAAATTGATACGTTTTAAAAAGGTACCTGTCTGCCGGCCTGGTCCCACATTTCCTTGGCTCCTGCTTCTGTTCTCCTGCCTCTGACAAGAACAGGAAGCAGGCAGCCTCCCTCCCCTTCCCCAAGCCGTTCACAGCGCTGCAATAGCAGCATTGCGATTGGTCGAGAAAGCGCAGAGGCAGGGGAGGTCACTTTCTTCATGTTGCATAGTGCGCATGACTGGTTTTGGAGGTCCCAGAGGGCCGGCCAAACCAGTCATGCCCACACAGGAGTGGCACGCCACTCCTCTCCTTCCCTGCCCAGCCCTGCTTGTAGAGCAGCCCCGCTCACCCACCCGCCAGCAACTAAACACTTCTGCTTTCTTGCAGTTCGATAAGCAGAATCATAAAACAGTAGTTTTAACATTTTATGTTTCTGTTTCTCGCACTGCGAGAAAGCAATTGGGCAACGCTCCTCTGACCTAGTGGAGGAGCTGCCCCTGCATTTGTTATTCATCCTGTGCAAACTGCTCGAGGGAGACCCTTAAACTTACTGTAAAGTTTCTGATGCCATATTTTGCTGAGCCAAACTCTACTGGCCCCATGTTTTTTAAAATGCTCTATTCACCACATAACGTCCAGAAAAATGACACAATGGCACAATAGAGCAGAACAGAGAAGGAACAAAGACAAGTAATTTTTTTAGAAAAGGGTCCACCCCCACCATTGAAATTCTTAGCCACCCCCCAAAGTTTGGGTCTGGATGCACCCCATGTCCAGGAGCACGTCCATATCAATTGTGCCCCCACAAGCCGCGTTTGCGGGACTGAGTTAGTAGGGTCCCTGGTCCTGGTGATTCGTCCGCCATCTTGGGTAGGTAGTGACGCTCTGGGAGATTCTCAGGCGCCATATTGGTTTGGGTCAGAGGCTCGAACAGCCGGAAGCCCGCGCTTGGAGAGCTTATAAAAGCTGCTCTTAGCTCTCGCTCTTTAGACCTTTCCTGCCATCACGCGCATTACCTTAGATTCTTGATTTTAACCTGCACAGTTCGATAGTTTTAAATTTGCGTTGCCGTATTTGCGCTGCTGTATTTGCTGTGGTTTTTTCTGGGCGCTTGTTACTGCTGTCACCTGGGGATTAGACAGGCTTACCTTGCATTTAAATTGTGCCCCCACAAGCCGCGTTTGCGGGACTGAGTTAGTAGGGTCCCTGGTCCTGGTGATTCGTCCGCCATCTTGGGTAGGTAGTGACGCTCTGGGAGATTCTCAGGCGCCATATTGGTTGGGGTCAGAGGCTCGAGCAGCCGGAAGCCCGCTCGGCGTAATACCATAACTAGGATGTGTAGGCAGACACGCAGCGGATGCGTGCAGCGGAGGCGCCGTAGATGCGCCGGAGGTGCACCAGAGGTTAGCCCGTTTGCGCCCGTTCGCGTCCCGGGCGCCTCTGGCGCACCTGCCCCTCCATACCCTGCTGATTCCTGCCCTGCTCCCACTGAGGACTTAGAGCCCGAGGCCATTCTTATCCCGCACAAGACATTGTCTTGCGGCTTGTTGAATGCACGCTCTTTGATAAAGCACCACGCTGAGACTGCTTTATTAATTGAATCGTCACAGCTGGATGTACTGTTCGTGACTGAAACGTGGGCCACGAAGGACTGTGGCATGAAACTGGGCTGGGCTTGCCCGCCAGGCTATTTGATAAGGCATACTCCCCGCACCTCAGGCAGGGGTGGTGGGGTAGGCTACATCTTCAGAGACTCTATCTCCTTGACCGAATTGGTGGTTACAGAGTTAGCAGGGTTTGAGCTTATGGGCCTCTCCATTGTGGCTCAAGGAGGTACTTTAGTAGCAGGTCTTCTCTGCTACAGACCGCCCTCTCTGCCCACGACAGCCCTTCAATCTCTGATTGATCTGATCTACGACCTTTCCAACTCGCATACCAATTTTCTAGTACTGGGTGATTTCAACCTGTGGCCTTCTGGCCCCCATGACCTGGCCTTTCGAGAACTGTGCCAAGCCTGTAGCAATATCCAACTTGCTCAACTGATCCAGGTACCCACCCATGATAGGGGACACATACTAGACTTGGTATTTGCTGATAAGAACTTAGTTGTGGTAGATAAGGTCGAGGCCCAGGGTTGGACCGATCATTCCCTGATTGTTTTGTCCCTTCTTATGCCTGCCCCATGGAGACCCAATAAACCGGCCGGCAGGAAGTTGAATCGGCAATGGAATCGTCTCCTTAGGGAGCCGATTCGACCCACACTGCTACCGGGAACCTTTGAGATGGAGGAGAATGTGGACAAGAGCTATGCTTCTCTCTGCCGGCATATTGTATCATCTCTTGATGACCTGGCCCCTTTGCGTAAGGTGAGAGACAGGCCCAGAGGCCTAAATGCCTGGTTCAGCGAAGAGCTGGGGCACTTCAAACTTCGCTGCAAACAGGCGGAGCGTACATGGAGGAGAGGATATAGGGAGCAGGATAAGGCGGCTTATAAAGCAGCCCTGTACGAATACAAGGCCCAGTTAAGAATCGCAAAAGCTAAGTTTTTGGAAGACACTTTGGCGAAGGCCTCTAACAAATCTCAGACCCTGTTTAGATTGGTTAAGACTCTGTCTGACCCGCCTTGCACGGCGTCTACTATCCCGGCCTCGCAGGCACTGTGCGACTCGCTGGCCCTTGCATTTGAGGAGAAAATCAGGACCATCCTGACTGGACTCAAAAGTTCTGAACAATCTGTAACATCTGCAGTCTCTTCTTTGGACCCTTCCGACAACCTGGGCTCCAAATGGGCACCTAGCAAGGAAGGTAAGCCTCAGTTGTCCAGCTTTCCCGTTCCCTCGTTAGAGGAATTTGTTATCCTGGCAAGTAGTGTATCGTCAGGATCACCGCTGGATCCAATGCCTCATAAGATCTGGAAGGCTTTTCAAGATGAGCTTTTCCCTCCGTTGCACTCCATCTGCTGTCAATCATTGACCACAGCGTCAGTCCCAGACAGCTGGAAGTTGGCTATTGTAACACCTTTGTTGAAAAAGGCTTCTCTGGACCCTCTCTGTTCGGCTAATTACAGGCCAATTTCGCTATTACCATTTGCGATAAAAATTCTCGAGAGATGGGTCACAAGAGCCTTATCCGACTTCCTGGAAACAAATCTATGTCTGGATGGTGCACAATTTTGTGCTGTTGAATGCTTGATGAAAGTGATATGATTGTAGGAACGAATGGTGGTTCGCTTTAACTTGATTGCCTTTTCATGTGTCCCCTTTGCATCCTTGTTTTTCCTTTAATGTTTCATTCCCAAATGCACAAATGCATTTTATAAAAATTTATTGAATACACAATAAAGCTGCGATTAAAAAGCATTCCCTTTTCTGAATTTGACTTTCAGTTAGTGGAGGATTTACCTCATTTTTCATTCACTTTTAACAGCACTGGCATCTTTGTTTTGTTGTTTATGATATAGGCTCAGCCTTGCTGATTAGAGCCAGCCCTATTTTGTTTTTCATATTTCACCGTTGTATGGCAGCCACAGCAGCATGGTTGCGAGTCAATGCGTTGCAATTCAATGGGTCAAAAACAGAGGTACTCTACTGCTCCTTGGACCGAACTCCCCGTACACTACCGGCCGATTTTTGGCCAGTGTCCATCCCGGGCTCGGTGGAGGCGGCAGAATCAGCTCGCAACCTGGGAGTTCTATTGGAACCCAATTTGCAGCTTGATGCCTCCGTAAACAAGACGGCAGCAACGTGTATGGGTTTGCTCCGTGCTCTACGGAAAATCTTGCCACTTCTCCCACGGGGCTCCAGAGCTGAGGTAGTGCGTAGTTCCATTCTCAGTAGGATCGACTACTGCAACGCACTACTTCTGGGTGCCCCGAAGATTCTGGTCCTAAAGCTCCAAAGGATCCAGAATATGGCCGCTAAATTGGCCTTGTCTCGACCGCGGTCCGCCTCTTCATCGACAGCTTTGGCCGATTTGCATTGGCTCCCAGTCCAGCAGAGAATTGCGTTTAAAGCTCTCTGCCTTGTTTTTAGGGCCCTGCATGGACTGGGACCAATACCTCTTCAGAATCTTTTTCTCTGGTATCAGGCAGCCAGACCTCTAAGATCGTCTTCGGCGTTCCTGGTAAAAGTCCCTAAAATCAATAGAATGAGAATGGGTGGTCGCGCTTTCAGTTTTACGGCTGCCACGCTGTGGAATACTCTCCCTCTGGCATTGAGGAGTTGCCCTGATCTGCTTACTTTTAAAAAGGACCTTAAAACTTACCTGTTCCCCAGAGTAATGTAGCTTTTGTAATAGATGCATGGTTAGGTCTCAGCGCCAGGATACCCTTTGGGTGACAGCTGCGCTCAATAAGCAATAAATACAATACAATACAATCAATAGGCTTTTATAGCCAAGGGCTAGCAACATGAAATTACTTTCTTTGTTGACTCCAGAATGTGCAGTTTGAGCCTTAGGAGTAAGTCTGCATCTAAGACATTGCAGCAGCTGGAGTAAGCACTGGACCTCATACGCTTTTGAGAGGCTTACGCCTTAGTGCACAATTCCAAGGACAAATTTGAAAAAATCTGGCTTCTTGTTAAGACCTACATGATATAACATCGTGCTACTGGGGCAACTCCACTTGGAGTCCCGGACTTGGTTGACGAGCTGATCTCCAGTTGATGGCCTCCACTCAGAATCGCACCTCCAACTCAAATGATATAGATTAGCACTGAGACATTTTATGAATTATTTAGAACCAATGCTAAACTGAAAGAAATGCCTTGTATGTTGCTCACTGAGCTTTAATCGAATATGTAAATGCAGGTGAACAGTCAATATATTGAAATTTTAATATCAACCTACACTAATATCGAGTTTTTATTATCGTAGAGACAGAATATCGAAGTCAAGAATATCTTTGACCAGAATTTCGACTGCAAGGTCAGTAATATTGATGTATTTAATATCAAAGTAATATCAAAATAAATATTATCATTAGCAAAAATATTGTTGTAAATATTATCGATTTTTTTATGTTATGTATTTTAGTATGTATTTTATATGCATGTTTAACACTTTTTAAAAATGTTTTTTTATTCATTTTAAATATATGTATTAAATGTTTAGAAAATAGAATTTTTTTTTAACTCCTTGCATGCTGATGACGAACCCCAGCCGTCATGCACTACGGTGCTCGTGTGCTGATAACGGCTGCGGTTCGCCATGGCCCGCCCCTGTTCATTTGTTTACAGCACAGGGGCGGAAACGGGCCAGCAGTCAAGGGGTTAAAATAAATTTGCGTTTTAGTATCAGAGCGGGTTGTGGGTTTACAGGGGAATATGGAGGAAAGTAATTTATTTATAATAAATTAATTAACTTTTTTTTATATATTATTATTGATTGATAATGTATTGTTAATTATTAATTGGTAATTAGTTCTTATTAATTGATTAATTTATAACTATATTAATCATAAATAATGTATATTCTTTTTCATGTATTGTTAATGTTAATGTGTAGCGGGTTGTGGGTTAAAAGGGGAATAGGGTGGGTAGTGACTTAAATATATTTAATTAATTAATATGTTTTTATTTATTGTTATTTAGTATTAATTTATTGTTAGTTAATTAATTATTGTTTAATTTTGAATCATATTAATTATAATTAATTTATAATAATTTGTATTTTTGTTATTGTTAATTAAATCATTGTTAATTAATTATTAATTGGTAATTACTTTTTATTAATTGATTCATTGATAATTACATAATTGTGTTTTTATGTGTAGCGCATTGTGTGTTTATAGGGGAATAGGGTGGGAAGTAATTTAATGTTATTTTAGTAAATATTAATTTATTTTATTAGGTAATTTTTAATAATTTTGTTGGTAAATATTTACTAATAGGTTATTTATTTTATAGAAAATATGTAATTGATAAGTATATACATTTAACTCCTACACTATCCTACACTTTCCCTACTGTTGCAATCACTGGAGTGAGAATAGTAATTTTTACCTCTCTGCTATGCAACACTTTCCCTACTGTTGCACTCATTGGAGAGGGGATAGTAATTTTTACCCTTACACTATCCAACAGTTTCCATACTGTTGCACTCACTGGAGTGGCAATACTAACAATACAATATGTTTTTATTGTCGAATTAATAAAAATCCTTACAATACGAAAAGTGTGTTTAGCCAATATTCACACCACAAATAACGTTAACATTAAAAAAAACAAGAATTAATGTAGAAGTTAAATAAAACTTACTTATCGTCGGGTCCCCCCACTAGCACCTTAGGGAATTGTAATGTAAGCGTGGGAGCACCAGCGTGGGAGGATGGGCCTCTAACAGTATATTGGATGATCGTTAACAGACCTGTAGCTGCTTTCTAATCTCATTAATAAATTTAAGTCCCCGACAAGTCAGCATTGGGGATGAACCTCCCAGCCAGATAATAACGGCCTGCCGACATGTTCTTATGTTCAATTTGATCAGTATGTCCCGTAAGAACTGTCTTCTAGATACCATGAGGACTGGGCACACACAAAACAAGTGAATTAGAGATTCATTTTGGTAACCGCAGAGTCTGCATTTTGGGTAATCGTCTTGGGGTTTCCAGGAGGCTCTTAAGTCCTTGGATTCGTGAAGGCGCATACAGAAGTCAACGAGGGTTTTTCTTAAATGTTGGCTAAAATGGGTTGCCTAATATGCCTGGGGTTGTTGAAGTGTATAGGAACAAATAACTGTCCAGGTATGGCGTCGATGGGTAAATATTTGTTTGTCTTCCAGTAATGACTTCCTTTTGGCAATGGAATTAGCAATTTTGCAGAAACTGGCTAGGTCAATTTTTTTGTTCCATGCTTCTAGCAGTTCGAGCTCCGTAATGCAAGTTTGCAAGGGAATGGCCCAGGGCTGGGTAGATTCAGAGTTGATTACTTGCCAACAGAGATTATTTAAAGAGTCTAAGTCGGCAGCACGAAAGTTTGTGACAAAGTTTGACGAATCTTGACTGGGACCGAAAGATTTGCTTTTGAAGTCCAAATTCGAATCGCACCTGGGCTGGTGAGGAGCATTTAGGTAGTTTAAATACATCTTTGTAAATTTTATTTTGTAAGTTGTTTAATAAACCGGCCTCCCCTCCAAGCCATGTAACCAGACCGTATGATAGAGTAGGTAAAATCTGAGTGGCCATTACTTGTAAAAGGTGGGTGTAGTTTGGGCCACCCAGTTTTTGTAAGAGTCGCCTATATCCATAAATTAGCGTCTGGGGCTTGGCTTTTAACAACGTCGAATGTTCTTTTTTTGAGTTGTCTTTGCCGAGGGTAACCCCAAGATACCGGTAATATGGCTGTTCCTCTATTACAAGGTGGTTAGATGTCCAAATGAATTTGATAGACTTTCGCTCTGTAGGGCGTACTACTTTTGTCTTATCTCTATTCAGTTCCAGATGTTCTTCATCTAGGTAGAGTTGTAGAGCATTTATCATCCTTTGCAGCCCAATTGGGGTTCTACTTAGGAGGACGATGTCATCTGCAAACTGGATGATTGGCATTGGGGTGGTACCCAGTTTCGGTGCATGGCTTACAATTTGACCGAGATTTTTTCCTAGGTCGGCAAGGTATAAATTAAATAAGCATGGGGCCAGGACGCAGCCCTGTTTTAGTCCGTCCTCAGTTGGAATTTTGGACGTGAGGCTTGAACCCTGACCTTGTTTGACCCTTGCCCAAGTGTCAGTGTAAAGGAGCATGACTGCCTTGAGAAGATTTTTTGACAGCCCCCGCTCCTTGAGTTTTTCCCAAAGTCTCTCCCTACTAACTCGATCAAAAGCCACTCTAATATCGATAAAGCAGCCATATAACCGATTGTTCTTCATTTTGGCATTTTCCATCAGGAGGGCTAGGGCTGTAAGGTTTATTATGGTCCCTGTCCCTTTTCTAACGCCTGTTTGATAGCTGGGGACTAAGTTGTTATTGTCCACCCTGTAGGAGAGTAGGGTCTGCAATCCTATGATCACCCAGATTTTTTGCTTTTGTTTCACTGGTTTACGACTTTCTCTGGCTGTGGGCCTGCCAATCAGACCCACAGCCTGGCTGTTCTCTCTCTAAATTACAACATGTACCCTAGGTGCATTTACCAATTGGTACTGGGCCACCTTATCAGACCCTGTAACTCAGGGCATAGGTGTACCCAGGGCTGCCAGGGGCTGCAGCATGTATTATGCCACCCCTGGCTGGCCTCCTAAATTTGACACAACTGGCTGCATGACAGCTGGGGCAAAGTCGTGTAATCACCCTTTGCTGTAGGTGTAGTATACCTATACCTAACCCTAAAATGGACACACAGATTCCTATCAGTCACTCCTATGGCAGGCCTTGACAATCCTGAAGGCAGAGTGCTTGGAATCGTGTGAGATGGTGCTCTGGAATGAGCTGAGCCTGTCTGCAGCTTGCGGAACCAAGTCCTAATAGCTGTTCCATGATATCGCATACCATATACTCTTAAGTGCATTATAATCCTCGCGGTTAAATGCTATATTTGGTATTGCTTTATCAAAACATGTCGAGTAAGGTGTCATACGAATTGGAATATTAACCCCTCGCCAATTCTGGCGACGGGGTTAGCATTCCACCCTTCTAGAGGGACACGACATGTATGTAACTGTGAACCCCGGTTAAAGTTAAACGAAGCCTCAGCTCCACAAAATGGATGCTGCCACCACAGACACGAGTCTGACCCCCTGCAGCTGGGAGTCCTTCCAGTGAGGGGAGCCTGGACAAAGGGTTTCCTGTCAGGGGCGGTGCTAGCACCGTCCCAGACATGGTTTTGTGTATCCTGGGTAGGCAGGGTTTTTCAGGAAGGTGACTGCTGAGTGGCACCCCGGTGCTCACTACGCATAGGCGGTCAGAACCAGTTCCAGGGGCACACCAGCCCCTGGCCTGGGGAAAGTCCGGCATGGCAGAGGGGTGTAACCACCCCCCTCCTAGTCCCACCCATAGGCAGGACCTAGTCACCGGGTCAGCCCCTTTTTTTAGTATAAAGATAGGAGCGGGCCCCCTGTTCAAATTAGATCATCTTTGGAATCAAGACACGACTTTCTGCGAAAGACATCAAGATTTCCTTCTTCAAGATTCTCCCTTGTGGCTAAGGAGTAGTCACCCTGCATCCGCAGGCACCATCCTAGGAACACTGCGGTCTGCTGCAAGTCCTTCCTCCGGAATCCGACTGCCCAGCTCGACGAGACCCGGCTTCCCTGGCACCTCTGACCTCTACTCACCTCTACAGCCAAGCTGAGAACCGTGAGTGCGACGAAACCTCGAGGGACCGACGATCGCCAAGACTGCACGACTTCTTTGCAACAAGCCCACCGTGTGCTCCACTGGTGAGTGCTTTGGGGTCCGAGAAGCCCCAACCCTGATCAGCTCCAGCACCGAAGATCAGCCCTCCAGCACCTCCACGATCTGCGTGGGGCCCTTCTGCTTTCGCCTGCTCACCGCGATGTATGGCTACTAGCCCGCTGGCTTGTGGCCTTCTTCACGACGCCCGACGACATCACTGCTGCTGGTCTGGTTGCTCCAGACTGGCCCTTGCTTCCTTGTAACAGAGAAGCACCCCGGACCCTCCTGGTCCACTCCAGACGCCATTTTGAGTCCACCGCGTGGGCTTGAATTTGCCAAGGCTTTGTTGCCCAATCCTGGGTCCAGCGACGCCGACAGCTTCATCCATCGTGGGAAAGCTCGCTCCTCCATCCTGGTTGCCGACAACGCCTCCTGGTCCGTGAGATCTGCGAGCACAGCGTCACCCACTCACCTAGTCGAGGTGACTACCATCCGGTGCCCTCCTGGTGCCCCCTGACTACTGGCTAGTAGTCGCGAACTTGGTCCCCTCTGCTTTCAGGTGTCATCTCTCTTCAAGATCCAGGCTTGGATCCATCAAACTTTCTTCACTGGTCGCCTGCCAGCAACTTCTTTCTTCCAGGCTCCTGGTCCGTCTACGAGGATTCCCGACGTCTTTTGAGACCTATGCAGCTGCAGCCCCTGGGCTAGGTAACTTCGGCATTTCGGTGCCCCAGCATAGCCTCACTATCCAAGGGTCAGAATCCACTTTCGTTTTCCTCCTACCAGGTCGGGTTCGCCCGAGAACACTAACTTTGTCATTACTAGCTACCATAGACTTTGTCCCGCATCACGCGTGAGAGTGCACACTCTGCACCCGAGTCCCCTAGGCCTCCTGCAAGTAATCTGAAGATTCTATAGTCAAGATCTAGCGATTCCAAAGCCTATTAGTACTGTACTTATCTGCTAGTAATTTCGCATTCCACTTTCAGAGTATATGGTTTTCCGTGGCCCTCGGGCATTTGTATATACTGTGCTAACTTAAGTATTTTCGTAAGAGTTTTGTTTTGTGCTTAGTACCCTGTCCTCATAAAGAGTACAGGGCTGTTGTGATTCTTAATAAATATCTTGTTTATTTTCATAACACTTGTGTGGTGTCCTTTCACTGGGTATTCAAGGGGGGTATTAATGATGCCCCAGAAATCCCTCGTGTTTCGTTTTTTACTAGCTTCTAGCAATTTTACCCACGTATCTTCCTTGTGTTTGGTCTTGGCTTTCCACACCATTTTACGATAATTTTTTCTCATACTCCTAACAAGAAGAAGACATGACATGGAGCCCTGGTTGTTATTCCTTGTTGCCTTCCGTTACTCCTGGAAAATTTTTCTCTTTTCCTGTCTTAATTTGTTGTCAAACCAGGATTTCCGTAGGACTAGTGGGCCATAATGCGGAGCGAGGGCAACCGAATGTTTAAGGACAAATTCTCTAGCAGATTTTCCCAAGTTGAAACCTGGTCTTCACTTTGTTCATTTTCATGTTTTGAAAAGAAGTTACTTGCAGTTTCGTAGATGGCTTTCATTCCGTTGCCCCTCCAACGCAATCTTCATAAATTGAACTTCTCTGGCTAATGAGAGAGAACAGATAGCTGTGTAGACTCCGACACCCCTATATTGATCCATGTAATTTGGCGAAAGCGGTCGCTTTCGATTCGTGTTTCTATTTCATAGCCCTCCACTGAGTCAAGCAAGTTGTTGCTAATTAGAGTGAAGTCTATGGTTGATATAGCCTTGCCACTCATGTACATGGGTACTGATGAACATGCACCTGATATTGCGGGTTTTACAATTGTTAATCCCAGCATTGTAAATTGTCTTGGGGTTAATGGATTAAGCTCTGCCCGGTTTTTTGCCTTGGGATATAAGTATACGAATCTTCATGATTTAGGTTGAGAATAAAGTCACCTGATAGTATCAGCCAACTTTGAGAGTTTGATTTCTGGAGTGTTTTTTATGAATTTGATAAGAACGGCTGATTACTCTTTTTTTTTTTGTGCAATCAGGGTGAATGTAAATATTTATTAATAGCAGTTGGAGTCCGGATTTAATGGAGAGCTTTGTTACCTGGACCCAGTTTAGTCCCACATCCTGTTTTTCCGGCTCCCAATTAAATTTCTGCAAGATGTATGTGGATAGCCCTCCACTAAGGTGCCCGAACTTGGACGTTCTCTTGGCTAGGATATGGTGTTCAGTAAAGCCGGGAATGGCAGGGGATGCCAAGTTCCAGGTCTCTTGTAGTAGAAGGATGTCATATTTATGAAAGAACGTTTGTGTCTCACTGTCTTGGTCCATACTACTAAATCCGTGGATGTTCCAACTGCAAATGCCTATTTTAGTAGTTTTGACCCTGTCCTTAGTTGCATGTTTGGGCAGTATGCATTGGAATAGATGTACGTTTTTTTTAGGAATACTTTTGGTTAAGGGTTAACGGGATCCATAACCAGTCCTGGGTTGGTGACCCACCTGGGCGAGGATGCGTTAGGGGTGTGTCTATTCCACCAACCTCTTGGACTGATGTAGCCGAAAGGGCGCCCTGGAGACACAAGATTTGCTTGCGGTTGATTAGCTCCACCCTGCTTAAGTTCAGTGTACTTTTTGCGAGCGGGAAGGGATATCTCGGGCGTGTATGTTGCGTAAGAGTAATTCCCCAGTGTTCGAATGATCCTCTGTTTTCAAAGATCTTTGCTGCTATCTCCTTGGAAGCCCAGATTGTAACAGAAACTTCGGTGTTTGTATGATCATTTTTTTGTCCAAACTCAACTGAAACTAGGTCTTGAGTAGATGTACCTCTAAGCTCAGGAACAAGACCAAATAGTTTTAATAAATTTCCTCTGTTTAGGATGTCATTTATGCCCTTTGTCTCATATTTGGGAATGAATGTCAGAATTGGTTCTAATTCTGCAGTTGGAACTATTAACGGGTCTTTTGAGCATAAGACAGAATGATTGGAGTTGCTTGTAGAACAGTTTTTTGTTTTTTGAATCGCGTTTCCTAAGATACCCTTACCCCTAAAGCTCCTTACGGGAGAATGAGTGGTTCGTATCAAATGATTATTTTTTGATTGCATTACGGGGTTTGTCAGAGCTGTGCAGTCATGATTTTGTCCGATTTTTGTTATTTTAATCGGGGTAATGGTCCTTAGTGAGTCATGGTGTCCTATTTTATGTTGAATTGTTCCCATTGGGTCCATTGGTTTCTGTTTAATGCACTGCCGGTCATTCCCTATTTTAGTTATCTTTATAGGGGTCAGGTCGTATGCTGCCTGAACATGAATTTGATCACTATTTAGTTGCGTCCTGGTTGGTATTGTCGCTCCATTAATGATCGTAGGTAGTGGCTCAGGTTGGCGTTTGTTTTTGAGCGGGCCGCCCCCGACTGTAATTGGATTTCCTTGGGCAGGTGTCTGCATGCTCTTTGAGCTTGGACGGGGGTATTTCATCATTGATGTTGTTTCTGGTGAAAGTGTAAGAGCTGATTTTGTGTTTGTACAAGTGATCAGTGCTTGCTGAGACTTACTCAGACCTTCAGATGAAGCCTGATCTAGGCCGCGGGACTGTACCCATAGTTTAGAATTTTCAGACAAGGCTTTTGCCTCAAGATGGTGTTGACCTTCCAAGATGTCGATGACAGTGTTTGAGGAGATATTTACTGTTCCATTCTCTTTTGATCGATCGATCAAAGGTGTTGCAAAGAAATTGTCAATTGTGATCCTTTGATTACCTTTTGATTTAGACCAGGCTTTTCTCGCTCTTTTCCTTTGCTTTTTCGTAAGGCTGTCGTGGAGCCGAGGATCGAGATTTTCCATGCCCTTGAATGAATGGGCAGTCGAGTTTGAAGATACTTTAAGCTGAACCTTTGGATAATGTGACGAGGCGGGATCCCCGTCCCCGTCTGGACTCCTATGTAGTGAAGAGTGAGTGGTAGCAACGCTTGATTTACCTGTGTTGTGTTTTTCTCCTGATGGAACTAGATTTATCGTCTGATTATTTCTTTTTTTGACTACTCCCAGAATGTCATTTAGAATTACGGGCAGTGATGCCAGTTACTCGATGATGCTCCCACAGCCACAGCTGGACGGTTGGCTTGTGGAGCCTTTGTCGGTTGGGGCCTGTTTTAAAAGGGGAGTGACTGAGGTTTCTTTGTTAGTCAGAAGAGTGATAATTGTGTCTGTTTTAGAGCTAAGTTGGGCGATATGCTCTGTGATGGCATTTATCAAGTCTATTTGGACCCCTATCTTGTCTGATTGAAAATTGAGGGCCTTTATGGCCTGGTCCTAAGTGCTAATCTAGGTGTTCCCCCAGGACCCGAAGGGCGCTTGGCTGCAGTGGCTCTTTTTTCGCTCTTCCCATTGTGTGGTCGTGCTTGTTGAAAAGATTGATATAAGAGACTGCATAGATTTTTTTTGTTGGAAACTGCTGCTTCCAGAGCTGTCATCGATTAGGTTTCTATGAGATGCACTGGGGTCAATTACATTGTGAGGCGTGGACGCCCCTGGGCTCCGGCTTTGCTCCTCCACTATTTGGTCGTAGTCCAGATTTGAATCTAGATTTAGTTCTTGCAAGGATTGACTTGGAACTGGGAGCAGTGTCGCATTATCCAAATTAGGAAAGTTATGTCCAGGCGAAGGGTCAATCTGGCAGTCCAGCCTCATAGACCTCTCGGTTGGTTGCGTTTGTAGTCGTCCAGGTCCAAGATCAATTTGGGGATTATTGCGATCGATAACATGATTAATTACCCCTAAGTTCGATTTGTTATTAGAATCGTTGAAAAGTTTTTCCAGTGAATCCTGGCCAGGAGATATGGGTGAGGGCAGGACTAGTTTTTGCCCAGTCTTGGTTGATTTAATTTTGGTTAATGGAGTACTGGAGTTATAAATCATTGCCTGCACAAGTTCTGTTTTTTTGTAAGAGGCTTGAGCAGTTGCTCAATTGACAAAGCCGGTTGAAGTTGCGTGAGAGTTTCTAAAATTTGAATTTGGACCGTCAATGATTTGACACGATTTGGGGTTTCCGGATGGTTATGATTGGTTGTCTTGTCTGGTTGAATAGCGCTTGGTAACTTCTTAGCTTCCCTAGTTGTTACCAGCAGTGCCGATACGGGGTCTTTCCGAAAGAAACATTTGTTGATCTTTTACTGGGTACCTAATAGTCGGCCAGGGCTGTCTGGGGGCTGGAGAGGTCGTACTATCTCACTTGTCCCCTCACCATCGCACCCCCCTTGCCGCAGAGCAACTTGGGGCGGATTTACTTGTGTTTGCTTTAATGCGTCTGACTTCTTAATTTTTTTACTGCGTGGTGTTTTGTTTGTTGAAGCCTGCCGTTTGGTACCTGAGCGCATTTTTTGTCCAGCACAGTTTTATAAAAGTTGTGGCTGGCGCGAAAGCTGGATGGCCGCTAGTTAGAGCAAAGGTGGACCAAGGTGGAATGCTGAGGAACCAGTTGCTACAGATGAGCGGGGCACTCAGGAGGTGCCTCGAGCCAAATCGGACCTAGTCGGATTGGCCTGGGCAACCCCCCGGGCTCTTACTTAGCAGCTAACTCTAACGGTGGCCGCGCTCGTCCTTTTGTACCTGGGCCTCGCCCTGTACTCGGCCGGCATCTCTCCCTTGAGCTCCCCCAAAATCCCAGAGCCTTTCCTCGTTCACTCAGCCCGCCGCTCCCGAGCCCCCCGGGACAAGTTTTGGGGAACGAGGGTGACTTCTGCAGGAGGAACAACAGTGTTTGCGTTGAGCCAGGTGGGACAAAACTGCGCGATGCAAACTAAGAACTGACAGGGCGCCCTCCACTTGTCGCCTGCCTCTCAACATCAGGCCACAGTGGCAATCTGGGGCTAGAAAGGGGAAAACAGGTCCTCCCTTCCTTCTTTCCCGGCGTCCCTGTCCCTGACACAGTCCCCGAAATGCAGAGAGGCAGAGAATTGCCTCTCAGACGTCAAACGTCAAACGGGCCAGGAGCAATGGAGGCAATGGAGGGAAAGCTGAGGCGGGGAGCGATGAGCGGCAATCAATCATTCAACAACAATAGCGGGTGGCGGCTGGATTGCGTAGCCAATTGCTTACTTACTCGCCTGCCCCTGCGAACGCCAGACTCCGTGCTCCTCGGGCACATCAGCCGCTCCTCTCCTTCCTCTCCTCTCCTTCCTCCCCTCGAGCAGGCTTGAGCAGGCTGGTCAGTTCGTGATGTGAGTCCCTGCGGTGCTGTGCTGTGCGGCCGCCTCTCGGCTTCTCGGATTCTCGGCCTCCCGTCCGGGCGGATTGAGGCTGAGGGACGAGCGGAGGGCAGGGCAGCACTGGGCTGGGTACCCCCGATGTAAGGACCCTCTCACTTCACGCTAGCCTCTGCCACCGCCGCCTCGGCTTCTGCTCTGCTTCAAACTGACGCGCACACGATCGCCACCTTCTGGTCTGAACTCGAAATAAGATAGCACCGCACAGTGGCAATAGTAATTTTTACCCTTACCCTATCCAGCACTTTGCCTACTGTTGCACTCACTGAAGTGGGAATAATAATTTTTACCCCTAAGCTATCCAACTCTTTCCCTACTGTTGTACTCACTGGAGTGGCAATAGTAATTTTTACCCCTATGCTATCCAACACTATCCCTACTGTTGCACTCACTGGAGTGGCAATAGTAATTTTTACCCCTACGCTATCCAACACTATCCCTACTGTTGCACTCACTGGAGTGGCAATAGTAATTTTTACCACTACGCTATCCAACACTATCCGTACTGTTGCACTCACTGAATTGGTAATAGTAATTTTTACCCCTACGCTATCCAACACTTTCCCTACTGTTGCACTCACTGCAGTGGGAATAGTAATTTTTACCCCTACGCTATCCAACACTATCCCTACTGTTGCACTCACTGGAGTGGCAATAGTAATTTTAACCCCTACGCTATCCAACACTTTCCCTACTGTTGCACTCACTGGAGTGGCAATAGTAATTTTTACCCCTACGCTATCCAACACTATCCCTACTGTTGCACTCACTGGAGTGGCAATAGTAATTTTTACCACTAAGCTATCCAACACTATCCGTACTGTTGCACTCACTGAATTGGTAATAGTAATTTTTACCCCTACGCTATCCAACACTTTCCCTACTGTTGCACTCACTGGAGTGGGAATAGTAATGTGTACCCCTACACTATCCAATACTTTCCCTACTATTGCAGTCACTGGAGTTGGAATAGTAATTTTATGTCCTCCGCTATCTAATATTTTTTTTATTATTTTAGGTCATATAGTGTGTAATTAATTTTAAAAAGATAAAAAAATAGTAATTTTTTAATTTGTTACATTTATTATTTATTAAAATAAATATTAAAATATATTAATAAATAAGTATATATAATATATGCATATGTTCAATGTGTTTTTTAATTATATATATTACCTATAATTTTTAAATGTTCAAAAACGATATTTTTTACAGATATTTTTGACATCGATATTTTCCCCCCAATATTTTTGTACTTACCATAATGTTGATGGGATGCCGATATTCTTGACTTCGATATTTTTGCTGCAACATTTTTGTAACAAAACATAGGGGATCTTTGAGGAATCATTCAACTGTAACATATTATTTAAGAGTCGTCACACAAGTGAACAACATTTTTTCTTAGAACTCAAAGAGTTTCCCATCAATAAATAGATATTTTTTTATTAGAATCAACACAATCAATCAATCACATCATTTGTAAAGTGCACTACTCACCCGTGAGGGTCTCAAGGCGCTGGGGTGGGGAATGCTGCTACTGATCGAAAAACGTTATCAAAAGAACATAGAAAAATATTCATTAGTCATATCACGTATGGCAACATATTAACTACTGGCTTAATTTGTGTAGCATAAACAGTAGTTTTAAACACCTTTTATTCTACAGTATGGACAGTACATGGAATCAACCGTACATTGCAATCAATTCATTGTTTATATTAATTTCATTATGCATCTTCAAATACCTGTATAAACAAAAAGGTGTGGTACAGTTGACATTTCGGTCTCATATAAGGTCTATCAAATCCACGAGACCATCCTCAGGACGATAGCGTTGCACCATGAATCTAGCATAATAAAATATACAATATCAACATATTTAGGAAAAATATTTAGAAAAACCTTGAGTTCAAAAGAGTATCGTCTGCTCATTACTCAATAAGAAAAGAGAGTGCACCCTCTATGCACACAACCACCGCATGCCAGAACATCAAATATAAACAACCAAAAATGTGTGTGCTCATGCAACCCACCAAAAGGAACCATCATGTAAGATTTGGCCAAACACCAGTGGTGACAAAAAACCACAGCACCACATTAACCACACTCTTAGTTACTTCGGCGCCAGATACCTCTCAGCAACTTTAACCTATAAACAATACCAAGTCATGAGTAACTCAAACTGGCCACTACCAATCACCACTAGTGAAAATGTAAAAATATCATCTCCTACTCTTACCTTCCATAAACTTCTCGTTAGATCTAAAACCAAAGTGCATTCAATTATCAATTCCATCACTACGCTTTTAACGACAGCGTTAAATACAGCAACTCTGGGCTCTTAATTCAAAATGGAGTTATACTCACAAAAAACCTTACGTATCACTCTGCAACGTTTTCCTACAAAACGAAAGTGTGACAGCATGATTAAAACCATACCTCCAAATGATTCGCAACACATTAGCACACAAACTCACGCAGCGTGTGTATAGCATGCTGACTTACTTTTCCAGGGACTTGACTTAATTCGTCCACCACCCGACAGCAAGACAGAGTGAGGACGCTGTATCCTAATGGATCGTTACAATTTAAGAATAAGGAATATATGCTAAAATGAGCTATGGCAAACTATAGATCCTGTTTCACTTTAGAAATCTCAAACACTCTTGGGGTGCCAGAAGAGAACTGGGGAACTATTCACACTAAACAGGGGTTAAACATGTTGCATGTTAAAACTCTCTAAGGGGCATATTATCAAGAACGGCGTCAAAATTATCGCCGCTTTAGCGGCAGGAAACTGCAGCTAAAGCAGCGATAATGGGCTTGATAATAGGCCCTTGTGAATACCCATAGAATCCCAGGTTAACACCAGAACCTGGGCTTCAATTAGAATTTACAAGGTCATATTATCAAGCCCTTTATCGCAGCTTTTCCGGCAGTTTCATGGCGCTAAAGTGGCGATAATTTTAACACCGTTCTTGATAATATGTCTCTTAAGGACCCCTTGGGAACTTCAGGAAGCTCAGCCACATATTCTGAATCTCCCTTTAGGCAACCTACAAGAGCATCAGTGCAGGTACATATGTACAGGGTTCTCAACATGGGGCGCAACCAGGATTTCATTCTAGGTACTAGCTTCTCAAAGATGCAGACCGCATGGTTGGGCGACTCCGAAAGTAATTTACAAGGCCCCGTTTAGCCTTTCATATTGATAGTCCTTTAGTAGAATCAGTCCAAATCGCAGTTACATCAGTAGGGGCTTCTGGGCCTTAGTTTGCGGTTTTGTAGGTAAGTTGGCAAACGTAAAGGTACATAGAAATTAACTGGCCAGGTTTTTTGTGCCGTTTCAGTCAGATTGCTTATATCCAAGGGTGCCGAGATAAGTTTAGCTGGTTTTGACAGAAGTCTTAAAATCTACTTCAATGGGAGGCTGCCCCAACCCTCCTTCCCCCATAAATCTTCATCCTCCAAAGTTCTTAAGGCCTGATTAAATCCATGATTCCAGATAGAGTTCTCTTACATTATTACCTGCCATACAAAATACCTAAAAGAGTCGAGAGGCCCCCTCATAGCCTTTGCACAGTGCGACAAGAATCTGGCTTCAAGTTTTAACTGTTGTCCACTAAGACTGATTGTACACTGATCTGTGCCATACTGGTGAAGGTGGAAGGTGGAAAATTTGTCAATAGCAATTGCACTGCGCCTTATACAGCCACGCATCTAGTACATTTGAAAAGGCAATGGCACCACAGGAAGCCATATGGTCCCTACCGACTAAATAGGACTGTGAATCGGGACAACACAACCATCAGAATTAGTCCACACAGTATGCTGGCCTGATTCCTAGCTATCTTACAATGCCCCATCGGAACCCCTTCCCTTACCAGGGTACTAAATGATATTTGCAACCTCAGAAAGGACCACTCTTATTGCCCAAGTAAATCATGGACACAGACTTACCCTTTCATTGTGATTAGCTATAACCAAAGTGAGAAACATAAATCTTCTGGTTTCTGACCTCACAGGAACCATGGCTCCATGTTCCTAATTTGGAGAGGGTATCAACCTATATCTATTTCGGGGTATATATTTCAGGGGCCAAGAAAAGTGGGGGCACAATAGGTTCTTTTCCCATGTTAATTTACATAGATATTTTAGACACGACTACAGCCTTCGGGCTAGTATTACACCAAATTCGGCAGGAAGGTAGCTCTTGGTTCAGAAATACCTTTTTTTGTTATTTGGTGTAAATCCGTTCAGTAGTTTTGAGATATAAAAAAAATTGTATTCAGCTGAGTCCCACAAAATAAAAATAAAAGGGGGTATAAGATTACCCTGGCTTCCTAACTGTGGTCCCACACTAATTTACATTATAGCCCCTGCGTTGGTCAGGCCCAGTTGGAATGCACGTTTTTTATTTTATAAAAAGGAGGGGTGCACGGGACCCTTCTCCTTGGTCTTAAATATGCCATGGGACCACCACTTCCCGGAGTCTTAATTTTAATAATGGGGGTGGAGGGGGCACTCGGACATCCCCCAAACTGGTGACCTCACCAGGGCTACAAAATAAACTTCCAGACCCCCTGAGCCCCAGGAACTACCACCTCCCCTGGGCTAATTACTAAAAATTGGGAGCACTACGCAGACCCCCTGACCCCCGGGTACCACCAACGCACCAGGGCTATTACTACATTTACTAGGGTGGCAGTGTGGATGCCCCTAAGTCCCCCGGACCAACCCCTCACCTGGGCTTAATTAAATATGAAGCACACGGACCGCGCGGAGCCTACCTGGAGACTACTTTTTTTCAAAAAGGAGTCAACGTGCTGGAAACTGACATCTAATGGCCCATTAGGATGGCGGGCGGATCGCCTGGCGGGGGCAATCCACCCGCCATCGTCAGCTAAATGACCCCCCCGCCATATTCGGTTGGTAGGGGGGACCGTGGCGGACGGAAAGACCGTGTGCCGCTTTTTTGGCAGGTTTAATATGGTGTTGTCCACTAAGACTGATTGTACACTGATCTGTGCCATACTGGTGAAGGTGGAAGGTGGAAAATTTGTCAATAGCAATTGCACTGCGCCTTATACAGCCACGCATCTAGTACATTTGAAAAGGCAATGGCACCACAGGAAGCCATATGGTCCCTACCGACTAAATAGGACTGTGAATCGGGACAACACAACCATCAGAATTAGTCCACACAGTATGCTGGCCTGATTCCTAGCTATCTTACAATGCCCCATCGGAACCCCTTCCCTTACCAGGGTACTAAATGATATTTGCAACCTCAGAAAGGACCACTCTTATTGCCCAAGTAAATCATGGACACAGATTTACCCTTTCATTGTGA
Source organism: Lissotriton vulgaris (assembly GCF_964263255.1). Lineage (NCBI taxonomy): Eukaryota > Metazoa > Chordata > Amphibia > Caudata > Salamandridae > Lissotriton > Lissotriton vulgaris. The sequence goes on along the minus strand of NC_141688.1, from coordinate 203,848,063 downwards.
TTAGCTATAACCAAAGTGAGAAACATAAATCTTCTGGTTTCTGACCTCACAGGAACCATGGCTCCATGTTCCTAATTTGGAGAGGGTATCAACCTATATCTATTTCGGGGTATATATTTCAGGGGCCAAGAAAAGTGGGGCACAATAGGTTCTTTTCCCATGTTAATTTACATAGATATTTTAGACACGACTACAGCCTTCGGGCTAGTATTACACCAAATACGGCAGGAAGGTAGCTCTTGGTTCAGAAATACCTTTTTTTGTTATTTGGTGTAAATCCGTTCAGTAGTTTTGAGATATAAAAAAAATTGTATTCAGCTGAGTCCCACAAAATAAAAATAAAAGGGGGTATAAGATTACCCTGGCTTCCTAACTGTGGTCCCACACTAATTTACATTATAGCCCCTGCGTTGGTCAGGCCCAGTTGGAATGCACGTTTTTTATTTTATAAAAAGGAGGGGTGCACGGGACCCTTCTCCTTGGTCTTAAATATGCCATGGGACCACCACTTCCCGGAGTCTTAATTTTAATAATGGGGGTGGAGGGGGCACTCGGACATCCCCCAAACTGGTAACCTCACCAGGGCTACAAAATAAACTTCCAGACCCCCTGAGCCCCAGGAACTACCACCTCCCCTGGGCTAATTACTAAAAATTGGGAGCACTACGCAGACCCCCTGACCCCCGGGTACCACCAACGCACCAGGGCTATTACTACATTTACTAGGGTGGCAGTGTGGATGCCCCTAAGTCCCCCGGACCAACCCCTCACCTGGGCTTAATTAAATATGAAGCACACGGACCGCGCGGAGCCTACCTGGAGACTACTTTTTTTCAAAAAGGAGTCAACGTGCTGGAAACTGACATCTAATGGCCCATTAGGATGGCGGGCGGATCGCCTGGCGGGGGCAATCCACCCGCCATCGTCAGCTAAATGACCCCCCGCCATATTCGGTTGGTAGGGGGGACCGTGGTGGACGGAAAGACCGTGTGCCGCTTTTTTGGCAGGTTTAATATGGTGGCGGTGTCTATTAGACACCACCATCCATATTAATATGCGTCTCTTTAGATGTCTTTCCGTGGCTGCGATGCCGCCATGCTAAAAGGAATGCGGTCTTCACTTTGGTGACCCCTTGTGGGCCCCCAGAGAGTAGGAGAGATGGGGGTGCACAAGGGGGGTACCTTTGCATAAACAAAGCGGCGCGGTGCCTGATGCTTTGTGTATGCAAATGCATACATGCATTTTTAGCATTGTGGTGGGCGGAGCTGAGAGCACCGCCCGCCACAATGCTAAAAATACAGGATGCTCCTGCCACTGTGGCGGGCGCATCCTAAGGCCCCCCACTGGACCCCCGCCCTTATGGCGGGCGGTCCCAATCACCGATAGACGACCTTTGACCCTGTCCTCAGGTAGGCCGCCCCCCAGACGCCACACGATCCTCCTGTGACGCTGACCCCGCTGTCGCCTACCCCTGCCGCTGCCTGGTGCCGTGTGAGCCCCCTCAGGTGATCGCTGCGTTACTGATACATTGTTGGTATTGCTCCTTTTATTTTTTGTGCCCTTTGTTGTGCCTTGCGCCCCCTTTGCCTTCTGTGACCCCTCGTTTTTCCCCCGCTTGGTCCCCCGCTCTTCCCCCGATTCCCGTGTGAGCCCCCTCAGGTGATCGCTGCGTTACTGATACATTGTTGGTATTGCTCCTTTTATTTTTTGGGCCCCTTGTTGTGCCTTGCGCCCCCTTTGCCTTCTGTGACCCCTCGTTTTTCCCCCGCTTGGTTCCCCGCTCTTCCCCCGATCCCCTCTGTGCCTTCTCCCTGCCTATGCGTCCCTGCGGCCTCGCCCACCTGCCGTCCCCATTCGCCGCCCCACTCCCGCCTCCCAGCTGCTTCTCCCTCCCTCAACCCCTCATATGGAGACCTCACAGCGGCCACGCAGCGGTGCGCCGAAGGCAAGCCTATCTGCGCCTGTCCACGGCTGGACAGATCCACTGGCCCCCGCCAGAGCCAGGGTACCCGACTGAAATACTACTCCGCCGCCCTCAACGCACTCAACACCGGACGACCACCTGCCTGGTACCGAGCCACCCCGAAATGCACCCACCGACCTTTCACCTCTCAAGCCTGCAAATTCACCTGCCTCCGATCCCGCCCCCGTCAGCCACGCCAAGCAATAAGGACAACCACCTCAAGCGCATCCTCCTCAACACCCGCTCCGTCCACAAGCACGCTGTCGAACTCTGGGACCTCCTCGACTCAACAACACCAGACGTTGCCTTCCTCACAGATACCTGGATGAACACGTCCTCGGCCCCAGACATCGCCACACCCATCCTGGACGGCTACAAGATCACCCGGAAGGACCGCACCCGCCAAACCGGAGGAGGAATCGCTATCATCTACAAGAACACCATCAACATCACTACCAACGCCAAAGACACACTCTCCACCGCCGAACACCTACACTTCCAAATACACACGACCCCAAGACCAACCTGAGAGAAATGCTCATCTACAGACCCCGGGCCCGCGCACACAATTCAGCGAAACCATCGCCGACCTCATCAGCCCGCACGCCCTAGCCTGACACAATATATCCTCCTAGGGGACCTGAACTTCCACCTAGAGAAAAACAACGACAACAACACCACCACCCTGCTCGACAACCTGGCTAACCTCGGACTCAAGCATCTGGTGGACACACCCACCCACCAAGCTGGCCACACGCTGGACCCCATCTTCTCCGCCAGCAACCACGTCTCCTTCAGCCACTCCACAGAACTACACTGGACCGACCACAGATGCATCCACTTCACCTTCAAAAAGAATGCATCTCACCACCGCACACAACAAATCCCCCGCAGATGCTGGAGCAAAAACACCACAGACCAGCTCATCTCATCACTAAGCCAGAACCCGCCAGCCGACACCGCTGACACCAACAACGCAGCCCACAACCTCGCACAATAGATCACCAACTGCGCCAACGACCTCGCTCCACTGAAGAACCCCCCAGGCAAGACAAGCAACAGGAAAACATCATGGTTCACAGATGCCCTCAAAGAATCAAAGAAATCCTGCCGGACCCTCGAAATAACCTGCCGCCACGTTCGGACTCCAGAAAACAGCCCTCAAAAACGCCACCCTCGAACACCACCAGCTGATCCGCACCACCAATAGGACATCGTTCAAAGAGCGACTAGACAAGAACACCCACAACAGCAAGGAACTCTTCAGCATCGTCAAAGAGCTCTCCAACCCGAGCGCCAGCTACAACAAACTCACACCGTCACAAGACCTCGGCAACTCCCTCGTTACGTTCTTCCACCGTAAGATCACAGATATACACAACAGCTTCGGACCCCAGACACCGCCTCCAGTCACAGAACCAACGACCCCTACCACCACCCTCAGCACATGGACCCCCATCAGTACTGAAGACACCACCCACGTCATGAACACCATACACTCCGGCTCTCCCTCTGACCCTTGCCCCATCACATATTCAACAAAGCCGACAGCATCATCGCACCCCACCTCCGGAACATCATAACCAGCTCCTTCACATCAGCCACCTTCCCGGAGAGCTGGAAGCACGCAGAGATCAACGCCCTACTGAAGAAACCCATTGCGGATCCCAAAGACCTCAAGTACTTCCGCCCCCATCTCTCTTCTTCCCTTTCCAGCCAAAGTCATCGAGAAGACCATCAATAAACAGCTGACCACTTTCCTCGAGACAAACAACTCGCTCGACCCGTCCCAGTCCAGATTTCGAGCAAACCATAGCACCAAAACCGCTCTCATCGCAGCCACCGATGACATCAGGACCATGATGGACAACGGAGAAACAACCGCCCTCATTCTCCTAGGCTTCTCGGCAAAGTTTGACACCGTTTGCTATCGCACCCTAATAACCCGCCTCTTCCACACTGTGGTCCAAGGAAAGGCCCTGGAATGGATCACCTCCTTTCTCTCCGACAGAAACCAGAGAGTCTGCCTCCCTCCCTTCCGCTCAACGGCCACCGAGATCATCTGCGGCGTACCCCAGGGCTCCACCCTCAGCTCAACACTCTTCAGTATCTACAAGAGCCCCCTTGCCGCCATCGCATGCAAATACAACATCAACATCATCTCCTACGCCGACGACACCCAACTAATACTCTCCCTCACCAAGGATCCAGCCACCGCCAAAACCAACCTCCAGGAAGGAATGAAAGACGTCGCAGAATGGATGAAGCTCAGTCGCCTGAAGCTGAACTCAGACAAGACAGAGGTCCTCATCCTCGGACAATCCCCCTCCGCCTGGGACGACTCCTGGTGGCCCACAGCGCTGGACTCCGTGCCTACTCCCACGGACCACGCACGTAACCTGGGATTCATCCTGGACTCCTCCCTCTCGATGACCAGGCAAGTCAACGCCGTCTCTTCATCCTGCTTCAACACCCTACGCACGCTCTGAAAGATCTTCAGGTGGATCCCCACCGAAACCAGATGGACCGTCACCCAGGCCCTCGTCACCAGCCGACTGGACTACGGAAATGCCCTTTACGCAGGAATCACAGCCAAACTTAGGACAGAGCTCTTGAGGCGGAAAGCCGAGAGCTAGGAACCTCCCCACTAAGACCTACTTTTAAAACTGTATATTGTGCTATAACTTGTGTGTTTTTTAAACTTGCACCACTTGCTCACCTGGTGATAGCCTCGCCACTCAGGCGAGTGAGGCGCTGAAGCGGGCAGCAGGCAACCGCCGCGACCTCCCGGGCTCCGCCCACCGAAATAGGCCACGCCCCCCTTTGTCATATCTAGGCGCGCTCTGCTGACCAGCGCTGCTTAGGACAGAGCTCTTGAGGCGGAAAGCCGAGAGCTAGGAACCTCCCCACTAAGACCTACTTTTAAAAACTGTATATTGTGCTATAACTTGTGTGTTTTTTAAACTTGCACCACTTGCTCACCTGGTGATAGCCTCGCCACTCAGGCGAGTGAGGCGCTGAAGCGGGCAGCAGGCAACCGCCGCGACCTCCCGGGCTCTGCCCACCGAAATAGGCCACGCCCCTTCCCACTGATATTTAAGAATGTGCTGTTTCCGGAAGCGCAGCGGACGGGCGCAGCGGGCGCGCCGGCGGTGCGCCGAAGGCGCGCCAAAGGCAAGCCCGTCTGCGCCCGTCCGCGACCAGACGGGACCAGGGGCCACAAACTCTGCCCCCCACTCCACCCAGGCTAGGACATACAGCTCAGCGGCCATCCAGAATATAAGGAAGACTTCGGCCATACAATGCCCACACGCCTACTCCCCAGCCGAACTCCCCACTCGTTGCCCCGCCTGTAAGCACCTTTTTGATACCACTGTGTCGCCAGCCACGACACAGGAATATCATATGTATGCGCTAAATTGCCGATCTCTACCGCGGCATAGCACTCAAATTGCTTTATTATTAGAGGAGTACAATCCAGATGCCATCTTCCTAACGGAGACCTGGCTCACGTCCCATTCAGAGCCAGACATAGTCTTAGCCCTACCCCCCGGATTTCAAATACACAGACTAGACCAGACTAAGGGGAGAGGTGGAGGCCTGGCCATTATCTTAAAAGATAAGTACTGCTGCCGCACCACTATCGATGGTATCCCTGAGTGCGAGAGTCTAACATTTAGCATAGACTTCACGGCGAACAGCTCTTTTTCTGGCACCTTGATATATCGCCCCCCAGACCCAGCCAAGCTGTTTCACAGATCTCTCCCAGATATCATAGCTAACCGAATTTTAACTTCTGCCAACTACACGGTCCTGGGAGACCTGAACTTTCATTTTAATTCCCCCACAGACCTCATTGCCAGGGAACTAATAGACGACCTAGCGGCCCTACAGCTGACCCAGCTGGTCACAGCCCCCACCCACGAAAAAAGGCAACCTCCTTGATCCTATATTTAGCAATTGCTCTGAGTTAAAGGTGGACCAACCCATCTGTCTTCCGTGGTCGGACCACTATTTGGTCCCATTTACCTGGCTCATCGGCAAGTCCCCCCTACCTACCCCCCAACCTGTTACCAAGCGTAACTGGAAAAAACTTCCTATAGAGTCTTGGATAACCGGTATAGAATGCTCCCGCCCTCCATCTTGCACAGACCCCAACCAAGCAAACAAAAACTACGAGGGCTGGATCAAGGATTCATTGGACACGATCCTCCCTCTACGGAACTCTTTACCTAAAAGGCTGCACAAATCTGCGCCTTGGTTCTCAGACACCTTGAGAGACCAAAAACGCCTCTGCAGAAAAAAAGAGAGAGCTTGGCGACTTGATTTTCTCCCGGAAAAAAAATCCCAATAAAGACAGCAATCAAGGCCTATAGAACCGGGGTTAGAGTGGCCCAGACCTCCTATTTTGCGGACAAAATTATGGCAGCTAGTTCAAAACCTAAGGAAATTTTCCACCTAGTAAAAAAATTTACCACAGTGAACACCGCTCCCCTGCCGTCAAAAACGTCAGAACAATGTAATGAACTAGCAGACTTTTTCCATAATAAAGTCTCTCAGATTTACTCCTCCTTTTCGTCAACAGTCAACAATCCAGGATCACTCAATGACATCCTGTCGAGTACCCCTCCCCTCCCAGACCAGCCAATTTTGGAATGCTTCCCCATACTGGATATGGACACCCTTCACCAACTGGCACGCCAAGTCAAATCCGGCTCCCCTCTTGACCCTGCCACTCCGGAGATACTGCTCCAGGCAAGCCAAGTCACCCTCCCTGTGGTGCTGGACCTACTTAATTCTTCCATCTCCTCCTGTATAGTACCAACTGGCTGGAAGAGAGCTATGGTCCGGGCATTGCTAAAAAAAACCCACACTCAACCCACAAGACCACTCCAGTTACCGCCCAATCTCACTACTTCCCTAGGTAAGTAAGGTACTGGAGAAGTACATAAATACCCAGCTAGTACAATTCCTGGAGAGCAACTTGCTTCTGGATCCAACCCAGACAGGATTCAGGCCGAAGCACGGCACGGAAACTGCCCTGCTGGCAATCACCGAGGAGTCACGAAAGATATTAGATCAGGGAGGATCAGTGGCAGTGATCCTCCTTGATCTAAGTGCGGCCTTTGACACGGTCAGCTATGCCACCTTGCTGAACCGTCTCTGCAACATCGGAGTCACAGGCGCTCTACGGTGGTTTGATTCATTTCTGAACAACAGATCGTTTCAGATCTTTGACGGGGACATAACATCAGCCAGAAAATCCCTGAATTGCGGGGTACCGCAGGGCTCTTCATTAAGCCCTGCGCTGTTCAACGTATATATGAAACCCCTGGCTGGGATCGTCGAACCATACGGTATAAAAATAGTATCGTATGCTGACGATACCCAGCTAGTTGTTTCATTGGCTCATGAAGGCACCAGACATACCTCAGAAGGCCTGTTGAAATGCCTAGAGGACGTCAAGGAGTGGATGACGTGTTCCTCCTTAAAACTTAATGGAGACAAAACTGAGCTCATGCTCCTGGGCTCAGTATCACCAGCGTCTCTCACCTCCCTCTGGCCTTCTTGCCTAGGCACCCCCCCCACTCCCAAGGATAGTGTAAAAAGCCTGGGAGTATGGCTTGATAAACATCTCTCCTTCTCAACTCAGGCCACCAAATTATCGGCCACATGTTTTGGTCTACTTAGAACTCTTAGGAAAGTTCTTCCCCTTCTACCAATGGAAGCAAAACAAGTGGCAGTACAGGGCCTGATTCAGTCTCGGCTGGATTCGAACAACGCCCTGTATGTTGGTGCCCCAGAGATGAGCCTGCGAAAGCTACAGGTGGTGCAGAACTGTGCAGCCCGCACCCTGCTACAGATTCCACGGACCCAATCAGCCAAACCCGCACTGATCAGTTTACACTGGCTCCCAGTGAGACAGAGAGTGGCGTTTAAGGCACTATGTATTGCCCATCGGGCCTTCTGGAAGTCAGGCCCAGTTATCATCGACAAACTAGTAACTTGATACCACCCTAAGAGAAACCTTCGTTCTGCAGAGGCTTTTCTGACCGTGGTGCCCAGAGTAAGGAGAGCCAGGACCGGAGGAACGCTGTTTTTTGTAAACACCGCTAAGATGTGGAACTCACTCCCCTACAACTTCGGACCAATTCAAACCTACTCTCGTTCCGCAAACAATTGAAAACTTATCTGTTTGCCAGATCCACCGATTCCTAAGTCTTCCGTCACTCCCAGTTCTGTCCTCATGCTTCAGCGCTTGGACGCCCCTTGGGGCAACAATCGCGCTATACAAATAACAATACAATACAATACAATACAATACAAACTCCAGAAATGACTTCAGCGCATACAAAACGCCTCCTCGACATCCCCCGCCAAAGCCACATATCCGCCCACCAAAGAAACCCGCACTGGCTCCCCGTCAACAAGATGATCACGTTCATGCTCCTCACCCACGCACACAAAGCGCTCCACAACAAAGGACCGAATACCTCAACAACCGCCTCTCGTTCTACACCCCCACCTGCCAGCTACGCTCAGCCATCCTTTCCCTTGCCACTGTGCCGCGGACCCACAGAGCCACCGCTGTAGGAAGGTTGTTCTCCTACCTGGCCGCAAAGACATGGAACTCACTCCCCGCACATCTTCGACTGACCCAGGACCATCTCACCTTCAGGAAGCACCTCAAGACCTGGCTATTCGAGCAATGACAGCACCCCTCCCTCCCTTTATCGCCTTGAGACCCTCACGGGTGTATAACGCGCTCTACAAATGTATTGATTTATTGATTGATTGATTGAATGATTGATTGATTGATTGATAGGATGGCAGGCGAACTAAGTCCGCCTGCCATCCTAATGGACCCCTTAATGTCTTTCCAAGCCTGCAGACAGCAAAAGTCATGAAACAATTGCTCCTGCACAGCTGCACCTGCCTTTCCAGCAGCTCCATCCGTAGAGCAGCGTGCCGCAGGAAGTGAGGGGCCAGCTGGGACTGAAGGGGCATTAAGGCTCTACCGTGGTCCCAGAGAAAAGAGCAGAATGAGGTAAAATAAAGGTCAGAAATTAGCAAGAAGGGCCGGTAAAGCACTGGGCCCAAATGTCCTACGATGGAATTATGCAAAATAAACACGTCATCGACTGTCCCTATCTACTGCGAATGAATGTATCAGAAAAGTGTAAAAGTCGAGATTTTCCTCAAAAATCAACAGTTGGCTAATATTGTAGTATGACACAAAAAGGGAAAAACACCCGAACTAATATCTCGGCTGAATGCAGAAGTTAAGATCTAAGCAAAAATCCTGGCAACACATTTGGGGTTATATTATCCAGCACTTAGCGTGAGATTTTTTAGCGCCGGCTATCGCTGGAAATTATCACCATGCTAGCGTTGTATTAACGACGCATAGCGCAATGGCGATATTTATACCAGCGATAGCGGTATTTTCCATGGAACATCCCTTGTTTACCAGCGATGTTCCATAGAAAACGGCGATATCCTTGATAATCGGGCTTGTGGTCTTAGCCACTCAATCTACCCCCCATGTTGAGTATGCCTTAGTCTGAAATTTAACAGACGTTAAATTCCAGCGTTAAAGGCCAGTTAGCATGAAAAAAATCAGCCTAAACCGGATGGGGCTTCGTTGTAAATACAGCGCAGCACCGTTAGCGATATTTTACAAGGTAGTTGTAAGGGGCACGCCTACCTTGCATCTCATTAGCGATGCGAGACGATAGGAAACCGGTCGATAAGGCAAGGAAACAAGTGCTAGCGTGTCCATGTTAAAAGAAGTGATAAAATGATCGCCGGTTTTTGCCCGAAAATGGACGCTAAAGCAGCGATAATGTTATTACCAGCCCTTGATAATATGCACCTTGGTTCCACTGCTACGTAAGTCCATCCTGACCAGTAAGGATTTATGCCAGGTAGAAATACCGCAATGTTATGTTATGTTATGTTATGTTATGTTAGGTGACATTTATAGAGCGCACTGACACCGAAGGTTTCCTGGAGCTGTGAGACAGAGTGAGTGAAGGAGAAACGTGAGTGCAGGTTTTTAACCAAGAGGGGGGAAGAGGTGGGTTTTAAGCAATTTCCTGAAGTTGAGGAGAGAAAGGGTGGATCAACTTCCGACGCCTTCATGGAGTATTGGGAAGAGCTAACAGATTCAGGAAAGAGGCAATCGTAATGTCTCTGGATGCTAAAATGGCGTTTGACATGATAGAATGTTTTTTTCTATTTGCGGTTTTATAGAGATTTGAGAAAAACCTTTTAGCTTGGATTAGACTTCTATACTCGAATCCCCTAACACAAGTTACAATCAATGGTGGTAGAAACAAAGTTTTCAGATTGCAAAGGGGGACAAGGCAGGGATGTCCCCTCTCCCCATTGATATTCGCTCTTGTCTCGAAACCATTGTCTTGTGGATAAGGGGCAACTCGCTTATCAGGAGTCTTAAATGGACGAAGGATTAGGAGGATAGAATCTCACTCTATGCAGATTGCATTCTTCTTTACTATTAGGGTGCTGCAAATTTTAACTCAGGGTGCAGCATACACTGGGACAAATCATTTGCTGCACGTCCTTTGGGGATCATGCCATAGGCTTCCCAGAGCTTGTACAGTACAAGTGACTCTGATGGGGTTTCGATACTTGGGAATTTATGATCCAAAGGACCCGTCGCTCTACTTCGTTCATAATGTAGACCCGCCTTTGTGTTATTTACGGGAGTATGTGCAGCACTGGAGGACCCTGCCCTTGTCCCTGTTGGGTAAAGCTTCCCTATATAAAATGATGGGTTGCCCCGCTTTGTCTAGATTTTACAAAATACACCATATTTGGTTCCCTCAAAATACCTTTGCGCTGTTGCGGCGGAGGTACGGACGCTTCTTTGGGACAGTGGAACTCCGCGAACAGCTTTAAATAAGCCTGACCAAGTGATGGTACAATGCAGGGGTTGTCCTCCCGGCGCTTCAATACTACTACTGGGCAGCACAACTTACAGTGGTAAACAAATGGGTCCAGCTAGAATAGACGGAACCAGTGTACAGAATAGACAGACACAACATGAGTCTTGGGGGTTAGCTCTGTTAAAAAGGGTTCCAAAGACAACCGGTAACCAAAGACCCTTTTATGTTGCCCG